>NC_072476.1:110401556-111674056 GCF_027574615.1 Eptesicus fuscus
GGGGGAGGGGAGGGGAGGGGGGGGTGGACGGGGAGGGGAGGGGAGGGGGGGGGGCTGCGGGGTGTTTGCTGGAGCAGCTTTGTTGCCATCACATCCTTTAATTTCTCCGGCGCTGAAGCTGTGGCTCCGAGAGCCAGGTTCTGAGCCTTGGAGCAGCCAGTCTTCCCGGAGCCGCTCTCCAGACCACTGGATTCTTCTTGTTTTTTGGAAATCGATTTTGCAGATCTTTCTGCTTGCTGACCCCTCCGCAAAGGCGGAAGCAATGATTTCCGAGCGTCCCGAAAAGAAAACCACTCCCCCCCCCCCAAAGGGGACGCCTAGATTTGAGGGAGCGGTGTGTGTGTGTGTGTGGGTGGGGAGGGGGGGATGGGGTGCTGTTAGCCAGGTGGGAATGGGAAAAGGCCTGCCCACTGACCCCGGGAGCCCTGTCCAGCGTGGAGCCTCTCCCCAGCCTGCTGACCGGGCGCCCGGTCACTGCAGGTGATGCTGCCGGAGGATGTGGCTGAGGGCAGCGTCCCCCCGCCGGCCGCCCAGTGGGCCCGTGTGCAGCGGGCGGGCGCCGCCTGGACGCACTCAGGTTTGGGGAGCGGGAGCTAGGAAGGGGGGACCCGACCCTGGTCTCCCCGGCCCCCTGACCCCGTGGTCCGTGAAGCAGGGCCGGCGGGGACAGGGGGTGCTGCCGGGCCGTCCCGAGCCCATCGGGCGGGCGGACCTGAGGCCTAATCCAAACAAGGCGCTGGGCCGGGAGGGCGCGAGTCTAGACAGAGCGGGTGGCTCGGCGGCTCCTTATCTGCCCCCGGAATCAGCCGAGAGGCGCTGCGGCCCCGGCGGGGCAGCCGGCACCACACACAGCACCTGAGGCTTTACAGCCCGGGGACCGCTCCCGGGGGCGCCCCCAGCCGCCCCGGGGCCCGGCCTGCGCCCCCCGCGCGCGGCGCGCACACCCGGGGGCGGTGCTGGGGGGGGGGCGGGGAGGGCGGTGCGCGGCGGCTCAGCTCCCTCGCGTCCCCCCGCCGGGCCTGCGGGGACCCTGCGGACACCCCACCGCGGCCCCCCTGCAGCCCCGGCCCGGAGGTGCGGGGGGCGGAGGACGGTGGGGCAGATCCGGGCGGAGTGTCCCAGACGGGCCGCGTCCCCTCCCGCTGCCTGGAAATGACAGTCGTGCGCCGCAGCCTCTAACGGGCGGCGGGGTCCGTGGGCTCTGACTCAGGGGCGACCGGTGAAAACATTCAGTGCCCCAATGTACCCTGAAAGAGGCGCCCCCCTCTCGGACAGGGTGTCCCCAGCTGCCGGGCACAGACGGAGCGGGGCGATCGGTGTTTCCAGAGCATTTCGCGGGCTCGCGTGGGAGCCCCCCGGGTTCTGCCGCCGGCCCCCGCCCCCCGGGGCCTGGCACCGCCCTCCCCTGGCGCCAAGGGGCCGGGGCGCAGCCTGGCCGGGCCCTCTGTGCGGGGCCGCCCAGCCGCGGGTGCAGGCGCACAATCCAGGAATGTGGGGCGCGTACTGCAAATTAATTGAGTGAAATTAAGTTGTCATTTTGGTCCTTCCCTATGGACACGTTTTGTTGCTTCAAAAATAAAAAAAAAGGGGGTGGGGGGGGGGGGGGGGAGAGAGTTCCTAGCCACCTCTCATTCTTCACGATTCGAGTTTGCAAACAGCAGCAACCGTGTGTGTGTCATTAGCGTGGAGTGGGGAGCCCGCCTCTTGGAAACGAACCAGAACCGGAGCTGAGGGCGGTGGGGACACACTCACCAGCTCCCGGCTTTGGGGAGTCCGCAAAGCCACGGCCCGCTTTTCTGCTCGGACACAAAGAAAACAAAATCCAAACCCACCTTTCTGAAAAGGATTTCTGAAAGGAGATTGAAGAAAGAAAGAAAAGACACGCGCCCCAGAACACAACCGTCCTTTCTCCTGGAAAGAGCCCTGTTCCTCCTGGGGGCCAGGGCTGTTTATTGGGGCCTGTCACAAACTCAGGGTGTTGTTTGAAACTTGGGAAACCGGCAGGTATGTGGAGACAGTGCGAGGCCGGCCTCTGAAGACGATAAAGTAACTTGCAAGGGCTGGGAAGGTTTTTCCCTTTTCCCAGTAGCTTTTTAATGAATATTTCTTCAACGTGTTCTGCTTGCTTCCCAGCAGTTCTGTAATAAAACACGGTTGTTCAATATCCAGTAAAGAGATTGGCCAATTGTTGTTTGTGCACGTTCTTACCTGCAGTTGTTGTGATAATGCAATCTTAATTAGTTTTTAATAAGTTCCCTTTTCCCTCCTTAGGAAAATGGCCCCCAACCTACCTCAAACATATTTTGTCTTAACATTTTCAACACTGACTTATTAGAACAACTTTTACTTATTTTAAAAATTATAGGTAGGAGGTTGACTTTAAAACTAAGTTTAGCAAAGGAAAAGGTATATATGATTTGGGGGGGGTAGGACTAGGAGGGGAAAAAATGAGTTAGGTTTCTGAAAACTGTATACATACTTCGCAACACTATATTCTAAGCAACAAAGGGAAAAGTATATATGAGCCACATAGTGAAAGTCTCATTTTAAACTCACAGGATATAACTGCTAAAAATTTATATCAGTAACCTAAGAGTTTCTATGATGGGAGGTCCATTGTCAAGAAGAAACACTTGAAGTAGAATAACCTAGCAACCTAAATCACATTCCATATTTAACTTACAACAAAACGAGTGACTTTGTTTGTAAAATACAGTAACGTGCCTTCACTCACAATGAGTGCTGATGTCTAAGAAGGTCAAGTGTGGAAAATACGAGCGCCCGTTCCTAAAGAATGAAATGCTTAGTTCGTTCTGAGATCCTTCATTTACTTTCTGAAGTAACATCTAGGACTCCTTTGGAGATGACTATGTATACGTCTGTGTCTGTATCAAAGTTCATTGCATATTTTAAGGCTTCAATGTATCCTTGAAGTCCACAACTTCAAAGACTAGTCACTCTTGCATTGTATGCATGGCCAACTTTCTACCTATTCACCAGAAGTTGAACCGATAAAAACTCACCTATTAGTTCTCTTAGCCCATCAATAGATTCCTAAGTCTCTTTAATGTTAATGGAAAGTGTCCTTATGTGTCATGTGCAAAACAGGGCTTGGAGATATTTCACCCAGCTATGTTTTTATTGCCAGTATGCTAGGGCTGAAAACGACCTAAGAAATCATTTCAATCACAAGACATATTAGTCTCACAGGTGGAAATGAGCATATGAAGTGGTAGGATAAGAATTGACTTTAAAAACAAATACATTAGACCTAGCTGGTTTGGCTCAGTAGATAGAGCATCAGCCTGTGGACTGAAGGGTCCTGGGTTCAATTCTGACCAAGGGCACCTGCCTGGGTTACAGGCTCGATCCCCAGTAGGGGGCGTGCAGGAGGCAGCCTATCAATGGTTCTCATCATTGATGTTTCTATCTCTCCCACTTCCCTCCTCTCTGAAATCAATAAAAATACATTAAAAAATAAAATAAAGCCCTAACCGGTTTGGCTCAGTGGATAGAGCATCAGCCTGCGGACTGAAGGGTCCCAGGTTCAATTCCGGTCAAGGGCATGTACCTTGGTTACAGGCACATCTCCAGTAGGGGGTGTGCAGGAGGCAGCTGAATCGATGTTTCTCTCTCATTGATGTTTCTAACTCTCTATCCCTCTCCTCCCTTCCTCTCTGTAAAAAAAAAAATCAATAAATTATATTTTAAAAATTAAAAAATAAAATAAAAACAAATACATTATAGGAAAAACAAAAAAGGGGCCTGAAATCATTTCCCCCCACCTTTTAGAATTTTAGGAGTAACGCTTAGTTAACTGATGGTTCAGAAATATTCCTGCCAAGCAAATGGGATAGCTTATCTACCTGCCAGTGAGCTCTAGGGCCAACGCCAGTATCCACTCCCCACCGGCCATGTAGGAAGTTATTTCTGCTGAATTATTTACTGGCATTTGAGCGATGCTTTATTTCCATTTGGCGGTGTGGACTCTGAACTCCTTCGTGTAGATTAATGTTTGCGTGTGTAATGCGCAGCCTGGGCCGTGGCGTGGAGCTTTCTCTAGGGCAAAGCTCTGGCCTTAGAATGGAACCTGCAACGCCACAGATTTGAGTGAGGGTCCAACAGTGAAAACGATGAAAGTTGCTCATCATGAATGCTGCTTTGGTTATTCGAGTTAAAACCTTCTAGAATCATATCCGGACGAAGAATATTTTAAATCTTTTTTTATAGGGAATACGGCAAGGAGGCGTGTTACCTGGGGCAGGCGCGGTGTGGCGGTGGTTTCCGCAGCCATAACTGCTGCATCTGTAAAGCACTTTGCAGTCATTAGTTATGTATGAGAGCCGGCCAGGCCCTCTTTCCTAATGACCCAACACCTGTTTCTCTGCGCGCCCCTCCGTCCCCTTGTCTTTCCTTCCTGGAAAGAGCAGAACATCAAAGAGGCAGCGCTTTGTCCCTGAAGACTTCAGCCAGGAGGCGGGGGATCAGAGAGTGGAAACTTTCAAAGGCATTTCCAGTGATGTCACTCTCCTTACTTCCAGGAACTGAGGGGCGATGCTGAACGGTAAAGCGGGTGGCGAGTGAACAAGCACAACTGTACTTTATCTTCTTCTTGATTTCTTAATCCTCACCTGGGCATAGTTTTCCCACTGATTTTTAGGGAAAGTGGAAAAGAGAGAGAAAGAGAGAGAGAGAGAGAGAGAGGAACATCGATGTGAGAGAGACACACCAATTTGTTGCCTCCAGCACACCCCCTGCCCAGGCCTGGGCATCGAACCTGCAACCCAGGTCTGAGCCCTTGACCAGGAATCAAACCAGGAGGGGGTGTTTGATGCAATGGGCCAGGGCTGTACGCTATCTTCTTAAAGCAGTGACTCTCCAGTGTTTGGATTTTAGGACCCTTTATGCTCCTTGAAATGACTGAAGGTCTCAGACAGCTTTTGTTTATGTGCAGCACATCTATCAGTGTTTGCCTTTTGATAAATTAAAAATGAGGACATTGAAATATTTATTAGTTGTTCAAATAACATACTACATGTTTCCATAACTACTTTTTAAAAAATATATATATTTTTATGGATTTCAGAGAGGAAGGGAGAGGGAGAGAGAAATAGAAACATCAATGATGAGAGAGAATCATGGATCGGCTGCCTCCTGCACGCCCCCTCCCAGGGGTGGAGCCTGCAACCCCAGCACGTGCCCTTGACTGGAACTGAACCCGGGACTCTTTAGTCCACAGGCCGACACTCTATCCACTGAGCCAAACCAGCCAGGGCACCATAACTGCTTTTTAATGAAAAACAACTGTAGATTACAAAACAAAAATGTAGTGAGAAGGGCAGCATAGGGTTTTGGTTATTTTTTTTTTCTTCCCAAATATCCTATATAATAAAAGGCTAATATGCCAATCAACTGAACGGCAGAACGACCTATTGCTATGACACGCACTGACCACCAGGGGGCAGACACTCAATGCAGGAGCTGCCCCCTGGTGGTCAGTGCGCTCCCACAGGGGGAGCGCCGCTCAACCAGAAGCCAGGCTCACGGCTGGCAAGCACAGTGGTGGTGGTGGGAGCCTCTCCCGCCTCTGCAGCAGCGCTAAGGATGTCTGGCTGATGGCTTAGGCCTGCTCCCCCTGGACATCCCTGGGCAGTTGGACATCCCCCAAGGGCTCCTGGACTGCGAGAGGGCGCAGGCTGGGCTGAGGGACCGCCCCACCCCCCCGAGTGCACGAAATTTGTGCACCGGGCCTCTAGTTTTAAATATTTGGCTTCCTAGGAGACAGTGTAATTCTCACATCTGCTTCCTTCGTCGGTCTGAGGCAATATCACACACCATGTGGATTCTAGAAAACTCTATGTCCACTTGTGAGAGACTGAAGGGAAAAAGGTAACTAATGTCTTAGCATTCTTATGAAAAGAGTCTTGGCCTCACGGACCCCACTCTCCCGAAAAGGTTTCAGGGACACCCCCTCGCAGGTCCCCAGAACGCGTGCCTTAAAATGGGCTTTGACAAAAGGGTTGCAGAGACGCTGTTGCCTGGGGGAGTTTAATTGCTTCTGTTCGTGCTCTAGAGGAGTGATTGTCAACCCTTTTCATCTCATGGCACACATACACTAATTACTAAAATCCTGCGGCACTGACGCAAGTGTAGGTACAGTTGTGATTCGTTCACACTGGACGGCTGTTGTTGTGTTGGCTGTTGTCATTGTTTTATTTGACAATCGAGGGAAAGGAGGTCAGCGCCCGTGACGAAAGAGTCGGGTATTGCATGTTTCATAAATCCCTCGGCACACCAGGGTGCCGTGGCACACCGGTTGAGAATCGCTGCCCTAGAGATACAGTTTCTGTTTAAGTCAAGGCCAGGCCACCGTTTTCTTTTGTGATTTTTCAATTTCATCATTAAACACGGATCTGAAAATCACTTACATCCGTGGCCTTGAAGGAAAAGCAGAATTGTGTTGTGATGTGACTGGAAATGGAAAGCTCCTTTCAAAAAAAAAAAAACTGGGAAGACCGACACATGAATGGGGCCTGGGGTGGGTAAAATGTGTGGGGGTCTGTACTCTCTCAGAGACCTTTTCATCCTTTATCCGTGCGAGGCTGGGGAGGAGGATGAGCCCTGAGATCCACAACAAATGAGCCCTAATTGACACAGGTGAGCATGGCCAGCCACAGCATTTTGAGGCCAGGAATTAAAAGTGACAGCTGTAATGTGGGAAGATTGCTTGGCTTTTGGAATGAGATAAGCTTATGAGATGAAAGACTGAAGGCTGGAGAAAGCAAGTCCAGGATCATGGTGGCTGGGGCAGGGGAGGGACCTGTTTATAGCTGGGAAGAGAAGGATTTGGTCTGAGAAGGAGTCTGAGCAGCTGACTGGGGTGCAGGAGGTGGCAGTTGCCTGTGAGCGTTGGTTGAATTCCTCACAAGCACAGAGACAGAGGGCACATCTCCATTGCCTTTACCTGTGGGTTGGCCACGGGGCCGTGTCCTTGCCAGTGGAATCCAGGCAGAAATCATGTGCGTGACTCTAGGGTTGGGTGTGTGCTTTCTTCTGGTTCTCTCTTCCCTTCCACCTGGCTAGAGCCCCTGGGAGCCAGCTTCACCTGGGCACCTGGTGGAAGCGAGCTGAGGGGGTGGTGGAACCACGGGATGGGCATAACCAGGGTCCTAAATGACATCGGGGAACGGAGCTGGCAGCTGGCCCGCCGGGGACATTCAGCTAAACTGTAAGTGAGCAATGCTTCCTTATTATTATTGTGCTTATTTATTACACCAGCCTCGCCCTACCCTAATGCAAGAGGATAAAGATGAGAGCAGCCATTTCCAACCTTTTTCATCTCTCAGCACACATAAACACATTACTGAAGTTCTGCAGCACACTGGAAACTATATATATTTTTGCCGATCTGACAAAAACTGGCATTATTTTTTATTGATTTGCAAAAAAAAAATAATAATAATTACCTACCATTTTGTTCCAAGGTGACTTTTTAAATATGTATTTTTATTGATTTCAGAGAGGCAGGGAGAGGGAGAGAGAGAGATAGAAACATCAATGATGAGAAAGTATCATTGGTTTAGCTGCCTTCTGCACGCCCCACACTGGGGATCAAGCCTGAAACCCAGGCATGTGCCCTGACTGGGAATCAAACTATGACCTTCTGGTTTATAGGTCGATGCTCAAACACGGAACCACACCAGCTGGGCCAAAAGTGACTTTAAAAAACAACAACCAGGAGCCTCTACTTGTACTAGTATATAAGGATTTCTGGTAGCAAGGTTTCACCAATCAGACATGACTTTTTTATGTGACATGACCAATAAGATGCAACTCTATTTCTGTGTATATTTATTTCTGTGTATATATTTATGGCTCAAGACAGGTGGCTATTGTGTTGGCTGTTGTCATTTTTTAAACTTGACAATCTAAAGGAAAAGGGGCTTGTGGCCCTGACTAAGTAGTCAGGTAATGCATGTTTTAGAAGTCCCTGTAGCACACTGGTTGAAAATCGCTGGACTAGAACATTGAGATAGTAAGAAGTCAGGTTGACTCTACGTTTCTGAATCTGAATGACAGATTCTGGATGATTCATGCATTTATTCACTCCCTCCCTCTTTCATTAACCCATCCAAACATTTATCTGATGCTTACTACGTGCCATGCACTATTGTTTGTTTTATAAATGTACTAGTGGCCCAGTGCACGAATTTGTGCACATTGAAAGGAAACTAATTAGAAGAAATATTTTAATATCGCTATTCGCCCTTTCTCTATAATAGAAGTGTCAACCAAATTTACCACCAACAATGACAGATCGAAACACATGCATGCAATTGGCGCCAGCGAGAGCTTTATATGTATTGTGCATGCGTGAGTCAACTTAGCCTTTTATGTATATAGAATAAACTTGCTTAATTAGACCTGCTTTCTGATTTCGCTAAACTTTTTCCAGCCCAGTGAAGCACCCCAACTTCTCTTTCAGGTAATTGTCAGCACCACAGCAGTAAATACCAATACGAAGCAGATTATTATTACATATGATGCAGGGAGAACAAAGGGTGAAATATTTACCTGCAGCAGTGTTTGACTATATTCTGTGCAGTGAGAAAACCTGAAGTCATTTTCAAGGTCCACCATTTCTTACTTCTTTTTAGTCAGGTCAAGTTTCTAAGCTTTCGAAATGTCCATTTTCCAGCTAATGAAAAGAAAATAGGATTCCACCGAGTCTCCTATCTACCTACTCCAGGACTTCTGTGAGGATCAAATGAGATGAGGCATGGGAAAATGCTTCACAGACATTTGGTTAAAGTGTAAAATGTTTACACCTGGCTATAAAGCTAGTCCTGTTCCTGGGCTGAAGAAACTGCAAGGAGGCTAGTCGCTAGGGAGAGGAAGCCAGGCTTTGCTACATTCTGCCATTACCCAGCACCCACAGCCATCTTTTCCTGGCTGGGCTGGGCTGTGGGCCACATTTTGCGCCATGGGGGTCTCCGCAGTTTCGGCTGCGATTTGGTGGGGTGTCGCTCTGGGGTAGTGGCAGGGCCTGTGTCCCACTTGGGGGAAGCCGAGTATTGCTTTGTGGGAGCCAGGTTCATGGTGCCATTTCTTTGTAAATGGCCAGTGAGCGTCATGGCAGGTAATGCGTTGAGCATCTGCCCCCTGGTGGTCAGTGCGTGTCATAGCAACCAGTCGGATGGTAGGATACTTAGCATATTAGCCTTTTATATATACAGATTTCTATTGATTTCAGAGAAGAAGGGAGAGAGATAGAAACATCAATGATGAGAGAGAATCATTTTTCAGCTGCCTGATGCACGCCCTACACTGGGGATTGAGCCTGATACCTGGGCATGTGCCCTGACCAGGAATGGAACCATGACCTCCTGCTTCATAGGTCGACGCTCTACCACTGAGCCACGCTGGCCATGCCATGCCATGCCATGCACTATTCTCTGTGCGGGCTGTAGATGTCGCAGTGAGAGAAACAGTTCTTGCCCTCATGAAGCTTATCTTTTTGTGGTGCATTCAAATCTCATACAAATAAATGCACACTGTAATGAAGGCAGTGATACATGTCATATGCAGCAAAAAAGAAAGAATGCTTACTGTTTGCAACAGCATGGATGAACCTGAAAAGAATTATGCTGAGCAAAGTAAGCCAGTCAGAGAAAGATAAGTATCACATGATCTCAGTCATATGTGGAATCTAATGAACCAAATAAACTGATGATCAAAAATAGACCCAGAGTCATGGAAGCATGGACAGACTGTAGAACCTCAGAAGGAAGGCAGGGGAGGGCGGTAGGAAGAGATCAACCAGTGAACTTGTATGCATATTTGCATCACCCGTGGACACAGACAATGGGGTGGTGAAGGCCTGTGAGGGTGGGGGGGGGGGGGGAGGAGATGGGAAGGGACAGGAAGAGGTTTATGATGGGAAAAGGAGGACCTATGTAATACTTCCAATAATAAAATTTAAAAAGAAAAATCAAGCAGATAAAGGGGATAGAGGACTTGAGCTAGAATAATCAAGCAAGGCTTCTCCCAGGAAGTGACTTTGAAGAGATGGTGAGCCCTTAGCCGAGTGAAATGAGACTCCTGTGCACGGCATCAAAGCGATATTGGAGCTGCATCTTTGCGTTCTGATGTGTCCCTGATGTATATATAACTCTAGAAAAACAGTGGCCCCATGTTAGTAGAGAAGTATCCATGTTCACTTACATAACTTAGAGAAAACAAAAGAATCCGAGTAGAATAAAAAAAGCAGGGAAACAGCAATACAGTAATTTATAGAAGAACCGTTGGAAGGAAAGTGACTGGAAGGGTGTAAGGGGGAAAAAGAAAGACATGTAAATGTGAGAAATAGGTGAAGAAATCAGGGTGGTGTTGAAGAAAAAGGAAAGACAATAGAACTGTCTCAGGAACTGAAGCCAGCAGCCTGCAGAGGGGCAGGTATAAAAGCTGTGCCCCAAACATCAGAAAGATCAAGGAAGATAAGGGCTGAGAAAATGCCTTTGAACTTGGCTGAATGGAGATCATTGGATACCATAAAGAGGCAAAGATGGAAGCCAGATTTAGGAGGGGAATTAGGGGGACTATTTTAAATATGGCCCATCCAACCCTCACCATTGCTTTTGGACATTTATGGGGTGCAGTGATCCGATGGAGCTCTCCTCTGATAACCAGAGGCCCGCCGAGGCCTGCGGAGAAGGGCGAGGAAGGCTCAGAGGCGGTGCCCCCATCGTCCTTTGGGTGGGCTCTGCAGGTCCCTACGTTGGTTCTCATCCCCTTGGCTGTCTGGCTTTGCTGAGTTCAGAAAGACTCAAGAATCTACAATCCATGATGAGCGAAATAAGCCTGTCGGAGAACGATAAATATCACGTGATCTCACTCGTTTGTGGAATATAATGAACAACATGAACTGATGAACAAAAATAGATCCAGAGACAGAGAAGCATCGAACAGACCATCAAATTTCAGAGGGAAGGTGTGGGTGTGGGGGGGGCGGTGTTAAAGATCAACCAAAGGACATGTATGCATGCATATAAGCATAACCAATGGACACAACACCAGGGCGGGGAGGTGAGGGCATGCCGGCAGGGGTGGGGGGGTGGGAGGGGGGGCGGTGGCCCGGGAGAGGTCAATGGGGGAAAAAGGAGACATATGTAACACTATATGTAATACTTTAAACAATAAAGAATTAAAAAAAAAAAGAATACAATCTAGCAGACAAACCAAGTAGATGTTAAAATCCCAGAGGCTACAACTAAGTTGTCAAAAGAAAGTGAGTAGGGAGTGGTAATTACCTAGTAATTATAAGAATCTAGACAAAAATCTAAGAGAAAAAGCCCCTGCCAGCCTGTTGTAAAACTGTTAGAGAGGGTAGCAATTTGTTTAGCTTTGTTGACACTGGGCTCAACTATGTGATGTCTCACCAGAAGGCAATACCTCGGGCTCTTTGTTACCCTACCATTAAAAAGTTAGCCGAACAGACTTTGGGGGGGAGGGAAGGGGGAAGAAAAGCAACATGTTTGAAAACCACATGAAGTAAAGAAAAAAAAATCAGCTAGGCCTCAAACATTCAGGTAGGAAGAGGCGAAGTCCTCATATGTTTCGCATTACATCCCATCGCCCGCTGATGCTTTGCCCGCCTGACAACCCTGGGGGGGGCGGGGCTCTGCTACTCGTGTCACTGCGGTGTCCCTAGTAAGAGAAGCCGGGATAATGTCTGCCGTATCTGCCTCTTCTGAAACGATTCCTGCCAAGAATTCATAGCTTTGCTCTGTGCGAAATGGTAGGGTGTATGCAACTACAGGTGTGCCCATAAAGTGAGTCCTTTCGGGGGGATAAAGTCTGAACCCAGTAACACATACAAACACACCATGTGACTTACGATTTGTACTTCAGAATGATTACTTATCCCCACCAATATTTTGGGGGCGTACATGAGAGCACAAAACAACATCTTGGGTGAAGAGGTAGGAATGAGTAGGGGAAGGAGGGGGTTTGAGGGCCAAGGGGGAGAAACGGAAAGGAAACAGGCCTCTGACGGGCGAAGGCATGAGGTCCAGGGTGGAAAAGTTGGTCTAGAGCAAACTCATTAGTTGCTCGGCAAACTCATCAGTCCACAGAGCCAAATATCCACAGGACAACGATTGAAATTTCTTTGGAGAGCCAAATTTTTTAAACTTAAACTTCTTCTAACGCCACTTCTTCAAAATAGACTCACTCAGGCCGTGGTATTTTGTGGAAGAGCCACACTCAAGAGGCCAAAGAGCCGCATGTGGCTCGCGAGCCGCAGTTTGCCGACCACGGTCTAGACTAAGCAGTTGACTTCTGTGAGGACAGCTGAAAGACTTCGTTTTAAAAATGTTTAGTCACGGTGGTGTTTTAATGCTATTTCCCCCAGAATGATAGCAACCCCATCTCTTTTCTCCCTGAGCTCTAGTTTTGGGATTATGTTAAAGTATATAAAGCAATACGCTGAAGACACTTGCATAATTGTAAAGTTTCAGTTATTCTATGTCTTGTGGAATCCACAATTGGCATATAAAAGGTTTTCCAATCTAATCTTTGATTTTTTTTCTGAAATATCAATTGTGTTCACCCCATACACTTTCTAAAATGCGTAGCATGTACAAACTATATTAATATGGAAACATAATTTGCCTCCTATACCTAGATTAATTTGATATCACTTGATATTAGTTGTATTTTTTTCAAAGACAAAATCTTGATTGTTAGTCTTTATGGGAAAAAAAATGCCACAGCAATCCAAACTACATTTGTTTTTAGAAAATCGATTTTCTTTTAGAGAGAGAAAAAAATACATTTTTCTTCGAATTGAATGATGATAAATTTATTTTTATACTTGAGAGTTCATGAGGATCATTTTCTCCCCTCCCACCCACTCTCTCAGAACAGCAGCCTGAGCCCCTCACGGTTGCTTAGGAAAGTGCATGAGCAGCATCTTCTGGAGAGCTGTGAGTAAAAGGAAGGGCCTGGTTTCACAGGCACACTGATGAACTGTCTCAGAAAGAAATAGGCCAGGATGAATTCATGACAGGTGGGCACCCTGAGTCCCCAGACCTCTTGGTATTGAGCTAACGAGCTCTACAGCGAGCCGCTCCGAAGCCAGTTGGGGGCTCGCAGTGAACGAGCGCTTTTGTGACGCTCTCTCTTAGGTTTAGTCAAGTCCCGCCCCGGCCAATGCGGCTCAGGTGGTTGGAGCATCCTCCCTGACACGGAAAGGTATGGGTTCCATTCCCGGTCAGGGCACACGCCCAGGTTGTGAGTTGGATCCCCGTTGGGGAACGCACGGGAGGCAGCTGATTGATATTTCTATCTCACCTCGATGTTTCTCTCTAGCATCAATGTTTGCCTCTTTCTTTTTCTCTCTCTTAAAAAAAAAAATCAATAAAAAACATATCCTTGGGTGAGGATTAAAAAAAAAGTGTAGTCCTAACTGTCCCTAGAGGCCTTATTCTGCAGTACATATTCTCATATCAGTGGGTGTGAATGAATAGCTATGAAGCAAGGGAAAGACATGAATGCAGTTGGACTTTGCTGCTAGTAAAATAATCATACATGTGAACAGTCAGGGTTAGGAACCAAGTGTGAGGCAGATGAGAACATGGTTCTTCGTTCTTCTTGTCACTGACATGAGAGTTTTGGGCATTTGGCTTTTAGACCCTCCCGTAGCCACCATGTGATGGCTCCCGTCTGCGCCCCAGGCACCAGCCCGGGCGATGGTCTGACGCTGTGCCTCCTTCTCCTCTGTGAACACGGAGCATGCGTGTAGCCCATCTTGCAGAAGAGGAGAGCATTCTCCAGTCCAGATCCCTTGCCTGACGTCTCACAGAGTTGGTGATTACAGACACAATCACGTTTAAATTAATTGCACGGGTGATTTGCATAACAACACCATTTAGATGTACTTCTTCACAAAGCGGTTTTTATTGCTCACATGCCACCAGAGAAAACCTAGACACGTGTGTGTTGCATTTTTGATACCGCGAATACGTCTTTCCTTGGAAATCCCCGCCTCCAGGTCTTCCAAAAGCGAGACTGCTCCAGGTACAGCCAGGTGCTTATGGCTACCATTGCCTTCCAGCTCTCCGGTTCCTTTCAGGTTCTGAAATGCACTGTTTCGTTTAGTTTTTATCTTCTTTTTATTCTACCCCCCCCTTGGCGCTCCGTAGGGATTATTTCCTAGCGTGCACCACTCACCCGCTAACCCCACTCACCTCCATGGCTCACCGCACATGCCTGTGCGTCAGGAGGCCCAGGTCCTGGCCTCCAGTCGGTGCTCCTGTAACAGGCTGCGTTTGCCGGCTTGCATGTGTGTGTCCCCCCTGTGTGCAGCCTCGAGTGTCTGTTTTCCTCAGCGCTCAGCCCCAGCACCAGCACGATGCCAAGCCGGCCCTCATTTCTTCACCTTCTGGATGTAAACCATAGGCAGGTGAGAGCTGCCCTGCTTCACAGGGGCTCAGGGTCCCGGGGGGAGCGCAGAAGAGGGCTATTTCAGAATGACGACTCCTGGAACTTGCTTAAAATGATGAGAGAGAGGTGAGGGGGGCTGCAACTTAGCGGTTAAGGGCCTGGGCTCCGGCCGCCTTGGATGGGAACACGTGCTGAAGAAAGGCTTGTCCGACTCGTTTATTGCCTGCCTACTTTTTAACAAACGCTGTATGTGGGCTTGTTGTCGTGAAGAAGCGTGTGGGGAACGTGTCATCCTCTTGAATGAAAATACTTGGTTCTTTGCATCTTTTTCTTTGTTCCCGTTGAGATGGGTGCTGAGTCTGCCTGTGTGTCTTGGTCTTAGGCGGGTGGGGATGCTTCATGTGCTTACATTGGTTTTCCTTCCTGTAGTTACTGTTTTCTTCATGAGAATGCTGGCGAACACAGACTTCCATGGTTTCCTTTAACTGAGTAGTAGATGCAACATTAAAGAGATTTTCGCAGGTAACTGAAAGACAGTTCATAGCAGCGCAATTTCCCACAGCTAAGACTTGGAAACTGCCTAAATGCCCGCCAGCAGATGAGTGGATAAAAAAATTATGGTACATCACGCAATGGAATACTACGCGGCAATAAAAAAGAAAAAAGATTCTTACAGAGTTATGATTGTAATGTGTGTGTATAATATTCTGAGGGAAGGCAGGGGAGGCGAGTGGTGGGAAGAGATCAACCAGTGAACTTGTATGCACGTGTGCATCACCCAGGGACACAGACAATGGGGTGGTGAGGGCCTGGGGTGGGGACGGGAGTGGGCTGGAAGAGGTACTTGGGAAAAGGAGGACCCAGGTAATACTTTCAACAATAAGGATTAAAAAATAAAATAAAATAAATAAAATCATATCACCCTTGCTGAACCCAGTTCTCTTTGCATGTTAGTTGCCACGGCACAGATTCTTACAGAGTTATGATTGTAATGTGTGTGTATAATATTCTTTCTTTTACTTCATGTCCCATAACAAGTATTACCCATGTGCACTTTCAGAGTCAAAAACATCTTGGGAAAGTGGCTTTGGTACATCGGTTGTCCCTTCAGCGTTTCTCATTGGTTATCACTGCACAGTCTCAATGCAGTGTCCCTTCTAATATTATTGTTTATGTTTTACTAGTAGCCCTGTGCACAAATCCGTGCGCCAGTAGCTCTCTGCCCACTGCCCCGCCCTCCTGTAGCTCCTCCTGCCCCCTCCCCCTTACCCCCTTCATAGCTTGCTGCCCTACCCCCTCCTGTAGCTGAGAGCCGCTGGGCTCCTGGGTTTGGGACTGGAGGAAGGTCGGCAGCACGCTGAATATTCCGCTCTTTCAGACAGGGTGTCCCCCAAACTGTACACACCCTTTAACAGTGGAGAGCTCAGTTTTGAAAAGGAAATGCATTTTAATGAGCACCGCCTTTATAACTGTTCAAAGTGTGTGTGTACACATGTTTGAGGGAGGGGCACCCCATACATACCTCCGGCACTTTAAAATATTTGGCAAGGACTCTCCCCAAAGAATGACCACAATTTCAAGGGTAGCCATGTGCTTTCAGCAGAATCTGAAAAGGGTGGGACATCCGTCGGTCCATTTAGCCCAGTGGTCGGCAAACTCATCAGCCAACAGAGCCAAATATCAACAGGACAACGATTTAAATTTCTTTGGAGAGCCACATTTTTTAAACTTAAACTTCTTCTAACGCCACTTCTTCAAAATAGACTCGCCCAGGCCGTGGTATTTTGTGGAAGAGCCACACTCAAGGGGCCAAAGAGCCGCCTGTGGCTCTCGAGCCGCAGTTTGCCGATCACGGATTTAGCTGCGTTCGTTGATGACCTAGGAATGAGAAATCTCCAAGGACCCTGGCAGAGAGGCCAGCACTGGGAGAGCAGTGAGGTGTCAGCCTAGCTTTGCCGAACCCCAAAACCTCCCTGGCTGGTCTTGTTTCTCATCCCCTAACCCGCCCTCCTCTTCCCGGCCCCTCCCCTGTGTTGGCGGTTTTCCTCTCCATACACAAGAGTTCTAGGAAAGCGAAGGTCTCCAGCAAGAATCAGGCTTGTTTGTGGGGCTTGAACCCTGTTTCTGCCCGGGGTGCTGGTCTGTGCACCGTGGTTGAAGGGATTTGTACCCAACTACGGGTGAGGTACAGTCAAATTACGGTGGCCTAGGAGACCTGGCTCTGATAAGAGGATTTGTGAAGTGCCCAGCCATCTGGGGGTAGGTTGGTGGCGGTATCATAAACTGTGAGGTTTTTCTGAGTAATGACAGTTATGTAGAAATTACGTTTTGTCTCGAGACTGTCAACCTCAAGTGGACCTCACAAGTCTACGCTGATTTCTTGTAAAGGAAAAGGACTGCGGAGCCGTTAACGTAGGTATACGGTGAGAAATGAGGCTTGGCGAAATGCAGAGCAAGTCATCGGTGAGAGTGATATGAGTGTACGGAATGGATACGAGTCCATTAGATCCTGTACAGACTCTCAGGCAGCCTATCACTGGCCATGATGGTCCGAGACTGCTTATCAACGGATTGGATTGTTTTCCTAGACATTGACAAACTACAATACAAGGATCATGAACATCTTGCATGCATTTCAAATTACTTATGTAAATACGCGTACGCACAGGTATATTTTCAAATGAGACGAATGTTTACCTGCCTTTGAAAGTGTCAGGATTTGTCGAATATGGCCTGACATCTTTTTACTAATGGTGGTTTTTACCGTGACATTTCTATCCTCTAACATCCAATCATCTTGGTTTTAATGAAAATATTTTCCTTAAATATTTTGAAAGCAAAGCATCTTCCCCGAATCAAACTGACATTTTAATTTGAACTCTCCACTTTGGAAAGAGTTTGCAGTCAAAATTCGTCATTAAAAAAACAACACCTCGATGAAATGAAAAGTAATGAAATGCCGGCTGGCTCCTGGAAGCACCTGGAATAGAAACGCAAACGATACGGTAGTTTAACGCTCGGTCGGCTTCTCTCACCGCCACGCAGGGAGTCAGTGGGAGGCAGAGCTTGGCGCAATGGAAAGGGTCATGGCCTTGAACTCAGAAGAGCTGCATTTAAGACACGGCCCTGTCACCTATCAGTGGGATGGCTTTGTTTAAGTAACTTAGTTTCCTCATCCTTAAAATTGGTGAGATGATAGGCAGGTGAGAGAGGCTCAGGCAATATTCTGTGGGAAAGTGTGATAAACAAAAAATCTTACAAGCGTAACATTATGAACATACTTTGTACATTTTCTAACAGACGATATTGTTTGTATTCAGGTTCTATAAAATCGATACACGTCTGATTCAATTATCTTAGCGCTAAAGCAATATGTGGTAAAGGTAAAAAAACAACAACACAGAAAGTGAAAAATTTAAAAAGCAGAAAGGAAGACCTGAGAATCACCCGTGATCATTCC
The DNA here is from genome assembly GCF_027574615.1 of Eptesicus fuscus. Lineage (NCBI taxonomy): Eukaryota > Metazoa > Chordata > Mammalia > Chiroptera > Vespertilionidae > Eptesicus > Eptesicus fuscus. Next base: position 110,419,462 of record NC_072476.1, read on the forward strand.
AGATAAGATTTTCACATGTTTGTGTCATTTCTACCTAAATTTTATCTTATGAATGTAGTTTTAAAAAGTATACCCTGTTATTGATTACAGTGTGCAATATATAAAACCCAGAGTGTTCCTTTTCCCTTCACATTATATTATGACTAGAAGCCCGATGCACGAAGATTCGTGCTAGAATGGGCTTTCCTTTCCCTGCCTGCTGGCACCGCCTTTCCACTCCAGCCCCGCCCCTTTCCGCTCAGGCCCCGGAGCTGCCTCTTTCTGCTCCAGCCCCGCCTTCCCATGCTGCCCAGAGGCCCTGAGAGACTGGGGGTGGGGCAGAAAGTGTCCCACCCCTGTCAATAGGCGCCAATGTATGCAAATTAATCACCATCTTTGTTGGGTTGATTTGCATATCACTCTTGATTGGCTTGTGGTGTAGCGGAGGTACGGTCAATTTACATGTTTGTCTATTATTAGGTAAGATCATGTTTTCATGATAACACATGTACTTTATAGGACTGAATACGTTACTAATATGACTTTTTAAAACATATATATTTTTGTTGATTTCAGAGAGGAAGGGAGAGGGAGAGAGAGATAGAAACATCAATGATGAGAGAGAATCATGGATTGGCTGCCTCCTGCACGCCCTACATTGGAGATCCAGCCCGAAACCCAGGCATGTGCCCTGACCAGGAATTGAACAGCAACCTCCTAGTTCAAAGGTCGACACTCAACCACTGAGCCATGCTGGCCAGGCTAATATGACTTCATATGAATGAGCCATGTTTATAATTTACTTAACCACTTCCGTATTAGTTGAACAAAAACTTCAGGCTATTTTCAATCTCTCAACCAGATGAATATTGTTGTGTGTTTTTTAAAAATCCTTCCTTGTACCCATTCACTAATATTTCTGGATGGAAGAGTAAATAGCATTTCTGTGTGGCTATTTTTGGATGTGACTAACATGTAAATTAATGGACCTCGAGATTGCTTTCTATGATGTTGGTGGGCCTCACCCAATCAGTTGACAGCCTGGACAGAACAGAAAGCCAGCTTCCTCCAAGCTAGAGAGACTTCTCCGGCGGACGGCCTTCGGACCTCATCTGGGAAACACTTGGCAATAGTTTAGTGAAGATTAGGCCACAAAACCTCCTGTATTTGAATTAGTAACACAAATGTCTTTAACTGATGTCGAGAAAAAAAATTCATAAATTTACAGCAGCCTTTGTAAGAAGACAAATTAGAATCTAGTAATTTTAAAAAAATTGATGTGCCCCGATTCTTCAGAATGGAGAAAGACAGCAGGAACACAGGAATGCTGGCTCGTGGCAATTCCTTTTCCTCAGCGTTCGTTTTGGTGTTTCTATTTGTGATTGGCGTCCCGGCATTTACACTGCAGAAGCACTGTGTCCAGTTTCACAGCCAGGCCAGTATGTGGTGGACAACTGGATGGCTGAAATACAAACAGTATCAGACCCAGGCACTTGTGTTTTTATTTAAGAACTAGAGGCCCAGTGCATGATTGAATCATGCATGTGTAGGGTCCCCTACACGCTTTCGCTTTCGATCGTGGGGGAGCTGGGTGCCTGTCCGCTGGTGCCGGAGCAGACAGGTACCCAGCTCCCCCGCTTTTGATGGTCCATGGCAGGACGTGAGCTTGCTGCCCCAGAGGCCCCTTCTGTTCCGCAGCACAGCCATGGCACAGACGCTGGCCCAATTGGCTACCCCGGCCACCCCAAGTCCCGCCCCCTGCACCTCCTGCTGGCCCAATCGTGGGCGTAGTGGTGTGATGGTAATTTACATATTACCATTTTATTAGGTAGGATTCCAGTTAGAGCAGAAGTGTGTTCAGATCTTTTTCTTCACCTTTGAGGAAGTACATTCCTCAACATCAGCTGCTTGGAAGTCACCTTAATATTTGCATATTCACTTCTGCCAATTTCAGTGGTCGCTCACTTTACTGACGTAAATGTGACGCCTCCAAGGACTATCCATCATACTACATTGCAGCTCTCCAGGAGCGTCCTGTGTTGTGCTGAAGTCAGAGTTTCTCATTGGATATGCAGCAGCAGAGGGATAAGTTCTGAGGCAGCTTCGTTCTTACCTGCCGGACCACAGGCCCACGGACATCACTGGACCATGGACCTCCCACCAATGGGGATTACACATCTTGAGCCGAATCGGATGTGGCAGAGACAAGAGGAAATTCGGACCACCACTCAGGCAGTGCGGACACGACCTCTCCTCGGCATGTAACCGCGCTGTACAAGTGATGCAATGAGGCATGTGTGTGTTTTAATGTTTTCTCTCTTTTTGCGGCACCTGATATGGTTATGCAGACTTTCACTTATGACTATATCACTGTGGTTACTATGTATTTATAATGATGACGACGCTGGACGATGACAGGTGCGTTAGATAGACTCTGTTCTCAGTGATGGGTTGCTGAAGAGGGGCAGGGGGCGGGGCAGAGGTAAGATGCTTGGGGAGACGATTGGAAGAACATCATGAAGACAGTCCCTGGTTGCTAGGGAGCAGCCCAGCAAACAAACCACAGTCAGATTGGAGGCAAGTATTACTGAGTGTGTGTGTGTGTGTGTGTGTGTGTGTGTGTGTGTGTGTAAGACAGAGAGATAGAGATAGAGATAGATAGATAGATAGATAGTTAGATGATAGAGAAGGACGAGATGCTGTAGACCACACAGCCACATAATATAGCAAAATCCACATTCATCTTAGCAAATGCTGCACTCCTGTGTGAGGTCTGTTCTGGGCAGGCTCACCCAGCAGGATCCGTGCCTTTAATGACCTTCCGTTGACATTTTTAAAATTCAGTGCCTTTGCCTCATGCTATAGAATTTAATGTGAGCTTTAAATCCCGAAGGCGAGCAATTTAAAGACCGTTTTCCATAGGTGGTATAGTATTTAAAGCTTTAGATATTTTAGCATATATGCCACATAAAATAAAAACTTATTTTTTTTACTATTTTGTTCTTTCCACTTCCTATGAAAGGTGCAAAAAAACCCAAAAAAACGAAACAAAACAACATCCCACTCATGTCCCTGCGCTCCGAGCCCGTGCTGGTGGCCTGCGCACAGCAGCCCGGCTGGTGCAGGCTCCCCCAGCGGGAGGCGGACGGCAGGGAGCACAGCGGGACCCCACCCATGGGCTCGGGGCCGCATCCCAGACACCACAGCTTCCTCCTGGCCGATGTCCTCAGGCCGATCTAAGCGGCGAGAGCCCCCCAAGCTGACGGTCTCCAGGGCAGGCGGGCCTGGAGTCTGCGAATGGGAGGTGGCCGTCTGATGCGGGTCCAGGGGCCTTGGCCGCTAACCAGATCTCCCCTCTCCACATCTGTCCCCAGGGAGCCCCCGTCCTTGGGGTGCACGGGGCTGCCTAAGTGTGTGTGTGTCAGGCTCGGCGCACAGTGCTGTCTGCTTACAGGACGTCTCACTGGAAAATACACGGTATTTTGGGAGAAGAAAGTGGGAAGAGATGGTCTCAGCCCACTCCAGCCCTGGCCGCCGTGGCCCTGCGGGCAGGATGCCGCCCTCCACCACAAGGCCGCCCGCTCGGGTCCCGGCTGGAGCGCAGGGGTTGTTTGTGGCTGTTTTCCTTTTTTGCACCTTTCATAGGAAGTGGGAAGAACAATGAAATAGTAAGGAAAGAACAGTTTTTACTTTATGTGGCACAAATGCTAAAATGCATAAAAATCATAATAATATACGACCCGGGAAACAGTCCTTCCATCTGTTTGCCTTTGGAATATAAGGCTCCCTTTAAAATCTACGGCATGAGGCACAGGTGCTGGATTTTAAAAATATCAACAGGTTGTGGTTCAATCCTGGTTGGGGTGCATACTGGGGGCAACCGATGGGTGTTTATCTCTCCCATCAGTGTTTCTCTCTCTCTCAAAAAAAAAAAATCAATAAAAAAGCATATCCTCAGGCGAGGATTAGGGAAAAAGCACTCCATTTTAGTTTCATCCTCCGGTGATGCCATCATTTGCCCAGATTAAGACCTACTGCCTGGCTCCGGTCCCTGGGCTCCGGGGGGAGGCCCTGTGACTGCACAGCCGACTGCGGGGGGGAGAGGCTGGGTCAGCTCGGCCCGGCAGCAGCCTGTGCAGGAGGCAGGCACTTTTGTTCTGCCACGACCTCTCCTCCAGACTCCCGACATCACAGACAGTCGCCGTCCCGTGTCATCGAAGCGGACCCGACTCAGTCCTAATACCAGCGCGTGCCCCCGCCGCTGATGCTGCTGCCGAGACCGGGGATGTGCGTGTGCGCCAGGGGCCCCGCAGCTGCTGCAGGGGCGGGGGCAGTGTTCTGTCAGGTCCGTACTTTTCTTCCGAAAAACTCCGTGTCTCCTTCAGCCTGTTGGTTCTGACCCATGTGCACCATTTTCTAGGAAAATCGTTGTCCCTTTGTACTCAGCGACGACGCGTGGGGAATGGCCACGGGCAGCGTGGAGCTCCGTGGGAGGCGGGTTTACTGTTTCTCCGGGTAACCTTCCAAATCAGGTGGGCGATTCACTGCGAAGCTTCTTGGGAGAATGGACGGAGAGTACAGGGAACCAAATCACTGCACCCCAACGGCCAGTCTTCCTTCCTCCGGCCGCCAACGTGCTCTGTCCACGCTCCCGTCCTAACGGAGGGCGACCTCTTCCCTCCAAGGAGCCGGTCCCATCCCCAGCCTCCCTCTCAGGCTCCTCAGGCCTCGGAGGACACAGTTTTCCTTGCCCCGTTTTCTCTCACTTCCTTCTGCGACGTTACCACTAGTATTCTGTCCCGCTGTGATGTGTCCCACCTTAAAAAATGCTAAGTCTCTCTCCTCGTCCGAGGAAACTTTTCAGAAGAACCATCTGCAGGTCTTCACCTCCTCACTTGCCATTCACCCTCCCAGTGTTTGCCCCACGGCTTTGCTGAGGCCGCCCTGGTCGGTGTCGCCGATCCCCTGTGCCACCTCCAGCACCCTTCGTCCGCGAAGTTGACTGAGGATACAGTTGCCACCAACAGCGGTTTGCTACTGTGTGTTTCTCTGTGTGACAATAACTGTACCTTTCACCAGAGAACGGACGCTGTTAACAGTGTGCTCCCAAGAACTTCCCTACAGCCAGGCCCCCCGTCAGATTCCTCCTGTTCTCTCTCTCTTCTGGGAATGCGGTCCCTCTTACTGTTCCTTTTTTAACGGCTGAAATAAAAGGCTGAGCCTCTGAGCTTATGAATAGACAGAATAACTTATGTGTTTCCTTCATATATTAGGATTTTAAAAATATGTAGTTGTCAATTTTGCCCACCTGTTTTACATCAGGGATCTCTGTGGCATTCCCTTACGTTTCTTGATATTTGAAAGGTGAATTTTGATGGTTTTAAAAATCGCTTTAAATATAAAATTATTTTTAATCATATCACATATGCTAGAAACATGTTTCATGACCACTTACTGTTCAATGTATGACCAAATACAAAGAAATAATATATTTCTACATTGTTTATCTGATATTTTTTTTTTTTTTTTTTTTTTTTTTTAGAGAGAGAGGAAGGGAGAGGGAGAGCAACAATGATGTGAGAGAGAAACATTGATCGGTTGCAACTGGCTATGTGCTATGACCGGGAATCAACCCAGCAACCGTTTAGTGCATGAGATGACACTCAACCAACTGAGCCACACCAGCCAGGGCTTTCTGCCACATTTTGAGCAATGAGTCTCTTGAAGTTTTCCTATTTGCAAAAGAGCAAACATTGGAAAGATGTTACTTTATAAAATTCTAGTGGACTTTTAAAATCTCAACCTTTTGCGATATAGACTATACTCAGTAAAATGTACCTTTTAGAAATGGTTCGGTGAGTTTTGAAGAACATACATACCATGTAACTTCCAGGTAGAACACCCTCATCCCCAAAAGTTGCCTCCAGCCTCTCTGCCTCAGCCACTGACCTGCTTTCTGTCTTTATAGGTTGGCTTGCCTTTTCTAAATGTCCACACAATTAGAATCATACACTACCCAATCTTTTAAGTCCGGTTCCTATTACTCAGCATAGATTTGTGTGCTTCATCCATGATATTACGTGTATCGATAGTTCATTTTGTTTTTTTGCTAAATAGTATTGCATTGTATGAGTATATCACTGTGTTTATTCATTCACCTGTTGTTGGACATATTTCCAGTTTTGGACTAATATGAGTAAAGATTCTATGAATATTTGTGTATGATTCTTTGTGTATGCATATTCAGAACTACTGGGTGATGCAGTTAGAGAATAAAAGATATGAAGTGATGTTTTTGAGAGCTTCACACTCACAAAATGGAACTACATCTATATAATAAAAGCCTAATAGCAAATCGACCAAACAGTGGAACAACGGGTTGCTATGATGCGCACTGACCACCAGGAGGCACACGCTCAACACAGGAGTTGCCCCCAGCCCATAGACCCCAGGCCAGCCAAAGCAGGTGTGAGCAGGGCCCCCCGATTGCCCTGCTGGTCACCCGCAAATTGGCCCTGATTGCTGGCCAGGCCTAGGGATCCTACCCGTACACAAATTTCATGCACCGGGCCTCTAGCTAATAATAATTGTCAATAACATAAGCTGGTGAATTCTACAACAGAGGTAACAATAAAGTATTGCAGGAGAATAGGGTGGAAGCTGGTAAATTGGGTAAAGTATCCATGGTTAAAAGTGCTGGGCTGTGGGTGCCCTGACACTGTGCTGCTCCTGTGTTTGGCTGCAGCAGACAGCTGGCGCTCTCGCCCCATGGTGTCCCCCACTGTTTGCTCGGAGGCCATGCACCTCATGGTCCTGCCACACTTCCTAGCCAACGGCTCACCCAGCAAGGGAACTCAAGAGGGTCCAGCCTGTGAGATGGGGACCCCTCTAGTGTGTGAGCTGGCCTTGAGGATGCCTGACCACATCTTCCTTGCAACCGACGATAGCTCAAGACGCTTTCTACCCATCCTTTCTTCCTTGATATTAAGTAAAAACATCAAGATCTTACGATGAGTTAAAAGCTTACCACGAAAGTAACACAAGGCAGCCACCCTGTGTTATTGACATAAGATTTCCATAATTTATTTTTTAGCAAAATGTAGACCCAAATGGAGACGGTGACGGTGAATTTTAAATGATCAGGTTTCCATTTTCTCTTCCTCAAAGGAGAGACCCAGGGGATGCTTCTGACGGCCCCGCATTTCCTGGGAAGCTCTCGTATGCAGACCAGAACAAGAGCATTCCTGTCTACATGCGAGCGTGACACTGCGTCGTTTTAGACACTGTGTCTTGGCGATTACCACATAACCCAACTGCCACATAAATTATCTTTATAAATAAAACTTTGCATGCATATGCAGCATCCAGAATGGAGCAATAAATTGGTCGTGACTCCTGTCTCCAATGGCGCCACTTCATCACTTCCTGGAGCGAGTTGGGGCCGAGGGCAGGTTGGTGAACGCCTTTGTCTAATCTCCTCTCACGAGGCACCTCATATTTCAATCCACAGCGGGCACCGTGGGCCTGGGAGGGACGGAAAGTTCCGTTTCCTGCATGCCAGTCTTCTTACCTTCCTGCCTACCGCCAACTTAAAAAAAATTACTGGGGAGAAATGTTAAGCAACCAAACCTTCTGCAAAACATGTCAAGATTAATTGCTAGGTTCACTCACGAGCTGTGTAGACGGCTTCCTAAGATCCTCATCGTATTAGGTACAATGATTCATTTTCCCTTTCTTGGCAAAATGTCTGCTCCTTCGCAGATACCCCCATCAATAATGCGGCCCTGGCGGGCCTGCCAACACAGAACGCACTTGGAAATGCAAAGCATAAAACCCGTCGGGAGCCTCTTTGGTCCTTAAGACCTTCAACACTTGGTCTTTGGCAGTTCAGACCTCTCACTGTACCAAACGGTATTACAAGAATGAGCCAAACCCCTAACCTTGGTTTATATTCAACCAGTTGGGAAGCTGTTAATCTGAGGTCTGGGCCTGGTTCCCCATAGTTCTCCGTTCTGTGATCTTGCAGCGCTAATCCTGCAGTTTCCTGGGCAAACGTGTGAAAGGAGGTGACAAGCCTGGGAATCGGAGACCCACAGGTCCTGGCGGGTCTGGGCCGAAGGCCTCCCCCTCTGGCCCGGCGAGAAGGAGAAGTGGCTGCTTATTCAAGCCACGCGGGCGCTGCCCCCTCCGGGCTGCTGCAGACAGGCTGAGCTGCGGGGGGACGTCAGCCTCGCATGTGGGACCCGGATGCATTGCGAGGGAATCTTCCATCTGAGAATGAGATGGAAAGAGCAGCCAAACAATAAAGCAGGTTTTATTTTGAACCTTCTCAGACAACCTTTATGGTGGGTGATGCCGGGCGAGAGCTAAAAGCAGGCCTCCCGCTAGCAATGACGGTGAAGGGTTGTGAAAATGCCAACTCCCCGCATGCTCGCTCCTTCGAAAAGCAGCGTGCTCCTCAGGACTTCCTCCAAATGACGTTTTCTCGTGTGTTCTTTACTCGCGTTTCTCCCTTTGACTTGAAACCCCCACGCCCCACCTTCCCTGGGGGAGACCTGGGAGGTGGGACTTAACCGGACACACAAATCACAGCGATCACGCCCTGCCCTCACGTGCCCTAATCACCTGGCCGCCAGCGTCGCCTTTCCCACGCCGCCTCTCTGGCTGCTCTCTATTCCGGCCCCCGTGTTGGGCCCTCGGTCAGGTCCCTGCCTCCCGGGAGCAGAGCCCGGGGCTGTGGGAGGCGGCAGGAGCGTGCTGCGTCCTGGTGGACACGCGGGGGGCGCTTGTCGGGTTTCCGAGCTTCGCCGCAGACACGCCCGCGTCTTCCCCTTCCCCGCTCGGGCAGGTGGAGACTCCAGGGTTTAAGTCCACAGGAGGAAACCGCCCACCGTGCCTCACCCTCCCGTGGGGGCCTCCGGGAACCCTGATTCCTGCGGCACCCCAAGAGCTCCACGCCCACCAGCCACAGTGGGGACACAGAGGACACCCCGCCGCTAACATCACGGCCTTCGTGAGATTGGCGTTTCAGCGATTGCTCTGGACTTGAACACACTTGCCATCCGCAAGGCTCTGTACGCAGGTGGAGCGTTACGTAGGCCTTTTGGCCTTCTCTCCCCAGGGGGTACCTCCACCTCCTGCTCATTCATTGCCCACTGACCGCTCTACTGACTGTTCCCCACGTCAATCCATTCTGATCGTTGTCTGATGTGGTTTGCTGGGCGGGGGGGGGGGAGTTGGGGGGGGGACTTTTGCTGCCTTACGTTTGGGGCCTATCTATAATTTTGACATTGGCACAGGTAGAAGGCATTAGCGCTCTAACTCCCCCCCCCCCCCCCCCAACAGTCCCAGGGCTGACTTTAAAGGGCTGGGCGCCGTCCCACCATGCAGCTCAGACGGCGCCTGCGTATTTTACAGCCCAGCCCCTCCCCGACGGAGGCAGCAGCAGGAGCGAGAGCACGATAACAAGGCGGCTGTTGGTGCAGCACACAGTGTGGCCGGTGGGTTTTTTCTCTCGCTCGTTAGGGTTCAATGTTCTTTAGCATCAGGACTTAGCCGAAACAGACTGGCGCTGACTCGGAGCTTTCCGGTTTTCAAAAACTATGACCCTGTGTCCGAGCTCCATTTTAACTTGAACAGCGGCATTCCGGGCTTGCCCTCGGACACCTCCGTCATCGGCATTTTCAGAATGAGAAGTTCAGCGGTAAATGCTCAGCTATGGCATGAGTTAGGTCTTCTCACGATTTATGGAACTTAACATTAACTCCATCTCTTTACTAGCTCCGTCGGTATGGAAACATGAGCTCTTACATTTGTGTATTTTTGTTTAAAAACACACAACACCTTATAGGAGACTCTCCAAACATCACCGAAAGCAGGAAGTACAATAGGCCCCACGTGTTCGTCGCCTGGCTAACACGACCACCACATCTGCCATCAGGTGTGGGTCTGAATAACCAAAATGGCTAGATATTAACAGAAAGAGTCTCACTGCGTATTAAAAATGCGATAAGGTTCCTCAGTTTGTAAAGAGCTATGCTTTGGGGTGACCCTCGTTATAGAAAGCGGACTAGTAATGACGGGACACTGCCCAGATATGGAGCACTGAGTATTAAAAACGAGTGCCTTTTTCTGCTCTGAGCAGCTCTTAGTTAAAACCGTGGTGGCGTCGGAAGTTTCGTTTTCCGAGTGCCAGCTGTCCCTCCCGTATTCCTGGTGCAGGGCCAGCGTCGCCCGAGGGAGCCGCGCTGGCAGTCAGCCTGAGCGCCCCCGGTGGCTGCATTGTCTCCGGACGTACAGCCTGGAACAGCACCTTAAAGATCTGCGGGTAATTAGTGCGGCCGCCTTGAAAATATTCATTAAGAAAGGAGCTAATCATTACTGTGCTGCAACGGAAAGTGATATAATTAGACCTGAACTGTGAGGATTTTATTTGAAATTAATTAAGACCTTCACCGAATTACTTGGCACAGAGAGACTTCCCATTTCTATTACGTCTTTACTAGTTAATAGCAATGTAAACAGAAATATATTTAATTTGTAAACAGAAATATAAATAAATCTATGGGTCCGTATAGACTCTCTTACCTAATTCCATCTCATGTTAATTACTTATGGGCACCGTGCTTTCTTTAGAAGAACAACGTTCAGCAGAGCTGGTGAAATAGTCTTGACAAGAAGCAGATACACTTGACTAGGCTCTTAGAAAGCTATATACCTGAAGCCTATAGGCTTTTCTTTACTGGAATCTTGGGCTGTTTCCCAAACCATTGTCTATGCGTTGTCAATAATGCTTTGAGTTTCTTTTTTTCTTTTTCTTTTCCCCCCCTCAAAGCAAAGGAACCTGCAAGGGGCTTAGGAAAGGTCTCAGCTGAGTGATGCTACTTTGCAGGCTGGTGCTGACAGCCTGGGTGAGAGGCAGGAGCCTTGCCCGCTAGAAGCCACTCCTCCCTCAGGGTGCACGGTCCCTGGGGATCACCCGCCTGCGGAGCCTTCAGCGAACTCAGCGCCTCAGCCAGCCCCCGCGGCCTGGGCCTGTGAGGTCATCATGATGACCGCATTTCTCATTGCCACGCAATCCAGGCCAAACCTGAGCACCCTCTCTGCTCTCCCCGCCGGTCATCACTCGGAGCCTGAAGTGACAGGAGAGACTTCCTCTGAAATGCACGCACTCCTCTTGGCCCTAAGGAGGCCGTGCAACCACACACTGATTTTCTGAGCAACAGACCTACCAAACCCAAATCAACCTCAGGCAGATGGCAGCTTCTTCCCCAGCAGATGGTCCTCGGGGTCAAAGGACAGAGAGGCCATCCCAAGGGCACAGGATGAGAGTACCAGAGGAAGGACGGTGGGAATACCAGGGGAAGGATGGTGAGAGTACCAGGGGAAGGACGGTGAGAGCACCAGGGGAAGGACGGTGAGAGTACCAGGGGAAGGACGGTGGGAGTACCAGGGGAAGGATGGTGGGAGTACCAGGGGAAGGACGGTGAGAGTACCAGGGGAAGGACGGTGGGAGTACCAGGGAAGGGACGGTGGGAGTACCAGGGGAAGGACGGTGGGAGTACCAGGGAAGGGACGGTGGGAGTACCAGGGGAAGGACGGTGGGAGTACCAGGGGAAGGACGGTGAGAGTACCAGGGGAAGGACGGTGGGAGTACCAGGGAAGGGACGGTGGGAGTACCAGGGGAAGGACGGTGGGAGTACCAGGGGAAGGACGGTGGGAGTACCAGGGGAAGGACGGTGGGAGCACCAGGGGAAGGACGGTGGGAGTACCAGGGGAAGGACGGTGGGAGTACCAGGGGAAGGACGGTGGGAGCACCAGGGGAAGGACGGTGGGAGCACCAGGGGAAGGACGGTGGGAGCACCAGGGGAAGGACGGTGGGAATACCAGGGGAAGGACGGTGGGAGTACCAGGGGAAGGACGGTGGGAATACCAGGGGAAGGACGGTGGGAGCACCAGGGGAAGGACGGTGGGAATACCAGGGGAAGGACGGTGGGAGCACCAGGGGAAGGACGGTGGGAATACCAGGGGAAGGACGGTGGGAGCACCAGGGGAAGGACGGTGGGAATACCAGGGGAAGGACGGTGAGAGTACCAGGGGAAGGACGGTGAGAGCACCAGGGGAAGGACGGTGAGAGTACCAGGGGAAGGACGGTGAGAGCACCAGGGGAAGGACGGTGAGAGTACCAGGGGAAGGACGGTGGGAGTACCAGGGGAAGGAGGGTGGGAGTACCAGGGGAAGGACGGTGAGAGTACCAGGGGAAGGACGGTGAGAGTACCAGAGGAAGGACGGTGGGAGTACCAGGGGAAGGACGGTGAGAGTACCAGGTGAAGGACGGTGGGAGTACCAGGGGAAGGACGGTGGGAGTACCAGAGGAAGGACGGTGGGAGTACCAGGGGAAGGACGGTGGGAGTACCAGGGGAAGGACGGTGGGAGTACCAGGGGAAGGACGGTGGGAGTACCAGGGGAAGGACGGTGGGAGTACCAGGGGAAGGATGGTGGGAGTACCAGGGGAAGGACGGTGGGAGTACGAGGGGAAGGATGGTGGGAGTACCAGGGGAAGGACGGTGGGAATACCAGGGGAAGGACGGTGGGAGTACCAGGGGAAGGACGGTGGGAGCACCAGGGGAAGGACGGTGGGAGCACCAGGGGAAGGACGGTGAGAGTACCAGGGGATGGACGGTGGGAGTACCAGGGGAAGGACGGTGGGAGTATCAGGGGAAGGACGGTGGGAGTACCAGAGGAAGGACGGTGGGAGTACCAGGGGAAGGACGGTGGGAGTACCAGGGGAAGGACGGTGGGAGTACCAGGGGAAGGACGGTGGGAGTACCAGGGGAAGGACGGTGGGAGTACCAGGGGAAGGATGGTGGGAGTACCAGGGGAAGGACGGTGGGAGTACGAGGGGAAGGATGGTGGGAGTACCAGGGGAAGGACGGTGAGAGTACCAGGGGAAGGACGGTGGGAATACCAGGGGAAGGACGGTGGGAGCACCAGGGGAAGGACGGTGGGAGTACCAGGGGAAGGACGGTGAGAGTACCAGGGGATGGACGGTGGGAGTACCAGGGGAAGGACGGTGGGAGTATCAGGGGAAGGACTGTGGGAGTACCTTGGAAAGGACGGTGGGAGTACCAGGGGAAGGACGGTGAGAGTACCAGGGGAAGGACGGTGAGAGTACCAGGGGAAGGACGGTGGGAGTACCAGGGGAAGGATGGTGGGAGTACCAGGGGAAGGACGGTGAGAGTACCAGGGGAAGGACGGTGAGAGTACCAGAGGAAGGACGGTGGGAGTACCAGGGGAAGGACGGTGAGAGTACCAGGTGAAGGACGGTGGGAGTACCAGGGGAAGGACGGTGGAGTTTGGTGAGAAGGAAAACAAGTTTGAAAGAGAAGTCACAGAACTAGTGGAAAGGGGCCAGAGATTGTTGACATCACTCACTCAGACAATTTATTTTAAAAAGAGTGAATTTCTACGTCTTTCAAAAATGGTTAAGAATATGGGCTCCGAAGTTTGAGCTGAAATATGTAAACCAAACACTACCTCCTACCTGCTGGCTAAAATGTTTTTGATCTTGCTTCTATGTATGACAGGGATTGGCACATTTTTTATTTTTGTGAAGGGCCAGAGGGAAGCTAATTTCGGCTTTGGGATCTTAGTGTCTCTTTCACAACTAGTCACTCCGCTGCTGTGGCGTGAGGCAGGCACACAACACGTGTGTGCGATGAGCATGCCGAGGCTCAGTGACACTTTATTTACGGACACTGAAATTTGGCTTTTATATGGTTGCCATGTGCCACAAAAATTCTTTAAATTTTTTTTTCTATTCAAAACTAAAAACAATCTTGGCTTGAGGACCAAACAGGAAAAAGGCCCGGTTTCCTGGTTTGGGCTCGGGTCACCGTTTTCTGAAGCTGACCTGTCCCAGTGGCTCTCCAGTGTGGTCCACGTACCAGCAGCCCAGCATCACGGGCCGCCCTCCCCGGGGCCTGCTGCCGTGGGCACGCCGGGTGGAGGGCAGCGAGCGGTCCCACAGGCATCAGGCCATTCCGCTGCACATTCAAGGGTAAGAACCGCTGGTCTATAGACCACGCCACTCCGCCACCGCGCCGCTGCGAGGATCGAGGAGAAAATGACGTGGCAGCGCTAGAATGACGTTGAACCAGCGCAGGGTGCAACACCCGAGAGCCATCCATGTTAAGGGTGACGCAAGCTGGCTTTAATTTTCATCACATTTTTTATCCTTTAAAAAAGATGACTGCTTTTGCAAGAATTCCATAACCAAACCAATGAGAAGGAAACTAAGAGAGGATAACTCTAACCTGGGACTAAATCGATACTACCCGAGGATTAAGAATAGGGCGGGTGTGGGCTGGAGGGGACGCATGGGGGAGGAAGGGGGCATCTGTAATACTTTCAATAATAAAGATAAGTTAAAAAAAAAAAAGAAAATCAACTCTCCACAGTGTAATAGACAACACTTTTTTTGGAAAACAGAACCCCTTCAATGCTAACACATCCTTTGGCCTGATAGTGATTAGAAAAAAGCAGTAGAGTTTGTGATGTTGCAGATTCTATAGCAGAATACATTCTTGCTACAAAAAGCAAAATGTGACTTTATGCTTTTACAATGAGAGCATCTTCTACGCAGCGTCTCTCGCCTTTCATGTCTCCATGAATGTGCGGCCCACGGCCTCCCCCTGGCCATCGCCCTGCTGTCCGAGACCCAGCGGCTGCCTGTCTGCCCCGCACAGGTTCTGGTTCCGGTGGAATTGTGTAGGTGGAAGGGCAAAGGCAAAAATAACGTTACCTCCCCAAATCCTCTCCTCGTGCCTCGTGTAGAACTGATGTCATGGAAACCTCTTTCTTATGGGAACTCAATCATGACTGAGCTGGGCGTCGGGAAGTATAAATAACTCAAGGAAAACGGAAGAAGCCGGTTCTCGCTGAAAAACACCTCTTACATTTCTTTAACATTGAGCTTAATGCTGACTGTGAGAGTCCTAGAAGCCCCAGGCGAACAGAAGACAGAATGAAGGTAAAGTGGACATTCTTCACGAATCCGGACATCGCAGCAAGCCCTACTGACGCAATGGAGGGAAGAACGGGAGATTCCGCCTCTCTCCCAATTATCTAGATAACTTTAGAAATATATATATGTAAGGGGTGTCTGTGTGGGGGGTACGGGAAGAGACTGGACAAAAATCATACATCTATGGATAAGGACAACGGGGGGGGCAAGGTAAGGGCAGGGGGGGGGGGTGGGAACCGGGTGGTGGGGAGATATGGGGGGAAAAAGGAGAAACAATTGTAATAATCTGAATAATAAAGTTTATTAAAAAATATATATATGTTATTGATTTTTTACAGAGAGGAAGGGAGAGGGATAGAGAGTTAGAAATATCGATGAGAGAGAAACATCGATCAGCTGCCTCCTGCACACCCTGTACTGGGGATGTGCCCGCAACCAAGGTACATGCCCTTGACCGGAATTGAACCTGGGATCCTTCAGTCTGCAGGCCGACGCTCTATCCACTGAGCCAAACCAGTCAGGGCATAGATAACTTTTTTTTTAAATAATAAAATATTTTTATTGATTTCAGAGAGGAAGGGAGAGAAAGAGATAGAAACATCAATGATGCAAGAGAATAATTGATCGGCTGCCTCCTGCACGCCCCACACCGGCGATCGAGCCTGCAACCTGGGCATGTGCCCTGACCCGGGAATTGAACCGTGACCTCCTGGCTCATAGGTCGACGCTCAACCACTGAGCCACACCGGCTGGGCTAGAACATGTTTTTAATTTAAAATGTTTGCTGTGATGTACCTGGATGGCTATGACTGTGTAGGTTTATCACAATGTTCCACACAGACATAGCGACGTTTGCTTTTGCTTCCCTGGGCGCCTCTTTATTGCAGATGCGCATGAGATTTCCTGGGCAACAGCTGGCCCCCTAACGCGCCCTCATCCCGACCAGCGACTCCCCAAAGGCAGATGAACTCCTCCATAAACTCAAGCGAACCGAAGACCAAAAAGTTACAACGCCCGGGCCAGTCCCTAGAATAGAACTGCTTTGCGGGTTTCCCTGTGCCTGGTTTTTAATGAAGACCACAGGATGGGAGGTTTCTTTCCTGCGGACACGCCCTCCGGGTGCCGCCCTGTGACAGCCTCAGGCTGCAGAGGTTGTTTTGGGGACGGTTTAGCGAGGATCGGCCAGGAAAGCCCAGGCGTGACGTCACAGCGGGCCTCTGCAGTGCGTTGATGGGTCTCGACAGGACAGGGGTGTTTCTCATAAAGAGGACGTTGGATTTCACTTTTGTATATTATGTAACAGTGGCAACTCGAGTGCATTTCTTTTTTTTTTTTTTTTGATATTTTGATTGGTTCAGAGAGGGAGAGAGAGATAGAAACATCAATGATGAGAGAGAATCATTGATTGGCTGCCTCCTACACACCCCCTACTGGGAATCGAGCCCGCAACCAGGCATATGCCTTTGACCGGAATCGAACCCGGGACCCTTCAGTCCACAGGCCGATGCTCTATCCACTGAGAAAACCAGGTAAGGCAGTCACCAAGTTTTCATATGATAAAAACCAGACTTTTAATTTCCTTCTTGGTATTTCTCTTTAGTGAACAACTTGGTGGGTGCATAGCAAAGGCTATTGGGACTCCATCCACTATCACTCTTCAAGCCTTGCATTGTAATGATGGAATGAAATAGAGGAGAGGAAAAAAAACCTCTAAACAATTAAAAAAAGTTCCCAAATACAGTAACTCTACCCACTAAGACCACTCAGAAATTAAACCTGGTTAGGAAACATCCGGAAAGATGTTGGTGCAGTTTTAAAAACCAGGAGGAGAGCTGTGGCATTCATTAAGCCCTCGGGGGAAGAAAGATATATTCTCCCAAATCACAACAATTGAAAGGTATTTCTATTATTTTTTGCAAAGCCTCTTCAAGCACTTAAACTCAATTTCAGATGCGTCAACGACTTCGAGCTGGTGCACGGTAAATGCTGTGAGGGATGAGTGTGGGAGGCGGCGAAGAAATATGGCTTTGATTCCCAGCGAGTCAAGGAGTTATTCTGCAGTGTATACTTTTGGTAATGTTTCAGTGACCTTGAAAATGTAGACACATTTTCTTTTAGACTGAAAAAGAAACATTTTAAAAATCAATTTGAGGGTTAAAATTTAATAAATGTGATATATATTTCCTTCGGAAAGAGTCTAAATTATACAAAGTTAGGAGATTTTATTTTTTTACTAGAGGCCCGGTGCACAAAATTCGTGCATGGGGGGAGGGGGGTCCCTCAGCCTGGCATGCATGCTCTCCAATCTGGGACCCCTTGGAGGATGTCCGACTGCCACAGTCAGACATCCCTCTTGCAATCCGGGACTGCTGGCTCCTAACTGCTCACCTGCCTACCTGCCTGATCGCCCCTAACCACTCTGCCTGCCTGCCTGATTGCCCCTAACTGCTCTCCCCTGCCGCCTGATCACTCCTAACTGCTCCCCTGCTGGCCTGATCACCCCTAACTGCTTCAGCCTTGGCCCCCGCCACCATGGTTTTGACCAGAAGAATGACCGGAAGATGTCTGGTTGACCCAGTCTAATTAGCATATTACCCTTTTATTAGTATAGATTTTATTTTTGTTACTCCTCATTCGAGGGTTTGTTTTCCATTGAGTTTTAGAGAGAGTGGAAGGAAGGGGGAGAGACAGAGAGAGAAACATCAATGTGAAAGAGACACATCTATTGGTTGCCTCCCCAACATCCCCAGACAGGGACAGAACATGGAGCCTGAAATGGAAGTACATGCCCTTGACCAGAATCAAACCCGAGACCCTTCAGTCCACTGTCCGATGCTCTAGCCCAAAGTTAGGAGATTGGAAAGTAGGCAATCAGACCCTGTGGATCCTGGGGAAGCTCCCCCAGACAGCTCCCCGCCACTGGCTGTGTGAGGAAGCGAGAGCCTGGGCTCCTTGTGGAGGGGTCCGAGCCCGAGCACCCAACAGGCTGTGTCACAGGATGGAGCCCTCCCAAGTTCACCAAGTCCACCGAGTTCACCGAGTCCACCGGGAGTGTGGGCAGAAGCCCAGACCCGCTCCCGAGCAAAACCCGCCAGGCTGGGGCCACCAGAGAGCAAGTGTCATTCCGACGTAGACCAGAAAGTTCAGGTCAGTAAGGTGAAGCATGTTGTGAAACAGTGTGGGAACAATGAGAAGAAAACAAGGATGAAAGTGCACCAACACAAAACTGGGTTCCACATGAGAAGTGAAACGGCGCGTACTCCCTCTGCTAAGTCTATCCTGTATCTATAATCACGTCTCCACCTCCAATCAGGCTGCGCCAGGCACTCACAGGCACAGAACAACCCAAACCCGTGATCCCCGGCCCTCCTGGGGCTCCATTCAACTCTAAAGCACTTCTTCCTCCCTTGATTGTTCTCCCATTGGAATAGGATTTGGAGTTGCTTATGCCCCGGTGGTCATGCCCTGAAGCAGCTGCAACTTTGAGGTTGTTGGTCTTCCATGCACCCACCCCTCCCACTGTCTTCTGTGTGGACCTGGCCAGAGCCGACTGACCGTCCACCTCTGCTCCCTCACCGTGTGGACGGTCAAACCAGCCCATTGAGGCACCCCCGTGTCCTTAACAGAGCCGTGCAGCCCAGTCGGCGTGGCTCAGTGGTTGAGCATCGACTTATGAACCAGGAGGTCATGGTTCGATTCCCAGTCAGGGCACATGCCCGGGTTGCGGGCTCCATCCCCAGTGTAGGGCATGCAAGAGGCAGAGATCAGTGGTTCTCTGGCATCATTGATGTTTCTCTCTCTCTCCCTCCCCTTTCCTCTCTCTGAAATCAATAAAAATATATTAAAAAATAACACACACACACACACACACACACACACACACACACAAATCCAACAAAAAAACAGTGCCTTGTAGACATGCTGGGCTGTAATAATGGAGAAATAATTTCACGTTCAGTGTTTTTATTTTTATTTTTTAAAATATATTTTATTGATTTTTTACAGAGAGGAATGGAGAGGGATAGAGAGCCAGAAACATCGATGAGAGAGAAACATTGACCAGCTGCCTCCTGCACACCCCATACTGGGGATGTGCCCTTGACTGGAATTGAACCCGGGACCCTGCAGTCTGCAGGCCGACACTCTATCCACTGAGCCAAACTGGTCAGGGCACATTCAGTGCTTTTAAATCACACCACGTGTTTTGTTTGATGATGTTGCTATAGTGAACCTGCACAGAATCAAGGTAAGGAAGATCTGGTAAAACACCCAATTTGCAGAAAAGAGAGGACATGCACAGCTTATAGTTTTAGCTCCTCAGGACTTAAATTTATCATTAAATAAGATCAACCATTTTGGAAGGTAGTCTCCTTGGAAAATAGAAGTCTACATCTGAAAATGGACAAAAAAAAAAAGAAAAGAAAAGAAAAGAAACTTGTATTAAAGATATGGAACAAGAAGCCCTACTGTAGCAAGAAAAATCTCACAGCAAATCAAACACTGGCTCTAGGAGTAGGCATCTTCTGAAATCTACTCCGCGCATTACAGAGCTGCTGTGTCACTGACAGTGCTGAGTCTGGCGTGTCTGTGAGTTGCCACACTAGGAAATTTCCTGGTTCACTGCCCTCGTGTTAATGGAGAACGGGAGACCGTGTCCCTCTCCACCTAAGGACCCAGACTGTCGGGTTTTTAGTTCTTTCGTCTCCTGCTACCAGAATGACCACGTGTTTCTGTCTGATGACGTCCCTTACAATGGCATAGCTACTGGCTCGTTGGCCTCGTTGGGCTGCTTAAGGTCCAACTTACTCTGTCCATGTGCCTGAGCATTAAGATCACATTTTTTTAAATTTGGAATTTTTGTTATTTTATATTTCCTTGGAATACATATTTCCAGTTTATGAATGGGGTTTGGTGCAAAAAAAATATTGTGAATTGTTTGGTAGGAACTCACACTACATATAGCTCTCCAAGGGGAGGAAGGGGCTAGATCCCTAGGCCATTCTGCTCAATCAGTTCATCATATTGCACCTGAAATAGCATTCATCGAGCCACAAAGGCCGACTGGGCCTTGAGTCCCATCCCTCCAACGTGACTTCCCTCTTCTTGAGCTTCTTGAGTTTGAGGGAGGCGTATCATGAAGGAGCCCGTGGCTGGACATGCGAGGCTCCTGGGCCACCCCAAGGGTCTCCCGAGGCTCAGATGAAGGGGAGGGGCTGGGACAGGCCCTGACCCAGGACACTCAGTCTAGGAAACCCTGCAGGTAGACAGAGCGCCTGCAGCCGTGATGAGGAACCTATGTTACTCAGCACACTCAGTGAAAGCCCACACTCTTCTCTAATCCAGTCACCGAGTCTGAGGAAGTCACCACAGTCTCGCTGTCATCCACGTGGGAGTCGTGTCTGTGGACGGGCCAGATCCCGGGCCCTTGACCCTGGCAGAGACTCTATTGCAATAGTCAGTGAAAATATGGCCCCTGTTCTAGCAGATGAACGTCTAACAGGAATCAGTAAACGGGAAGACAAGGAAATTAGCTACCTCTCAAGAAAGTAATTTAAGGAAATTTGAAGGGAAAAGGAAGCTTCCCCCCACCCCAAACTGCAAGGAGTCAAATCACTAGCAGCGCTCTCCAGACCCGAGTTTTAACTTAGCGCTCAGCGGATGACACCGACTGCCTGTAACTCTTGATAAAAGCAGTTCATTTTCTTATGTGTCAGTTTTCTTATTTTCAAAATTGATGAAGAGATCTCACCATTGTTAAATAAAATACAGCATGGCTACACACCATGTAGATACACGAACAGCTGTACATGGAGCGAGAGGTAGGAAAATGACGTGAACGCATTTCCCTGGCTCTTCCCGGGTTGTATAAATCCCCAGAGCACTCCCACGGCCCGGAATCCAGCTTTATGACACATAATTGAGCCGTAAAGAGGACATCTTAGGAACAAAGAACAGAGAAGGAGGGGAAGCTTCAAACTGGTGAGTGAGCAGAATTAACGACGCCCATGAGTAGATTCCTCCAGCTCTTATTTTTAGGAGCGCTCTCTCCTCCTCCTCTCCCACTTCTGCCTCGCTCCGAAAGCCCTGGCATATGGTTAACACTAAGTATAAGATCAGTTTGCGGAACAGGGAGAGCGAAATAGAGTTTATTCAATGAAAATTTCAGAAATGACTTAAGGAAGGTAAACATAAACACATCATTTGGAATTAGGAGAGCAAACGAGAACCAATAGCCAACCACTTCCCCACGGATGGGAAGAGTTTAGAGTGCGATCATTTTCACTTCGTGTGACCAGCAGTGAGAGTCAGATGTCCTCTCTCCTGGGAATCACAGGGTCTTGGTGAACACGGAAACACTAGCCAGCACTACAGGGACGTGTCAGAGTCCGTAGGAGCAGAAAAAAGGAAACCTACGAGAAAGCTCAGGCAGGAAAAGAACTTGTTAAGGGGCCACTAAATAATTTTTAAAGCCCCGTTTTGAAATCTATTAAGTGCAAATTTAGTGCCTTTGCCTTTTATAAATATGCCATGTGTACTTTTTTCTGATTTCTATAGTCAAACTATAAAAGATAATATAATGCTAATAGTAGTAGGAGACTGTGGATGATGGTGAAATGTGATAAAGTTTTCTAACGACGAAGCTGAAGTGGAAGCAAATGCATGAGGGGGTTCCGCTGAGGTTTTATACTCAAGGAGGACCCAGTTAAGTCGGTGACATTTTACTGTTTTTAATAGATTACTTGAAATGCAATCAAATGACAGAGTGCACATAGGATATCGGACTGTATTTGGTTTAAAGAAAACTGTTATAAAATCACGATGATAACTCACTTTAGTAACTTCGATTACACGGCAGCTGTTGGATAATTCTATGCTGATCTACACAACAAATGGATGTAAAAATAAACTGAGATGGCTAAAAAACTTGCAGCATAACTTTAAAATACTTGACTAGTACACATTTGCTTTAAACCTATAAAAAATGACGTAAATATTATTAATTTTTGTCATATGCTACAGTGATCTATCAAAATACAAAATGCACCTTTGTGATTTTAAAATCTCTTACATTGTCGTTTTTGTATCTTCATTCTCTCCTCCAAGTATTTTGAAAAGGGTCAAAATAGTTGTGTGTTTAACAGTTAAGTATAACATAGAGAAAGAACGTATCACTAAAACGTATTTAATCAGAATTTATATTTACGCCCCTCCATAACACACAGTTTGAGGTACTTTCTTGATCAAATTAAAATGGAATGTCACAATTATATACATTGAAGCTAAACAAGGTGAGACTCATAGGCAGTAAAGTTTCCCATCGGATCGCTACCGACCAGGAAGTTCCATTCTTTCGGTTTTTAATTTTCTGCAAGCAGCACACACCGGGAAATCTTCTTGAGCTCCGGAAAACATTTACACCTATTTTCATAGAATTCGGTTGTAAGTGGTAAAAATTCCAACCAGTCATTTTGGGTAGAAACTTTATCTTCCACAGTGTGTCTGCGAGTAGCTAAGGTTAATTCCCCCGATTTAAAAACCGAACATGTTTGAACAAGCTACTTTCCATCTTAATTTTCAAATTACAATAATGGGATCCCTTGTCCGCCTTAATGCCCATTATTTCTGTCTGAATTAACTTGCGATCTTCACTGACACGTGGAGAACGGGGGTCCTTTCCGTGCTGATAATTACATTGTCCTGGCTGTTGGGATCACAGTGCCTCCCTTTGTTCCCAGCTGGCCGGGACAAGCTTTTTGAACTTGAATTTATTCCGCCTTACTTGTCTTGGGTCTATGACCACCTCCAGCGTCAGACCAGGACTCTCCGCTTCCCTCTGGGCTTAGGGAAAGGCCAGGCCGTGGCCACGGGGAGGAATGTTTGCTTGCGCCAGGGGAACGGGCTTGGTGGCTGGGTGATCCTTTAGAGCGGAGTCCCTCTCCAGCTCTCCGCCCGCCTGGACACGAGCTGGGCAAGCACGTTTCCCGGGTTTTATGATGAGATGACACCGAAGGCAACGCGGCCCGCGGGGCGGACAAGGAGCAAAGCCTCCTGAGCAGTGTTTTCTGTGGTTTCCTGACCTCGCAGCCTCGCCTCTTTCCTTCCCGCACGGCTCTTCCCTGTTGTGCGTTTACCTGTCCCCCCCACACCCCCTCGCGTTCCCTTTCAAAGCATTTTCTTCCATCAGCACGGGAGGCGGGAGGACGGCCTGAGTCTCCTGCTCCCTGCGCGGCTTCAGCAGCGCTGCCGGGAACAAAAGCAGCTCTGTACCTGCCCCGGGGAGGGGACGCCGGGAGGGGACGCCGGGCGATGGGCCCGATTGTGGAGGCAGCGACACAGCCCGCCCCCGGCCCCCTCGGCCGGCCCGGCTGTAATTCCAGCACCTCCGCCGCCCAACACTCCCGGCCGGGCCAGGGCCAGGCTGCGCGGAGCGGCCCCCGCGCCCACAGAAACCTGATCCCCAGCAGTTTCAGGCTGGGCAGACATTTTGTGCAAAAAAAAAAAAGAAAAGAAAAAGGAAAGAAAGGGAAGGAGAGAGAAGAGAGAGAGGGAGAGAGAGGAAAGGTCATCTCTGAACCACACACAGGCGAACGTGACACCCGCCCGGTTTCGTAGCTTGAAGAAGGCCCTGAATCTGAGACATCAGACGGAAAAAGGAAGGAAGAAAAGCGGCCGGAGCACACGGACAGATCAATGTGGTTAGTTCTCTTTCTGAGCAGCGCTCGCCCTGCGGTGTGAGTTACATCGTTCGCTGGACTGTGGTGTTTTAGACGCTTGAAGGGAGCGTCAGTGCCGGTGGTGGAAGCTGGGCACTCCGTGTCCTTTTTTCAGCGCATGAGATCGCACCCTTTAATTCTGCAAAAGCACCAATCCATGGTCAGAGTTCTTTCTTTCTTCCTCTGTTCTCTGGATAAGAATGTTGACCCATTATGTGTTATATTTATCCTGGCTACAAAACACGGCTGATTGTTCTTTTTTTGTGTGTACTAGTATGTAAATAATAATTCAATATTTGCTGTGTTCCACTTCTAAATCAATCGATCAATCTATCTGTCATTGATCTTTCACCTATCCCATCAGCTATCTAAATCTCTATATTCTTCTTATAAATATAAAATACTGATCTTTAGATTTCCAGGAGGAAAAATGATATCGGCAGCAATGAAATGTATTTGTTTATTAATTATACAGATGCAACTTGCTTTGCGCAAGTGCTTTTATTATCTTTAGTTTGTGTTTTGGCGAGAGAATTTAAACTGCATTATGTCACCTTTCAGTCAAAGGTAACCCTTTTGTAAGGTGGATAAGCTACCCTCCACCTGTCAGTTCCAGCACGCGCTTTCCTTTGGCCGAAAGTCCTGTCCGGGGGCATGACGGCGTGCCGGAGAAGTCAGAGGCTGAAGCTGGATAAGAGCCTTCAGTGACTCCGTCTGGGAGGCTCACTCCTCTCCGAGCCGCTGGTCCCCCGCAGCAGGCATGTTGGAGACACACCAGAGGCACATGTGAGCGGCGCCCGCTATGGACGTGAGTGAGCTGTCGCTGGAGAAGGAAGCGCCCTCGCAGGGGGAGTTTCACAGGGTGCCGGTGAGCGAGTCCACGAAAAGCACTGTTACCCTTACAGCTGTCAACTATGGATTTTTACAATCTCTTTCCGTTCCTCTCCTCTTCATCCTTCCCTGTGTGTGTTCGCATGTGTGTGTTTGTGTGTGCATGCGTGTGCATGTGTGTTCGTGTGTGTTTGTTCATGTAACCAGATCTCTCAGGGCTCTTCTGTCTCTTTTCTGCCCCCTCTACCTGGTCCCGGGGCAACTGGAAGGAGCAGCCAACCATGTCAGGAGGGGAGAGACGGGACAAGATCCCTCGCCGTCTGGCAGCCTCTGCCCAAGGCACGGCAGCTTTCGGGTGTTCCTAGAGCCTGGGCCATTTTCCTGAGCTGTTTGTCTTTGTCCTCCCTCCCTCCCCCTCCATCCTCCCTCCCTCCCCCAATGCTGTGGACCCTGTCGGGGCTGCAGATGGAAGGGGCCATAAGCAGGACGCAGCTCCCACCCCAGGAGCTCAGGGCCTGGAGGGGGGACCCCGGCAAAGACTCAGGGTTTGCTTCCGACCTTCCCCTCCCACGGCCGGATCATAACCAAGCTCCCACGCCCCCTCCCTCTGCCGCAGACACCCCGAAGCCAAGGGCGCGGAGGGAACGGGTACCCTTTCAAAGGGCTGCTCACCTCCCCGCTCTTACATTCGAACGCTTGTCTTCAAAAGTGGGGCACGTTGTGAGGATCGTTGTCAGCAAAAGGCACAGAGGACAGGGAGAGAGATTCTGTGTGAGAGAACCTTCCTCAGAACCTCCAATGACGGCTCCTGTGTTTACACTGAGGTTGGCCACATCTTGGTCCGGGTTTCTATACCGTAAACCCATCAGGATTCCAACGTGCAGAAATTCATTGTAATTGTATAAATTACTACGTTCCCCACATTTATCAGTTTTATTGTATGCTTTCTAGAAAAGAAAAGCAAGCCAAATTATGATTCACATGCCAATAAATACTCATCATAAAACAATATGCATGTTAAAATATCGCTTTCTGTATTACTAATATATTCTTGTGCAAATTAGAGGTGATTTCCAGTTTCAGAAAATTGATACCCAGGAGCTGTCCCACCTCCCGGAGGGTATTTCCGTGAGCAGGATGCAAAGTCCACAATTCAGACATGTTTGCTGATAACATCACCAGGCCCACATAAACAAAAACAAAGAAAATAGGAAGAAAAGAATAAAATGTCATTTTATTTCTAGCACTCAGAGATAGCCATTCTTTGATTCTTTTTTTTAATAATCCTCACCCAAGGATATGTTTTTATTGATTTTATTTTTACTTTTTTTTGAGAGAGAAATATGGATGTGCGAGAGAAACGTCGATGGTTGAGTCCTGTAAGGGCCCAGATCGGGGATGGGAGCCAGGGCCTGGGTATGTGCCCTGGTGGCGAACCGAACCTGCGACCTTTTGGTGCGCGCACGGGACCACGTTCCCACCAGCGCACCACCCGGCCAGGGTAAGACAGTGATTCTTCACCTCTGCTTTCGACTTCTCCATCCAGATGGTTCCGTGGTTCCCCACAGTTGAGGTCAGAGTGTACACAGCAGCTTGAAGCCATTTTAACTTAACCGCCTATCACAAATGTTTAAAATTCCCTAAGAGGATTATGCTTAACGCTGAGCAATACGTTTTTATCTGTGGGATACCTCTTTGTGTGGACGTGTCTCGTCCCCGTTCTCCTCTACCCCGTAATGTTTTCTCTTTGGGCGCTGGCACCTCCAGCCCCCAGCTTCCTTCTTCCTGCCTGGCCTGCTCCCCCCGCGGGCCCTGCCCGCTCTCATCTGCCCTCTGGCAGGTGTGTTCACCCGAGGACTCAGCCAGGAGGCCTCTTTCTCGACAAGTTCTCCAGTGCAGCGTCCTGCTCTCTGCTCCTGCCTGCGCTGAGTGTACGTGGATGATGAATCCATCCAGGGGTCCTCAAACTTTTTAAACGGGGGGCCAGTTCACTGTCCCTCAGACCGCTGGAGGGCCGGACTACAGTTTAAAAAAAACTGTGAACAAATTCCTATGCACACTGCACATAGCTTATTTTGAAGTAAAAAAACAAAACGGCAAAAACACCCGCATGTGGCCTGCGGGCCGTAGTTTGAGGACGCTGAATCAATCCATCACACGCTGGGAATGGCATTGCCCAGGTCAGAGGTCAGCGGCCAGGCTGGCCGGCAGGAGCAGTGCCTGGGCCCCGGGTCCGAGTGGCCGGCCCGGGCAGAGCGGCCTCTGAGGCACCGCCTGTCGGGGGGAGCCCTCACCGGTCGCGGAGCAGAGCCCCGGGCAGCCGCCACTGGACACCCCTCTGCAGGCCGGGAGCCATGCGTGCACGGGCACCCCGGCCACGAGTGGGGTTCAGGCAGCTGCAACCCGATGGGAGGATTGTGGGGTCTCCAAAGAGACTCAGCAGGAGGGAGAGACTGCAGGTCCCCAAGAGCAAAGCGCCTGTCAGTGAGAGCCCCCCTGTGTCCCGGAAGGAGACACAGTGCGACGGGCACCCGCGGGCCCAGAGGCGTGGCTGTGGCAGCAGCCGCCCTGAAACAAGGAGCCGGCGCAGAGGGAAACGCACAGCGGGTGCGGCCAGCGCCTGGCGGAGGTCGGGGTGCAGGTGCCTGGGGAGCAGGCAGGCAGCGACCAGCTCGCATCAGCGGAGCCCAAGGCCGGGGCCAGCGCAAAACCGAGCAGAGCAGCCCCGGGACAAGCCCCTCCCGCCAGCCCTGGGCCCTGCCTCCCGGAGGGGTCCCCAGCGAAGCGGTTCTTCCTCTGCAGAGGGCAGCAGGGGTTCGGGTGCGGCACACGGGGGACACGTGGGGACCACCTCTTTCTACCCTTGAACACCCTCCAGCACCCACGTTGGCGACTCGCAGATGCCTAACGGGGTCACTTAGGCACTGAACTCAGGCTCCTGCGGAGGCCTCGCGCATACCTGGCTTTATTCAGGGACCTGGCATTATTCAGGGCGCGGGGACTAAAGCCGTCACTGCGAAGCAGACGCATTCTCGCCCGAGGGAGCCCCATGTTCACGGTGCGAGGACGCAAGCATAGAGGCTTCCGTTTCATTAGCCCGATGTCCCGGCATGCAGTCTACTTTGAAATACAATAAACCAGGTTTCACTTTATTTTCATAACATGCTCTTAAAAATGTGGACGAGCAGGGGGTGGTAGTCAATTGGGGAAAAAGAAGACATATGTAAAACTTTAGGCAATAAATAAAAAGAAAAAAGAAAAAGAAAAAGAAAAAGAAAAGAGTAAACTGGCTCAGAAGAAAAAAAAAATGTGGACGAGCAAGCAGTTCTGTAACATAAATAACCGAACAAGTTATAAACGATCCTTTTTCGGTTTTGTTATGTAAATTGATACTTTGAAATGTGCGGGTCGCTTGCTTTGGAACCCTAAACTGTTCATTAACGTTTGGGGTGTGTGTGTACATTTTATAGCCGCGCAATGCAACTTATTTGGAACTTGAGTCCTAATTCTCTTTATTTGGATCTGACAATGGAGCATAAAATGAAGATTGATAATTATTTTGAACTTGATGCTTTAATAATTATTAGGAAGCTCTTAATGTATTAAAATGGCGAATAAAAGATTGTTTTTACTGTCAATAAATATAAAACCTAGCAGATTTGATAAAAAATGTAGTCTTTCAAAACTAATGAGCTGCAAAATGCTACTTCTACCCCACTATTGACAGATCGGAATCTTTTTTTTAAAACCTAGATATGTGCCAGTGACTGGGAATTGAACCCTTGACCCTTCTGTGCGTGGGCTGACACTAACCACTGAGCGCACCAGCCAGGTCAACAGGTCAGAATCCTAATCCATGGTGTTCAGCCTGGATGGGACTCGCCCTCTGTGCTGGACACAGGCAGGAGAGGGGTATTGTTTAGTCGACAGGAAAGAGGCAGGAAATAGACGTGGCACTTTCAGGCACTCCTGTGAGCATAATAAATGCATCCAAAGTGCTTCCATCCATTTCTCACCTCAATTCTGTGTGTTTTTTTTTTAAATCCTAAAGTAGGTGAATTTTCTATAATAATAATTAGAAAATGGACAATAATTAGAAAATGAACAACAGCCATCTCTTTTCAAATGCCTTCTTCACTCCCGAAGATGGCTTAATCACCAGAGCACCTAATGTGAGTAGCATTTCCTGTTTTATAAGGAACAGTCCCACATTTTATCTTCACAGCCACCCCATGAGCCCAGGAGTATTACCTTCATTTTATAAACAGCGAATCTGGGCCGGAGGTATTAGGGAATGGGTCCAATGTGAGGAGGACATGACAAGAGGTTGATCAGTAATCATAAAATAAGCACACGAAAACCATTTAATTTGCTCATTTTCTGGCCAAACGCAGTACTTCTAAGTGTTTTGGGGAAATGCCTATGGCATGGATGGCATGGCCTGTGTCCATAACGACCCTCTATTTGAATGAAGGTAAAGAAACTGTTCATGTAATATACATAAACCATCATATTAAAAGCGCAAAACAATGTGAAAGTGCAAGTTAGAGGCATGAATTCGGAGGTCCTTTGGCAGTATAGTGCTCTATAGCGCAGTGATGCTACTGATATTAATACCAAGGATGCTGCATTCTCAGAGCAGGAGAGGTGTTGGGTGACCACCTTTGAGTCACTGGAAGTTTATCACAAGACTAGAGGCGCGGTGCACAAAATTCGTGCATGGGGTGGGGGAGAGGGAGGGAGGGGCCCCTCAACCCAGCCTGCACCCTCTCCAATCCGGGACCCCTCAGGGGATGTCTGACTGCCAGACATCCCTCTCACAATCCTGGATCGCTGGCTCCTAACTGCTTACCTGCCTGCCTGCCTGATCACCCCTAACTTCCCCCACCCCTTGCCAGGCTGATCACCCCTAACTGCCTCTGCCTGCTGGCCTGATCACCCCTCACTGCCCCCCCCCCCTGGCCTGGTCACCCCTAACTGCCTCTGCATGCCAACCTGATTGCCCCCAACTGCCCTTTCCCCCCCCCGCCAGCTTGGTTGCCCCCAACTGCCCCCCCTCCCTGGCCTGGTTGCCCCACGCAGCCTGCTGCTCAGTCATTTGGTCACCCCTTACTAACCCCCCTGCCGGCCTGGTCACCTCACACAGCCTGTTTGGTCATTCATTTGGTTGCGATGGTCACTTAGGCTTTTATATAGATAGACTAGTAGCCCATTTGCAGGAAAATCCTGCAAGCGGCTGATGCGGCCGCGTGCGCTGCTGCCGCCGCCTTTATGGCCACCACGCCTGCACCCGCTCGCCACTGCCGCCCGCCCCGCTCCGCCCCGTTCCACCCCGCTCCAACCCCGCCCAGGCTTTCCCTCTGGCAACCACCTTGCTTTCCGCTTTTCCTCCCTCTTCCTTCTAAGTTGTCTTCAGTCTTCACTCCTCCCTCCCTCCGTGTATGCAAATTAGCCGCCATCTTTGTTGGGTAATTTGCATACTCGCCCTGATCGGCTGGTGGGTGTGGCTTTGGTGGGTGGGCGTGGCTTGGGCGTAGCGAAGGTGCGGTCAATTTGCATATTACTGTTTTATTAGGTAGGATAGATAATAGCAGAGAAACCAGGAAAAAATAGCAGGGGGTCTCAGAGCAGCCAGAGGGTTTCACAGAGAGGCAGTTTCCTTTGTAATTCCTAATTTCATCATGAATGAAATGAAAAAGACAGGAAGTAAAACACCACTATATTTTTTATTAAGTAGATGAAAACCCCAAGGATATTCTTAGTTTCAAATAAATATCTAAGTATTGGTGACTCTCAGCATCAATAATATTACATGTCATCTTCTGGTTAATACCAGGAGCTAAACTGAGTATTTCCCCATTATACGAATGTTTCATCTTTTTCAGAATTCTTTTACAAGTAGTATCTCATATGTTCTTCCAAATCTTGTGGTTTTTCATATAAAAATTTTTATAAATATTTTTGAATAAGTAGAAAACATTATTTATTTTTTAATATGTTTTTATTGATTTTATTCTTTTCTTTCTTTTTAAAAAAATATATTTTATTGATTTTTTACAGAGAGGAAGGGAGAGGGATAGAGAGTTAGAAACATCGATCAGCTGCCTCCTGCACACCCCCTACTGGGGATGTGCCTGCAACCAAGGTACATGCCCTTGACCGGAATCGAACCTGGGACCCTTCAGTCCGCAGGCTGACGCTCTATCCACCAAGCCAAACCGGTTTCGGCTGTTTTTATTGATTTTAGAGAGAGAGAAAGAGAAATGGAGAGGGAGAGAGAGAGAGAGAGAGAGAGAGAGAGAGAGAGAGAGAGAGAGAAACATCAATGTGAGAGAGAAACATGGATCGGCTGCCTCCCACACACACCTTGACCAGTGACCAAACCTGCCACCTGGGCATGTGTCCTGACCAGGAATCAAACCAGTGACCTTTTGGTGCATGGAACGCTGCTCAACCAACTGAGCCACGCTGGCCAGGGCACGAAAGATGATTTAAACACATCAGCTATTCAGAGAACTTTTCTCAGTTGGGCGTTTTCAAGCCAAGGTAGAGAAATGAGCTCCCTTCACCACCCTGTTCTCTTCTCTCAGGGCACTTGAACTACACGGGAGGAAGACCTTGAAGAGGGAGAATGCGATACCTCTCCACCATGTAATGCAAGGCGATACTTTTTAGGTTGAGGTTTTATTTTACAGCCGACCTACAGCATATATTCCCACAGGCGTAACACTGACCTGCCCCGGGAGGCTCCGGGATATCTGCTAATTAGGTACTAAGGATTTCAAAGAGAGAAAGGTTTAAAAAGAAAACACGTTGCCTACTTCTTTCAAGCCCCCGGGCAGCTACCAGTTACAGGAATGGTGAGGAGTTTGGCAGGCTAAGGTGTCTCAGCTTGCTGTTCTTGGAGGACAAATGGAAGCTGGTTTGGCTGAAATAATTTTTTTTTCATTTAGACTTTCTTTCAGCTTTAATGGAAAGAAATCCTTATGCAAGTGTTGAACAAAGATTTAAATGTAGACAGTTGACATGTGTCTTTTTTCTTCATTTATTTTTATAGAATGATAGTTATACAGAATGATATTATTTAAAATGTCTATTCATTGATTTATTCTCCAGATAGTTTGTCTATGTCCTAGTTAAAAACTAGTACAAGTAAAATAATAATTTCTCTAAACCAGAATTTGGAACAGTATTTGCTTGAATTCTACCAGTATCCTGGATTATTACCATAGAAATAAAGTATTTTGGAAGATGCCATAGGGTAAGTATTTCTTAAGTTTTTGAAATTTTAATGGTATTAATGAACGTGGCTTTTGTAATTACTCTTAGGATCCCATAATGTTTAACATTATTTACAACCACTAGTTGGTCTTTAAAATGTGCTGAAACAATGTTAATTGGAAGTCAACAGGAACCTCTGGCCGACCTGCCCACTGGGGTAGTCTGTGCGTGACTTGACTCAGGCCACTGCAGTCCTTTGCCTCTCAGTCTTCTTCATGTGCCCAGGCATGTTCCTAACAGCCCTTCCCTATTTCTCAAAATTTGGAAGGACATACGAGATACTACTTATGAAAGAATTCTGAAATAGGTGAAGCATTCATGCATATGTGAACTCATTGTGAAATAGTCGATTAGCTCTTTGTATTAACCAGAAGATGACATATAGTATCATTGATGCTAAGTGTCGGCAATAGTTAGATATTTATATAAAACTAAACATATACTTAGTTGTTGTGAAGGTCGTAGAAGCAAGGTGGGGTCGTGTGATATAGCCTTGATGTCAGGAAGAATAGAGTTGAAATTCTGGTGGTGATACTTGGTAGTGAAGCAATCTCGGACAGCTTTTATCTTGTCCAAGCCCTAGCTTCCTCACCTGCAAGCAGGGACGGTTAAGTTTATCTAGGTGGCTTTTACATATATTAATGAGGTTCTGTGCTGGCCATTGTAAGTATTGACTACTTCCAGGACAGGTATGTTTAGGATGTTGATTTATACACATGTGCAGCAATTATTTAACCAATGTCTGCTTAGGTGGTTTGATTTTTTAAAAACTATGTAATCATCATGGTAGTCTGAATGCATTTATGCTCCTCAAAATGCCTAAAACACCTAGGATAGCAGCAGTATTTAGTTTTCCATTCCCAAAGAGAGATTGATTTAGAATTAACATATTCCAATGTTAGCGGTACTATGCTGCAGACTTTTATTTATTTTAAAAATAGTTTATTGATTTTTAGAGAGAGACGAAGGGAGAAGAGAGAAAAGTTGATGCGAGAGTGCAATGTGGATCAGCTGCCTCCTGCACGCCCCCTACCTGGGACCCACAACCGAGTCATGTGCCCTGACCAGGAATCAAGCCAGTGAGCTTTGGTGCACAGGACACCACCCAACCAACAGAGCCACACCGGCCAGGGTGGTATGCAAACTTTAAAACAGTCAGATATTTAGCTAGAACAAGAGTATATGGAATAACCGCATTGTTTTCCTGGAGATGGACTGAATAACTTTTCTATCCTGTGTCTGTGCTAATTTCCTCACAGAATACATTTTTAGTCTCTAAGCTTTTTAGAATTAAAGTTTTTAATGCATTTACTATTTGTACAAATGAACAAAATTATAATCTATTTTAAATCATTACTAGGGACTAGAGGCCCAGTGCATGACATTTGTGCACTGAGGGAGCCGGGAGGGGGGGTTCTCTCAGTCTGGCCTGTGCCCTCTCGCTGTCGGGGACCCCTTGGGGGATGTCTGACTGCCGTGGAGGCAGGAGAGGCTCCTGCCACCGCCACTGCACTCGCCAGCCGTGAGCCCGGCTTCTGGCTGAGCGCGCTCCCCTGTGGGAGCGCATCATAGCGACCAGCCATTCCGCCAGTTCAGTCGATTTGCATATTGGCCTTTTATTATATAGGATAATAAGTAGTTGGTTTTACTCGCTCATTACTTGCTAAATTTAAGAAATTTTACTTTATTTAAAGTTCAGCTGAAATTGCTAAGAGCATGATGTGTTTCCTCATTGTTAGGTTTCTGAGGATATGAGGTAAAAATGTCTTTATGATAATAAAAATGCTTTGGTATGATATGTACCACTGTCATAATGGTGATACAATTCTTAAATATTTTCATTATTTTAAAATATTTTAGGCCTTTAAAAAATTATATTTCAATTCCCCAAATCTAAAAGTAAGAGTCCAAATGAGTGAGCTATATTAGTGACCGTAATTTTTAGAAATGAAACCAAAGTCTTGCACGGTCAAGGGCCTGCGGGCGGTCATCGCTGCCCTGGACGACTCAGAATTTGCTTATTTTTGAAGCAGCTGACCCAAGCTGTATGCTCGGGTTTCTGAGGCATAAAACAAGCATTCCATGCCGTTTAAGAATTGTTCTTTAGAAAAAGTAATTCAGCTCTGAAAGCTAGTTCTCATACGTAAGCATTCCCACAGTCCTTTTGGTTATTGTAGGTGGAGTTTATGAAAAGAATACAGAAAACTGACCCTTGGAGAAATTAGTTTTCACATTTGTTCACTATGTCCACACAAGGTAATAAAATGACATGAGGTAATGGAACTACCACATACAAGCTGGTTAGGGTGTTTCTTGGGAACAGAGAAACATGCTAGCATTATTTAAGAGTTATGAAAACAACAGATTTGCAGTTAAAAATGAAAGTGCTTCCCTTCCCAAGTTGATAATAAAAAATGATGCCAAACCGACCCTTCTAATGGCTCAGCCTTAGTGTCAAGGAGTCCAGGATTCGAATAAACACAGGAGGAACGCATTTGGGTACCGACTCTGCCTGAGAAAAGGCAGTAAGACCTCTTTGCTGACGCTGTCCTCTGACGGGACACCAGTCCCCAGAGCTGCCTCTGGTCGGGAGCAATGGCTTGTCACTTGAGGTGGCAGGACCAAGACGAAGGTCCTCCCGACTAAAGAGCATTTTGTGAGCGGACTGTGGCCCATATTTTTACTTTCGAATAATGAGAATAAGAAGGCACCATCTTGCCGATGAGAACCAGGGTAGGGACGTGGCTTTCAGGGAGGAAACACTGACTGGGCGCGTGTGTGGAGGGGACTGGGGGGGGGGGGGGAGAGGGCTGTTCCTCGCTCTTGGCCGGGCAGAAGGAGGGTTCACTCCCGACTCTCCCTCAGGAGGACAGACCACGGACAAAGGAAGGAGAGTGGCCAGGGGCCCAGGAGAGAAGGAGGCTTCCCGCCTTTTTCCTTTCCTCGTGCTTTTCTTGGTCAGTGGCAATCTTTCGGGTGTGTCATCTGGAGAATGGGGCTTTTCGTGTGATAGACTTCAGTGAACCTCTTGAGTGAATGTTGGTGGGAGTCGGTGACTTGGAAGAACAGCCAGGACGCTGGGTTATGGTAAGGGGTTAATTTAAAAATCCCCGCCGTCCTTTCTGTAGTGAAGTGTTGATGCTCATAAATCTGACCACAGATTTGCTGGTAAAGTTAACTTCCCATCAGAAAGAGGTGGCAGGTTAAACTCAGAGCTTCCTAAGTTCAAGTTGAGAATAGAGTCAAAGCCCCTTTTTCAAAAACACGAACATCGTTTTAATGTCCATCGCACAGAAGTGGCTGATGCAGAGACCGCGATTGATGCCGCCCTTTCCGAATCTTGCCGAGTTTTAAAACAGTTTAATTTACTAATAAAAGAGAGAGGGTGAAATACCGACATGTTTTATCTTTCTAGTTGTTCACATAGCAGTTTTCCAATAAAATTATTAAAGGAAACTTTTAGTTTTTGAAACATATATTCTTACGGAATCTTCTTAGTCCTCCTATATTAAACTTAAAACTGAGGTTTGTTGTTACAAAAATCCCAGACCTTTACATTTTGTAATTATAAGAGGTGAATAGGATAGGTCAGACAAATGCCTACCAATCATTATAGAAGATTTGAGGATACCGACTTCTAAACCTTAGGCATTAAGAACATTTTGATATATTATATGCTTAAATTTTTAAACTTCAATTTTCAGAAATTAAAGAAATAACATCAAAGGGTAAAATCATTTTGAATATACAAACAGAAATAGAAAAAAAAAAACCCCAAGGTAACAGCTGGTTGGATAAACATCTACACACACACACATACACATACACACACACACACACACACACACACACACACACACACCCCTTTGGCTAATTATCTAGGTATCTAAGGCATTAATAGTTCACTTTTTCTTTTTTTTTACCTGATCATACACATTGCTTATAGGAACCATTTCAACCTGGTCCTAAGGTGGGTACTTGTGACACAAACAGTTGCTAAAACTAAAACCCCCATTCTTTTCAGAACTGCCAGTAAGGGGTCGTCTCTCCTGGGATAATAGCCTTCAGCTACAAACCGGAAAAGTCCAAGGACAATGGCAGAGCCCAGGGGAGCACCGATGACTATCTAACTTAAGGCAACTGAGCTGGTCCATACTTTCAGCTGGATAAGAACTTGCAGCTTAATTCTGTCCAAGCGGGAGCACCGTGTCCCCCAGCTCCTGCCTGGGCCGTGTGCTTCCCCTGGGCCTCCGTGGTACCCACACCCCGCAGTCTGCAGCATCACAGAGCCCAGGAGTGAGCAGGCTGACAGTCAGCACCGAGCCACACAGTTAAAAGCGACCCCGCTGTCCTTTGTCCTTTCCCAACAAGGTTATCACGGAGACCTGGTCCATTCGGCAGAAGCGTAGTTCTCAGGCCCCGGAGTGGCTGCCAGCGCCCTGCGAGCTGACATGCGCCCCGGCTCTGGCTGGCGCAGCTCCCTGCAAAGATTGTCCTTATCTGTCATCGGCCGCTTTAGGGTCCCCCGGCCCACGCAGCCGGAATGTGTTGGTGAAGAGGGCACTCCAGCCGGGACAAGGGGCCTGTCTGCAGGGCGAGCCGAGGAGGGAGGCCTCGAGGAGGGAGCGCCCGGCTCCGGCTGGGGCTCCCCTTGCACCGGGCCCAGCCCCCGGGAGCGCACCCTGGTGCTGAAGGGACCACTTCAGCCTCTCAGCTGGTGCACAAGCCTCCGGACACAGTGCTCCCCGGCGGGCGGCGGCGATGGGCTTCTTAGGCCTCGCTTTCCACCCACAAGTAGGAGTGAGGGGAGGACATCCTCGCCCTGAGAGCCCCCACTTTGCATAATGACTCTACTTAGCGCGTCAGGAGGGGGTGCTGATGTCTGCGCTGACCTGCGCCAGGGTCATTCCTGCGCCCCTTCAATGAAGCACCCAGATAGGACTTCTCTTAAGATAAACTGTCAGTGACGGCGGCGAGGGTGCCATGGGGTGCCCATCTGTCAAAACTCACCAGACACTTAA
This sequence comes from Eptesicus fuscus, assembly GCF_027574615.1. Classification (NCBI taxonomy): domain Eukaryota; kingdom Metazoa; phylum Chordata; class Mammalia; order Chiroptera; family Vespertilionidae; genus Eptesicus; species Eptesicus fuscus. The sequence continues at coordinate 110,456,313 of NC_072476.1, forward strand.
AAGCGGGGCATTTTTATTGTGGGTAAATGATACTTCAATGGAGTGGATGGAAAACATTTCGGGAATCTCCAAGTGCGAAGAACTGTTAGGTACAGGAAGAAAGCTGCTGTCATACGGGGAGGCTAATTTCTGTTATTGGCACAGGAATTAACTTTGACGAGTGCATTTACCATTCGTGATGAGCAGTAAAACCAGCTCATAGTCCGTGCATTTCACAGCGATTACAGACAAGAGCGTGCCCCCCTTTTCCGTCATTGGATCGCCATGGATTTGCCTGGTGCACAGCACACAGTAGGTCCTCAATAAAGACTAGGGAAATGATGGATGTCTGAAACTACAGTCATTAGCTTATGGGATGTCATCATGCATTACTGTCTTAAAATATTTGTTAAACATATAAGGCAAAGGAAAAGTGGGATGGAATGAACATCCTTCACTAGTGTACACAGGTGAGTGTGCAGAACACACACACAATTCCATACCTATGAACTGAGTTAAAAGAGAAAGGAAGAGAACTATGTAAGTGACTCCATTAGAAAGACCTCCTTTGCAGTTATGGACTTCACATGCGAACATGTAATGCTTATGGAATCATTTGCCATTTTCCTCACTGAAAAGAATACTATTATACAATAAAGAGTTGAAAGTCAGTGCCTAGACTCTCAGTTTGTGACTTAATCATTACGGGCCTCATTTTTAAAATCGATTTGAGCTCTAAGATATTACTTATCTTTGAAAGTCTAATATGCTTCCTAATATTACACTAATATAAACTTTTAAAGATAACTTCCTGATGATCCTGCATATAAAGTATTTCCGAACGTAACCACAGGGCTTGTTAGAAAGAACTAGACACTTGCTCAGAGGATTCTCTCCATAGACAATCATGAACAGGTAACCTTATAATCCATTAGTGAGAAAGATAAATAACAAGATTAGTAGTTATCTTAACTAGTCTTTTCCCTCATGAATCTATTTTTTAATTCTCATCCCTCTATCTGTAAGACCCACCCAAGACCTTACACTAGTATAGATATAAGCAAGACAGCAATTAAACTATTCATTGTTCTTTACTAAATTTTACTATATAATTTTTTTTTCACATCTGAATTGAGAATATTTATGGCACTTAGAGGTTTATCAGAGATTTGCATTCTTTGTTTTTTAGTTTGTACAATCCTTGCATGCCAAAATTATTATAAAAATCTATAAATATTCTAATAATTTATACAAGGCAACTGTGGTAGTTCCGTGGTCAACACAAAGATGTTTAAGACCTGCTTCCTATCCTTAAGGTATCTACAAACTCACAAGAAAATAGAACCCGGCACACACACACAATCAAAATGAAAGGTCACGTCACAGATGTGTCTACTGGAGGAGTTCAGTATGAGAGCGATACAGTGATATGGGGAAGCTGGTGCTTTAATAGAACATGTGGATTTGAAATGGACCTGGAGAAATGAATGGGCCTCACCAAGAGCCCTGAAGGTGAAGCCAGGCAGAAAGAAGGTGGGAATGTTGGCGTCACATTCACAGTAGGCTGGTGTCACTGGAGGGGTCAGCTTGGGTAGAGCATATGGGAAATACAGACTTTGGGGATTGTGTTGGGTAAAATCAGTTCAATTCTTAAAAATTAACTGGAGGAGTATGAGTATTATTCAATTTTTTTTTCAAGGAAGGGAGTTACATGAATATCAGCTTTCTAGGAAGATGATTTCAAAGCATTATGTCAAAGGGATTCCAGAAGGTAAACTGAAATTAGAGAATTAAATTGGGGCAAAATTGCAGTTACCCAGGTGGGGGGTGGGGGGGTGGGGCGGGGGCGCTTGTAGGTTTAAACTAGAAGAAATTATAGAATGCATGACTTCTAGAACCCTATTCTATTGACAAAGAACTTAAACTTAATGTTCTTTTCAACGTTTCCTCCACTGACCTTCCTTAATTGAGAAATGCCTTTTCATTGTTAACCCTGCATCTTGGATACTTCTTATTTTATTGGTCATAATACCAGTAGAGTAGTAGGAGGAGCTATCAAGTGATAGCAACTTTTGTTGATCACTTCCTATGGAATTAACCTCCGGTACCATATGTAAATTACATGATGAACCATATGAAATTGCCATTCTTACAGGTAAAAAACAGTTGCAGAGCAGCAATTTCATACAGTGAACTCATAATCAACCATATCAGCCTCACATTAATCCCCTTACCAACCATATGAATTAGTTCCTGTTAGTACTTGGATTTCCATGCAAGGAAAGTGAGGCATCGAGATCTTGATGTGCTGAAGGTTGTAAGACCAGCCGGAGGCAGAGCTGGGTTCAGCCACAGCAGTGCGGCCCAGAGCTCATGCTCTTAGCCACTGTTGGCTGCCTACTCTGTCCTAAACTGTCCTGCTCTGGGTAATCTTCCCAATGAGCTTGGGAAACAGGTACATTCCCATTTTAAAGATAACAAAAGTGACACACAGAAAAGTCACTTCCTCCTGGTACCCCCACAAGGAGAAAAAGCCAGGGTTTGAAGCTGGCTCCGTCTGACTCACAGTGTTAATGCTCAACCTCTGTACTTTGCTTGCAGAGAGGAGGCAAGATTGGGATCCGCCTGGGTCCCTACTCATGTTGTCAAGAGATTGTTCTAAAAACCTTTCCTGCTTAACTTATGGGCTTTGTCAGCAACCCAAAGCGTTCCCCATCTGCAAACTGATATTTGAAAATGCTTTCTTGGCACTACAACTTGCTACCATCCTACCCCTCCCATGTCTACTAAACAATGCCTTTTAGTATAAACTGACATCAGTGGCTTACCTACATTTTATTTGACTCATCTATTAGTCCCTTTCTTGTTTTACTTTATACCCAAATCATAATGGCTGTTATAGCCAGTTATTTCATTTTCAATTTCGTAACCCCATTTCCAAACATTCATTTCAGTTTACCAGTTAACCTGCATTCTGGCTCAACCAAACTATCAATTTTCTCTAATTCTATTCTCAGGCAATTTGGATAGAGCTGGAGAAAATTACAGAATCAGGTGGACTGACTTCCATATAAATGTATGATTTCCAATATAAGTTTCACCCTTGATTCTACCCAGACATTTTTAAAAAAGTCACTTCACTCATTTATCTCCTTTTTAAAGTTTCCAAATACATGCAAAAATTGTCTTAAACAGTTTCTTCTGTTCTTAAACTGCCAATTATTTCCTCATCCTTTTTATTATTACTCCCCAATTCAGTGAAAAATTAAAAATTTGCTTTCCTCACCATGATTGTTTACCTCTTCTCCTAACCTAATATCTCATCCCACTCAGGAAAAAAATAAAAAAAAGCTGCTCCCATCTACTCCCTCCCTCCAAAGAGAACCCTTCTCCCACAGTTCCAGCCTTTCCCTGGACTCTGGGCCTTGGGTTATCTCTTCTCTTTTGAGTCATAAATCTCCCCCTCATTTTTTTTAAAAAATATATTCTGTTGATTTTTAGAGAGGAAGGAAGATGGAGAGAGTGACAGAAACATCAATGATGAGAGAGAATCATCGACCGGCTGCCTCCCGCACGCCCCCCACTGGGGGATCAAGCCCGCAACCCAGGCATGTGCCCTTGGCCAGAATAGAACCTAGGACCCTTCAGTCCGCAGGCCAACGCTCCATCCACTGAGCCAAACCAGCTAGGACTCCCCCTCATTTTTAAAGACTCTCTTGTTCAGCCACTCTTTCCTAAAAGGAGAAACACACCTGCCCTTGATCTGGATGCCATGAAGACTGTCACTGTTAGTGGCCCGCTCTGCCCCAGAGCTTCAGTGTTCTCAGACTTTCTCCAGAACCACGGATCTGTCTTAGCTCTTCCCACAAATGCTTCCTAAACTTCTCCAGATCTCTCCCAACTCTCCTGTCAGGCTCTGCTTGCTATTTACAGATTCACATTGCTCTTTGTCCCACAAGCTCAGCATTGCCTTTGAATTTTATTTTTAAATACATTTTTATTGACTTTAGAGAGATAGGAAGGGAGAGGGAGAGTGAGAGAGAAACACCTCGCAGTTGCCACCCATACACATCCTGACCAGGGATCGAACCTGCAACCTGGGTATGTGGCCTGACTGGGAATCCAACAGGGCGTCACTGCCTCTACTTTAATCCAAGCTGCCTTTTCTCCCCCCTTGAAAGCACAGACTCCCTCTGGAGGACTCTCCAGCCATTTGACTAGGATGCAAATAATTCTTCCACTCTCTGCCATCCTAAATCCTTTCTTAATGAAACTCTCAAGTCTATCCCAAGAATGGTTTATTTGGGCTGCCTACTCTTAAACTCTCTTAAATGTTTCTTCCCTTGCAATTTTAGTCTCAGCATGCTACTAAAACTGCTCTTAGAAACATCAATGACCTTCAAGTTGAGTTCCCAAATCAAATTCTCTCATATTAATTTTTTCTCTCTTTCTGCTAGGCCAGTGGTCGGCAAACCCATTAGTCAACAGAGCCAAATATCAACAGTACAACGATTGAAATTTCTTTTGAGAGCCAATTTTTAAAAACTTAAACTTCTTCTAACACCACTTCTTCAAAATAGACTCGCCCAGGCCGTGGTATTTTGTGGAAGAGCCACACTCAAGGGGCCAAAGAGCTGCATGTGGCTCGCGAGCCATGGTTTGCCGACCTGTGCTAGGCGGTCAAATCATCTTTCTCCAACATTTCTTTTTTATGTTTTTTTTTTTACAAAATAATACTTACGTTTATTAATTAGTTCTGAAAACTTTTGAGCATGTTTCCTATTCTTATTCCTGGCAATATATCAGGCTCCAGGAATAGGAAGATGAACCAGAGCAAATACACCTCCTAGGTCTAAGGAGGGGGAGAGACTAGAAAGTCAACTTTTATGACGCGATGCATTAAGTGCCATAATAAAGCATGAAGAAACCTGAAGGGGATATGGTGGTACAGAGCAAATAAAAGGACAGTCTCTTGGCTTGGGAAACTCAATTACCTTTTATTCCTGCTCCTTAAATATCAGCGTTCTCCAGGCTTACCTTCCGACCTTTTGGCCTCTCTTTTCCAATGCTACTTTTTCTTTCTACCTCACTTAATGTCCAACTCAATATTAGTAGCTCACTTTAAAAAAATATATATTTTATTGAGTTTTTACAGAGAGGAAGGGAGAGGGGGAGGGATAGAGAGTTAGAAACATCGATGAGAGAGAAACATCGATCAGCTGCCTCCTGCACACCTCCTCTGGGGATGTGCCTGCAACCAAGGTACATGCCCTTGACCGGAATCGAACCTGGGACCTTTCAGTCCTCAGGCCGACGCTCTATCCACTGAGCCAAACCGGTTAGGGCTAGTAGCTCACTTTTACCTGCCAAATTCAAGACCAGTTGTTGTCTCCTGCAATTTCTTATTTCTCCAAAAATCTTCTCATTTGCTTTTCCATAAAATCTATGTTTCCTCCTGAGAGGTCTTTCTTAGAGAATAGTCTTATGTATTTCGTCCCCAAGTTAGGGACCTCACATTAACCTGGAATACTACACATTGTTTATAATTTGGATCTCTAATAAGTAATTACAACTTACTCAAAGACAGACACTTTGTTCCTTTCATTTTGGATTGAACTCTGCCTGGCATATTCAAAACTTAATGATGTTTGTAAGTGAATATATGAAGATGAGGAAGCAAATTAAAATTATTAACCACGTATTAGGAATGATAGGCGATGTTCAGGGTTGATTCTTGGTAATGAGGAGAAAGGTCATGTCATCAATACTGAGTGAGGGGTGGAGAAAACATAGACTCCTGGATTGCTTTGATTTTTTTGGGGGGTGGGGTGGGGGGGGGGTAAGCAATCCAGGTTGTATTTGGAAATACTGCTCTGGACTTGACAAAGAAATTTGAGAGCACTCATCTAAGAAAGGATGGGAAAGGCACCATTAGAACTTAGATGCAGGGAAATAGAGAAGGAAAAATGGCTCAAAACTTTGAACAATGATTCATGATATCATTTGGTACTACAATAGGTGTAGAAACATCCAGGGGGGTTTAGGTACACAGTGTTTAGGGTCAAAACTGAATATCTAACTGGCAAAGCCCCTGCACATTTGACTAGATAACGAAATAGAAGCTAGAGAGACAAACATTGGATGGGAATAGTGTCTTGTCCCCAAAACCAAAGGCGATAGGAGAATGGTGTTTGACTACTTGGGCGAATAACAATGGTATTCCCTCCTCCCTGCTGGGGGTAACAGCCACACAGGAAAGAGACTTTTGTAAGGAGGTGATCAACCACATGGAAAGATATGAACACTCAACCTGAATGGAGTGGAGAAAGAAATCGATTGTCCCACTTGGTCGAATGACCTTGCGGAATGATAGGGACAGGAGCTAGGGAGCAGGTGGTTAGGGAGCAGCCGATGATGGGGGTAGTGAACATATAAAGCTTTCTTCAAGGCGTTTGGCAGAAATGGAAGGAGAAATAGAAGGTACTGACTCAAGGAGCCATGAAGTAAAAGAACTTTCATTGCATTTTAATTTTCTTTGCCCCCCCCCCTTTTTTTATTTGGTGGGTGGGTATCTTCATAGACAGAGAGAAAGTAGGTGGCGTGTAAGAGAAGGATGAAAAGGAATAGTGGAGCCCGAACCAGCTTAGTGAACTGCTATGTTGGAAGGGCCCCGGTTAAACAGAGCCCAGCCGGGGGCGGGGAAGTCTAGTCGCGGCGTCAGGCTGCACGGAGTTCTCCCTCCCGGGCGTGATGCTACGTTGGTGGCCTGCCTCCAGGACGCTGAGGAGATTTTTTTCTTAAATTGGCGATGTTCAAGCATGTAGAGATCTAATCCTACCCCGACCTTTACATACTTCTTTGTGGTTTTAAGGGCACCGGGCCAAGGCGGTGAAGAGGAACATGGGGTGCAGCGTTGGGATGCCGGCGGTGCACACGGTGAACCTGATTCCCAAACTTGATCATGTTAGCACCTCCATGCTAACCGTTCCTTTGGGGGACACAAAGTTAGTATCTGCGCAGGCGGATCTTATCAAGGGTAATAAAATAACTAAAACCTTCCACAGGAGATGAAAGAACTACATGTATGTTTTATTGTGAATTGCCTTTGTGAATACTAATTCATGATGCTACTGTTATCTACCAACCTTTCCACACAAAGACCCCTTACCAACCAGAGACTTGGCTGGGGCTGTGTTTGGCCGATTGGCGGCACTCCTAGACTTAGGTGACTTGTCTTATTTCGGGTAAAGTTTTTAAAAATATTATCCATTATTAAACAACATACATTAGTCGGTGTTTCTCTGACTATTTCACAAATTCACTCCAGAATCCACATTGATTTTAAAATGCTCTTTGTAAAGTTATAATTTAATTTAATAACAACTCACTCCCACTTCTAGGCTTGAAGAGTTGTGCGTATCTCTTCAAGCCTCTAACTGCCCATGGCTGATTTGAGCTGCTTACCATAAAAGATATCAGGATGCCACCACATGATAAATGCAGTCTTTCGCTCAATACTGAAATACACTCACACCCTCAGATTAGGTTTTCTATACGGGAATCACAAGATTTTTTCATTACTTAGAAATATATGCATTGCCGACCCAGAAAAAAAAAAGTGCCTAGAATTTTGTAAAAACATCCAATTCTCGAGGAAGAAGTGGTTGTTTCTTGGTGCTGCCATCCTTTGTGAAGAGATGAATAGGAGTTGACAACAGGTGCCATTGACGGTCAGGCTGGTGAGCAGGAGCCTTTGATATGCAGAATTATTCGTCAGGTACACAGCTCCTGTTCTCTCCCCACCTCCAAGGGGGTCTCCCCACTGCGGGCCATTCCTGCCCGGCTCTCAGACCAGGGCGTAGGCCCCCTCAGGCCCACGAAGCCCGAAGCCCGCACTCCTGTTACTCCCCCTGCTTCAAAACACTCAACACGCCTCCTTTTCCAGGACCTGCGAAACCCTTCTCTGGAGCCGCACAGCGACATGAGGTGGGACGTGGCAAAAGGTGAGGTCTAGTCTCCAGCATGAACACTCGGGACTGAAGCCAGTTACTTGTATCATTCTTTTGGTTCGGTATCTACCTCATTTCCATTTAAATACAGGATATGTCTAATATCACGTATATAACATACAGTATAATGCCTACAATTTAACAGTTGACTCACCAAAAACATGTCACCTAGATTTATATAGGTATCTGACCCAAAGAGAGTTTAGAACTTCAACATTTTGACAAAAAAAAAATCAACAAATAAACAAGCCAACAAAAAACAAAACAAAAAGTTTTTTTTCACTAATTCCAATCTCGCTATATTTTTATGGTCTTAAAGGTCTTTATGATGGCACAGTTTTGTCAGGAGATACATGCATGCAATTAGTTAAGAGTCACTTTTCAGAAACTCTTTTTTTTGGAGTATCTATGTTTTCTGGGATTTGTAATAGTTAATACTATTATCAAAGTCACTATGCTTATATTTTGGTGAGGTGTATAAATATATCACCGGTTGTGGGAGTCTATGCTGAGTATTATAAGAAGTCAGAGGGGAGAACATATTTTTTGGGCCATATTTCTTTGCCATAACTGTTTATTTAGAGAACGGTGAGTGACATTCTAATCGGATGTGTAAATCATTAGTTCCTTTGTTACTTTTTTTTGTACAATGGACAGTCTATGTACTGCCTCTTAATATTTTTATAACCATTGGCCATGCAATGGTTTCTTCCTAAACCAGGAGAAATACAATTGTACTCATATGATTTCAAAACCATATGAGTTTGTGAAACCGGGCACGAATTTTTATATGTAAAGGGAGGCAAATTTCAGTGTGTTCAATATTGCAATTTTTAGAGTAGTTCAGATATTTCAGGAAAGAAACTTGTACACCTTATACCAGTGATTAAAAATACTGGCCAGCTTCTCAAATTCAACTTTCATTTTTTTCCTCCTTCCTCGCATTTTGCTTTAATTTGGATATACTTCGTAAGATGAAAGGATTCATTTTTAAAAAGTTATCCTTTATGTGTATCGCATATGGAGAGCGCCTGTAAGTTACGTGGAGGAGAAGGTAGATTCCTCTTGGCTCGGCCCGATGCCATGGCCTGGGACTGGCAGGGAAAGGGTTATGCCCGGGCGAGACCCGGGGCCCAGCCGCCCCAGGGGCAGGATCTGCAGCAGCGAGTGTGGACGTTTGAAGTGGCAGAACTAATCATGCCGAAGGGATTTGCGATTTTCTCTCCCGGCCCGGAGAAAGCCGCGCATGATGCCCTTGGCGGCACGGAGCGGGGTCAATTTACTGTGAAAAGCCAGCTTCAGACTCCGACTTCAAATAGACTCTCAGCCCGCGCGGCTAAGACCCGGATTTACCCGGTCGCTTACACTACAGAACGGGCAAAGTGAAGTGGACAATTCAATTAGGACGCATCCGTATGTGTTATTACTTCTGCTTTTTTTTTTTTTAAAAAAAAACTGTTTCAGATAATCAGCTTGTAACTAGATCTCGAGATTTCTTCCCCCTCCCCAATGAAGTCTAAATACTTGGCTGTCCATGGGTTGCTCATTTCTTTTTTAGTGTTTTTAAATGAAATCCGTAAGAATCCACTGGTCACCTTTAAAAAGCTCAGTGTTGATTTTCTTTTATTCCATTTAACTATATTTTGGCTTTAAAATGAAAGACGTCTCTCCGCGATATACGCAAACTGTCTTTACCAAAACATAGCGTATGAAAAGCACGAGAGAACTCTCCTGGTTTAGCATTTAAGTAATGTGCCCTGTGAATGTTTATCAGCCTGAACACAGGAGTCACTACCTAAAGATCTTCCTCCCTCTATTGGACTAGATGTAGAATTTGCATTAACTTTTGGAAATGATTATATTTATGGGAGCAATCACGTAAATTGTTTGGCTGATCGCAGTGAATAAACACGGTGCATGCTCTTAGCCATTCTCTTGGCCCACCTTCCTTTCTGGCTGATGTCCAGAGGAGATTATTCTTATGAAAAATGAAGCAAGAGTGTACTTTAATTAGCTGCACACAGACTCAGCCATCGGGGACAGCCATGTCTTAGAGCATTTCACTTTATTAGGTACATCTGATGGACTCCTTCGGTCACCATTTATATTGATAATGGTGCCCATAATCGATTACATTCACAATATCGTGGAAGTGGGATGGGACTTGTTCTTGCAAGCTGAGCCAGAGAGTGGATGAAGATACGATTAAGTGTCATTGTTATTTCAGTTCATAATAACAATATACGTCCCTGCCTCGGGCCCGGAAGGTGTACAGATTAATGTCCGTGTCAACAGCTTTCTGGGTTGTAGAATGGGCTCCTGTAATGCTCTGAGGGGAGCGGAGCTCATGGTGCTGGCATTTGCTCCTGGAACGTGGCGGAAGTCCTCCTGTGAGTGTTTGCCTTGGCTTCCTGGGATGCGGAGGGGAGGCAGGCCGTAGGACTTCGGCTTCCCTTCTCCCTGTGGTGGGCAGCAATGCAATGTTCGCTTACAATGATGATGCTGGGCAAAGGACAGTGAAATAGGCAACTCAGTCAAAAAGGAGAATGAAGAATTTTAGAGATGAGGAGTTCCTTGTAAATAAAAGTGTAGAATCATTAATTTTTAATATTGGCTTTTAAAACTCAAACTTGAGATCATTGAAAACAAATATGAGATTGTTTCCCCCACAGGGACGAATGTTTTTACTTAATAACAGTAAAAGTACTTAAAAATTGAAAGCACATATGTGTCAATTAATTTTGATTTTCATTTTTCAAATGTTGGCATGTTAGATCATTTCCATACGCAACTATTTCCTTTTGGTTTTATGGGACATGTCTCATCTTGGCTAGTCCTCCATAATTCAGGATCAATTGTGAATTCATAAAATAGATATGAAATTTATAATTTATATTTACATTGGGCATTTACAAAAACAGGGTGAGTGGGTTATAAACTTTATGTTGCCGCTGTCCCATAGCAGCGGTTAAGGCCATTCTATCTGAGCAATTAGAATCTACCCAGTGATGTGCACATGCTATGTTTTCACACAGGCACAATTTTAGAGTTTTTAAAAATGGAGGATTTTAAAATAAATATGGTATCTATTTTGAGTGCGACTTTAACAGATGAGTATTATTCTCTCAGTGTTATTGTTGTACAGGAAAATAAATGATGTGAGAGCCACCATCATTACGTCACATCACACTGCTCACTCTCCACTGCGACCACTTGTCTGGCTTCAAATTATATTGTGGTTGGTCTCACCCAACGGAATTCTGATTGAGTTGGTCCGGGTGCCTGACCACACTATTTAAAAAGTAAAAGATGCCCATCATTTCTTGGTCTACATATATGGGTTCATTCATTGCAAAACTAGAGGTAAATGAAATAAGTTTTAAAGATTTTTTTTACATTATTTACTCTGATCATTATTTCAGTTCTTTATCTTGCCTAAATAGAACATAAATTATAATATTTTTTTTGTGTGTGTGTTGGAGTAGACTGAATTTCTCAGAAGTTTGTTTTATTTATTTATTTTATTTTTTTAAAAAAATCTTTATTATTGAGAGTATCACAGCTGTCCCCCCCAATTCCTCTCATTGCCCCCCTCTACCCACTTTCTTCTCTGCCCCAGGTCGTCACCGTCCTATTGTCTGTGTCCATAAGTAATGCATATATGCATATAAAATATTTGGTTAATTTCTTCCTGCCCCCCTCCCACTTCACTCTGAGATTCGTTAGTCTGTTCCATGTTTCCATGCCTCTGATTCTATTTTATTTATCAGTTTATTTTGTTCATTAAATTCCTAGTTCATTTATTTTGATTTTTAGATTCAATATTTGATAGACATATACTTGTTGCCACTTTATTATTCATATTTTCTTCTTCTTCAGAAGAAGAAAAAACACCCAATCAGAAGAGCAAAAAGAAAAAAAGAATCCAAAGATATGAGGATAGTGTAAGGCATCTCTGGGACAACTTCAAGCATACCAACATTTGCATTATGGGGGTGCCAGAAGGGGAAGAGAGAGAGCAAGATACTGAAAACCTATTTGAAGAAATAATGACTGAAAACTTCCCCCACCTGGTGAAAGAAATAGACTTACAAGTTCAGGAAGCACAGAGAGTCTCAAACAAGAGGAACCCAAAGATGCCCACACCAAGACACATCATAATTAAAATGCCAAGAGCAAAAGACAAAGAGAGAATCTTAAAAGCAGCAAGAGAAAAGCAGTTAGTTAGGGATAACCATATGACTGTTAGCTGATTTCTCAACAGAAACTATGCAGGCCAGAAGGGAGTGGCAAGAAATATTCAAAGTGATGAATAGAGATCTATAACCAAGATTAGTCTACTCAGCCAAGCTATCATTCAGAATTGGAGGTCAGATAAAGAGCTTCACAGACAAGAAAAAGCTAAAGGAGTTCATCACCGCCAAACCAGGATTACAAGAAATGGAGAAGCCTCTGTTTTACTACAAGGATTTCAGTGTTTCGTGTATTTCAGTGTTTCTTTAATTTATTTGTGGTTTAAGAATCACTACAATGATAATTTTACGTTGAATAAAAGTACAAATAAAATGATATAATAGATGTGAAAGTGCTTGTAAAAGTTAAAATTGCTAAATAAATGTGAAGCATTGGTATTAAGTTACTATTCTGTAACAACAAATTCACTTAATTGAAAAATCTTTATTGCGTAGAGTATTAGACATGTCCTCCCTTTCCCCCATTATGTTCATATTCAAACATAATCTGAGCATTCTCGTCATGAAGAATATTTTAAGTACCTTCTTATGTAGCCTGTTTGACATTTTACATTTTATCTCACCTTATTCAAACTTCATAAGGCTTTAGCATTCAGTGTGTGTGTGTGGGTGTGCACACGCGCGTGCATGTATCTTCAAAAAGCAACCTCTACTGTAGCACATATTTTGCGTTGGGATAAGCTAATCATGACAGGTTAATACTCTTGAGTGAGTGTCCAAATAAGTTACATCTTCAGGCTTAGTAAGTATCAAACAAGTTATGAAAGTATTTCGCTTTTTAACCTGCCATGGCTAAGATGGTTGACTTACATAATACAGTTTAATTACACTTAAAATTACACACACCCCTTCCAAAGAAATGAATCCAGGAAAGAAGACAGCAGCCTGTGACAAAGCCAACTTTCTTCCCAGCACTGGCAACCTCTGAGCCAACCACAACCACGGCTCTTGTCTCGTTTATGTTTGGAGGTACAGCTTTGTCCCTGATTTCTTACAACTCAAGGGACAACATACTGTTTATCTACAGTAAAACTCAGCAAATGAACAAAATTGAAAACCACAAAGTGAAGTCATCATCATCTCCTCCCCTACTCTCATCCCAGAACTGTAGGTCTCTCTGGGAAACAAACGCAGTTGGTCCCTAGCCGGTGTGGCTCAGTGGATGGAGCATCGGCCTGTGGACTGAAGGGTCGTGGGTTTGATTCTGGTCCAGGGCATATGCCTGGGTTGTGGGCTCAATCCCCAGGAGGCAGCTGATCAATGATTCTCTCTTATCATTGATGTTTCTCTCTCTCTCTCCCTTTCCCTTCCTCTCTGAAATCAATAAACATATATATAACGCCCCCCAAACCTCCCAAAAACCCAAAAGCAGTTGGGATAAGTCAGATGCAGCACAGTGTTCTTTTTTTTATTGTTTAAAGTATTACATATGCCTCCTTTATCCCTGATTGACCCCACCCAGGCCACTCCCACCCCCAGGACAAGCCCCCACTGTCCCAGTGTCTTTGTCCATTGGTCATGCTAATATGCATGCATACAAGTCCTTTGGTTGATCTCTTACCCCTCCTCCCCTGCCTTCTCTCTGAGGTTGGACAGTCTGTTCAGTGTTTGTCTCTGGATCTATTTTTGTTCATCAGTATGTGTTGTTCATTAGATTCCACATGTCAGTAAGATCCTATGGTATTTGTTCTCTGACTGGCTTATTTCACTTAGCACAATAATCCCCAGGTTCATCCATGCCATCGCAAAAGGTACAATATACTTCTTTTTGACCGCCATGTAGTATTCCATGGTGTAAATGTACCACAGGTTTTAATTCACTCATTTACTGATGGGCACTTGTGCTGTTTCCAGATCTTGGCTATCCTATCTAATAAAAGAGTAATATGCAAATTGACCATCACTCCAACACACAAGATGGCTGCCCCCATGTGGTCAAAGATGGCTGCCCCCATGTGGACACAAGATGGCCACCACAAGATGGCCAGCAGGGGAGGGCAGTTGGGAGGAATCAGGCCTGTAGGGGAGGGCAGTTGTGGGCGATCAGACCAGCAGGGGAGGGCAGTTTGGAGGGACCAGGTCTGCAAGGGAGGGCAGTTGGGGGTGATCAAGCCTGCAGGGGAGGGCAGTTAGGGGTGACCAGGCCGGCAGTGGAGGGAAGTTGGGGGCGACTGGGCCTGCAGGGAAGGGCAGTTAGGGGTGACCGGGCCTCCATGGGAGGGCAGTTAGGGGTGACCAGGCCTGCAGGGGAGGGCAGTTAGGGGTGACCAGGCCTGCAGGGGAGGGCAGTTAGGGGTGACCAGGCCTGCAGGGGAGGGCAGTTAGGGGTGACCAGGCCTGCAGGGGAGGGCAGTTAGGGGTGACCAGGCCTGCAGGGGAGGGCAGTTAGGGGTGACCAGGCCTGCAGGGGAGGGCAGTTAGGGGTGACCAGGCCTGCAGGGGAGGGCAGTTAGGGGTGACCAGGCCTTCAAGGGAGGGTAGTTAGGGGCGATCAGGCTGGCAGGGGAGCAGTTAGGCATCAATCAGGCTGGCAGGGGAGGGCAGTTAGGGGGTGTTCAGGCTGGCAGGCAGAAGCAGTTAGGGGCAATCAGGAAGGCAGGCAGGTGAGCAGTTGGGAGCCAGCAGTTCTGGATTGTGAGAGGGATGTCTGGCTGCCCATTTAGGCCCGATCCTACCGGGATCCCTCAAGAGGTCCCAGATTAGAGAGGGTGCAGGCTGGGCTGAGGGACAACTCCCCCGCCCTGTGCACATATTTCGTGCACTGGGCCTCTAGTTGTAAATAATGCTGCAATGAACATATGGGTGCATATATTCTTTTGAATTGGTGTTTCGAGATTCTTCAGATGTATTCCCAGAAGTGGGATTGCTGGATCAAAAGGCAGTTCCATTTTCAATTTTTTGAGGAAACTCCACATTGTTTTTCACAGTGTCTGCACCAGTCTGCATTCCCACCAACACTGCACAAGGGTTCTCTGTTCTCCACATCCTCAATAACACTTATTGTTTGTTGATTTATTGATGATATCCATTCTGGCAGGGGTGAGGTGATTATCTTATTGTGGTTTTAATTTGCATCTCTCTGATGATTAGTGACTTTGAGCATTTGGCCATCTGCATGTCCTCTTTGGAAAAGTATCTATTCAGGCCCTTTGCCCATTTTTTAATTGAATTGCTTGTCTTCCTAGTGTTGAACTGTATAAGTTCTTTATATATTTTGGAAATTAACCCCTTATCAGATATATCATTGGTGAATATGTTCTCCTATTCAGTGGGTTCCCTTTCCATTTTGTTGATGGTTTCTTTTGCTGTGCAAAGCTTTTTAGTTTGATGTCGTCCCATTGGTTCATTGTTTCCCTTTGTTTCCTTGCCCTAGGACAGTGGTCGGCAAACTCATTAGTCCACAGAGCCAAATACCAACAGCACAACGATTGAAATTTCTTTGGAGAGCCAAATTTTTTAAACTTAAACTTCTTCTAACGCCACTTCTTCAAAATAGACTCACCCAGGCCCTGGTATTTTGTGGAAGAGCCACACTCAAGGGGCCAAAGAGCCACATGTGGCTCGTGAGCCGTGGTTTGCCGACCACTGCCCTAGGAGAACAACAAAATATCTTTATTAAATGCTTCATGGAGAGTTTTTAGCCTTAGTTGTAAAATTAATAGTCCTAAATAATCAAATAAAAATAGAATAGCTTCTTTGGAGGACATCACATTTGCCTACCCCTTCCCATTTTTGAGAACAGAAATTTCCAGTAAAATTTGAGGAAATGAGGGATTAGTTCTATACAGAAAGCTAGAAAAAGAAAATAATAAAGACATATTAATTTATGGGACGTTAGAAAATGAGCAGGGAAGTTGCTAATGGTACTGTTTCATAACTTTTTGTCGAAACTTTGTAAAATATTTCTCCTCTTGAATTGAGACATTCAGATAAGCGTGTGTGTGTGTGTGTGTGTGTGTGTGTGTGTGTGTGTGTAAGTTTATAACCAGAAGAAAAGGTGAGTTGGAAATAAAAGGACTGGTTGGTTAGACCCATAGAAAACTTAGCGTAGAAAAACATTTTTGGCTCAAGATGTCTGGACTAGTAGGATATTACCCCATTGAAATGAAAACGTTGACCCTCATTTCTGAATTTCAGCTCTGAACAGCTAGAAATGGAAGTTGCTTGCTGAGGAATACTGATTTTAAGTGTTCCGTTGTCTGAGAAATTGAGATTGTCCAGGGTGACAGGCAAAGAGAAATAAAGCAGAAAAGGAACAAACCTGCAAACACACAGCCCTCCTTCAGTTTGCCTTCGGGGAGCTGGAGCTTTCTGGGCTCTATCCACAGTGAACCCTAGAGTTTTCCCCACGTCGTGGGCGTTTCTAAATCCCCCAAGTCCTGTGGCCAGCGGCACACCGTCTGCTGCGCGTACGGTGAGATGGGAGTGAGTGCGTTGTAATTCAGTGTGAAACAGCAGCAGACCCTGTGGCTGTGTTTTCCTTCTTTGTACCTTTTCTCCTGCCCGCCTGCTGCTGCTATTCTGGGCGGCCAGCGTTTCCCGGCGAGGACTGCTGGTGCCCGCTCCTCACCGGAAAGTGGGTGAGCTGTCCCCGTCTCCCGCCCGGAGGACAGCAGGCACCCGCCCTGGTCCCTTCTCCCCCCTGGAGGACAGCAGGCACCGCCCTGGTCCCTTCTCCCGCCTGGAGGACAGCAGGCACCGCCCTGGTCCCTTCTCCCGCCTGGAGGACAGCAGGCACCGCCCTGGTCCCTTCTCCCGCCTGGAGGACAGCAGGCACCCGCCCTGGTCCCTTCTCCCTCCTGGAGGACAGCAGGCACCGCCCTGGTCCCTTCTCCCGCCTGGAGGACAGCAGGCACCGCCCTGGTCCCTTCTCCCGCCTGGAGGACAGCAGGCACCGCCCTGGTCCCTTCTCCCGCCTGGAGGACAGCAGGCACCGCCCTGGTCCCCTTCTCCCGCCCCGAGGACAGCAGGCACCGCCCTGGTCCCATTCTCCCGCCCGGAGGACAGCAGGCACCCAACCTGGTCCCTTCTCCCGCCCGGGGGACAGCAGGCACCGCCCTGGTCCCTTCTCCCCCCGGAGGACAGCAGGCACCCGCCCTGGTCCCCTCTCCCGCCCGGAGGACAGCAGGCACCGCCCTGGTCCCCGTCTCCCGCCCGGAGGACAGCAGGCACCGCCCTGGTCCCCGTCTCCCTCCTGGAGGACAGCAGGCACCGCCCTGGTCCCTTCTCCCTCCTGGAGGACAGCAGGCACCGCCCTGGTCCCTTCTCCCTCCTGGAGGACAGCAGGCACCCGCCCTGGTCCCTTCTCCCTCCTGGAGGACAGCAGGCACCGCCCTGGTCCCTTCTCCCTCCTGGAGGACAGCAGGCACCGCCCTGGTCCCTTCTCCCTCCTGGAGGACAGCAGGCACCGCCCTGGTCCCCTCTCCCGCCCGGAGGACAGCAGGCACCGCCCTGGTCCCCGTCTCCCTCCTGGAGGACAGCAGGCACCGCCCTGGTCCCCGTCTCCCGCCCGGAGGACAGCAGGCACCGCCCTGGTCCCTTCTCCCGCCCGGAGGACAGCAGGCACCGCCCTGGTCCCTTCTCCCTCCTGGAGGACAGCAGGCACCCGCCCTGGTCCCCTTCTCCCTCCTGGAGGACAGCAGGCACCGCCCTGGTCCCCTCTCCCGCCCGGAGGACAGCAGGCACCCGCCCTGGTCCCTTCTCCCCCCGGAGGACAGCAGGCACCGCCCTGGTCCCTTCTCCCCCCGGAGGACAGCAGGCACCGCCCTGGTCCCCTTCTCCCTCCTGGAGGACAGCAGGCACCCGCCCTGGTCCCTTCTCCCCCCTGGAGGACAGCAGGCACCGCCCTGGTCCCTTCTCCCGCCCGGAGGACAGCAGGCACCCGCCCTGGTCCCTTCTCCCCCCTGGAGGACAGCAGGCACCCGCCCTGGTCCCTTCTCCCTCCCGGAGGACAGCAGGCACCGCCCTGGTCCCCTCTCCCTCCTGGAGGACAGCAGGCACCCGCCCTGGTCCCCTCTCCCGCCTGGAGGACAGCAGGCACCCGCCCTGGTCCCTTCTCCCTCCTGGAGGACAGCAGGCACCCGCCCTGGTCCCTTCTCCCTCCTGGAGGACAGCAGGCACCCGCCCTGGTCCCCTTCTCCCGCCCGGAGGACAGCAGGCACCGCCCTGGTCCCCTCTCCCGCCCGGAGGACAGCAGGCACCGCCCTGGTCCCTTCTCCCTCCCGGAGGACAGCAGGCACCCGCCCTGCGGGGGGAGCACCAGAGCAGGCAGGGAGCGGGTGTGGCACAATGAACAAGTGCTGAGCGCCTCTGGTTTACACTGGGAAGTGCCATGCGTCAGGGCTCGCAGGGGCCTATTTGGGAAGAACACACTGGTTTTGAGA
The DNA here is from genome assembly GCF_027574615.1 of Eptesicus fuscus. Classification (NCBI taxonomy): domain Eukaryota; kingdom Metazoa; phylum Chordata; class Mammalia; order Chiroptera; family Vespertilionidae; genus Eptesicus; species Eptesicus fuscus. The sequence goes on from NC_072476.1 coordinate 110,474,937, forward strand.
CCCTAAAGGCAGGGGAAGGTGAGGAAACAGCCACTGGGCGGGGAGGCAGGCAGGGGCGTCTCAGCGACCTGGATTCTGGCCTTGACTTTGTGATGCTACGCAAACCCGTGCGTCTCCCCGTGTCCAGGGTTCCTGTCCTGAGAATGCGGTTTTGTTCTTCCACGGGCTGCAAACCAGTGAGATGGACGCACGTGACCTTCAGGGCCATTTGAAGACGTTTTGCTGATGATGATAAGGCAGCGCTGCCTCCTCCAGGAAGTATTCCGTGACCGTCGGACCATCGCTCCTTTTCCCCCTCTGTCTTTCTTCCTTCGTTTCTGCGGATCCCCTTTCCAAGAGCGGAGCAGCACTGCCGTGCATGGGGTGCAGGATGGGCGGGGTGCAGGGGGCGGGGTGCAGGGGGCGCCGTTCACACCGGCATTAACTGAGACACATGTGTTCGGATATTTACTTGGACACACTTCAGGCAGATGGCAGTAAAGTATTTGGTTCTTAAAATATCCGCACATCACAGCACGCCCTGCAGCTGCGAGTGGAGCATTCGCCAAAGGCGTCCTCCTTCCCCAGCCAGCACACAGCAGTGTTCGGTCCGCGGGGCCACCCCAGCTGGATGCTGATTGACGCAGGCGGCCTTCCTCGGCAGCCCGTGCCGTGCCCGTGCCGGTCCCACCTCTCCGAGGCCATCTGAGGACACGAGAAATCCACGGGACTCTGCCGAGTGGACTCCTGCTTCTAGAAGAGACAAGCCTGGGGGGCGTCAGAAGTGATGTCTAGTCTTAAGGGGGTAGATCTTAGGAAAGTTTTCACATCCATGTAAGATGATACTACCTTTAATGCTTTCAATATCCCTAACTCCTCTACTTCCACAAATATTTTAAAGAAATTGTTCTTTAAAATAATTTTTATTTTTATTTTTAATTTTTAGCAAGTGTGTCCATGCTTGGAGTTGATAGAGTAGAGGCAAGGCATGGACATGCTGTGACAGAAATGCCTTGTGAGAATTAGAAAAGAAATGTGCTCTCTGAGGGTAAACCATAAATCAAGATATGATGATTCATCAAAGCAGATATTTCTGGAAGCACCTTGAACAGAGACCCAGCAAGGCCTGCCTTTAGCCTGACAAGAGACACCAATAGATCTACACGAGGAATGTGTCGATCAGGAGGGGCCCGGCCACCTGCGTGAGGTTGGAGAAAGGCCTCTTGGGAAAGGACACACCATGTCCTTCCTGGATCACTGCAGCACCTTCTGAACGCGTCTTCCAGGCTCCTGCGCCCTGTCCCCTGACGTCCACAGTGAGCCTTTAGAAATGAAAATAGGATTGTGCCATGCCCAGGTTAAGCTCCTGTGGCTTTCTGTTGTGGGTAGAACTCCAGACGCTGGCCCACCAAGTTCCATGTCCTAAGTTCCTGCCCACATCTCTCAGCACCCTGCCCCCTCCTACTCTTCTCCAGACACCCTGGCCCTCTGTGTTCTCGAACCATGCCCCTGTCCACGAGGGGCCTTTGTCCTCCCTGTCCTGCCTCCTGGAATGCTCCCTCCCAGCAGATGCTTTCTTGAGCTGCCAGTTTAAAAGTCATTTCCTCAAAGACAGCGTCTACACACCATCGAAGCAGAAACTCAGTTACTCTCTCAGACACTGATGTAGTGTAATCTTCTCCATAATTTTCGGGCCTTTATTGCTATCCGGTCTTTTATGTGTGTGTTTACTTGGGGTGGACACTGGCCAGTCATGAAAATGTGGGAGCAGAGCCCTGGGCAGGCCCTGGGTGGGGTGGGCTCACGGAGTTCCAGGAGGCTGAATCTGGAGGCGGAGGCGGGGAGCCTGCTCTGAGGCGGAGCAGAGCCCCTGGTGGGCCCTGGACGGGGCACTGCCAGGCGGGCTGGGAAGAGGAGGCTGCAGCAGACGGCTCGGCAGGGCCCTGAGCGGGAGGCCCAGCATCCTCCCCGGGAGGCACGCCTCAGCGCTCAGATGTGTCCCGAGAAGACCAACGCCCAGCCCAGGATGGAGGCTGCCTTTGGCAGATGAGTACACAGGACACTAAGAGCCCAACTTCACGTTGTCACTCAGACATTCTCCTCTGGCCACGCCCCGGGGCAAATCCTGTGCTCTGTGTCTGGCTCTCCAGGTACTTGGGCAGTTTCAAGCACATTTGAACACAATCCAAACGTCTTCGCTTGAACCCCATCCCCTGGGCAGGTCTTGGATGGCCCCCCTGCAGCGCTGGGCGGCGGGCCTCCTGGCGGGTCTGCGTGCCGCCCCCCTCGCCAGCTCCACACACGGGCGTCTGGGGACAGCGGGGTGTTCTTCAGGTTTACTTCAAAACCTGTCTTGTCTTCTTTTCGACTTTGGCGACTGTGAATTCCATCTTAACTGAGATTAAAGACAGCAACAGGCAAAAGTTAACATTACAAGCCCATCGACTTAAACATCAGGAGCCGACACAGAAGAAAGTTGGTAATTGCCGGGCTAATCCCCGCGTGTCTGCCTGCCAGCTCCCCGCGGGCACTGCCCGGAGGCGCGGGCCTTCACTGCGGCCGGGGAGTCGGGATCAGCCTGTGATTTACGTCGCCACCCATGACTCAGAGAACATCCATTCTTCCCCGTGACAGCTCTTCCAGCTTAACCCGTCGGAATGAGAAGGAACATGCCTTTCCCTGGTGCATCATTGTTCCTGGGGGTTAACTTCTTAACCCCGCTTCCTGCTGAGAGGCCTCCACAGGGAAGTCTGTCTGCAGCGCGGCCGCCGCGTCCCCCTCCCAGACTCCGAAGAGCGAAATTTAGGGAGACCGTCTCCTGATGGGCCTGCGTTCAAATCACTTTAAACACATTCATATTTCGCAAAGAAAAAGCTTTTTTTTTTCTGAAAAGCTCCGTAATTCATCAAATATTAATTGTTTCTTGGTGAGCTTTACTTTTCCTTATTAAAATCAACATGTATTTTAAGGTCATCATGATTCCGATTACATGTACGCACCCACAAACTTGTTCCTTTGAATAATTTAATATTACACAGCACAAAAGTGTAGTTGCTCAGAAAACGTCAAGCTTTGTTGGTATTTACCATTTTATTTCATGTGTTGTATTTAAATCAATAGATGTTATTGATGCCTTCAAGAGGAATTTTAAGGAGAAACCTATCTGATTTTAGGTATTTTTACACAGCCGAGAAAGCACCCAATATCCTGATCTTATTTATTTATTTACTGCATCTTTATACCTTCATTGTCTAAACCCTTCCCTCCACTTCTCCTAATGGTAACATCTTATACAGCGTGGAGCATTCATCAAAATTAAGAAATCTTCACTGGTACAGTTCTACACATTAACTGCAGACCTTGTTGGAATTGACCGAGTTTTCCCACATGTCATTGTACATCTGTCCAAACACATAGGCTGCGCGACACCAAGAGTGACCGGAACGGGAACTATGAATGCTGGGCGGTGACAACTGTCCCTGGAGGCTCATCACTTGGAGCAAATGCATCCCCCTGGTGGGGTGTTGGCCGTGGGGCAGGCGATGTGTGGGCCATCTCTGTACTGTCCCCTCAATTTTGCCAGCAATCTTAAGCTGCTCAAGAAAATTAAAGTCTGGTTTTTAGAACATTAGTTGACTATATTCATATGTGTCAATTTCCAAGTTCTCGATAGTGTCCTATTTGATATGTGCACCTATTCTTTTGTTAACACCATGCTGTCATGATTATTAAAGTTTTAAAGTAGACCTTGAAATTGTGTAGCATGAATTCTTCAGTATTGTTCAGCTTTTAAAGAATTGTTTCAGCTATTTGATTTCCTTTGCACTTCCATATAAAATTTAGAATCAGCTATTCTGAATCTGCAAAAAATACCTGCTTGGATTTTGCTAGTATTGCACTGGCTCTACAGATCAAGTTGGGGAAAATAGACATCTTAATAACATTGTTTCTTCCAAAATACAAAACGTCTATTTCTCCCCATTTAGGTCTCTAAATAGGACCATTAATTTTCATTGTAAAGATCCTGCACCTATTTTGTTAGATTTATATGGAGGTATTTTATTTGGGTGGGGCTACTGTAAAATTTTAAAAAATTGTAACTTCCAGTGTTCATTGCTGTCTTTGTAGGGACGCAATGGACTTTCAGATGCTTCTCGACCTCTCAGGCAGCAACCTTGTTAAAGACATTCATTTGTTCCAGGAGGTTTTTAGCAGATTCTTTGAGATTTTCTGTGTAGGCGATTATGTCATGGGTAAATAGAGATAGTTTTATGGCTTCCTTTCTAATCTGCATGACTTTCCCCCTCTATTTCTCCCCTGTTGAACTGTTAGAAATGTAAGTGTGATGTTGACTAGGCATGTTGAGAGAGTTCAACCTTGCCTTGTTCTTGGCCCTAGGAGCAAAGCATTCAGTCTCCCACCATTAAGTATAATGTCTACTCTAGTTTTTTTGTAGATGTTCTTCAATAGTTTAAGGAAGTTCCTGTCAATCATACATTTGCTGAGAGTATTTATCATGCATGAAAGCTAAACTTTCAAATGCATTTTCTGCATGTATTGAAGAGGTCATATGATTTTTCTTAAGTCTGTTAATATTACACTGATTGATTTTTAAAAATATTAATCAACCTGACAAGCTTGAGACAAAACCCCAAATGGTTATGGCATATTTTAGTACAATTTTCCAACTAGCAAACATCACCAATCTACATAGAGTATATACAGTTGTAGGAAAAATCAATATTGTCCTTCAAATCTCTAGGTACACATTTTTTTTTTTTTTCCGTTATAGATAAGGTATATGCCATGCGACCAAGTAGAGATTCAGAATCAGAAGGTAGTGATTTGGACTCCATACTTTTAAAGGTTTTGGAATAAAAAATGACCTGTGTTTAATTCAGCTGCTCATCCTTGGGTTGATTCCCTAACTTCTTTCAGCTTCAATTTCTCACTTCAAAAATGGGGATAATAATATCTGACTCAGAGAGTTATTGTGAAGATTGAAAGAGATATGTACAGGATTAGCCACATGTGCAGCAAGGAATAGTCCTCAGAGTAGCACCCTTACTCTCTGCAGAGGTCTGGGGAATCTGGGGACCCGTGGGAGATGGGTTCCAGAGCAGGGTATGGAGGAGACCCTCATGGGGCTATTCCCTAGTGGCATGGGCTGCTGGAAGGGCCAGTAGCTTTGCGTTCCTGGAGATACTCAAGCCAAAGAAGGGCATTCTTCCCTCAGGGACGTAGGGAGGAAGAGTTTGGATTGGCTGAGAGTTAACTGAGTGACCTGTAAGAGCCCATACGACTTTGCGTGTCTGAGTTAATGAGAAAACACTATCATTAGTGTTCTGTTTATATCTGAGTTGTCAAATGTAATTATTGGTTTCACAAATGGTCTCCTTACCTCATTAAAGTTATTAGTGCCTACCACGCCTATCAGGGAACATTAATTGACTTGACTTTTACACATAGTATCCCCTAAACTCATAAGATCATTGGCTAGCCTACGGCTTTCTCTAAAATAAGAAATGCTTCTGATTCAGAGGTGTCAGAATGCAGTTGCCTGCACAGGTCTCCCCCCTTAAATTAACTGAGTTGCGACTTTTAAGGACCGTGAGTACAGTGGTTTGGGACTGATGTAACTGAAATTAATTGGTGGGGATGGAGTCTCACAGCAGCTCTCTGGACAGAACTTGTGCTCCCCAGTGGGCCACAGTACCCGACACTCCCCAGTGCCCCACACAGAGCCTGCTTTGCTCGTTGTTGGTACTTGCTTGTTCTCTCTAGGCATTTGCGTTTGTAACCTCTACCCTAATTCTTTTATGGTTGGACCCTATCCATTCTTTCCAGAGGCTCAAACTAAAACCCTCAATTTTTGAACTTAGTTAACTAAGTTGAGGAAGGGGAAAGGTTGTTTACATCAAACATGGCTGAATTTCCAGTAGTGTGTTCTGGTCTAATGTTGTATCGACCGGTGAGGTAAAAGGAGTAGTGGGGCTAAGTGCTCCAAGAATGAAGGTGGCGGCTGTGAAGCAGGAAATATCTAGAAGATGGAAAATATAAGTAGGATTTCATGAGGCAACCGAAGCTCAGAGGAAGTTTTACAAGGAAAAATTAGACTGATAGGTCAAAATCTGTCATCATATGTAGACTGATAGGTCAAAATCTGTCATCATATGTAGATCAAGGTGGCAGAATTTGGCATAAAAATGATTTGGTAGAGGAGAAATATACTTGCGTGTGCTGCCAGTTAAATTCATGCAGATGAATGTGAATAAAAGTTAAAGTTGTAGATTAAAAACAGAGACATCTGGCTTTTGTGATTGAATTGCAAATTAAGTATACTAGTTGCATATTTTTTTAAAAAGTCCTTTTAAAAACGTATTTAGACGCATGCTTTAAGAACAAAACAATATAGATGTGAAGATCTTGTTCCCAAGGCCTAATATGGTAAAATGTATCTACCTTGCTATGTTTTAAATTTATTAACATTCCAAAATGCCATTTACTCTTCTTCGTTCGCTTGCTTGACATCTGGGTTAGTTAATAGTGGACACATTTATGAATTCTATATTCTTTGCTCAAAACATTATACTCCCCATAATTCTGAATATTTATCTACTTATTGGCATTCATATATCTTCTAAGGAAAAAAAATGGCTTCCTCAGTAACAGATAAAAATGTATACTAAATAACGACATTTTAAAATATTGATGAAAATCTGGAGTCATATTCTAACTACAATGTAACTCAAATTGGCTAAAAAAGAATTGACTCTTTCATTCTTGTAAGTAAACTTTACACAAACCATGTATGAAGCATGAACTAAAACAGCTATAGTTGGGCTGCGGTAAGAACTGTATTTTTTATTGCTACATGTCATGCCATCAATAGTTACATTAAATCCTATTTAAGAGGCTAGTTCTAGTGTACGTACCTATTTTAAAGGTAGCTTCTTAAACTTTTATAGGCAAAGTCCAATGAGCAATGAAAAGATGATTAAAAAAAGACGGTTGAATAGAAAAACAGCTGGGAACAGTAACTCATTTTAAATACAGTTTTACTTTGTATGAATAAGTCTGCAGAATGTCAACATAAAGCGCGTCCTTTTTATTATGAATACAGCCTTAATGCTGAGAGCGGGTTCCAATAGTGAACATTCAGAAACGCTCCGACGTGGGATTGCGCCCTTGTGGTTCAACAGCACAGGGGCGCCCGCCTGCTTTTACTACCCCAAGAAGGGGCGGGCCCAGGGTACATAATTTGGGTTCTTTACAAAGCATCCATGTCATTTTATTTTTCCATGCCATTTAGGGGACGATGAGAGGAAGGCCATTCCAAAGTGGCATCTGTCTTTACGGGCATTTCAAATTTCATGTGTATTAAAATACCATCATCATTACTGCATGCTCACTTTATAGGAGGTTCTGTCCAGAGCCACCACTGGAAAACAGGGCAGGCGGCCTCGGAGTACTTTGTGATTAAAGTGGGGACGTCATGAGGGACATTTACTAGCCCACATAAACGTTTTACCAGCTCGCCCGGCCCCGTGGAACCGAAGGGAGAAGCAGCAGCGGTGGGGACTGCTGTCTGGTATCGGTGGCTGCGCATGAGCGAGGCGGGCAGGGAACGGTGGTTTTTCTCGGCTTCAGAAAACAGGACAAACCACAGGCATCAGGACGCTGCCCTCTTTCTCACATCCTCAGGCCCAGGAGGTGCAAAAGGGTGGAGAATCCTCCTTGGTCCTATCAATTAGCCAAGCAAATAAACATGCAATCTAAAAACACTTAAAAAAATAACCCCCAAACAAAAACTTCAAGGTATATTCTGCAGTGTTGTTTTTTTTTTTTTTTTCTATAAAGAAATTTCAGAGGCATTACTACCCGCTGGAAAGAAAAGAAATAGAATCAGAAGGTGCTATATTCCTTCCTTATGTTTTATAGCCAACACTTGGACTAAAATATCTAAATTTGTCATATATAGCCTTGTTTCTAAATTAAATAATTTAAAGTCATTAATGTTTTGCCATTAACGATGAAATCAGCTAGTAGCTTAGGCTAAATATTTTTGATTATAGTAAGAAAATAACTATTTTTTTCAATAATTACTAAGTTTCCTTTGTGTTGTTCTTGGGGAAAAATTAAGCAAAATTAATTTTTTGCCTTCAATCTCTATTGAGTTTCACCCCCTTTAACTAATTGATATATTATATGGACAGGTGTGTCCTACTAGGGAGGAGGTATTTATCTTTGACAGTAGGGTATCATTGAAAGATGTGGGGTAAGAGAGTGTCAGCCATAATCAAATTACTATTTAGGACTACTGGTCTGGAAGTCATGTGTAAAATGAAGTATAGAAGGGAGAGTGGTAACCCATTTGAAAAGCTACTTTAAAAAAATGTATTTTCATTGATATCAGAGAGGAAGGGAGAGGGGGAGAGAGATGGAAACATCAATGATGAGAGAGAATAATTGATCGGCTACCTCCTGCACTCCGCACGCGCGCCGCCGCCCCCCCCCCCCCCCCCCCCGCCCCAGTGGGATCGAGCCATCATTCGGGCAGTTGCCCTGACTGGGAATTGAACTGGAGACCTCTTGGTACCTGGGTCAACACTCAATCACCAAGCCACCTGGCTGGGCGAAAAGCTGCTTTAATAATCTAGGTCCGTGGTCGGCAAACTGCGGCTCGTGAGCCATATGTGACTCTTTGGCCCCTTGAGTGTGGCTCTTCCACAAAATACCATGGCCTGGGTGAGTCTATTTTGAAGAAGTGGCGTTAGAAGAGGTTTTAGTTTAAAAAATTTGGCTCTCCAAAGAAATTTCAATCGTTGTACTGTTGATATTTGGCTCTGTTGACCAATGAGTTTGCCGACCACTGACCTAGGTAAGTGATTGGCAGCGCTAACTTGTGGTGGCTGCTAATTTGAATGGCCCCATTGAATACCAGAAGAATGGAAAGAAGAACCAAGAAAAGCAAGTGGGTGATATCCAAGAGCAACTTCCCAATTACGGTGGGAAGCTCTGTGGTAGAATACCAAGCTCACGGTTCTGTTGAGTCAGAATATCTAAGTAGCTCCGTGATGCCCACTCTTTGCTCATTTGTGAAATGTAGAGTTTGGATGATCTAGAAATGACTTCCCCCTTCTAAAGCACGGGGGTGCCATGACTCAGCTGCCAGCTTTCCTGCTGGCCGTCCACTGGGAAGCAATGGTGGAAAACAGTCATTTCTAGCCTCTTGCCCCCTGGCGCGTTGGGTTAGACCTTTGGTCTTAGTCTCTCTCAACAAGAGTCCCAAGTCATCAGTTCCGATGACCAGTTCAGTCAGAGCTTTAGCAGTCATGTGGAGGAAGGGCGAGAAACGTGGCTCTCATCTGCCCGGTCCTGGTGATGAACGTTATCCAAGAGAAGGTCTTAATCGCTCCTGAGTGTTCCTGAAAGTATGTTTACAGAGGACGTTCATTTCTGGATTCTGAGGACGTTTTTATCCCCACCTCAGACATTAACAAGGATTTGGACAGTAAGGATTTGGATTCCAGGAACTAGAGCTACACAACAATGATCAATTATTATTTAAAAACCCGTTTTTGATGTATTGTGCCTCCCCCCACTGGGAATTCCACGCCGGCACCCCACCTCCCACCTTAAGTGGCCTCAGCATTGTAAGAAACAAATAACAGCAGTAGAGGGTGCTAACCTGGCTGTTCAGGAAGGAAATGCAAATCAGATCCAGTAAAAGCAAGTGCCTGGGGAGAAGCAAGATGCCACATGACACGGATTCTTCCTTAGTGCCTCTTATCCCTCTCCTGCACATCACACGCATTATATTTTCTGCTCAAACCACAAGAAATTTTACCATAATGGAAACAGAAATCAATTCTTTGAAGACCTTTTAAAAATTACAATGCATCCAGCCTGTGAGAGACAGACTGATTGACAATGGTTTCCGGGAGCAAGGAGGAAGTTCCAGGAAACATTACGAATTTTGGGCAGAAGTATCAGCTTATGCTCATCCCCAAGAAAGGAGGTTTAGTGTCCATGAACATTAGGGAAAAAAAAAGGAAATGTTTTTAATGGACAGATTGGTTGGAAAATATCAAGAATAACTTTCCAGCCAGGCTAACTTTTATTCCTGTATATTTTTAAAAACCCTGACTTGTAATCACCTGTCCACTCCAACCTTGGGACATGGCGGAAACGCAGCCCATCGCTGTCTGGTTCAGGGATGCTCCGGAACCAAACTTAGGCAGGTGCACTGACGTTCGTAGTTTCCCTGACGCGATGCAGATCAGAGCGAAGGCAGAGGAGCAGGGCCAGTGGGAAAAAGCAGACCGCAGTCCCAGAGGGGCAGGACCGGCGTCCTCAAGCCCCAAGGATGATGGGAGACACCCCCTGCACTAAGATGTAGCTTTTAAGAGGCTCTTACACAGACAGTGGTACGTGGGGAGGCTAACTTTAAAGACAGGCAGACCCTGGAGACCATGATAAAATATAATTAAATATGGCAGGTTTTTTTCACCCAGTTTTCCCAAAGGTTACATTTAATCCCCAAATGTCACCCTTGATATTTTGAAATTCTTTGGCATCAAAATCAATGATACGCACGGGATGAGTCAACAGATGCAACGTTAACATTGCAGGCGATTTCACTTATGCTTCTTTGTGTTAGGTTATCAATAGTCGATTTAACCGTCCACTCAATGGAACCCGTAAACACGCAGCTGTCACTAGATACTAAATCTGACATTTCAACACACATTTGCCCTTATTTTAAAAAGGGTCTTTTTTTTTTTTGCCAGCTTCATATAAAATTTTAATAACGTGAAACTCGTTCTTAGTTTGAAGTGGGGCTAGTTCAAAGGGCTTTGGAAAATCGAAGGGCTCTTTGAAGTGCTCTCAAAGACCCTGAAAAACATCTTTCACAAACAAACTTGCTTTTTACAGACTCTCTGCTCACGGACACACCAAGCCACGGCTTTAAAAGGCACGCGGGTCGGGGACGGGCAGGAAGCCTTATGGCCCAGGGCAGACCTGGCAGCCTGAACCCGGGCCGTGGAAAGAAGAAATCCCAGGAACCTCCCCGACCGGAGCGGAGCTCAGCCATGGCCCCGGCTCCAGCAGGTCCCAACTCGAGCGACAGACGTGGTGAGAGCCAGCGCTGGCACAGCCTCCGCGCCAGGGCTCCCCAGCAGAGCACGGGGCCAGCAGTGTCTTTGACCTTGGGCACTAGCAATAGCTCTGCTCATCAGTAAAGATCTCCTTTCAGGTACATTCCCTGTGGCAACAATGTGAACTTTAAGTGTGTGTTCCCACACTTTCCAAATAAAAATACCTCTTGGGACAACAATAATTTCTACAAACCCCCCTTGATCCTGAGAATTTCCCCGTGCATATCGATGATGGAGAGAACAGATAAAAGCTCAAGCCATTAAGAGTGTCTAAAATCTTCAATACACTCCAGGTTTATTAATCATCAGAGTGCTTATAGTCCTTTGGAATTTGATCCACACGTTTAAAATTATAGCTTATTTGAGCACTGCTTAGAGCTTAGGACCTCCTGAAATGACCCTGGAGGTCCAGGACAAGGGGTCAACCCCACTGCTCTTTGTTCCCTAAGATTTTCTTCTTGGCCTTTTTACACTTAAGCTTATCTACTAGGAATGTTCAGCCAGGGATATAGTTCACTTTACAAGTTTCTGAAAAGTGGTTTTAAAAATTAAGCAAGTTATGATTAAAATGCGACAGGGGAGTTTATTACTAAGAATTGGTAAAAGCGTTGGAAAATGAAGACTTACTTTATAAAGTAAGTAATGTGCGTCTCCAGTGCTTAGCATGTGCTGTATTGGGTGACAGACGACTTAGGAATTGGTCTATCTATGACGATATTAGACACTTAGAATATGAAAGAAAGATCTTTAAATAAGCAATAATTTACTGTCTGGTTGGTAGGGGAATAAATATAACAAACAAGATAAAGTGGTTAAAGATTAAATGCCAATTTAGATATTTTTACCACACCTATAATTATCATATTTGAGAAAAACACACACAAAAGCCAAGGTGGCATTTGGGATAAAAAGGATTGGGGATCAGACGTAAAGACTGGATCACAGAAGAGGTTCGATCACAGGAGAGGAAATTATGAAACATATTACCGACTGGAAGAGGTGGATAGGAAAGGCTGGGCAAATACTGCATTGCATATCCGAATCACTTAGGAAGAGTCAGGCAGGGTTCAGTGTGAAATTAACCCGTGGCAAAATAGATATATATATATTAAGGTTAAGGAGACATTTATAATTTAAAATTCTGATATTATTGAATGCATGAATAAGAATGACAAAACTTGAAATAAAAGTATGTCTGTTCTCCTAAAAAAAAAACCCAAGAACAAAAAGCCCACAAATTTATTGAGAGCTCTTTTAGTTAACTCACTGACGTATAATAATTTGTGACTTAAAAATTAAATGACATGAAATGTAAAAATTTAGCCATTCAAAACTAGAAAACAATAACTTGATTCGCTTCCTTAGCAGAAACACAAATAGCAATCAAAGGCAGCCATCAACACTCCCCAGGAAAACTGAGAGTGAGCAGATTCCTGGCTTTAACCCTGAGGGAAAAAGCAACCGAGGAATGTGGGATGGGACGTGCCACAAAAACAAATTCTTTGTTGTATTTATACTCAGAATAGGAAGACTCCCTTACTTGGTGTTAGTTCTGAAAGTGCTATTATAGTTCTCGGGTGCTCGAGAGTTGAAGTACAGTGTCTTTATGCGTCTTACCGTGAGTTGTGATCAGAGTGCATTCAATAAAGATACATCTTTGCATGAGCCCTTCCTTCTCTCAGTCTCCATCCCTCCCGTGCTCAGTAACCTCAGACACAAGCATTTTGTATTGTTTTGCCTGGATGATAATCAGTTCCTCGGAACCCCTGCCTTCCCCGCAGTCTCCTTTTTGCGTGGTTGTGGCAGTGTCACCGGAATAAACCACCTTCTGTTTCTACCCACCGTGTTCCTCCAAATGTCTGTGCCCCCTGTGTCTACTGAGAAAAAGACGTCGTATGTTATTGACGTTCAATCCATGGCATGGCTAGACTCTTGTATCTTATGTTTGTACGTCAGGTCGCTTATTTGCGTTTTCCGCTCCTACTAACATGGACATTGAGGTCCCCACCATCTCTGGTTGGCTTGCTTGGCATTTATTTCATGGTAATCCAAACTCCCACCAGCAAGAGAAAGGTCACGTGGAATAAGAGGCAATGAACCCACGAGGTATTACAGCACAGCAGGTACTTCTTTTTAAGACGAAAGTTGGAGATGCCTTTTTCTTTTTTTAAAAGAAAGAGGCATTGGTAAACCACACATGACCTCACTTTCATCTGGAATGCCATGAGCCAGTTGGCTTTTCTCTATCGGAAGGACTTCCTCTCCCTGGAAGCCGATGCCCACAGCTCGTGGCGCCCACAGCTCGCGGTGCCCTGGGTGACCGATGGCTTTCTTCCACGTCCATAGCTAACAATGGCCATCACAACAGGCGGCCCCCGGCTCTGGGCGGGGGTTTCTGTTTATTTTGGTTCCTCAGGAGAGGGGGGAAGCAGGCATGGATATAAACAGCCAATGCTCAAGTTGAACTTGAGATCTTGGGTGAAACTTACACCAAGCATCCCAATACGGGGGCGAGGGGGCACCTAGAAATGTGAGGGACACGCAGGGAACGCTTCCCCGGCTGAACACAGACATGGAGTTTTCTGTGAGGAGATTTGGCTTATAAGAAAAAGCCTGGGTAGAATTTCAGGATTTAAGAGAACACCAATAAAGTGAAGATTGACATGAAACAGACCAGGCTATAAATACCACACAGAGAGACCAAACCAGTCCGCCTGACAGGTCTGGCCACCTCTCCCCTCGGAACAAACCTATAATGAACAACCCCGGAATGAAACCCGCTGTCCCGTGAGGACCCGGCACACAAGAAGCTGGCGTGCTTTTGTTTTGGGATGAGCTCACGTGGGCGTATGTCCCCGATCCCGGAGATAAGCACCCGTTCCATCAGGCCTCAGCGCGGAGCAGTCACGTCTCCACAAGTGTCACCCTTTAATCATCTCTATTATCTTCCTTGTCTTATCACTCAAACTAATATGACGTCTCTTCTCTCAACAGCATTTTGATGTGGAGGAGGAAACCACTTTCATGTTTAAGAAAAACCCCTAATTCCCTGCACGGAGAAAAAGGAAAATATTAGCGTGGAGATAAACATGCCCCTGGCTGCCCCGCCCCACGCCCTGGGAAATACTGCCACACGTATTGACTTCTCTGTGTTCACGTCCTGTTTAGTCTTTGAAACCATGCATGTGTCTGTTATGTTCTTACAGGAATACCACGCACTGCGGTTAAATGTTACAAACGCTGACCGATTTTCTAGTTACGTAATATGGAATAGTAAATGTGCTTCATTATTTACTGTTCAATATTCTAACCATGATGTTAAGTGTACAATTTCTAATAGAATCCTTAGTGAAATATATCTTTTAGGGGTTTATCTCTAAATGATCAATATGTGTGAGCCATCTATAAAGGCCTTGACGATCTATCTCAATATGAACTATCATGAACAATTATTATCTAACTTATACATTGGTCAAATGGTCTACATTTTATTGTAAATTATAGATGGATTAGGAAACGTTCAACAAGTAGTCATTGAAGAGTTGCCATGGAAGAGCAGCTGGTTACTGAAGGGGTCCTGTGGCCCGACACAAACGTGACGCTGTTATATGCAGCTTTCCCATTGAAAGAAATATTCTGTGAAATGAATATTTGTAAGTAAAACATTAAGTGACTGTGTCGATTTTACTAGGGGCTCAAATGGCAGATGCGGTTTTGCGAAGAAAGAGCACTCCCTGCTAGATAATCAGGCAGCGCGATGAAAAGGATCTGTGGTGTGTGAGGATGCTGGGTATGCTTGTTTCTGAAATAGATGAGAGCGTGCAGGCCCAGTGTAGGCACGAGGATCTATCCAAAGCAGGGGTTTGCCCACTGTGTCCCAGGTTGCCCAGGGTTTTGGAATATTGTTTGTGGGGGCGGGGGGGATATAGATTAGAGGATCTAATTTGCATATTGGTATGGCAAATTTTCTTTGGAGAAAGAGTTGTGCTTCACAGGAAAGGTAAGACAACCCCATTCAATAACGTGTGGCCACATTTCAGAGGGCACGCATGCACTTGGTTTTCATTGAAATCATTAGGATGAGACCCTAGACTGCTCTTCTTCATTTCCTGTTCTATCTCCAGCATTAAGCACAGCCCTGGCGCAGGGCAGGGGCTCAGTCCGTAGCTATGTCTATCAGTGATGACAATAACACGCTGGCCAACGCCCTGACTAACCCAAGATCAGCCATCCAAGATATTACTACCGTCCCACATCACATCAAATCTCAACAAGAGAACTAGGGAAAGCGAAGGATGCTGCAGATTTCCCCTGAATAGTTGTGGAATTCGTTACATAAGCCACTACACAGAGAACATTTGACGTGTGAAACACTGGAGAAGGGCGTAGTAGGAAAGGGTATTTAAAGTTTTGTCACATTATTTACAAAGTGGGCAGTGATCTGCTGACGGCTGTAGTGACTGAGAACAATGGCGAAGGATGCACTTTCTTCTTTTTTTCCATTTAAAACATTAAATTTATTGGGGTGGTATTGGTTGATAATTACACAGGTTTCAAGAACACAATTCTGTGATACATCATCTGTATATCGTACCGTGTGCCCGCCCTCCACAGTCAGATCATCTCCCGTCACCATCTGTTCAGCCCCTTCCCCTTTCGTCCCCTCCCAACCCCTTCCCCTCTGCTGACCACCACGGCTGTCTGTGTCTATGAGTTGGTTTATTTTTTCTTATTTGTTCATTTGTAGCTTTCAGTTTTGTATTCTGCATATGAGTGAAATCATCTTAAAGGACTAGAAAAGAAGAACAAAAGCAGCTCAAACTCAGCAGGAGAAAGGGGATACTAAAAATTAGAGCAGAATTAAATGAAATAGAGAACAAAAGAACAATTCAAAAAATGATGCGACAAAGAGCTGCTTCTTTGAAAAGATCACTAAATTGACAACCCCCCTGGCTAGGAAGCGTGGTTTTTAAAAAGCTGTTGCAGAAAAATGTATTTAGTTTTATATCATTCGGTGCACAAGTACATAGAATAGTTGTGACTATGCATCCTAGCAGTGATAGATACGTCATAAAGCGATACACCTCTTAAGGTCTCCTCGTGCATTGCAGGTACTTCCAGCGCTCTCTGCAGTAGGAGAGCAATGAGTTTTGAAACTTCCATTTCATAAAAAGGGCGTTTGTTGACTGTCCGATAGCAAAATGTTAGTACAAATAATTCAAATGAGGCAAGAAACACTTGTGTTCCCATTAAAGAAATGCCGTTCGCTAACGTTAGCTCAGACATCACCCGGCCTCCCACCATGTGCATCTGGCTGATATTTAGGGTAAAGCGAAGCAGGTCCATCTCTCAGCATCTCCATGTCTTTGGACATCCGGGAAACTGAAGATAAAGTGTCCCAAGGAGAACACAGCTCAGAAGTTTTGATGGAAATGGAAACACAGTGTATTTGCGGATGGGAAGCTGCGGCAGCGAGGGAGCCTTGGGCTGCCTTCTCCGACGGGCCTTGCTGAGCACACAGCGGCCGGAAGAGGCACCGGGAAATTACTTCCCAAAGGATGATCCTTTCAAATGGATGCGAGCCTGTTCACCAACCAGTCCCAACTCGAACATGTAAGCGTTAAGGATGGAGAGCAAATGTTGGATAATGTTAGTGATTTGACCTCGAAATCCTTTCCTGCTCCTCCTCCTCCAGTCTCCCGGAGGAGTTACATTGAAGAGCGTCACAAAACTGCAGGAGGAGCTGTTCAAAACCGGTGATTATTTGCAGTTGTTCCAGGCAATGCAGCATCGTCTTTACATCATGCCACCCAAACGCAAACACAGAAATGACGGGATGTTAAAGCTGCTACAGGACTCTCGCTCTTCTTTACAATCACTGCTTACAGGTGCTGGTGCTGAAAATAACTTTGCACGGCCACCAACTGCCTTCAGAGTAAATCTTGGCTATTAAGACGTAAACAATGGCATGCAAATCAGTTCCCATTTCGTGCACTGACCGTGGCTCTCCGCTCATTTTCACTTGGAGAGGAAGGTTCATCTGCTGAGAGTGAGAAGTCGGGTCTACATGTCTTATTCACGCAGTCATGTGAAGGTCCCCCTCTCATGTCCTCTTTTAAAGTATGGTGAGCACACTCCTCAGCGGTCAGGGCTGTTGTAACGAGGAAGATAATAGGTGACGAGTCTAGAGACCATTTATGAAGCTAGATTTGAGCGCTTAGCACCGTGTCCAGCCTCAGAGAGTCAGCTGTACATTCCGTTACTGTTACCGCTCGCCGAGGGACCCTCCGTGGGCACGGATGAGAAGGGCGCCGGGCACACACCGGGCTGTTGGCAAGGTCTGCTCCATGTGGCAGTGCAGTGGCTGGTGCTTCTTCTGGGGTTTGTCACGTTCCTTCTGAGGGTCTGACCGGAGCTCTGGACTTGCCCCCACCCCCCTGAACTTGCTCCAGGCCCCCCAGCTTCCCCGCAGGAACTAATCGCAGACGCCCCCCATGGAGGCCCCACCGGAGCCGGGACTTGAGAGCCTGTGGGAATTCGGCTGGTGCTTCAGGAAAACACCCCGGAAAGCTTTTCTCAGATCTACCTCTGCCGGCCAGAACAGCGACAGGCGTCCGGTCCACCTGTGGATGGAGGGGTTCCTGTCGGTGAAGCATCCCCCCTGACCGCTCCGTCTGCGACTCACACGCCTGGCTGGCCCGCAGCCCTCCCTGACAGCGAAGGCGGCTTCCCTTCCTTCCAGCAAAGCCTGGAACTCTCCGGAAAGCTCTCCCCCAGCTGCCCTCGGGCTCCTGCGACTAGAGGGGAGAGCATCCCCCCAGCAGGAGCTGCAGGGGCCTGGCCGCGCCTCCGATTGCTAAAGCGCCTATTGCAACGCGGCACACGCTGCTCAGCGAGCCGCAGGGAATGCACTCTTCCTTTCAGACGTTCAATGTTGAAAACAGGGTTTTAAGAGAAAAACAGAAACTATTTCCCCTCTTCTCTCTTTTAGAGAAAGAGGAGACGTGGGTGATCAGGGGTACAGGACATCGGTTAGCGTCTCTGTTCTCTTCCTCATAAATCACATGTCAAAACGCCTGTCTTAGAATAACACCAGTGACCTCCGGGGCCGCACGCCCGCTGGCCTCTGGTAGCCATAACAGTGGCACAGAAACACAGACCCCGCCAGGAGTCCCCGGCCACGGGCGCTCGGGGGACGGGGCCCTGGGGGGATCGCGCCCCTAACCCGGCCTGGAGAGCGAACAAAAGGAGCCTCTATCTGGGAACCCCGTCCTGACCCCGGGTGGCATTTCAGCCTTCGGGTGAACATAAAGCTTACAGCAGTCTGCACTTTAGGGAGAGTGGCCTTTTCAGAATCCGCGCTCGTGAGTGATATAAATATCAACATTTTGAAAGCTACAGATAGAGCTGAAAGTACATGTATTAATGGAAAATACCGTTTAAACACAAGGAGAGTGTGGCTCAATTTAGCAAAATTTAATAGAGAATAATCGTCTTTTATTTGACTTCTTCCCATTAATTAAAATGTTAACATCAGCTTGTCAGGGAGAAGCAGTTTCTTTTCAAAGGGCTCGGAGCCACACGCGGCTGATGTTTGAAATCTGTATCTCCGTGATTTATCTGCGGGGCACCACGTGAACTTTTATGATCTCCGCTGCCCGGAGTTCCCAATTTTGTTTATGTTGTCCATGAAGTGTGGAATCACAATTATGAATCTATGTAAACCCGCGCTCCCTCATTAAAGAGGATGAAAGCCGCGTTCCTGAGGGACATTCCAGCGTGTGCCAACCGGGACTCTGGTTACCGGGAAGCTCCGGCCTCCAGTGCGCATCGTCCACTGGGGGAGGGGAGGATGGTTTCATCAAAGGGAGCCTGTCCCTTTAAGGGAATTTGGCCTCCAAAGAACAATGCCTCCAGCCCTTGGGACAGGGCTTCAGAAGTTACTTATTCCAGTTACTTATTTGTATGATGCTATCTGCTGGTTCACTGATCAACACCTGGGATCACTTTTCTCTGGTTATTTTTTGTTATCGCCTTTCAGTGTTTTTTATTCTCTTGTTTATCAGTGTTTAATAAAAACCCCATAATCAATCTTAAAGTCTATAGCAAAATAATTGGGAAACTCCCTTTAAAAAAAAAAAATCTTTATTGCTGAAAGTATGAAGTCCCCCTCTTCACTCACGGACCTCTTCCAGCCGCCCCTGCCCCTCCCCCCAGGCCCTCACCACCCCATTGTCCGTGTCCATGGGTTTTGCATATATGCATGCAAGTTCATCAGTTGATCTCTTCCCACCCACCCTCCCCTGCCTTAAGATAGTGGATTAACTGTTTGATTTTCTCTTGGGCGTTTGTATTTGAAGTAGCTTTCAAAGCCATGTGTTCTCACTCGCAGATATTTCCACCATCGAATAAGAATTGGGATGTATGCATAGAGTAAGGCGCACCGTATCTTGTGAATAACTCTCAGCTTCCTTCCTCGACTCCACGGCATTCCACTAAACATCCACTGGGCTCTGTCCAAGCCCCGGGAAACACAGATGCATAGAAGGAAGACAAGCTCAGAAGGAACAAATCCTGTGGGACCGTGGGCATCTCCGTCTCCTCCCCGCTGGCTCCATCGTGCTGCGACAGTCGGAGGGTCTCACAGAATCTGTCCTTTAAAGCTCACCGGTGGCGGGAGGGGAGGGCAGGGGGTGGGACAGAAGGCAGCATCGGCCACATAGTCAGTGGGTTTGCACAGCAGCGAGTTGAAGGCGCCACTGGTCTCCCCTCGCGGAGTGCCTCTCCTGGCTGTCACCCCACAGCGGCCCCTGCTCTGTCGCCTGGCTCCCTCTCAGGCCGGGCGGAGACCAGACCTCGCCACAGCTGCCCCCTCGCTCGTCCCTGTCAGCATGTGTGCGTGACCAGGCACTCATTGCTGGGCCACTCGTCTGACATTAGATTATGTCGCCATGAACTCTCTCTATTTATTTCGTGTTCCCCCTAAGTTTGCAAAGAAGGACCCGCAGCTCCGGGGTTTGTTTCCCCAGCGAGGTGCCCTGTTGCTATGGGGACACTATGGAAGTCATGATGATGATTTTTTTTCATTATATGCAGCCAAATACAGCACCTCATTTATTGCTGGTTATTAACAACTATTATTTTACTTGAATAAGTTACACACACGATTATCAGAGAGAGCGAGATGAGTCGATATAAAAATCTTCATGAGCTTTAAGTGCCAAAAATAATGGTAGCTTTTACCTCCCAGGAATCTTTTCAAGTGTGACACAGAGAGTAGAGTAATGCACTTCTGGCATCCAAAATAGAAAGTGTCTTATTCCTCTGAAATTTAGGAAGGCTTAAGACATCCATGGTGCTACCGTCCCAAAAGTCTTCTGATCTGTTTTCCAATGGCCACCGTTGTAAAGCAGAGATCTGAGACGCCCGTCCTCCGGCTCAAAAGTCACTGGGTGAGCCCTTGGCACTCGCTACGGAGCTCAGACTCAACAGCAGCATCTGCAGGCTTCTCCTCGGCAGCTCCAGGCGTTAGAAAAACTAAATGGATTGAGATCCCATAGGGTGGTAACACCACGCAAGCTTCAGGGGCACAGCTTTGTACCAGGACACCTGCAGACTCCTGTGGCCTAGGCTCTAGATGAGCGTCCCGCTCCTGGTCGCCGTCACGTTGACAGGCACGCTGAATTACTGGCCCCGATGAGGATGGCCCGTCTCCCCCGGGCCCAGGTAAGGGGTCCTTTTTTTGGAACAGCCTTCCTCTTTCTGCAGCCTGGAGTACCTAGCTCCTTAGGTGCCTTCTCGGATCCCTCCCCTCCCCTGCTCTCAGGGCCCGTGTATTCCCTGCCAAAGCTTGCCCAGTACCACTCAGCTGCTCACCTCCGGGGCCGCGGCTCCCACTTCAGGCTGTTCGAACTGCGCCGTGCGAAGCCACTCGCCTAGAATAAGGTGTGAATGTTGTAAAACTCTAAGACACTCTCCGTGTCAGAGTTTTAGCCTACTGCATAGTTTGTGTCTTTTTTTTTTTTTTTTTTTTTTACTGGTTTTTCCTCTCCCTTGTCTGAGACCAGTGTTTCTTTTTCTTTCTTTTTTTTTTTTTTAATATTTTATTGATTTTTTTACAGAGAGGAAGGGAGAGGGATAGAGAGCCAGAAACATCGATGAGAGAGAAACATCGATCAGCTGCCTCCCTCACACCCCCAACTGGGGATGTGCCCGCAAGCAAGGTACATGCCCTTGACTGGAATCGAACCTGGGACCCTTCAGTCTGCAGGCCGATGCTCTATCCACCGAGCCAAACTGGGTAGGGCAGAGACCAGTGTTTCTAGAAGTATGGTCTTGGTATGCCAGGCATCAGAGCCTGCAGGTGTACTTAGAAGAACTGAAGGCTGCCCATTGGCTCTCCGTAGTCAGAGTTGCTTGTCATGGGTCTGGCATTTGTTTTTTTAAACGGGGTAAAGATTCTGTTGCCACCTATAGTTTGATAACTATTATCATTGACTTTGAAACAGCGTGAGGGTGGCCAGTGTGTCCTAGCCACCTCTATATATTCAACACATATTTTGGAATGCAGCAGCATTTAATAATTTTAAGTGAATTGATAGTCTTAAATATGGAAATGACCTTGTATCCTGCAACCTTGCTTTATTCACTTACTAGTAACAAGAGGCTTTTTATTCCGTCTTTGGGATTTTTCTAAACATTATCATAATGTCTGGAAACAAAGTTTTATTTCTTCCTTCCCAGTCTGTATCATTTTCTTTTTCTTTTCTTGTCATGTTGCATTGGCCAGGACTTCCAGTGTGATGCTGAATAGGAGAGAGGACATTCCTGCCCGGTTCTCAGTCTCAGGGGGAAAGTATCTAGTTTCTCGCCATGAAGTATGATGGGGTAGGTTTTCTCTAGATGTCCCTTACCATGTTGAAAAAGTTCCCTTCTATTTCTAGTTTGCTGAGTGAGTGTTTTTTAATCCCTAATAGGCGCTGAATTATAGCAAATACTTTTTATGATTCTATTGATAGGATTATATGATTTTTCTTTCTTTGAATACTTTATTTCAAATGTATCAATCTTGCAAATCTGGAATATATTCCACTTGGTCATGGTGTATAATTATTTCTACACATTATTGAGTTCAATTTGCTACTGTTTTTGAGGATTTTAGCATTCCTATTCGTAAGCAGTTTGATCTGTATTTTTCCTTTCTTTGAGTGCCCTCATTTGGTTTTGATATTAGGGTAACGTTGGTCTCATTGAATGAGTTAGAAAGTGCTTCTTCCGCCTCTATTTCCTGGAGCCAGTTGTAGAGAATTGCTATTGTTACTCATGGCATCGAAAATGTGGTTTGCAACAATATGGGTAGTTGGGGGAAATTGTGATATCCGATATAATGCTTTATTCACCACATAAAGTTGTATGCAGTCATTCAAAATAAAGTTACCAAAGATGTCAAAGGTTGAGTGAAAAATCAAGATAAAATTAGATGTACAGTGTAATTCAAGTTTCATTTATGTCTCTGTATACATTTCTGAATATAATTTAAATGCACATTAAAAATACACCATATTTTTACCTTGTATTCGTAAATCCATAGTGTATAGTGTGAGGTAAAGCTACAGGATAAAACATATTATTTGAGTAATAATAACAATTACTGATTAATCAATACCAATCATTTAATTCTCACTTCACTTATCCTCCTGTCCAGGGGTTTTGCCAATGTCGATGTCATGGTTAAGCAACTGAACATAATGAAACAAGCAACTTTTCTGACTGCCTCATAAGAAAGCATTTTTAGATGAGGATTTCAGCAACGGACTGCATGGCGAAGCAAGGCAATATACGATACACACCGTTGGAGAGGAGCGTAATTCTATAATGAGGCAATTTTTACAGCGTTCCATGAACTCCATTCATAATTAAAAACGCATTTGTAAATGTCCCTTTCGTGACCAACGATGAGATAGAGGAAGCAACGCAAAATCACTTTAGAAAAACACACTTGAGCACTTACGGGAAATTCTGAATGAAGTTCATAATTGTATCCTTTACTCATAACGATCGCACCGAAACCAGGACAGGAAGAAACTGCCTGGTGAAAGGAGGTATTAAACCCGGCACTAAACAAATAGGCCTGCCAACTACTGCACCTAGAAGCTCTGGGCCCCTGTGGACCTGTCCGAGAAACCCCTAAAACAGGAGGAAATGCTGATGATACGGAGTTAAGAAACCAAATGTCCCACGGAGAGCTGTTCTCTCAAGTTCGTCGGCTGTGCTGCTCCCTTAGCAGCCGTTGGCAGTCTCCTGACAGGTCCAGGCAGCGTTTGGCCACGCAGCCCAGGACTTCCACGTGGGAACTTCCCAGTTTTGTTTTCTTCTCGTGGCCCAAGTCCTAATGGCACCCCCTTCCAGAAGTTCAACGGCACTTCGGGTTTGGACCAAATATTTAGAACTTGGTTTTGTTTGGTGACATACTGTTCCCTTTAATTAGAGCAAGATGTGTTTCTTACTTGAGACCAAGTCCCTCCAGGAGGGAGCTGTGTGTCTCACGCAGTGTGTGTGTTTTCCCCAGGACCCAGGCCTGCGCTGGGCAGTGCTTAATAAATACATGACCTAATTGTGCTGGGGTTCGTTTTTTTAAACCTAAAAACCTTAGTTGAATTGGACCCAGATTCAGATCTGAGCTCTATACCACGTCACACCATCATATCAAATCCCCTTCATGCTCGTTCCTTATTCGCCCCCCATCGGTGGGACAATCTGTGTCTGACTGGCTCTCTCCTCTTCAGTCCGGGGCTTGGACACTTTTTCTTTGGAGGCACAGGAAGTAAATATTTTGGGCTTTGTGGGCTATAATGTTTCTGTCCCAATTACTCAACTCTGCCCTGGTAGCGCGGAAGCAGCCAAGACAATGCATAAGCGAATGAGCGTGGCTGGGTTCCAATAAAACTTTATGAAACCCCGCCAAGGGCTGCGTTTGACCATTGGCCACAGTTTGCAGATTTCTGCTCTGGTCCATCTTCTCACTTACGCATTCTCCGTGAGTGTCTCCCAATAACCACAGACAGAATCTTCTAGAGATCAGAGCACTCCATTACTGCTACGTCTTCAGTAAAAGTAACACTCAGCCTGGTTTTCAAAAACTCAAGTCTGCTTTCTAACACCCCTACCCATCTGCTCTTACAGCTGACCTCACTGGCTCCCCAGAGTCCAGAAGGTGCCTGAGCTTCTCGGGACATTATGTTTGCACATGGTGACAACGCCCTCCTGCATCGGGATGGTGGCGTGGTTACAGGACTCTGTGTGTGCGATGACATGGGTAGAGCTGTGCCTCCCAGTGTTCCCATGCAGTGTCCTGGTTTTGTCATCGCACTGTGGTTACGGAAAACTAACCATCAGGGGACACTGGGTGACGTGAACCTGGGATTTCCTATCCCAGTGGTCGGCAAACCGCGGCTCACGAGCCACATGCGGCTCTTTGGCCCCTTGAGTGTGGCTCTTCCACAAAATACCACGTACCCTAATTAAGTTAATAACAATGTACCTACCCATATAGTTTAAGTTTAAAAAAATTTGGCTCTCAAAAGAAATTTCAATCGTTGTCCTGTTGAATATTTGGCTCTGTTGCCTGGTGAGTTTGCCGACCATGGTCCTATTCCATGTTTGCCCTTCCAGGGAATGCTGCTATTTCCAAATAAAAAATTAGAAGAAAGCCCGAGAAATGAATGTGCTCTTTCATGTAAAGTTTGGTGCGTGTGATACGGCTACGCAACGACTGAACCGAAGTCCCCGCCAAACAGGATGGCTCCACAGTGTGGGAGGTTTTGGCCTCACTTACTGAAGATCCCAGTTAATTTGGTGTTTAGACACTACATTCGTTTTGTGAAATTTGTAAGTTGTCCTTTTATGGTAAATAGAAGCTCAGCACGTAAGGGAGTTTTGTTGTGAAAAGCATGATCGCGTGCCTGGTACCAAGTAAACCGTAAAACCAGCTTCTTGACATCCTGTGACTCCAAGTAAAAACTGCATCGTGAGGAACAGGTGGGAAGCCTTAGTTTTTTCAGAATCATAGAGTCTAAGGCTCCGGAGGAATTTGCACTTTTTCTAGCGGGGTGTTGTGAGTACCATCGGGCACCAGGTGACTGGGAGAGAGGACAGGCCTGACTGGGGGGCGCTGGGAAGAGCGCAGATGGGAATCAGGAGCAGGAGCAGGAGTGTTAGTCCCAGACCCGCCTGCATGCATGCCCTGTCACTCAGTCCCTGCGCCTCATCTTCCCCACGTGCAGCCGGGGGATACTCCCCACTTACGGTAAAACACATGGCTAACGGACAGGAATGAATCTCGCTTCCATAGAAGGAGGTTTTAACGCTTGTGCGCAGGTTGTATTTTTCTCATTAAAATGGGAATAGCTTTATGACCACAAAAACAACGGAACGGAAGTAGGAGTCTTCCTCAGTGTGGCACAATGATGCTTTCTCAGCAAGGTGGCCTTCAGACACCGATCCCCGACATCCCCCAGGGCGGAGGCCCGCAGCCCCCAGCTGGACCTGCCAGCCCTCCGGCCCGGAATGCGCACTCAGACGCAGCCCTCCCAGCGCATCACCTCCAGCCAGCCCTGCTGTGTCTCATGCAGATGGGCTCGGAGGGCTGCTCAGACAATCTTGTTATATTTAGGAATAAAAACTTCCATCAAGAAATGGTACAGACGCGAATGGACACACCAGCTGGGCAGATCTGTCATCTGGGGGCGGGGCGGGGGCAGGCACTTTTAATTAGCTGAGTGAATGCCGTTTGCCCAACACGGAGAGCGCAGCCTCCGTCATATTAAAATGCGCCTAATTTTCTGTGAAAAAGTCCCATCTGAGCGGGCCTGACCACAGTCAATCACACTAAAAGCCACTGGTGCCTAATTTGATTTACCAATATAAAATGCAAATCAGGTCATTAAGTGGAGTGCCGGCCCGAGCGGGCCCCTTTCAAACCATCACGTTAAATGCAAGCAGACAGCCAACTGGCTGTGCAAAGAAAATTTTAGCATATTCGTTTGATTAGCGCTACAAAAATTTAATTAGGTTGGCTAATTACTTGACAAATTGCTCTACACAAGAGAAAAGGCAGAGGAGTATTTTTTTTCTTTGCCATTGCAGCTATCGTGTATTTTAGCCCAAATGCTATCTGCCAATTTGCAAAAGCATTATTAAATGAATAGAAGGTGGTCCCCAACAATAGCAAATTGTAGAATGCATATAATTAGGCAAGACCCACACAACTGTACCCATATGTCCATATTCTCTCGTGACTAATGATATTGAACACAATATTTCCATGGAACTACTGTCAAAACAGCTTATTCCAAGCCAGTCAGTTGTTCTCAAGAAAGAAAATACTGTGCATGCTACAGAAGAGACATTGGTGGAATCCCTGCCTCCCGGACGGGTTTGTGAACTAGTAAATGAAGCCATGGTGACAGGTTGAGTTCCTCGTCACAGAATGGACATCAGCCAAAACATGGCTTTCTGAGGCCAGGGCTGAGGCAGATGAGGGAAACTGTCTCCTGGTGATACATCCAAAATATAAAACATTAATAATTCCCAGCGAGGGTCTGGGACATTTTATAAAACACGTTTCTTTTGTTTTTTAGATGCTCTCCATGAGTCTGTTCCTCCCTCTATCTTTCTCCAATCGCGACCTAAGACAGAGCCGACTTCCAACATTCACCTCCGAGGACAGGCTGCAAGCTGCGTGAGCACAGAATGGACGAGTGACTCTAGCCCAGAGCAGGGTGTTCTGGGAGATTTAGATCGGCCGCGAGGAGAGGAAAGTGTCTTTCTCTACTCAGAGGAAAGTTCATTTTCCTACAGAAGGTAGGTGCTCATGTCGATCTTCAAGAGAGCAAGAGAGGGGAGCTCATTCAACCACAGCGTTGTTTGGAGAATTCCCAGTTTTTTTAAGACTTTATTTTTGCTGATTTTCTGCAGGACGAGTGAGCCCATGATGTTATACATAGATCACTAACTCAAGCCCCATGATGTTATACATAGATCACTACTTTGCCTATTGAAGTGGAAAAAAATAAGTATCATATTGTGGAAACATCGAGCTTAGCAGTTAGTAATTAGACACTGCATTTAATCTGTTCTAAAGTAACATCTTGGGAAACTACCAATTGTTAAGAAATACTTGTGAACAATCATTTATGCAGACTCTGCCTTATTTTATGCAATTAGCTTTTTGTAAAAGTTTAGAACACAAATATAACTCAGTACACTGCCTCATGCAGATTAGTAAACTCATTATTTTAGTAACACCCTTGTCATTGCTGCTGTTTTACTCTAATTTGCCACTTTAATTCTTTTTAGATTGGCAACCATTACTAACGGAAGTCGAGTACATAGATTTCCTGTAACGTTTGGGTTCTGTAGAGGATTTTACTGCCATAATAAAGCCTGGGACAGAGTTGTGGCCTCCTGAGCACACATTCGGCCGTGAGTGGCTGCCGTTTCATTTAAAAGCCTCGAGAGCGCCATCTTTGACCAGGGCGCTAGCGTCATGTGCAAAAGCAGATTCTGCAAAACACTGAGAGGCAGGTAGCAGAGCAATTCCTATTTTTTACGATAAGAGAACTATACCAACCCTACGTTGTTTTTTTCCCCTTCAAGTTATTGACTGATTTCCTTTACTCTCTCCCTTTCTATTGTTCATTTATAATTTGGTAAACTGACTCTAGACTGATATTTTGAAATCTCTGGCAGACACAGTTTAATAAAAGAAGTAAAGCATGAGGCATTTTATTAAAGGTTTGGCTATAAGATAGTAGAATTACTAACTTGCAAGTATATTGCAAGTGTGTTAATCTTGAATGCGCTTAATACTGAATATGGATGTGTTAATATGAAATTCGCTTGACTGTCCAATGAATGATGGCATATTAATTGCTGAAGTAATAAACTCTGTGCCTTCATACAGCAGAGGCTCAATCAAAGATAACTAAGATTAATATACATGCATGTAATTTGTTCCAAGCTACACCTAAACATTATGAGAGGTTATTATACATATCCATGGGTAGTAAAGAATGATCAGTCATCTGAATGCCTTTCTACATGTCCTTGATATTCTGAATATTTTGTTTCAAATATTTGATGGGCAATAAATAACTTTTCATATAGAAACACCAATCCTCTTGAAGTAGATTTGAATTCATGGTAAAAATTCCCCGTAATATTTCAATCTGAAAAGAATTCCTCAGAGTTTGAACTGATTTATACCACAGGTGATTCTGTTTTAGGATGACAACTACCTAGTTGATGACATTTTTGAATACATTAGACCAGTGGTTGGCAAACTCATTAGTCAACAGAGCCAAATATCAACAGTACAACGATTGAAATTTCTTTTGAGAGCCAAATTTTTTAAACTTGAACTTCTAACGCCACTTCTTCAAAATAGATTCACCCAGGCCGTGGTATTTTGTGGAAGAGCCACACTCAAGGGGCCAAAGAGCCGCATGTGGCTCGCGAGCCGTGGTTTGCTGACCACTGCCTAGACCATGAATTGCATGGTGTTACTTTAATAACTAATACAGAATAACTTAAATATCACACTCATGCTTTGTACCCAGAAAAAGAATCTCTCCATTTCAGTGGAAATTTAGAGGAGAATGAGGCAGAATTTTAGAATTATTTTTAAAAAATGAGTTAGTATTTTGGATTAAATCGCTCCCAAGAGTAGGGTTGTGTTCCTCAGGCCTTGACTTGGTCAGAGAAAGCCCACACCGGTTCCTCGGCGCGCTCCTCACAAGGAGGAGAGCTTTCTAGGCAAGTGTCCGCTCCCCCACCGCGGTCGGCCCTTCCCCTCCGCTCTGGGAACTCCCTCCGGCAAGGGCCATGTGTGGTGTTTCTGTTCATAAGAAGTCTGGCCTCTGACCTGCAGTCTCATGTTACCATGTGTTGTTAGGTATGTCAACTCGACACAAAATAGAAGCAGGAGAGCTGCTGGGTAGCCAGGGAGAGGCCATGCACTCACTGAGCTGGGAAGACCCAGGGAAAATGCATGCTCCTCCCAGGTTACCCACAACGGAAGCAGTTCCCTGATATGGAATGCAAGACATATGCCATCTTTCCAGGTGCAAGCGAAGTGCAGGCATGACAATGAGGCAGCAAATCTAGGACGAATGTACGCGGGTTCGAACCCAGGAAGGTGCTCTGACGAAAAGGGAAGACACGATGAGGAATTACGACAGTGCCGATTCAAAACCTCGCCTATTGGAGGAATAAAGACTCACATGTTCACCTCTTGTCACCAGGTTAGCAAGGATGTTGTTTATCATTTATTTGCGGAAGAATTTGGAGGAGAAGGAACTGTCTTTGTAACATTTGGACATAATGACCCCATCAGTGTATTTGCTGGAAGCTGAGCAGGTGATGAGTGTTGAATAAGGCGTGGGGGCAAGGCCAGGAGGGCTCCGGTCCTTTAGCTTAAAAACAGCCTCAGAAAACCAAAACCAAAAACAAAACAGTGTCAGGGGCTTCATTTTAGCCCTTTGACTTAAGAGCTTAAAAACCCTAAACTCTGTACAGTAACAACCATCGGCTCCCCAGGAGTTCTTCTTCTTCTTTTTTTAAATATATTTTTATTGATCTCAGAGAGGAAGGGAGAGGAGAGAGAGATAGAAACATCAATGATGAGAGAGAATCACTGATCGGCTGCCTCCTGCAAAGCTCCTTACTGGGGATTGAGCCCGCAACCCAGGCATGTGCCCTTGACCGGAATCGAACCCTGGGACCCTTCAGTCCGCAGGCCGATGCTCTACCAACTGAGCCACAACGGCCAGGGTCCCAGGAGTTCTTTATTAGGCAGTAGCTGTGCTTGTCACGTGAATTTCTGTGGTGACTTTCCATTTGGCTTTCTGAGTCAGGGCTAGAGAAACAGGTGTAATAAGAATAAAAGCTGGTGATAAGAACGGTCAAACCATGGAAAGATGGATTTGAATCCATTGTAGTTTTAGAAGGATATTTTAGCTTGGCTTATTTGCTAACAGAACAGCCCATGTATTCATATTCTTATATTTTAAATCCAGAGGATTTCTGTCTCTCACATGCGAAGTCACTTTTGGAAACGATCTGAAGCCACTGTGTAAAATGTCCTATGTCCTGGCCCTGGAGAGTAAGTGACTTGTCGGGCCTTAGGTGTCAGCCCGAGAGTGACTTAGAGGCCAGAAGTCGCTAAACTGGATGTCCGAGTGTCATCTCTGAGAGGTCTCTGCTTCACCAGGTACCTTCTTGGTGACAATAGGCGTGCGTGCAGCGTGTGCTGTGCTGCGGGCACCAGGCCCTCGTATGATGACATGGGCTCACCATCACGGCGGCACGTGTTCAACCACACAATCCCTACTGCGTGCCCACTCACGGCAGGATCAGATTCATACAACGATGGTCCTGAGGCGGAAGCTAAGTGACCGCTTTCCATTAACCCTGTAAGCGCAGCGGGACCTTCGTGGCCGGAGGAAGGCGTTCCTCTTGTTTGCTCCCTCCCCCAGGAGGAAGCCGCCGTTTTCCAGGAGGAATTGCTTTCCTCCCCATCCTGGTGCCGGAGAAATGACTGCCTCAGCGTCAGCGACGGCGCCTCTCCAGCTGAGGCTGTGATTTTCCTTCTGCAGATCTCAGGAACGTAGGGTTTTAGCAAAATTGATTGATTCCCAGAGGGTGTTTATTTTTTGTTTTCTTTTTTCTCTCCTGCTTTGGGGCTGAGTTTGTCTTTGTTCTCCCCAAGAGTTAGAAGCAGTTGGTACAAGTCATATCAACAACGCTCACCCACCTCTCAGGGCAATGCAGCGAGAGCCCCCGCTACCTCCTGGGGATGAGCAGCTGTCACCGGGGGCGGCTCCCGTGTCGGAGGAAGCTGAGGCCGGAATCATCTCCCTGTGGTTTCCTGGAGGGGCCTTCCGAAAGGCCACACTGTTCGCAGGAAACGCAGACACTCTCCGTGTCCCCCCTGTAAAGCAGGCCGCTGTGGAGGCTACGAGAGAAGAATATTATACACAAAACGAGCCCTTACAAGTGACCAGTTGTTCTCTCCTCAGCGTGGTGAACTGTCCCACGCCCGATAAGGTCCTGGCTTCTTTTGTTTCCTAGTAGTCTCCGAAGGATTGGTTACACATATGTGAAACATGCTTACTTTATCATGATGCTAGAAGCGTAACATTACAAGCTGTGAATGTAGCTCAGATACCTGAGAACACAGGTACAATGGGGAGGGTGACCACTGGGCCATCCTGGCCCTGCCATGGTTTTTTGGCAGAGGTATAAAAATATCAGATCCTGCTGCAAAATGCTACCAACCTTCTTTTTTCAGAGGAGAAAATTGTATTGAGTGTCAGAAAGAAAAATAGCTAACAATGACACCATACCGGAGGGAAAGGAGGGAGGAGGGAGGTGGGAGGGAGTGAAGGGGGAGGGGGAGTAAGTGGTGGTGGAAGGAGACTTGACTTGGGGTGACGAACTCACAAACAATACACCGCTGATGTATTGTAAAATAGTCCACCTGACCTACATCATTTTATTAACCGAGGTCACCCTATACTAGTATATTCAATAAAAAACTTTAAAAATTAAAGTTTGAGCTAAAAGACAAAACCAGAGAACACTAATATAATCAAAGCCACCTCCCCAAACTTGTAAAAAATAAAATTACTTGACTAATAGGCTATTTTCAAAAATAGTGATCGAGCTGCTTCAGCATCGATTTAACGCCTGAGGCTAATTCTCCTTTTTCTGCTGAGTTGACTACAATAACTGCAAATACTAATGTTATTAAATCCTAAGACAGAATCGCCACTTTGATGTAAATTGCATTTGCTTTATAGAGAAAGGTAAGAAGAATTTTAAAATTCAAAAATTATAATTATGGGTAAGTTTTTTCTGTAAATTTCTTCAAGTCATTCTAACTTGTTGCATCTCCTTCTCTTCTAAAGATAATCACTCTACTTATCTAATTTATATTTAATTAATATCCCTCTTATCTTTTACTATAATGTATGACAAATTAACACAGATATGAGAAATGAGATATCTAGGGTTTATTATATTTTATCATATATTTGCATCAAGTTAGTTTTTAAAAAAATGTATTTTTATTGATTTCAGAGAGGAAGGGAGAGAGAGAGAGAGAAACATCAATGATGAGAGAGAATCATTGATCAGCTGCCTCCTGCACGACCCACACTGTGGATGGAGCCTGCAACCCAAGCATGTGCCCTGACCAAGAATCAAGCTGTAACCTCCTGGTTCATAGGTCGACACTCAACCACTGAGCCACACTGGCTGGGCACAAGTTAGTTTTTGATATACAAACATCTATACTAATAATAGAGAAATATGCAAATTATCCATTACAGCGTCACATCATGACCGGATTAGCA
The DNA here is from genome assembly GCF_027574615.1 of Eptesicus fuscus. Taxonomy (NCBI): domain Eukaryota; kingdom Metazoa; phylum Chordata; class Mammalia; order Chiroptera; family Vespertilionidae; genus Eptesicus; species Eptesicus fuscus. The sequence goes on from NC_072476.1 coordinate 110,507,494, forward strand.
GGCTGTGCCCCTGCCCTCTGCTCAGGCAGCTGCAAGGCCGAGGGTAGGATAGGTACTAGGATACGATAGGAGGGGATAAGAAAGGAGAGGGAGAGGAAGGCAGGCTTGCAAACAGACAGGCCGAGAGGAGAAACAGAAATACAGAAAGGGAACAAGAAAAAGATGCAGGAATGAAAAAGGGAAGGAAACACAGGGCTGTACGCGGGAGGGGGTGGCAACTGCAGGCGGGGAGCAGGTGAGGGGTGGGGCAGGAGTTCTGCCCAGACACAGGAGGAGGGCGGTGGGCCCCAGCATGGGCCGTTGACGGAGAGGCACCCGTGGGTCCGGGACAGAGTGGTGGATGGTCCGAGGCCTTCTGGGCGGAGGCACTCCTGCTTCACGGCAGCAGCAGTGCTCGGGCCACATGGTCCTTGGCCACGCTTGCTGGGCCAGGTGTCCAGGGCACGGAATGGGAGCAGGATGGTGGTGAGGAGGCTAGGGAAGGGGAGGACAGCAAACACCTGGCTGGGGCTGAGCCCTGGGCTGGGGACTAAGGGCCCCCCCACTCCTTAACAGAAGCTTTAACCTTTTGCACTCGGATGTTGAGTGTGACTCAACACGGTCAGCATCGGTAGCAGGAATCGAGAAAAAAGCAAGCGAGTGCAAAGGGTTAAGAAGGGAAGGAGGGAGAGAAGAACTTTATAAAGGAGTAAGTAGAGAACAGAGTTAAAGAAGGAAAGAGGATGTGTGAGTGAACTGTAGGAGCTATAATGAAAATCAAGTATAGTCGTGTACTGGGGACAGATTTTAAAAGTAGGAGTCAGAAAAGAAAAAAAGATAAATGATAGTGAATAATTAGGCAGGTAGATAGATAGATATTAAAACAGTAGAAGTAAGTAGAGAAGAATGTATGGGAAAGGTAGGATGAGAGAGAAAGAGGGAGGGAAGAAAAGTTTTAAAGGGGAGCCGGTAGAGCTTAAAATGAGAAGGGGAAGAAGGAAGAAATGGGGGAGGGAGCAAAGCAGGTCCGAGGGAGGAAGTGAAGAAAAAAATTAAGGTGGGAAGGAAGGAAAAGGAGAGGGAGAGGAGGGGTAAAAATAAAGGAAAGAAGGAATGTGGGGAGGGAGGGAGGGAGAGTAGGAGAAAGATGGGAAGAAGGATGATGGAACAGAAGTAGGAAATGAGGAAAGAAAAGTTTATAAATGATGAGTCAGTAGAAAAAAAAGTGTTACATAAAGGAGAGAGAAAAATTGTGTGAGAGGGAGAAGCCAATAAGGAAGTCAAATACAATTGTGTGTGAAGGGAATAAGATTTAAAAAAAAAAAAAGTAAATAGGGGCGACCAGGCCGGCAGGGCAGGGCAGTTAGGAGGATCAGGCAGGCAGGCAGAGTGGTTAGGGCAGGCAGGCAGGTGAGTGGTTAGGAGCCAGAAATCCAGGATTGCCAGAGGGATGTCCAACTGCCAGTTTAGGCCCAATCCCGCAGGGATCCCGGATTGGAGAGGGTGCAGGTCAGGCTGAGAGGACCCCCCCTCCCCCCTGTGCACGAATTTCTTGCACCAGGCCTCTAGTTTTTAAATAAATCTTCTGATAAACAAATATATTAACTACAACAGATTCAAGAGGGAAATACACATAAGTGAACTGTTTTAAATTATCCTAAGGTAAAGGTGTCATGATTCTAAAGGAAATGGCATTTTACACTTCCAAATATTTGCCTTTTATAGCTTTTCCTCATCTAAAAGAAACCTTCTTTATGAAAAATTATATTGCTAGAAGAATGGGTCTAGGTTAGTTCTAATGGATGGCTCGCCACCCAGGTGAGTGCTAGGTAAGCAAGAACGAAGACCATTCCTTCCTGTGCGCCTCTTTACAATCCTTCTAAAACTCACCCCGACCTCCAGGGGCGACATTCGGCATCATTTGCAGAAGTTCAGTCTTAGAGGAAAAAATGATCAATAAATCAAATATTGTTTTTCTTTTCAAGTATAAATATTTAGAAACATGCATTTTCCCTCTTAAGAGTAGAGTAGACCCTACTGTATTTATTTTACTTTATTTTTAAAGTCATGGAATGGAAGGTAATATTGTCTTCTACAATCTCAAAGTTCTGATTCACTTACTATTAATTAGCTCATTTCTTTCATCCACAAACTTTATTTATTAATAAATTCACTTCTTGCACAAACGTTTGGGAGGTTTAAGTGATGGGAAGCAGAATGATGAATGTAACTGTGCATTAGGATGAACACTGAGTAGACACGATGTTCGATTAGACCAAGTATTTGAGAGTTGCAAAAAGTAGATAATGCAAAAAAGCAGATCAAGTAAGAAATTCAACTCTGGAGTTTATCTTCGAAGAATCTATGAGCCTATGACAGCATATGAAATAGCAGATTTATAGGAAATAATGCCCTGACCGGTTTGGCTCAGTGGATAGAGCGTCGGCCTGTGGACTCAAGGGTCCCAGGTTCGATTCTGGTCAAGGGCATGTACCTTGGTTGCAGGCACATCCCCAGTAGGGAGTGTGCAGGAGGCAGCTGATAGATGTTTCTCTCTCATCAATGTTTCTAACTCTCTCTCCTCTCCCTTCCTCTCTGTAAAAAATCAATAAAATATATTAAAAAAAAGAAATAAAAGTTATGTCCATGCTATCAATGACATAATATAAACCTTCAGCGTTTAACTGTGAGGTGTGGGTTTTGGACACAGGCACCGTGGATGGTAAGGGGATTCCCTCCCAGGAAGGAACACAGCCCGGTCTGTACAGAACAGAACTGACCGCCTGGTCAGGGAGCCTTTCCAGTTGCTTGTCTCAGGGGCCCCTTCTCTCGAAGGCTCTGGAGCCCTCTTCCTACTGAAGACAGACGCCCCCTCTCCGGGGGGTTAGGTTTATGCTCTGAGACTCCCCCGAAGCAGGGGCCGAGTCGAAGCATTAAGCTTCAAAGAATTTCTCTGTGTGCAAGCAATTGAGCTGTCAGCAAAGCGGTGATGATTGATATTTTATATGAAAATTCATGGGAAACAACTAGACGCAATTAAAAATACTCAAGAAGAGAGGATTCCTTCTTAGAAATGACACATGCGAATAGCCACTCCTGGATTAGAAACAGCTCAGGCAACTGGCTGAATGATGCTCACAAATCTAATTTTGCCCGAGGACACTTGTTACACCTTGTGATGAAAATAAAGATGTTTATTTTGGTTTTGGAGGCCTCCCACCAATGAGAGAGAGAGAGAGAGAGAGAGAGAGAGAGAGAGAGAGAGAGAGAGAGAGAGAGAGAGAGAGAGAGAACTGACTCATATCTGGTGGGCACGTGGCTGTGTTTCTTCTGTAGAGAACACATTACAGCGTCACACACATCACACAGCGTCACACAGCATCACACAGCATCACTCAGCATCACTCAGCATCACCGATGCGGGAGGGCCCCTGTTGCCCACAGACTGAGGACCTGCTGGGAGCCCGCAGCGGCTGCACCTGTGCCCGGAGCAGCTCTCCTCCTTGTGATGGCTTTTCCATTCCAGGAGCAACAGCAACAAAAATGTTTTCTTTCTCATTTATTTTATTCCAATATATATTTTCCTCTTTCCTTTTTCCTTTCTATTTTGAGAAGCTGATAGGAAATAGAGAATTTTGTAACACAGACGTGAGGAAAACAAAACAAATGTATGGAATTGGTAATTTTCAAATCCATCGTTGCTTTTTTGGGGGGCGGGCACAAAACAGTTATACACACACAGTTTATAAATGCGTATGTAGTCAAACTACATAGGCCTTCATTTATGATATCTGGGTTTTAGGTCACACCAGTAGTCCTCTTCTTCTCCAAGATCACTTTTTAAAGTTTATGTGGTGTTTTTATAAGATTTTAATTGATTTTTTAGAGAAGGAGGAATAGAGAGGAAGGGAGAGAGAGAAAGAAACATTGATGTGAGAGCAAACCTTTGATCAGCTGCTTCCTGCACGCCCCCTACTGGTGATCGAGCCTGCAACCCGGGCATGTGCCCTGACCTGGAACTGAACCTGCAACCCTTTGGTGCAAGGGACGACACCCAATCCACGGAGCCCCACTGGCCAGGGCATAACTTTTATGTTTTTAGTTGCATAAATATTTGGACAAACTCTCATCCATGAAAATAATGAAGTCGTCTGGCTAAACTACTTTTTAAAATATTCTTAAGAGTATCCAATAATAAACACAACAGGAGGAAAGGATGAGACCAAAATCTACACGGAGAGGGAGCTCAGAGGGGCCAGAGGGACAGGGACTCTGCTTCTGGCTCCCAGGCTTTGTGGGACCAGGGGCAACGCGGTGCCACGCCCACGGCCTGTGGCAGAGGCAGAGACCCCAGCCAGGCTGCCTCAGTGGCAGATGGGAGACATTCCTGATCGGGAGAGGTGGAGCGAGGGTAAAGACCTCCACCCCACTTCCCAGGTGGACAGAGAATTGATTTAATCTCAGCACAGCAGGCAGGGACTCCGCAGGCGGCTGCAGTAAGTAGCCAGGTGTAGTGTGCTGTGCAGCAGGAAGCCTATCGCCTGACTCTGCAGAAACATGGCAAGCCCCAGGGAGAGGGCCCTCTGCCTAGCAGTGCTCCCGGGCCTGTGGGAAGCAAACTCAGTTCTCTCCGGAGGAAAGTAAGAATTCTCTTGCCCAGATGATTCTGTAAAGTAACTGAGCGGCTCAGCGTCAAGTAAAATGAGACAGAAAAAGCTCAAACTCAGATCCCAGAGAAACAAAAATATCGTAAGTAAAGCTGCAAAGGTTTGAGATCTGGAATTTTCAGGTACAGATTAAAATTACTATGCTGGAACAGGGATCTAAAATACTCACTGAGGAATCGGATAACAGTCCAAAACAATCTTACAAAATATAAGAAAGAAAATTATAATTAAAAAATGCAATAACGATGCATGAACAGTGGATCAAATACAGGCAGAATGTTCTGGAAGGGGCGAGTAGGAAGCAAGCAGAATGCAGCACAGAAAAGTGGAGACGGCAAATATAAATGAGGCTGGCAGATGAGGGGGCCAGAGGAAGATAATCTAACACTTGCCTAACCAGAATTCCTGAAAACAAAGGGACAGAATTATATCTGAAGAGATAAAATCTCAGGATATTCATAACGATGTTTACACACCAAACTCAGAAATACCAGCCGATCCAAAGCAAGAAACAGAAAAATCAATCTGGACCCTGATACCTCAAAGCAAGCGGAGGAACAGTGAAGGCAGAGAGATGCTGAAAGCAGAGGAGACGCATCAACTTCAAAGAAGGAAGGTGTAGACAGACCCCGGATTCTCCACCACCTCAACTGGACCATCAGTGCCAACCTCAGGTCCCACAGCAAGCAGAATGGTCTTTTAAGAATGAGGCGAAAGTAAAGATCAGAGAGCCAAAGAGCCCAACAGGAGGACATTCTCAAGGTGTGGGAAATATGAACCCTGCTAAAGGTGTGATGTGGAAGACTTAAAGACCTAAACAAGTGCAATAAACCTGAACAAAATTGAATATATAAAGCAATAACCCATTGAAAGGTTAAAATAAGTTTTCTGTACAGAACAATAACCAACATATGATATTCAACAGGAAAATGCTAAAATTGCACCCTGGTGTCACACTATCCTACAAAATCAATTTCTAGTGGATTAAGAAACATAAATGTGAAGAGCAAAATGATCAGACTTTAGGAAGTAATTTGGAAAACTCGTTCTTTCATCTCATGATGAAATTTCATCTCAGGTTTCTTAAAACACAGTGGAACATTTTGATAGATCAAGCACTTCTGCCCATGAAAATTTCCACAAATGGACTAAAAATATGAATTGTGAAATAGATGCTATTTGTAAAACATGTGTAACTGAAGAAAACACTAGCATTTAGAAAAATAAAGGGCTATATATATAGAATCACTTTAAAAAGCCACAAATCCAAGTTTAAAGAGGACAAATGACTTATTCAAGCATTTATAAAACAAAAAGGGAAATTTGAAGAGACCAACCATCAAATTTCTATAATCTTCATAGAAATAAAAATGTAAACCACAATGAGGTACCACTACAAACTCTCCCTGTTCACACACACACACACACACACACACACACACACACACCTGATACGATACAACAGCAATCCTTCTACTGCGGCTGGTCCTTTGAACCACATTTTGGCAATAGTGGATAATTTCACTCCTTGCTCTATATTCTGGAGAAATTTTTGCCCATGTGCACCAGGAGACACACACTAGAATATTTACGGCAACGATGTCCATTAGAGCCACACCCTGGAAACATTGAGATGTCAGCCACATTTGAGTGGACATCAGATTTGTGGCGCCTTCCCAGGAAGGAGTTATACAGCGATGCTGAATGGGAAAATGAAGGACCTAGAGCTATAGGCAACAACATAGGTGAATTCCACAAACAAGGCGCAAATGAATACATTAGGGTCCTATCTACACAGAGTTCAAAATCAGGAGAGTGACCCTGGACCCTTCAGGATCTCTGAGGTCAGCACAGAGCTGAAGTGGCTTCCATCAGCTTGCAAGAGCTGGTGGGTCATGTTCAGGAGTTTGTTAACCATCGGCAACTTGCAGTTGACCATGGTGAGGGTATTTACACCATGAAAATCCTACAAATCAGAGCGCTGGGTTCTTTTTCTCTGGGGAATACTTGTTGAACATTTGCCGGCATGCTGCCAGGGGGGAATCACCATGGTCAGTTTCTGGATAGTGGTTAAGTTGCTTTTCATGATCCAGATAAACTTTAAACTCTCCTACATGTTTATGTTCCCTTCTATATACGCGGTATCTGACAGTACAAACAACCAAGGTCAAGCGTTTCCCTTAGTAATTTCATACTGGTGGACAATTTTATATGTCTCAGTCTTTGACATATTTGGAATGTATTTCAGTAATAAGAGTGAAATATGAGACCTGGCTTCATGGTTTTCCAAATGGGTCAGTGGCCAAACCCAGCCTCAGGAACAAGATCATCCAGTTCAAAGCCCATGTTTTCGCATCCCTGGAAGCTGCTTCATGTATGTCACATGGCTTTTACACAGTTTCCCCTTGGTCTCTCTTCAGTGTCTTTTGCTCAAGAGACCCAAGGATGCAGGTTAGTAGTATGAAATCGCCAGCAGACCAGAGAAACGAGATTATTTTGACAGTCACATAGCAGAGTTGATTCCAAAATGGTTCCAAGACCATTGATTTCTCCCAATTTACATGGCTTTAAACCCCCCGCCCCGCAAGAGTGGTGTAACAGTCAAGAGATTGGGGATGTGCATATAAGTGGTCACATGCTCTCACAGTACCGAATCATCAGATCATATTTTCTTAGAGCCTCATTTTTAAGATTTCTGGAAAGACTTCTCAGAGTCAGAAATATTTTAGATTGCTATTACTTTTAGGTTTAACACGATTCATTAGAAACAAGTACAATATAAATATAAATCCTTGTATCTTAATGATAGTTTAGTTTTTATTCAATGTCAGAACACACATTATATTTGTGGCACCTGGATTTTTCTCCCTTGATTTTAAGCCTGAATAGCTATGTTTTCCCTGAAAAGTGTCTTTTGGGTATTGTAAAGTGCATCTTAGCAACAGAACAAAATTAAGACTGCTAATTAAAACCTTGGTATTTAATACCGCTGACTGAGACACAATATAATTTACAGCTTTGTAATACCCCTGGATGGAATGCAATCTTTCTTTGCTTTCTTCTAGGGAAAGATCATGCCATATTATACTGAGTTCTAATATTGTCACGCTCCTATAGTATTACAGAAAGCACTAATCCTTAGCCATTCATCCGACTCCCTGTTCCTGATGTAATCCACCTTGAGTCTTGGGCGGTTCCCTTCAGAGTTGGCCATTTTTGAGGATGCTGAGATCAGCCTTAGTGTACCAAATTATCTTGACTTTATGAAAAAGGTGTCTTAGTTCCAGATGTTTCATAAGAGTTTCATTATTTTCACTCAGAAAATACAACTGTGTGCTTGTGAATGTTGTTTGTGCTCATGCTTCTCCTTCTTCCAGGGCCCTCTACTGCCGTCACTGAGAGAGGAATCATTTGTGTGACTTTTAGAAAACTGAGTGGAGGTGGTAGGAGGAGAAATAATAAAAAGAAAATAAAAGAAGAGAATAAGAGAGGTATTAGATAAACTTGATTTCATTAATTCATTCATTCATTGGTGTTTTATCTATCCAATTGCCACATACTTCAAAATTAAGCATTTTCTATAGTTAGTCTTTTTTGTCATCATGAGAAAAATATTTATAGATGAGAAGACTTAGTTCTTTTCTTAGGATCAGGAATGAATATTTCTAATGAAGATAAGTTATTTTGGAAACCAAGTCAATGGAAATTTGAAGGGTTTAAATGGAAGAAGATGCCTACAAATGCAGCTTGAAATTTTTTAATAGATGTATACATTACTGCAAATATGACTTCTATAACAATTCCTGTGGAAAATATTCCCAGGAAATTAGTATCTACAGTTGTTGGGCTAGGAGGTAGGAATGGATAGAGATCTTGAAAGACTAACATGTAAATAAACTATGTTCCATAGAAGAAGATGTTAAGAGATGTCCTGGTCAATCAATCAATCAGTCTTTCTATGACTAAATACATTTCAGAAAATGTGGGTAGAATAAGTTTTGTTGACCTTGTTTTTGTAAGACTTTTCCTCATTCCACTACAAAGACCTGATTCTGCAGACTGTTCCTTCACCTTGGGCCAGGACCAGAGGATCGCTCTCTCTGTGTGTAAATTCTTCACCCCTACCTATACATTACATGTATTTGTAATCTTGAAATGTATATTACTATCAAAGGACAATGCTCGGATGATCATAATCAGATAGGTGTGCTCAGCAGGCAGCTGGGCAGTGTGTCTGGGAATATGTAAGTTAGTGGGTTGATTATTGAAAGAAGTATAAAGGTTGAAAACCCAAAAACACAACTATAAGCAAACTTTACGCATGGCGGCCAGAGGAAAATCAAAGAAGTGGAAACAGTGGACTTGGAAGAACACACTGGTGTCCAGCGAGGAGAGGAGAAGGCGGCTCGCCTCTGTCCTGGGCCGTGGTGGGTGAGGCAGGAACGCATTGAGCTGAATCTCTTCAGCGTGGTCATGAGAACGCCAATCCTGACATTCCAGGGAGCACCTGTGGACTGATGAGGACAAGAGAGGCGGGCAGGTGGTGGAGGAGCGAGTGTGCAAAGGCTAACCCTTCTTTAGTGAAATTATATTTTGATTATTGAAGCCAACAGCAGTGCTTGGAAGGAGGGCCAGCTATTCTTCTATGACAGAAGGAAGCTAGGAGATGTAGGCTGACCTCTTCCTGTACATTTTTAGCATAGACCCTCATGAACATTTATTTTAAAGAATTTCTCATCTCTGGTATTGAATCTAGGGCATCACATCTAACTGAAGGTTTTCTTTTCATCATTTACTCATTTTAGTAGAAGGGTTCAACATTTACTTATTAAGGGCCGAGAGGTATAGACTGGTTGATTACATCCTTGTCCTTATTGAGACTTCCATCTAGAATGAAGTTCACAAGGAAATCACAATATTTCGGAAAATTTAAAAATACAGAAGAGTAAATGTGTTGTCTTTAGACCATCAGGGTTAACTCCCTGACCTATAAGTACTGTTTTAGTATTCTGCTACTTTCCAGTTCTGTAAATAGAAATTAATTAATTTGGCATTGATATTTTATAACTATCAATATTTTAATTTTTTCAAATAGAAATGAATACATGAGGCCTGGATTTCAAGCCTCTTATAAGAGTTACAAATGCATTTATTTTAAATTAATCTATTTATACTAAAGCCCATAAACAGAGGGTTTACTGAGTTTTACTCAAATTTTTCCAAGGGTGTGTTTAGATAATTGTCTGAGAATTGATGTTTTAAGTATTTTCATGGAATTATAGACTATTGTTGTAATAGCGAATACTTTATAAAGCCTCTCCGCATCAACCACTAATTAGCTTCATTATAGCCCACAGTTGACTCCTGTGAATAACTTATGTAAATGATGAAACTCTAGTATTTTTTTCTGAATTTCCTGACAACGAGATTGGAGAGTAATAAATGTGGCAAATTTCTGACAGTAGGTATACATCTTTGTTGCATTTTAAGAAAAGAATAATCCAAGTACAAGAATTTCTTTAGCTTGGAGGTGTTTCCTTTCCCCGAAGCTTTGAAAATACAACTGAGAAAAGCAGCTAAAAAGAGCTCGCAGCTTGATTTGCATCTTAAGAACAAAGAAACAAATGAAAATGTGACTATTGTCTCTACTTTCCCCAGACGGTGCGCAGTCCCCTTCTATAATCTCTGCTTGTAATGAGGGTTAATAGCTGCCTTTGAGATATTAATGGGAAATGTCACAGACAAGGGAGATATTACTGCTTCTGATGAACTACAGGAAAAAAGGAGAAAAAAAGGAACAATAAGTAAAATCTGCACAAATAGAAAGAATTTAACTAGTTTCTAAAATTTAACCCCATAGACGATGCTGACATAAAATCTAATGATAGAAGTGCATTATCCGTCAATTCTCTAAGATATGATTTGCCAACAAGGCCGGCAGTTCCTTTATTTTTGCATTGATGTGCTGTAAAAAAATCTCTTGACTTCAACTTAGACAAGAACTAAAAGGAGCAATTTCATAGGGCTCGAAGGCCACGTCAAATCATTGGGTTTGTTGCAGATTCCAAGGAGAGAAACCCCAAACACTCAAGTACACTAGTGGCTAATGATACAGGAACAACGTGATACTTTCAATGGGATTCATCTGTACAGTGACCAGATGTTTGGGAAATTTCACGTTTAAATCAGTTCTTTTCGTGGTAATTGCACCGTTGACTCTGCCTTTTTCAATGCTCACCTTTGGGTTAAACTCATTTTCAGAAAAGTTGACGCTTTTATGCCTCCTGCATGCACACTCTTTCCCTTGTTTCTGCAAAGCTGAGGGCTGCCTGTGTCTGCACTGCCGTCTGATGACACGAACGATGGACGACTGAGCCGTCAGGGGGAGAGTTATGAGGCTGGTACAGAAGTCCGGGTGGCAAGCAGGCTTCTCTTTTTAAGGGCACCCCCTGGGCGTCGCATTGTAAAGACGGCCATCCCAGCTTCCCAGGAGCCAGACGCAGGCCAGGTTCCCGCCAGGACAGGGGCTGATGTGTGGCTGAGCGGGTTGCTGGCTGGCTCCTGAACGATGCAGAGCTAACGAGCAGGTTCCCTGTCAGATCTGAAGCAGCGCCCGGCCAAGGTCCTTCCATGATTTGGTTTATGAAACAGGAAGAAGAAAAACACGGAGACTGTGCTTGGCACAACCGTTGTCCACATACAGATGCCACCCTTTCATTGGAACTGATGTGAAAACTGCTCGCCACACACATACAGCTACTCCCATAAGAACTGACTGGAGGGTTGGCTGGTCTTGAAAACTACATTCCATTTTAACCTTATATTTTTGTTTAGGAGCAAAAAAACCCCACCTGATTTCTTGTCCACTGTGTCTTCTTTTCTTCTCTCTAATTTTCAGACATGTAGAACATTCCCGAAATTTTTAGACAGTTAATGCTTATCCCATGCTTAAGAAGAAATACTTATTTTTCCTTTAACTGTGGATATTACAAACAGAGATCAGCGGCCTCGCGCTGCAGACCTGTCAGCATTGACGTGTCCGGGGCTATTAACATTCTGTGGTAAGTGGCCCGGCGCTCCCCTCGGCATTCCTGCCCAAAGGCCACTAAGCCCTGCCTTTGCGCTCTTTTCACCGGGATAATCCACCCCTGGCCTCGGTGACTGGTCCGTGCCATTCAAAGCGCCCCATCTGCTAAGGATCCTGTGCAACCCCTGGATCTCCTCTGGCTCAGGGAAGGGCAGGAGAGTCTTCAGTCAGGGATGTGCACACGGATGCCTCCAAGAGATACTCATTTCCAGGGAAAAATACAAGATGGACTACCTGTTTTTAAAAAATAGTTTTATTGATTTCAGAGAGAGGCAGGGAGAAGCAAGAGAGAGAAACATCAATGATGAGAGAGGATCATTGATGGGCTGCCTCCTGCACACCCCCTTCTGGGGATCGAGCCCACACCCCAGGCATGTGCCCTTGACTGGAATTGAACCTGGAACCCTTCGGTCCACAGGCCGATGCTCTATCCACTGAGCCAAACCAGTTAGGGCTGGACTACCTTTTATTAATCCAATGAGACTACTAGTACATATCATGCTGGTTGGGTATCAGAACAGCTATTAAAAAATCTCAGAAGGTCGTTTGTGTAACCACTCTGACAGTTCTACGAAGTCCCAGTAGATGCCCAAAGGCTATAATCTTCCTTTCCTGGCTCTGGGCCTCCTCTCAATTGCGTGCTTGGTGCAGGTTTATCACAGGCTAACCTGGCACTTGCTTATTGGAGGAGTAACATGATATTACACATCTGTAAGAAGACTATATAGACATTCTTGCTTACCTGGTTCAGCTAATTTACAAGTGCTCGCACATTCTTTCCCAAATGTCCTCTGTCACAACTCTATCTTGGCTAGGGATCAAGAGAGAGTGTGTTTTCTTATTTTGAGTATATGCCCGTCAGGTGAGATCAGTCTTATGAGATAATTGCTGATTTTTTAACATTAATTGGTTAATTAATTATTTTCTTCAATAACAATTTGCTGTGTTCCTTATCCATGATAGTCACTGTGCTGGACATGTGAGCTAGAACAGTGAACACATTAGGCACAAATTCCTCCCCTCAGGATTTTCACTGCAGAGAGAGGAAACAGAAATAGGTCAATACTGCACAGCACCTGAGGAGGAGGGCTCTGGAGAACAGAAACTATGAGAAGGGGATTGAGCGGGGGGGTCCTCACACTCACAAACCTAAGCCTCAGTGCTGTGCAGTGCTAGTTGGGATTCATCCACATTTAGTCAAACTCTTAGAGTCAGATTGATTAGTCAGATATGAGGAATTTACTTGTGTTGTTGGGTAACTCAAATTTGATTTTTTCCTTCACTTTATATTCAGACTTATCTTTTTACTAATTATTTAAGCTCTGAGCTAAACTTTCCACTTTTATGTGTTTCTAACGGAGTCATGCAATCTCATTCAGGGAAGGTTTTTGAAAGCAGATAAACAATTACCTGAGTTTCATTTAGATTTAGTTCTCTCTTGAGTCACCTTTATCCCTAAATCTCCCTCAATTCTGTTAATCTAGAATGCATTCCAACTTCCAAGAGGATGATCAGTAAACAGACAGACAAACAGAAGCAGGAAGAAGGGAGAATGGTGTTTCAATGACTGTGACAATATTCTTTTAAATATTAGAATTCTAATGAAAAAATGCAACTCTTCATAAACAGACATTTTATTTGGTACTGCCTTCACTGCAAGCAATTCTAATGAAATGGATTCCATTTTAAAATTATTTGTATTGTGACCAGAAAAGGCTGGTTTTGTGGACTCTGAGGAGCCAGACTAATTGTGACCCAGTTAGAGCAGGATGGCTTTGCTTTTATTAAATGATGTCCAAGGTTAATGTCAGACAGCATTTGTCAAACTCGGGCCTCCTCGTGGCTGCGCTGGGAGTTGTATGCCTTTACAGGGTGTGAGTCTGGCCCTACTGATCTAGTGGACAGTGGAATAACCTCGATTACTCTTTTAGAATCCAGTGATTGTTTTTAAAAGTGATTAATCTCTTTGACAAATCCCACTTCCCCCATTTTTTGCAGGGTAAATGACTTTCCCTTGAGAAATGAATAGTCTTCCAGCAATGCTCATATGTATTTCTGTCTGCCGACATTAGCCTTTTTAATAGAATGCTCACTTAAAGACTTTTATCCAACAGAAATAAAACCTCACTTTGCTGTCCTGTGTACCAACTTTTTAATTTATATTTCTTGAATTTTAAAAGTTAGAATGATTTAAAATCATTCACAATTTCAGTGGATTCTAATTTATACTAGAAACATTTATTTAATTGGCTGTTAAATAAGTTTCTAATAATTATTGAACTTTTTCAATCTATAAATCTATTTTTCCACTTCCAAATCCCCAGGAGTAAACTGCCACAGAAGATTATTCTTTCTTCTCAGGATAACTAGTTACATACAGGAAGTTATGTCACGTGTGGTGCTGCGATTAGGGGACAACACAGTTCTGTGCAGCTCACGCGTTTCTGTTCTTTTCCACGGATAGTCCATTTCTAATCCTCGGCAATTTATAAGCAGCCTCACATGAAATCGATAAATTTTCTATTATGAAGAGATATTCTCTTTTGTTCAGGAAAATAAAACCTAATAAAAATATACTCCAAGTATTTAATTGAATGTCCGACAGTGCTTGTTCAATCATTTTCATTTGTAGCCTCACATCCAATGAAAGTAAAATCAAACATATAATTAAGACAGACATCCTAGAAAACTAAAATATGCTGATTCATTGATTTGAATAACATATGTACTGAGGACATTTTATTCTATGATGAAGAGTGTTTACTTTAATTATCTCCTGTCCTTGGGGTAAATAAAATATATTTTGATATAAAAAGAATTAATGTAGATACTCTAACAAATGAAGATACAACATGTATTCATTCCTGGATCCCATAGCCATTTATGGGATTGAGTTTTGTGCTGGGGTGTGGGCAAAAAATGCATCTGAAGAGTTTCCTATCTTTTCCTACTAACGGGAAAGACACGCAGTGAAACAAGTCATGCGGGTATGATGGGATTGAGCAATAGTGGAAACATGTACAACATGGTACAAGAATTCAGTGAATGGGGCAACTTTGCCTTTGGGTCGGAGAAGGCTTGACGGTGGATGTAATACCTTAGCTGTGCCTTGCAAGATAACTAGAGCTCACCAGGCAAAGCCGAGTTAGAGGTGAGACAAGGGGGAAATCAGGACCGAGCACAGTGAGGGAGAGTGACAGACTCGGGGCACAAAGTGGTTTCCTGTCATTGGAGACAGTGTCCTCCCTTTGGAGGGATCAGGCTTGGATTAGACCACGAAGGGTTTTTATTAATTTTTTTACTCTGACATGATTGGTAGAGAATCCAAGTGGGATCTTAAACCTTTTGCACTCGGATGTCGAGTGTGATTCGACATGGTTAGCATTAGAATAAAGGAATCGAGAAAAAAGCAAGCGAGTGCAAAGGGTTAAGTATGTATTCTTTATTACGATTGTCTTGTGTCCTTTGAAATCATAAGAAAGCATGAAACAACTGTTGCAGAGATTCCCAGCATTTAAGCAGACGAGACAAATATGTAGAGATCACACTCAAAGGGCAAGAAAAGCCATTGCCTTTATGTTGGCTGCACCAAGCTTGTGGAAGCAGGAACTGGTACCCCTCTGCTGCTCTCTTGTTTTCCTGTGCTGTGCTCAGCAGAGATAAAGGAGATAGATAATCATCTGAATCAGCTACCTCAAGCTGCAAGAGCTTTGCCATTAGTCTTTGGGGTGCAGCACACAATGGGGTTCAAATGGATTCAGTAAATACTGAATCCCCTCTACGTGTTGGCAGCCAGGTCTACACAGGCGGATAAGATCCACTTCTTTCCCTTGAGGAGCTTACGGTCTCCCAAAATAGACTGAGAAATAAGCAGACATTTGGGAGACACTGAGGTAAATTATGAGGAAGGAACAGCACATGTCGGATGCCGGGGGGTACAGAGTGGGGGTCTTCCAGGAAGTTAAGCAGGACTTTTGGAGGAGATGGGGCTCAGCTTCATCTAGAAGACTCAGTATCCTTTAGTAGAAAAAGACGGAAAAAGCAGGAATTTCTGTGCTGTTTGCAGGAACACAAAGAGTTTGAAATTGTTCCTGTCAAGTAGGAAGTGAATGCATGAGTCTAAACTTGAAACGATGGAGCCGGTGGGGACCAGTAAGAGCAAAAGCCTTCCATTATCTTTTGGCGTTCGGGGTTAGCACTCTGGGTAATGGAGACACTCAGGGGTCTTCAGCAGGGGTAGGGCATGCGCATACTTGCATGTGAAATGGATGTGGAGGGCAGTGTGCCCCTGCTCTGCAGGGGGGACGGGGAGAAGATCCCGGGCCCCAGGCTCCAGGCACCGTTCCCAACTCATTCGCTACTCCTCACAGTTACCTGCCAGGCACGCAGGTGCTGCAGAAACGGGTGTTGAATAAATGAAGGCAAAGCAAACTTTTGGTGGTTGTTGATGATGGAGACTGGCCTGAACCAGGGCAGTGGTGGCGGGGAGTGAGAAACAGGAAAGGATGTAAACACAGGACATTTTTCTAGGAACTAAGATGAACCAAAATTGGTGATTGGGTCTGAGAGGGAGAAAGGAAAATGTAGAAGAATTTAGGGCTTGGGGAAAAAGAAGATTTTGGTTATGTTAATTAAAAAAATTCCTTAATGGAACAGAAAAGTAGAACACATATTCTCGCTTCTTAAAGAAGCATCTATATTCTTGCCTCTTATACATCCAGCATTAGCAGGACTCCAAAGGGGTTATTGCATGTCGTCGTTATTATGTGACTATGCAAGGAGACTGTAAGATCTCCATGGGAAGACACTGCATCTAACACGTGCCTCCTGAACCTCCTGCACGCAGTGCGCAGCATGGGATTTTATTATGTATCTACCAACTGCTTGGCATTATGGTTCCAATTTAAGTCAACATGTCAAGTAGTAAGATTTAAGGAAATAGAACGTCACTGTAAATGTGTGATGATACATTCCTAGAATCCCTCTAAAATACTATCTCCACCACCCATCTTGTCGTTAGAATTCTTATTTTTCTCCGTTTTGGTATTGGGTAACTCGGCCTCATTGGTCAGTGCCGTGGGTAGATCACGTTTATAATAACCTGTGGCCTACAGAAGTGAGAGAGTCCCCGCACCCTGCATTGATGTTGGTACGCAGACTTCAGTTTCAGCACCTAGATCAGCCCTTCCAGTTTGCTATTGAGTTTGTAGTCGCTGCTTCCCCTGTGACTGGTCAGGCTCCACACTGCTCTGTCTTATTTCAGGACTAGAGGCCCGATGCATGAAATTCGTGTAAGGGGCTGAGCCCTCGCAGCCCCAGCTTCATCCGGAAGGTCATCTGGAAGGACGTCCAGAAGGTCGTTCAGCTGTCCAGTCTAATTAGCATATTATGCTTTAATTATTATAGATGATATTTTTTTAATGTACCTGAAATGTATCTTACAAAGCCTGTTCATTTACTTAAGTACATGGATTACTTAAGGCAGGACTGATATTTAAGCAGGACTGATATTACAGAATTAGCCTTTTTATTTTTTTAATAAAAGGAGAATGAGGAGAACATATGACTCGGTCAAAACAGGACTTCACATTGTTTAGGAAGTTGTGTTTCACGTGAAGGACAAGCGACTTTAGTTACTTGTGAATGGTGTGAAGGGATTTCTGCACGTTGGCAAGAGGCATTTTAAAAGTGGGGAAAATGCCCGGCCAATGTTGCTCAGTGGTTAAGCATCAACCTAGAACTAGGAGGTCATGGTTTGATTCCCAGTCAGGGCTCATACCTGGGTTGCGGGCTCCATCCCTTGTGGGGTGTGCAAGAGGCAACCAATCACTGATTCTCTCTCATCATTGATGTTTCTATCTCTCTCTCCCTCTCCTTCCTCTTAGAAATCAATAAAAATATATAAAAAAATAAAAGTGGGAAAAATGAATTGGATTTATATGTATAAATCAATATCATAACAGTTTATACTTGGTATTATTTTGCCAGTAGAAACTAAGCTTATTGATGAACACTTAGAGAACTAGAAGAGCAGTATGATTTCTTCATGCTTACACTGGCTTACCCTGCACCTGAACTTCATTGCTGCAAGAGTGAAGAATTTAATGAACCCTGGTTTCCAGGTAAAAATTCTGATAGAAACAAGCTCACCTTGAATGAGAAGCTTCTAACATCACAAAATCAATAGTAGGTTTCAGTGCCATCACAATATCTAATTCAATGTGTGCCACATGGGTGACTTACTAAACCGACAGTATCTTTTTTTGTCTGTTCCATTAAATGGGAAAAATGCATCTATTTTAAATTATACTGCTATTAGAGACTTCTATATAATTCATGAATATATAATTTATTGCCCATTTACTTCCAAAACAGCCTAAGTTAAAATTAAATGGTGAGAGTAGGAAAGATATAAGTCCTAAAAATGTTTTTGAATAAATGAATCAACAAATAAAAAAATGATTTGATGTGGCCATGCATACTCTAAATATATATACAAACATTTTTAGATTTTTATTTATTATAACATTTGAACAAATTAAATCATATCTTCTAATTTTATAGATTTATATAGCTACTAGAAAAATATTTTGATATTGTTTGTAGTTTTTTTCAAAAGTCTACTTGTATCTAGAAAATTTTCTTTATTACTTGAAATGCACATTGCAGAATAATTCTGACAATCCATAAACACTGTAAATAAGAAAATAACTATAACTTCATACAACAAAGAATAATTCATATGGGGCCTCGACTTCAGATTTGTGCTTTAGATAGCAAGGGGGGAAGACAAGTGGGTTAAGCGAGGTTGGATCTCCTCAGCCTGGGAAATGGTGTGGTCATGGAGCCATATATTTCTAATTGTGTAACTTGGCTCTGTGTTCAGGATAATCATACTTAGATGTCCATGTCCTGAGCATTTTGATTTTTAAAAAATATATGAGTCTCCTTTAAAAGCTTTCTGGCACGAGCGTTGAAGTAGTAAATCAAGTTTACCTGAGTCTGCATTATAACCGTCTAATCCGTGAAAGTGATACTCTATTTGTTTTGTGATATTTGATTCCCTGTTAAATACTTTAAAATGGAGGTTCCTGTCTGGCCGTGTGGTGTGAGGGTACTTAATATCGAAGAGGATTCAGTTGTCATGAATATATTTAAAGGGCCTTAAAATACTCCTATCGAGTGGAGTCATTTTGAAGAGCAGTCTATTCATGGGCCATCTCTAAAAGGTAAAAGTTGGCAATTATAATGTATCACGAGGGCCCATATATTTCTCTTCCTTCTGTCTAGTTCAAGTTTGAGAGTGCACTAAAATGGAGTTAGAAGGGGATGTTAGGGAAAAATAGGCTTACATATTATCTACTAGCTTTCCAGATGCAATCCCAAGTGGGAGTAATTGCAATTGACATGCCCATTAAATTTCCTGGAATTCTTTCATTGGGCAGAATTCATTCATTCAAAACTATTCCTGCATTTATATGTTAAAAAGATAGTTTTCTTCTTCCATTAAGAAATTATAGTATATGGAACTTTGATATAGTCTAATAAATTAACCTGTAAATAGGAAATCAAACCTAAAACAAACTTAAAAAGAGCTACATGTATTTAAAAGATTTGTAATTTGTTAGCCAATGATAACCATACACTAAATGAAAACTGACCTCACAGATGATAAACATTTATCAAAAACTCTAATTAAACTTTAAATTTAGGTTTGTGACAAATCAGTACTTCCAACTATTTTGGTTTTGCACTTTGAATAAAGGTTTACATTTCCACATTTACTTTCAGCATATAGCTAATATTGGATAACTGTTATTATTCAGTAGGAATTTATTTATTGCCACCCAAATGGTCAGTCCTACTCTAGGTACTAGCTACATAGTGTTGAATGAGACATTTATTTATTCAAAACATACATATGAAGCATACGTATATGCTATAGCAGACTGGGAAAAGGTAAAAATCTCATCCATACTGGTGTGTGTGTTCGTGCGTGCGTGTGCATGTGTGTGTTTGTGTGTGTATGTGTGTGTGTGGTGGGGAGAGAAGGTAGAAAATGGACAAGATATTAAATTAAAATATAAGGTACTTAGATGGTCATAGGTGCTAATTTAGAAAGAAAAACAAAGGAGGGCATGGATGTAGGGCGTGAGTGATGGCTGCAGTGATGGGGTTTGCAAATTCTGAGAGGGTTGCTGGGGGTTTCTTGGAGAACATGACATCTGAAGAAAGGGCTGCGGACAGATGTGAAAGGGAGGGAGCCGTGGAGGTACGTGAAAGAGGTATATTCAGGAAGAGGGAACAGGAAGAGCAAAGGCCCCCGAAGCAGGTATCAGCATGGCGCCAAAATGACAAAGGAGAATGAGTGTTGCCCAATGTCTTAGGGGACAGCCAGAGAAGGATGAGGGTGCCTGGTGCCATTATAAGGACGTAGCTTTTACTCAGAGGGAAATAGGTGGCCTTTGAAAGGCTTTGAGTGGTGATGGATGGGATCTGAGTTTTATTGTAATGGATCAGGCTGGCGACTGGGTCAAGAATAGACTGAAAGAGCATGGTGAAAGCAGGTCGTCTATTTAGCAGGCTACTTCAATAATTCATGGAGAGATATTGGTGAAATAGCCCAGAGGAGAGAGAAGAGATTGGGTTCGAGATATATTTGGAAGGTAAAACATCAACTGAACCAGATGGCCATTTGGCTGTGGGATTTCATGGAAACAGAGGAGAGGAGGGTGCTTTCAAAGATCTTGGCCTAAGCAGCTAAAATGCATACACGTATCCTCTTCTGAAATGAGATGACCATGAGAGGAACATTTTAGGATGAAGAGCATGAGCTCAGCTTTGGCGTGTTAATTTTAGGTTGGCATAGATGGATATAACTATGGAATTCAGAGAGAGAGTCTGGGCTAGAGAATAAAAGTTTTCTTATCATAAGAATGACATTTAATGCCATGTTTGGATGAGGTCACAAACATGAGAGTAGGTAAAAACAAGAGAAGAGGTGGACTCACTGCTTCATGGGAAACGCCAGCATTAAGAGGTTGAGTGATGAGAGGGGACCAGCACCTGGAACTGAGCAGGGTTATTGCAAGGAAGCGTAAAGAACGCCAGGTGGGCAGTGTGTTCTCCTAGGAGTCGGGTAAAGGGCTCCTCTGAGGATGAGGGACTAATGAACTTGGTTGAATGTTACTGATGAAAATCAAGTAACTTGAACACAGAATGGATCATTGGGTTTTAAAATGTGAGGGTCATTAATGAACTTGATAAAAGCATGCATCATGTGGGAAAAGGTCCAATTCAAATACATTAAAGAGAAAATGAAAGGGAAAAGAGATCATTAAGACAGTAAGTTTGAAATATCTTTCAAGAAGTTTTTTTCACAAAGTGAGAGAAAAAAATCAAGAGAAAGGTTTGTTTTTTTTTAAGATTGAAGAAATAGCATACGTGGAAACTGATGGGATGCAATACACATAGAAAATGTGAGGCACAATCCTTTCTACCATGAAGGATCTGAGAAATAATAATCTAGCAGCTACCAGGTGTACCAGTTAATACTGCGGATTTTTTTAATAAATGGAGTTACACACATGTTGATATATATGCGATTTGATACGTATTCTATTTTGTTGTATTGACAGCAAGCTTCAAAACTTCATATGTCAAATTTGCTGAAGGTGTTAACATCATAAATATTTTTACGCTTAAAAATGTCAAATTTCGTGCCAAAGAAAAGAGCATTTGTGGGAAGTTTTAATTCATTGCTTTATTTTGAAGAAAAGTGCTGCTGAAAGTTACCATATACTTCGGGAAGCTTATGGTGAACATGCTCCATCTCAAGATACTTGTGAACGCTGGTTTAAACGCTTTAAAAGTGATGATTTTGTGAAAGAGAAAGAATGTCCAGGTCAACAGAAAAAGTTTGAAGACCAACAATTACAAGCATTATTGAATGAAGATGCGTGTCAAACTAAAAAACAACTTGCAGAAAGATTAAACGTTGCTCAGCAAACAATTTCCAATCATTTACAAGCAATGGGAAAGATTTTAAAGGAGGGAAAATGGGTGCCACATCAACTGAACGAAAGACAAATGGAAAACCGAAAAGTCATTAGTAAAATGTTACTTCAGTGGCATGAAAGAAAGTCTTTTTTGCATTGAATTGTGACTGGCAATGAAAAGTGGATTATTTTGAGAACCTTAAATGCACAAAATCATGGGTTCATCCAGGTCAACCATCAATATCAACTGCAAGGCCAAATCGCTTCGGAAAGAAGACAATGCTCTGCGTTTGGTGGGATCAGGAAGGTGTGGTGTATTATGAGCTTCTCAAACCAGGTGAAACCGTTAATACTGATCACTACCGACAACAAATAATCAATTTGAACCATGCTTTGATCATAACACGACCAGAATGGGCCAGAAGACACAGTGAAGTAATTTTGCTTCATGATGACGCACCATCATACACTTCAAAACCAGTTAAAGACATGTTAAAAGATCTTGCCTGGGAAGTATTAACCCACCCGCCGTATTCACCAGACCTTGCTCCTTCAGATTAACACTTGTTCCTATCGATGGCACATGCACTTTCTGAGCAGCACTTCAAAACGTACGAAGAAGTGGAAAATTGGGTCTCTGAATGGTTTGAATAAAAAATCCGCATTATTAACCAGTACATCTAGTAAATAATTTAGCATATATTTAGGTGCTATGATAAAATAAAACAAGATGTTGTGAGACCTCAAGTGAAGGAATGAGAAGAGGTCATTTCTACTGAGATGTATGTGACCACAAGGAACCAATCTATAATAATAAAAGGGTAATATGCTAATTAGACCGGATGTCTTCCAGACATCATTCTGGATGTCCTTCCTGACGAAGCCAGGGCTGGGGGGAAGCCAGCCAGGGTCCCAGGTGCCTGTGGGTGGCCCGGAGGAAAGCCGGTGCCGGCAGCCGGGGGAAGGAAGGCCTACTCTTGCAGAATTTTCATGCATGGGGCCTCTAGTTGTATGATGAGAATCTAGGATGGTATTATATCAGACAAAGTGGCCAGCTGAGTGTGAAGACCCTAAGGCAGGGCTCAGTTCAGTTTTCCACACACAAAGTGAAGCGTTTTGGTAGCTAGTGGGAGGAAATTGCACGTTACCTGAGGAGCAGTGAGAAGGGTCTAAAAAGTCATGTTGATCTCTATGTGGAGACTGGACTTAGGAAAAAGACACAGGAGGAAGCATGAGTAGTTGAAGTGGATTTCAATAGCTCAGAATGACATGGGCAAGGTGGATGGGACAGCATTTTAATTTCATTTAAAAAGGAGCATTTAGATGAGCATTTTAAAGTATTCTTCCCAACAACCTTCTATGATAGCAGTAACTGGCGTTTATTGGACACTCACTGTTTTCTGAATACTGTGGTAAGCATCTTATAAGCAATATCTTATTTATTTTTACACCAACCCCAGGGATGCAGTTATTATCATTTTACAGGCAAACTTGCTCAGAGGCACGCAGTCATGTCAGGGCTGTGTCTCCTGCCTGGTCTGCTCCCTGGAGTGATCCTGTTCTATCTCCCACCCGCGGCCTCACAATGACGTGCCTTTCAGACCTCACAGAAATGCTATCCATCAGTTCCAGTCTGTCCTCCAAACTTGGTACAAATCAAAGGGAGGAGAAGTCCTGCCTTCACTACTAGGGACTTGACGATCCCAACAAACGCCTCTAAGAGTGCTTTCTAAGTGGTTAGACGATTGTGAAACTTCGGAGCAATGCAAAAGATTTTAATAAACATCCGAATCGGTGGCTTTGGTTTCTGGTTTGATACAGTGGCTAGAGGAAGGGCAATTCTTTCTCGTTACGTCTGAGACTGCCGGTTGGCATCCTGGTGAAGAGTCCATAGGCGGAGCTGGACTCCTTTACTTTGCAGTTCTGCTCTGCTAGTTGTGTTATGTTGGGTGGGTTACCTCAGCTTTCTCATCTGTACAATGGGGATTATAGCAGTACTGACTTCATAGAGTTGTTACGGGAATTCAATAAATAAACATTTATAAAGTACTTAGTAAGTACTTAATACTTAGTAAGAGCTCTGTAGTTACCAGCCACATCCTTTCTAAGCATTGCACTATGACCTACTGTTAACTGGTAGCTTTGGGTAAAACAGTGGTTCTGTGTCTGTTCAGAAATTCTCGAAGCAGCATAGACACAGGTTTTAAGAAGCCAGGTCTATGGATTGTTTCAACTACTTGCTAAAGTGTCCAGGACCAGCGAGGCTCACCGTACAAAGTTAAGTATTTTTTAACAGAATGAGATAGTCAAATTCAGTTAGTCCAGACCTCTCTCTTCATAGGTGTAACCTCTCTGGGGCAGGTAGAAAAGGGCACAGTTGGTCAGGACTAGAACCAGGACCGGAACTCGGGGCTCTTGACACCCAGTCCCGTTTCCAGGAAACATTGCAGTATTTTCAGCAGGATGATCTGGCCTCCCACCGAGGACCCTGCCACAAGCTTATTCCTAGTCACACGAGTACGTGCCATTCCGTAAAGCTGCCTTTACTGCCTCGGCCTCGGATCGGGTTTATGTTTATATCTGAAGGGAAGCACATTGCATTTGGGGACCAGTATAATGAGAGAACTCATCAAGAGTGTGCGAGCATGCCAGTGTTTTTACCTGATACTCCCTGTCTCCGGTGTTCCCACACTTACACAGGCCCATGTCAAGCCTCTGAAACACAGTGTGAAAAAGTGTTCTCAGAGGCATGTGGTACTTCATGGTATCCTATATAATAAAAGGCTAATGTGCAAATCGACCAAACAGCGGAACAACCGGTCGCTATGATGTGCACTGACCACCAGGATGCATATGCTCAATGCAGGAGCTCACCCCTGCTAGTTAGTGCACTCCCACAGGGGGAGTGCTGCTCAGCCAGAAGCTGGCAAGCACAGCGGTGGTGGCGGGAGCCTCTCCTGCCTCCACTGCAGCACTAAGGATGTCCGCCCATGGGGAGCAGGCCTAAGCTGTCAGTGGGACATCCCCCAAGGACTCCCGGACTGTGAGAGAGCGCAGGCTGGGCTGAGGACCCCCTCTTCCCCCCCGAGTGCATGAATTTCATGCACTGGGCCTCTAGTTAGTCAATAAGAACTGTCCATTGACCTTGAATTCCCTTATTCCAATCATGACCCCCCCTGTGGTGGGTCACAGGGTGCTAAGGCATCTGATGGAGAAAACAGCTCTACATCTATAGTGAATAATAAACTTGGATTCATGGCTCAAAGAGACACTATGGGCTGAAAATAAAATAACTTAAACATGTTTAGATACGTGTATGCCCGATCGGCCTGTGCACAATTATTAGGAAAAGAAATGAAGATGGTCCTTGGAGACATATAGGATAATTAACATTGATTATAAGACTAAGGCCTTCTGCAGTTAAATTACAGGGTCCACCATGCAGTGCTGACTGGAGCCAGACAACGTGTGAAGTGCTCTATCAGTACCTTTATGACATGCAATCCCTCCACCAAACGTGTGTGGGAAGTGTAATGAGCTGTTTGGCACACGCAGCACTCGGGAAATAACTGAGCCCGAGGAAGAAAACAGCAGCTCAACGAGATGTCTGACAGGGGGACGGACCGCCTTTCTCACTCACACTGTCTGACCCAGGAGGCCAAGCTCTTCGTCCTTACTGTTTGCTGTCCCAGCATCTTGTTAGGGTCACAGCTTCGGATGGCGCATGGGTTGACCTCACTGTGTTAGATTTTTAGGTTCATACACATTTCTAAATGAATAAGCCTTAAGATCCAGACAGCTCAGAAATTTTTTAAGTCACATCTTATTTTGTGGACTGTATTAGAGAGTAGAAATTAAATTTAAAAATCAGGTTCCAAAAGGAAAATGCAGAAGCATTTACCAGGATGCTTTGTATATTACACTAGAGGCCCGGTGCATGAAATTCATGCACTGGGGGGTGGGGGTGGGCCCTCAGCCTGGCCTTTAGCGATGCCAGTGTCCCATGCCTCAGCCAGCCTCTGGCCAGAGGCCGGCCTGCCCGCCCTCCTTCCCTCCACAGGCCGGGCATGTGGGATGCTGGGGCTTGTCGCCAGGGCAACACTGCCAGCATCCAGCACCCTGGCCGCTATGGGCACCGCCATCTTTGTGACGGAATGATGGTTAATTTGTATATTATCCTTTTATTAGATAGGATTATTCCTTCTGGTGCTTGTAGCTATGGGTGGTTGAGGTATGCCTGAAGCTCCTTAAATAGATAATAATTTGCTAATATATGTCTAACGCTGAGTATTTAGGGAACAGAGAAAAGATTAGAAAGTTACTGAAAGCCACTTTAGGGATCAGATTGCTAGCGCAGAGCTGAGTCCAACACACTGATTTGTGATGTGAATATTGAGCAAAATATAAAATGCTCTTATATCATTTGAAATAATTAGCCTCATTATTTGTCTTAATTTAACCACTGACATCCTAACAAGTATTGAGTAGGGTTTCCAGATACACTTCATTTCATCTTTATCCCCTTTATCTACAGAAGAGAAGATTATATTTCTCAAAAGAAATACAATTTTCCTCTAATGGTATTATTTATACATTCTATTTTTAAAAATATATTTTTATTGATTTCAGAGAGGAATGAAGTGAGCAAGAGAGAGAGAAATATCGATGAGAGAGAATCATTCATTGGCTGCCTCCTGCACACCCCACACTGGGGATCAAACCCACAACCCAGGCATGTGCCCTGACCGGGAATCAAACCGTGACCTCCTGGATCATAGATCAATGCTCAACCACTGATCCACACCAGCCGGGCTATACATTTTATTTTTGAATAGCGATATTATAAAAGATCTCGTGATTATCGACGTGCAGGTTGTACAGTTCACACACAACAGTTTCTGTGATGAAACAGGCACTGGGAGTAAGTTAGTTACATGCTGAATGAGCACGGCGCTGCTGTGGCCCTGCTTCCGGGGGTAAGTCATCCAGCAAGGAGTTAGGTCATTCCCATGCTGCAAAGCGTTGTTTCTCATCATGTTCTAATGACTTACCACCTAGTTCTAACCCTGTGACTAAAACCACACCCCGTTGTTTAATATTTTACTTTACCTTAGCTTCTAACACCATAAAATGCCCACTAAGAACGTAAGTAGATACTTATTAAGGGAAACACTACTTGGTGGCATTTGAGGACTATACTAGGTAGTGTTTTCCATGACCACTGTGTGCAAGAGAGGTAGTGCCGCACTGGAAGCCTAAGAGAGCATGAGAAAACAACCTGTAATTTACCATGAATGTAGTGCAACTATGTGTATGTGATTGCAGACCTTGGCAATTCCTAGAGGAATGCATATATCCATATATTCAGTCTTATTATGCTCAATTAAGATTGTAATTATGTCATCCTACCTAATAAAAGAGTAATATGCAAATTGATAGTCACTCCAACACACAAGATGGCTGCCCCGATGTGGTCAAAAATGGCCGCCACAAGATGACCAGCAGGGGAGGGAAGTTGGGAGGGACCAGGCCTGCAAGGGAGGGCAGTTGTGGGCAATCAGGCCAGCAGGAGAGGGCAGTTGGGAGGGACCAGGCCTGCAAGGGAGGGCAGTTGGGGGTGATCAAGACTGGAGGGGAGGGCAGTTAGGGGTGACCAGGCTGGCAGAGGAGGGAAGTTAGGGGTGACCAGGCCTGCAGGGAAGGGCAGTTGGGGGGGACCAGTCTTTTAGGGGAGGGCAGTTAGGGGTGACCAGGCCTGCAGGGGAGGGCAGTTAGGGCAATCAGGCTGGCAGGGGAGCAGTTAGGCATCAATCAGGCTGGCAGGGGAGTGGTTAGGGGGTGATCAGGCTGGCAGGCAGAAGTGGTTAGGAGCAATCAGGAAGGCAGGCAGGCGAGCAGTTGGGAGCCAGCAGTCCTGGATTGTAGAGGGTGCAGGCTGGACTGAGGGACACGGATTTCGTGCATAAATTTTGTGTACTGGGCCTCTAGTAATTAATATGAATGACATTTATGTGTGCCAGAATGGCCCTTACTTGAAAAAATAAAACCAGGGAGAATGTTTTAAAATAATAACATACTCAATTATTAGATAAATTTAGTTACTTGAAATTTAACTACTTTAAAGTTTATATGTATAAAGTTTTGATATTAAGAGATGCTGTTCTGAGAATAGGTCAATTACTATTGGTCAATTACTATTTCACAAAGGAGGCAAGAACATACAATGGGGTAAAGATAGTCTTGGCCAGATACATGCAAAATAATGAAACTACCCCAAACACAAGAATAAACTCAAAATGGATTAAAGACTTAAAAGTAAGTCGAAAAATGACAAAAATCCTAGAAGAAAACATAAGCAGTAAAATATCAGACATTTGTCTTAGCAATATTTTTTCTGATATGTCTCCTTGGGCAAAAGAAAAATAAGCAAATGGGACTACATCAAACTAAAAAGCTTTGCACAGCAAAAGAAACCATCAACAAAATGAAAAGGGAACCCACTGAATGGGAGAGCATATTTACCAATGACACATCTGATAAGGGGTTAACTTCCAAAATACCTAAAGAACTCATACAACTCAATGCCAAGAAGATAAAACAACCCAATTAAAAAATGGACCAAGAACCTGCATGGACACGTCTCCCAAGAGGACATACAGAAGTCAACAGACATATGGAAAGGTGCTCAACATCACTAATCATCCGAGAGATGCAAATCAAAACGACAATGAAATGTCACCTCACACCTGTCAGAATGGCTATCATAAATAAATCAACAAACAACAGGTGCTGACGAGGATGTGGAGAAAAGGAACCATGGTGCACTGCTGGTGGGAATGCAGACTGGTGCAGCCACTGTGGAGAACAGTATGGTGTTTCCTCCAAAAATTAAAAATGGAACTCCCATTTGGTCCAGTGATCCCACTTCTAGGAATATATCCTAAGAAACCCGAAACACCAATCAGAAAGGACATATGCACCCCTATGTTCATAGCAGCATTATTTAAAAATAGCCAGTATCTGGAAACAGCCCAAGTGCCCATCAGCAGACGAGTGGATAAAAAAGCTGTGGTACATTTACACCATGGAATACTATGCAGCAGAAAAAAAAGAAAGATATCTTACCCTTTGAGACAGCATGGAGGGACCTGGAGAGTATTATGCTAAGTGAATAAGCCGGCCAGATAAAGACAAATACCATATGATCTCATTTATATGTGGAATCTAATGAACACAATAAACTGATGAACAAAATGAAAATAGAGGTGTGGATATATGGAGCAGATTGACAGCTGTCAGAGGGGAGGAGGGAGGGTGGCTGGATTGAAGAAGGTGAAGAGATTGAACAAAAAAAGTGCATATATATATAATACACACACATACACACACACACACACAATCACATAGACACAGACAACAGTGTGGAGATAGCCAGAGGAAAGAGGGGTTGGGGCAGGTGGAGGTGGGCAAAGGGGGGAAATGGGGAGGAAAAGAGACTTTGCTTGGAGTGATGGGCACACGTTGCAGTGTGTAGATGGTGGTCTGTTGAGTTGTACACTTGAAACCTGCATGGTTTTGTGAACCAGTGTTACCCCAATAAATTAAAAAAGAGGTGTTTTTCTGAGTTACAAAGTTGCCTTAGTACACCAACTACAAAGTTAACAGCTCATACAGAAAGTCTGTAATGTCAAAATTATACATCTGTGCAGATCATTTTATTTTACAATAGAAATAAAATTGTAGGACAAATATAGCACTTGTGGAGAGAAACTACATTTTTAAAAGCATGTAGACATTCTCTGAGAAAACTCAAAACAAAGACTGACTTTGAACAGATTCCATGGTGCTTAAATATTTGCACTATTAAAATATTGGCCTATACTTGGAAATGAAGACATGGAGAAAAATTATCATTTGGTTTAAGACTTTGTTGAAATATATAGTAAGTATGAAATAAAATTTAGTATTTCTATGAGATATTTAAATATTCCAACTGTGCTGAAGACCATAGGTAAAAACAAAACAAAACAAAAAAACCTCTCCATGTCCCCATATCAATTTCCCAAAGGTACTGTTATAATAGGTTCTTCACTTTTCATATGTTCACATACACTCTGCTTAAAATATTATTACACATTGGATTATGTATAAGATTACAGTGTATTCTGTTCTCAGTTCAAGGGAAAATACGTATTTACATCTGCCTGTATCACCGAGTCTGTATGCTAACCATTTATGTAGTATTTTTATTTATAAATTTATTTGCTTAAATATTCCAAGTTGTAATTGTAGGATCCCCAACTAATATCTCTGTCCACAAAAGAATACCTATGTTAAAACCAGAAACTTCAAAAGCAAATAATTGCTTGTTGCTGGTAAAATGGTTTTGGATGAAAAGCTGGTGTGATTATGCACATTTCTTAGGCACAAGACTAGGCCTTCAGAGTTACCCATCATTGATACAGGCTACCCTGAAATACTGGGAGAACTGACACATGAAACAGAGAGATTTCTGTCAAGTTCTAATTAGAGATGAGCCAACCTTGACTTTGTCCTTCAGGGAATTATCTGTAAGTGTTAGCGTATACCTCTGCAGTCTATGTTTAAAACATGGACCATGATTTGTGTGTATCGTGTAGTGTCTAAAAGCTTCCTGGCTTCGGGCCCAGCTTTCCAACCAATTCTTTCCAGCATAATAACTATTAGATATTATGATTTATTTTGCTCTTACCCTCTACTGCTCCTGGCTGAGCGTCCAATTCAAGTCAGAGTGGCGATGCATAAACTTTGGAAGATTTGTAGATTTTAATGGGACCCCAATGCAATCTGAAACTTACCTAAAACTTACACTAACATGTATGAAGATTGTGTACCTACTGTCACTTAATGATCAGGGGGAAATGTCATCAACAATTAATG
This sequence comes from Eptesicus fuscus, assembly GCF_027574615.1. Lineage (NCBI taxonomy): Eukaryota > Metazoa > Chordata > Mammalia > Chiroptera > Vespertilionidae > Eptesicus > Eptesicus fuscus. Next base: position 110,538,144 of record NC_072476.1, read on the forward strand.
TGGGAAGAAACGAGAATTTCCCTTTACCTTTGGAAGATGGGCAAACACTACTGCATTGAAATAGATGCATTTACAAAGCTCTAAAAGATTATTTATTTTATTTCACTGACAATTCACTGCTTTATCAAAATACACTCTAATTAAATGAATATTTTATGACTCATATTTACAAAATGACCAGGTTTCACAAAATACTTCCTAAATTTGATTGAAAGTACTAATTGCTATCTATATATATAAAAGACTAATATGCTAAGTGTCCATCTGACCTGTAGCTATGACATGCAATGACCACCAGGGGGCAGATGCTCAATGCAGGAGCTGCCGCACTGCAGTGATTTGGCAGCGGCAGTTCTTGGGTGACACACCCCAAAACCAGAGAGGAGGGAGCCTGATTCCTCATGGGGCCACGTGATTCCACCTTTGGCTGTGGGTTATGTTGTTGCTGGGGCACTGTCGGCCCCAAATCTGTTTTTTTGCACACTTGTGATTGTGTTCCATACCCTGTACGACAGCAACTTTTCAGAGTGCCCTCTTGAACTCTGGAATCCCTTGGGGGATGTCAGAGAGCTGATTTTGGCCCAATCCCCACAGGCCAGGCCTAGGGACCCCACCTGCCAGAGGGACACCGCTCACTTCGCAGATGCCTTTCGAGCCACAGCACCACCCCAGGTGTGGCCGGCCAGGGAGGGACCGCAGGAGGTTGGCTCCAGGGTGTGACTGGCCCATCTCACTCAGTCCTGCCCCACCAGCCACCTTCTAATTAATTTCCTTTCAATGTGCATGAATCCATGCACTGGGTCACTAGTAGAGTAATAAAATGTGGAAGGTTTTAGATGTCTGTCTGACAGTGAACCATTCTATATAATAAAAGGCTAATATGCAAATAGACCAAACGGCAGAACAACTGGAACAACCGAACAACTGAACAACTGGTCGCTATAATGTGCGCTGACCACCAGGGGGCGTGTATGGAACATAGTGGGCATCAGCCGCGGTGGGATGGTGGAGCAGGTGAGCGGGGATGCCAGACCAAGGCAGGGTGCCAGTTGCTGTCATCGGGGCGAGTCTCTGGTGGTTACTAAAAATTCTTTGCTCGTGTGTGCCATGGTCCCACCCAGGGCTTGCACCCACTGCCAGCGTTGGCCCCGCTCACACCTGCAGCCAGTGCCAGAGCTGCCCCTCGCACCCGCTGCTGGCACCTGGCACTGGTCCCAATCACTCGACGCTGTCAGCGGGTGCAAGTGGTGGCTGCCAGTCCCAATCGCTCTTGAGGGCTTCTCCATCTCCCCCTGCTCCTGAGGAGCGATCAGGGCTGGCAGCTGCCACTTGCACCCACTAACAGTGCATGGGAGCGGTAGTTGCAGGCAAAGAGGGGACTGGGGGCTGTGGCAGGAGGGGCCGGGCAGAGGTGCGGAGGATGGGCTGAGACCCACCCCTGTGCTCATTGCAGCCTCGCGGCCCACAGTTCCTTTCAAGGTGCACGAATCCATGCACTGGGCCCCTAGTCATGTATATGAGTGTCATGCTTTTCAAGGCTTTGAATACAAGATAATCACATACATATATTGCTGCTCCCTGGCTTTTAAATGGGAACTTTCACCTCCTATGAACCATCTAGAAGTGAAGAGTCCCCAGTCTGGCCTCATAAAGGAAATCAAGTGAGATTCCCTTTTAAAAATGTATTGATGAGAGAGAGAGAGAGAAACATAGATGTGTTTTTCTACTTATTTACACATTCATTGGTTGATTCTTGCATGTGCCCTGACCGGGGATTGAATCAGAAAACTTGGCATATGGAGTCGATGTTCTAAGCACTGAGAAACCTGACCAGGACACGAGATCCCTTGAGTGACAGGGAAAACATTGAATCTAAGCAAGATTAAAATCTCCAGAGGATTTGCTGCATGGCTACTATTGCACATAAACTGAAGTCTACTTGTGAGACCTATAAGGTGATATAAACACTGACCAGACATTCTGAGAGCATGTGTTTCAAGGAAACTTGGTACATGGAGAAAAGTCATTTTTCCTCCATTTGCTCCATTCGGGTCTCTGCAGTTCCTGGATGCTAGGACCTCATGCCCTTAGTGAGGCACCATTTCTGCTAATCACAGCACGCACCACGTCAGAATGTCCCAGGCAAAGATCACACTTCTTGGTTTGAAAAACATGTCTAGTTTGGGCCCGGAAGGGCTCGATAGGTGAAGTATGGACTGGCGTAGTGAACACAATGTTGTTAATGAAATAGCCTGGTATACTCTCCTAGTCATGCGGCCGTGGGAGTGAACTGCACAGGGAGTCCGGAGGCCCCGCTGCTTGGCTGTGGAAAGGATCCTGGAATCGGGAAGTTTCAATAGTGATTAGGATGAAACTAATAACCTTCTCAGAATCGGTTGCTTCTGGTAAATGCTCTTCACGTTCCAGATAATAATGCCCTCTAGAAATTTTTAAATACAGTAACTTAACCTTTTAAACAAATACAGGAACTTTTTTTTCCCCTACAGTGTCAACTAGATATGGTTTATTTCACTGAACCTAAGTTTCTTAAACATTGACGAGGGCATATTTTCACAATGAAGAGAAAAAAAAATCCTACTCCCTTATATTCAGTGAACTCATAAAATAGTCAATGTTTCCATTCCTCAGGAGGATCCTAACTGTAGGACACGCATGGGGCCTTGAGACTGTGGAATTGAGCAGAACACGAGGATGTATTTTGACTTTTAGTTTTGCAGGGCCCAGGGCTGAGAGAAACATTGGACGCTTTTCTTTCATCCTCTCTCCTCCCAGTTGAGTGTAAGTGGTATTTACAGATTATATTAAAGACTAGAGGCCTGGTGCACAAATTCGTGCACATTGAAAGGAAATTAATTAGAAGAAATATTTTAATATCGCTATTTGCCCTTTCTCTATAATAGAAGTGTCAACCAAATCCACTATCGACAATGACAGATCGAAACACACGCATGTGATTGGTACTAGCAAGAGCTTTATATGTGTCATGCATGCATGAGTCAACTTAGCCTTTTATAGATAGAGAATAAACTTGCTTAATTAGACCTGCTTTCTGATTTAGCTAAACTTTTTCCAGCCCAGTGAAGCACCCCAACTTCTCTTTCAGGTAATTGTCAGCAACACAGCAGTAAATATCAACATGAAGCAGATTATTATTGTAGATCACACAGGGAGAACAAAGGGTGAAATATTTAACTGCAGCAGTGTTTGACTATATTCTGCACAGTGAGAAAACCTGAAGGCATTTTCAAGGTCCACCATTTCTTACTTCTTTTCAGTCGGGTCAAGTTTCTAAGCTTTCTAAATGTCTGTTTTTCGGCTAATGAAAAGAAAATAGGATTCCACTGAGTCTCCTATCTCCCTACTCCAGGACTTCTATGAGGATCAAATGAGATGAGGCACGGGAAAACGCTTCACAGACATTTGGTTAAAGTGTAAAATGTTTGCACCTGGCTATAAAGCAAGTCGTGTCCCTGGGCTGAAGAAACTCCAAGGAGGCTAGTTGCTCGGGAGAGGAAGCTGGGCATTGCTACGTGACGTCATTACCTGGTGCCCGCAGCCACCATTTCCAGACTGGGCTGGGCTGTGGGCCACATTTTGCACCATGGGGTCGGCTGTGATTTGGTGGGGTTTTGCTCCGGGGTGGTGGCGGGGCCTGTGTCCCACTTGGGGGAAGCCGAGTGTTGCTTTGTGGGTGCCAGGTCCATGGTGCTGTTTCTCTGTAAATGGCCAGTACGCATCATGGCAGCTCCTGCATTGAGCGCCTGCCCTCTGGTGGTCAGTGCATGTCATAGCAACCAGTCAGATGGACACTTAGCATATTAGCCTTTTATATATATAGATGACTTGACTTTGGGTGTTGGGCACACAATGCAGTATACATATCGTGTATCATAGAAATATACACTTGAAACCTATATAATCTTATTAACCAATGTCACCCCAATAGATTTAATAAAAATAAAAAATAAAGAAATATATATGTTCCCTTGAAAACAACTATTCAAATTAAATAAAAACAAAGGAAAAAAGACTAGGGCTTGATTTTCTGAAACTTGCCCATAAAAATGTTTCTGGCAAGGGATGACTTGCAGTTCCTCACGGTCACCCTCCACTCCGCCCATGGCAAGGGGGTTCCAGAAACACCCGTCATCACCGTAACTTTAAGAAACTCTAAGGACAGTAACCTAACCTGTACCTTCCCTTCACTACCTGACTCTTGCCTCACTTTTTACCTACTGTCCTTTTTTGACCCATGGTCTCAGCTAGAAGATCATATCCCTTTTATTAATCCTCGCCCAAGGATATTTTCCATCGATTTTTAGAGAGAGCAGAAGAGAGAGGGAAAGACAGAGAGACATAGCAACGTGAGAGAAACACACTGATTGGTTGCCTCCTGCACAAACCCCAACCAGGGCCTGATCCGGGAGGAGCCTGTAACCAAGGTTACATGCCCTTGACCGGAATCTAATCCAGGACGCCTTGGTCCACAGGCCAATGCTCTATCCACTGGTCCAAGCTGGCTAGGGCTAGAACATCATATTGCTTTTAGTGGGGTCTCCCAAGTCTCCTCTAGGCAGTTATTCAGACCCCTGGCTTTGGATTGCCTGGACAGTGTTGAGGAGTACTGGTCAGCTCTTTTATAGAATGCCTTCCAATTGTGATAGTCTGCTATTTTTCTCATCATTAGACAGAAGTTAAGGGTTTTGCAGAGGAACGCCGCAGAGGTAAAGGGTCATTTCTCGTGGCATCCTATCACAATTGCAGATTGTTAGCATGACGTCACTGCTGATCCCCTGGCTGAGGCAGTGCTTTGTGGAGTGTCTTCACTGTAAAATTTTCCTGTGTCCTCCTTCCCATGCTGTGCTCTTTGGAAGGCAGTCCCTGTGTCCAGCCCACATTTAAGGGTAAGTGTTATACTTAGCCTCTCCGACAGGGAAGTATCTACATAAGTTATTTAGATATTTATTTTTGGCACAGGAAATTTGTCTACTATTTCCCCCATTTATTTATTTATTTATTTAGTCAATCACTTATTTATGTCAATATAGACTCATGAATATTTATTTTCTACTTTGGGTTATAATCCATTATCTTGTTGCTCACACTGTCTCAGCTTAAGCCATTAGGAACTTTTTTTAGTTGGTTCCTGTGTCCCTTTGACATACCCGCATTCTTGGATTTTTAGTTCTTTGTTTTTTTCTTCCTCTCTTTGTCTCTGTCTCTGTCTTTCTCTCTCTCTCTCTGTCTGTCTCTCTCTCTCTCTCTCTCTTTCTCTCTCTCTCAGCACTTTCCAGCACTATGAAGTTTCCGGTTTGTTTTGTATATTCCCTGCCACATTTTAGATGCAGCTCCCACGGCACCCTGGCGCCTTTAACTGGAGAACAGGTATTTGAAACCACAGCCTGGGTGCTGGGTGTGCTAGCTGTCCCTGGGGTACTGTTGCATATAGGTCCTCTCAGGTGAATTTTATTTCTGGGATGATGAATGACTGCTTCATCACATGTGCTGATTTGTCATTACAGATTATCAACATGGTCTCTTCAAACCTTTTGCTCATTTTTTAAATTGAATTGCTTTCTCATTAGAAATTTTGAGAGTCCTTTACATATTTTGGATACAAGTTCTTTGTCAGAAATGCTTTTTTTGTAGTTTTACTGTCCCATAATTTACTCATTTTAGTTTAATGATTCTTAGTAAATTTCTAGAGTTGTGTGATTATCATCATTATTGTTATTATAACTATTATTTGGGAGTTAAAAATGTCAAACTTATTTGTAATGTATATATAGATAGAACCATCGAGCTCTGTATTTATTGAAAGATAATGATCTTACATATTTTTATACCCTCTTCTTCTCTTTACCACCTAAGACTTTTGTATTTGAACCTAAATTATGAGTATTATGTCTTATCATTGAGACATTTTTAAATCTCTTCTTTAAGAAACTATTATTTATGTTGACCTTATGCTGTATGACATTAAGAATGATTAATTTAACGTGTCCTTTCACTTTTTTTCAGTTGACAATGCTTTTGATATTTCCGACTCAGTGAATTTACAAATAACTCACTGTTATTAAACCCTGAAGGTAAAGATGGATACGGGGAGATTTAATAATGGGTACCAGTATAGCTCCCTCCACCTATGATTAAGGATTCACTTTTACCTCTCCTGGAATGTCGTCATTGTGTTCGTGGAAAGAGTCCATGATAAGTTATTAGCAAGCCGATAGTCAGACAAATCTCAGGCTCCCTTAACCAACTTGAGCTGTTGGGATACTGCTGGGAAGATTCCCACTTCAGCGCAGGCTGACCCGAGGCTCGCTGGAGCCCTGCGTTCAGTTCTGTTTGCCGTTCTATATAGAGAGACATTGACAAATGGAACCTAATACATAGGGCAACCAAGATAGTAAAAGGGCTAGACATGGTGTCACATAAGGAATGTTTAGAAAAAACTGGAATGTTTAGTCTGCAAAAGGAAAGAGTGATGGGGCTGGGGACCGGTTGGAGGAACATGATAGCCATCTATCTTTAAACATTTACAGGACCAACAAAATAAAGAGGATTGTATTTTTTTTTTTTTTTTTTTGGTCACAAACAGACTCACTAGAAATAGTAGATTAAGTTCAAAGGAGGCAGGGCATGCCTTATAAAAATGAGAACTTCAAATTTAGAAATTCTAAAAAAAGACTCCAAGGTCATTGGCATTTAATAATCCTGTTTAAATGTCCTTGAAGTTTTGATAATTAAAATTCTTCATAAATCTGTACTCCAATCAGTATGTTCTATAGTAATGATCAATATGTGATTCTAATAATAAGCTTCCTGTTGTCCTGGACGTTGAATATAAAGTATGCTGGAGAGAATGATTAATGATAATAAAAAAAAAGATTTTAAAGATGAATAGCTTTTAAATAGGCAGAAAAATAACTATTTTAATTGGAGAATGTATGTCTAAGAGCACAGAAAAGAGGATAAATAAATATGTCATTTTCCTAAGACACTGAGTAGGCAAATCTGACTGATGAACAACTGTATCTGTAAATGTTTATGAAATAATTGTTTGGAAGGAGAGATTAGGTTTATCATTAATGGCCTCCAATGACTCTCATCATCTAAATTAAATGATCGGTGTTTAGTCATCTTCTCACCTAACCCATCTCCAGCCATGGATACAGCTGATCACTCCTTCTTTGAAACAAATTCATCCCGTGGCTTTCAGGACTCTATGCATGCCTGGTTGTTCCTCTTCCTTTCTGGACACTCCTTTATTGATTCTTCTAGACTTACTCTAGAGGTAACATACTTTTAACCACATATAGCTTTATATGCTACTAGAGACCCGATGCGTGAAAATTCGTGCAAGAGTAGGCCTTCCTTCCTCTGGCTGCTGGCACCGGCTTCCCTCCGGCACCCAGGACCTAGGATGCTTCCCTCCTCCAGCTGCCCACAGGCACCTGGGACCCGGGCTGGCTTTCCTCCGGCTTTGGCTTCATCAGTCAGGAAGGATGTACAGAATGACATCCAGAAGATGTCTGGTCTCATTAGCATATTACCCTTTTATTATTATAGATATGTAAACTGATACCTCCCAAACCTATATCCTCTATGTCTTGAGTGTCACAGTCAGTTATAACTGTTTACTTGATATCACCTCTTGCATATTTAAGAAAGCATGCCAAGCTGAGCATGTCGCACACTGAAATTCTGCTACTTACCCTACCTTCCATCACCAATGCCTCCTTCCTTTGTAGCATTCCCCACCTCATTACATTATAGCTCTGCTATTACAGTTGTTCAGCAAATTGGATTTATTCTTTTATTTATTTTTGTTAATCCTCACCTGAGGATATTTTTCCCATTGATTTTTAGAGAGAATGGAAGGGAGGGGGGAAAAACAGAGAGACAAGAGAGAGAAACATCGATGAGAGAGACATATCAATTGGTTGCCTCCTGCACAATCCCCCACCGACCCGGGTCAAGGATTGAGCTTGCAACCGAGATACATGTCCTTGACCAGACTTGAACCTAGGGCCCTTCAAGTCCATGGGCTGACACTCTAACTGTGAAGCCAAATGGGCTAGGGCTGGATTCATTCTTGACACAATTTCTCATTGTCACATTCAACCCATCAGTAAACCTTGCTGGATCTGCTTCACAATATATTCCGAGGAGCCACTTTCCACTTCTCCACAACTGCCACCCGGGTCCCGCCACCTCAGCTCTCTGGAACAGCGCTAGCCTCCTCAACCCAGCCTCCCACATCCCCTTTCAGTGCGTTCTCAGCAAAGCAGCGTTTAAAGGAAAAGTCAGATCAAGTCACGACTCTGCTCAACAATTTCCAATGACTCCCAAATAGAAATACCAGACATCTGGGAAACAATGAAGAAAATAGGTGTGCTAAAAAGTTGAGCACTAATAGCACTCAGGTTTATGATAAATAAAGAGGTATATTACTTACATTCTTAAATTCAACTAAAGTCACTTCAGTTCCATGTGGGGTTATTGAACATCCAGTGTTTATAGAATGCCATACTATTTGGTATTCGGAGCATAAAAGAGCAAGGTGCCCCTGGCCTCTAAACCTCAAGATAAATACATGAAATTTACGAAAGAGGATTGATTCAGACCGAGGCTGGACCCTCCCAGATTACAACCAGACTCACGATTAACAGCCTGCAATGCGCATGGACGTGAAAATACAATGTGACTGTGAAGCTGTGAGATGATACTAGTCTGTGTTTACAAGACACTCGTCCAAAGACACTATGCATCTGCAGATATTTAACATTTTAACTACCTTCTTAGTTTCTTAAACAGGTGTGCATCTGTAGCTCTAAGGACACAGAAAGACTATAAATTGGCTTATACCCATATTGTAATGGCCTTCTGATCTGGGATCAGGGCCGTATAGGGACGGGCAGTTCTTAAGGATATTGTGAGAATGTTAGTTAATGGTTCAAAGGCAACTAGCTGCCAGAATTTGTAGGAAACGTAATCTGTGGATTCTAATACATTCCCATGATGATATTGACTTGCTCTCTATAAAGCAGTTCCTTTCTTCCTAACCCACTTAGCAAAACCAGCACGGCCTCCGCATCTGAACTTTCAACATTTCCACTCTCTCTCACATGGGTGTTGCCAGAAACCTATGTCACTGCCTAGTTAGGAGCTCTGTAAACCTGGATTGCAATAAATCATGAAAGAGGCGGCAGCGGGGGGGGGGGGGCACTAGCTACTAGGCTGAGAGGACCTACAGCACGGAGAGAAATCATAGGAAGAAATCATGGTAGAGTGGGAAGGGGCATTCACAGGCAAAGATGTGAAAATACTCACCTTCCGTCCCCTCCACCACCCCCTCCACCCCATGCCCATAGTTCTCTCTCTCTTTTTTTTTGCTCAATCCCCCAACCCTTCACTCCGAAGATATTTTTAAATACTGTCCAGAAGGAAATTCCAAGTTTCTTCCGAAACTCAGAATTTAATCATTTCCCCCATCAGTCTTAAATAACCCCTCTATGACAGTTGAAGTCCAGTTCCTGTTTGTATATCTTTAATGCTCTCGGTGATCCATACAGCAGCCTGTAATAACTGTTCACCAATCTAACTGAGAAATCACTGCATCAGCTGTGTTTTCTGTCGCCTCACATTTGGTGTGAATGGCCTAATTTGATTTTTGTCATTCAAAATACAAACTATTCTCATTTATATTGTTTTCCTAGTTCTTGTCCTGAAAAATCTTACATCAACATTGATATTATGAGCAGGACTGCTGCGTCATTGTGGAACAACAAGAGAAGCTATTTTCAAGCTGAAGGCATTTGTCTCTTAATGACACAATGTGATTTTTGTCCCCAACACATTTCTGAAGGGCTTCCTACCTACTTCTAAACAAGAACTATGAAGGAAGCGTACAATATTCTGCACAAACAAAGCATTCCAAATGACAACGCTTGCTTCAGTCCTGACTTTTAACCTAGTGCCACCTCTTTTGTTTTCAGCTGGTTTGCTCTCCATTGCTTGTGTCTGGAGATAGAACAGGCTCCTGTGTCCGGCTTGGCTCCCTCAGGTCAGTGATGTTTACAGTTTGTAGGGAGCGGTTGGGCAGCAATGATTGGATTAGGTTTTTATTTACAGAGCCCTGCTCTGCTCGTGAGATTGAATCAGAGCGTTTCCCGGGTGAATAAGCTTAGATGGCTCCTTCCTACCCACGCGCCCTTTGAGATGGCGCATTATCCTAATCAGTGGCCACTAGGAGTTTGACACCAGAGAGTGATAGAGAGAGACTCTGCTCTTCCCGTGGATGGATGTCCATGGCCATGACATTTAAGCAAGGCAGAGGGTTAAGAACTGGGCTCATCACGACTGGTGTAAATGTTTAGCTCCCGTGTCAATAGCTTTTCCTTGTGCATTTCTAGAAAAACAACACGGCTGTGCAGGCAAACATCTAATGGATATCAAAAACCGTGATTAATTCATCTCTACCTAGACCTCTGTGAAATCCCACTTTTACCAGATAAATTTAAAACATAATCATGGCAACGGTTGAATGGCTACCTGACTAGTTGCCCATCAGTCCATCTGTTTGTTCAAATGCCTTTGGCTGGAACATGCCATATATTTCTTCCCAAGTCTGTCTCCACAGTTCAGGAAGTACAGGGAAGTAAAAGGTAGCAGCACTGGTCACTGCACATCAGCACAGCTTGAAATCACAAATTATTTGCCAAAAGCACTCTGTATCCTTCATAAATGACATTATTTAAGCTGTATAGTAAATGGACTGAAGCATGTATAAAAAGATTGAAACTCTATTTTGTCAAACTGAAAACAAGGGTGCTTAATAGGCATAAAGCATCCTTTTATTAAAAATATGTGCACATTGTATTATACAGATAATATTAAAATATCTAAATTGGCAGAATGCTCATAAAATATTGAGTGATTATTTTTGGAGAGAGAAATGAGATTACAGGTCAAAAATGATATTACTATTATTCTTTCTAATTCCTTATTGCTTTAATAGTTTTTTAAGAGGTCTAAAAATTTTAACAAGTATAAAATTGTTTTCATAATTTAAAATTTATCTAATGATGAGGTAAATTATTTTGCTGCTCGGAAAATTATTCTTAGATTCTTCCATGTGGACATGTTAGCTAGGAGTCAAACTACCTGAATTTTTTTTTTCTGAAACAAAAGTGATCAGTGTCACTATCCAGCAGTTCTGAAATTGCCTTTTTTTTTTTTTTCATTGAAAAGATTTTAGAGATTTTCCAACAAGGAAATTAAAAATAGTCTAAAGCCATTGGAAAACTCATGTGGAAAATAAAATGTTGTTGGATAAGATATAATCGTCCCATGAATTATATTCAAACAACATCGACAACTTGTGAGTCAAAATGACTGAAGCACTGACAGCACAGCCCACAACACGCTATGAATTTTCACAGCGCCAGGTGTGAACATTAGGAGGCGGGGAACAGCTTCGTTTACAATGAGCAATGTGCTGCTGAATAAGCCACTACAAATGTAATCTGTCTCCTCTTTGCTGCTTTCACTTTTACTTTGAGCAGCATTTTCTTCTTTATAAAAAGTCTTTCTTCATTTCTATTTCCATACATAGTTCGCCCACCTTGTTGGTAACATGTGATTGGTAGGGTCCTAGTGGTTGAACAATGACTTTCTAATGGTGAGCTCAGTTAGAGACATTCTGAAATTTGGTACCAAGTCTCCATGATTTCCCTTCCAGGATCAATAGGAAGGACAGAGTTGGCTTTACTGGAGCTGATAATTATTCCACAGTCTGGGATCTGCTGACAATTGTAGAAACATTTGTCCTGTAACTTGTTCCTAAAGTCTCTAAAGAGGACAAAATCTAAGTAGAAAGGCAGAATCTTGAAGGTGATCACATCTGGGTGCTTGGACGCCTCTTCAAATCCCCAGCACAGGGGTCCTCAGATGTTTTCAAGTGGCTTACCGCTTGAAGGACATGGCCATCTTGGCAAGAAGCCATAAAGAGAGAAATATTACACATGTACAAAAAGCATTAAATGATATCCAAAAGTGTGCTGCATATATCCAGACTTTATTATAGATAAATGGAAATTTAAGAAAAAAATTAGGTCAACATTTACACTTGAGAAAATTCTTGCATTAACATTTATTTCATTTACTAAAGAAAGACAACATTTATTTAATATGTGCAAGCATAAAATCTTGGTGTTCTAACAAAGAATAGTTTGAGAACCTTCCAGAAGGCATTCATTCATTAATCATTCATTTGATTAATGTTGTATATCCAACTGCCTGCTTGATAGCTTCATTCGGAAGTGTAAAAGGCAGATAAACTTAAATGCAGCAAAACGTAACAAAACAAAACAAAGGGACCTCTTGGCTCCATACACACAGCCCCAAACCCTTCCTCCTACTCATCCCTTCTCTGGAAATGATGCCACAGTACAGTCAGTTGCTCAAGCCTAAAACCCTAGCAGTGATCCGAGATTCCTGTCTTTCCCTCATCTTATATATTAGTACATTTCTTCCAAAACATGTGAATCCAACTTCTCTGCCTCTCCTCTACTGCTACCGTAATCTAACCTGCTGGTATCTCTTGGCTTCATTTCTTCAAGAACTTTCTAACGGACCTCCTAAGTTCATGGTGCACATCCTTGACTGCAGAAATGGCAATGACGGAGCCCTGAAGCACAGTTGCATTATGAGGAGGAGCGAGGTGACAGGGGTTCCTGGAGCAGGTGAATCTGTGGGAGGTGGTCAAATCTGAGTCAGAGAGAGAGCTGGTGGGTGGCCCATCACAGGAGATATTGCAGGACTTTCACTTTTTTTGAGTGACATGGTAGCTACCAGAAGTTTCTGAATAGAGGAGAGGCACCATATAACATGGTATAAAAGAATCAGTGCTTAGAGCATGTGAGTGAAGGACAAGGAAGGCACTTGGAGCCTAATTGGCTGGCTGAGGAAGGAGCCCAGGCAATGGCTGATGGTGGCTTGAACTATGGAGACCCCAAAGGAGAGGCTAAGTGGATGGACAGAGATGTATGTTCAGGGTGAATCACGCAGGACTGCTTGACTGTATACTGAGAGTGAGAAAAGGGGAGAAATCAAGGATGGTTTCTGGTGTGTGTTTGTTTTTGTTAGAAAAATTGACTGGATGTCGTGCCATTTTCTTATAGAAAGAGATAGACTTGGAATTAAAAGTCAAATTTTATATTTTTGCCATATTAGCTTGTGATATGTATTAGTTAAACAAATGGATATATTTAGACTAGAAGCAAGGAGACATTTTGACGGAGTGTGATTTTATACTTCAATCTGAGTTGGTAAGACTAAGTGTTTCGGTAGATAGTAACCCAATTCACAAAAATGGATTGAAAACTAAAGCGGAAACTAGGGGGGGGGGGGTGACCCAGGGGACTGCTTTTTCGGGAGGAACAGTTTTGAATTAGCAAATCGAAGACTACACACGGAACCTGGAATTGGAAAAGAGGGAATCTCATGTGTTGTTTTGTTTCACATGCTTTTATTAATTTTAGAGAAAGAGGGAGGGAGGAGGAAGGGAAACGGGGGGAGGGGGAGAGAGAGAGAGAGAGTCATCGATCAGTTGTCTCCCTACAGTGTCCCAAACGCGGATAGAACCCGGAACCTTTTGATGTATGGGTGATGCTCCAACCAACTGACCCACACCGGCTAAGGCAAAATCTCATGTTTTTATGAGTTTTTCTTTAAGGAAAGCATGAGTCACAGCCCTGTTTCAGCACCAAACAGTCTAAACTTTCCTAGTGCAGAACATAGGAAATTTATACTATATCTCTCTTTGAGTTGTGCCAACACTGATGCTATCTAGTCAAAAAAGCCACAATTCACATCTTTCTCTGTAAAAACCACATTTCAGTCCCACCATGAAGGGTTAACCTGCCCTGATTAAACTCTGGTAAGTCCTTCCGGATCAGTAATTACAACAATAAAAAGAGTAACTTCACTTCATGGATGTCTAAGGATATCTATTCTGTTTAAATTTTATTCATCATTAATTTCCAAACTCATGTTCTAGCTAGACTTCTCAATGTCGAATTCAGTACACTTTTCTCAATATATTTACTTTTCTGCTCAGTTGTTCAGGATAATAGAACTAAAAAACTGGAAAAAATTCAAACTTGACTAATATTTTATTGTTCACATATTAAAGCAATTTTAAACTCACATCAATGTAAAAAGAAACACTGTAAGCATATAACTAGAAATTGATTTTTGGAGAATTTAAGTGGAATTTTCATTTAAAAAAATAACATTTTAATGTAATCATTTTACTAGCTAACTATTTATTTCTGTCTACATTATTGTCTTATGAATTAAGAAGAAAGAAATTGAAGATGATTTCTAAAAATAAAACCATGAATAGATATGACTTTCAAATTCGATCCCTTCCTGTTTAATGAATACGATTAATTTTCTCTCAGGGTGATTTCTCTGAAACTTCTGTACTCATTATGCTGAATTGTCTCTAATTACTGTTTTCAGGCAATTTGGCACAAATAGACCAAGTTCAACATTACAATCCTCATGGACTCTATGGTGTTTGATAAACAGAAAGTTGTAACTTGAGGTGCGTAAGCATGATGGCCAATCGGCAGCCCACGGAGTGGAACCCTGAGAAGGGATTGGGGAGGTGCGCCCTTCACCTGCCTGGCTGTCCTTCTGTGACGCTCAGAAACGCTCTCCCAAGTGGGACGGAGCCCTCTGCCTGACTCAACTGGGACTGAGATTGGGTTCAGCGTTGAGCGCATCACCTGAAAGAGGCATTCTGTTGTAGAAGAATACACTGTGCTCAGAACTGCGGAAAGAAAACAGCCAACGGGACAGCTCTGTTTGGGTAATAAGCGGTCCCATTAGTAACTCAAGCCCGCCCTGAACTTTCCGAGAAGGAAATCAATATTCCCATTGCCTATAGGAGCTCTGGTTTATAGCCTTGGTTCACACTTGATTTCATTCTCCCTCCCCCCCCCCACCCCCCCGAAGTTGTGAGCCACCCACAGGGACAGTGGGAACAAGGATTCTCGATGAAATGGGCCTCCTAGGAGAGGCCTGGCCTCCTTCCTGCCGAAGAGGAGCCCAGGCCTCAGGAAAGCCTTTCACACTGAGAGCCAGCCCAGCAGCGCTCGCCCCGGGGCCTGTCTCAGAAATGGCGAGTCACAGGAAGCCCAGGGACTGACTGAGCGGGGAGGGAAAGGAATGTGGTTGGGTTCAAGGGAGGTTATGTTTAGTTTAAAAAAAAGAACGCCGGTTTAAGAATTTCCTAAAATGCTCGAGAATCTCAAAATGCCGTAATCAGAAGCAATTGTCAAATTTACTTTGACATTTGTTTTTCATTGTGTAATCCTGTGCAAAATCACATCTCAACCTTTCATACATATATATTTTATTGGAAGACACTTAAAAGGAGTCTTTAGGGGGATGAATACATTAGAGACCTATTGCTAGCAAGACAGAACGTCAGAGGTATGTACATATTTTGCTCCAATTAGTAGAAAGCCTATTGTTTTGACTCACTCTGAAACTAGAAAATATGTATTGTTTGTGATTTCCTACAGAATCTGAATAGATGCACACCGCCATGTACGTAGCTATCGCTGAATTCTGGCAGTGACACAGACACGTGGCCAAACAGGATTCCATGCCCAAATATCCCATCTTCCTCCGGCTCCAGCTGCAGATGGCCTTCCCAAGTCCCCAGCTCCTGTAAACTGCCACAGCTCCGCAGTCACTTGGTCTCCTCACTGCATTTGAATGACCTGGTCCGCTCAGAGGCAGAGGCTGGCTGGAGATCCTGCCGATGGGTCCCTTTCCCTCGCAGAGCCTCACTGTGGGCCGCCAGGGCGCAGGGCCTCGGGCGGGCTCTGTAACTTAACACGTCTGTGAAATCACCGCACCCAGCGATGGTTTGATCTCCCAGCCACCCTAGCTTGGCCCCGGCTCAGGGTCCGCGGTGGCGGCCACGTCGCCTGGCTCACCTGGCTGAGGTTTCTCCTCCTCCCTTTCTCTGCCTTTTCTGCACAACAAGGCAATCCGAAGGGGGTGTCACTGAGGTGTCACCGGGTCTGTGACGCGTGAAAAGCTCGGCCAGTGAACAGAAAACAGAATCCCGGAGGCTCCAGGGCATCACGTTTCGCCAGGGCCAGGAAAGCCGAGCCGGCCGAGGCGCCTGGGATGGGAGTTTGAATGAGGACACTTTGTCCATGAATGGAAACTCTACATTCTTTGTTATTTTAACAGGCTGTGTCTGTTCTCCTTGAAAGAAATTGTATGAAGGGAGATTGGATTAAGTCGTTTTTATTTTATTTCAAAGCACTTGTACACTTTTCCAAAGATCAGCTTACTCAGCCGAGTAATAAACTCTTGTTTTACAATAATACTAGTGTATATTATATCACTCTAGCTTACAACCAAATACAGAATTAGAGTTGTGGGACAAAACATTTGTTTCTTTGGTGAATGAGGCGTATATCATTACCTATTCACTCTGCCACATATAACGTGAACCTTTTAAGCTGCTCAGAGAAGTGCCCAGCGAGTTAATCTGCTTTAGGAGAAACACACACACACACACACACACACACACACACACACACACACACACACACACCAAAACGCTTTGCACCTACTCAGCCTCGTTCTGCGTTTTCTTTCTTTCTTTTTGTTAATTAGCCATTTGCAGCCCAAAGGAAGTCTAAGTTTCTATCTTCTTTGCATGCGCATCTTTGGAAAAGTTAGAAAAATGTGTCCGTAACGTCTTCAGTTCCACCTTGCACACATTCTAGGGGGGAGCAGTCTCACGGTGGCTGAGAGAGTTCATTTAACCGAGTTGGCTGTTGATTTCTCACCACAGAGCATGCAGATTTTCAAATCAAAAATAACTTAAATTACAATACTGTTTACTTCTCAGACCTCAAACTACCCAAGCATATGATTATTATTGCTCATTTTTTAAAACTTGTGAGTATCACCCCAGTTAGTCTCTTATCTCCCTCTAAGGTCTCGGTCATTATGAACTTAACATTGGCTTAGATACTGCCACTATAGACCAAAACTGTTTTTATACTTGCTGTTTAAGGAACTGGAGTTTTTCTTGGTGTCTCACAGACTGGCCAATTCTTGGCTGGTTTACTTCGTTTTTACCAATTTGTTCAATAGTCAACTTTGCTGTAGGAAAAGAATGATAAATTTGCATGCCTTTTGCTAAGTGTGACGTTTAAGAAATTCATATATTTCCAGTTAACGTCACTTTGCTGAATCCTGTTAAGGTGCTTACTAACACGACCTCTTGATGGATTCATGTTCTACCGTGGCCACCGCTGCCTCCTCTGCAGAACAACCAGGGAGAGGGTGCGGGTGGTCTCAGCAAGCCCAGGAATTAGCTGCTTGATTTCTGTCTCCACCAAATGCTTCGGGTGAAGTGACGATTTCAGCCAGAGTGATGCCCTCAGCATGTTCCTACAGGACAGACTGAGCCAAACAGCGTGTGCATCGTCCTTGCACGCTCAGCATCACAAGACATAATAACCCATCTGAGTCAACTCCTCCTCGTGAGAACAGGTTTGGGTACAAAAATATCCCATCATCCAACACCACCCCTTTAACAGCCTGCAGATGCTTTAGAGCGCTTTGGGTTCTGAGAAAGCACCCTCCAAGGCCCCAAGTTCAATGTCACCTGTAGAACCAGTGTTTCCCTGCTGGGGAGGGTCCATCCCTACAACCAGATTCAGTACATTTAAAAAATTTTATTTAATTCAGTGGCTTCCACACCTTGGTACTATAAAAGGACTGGTAAGGAATGGGGAAAGAGGAGACAGAGAAATAAGATGAACGTGAAAGAAGAAGAAAAGAGGGAAAAATGAATAGGTATGGAAATCAGTGGAGGACAAAATACCCACATCTGCTTTGATAGTTGCCCTACCAAGATGCAGTTTGTGAATGAAAAACAAAGAGAAAAACAGATCCTAGTGCTTCTCCAAGTCGGGGGTGGGGGTGGGGGGGCGCGCGGGATGACTGACAAAGACGGGCTCGTCAATGACACAAGGTTTCCCAGCAACGACCGTGGCACGTGGCATCGAGTGGATGCTCCTGAAGTGGAGGCAGAAGCAAGAAGCGCACAGCGACATGCCCCTCGGGGACTTGTGGGCGTCAGATGGTAAAATGGAAGGTGGGTGGGGAAGGCCCGTGACGAGCATGTCCCAGGAGGTGGGGAGCCTCACACAGGAGCAGGGACAGTGGCCAAGGGCAAAGCTGACTGTCACTGGATTTCCTCGTCTCTGGGGGAGGGACATCATGAAACAGATGAGTTTAAATAACCAATGAATGGTGTCATTTGGTGAAAACGACAATCCTTTTAAACCTAATCGGCTAGATACCGAAGTTGGGGTATAAAGGGTTAGGGACTGGTCAGTTTGAGTGCCCTCTCAAACTATGAATACTTTTTTCTTTGAATTGTTTAAATTCCAGGTTACAAAAAAACACAAAGATTGACATTTTAAGAATTTTGTGTGTTATAGTTAATTAACTCTAAATGGCCTCCCAACACCCAAAATAAAATTTAAAAGGAATCACAGGTATTTGACCTGATATTAACCCCTAATTAGAATAATAAGAATTTAAAAGTAAGAGAAGTTGAAAAAATACCAGGTGGATAAAGCCTTTTTTTTTAATTCTGAGGATAATGACATGGACAGGTTTGGGGGGCTGACGTCGTCCCCTAAGAGCGCTTGTGATGTCTCAGTGTCACTCCATGCTCGCCGGGCTGCATAAGGACAGCTGACCCAAGGAGCGCACCCCCAGGCCCAGAGGCCCAGTGCCTCCCCGTGCCCACCTCCTAACTCTCCCCCGGACGCTGTACACTTGGAGGCAGAGAACGCAGGCCCAGAGAGGCCCCGGAGCTTGTGTGTGACCTCAGCGCCAGGGCTCGGCCAAGAGGTCAGTGCTGAGCCTGGCAGCGCCACTCCGGAGGCCGAGTCACCAGCTGCTCTGGGGCCTCTCGGCAGGAGGCGGCCCTTCCCAGGCGCCCAGGCCCCTCGGAAAGAGCGGATGAGCGATCGGGTCTGAGTCAGAGGGTCCTTTCACCGGGACCTCCAGGCTGAGGCCCTGGGCGAGGGGCACCCGTCCCCAGGTTGAAACAGGGGTGATGTCCGCAGCCATGGCCAGCTCTTAGTGTGTGAGCGAGACACCCCTCCAGCCAGCAGCGCCTCTGCCGGGGATGTGGCTGACCCCTCTCCGCACTCCAGCCCTTGACCCCAGTTACGTTACTGAGAGAAGCGTTCCAGAAGGCCGGGGAGGGAGAGTTGGCTACGAATAAGCGCCCCAGCCGCCCTCAGCCTTTCTTGCAGAACTAGGTAATCTGTTTAAATAAATGCTGGTCTTTCATAGGATGTTATTTCTCATTTTCCCTGGAACCACATCTACCGGCCTCAGCCCTCGCACACCGCACACACACATTCAACGGACAGCTTGGACGCCACAGAGCAAGTCCCCGCTCCAGCTGGACGGGACTAGCGTCCAGGTCGGACGCCGCTTTCTGGACTGCTGCCTCTCACTCCCACCCCACATCCGGCTCCCTCCACAGCCAGCAGTCTGACTCGCCCCCTGGCCCCGGGTTTCTCCCATCATGTCCCTACGCTGAGGTGTGAACTCGGAAGCCCCTGCCTGTGTGAGCTCTGGGCGAGGCCACGCACACACTAGAATCACAGAGAGAGATCCTGTTGGCTAATGTATCAACAATATCACCACGGAGAAACCCCATTGGCTAACGTCTCGAAATACTAACCTGCCACAGCGTCCGGACACGGTTGGAAGGAAAGATGCAGGAGGGCGTGTGACGAAGAGGAGGTCTCTAACCCATCAGTGAAGACACGGTTTTCCCATGACATACCCTTTGCTGGCAACCGAACAGCCGTCTGGCTGACTTCGGTTTGGCAATTCTTATGAGCCAGACAGACTCCTGCATCCAATTTTCTCTGGAAAGCCTCTGCCAAATCCACGTTCTCCATCTTTTCTGTTAAGCTGGACTTTTTTTTTGAAGGTAAAGGGACGCTGCTGCCCAGCCAGCGCAGCTCAGTGGTTGAGCGTCTACCTAGGAACCAAGAGGTCACGGTTCCATTCCCGGTCAGGGCACAGCCTGGGTTGTGGGCTCCATCCCTAGTAGGGGGCTTGCAGGAGGCAGCCGATCAATGGTTCTCTCTCATCATTGATGTTTCTATCTCCCTCTTCCTTCCTCTCTCTGAATTCAATACAAATTAAAAACAAAACAAAACACAGGACATTTGGAGGTGGGATTGTGTAAATCATGGAATCCCCCCCAAAATGAACACTTGGGGAATATAGAGAGCAATGTTTTTATTTTTATTTAATTTTTTTATTTGGGGAGGGTCCTGGACCCCTCAAATCATACTCTGGAGGTGACTGCCTGTCTCATATGTACAAAAGGCTCAGATTTGGGCTCTCCAATGGAGACAGATCTTCCAGCAAACAGGAGACATGGGGTCATTCCCACCAAATAAGTAATGCATTTTAATAGTCGGGAAAAAACAACAACTAATGAACTCGAGAGCAGTTTGAACATGTGTGGGTTTCGTGTTTGAAAAAGAAATCACCTCAGTTTCCCAGGAGGGTTGTAAAAGGCAGGACTAGAAAATGTCCATGCGGCCGTAAAAACCAAGGAGCCCTGGAAACTCTCCACGTAATCCCGGGCTGCGGAATTTCCATTTCAGGAAAAGACCTATTAAGGCTTCTCCACCTGGGGTCAGGGACATGGCGTCATCCTTCTAGAATGTGGTGCGGCCCTGACTCTCACCAGGACGCTCTGTGCACGGCTGTCCCCCAGGCGGCGCTGGCCGGAGCGGCTCAGCAGCTAAAGACAAGGGCCATTGTCATCCTGACTGATGGGAAGTGAGCTCTTCAACTCACTTCCTATCTCTCTTTCCAGCTAGGGTTCCAAGTAAGCAAACCCAGAGCATGGGAAGAAGTTGCAGGAGAAAGGGCCCCTGCCTGCCACCTTCCTCGCATGCTTCTGTCCCGTGTCCGCCTCCTCTGGGGCTGCTCACGGCCCCTCTGGGTGCCTCCTGAGTCAGCAGCTCACACACCTAATTCTAGGAAGGCTTCGGCCAGCGAAGTCACTGTTGGGGGCCCCCTCCCCCCAGGGCTGGCACTGCTGGACTGGACACTGCGCCATGCCGTGGGGATGAGCTTTGACTCTCAGCTTGCTCCTCATCTTCCAGTTCATTCTCATCAAAGGCTTGATTCTCCCCGTGCAAGAGCCGCTCTGCGGACGCAGTTGGGTGCAGGAGTCTTTTCACCGTGTCACCCTATCCGGCGTGTTTCCAAACGCCATGCGGTGCCTGCATTTCTTCACGGAAAATACAAATATTTGCCAACCCAGCTGCACGCAGGGAGGAAAGCCTTCATCCTCAGGTTCCCAACGTCCCGTCTGCTGGCGGGGCCTCAGTGTCTGCTCCCGGGCGGCTGGTCCTGAGCGTCCAGGAGGCCTGGCTCCCAGAACAGCCCAAACGGCCGGTGAGCGGGGCGCGTCTGGTGCATCTCGGCGCCTTCCCTCGGGCGGTGTCTGTGGTTCAGGTGCAAACGCCGAAGCTCGTGCAGAAAAGAAAACATTTTCCTGTCCTGTTAGAGCGACAAGAGCAAAGCACAAAGGGAGCAGCGCCTCCTCTGCCCCCAGCGGTGAGGGGCGGCCCCGCAGGGCCCCCGGGCTCGGGCCACGCGGCCAGGCTGCCTGCCACCCGCTTTGTGTGGCCGCGGCGTGGGCAGGAGCCTGCTCTGGCCGAGGACCTGCTCAGCTGCCTCCCGTGTCTGCCCTGTGCCACCTGCCGCCTGTCCTTCTGCCCGGACACGGCCACCTCTTCATCCGCTCGGCGTGGGGGGGACAGGACAAGCCCTGCAATGTCCTTATGTGCTCACAGGGCGCTCTGCGGCTCCTTGCTGGCCACAGGTTCTCTCTTAGGTACAGAGTTAGAAAACTATCAAAAAACTAGTCTTGCCCGGCCAGTGTGGCTCAGTGGTTGAGCATCGACCTATGAACCAGGAGGTCACGGTTCGATTCCCAGTCAGTGCACAAGCCCAGGTTGCGGGCTCCATCCCCAGTGTGGGGCGTGCGGGAGGCAGTGATCCATGATTCACTCATCATTGATGTTTCTCTCTCTCTCTCCCTCTCCCTTCCTCTCTGAAATCAATAGAAACATATTTTAAAGAAACTAGTCTTCTGACTCATCAGTATTCAGGTGCCTGGTGAATAGCCACTCTTCTGTGCCTCTGCCTCGCCTCCATCTGCGGGGTCTGCTCACAAACATTCCACGTGAACGCGTATCTGAAAGCTAGTTCATTCTAGCCAGAGTCCGTTGGCAACATACAAACAGCTTGTACGTTCTTATCTTGGTACTATTTTAATGAATATGTTTTATTTGAAAATCAAAACAACTAATCTCATAGCTCATTGAGATCTTCTTCCATTCATCAATGGTATAATGGATACATGTTTAGCCTCTGTCATCAAATAGAACTTTGTTTAACGCCTGCCCTTGTAAATTTCCAAGCAATTCTGGGCAAATTACCACTCCTCATTTCACCTGTGTCGTCTCTAAAGCTGGAGATAAGAATAAGATTTGCAGCACTGGGTTATTATAAGGATTGAATTATCTGACATGTTCCACATGTAGTACTTCACATATGGCCTGTGATTTCAATGTCCATGAAGATGGTGATGAAGATGAAGATGATGGTTGATGCTATGTCTTCAGTGAGTCATAAGCCAGCTTCCCTTAAGATTAATTAATCTTTGGCTATTCTATGAAGTCATTAAAATAATAGAATGTAGCCCCAGATGCAATCCTTTGCCGCTCCTCATTTACAGATGCAGAAACTAAGATTCAAATAAGTTAAACAGGAGTCACAGATTTCATAACTAGCACAAGGTCTAGGAATAAAACCTGCGTTCTTCACCCAGGGCCTCTGAAGTTCTTGTGTTTTCCTCTACATTGTGCTGTTTGCCTGTCTGACAGCTTCCTTTGTCCTTCCCGCCAACAATAAAAAACAATAAAGTTTACGAATGGAGTGCAGATACTAAGGCCAGATTTAGAGGAGGAGGAGGTGGGGTGGGAGAGAGAGAATTCTAAACAGCAAGCTCACTAAAATCTCCCCTTGTTAGGCCTCCAAGAAAGGTGAGTCTGAATAAGGACTGAGAATATCTTGGGTGGGTTCCATTACTTGCTAACCTGTGCTGGGAAATTGGGCTGGACATGTAACAGCAAAGACTTCTGGTTTTATTCTAAAAGTACTCTTTTAAAAAATGTTTTTATTGATTTTAGAGACAGAGGAAAGGAGAGGAAGAGAGAGAGAAACATCGATCAGCTGCCTCCCACACTGGTGACCCTCTGTTGCAAGGGACAACACTCAACCAACTGAGCCACACTGGCCAGGGCTAAAAGTACTCTTGAGTGGACTTCGTCAGCCTTATCCCAAGACTCAACTTGGTTTCTGTCTCGTTTTGTATGGCAAACTGTTGGCTCACTCACAGAAAGCCATGCCCACCTAATCTCCTTCTCCTTGGACAACTCAAGCAGAGACTGGAACATCAGGGAATGCTTTCCCCTCCTCCTTGAGAGCTGTGGGTAACCACGTGTGACCAATAAGATGCCGACCGAGGAGCTTCTAAGAAGGCTTTTGTTACCCTATAAAGAGGAATAATATGAGAGGAGAGCTCATTCTCCAGTTTTAAAATGTTTTGAATATGAATATTATCTCTAGAGCTAACATAGCAAATTTCCTCCCATGAAGCAATCATCATGAGGACAAGAAGCCACCAGCTAAGAATGGTGGATGGGAAGGAAGAAAGAAACGGAATCCTTGAACATATGATGGACTATTGCTGACCTACCCTGAGCCCACACATCCTAGTTTTGTCGTTCACAGTCCATGGCATGTTTTAAGTCGTCATGAGTTGAGTTCTCCGGTGCTTATAGCAGATGCTGTTTCCGAGCGACACTTCCTCACGGAGAGTGTGAGGTGCGTGGCAGCATCTCCCCCGAAGTGGAGGAAGGCTCCACGTTCTCCCCCACCAGCTTCGGGGGAGGAAAGGGAGTGGGAATCTACAAGCAATCCGCGGTGAAAAGGTAAAGACGATTCAAAAACGAACGAGAAGTATTGTCTCAGCATAGGCCAATCCTACCATTGGGAGCTTTACCTCTCAGCACAGTAGACCGATTATTTGTCTTTGACCGACAGCCTTGAACCTTATTGCAAACCACCTAAAATCAGGATGTTCAGAGTTGCAACGAGCTTTACAGATAAAGGAGAAACCCTAAGTGTTTACCTTAAAGATGTTTCCCAATTTTTTGATATTTCATATCAGTAGTCGTATTTCATTTGCTGAGCTGCATACATGATTCACAGCAATCACTGACTCTTTATGAACAACTCAGGAGAACATAGTACATGTCTCTGTGGGCCTCTCAGAGACAGTCCACTCATTGATGTACATGCCTATTTGGAAAGTGCACACTAAAATTTCTTTAAAACGGGTTTGGTGTAAACTTTTTGGAAAGGGATTTAAAATGCACGCACCCTTGGGCCATGCATTACACTTCAGGGACCTGGGTTTATTTACTCACTGTGTTAAATTAAAGATGGCTGCAGTCACTTCCTTCTGTTGAGGGGAGAGTCTAATGCCCCTGCCCTTAACTTCAGGATGGCTCGAGGGGATTCCTTGGCCAGTAGAAAATGGCGAAAGGGATGTGCTGGAACTTCAAAGGTTAGTTCCTAAAACACCTGGCAGCTCCCATCTGGGTCTCTTAGAACACGTTCTTGAGCTCCGAGTTGCTAGGTGAGGTGCCCGCTACATGGAGACGTCCATGCTGAAGGGCCCACATGGAGGCGCTCTTGTCAACAGTCCCCTCTGAGCCCAGCTTTCCCATCATCCCCATCACGGTGCCATTCACAAGAGGGACTCTGCCTTGCATTGCAGACAAGCACACCTGCCACCCACATACTACGGAGTGATTTCCATGAATGCCACAGGAAACGGAAGAACCGCCTAGAAATTCCCGACACACAAACCCTTGAGATAAAATAAAGGATGACGTTAAGCTGCTAAATTCTGTGGCAGTTTGTTACACAGCAATGGATTACTGTAATGTTCACATAAGTGCAAAAAGACATAAGCAAGAATGCCCATGGAAGCATTATCTGTAAAAATTAAAACCTGGGACAACTTAAATTCCATTAATAAGGCACTGGTTAAGAAAATTCTAGCAAACTCATTCAAGGAACTATTATACATCAGGCTGCCAAAATGATTTGGGCAAATATATCTATTTATATAAAATGATGCCCATGTTGGAAGCACGGAACAGACTGATGAACCTCAGAGGGAAGGGGGACGGTGGGAAGAGGTTAACCAAATAACTTACATGCAAATGTTCATAACCCCTGACACAGACAGTAGTGCGGTTAAGGCCTGGGGACGGCGGAGCAGGGTGCAGGGGGTCAGTGGGGGAAAAAGTATATCTGTAATACTTTCAACAATAAAGATAAATTAAAAAAATAAAACGATGCCCATGTTGTCTGAAGTCTGTAACGTTCCAAGCTGAGAAACATCATTCTATAGGTTTGAATTCACACACACAGATATGTCCGGATGGACGTCTATACACAAGACCACTAAGGGTTTCAGCATCGTGGTACTGACTGTTCCTCCTTTTGCCAGTATTTTTAGCGTTATTGTTTACAGATAATTTTGTTACTGTTACTTTTGTTTACATTGCTTAGGCAGTACAGATGCATTAAGGAATTTTGAAAATCAGCAAAAAGTGGCAAAAAAGTAGATAGTACAATTCTAAGCTTCTCTATGCATGTTTTATTTCACGCGAGGTTCACATGGCTTTACATCTTTCTACATCGGGGTTTCCCAGATCTAACATCATATCATCTGCAAATGATTATTTCACATTCTCCGTTCCAAGTTTCCCTCGCTGGCCTCGGGACAGTGTTCCACAGGAATGGCGTCTTCCTAGCGCTTCGGACTGGGTCTCGCTTGTCTGTGGACTGAGCTTGATAGTCTTCATCATGTTGAGGAAGCGTTTTTATTTCTATACTAAAACCCATACTACTCAAGGGTTCTTGGATTTTGTTATAGCTTTTTGGCCATCCAATTGGAAAGACTATATTATTTTTGTATTCAACTTGTCTATGTGATAAATTTTATTAATAGATTTCATAATAATGGATAGGTTTATTGTTGGAATAAAGACCATTTTGCTGTAGTCTCTTTAGGATTTTGCCTGTCTACAGTCATAAAGCATTGGATGCACATATTTCTTTTCTGTTTATCTTTGTCAGCTTTTATTTTCAGAATAGTTCCTGCTTTTTAAAGTGAATTTGGCAACTTTCTTTTTTATCTATGTTTGCAGAAATTTTTGTAGCACAGACATTATCTGTGTCTTGAAAACTCACAATAAGTCAAGTGTAAAACCATCTGTCTCTGCAGATGCTTTTTCGTTTGTGCTAAGTTTTTGACAGTTTCCAATAATTTTGCTTTATTAAATTTTTAAAAAATATGCATTTTATTGATTTTTTACAGAGAGGAAGGGAGAGGGATAGAGAGTTAGAAACATCAATGAGAGAGAAACATCGATCAGCTGCCTCTTGCACACCCCCTACTGGGGATGCGCCCACAACCAAGGTACATGCCCTTGACCAGAATCGAACCTGGGACCTTTCATTCTGCAGGCTGATGCTCTATCCACTGAGCCAAACCAGTAGGGCAAAGTTTTTTTGTTTAAGTCCATGTTCAATTAGTTCTGGATGTTGCTATAATTTTCTTTAGAAAATTGTCCATTTTCTTGAAGTTATTAAATATATTAGTATTATTTTTAGAATAATGTTATTTTTAAATGTACTCTATAACTGTTGTAATATCCCATTTCTCATTTTGGAAACAATTTGATTAATCAGAGTTTTTCTCTATTGTTTATAAAAGTCTCATATTTGTCATTTCCATTATTTGGCTATGTAATTATTTCTGCTTGAAGCTACATTATGTACTTCCTTCTGAAATATTTAGATTTTACTTATTTTCTTCCTATCTCTTAAGTAAATCCTTGAAATAATGTTTCATTTATTTAAAAAAATAATGAAAATAATACTGTGAATATACCTTTGGTTATATCTCATAAGTCTAATGTGTGCTTTTTTCTACTCATTCAGTTATTATTGTATTAAATATGGACCCAAAATTGGAAGCCAACCTGATATTTTCTATACCTTGAGAGTAACCACTCACTGTGGATCAGGTTAATTTAACCTAAGGTCTCTTCTGTGTCTAAAATTCTTTGGTTCTAGAAAGAGTTCAGACATAGATTATGGTGAGGATTTATCCAGCAATTTCACTTATCGATATATATAAAAGCCTAAGTGACCATTCCACTGTCGGACCTGTAGCTACAATGCGCAATGACCACTGGGGGGCAGACGCTCCAACTGGTTGCTATGACACACACTGACCACCAGGGGTCAGGTGCTTAGTGCAGGAGCTGCTGAGCTGCAGTGACTTGGCAGCTGCAATTCTTGGGTGACGCACCCGGAACAAGAGAGGAGGGAGCTTGATTCTGGGGTGCGTCACCCAAGAACTGCCCTCTCACAATTCAGGACCCCTCGGGGGATGTCAGAGAGCCAGTTTCAGCCTGATCCCCGCAGGCCAGGCTGAGGGACCCCACCAGTGCACAAATCTGTGCACCAGGCCTCTAGTATTGAATAAAGTTAAGAAAAATATTAATTTAATAAGGCAGCTAAAATGAACCCCTAAAAGAATCCTCTCAGTTGTATATATTTTATTGGAAATTGAATAAAGACAAGAGAAGAGAAGTTAGGGAGACTGACTTTCTTTTATACTTTGTATAATATTGCCAGAAATTTCTCTGACAGAAGAATTAGCTAATTTAGATGCCAAAAATATGTTTTCTAGTCCCAAGAAAGATCTTCCAAATCAATAAAAGAACAATTAAATTAATAAACTTCAAGAATCATTTTAGACTGCAATAACTACACTTTAATATGTGCATAAATTCTCTCTCTCTCATAAGCCTCAATATATCAGTTATTCGATGCTTTTGGAAGTATTTTTGCTGACAGGCACAAGTTTATCAAGACTATTTTATCTCTCTGTTCACTTTGTTGAGGAGGGAATCCTAATACTGAAAGCCTAGGTGGCGTCACGCCCTTGTGCGATATTGCCACAAGATGGCTGGCAGGGGAGGACAGTTGGGGGCGATCAGGCTGGCAGGCTGGCAGGCAGGCAGGCAGGCGAGTGGTTAGGAGCCAGCAGTTCAGGATTGTGAGAGGGATGTCCGACTGCTGGGCCTAAACCGGCAGTTGGACATCCCCAAGGGGTCTCAGATTGGAGAGGGTGCAGGCTGGCTGAGGGAATTTCATGCACTGGGCCTCTAGTGGTTATATAACTAGCAGAAGCAAAATCTGAGAAGCATGGCAATTTTTAAAATTGACACTATTTAAGTAGTGTGGTTCCTTCCTTGTATTTCTAAGCATCTCAATAGATGGTTGTGCATTCATTGATTTGGTTATGAACACTGTTGATATTGGATCTGGAAAGATATTGAAAATGTTTCCCATAAGAATCCATTATGTATCTATTTTTCTCTATGACGTGGCCATCCTCAGCTATTCACACTCAGTGGTATCATCAGCATTTCTTTCCTGAAGACGGAAGTTTGTCAAAAGCTAAGTCACCCTGTTTCTAGACATGAACTCTATATTTATACAACTAAGTTAAATATCAAACTCGCCATGGTTCAATAATGAAAATGAATTATTAGATTAAAAAATCCCTTATTAATTTGGTTTTACATGTAAATTAGTTTGTTTCAGTATTTTTCCCTGAGAGGCAGGGCGACAACCAGGAAGTATCTGCCTTATGCTAATGTGGGATTTTGGACAAGTTACTGAAACTTTTACAAATTCTTTCCTGGCTGTAAAAATAAGCACTACGTTGCACACCTCATGAGGAATAAATACAATCATGTAAACGGTGGCTACTCTCACTAATTTCGTTATTTTGGCTACTCTGAATGGTTGATGGCTTTCCATGACATGCAAGAAAAACACTTTAAAATCATTTTTCTTAGAATGGTTGTTTAAAACACAAAAATGTTAGGTCAATAATTTTGTCTTACTAAGTGCAATCCTATTTTGAAAATGGAAATTGCTAGACATCCACTTGTTCCCAGGCATGTGTGATACATTTATCACAAATTATATTTAAGAAAGGGATTCATTTTATTTAAGAAAGAGTAAAAGTAAGTGGTTCCAAGTCCATCTTTAAAATAATGTAACTAAAATATTGCCAAGTGCTGTTCAGTTGAAGTCGTTTTCCCCAGACTGCCTAATGGTGGGGCCTCTGGATTGGGGTCAGGTGGTTTCTTGGGCATTTGATCTTGGACTCTGCTCTCGACCTGCTTAATAAGGGTGCCGAGATGCTTGACCCAGGGCCGCACATTTATTTTTTGGGAGGATTATGTATTTCTGGAATGCTTTAAGATTAGGTAAGTCCGGGGGAAATTGAATAGACAATATATCCAAATAACATGGCTATGGATATTAATAAATAACTTAAGAGACTTAAAAAAGCAGACATCATATAGGGCAGCAGCCCTTAGCCTCAATCACTTCATTCAGTGGGTCGATTTGCACTATTGAGGGTTCCCTTCCCAGCCGGTAGGCACACCAGAAGTCTGGGCTGCTGTTTGAAGCAGGTGTTCCGTGCACCATGCCCGAGGCTGCCTGTGGTGCTGCCAGAACATGGACTGGAACTGCCCCAGTTAAAGAACCTCCCCATGGTCAGTAGGATGAGAATTGGGGTCTAATGCGTACTGGTCTGGGCAGTTGGGAAAAACCTTGATGAAAATGGTGACTTTGGCAGCAAGTGTGACGGCCCTGCCAGCAGAGTGGGAACCAGAAGCAGACCTTTCAAAACAGTGCCAGGTCCCTCAGCCTCCCGGTTACTTCTCCAAAACGGTATGCACATCCCCATGTACTTCTATGGGCCAAGAACTGTAACTGATAACAAAATCTCCACCAAACACTGGCAGCGGCAATATGTTACCCATCTACTTCTCTAAGTTTTCTTTATTTTTTTTCAATTTTTTAATCATAGTATGATTGACATATAACATTCTATTATTTTCAGGTCTACAAAATAATGCTTCGATATTTGTATTTATTGTGATGCGATCACTGCAATAAGTCTACTTTCCATGTATCACTGTACACAGCTACAACATTTTCCTTGTGATGATAAATTTTAAGATCAACTCAGCAACTTTGAAGTATGCAATGCAGTATAAACATCCCCAGGACTTATTTATTTTATAGCTGTGAGTTTTATCTAAGTATTTATTTTAGGTCAACAATCTATGACGTGATTCTAAGATGCTGGTCTCACGCCCACCTGAAAGCAGAAATGGGTAGGAGTGGGTGGCAAGTTAGGGAAGACTCTCTGGGATGGGGCACTGATATACTGGGAGGGGACGAGAGGGGTCGGCCATTCTCAGGTGAAGGTCGGGTCACGCGGCATGAGAAAGGCTCAGAGGCCAGTATTAAACACACCATTATGCATATCTTTCTGGTTTTCAAGCTCTTTTATTTGTCTGTATAATTAGGTTATATAGGATACTGGTATGTGGCGAAGTAATAAAAGAATTATCTCTGCTATTTATAAAATTTTCCCCGGAGTTGTTAACTAACCCAAAATCGCTGATATAATTAAAATAGATGCTAAATATCATCACTTGAAAGTAGCCTTCTCTAATTATGAAAGTCTACTCTTCTAGCAATTTCTACCAAGTTATCCATTTCCTGTTTTGAAGATATAGAATTAAGTCCCCTTAGTCTCTTAATTATCATTCATTGCAATACATTACTGTCTAATTTGTATTCATATGTTAACCAGAAGAGAGATTTAAGCACTCCGGTTTCTCTACCCCTAACATTTGTCGTGTTATCCTTCTATAACATCGAGACTCTCATGGGTTTCCATTGCCACCATCTAACTTGGTCCATAGTCATACTCTGCTTCCGGATGCCGCATCTCTTGTTTAACTAACCACCCTTCTGTTGGGATTAGTCAGACCACTTCATTCTCCCCATTGGTCGTCACACCTCCTCGCCCTCCTTTAGACCATAGACAAGGTGGTCTTGGATAAAAAATGGTTCCTAAATGTGCTAATCCTTCCCTGTTCGGTCCCTGTCTGCCAGGCACTCTCCACCCGGCTCCGAGTCCTCACTCAACCAAGAGAGTAGATTGCAAAGCTGCGAGAGAGTTCATGGTGCCCTTCCCTGCTCCGCCCCTGCGGGCACTGCGCTCCTGAGCACAGGAAGTTCAAGGACGCCTCCCTCCTTGGCTCACGCTCTCTCTGCACTCCTGGCAAACGACATATTTGTCAGCGGGCTGTGGCAAGAACACCTGTCCCACTGCTAGCGTTTGCTTCTTGTTTCTTTCTGTTCTTAACCTTGTTCTTCATTCAAGGTCTTGATGTAAGCCAGTGAGGGGGAATTCTGCTTCCAACAACGCTGCGACTGCTGAAAGAAGAAGATCAACACCCCTGAAAGTGATAGCAATGCAATGATGATGTTATGAATCCTGAGACGATGTGGTCCATGTGCCTGTTTTCACAGTAAATGTACATTTTATGGGAATACCCACAAACAGGTTGCTATGTGGATAACGCGCACCCTCTCGGCGGCAGCGCACCTGGTGAGAAAGTCACAGCCACGTAGAGGAGCAGCAGCAAGTGGCCGCACAGGCTCCTGTGTGCCCACCTCCCTCTTGGTTCCCCGCAGGCCTTCCCAG
This sequence comes from Eptesicus fuscus, assembly GCF_027574615.1. Lineage (NCBI taxonomy): Eukaryota > Metazoa > Chordata > Mammalia > Chiroptera > Vespertilionidae > Eptesicus > Eptesicus fuscus. The sequence goes on from NC_072476.1 coordinate 110,570,089, forward strand.
AAAGCAAAGCGCTGCTGGGAGGAGGAGCCACTGTTATGTCTCAAACTCTCAGCTCACAATTGCTGCATCCGATTTTAAAAGTCAGAGATATTAACACACAAGAACCTTCTTGTGCAATATTTTCAAGTATGAAAGTAGTGTTTTTTTGAGAATTGATAAGATTATTTGCAATTTATGAAACATTTGAAGGCTCCTTAAGTGAAAAGTTTAGAGATTAAAGAGGATTACAGGAAAGGAATCCGTGTAACAACCCTAGAAGCCACTGCTATCTAACAGCCGTAAAGTAAGCCATGAATGAAAGCCATCCAGGTGAATTTAAAATGTCTGGTGGTGCCCTAACTGGTGTGGCTCAGTGGATAGAGCGTTGGCCTGCAGACTGAAAGGTCCCAGGTTCGATTTCGGTCAAGGGCGTGTACCTTGGTTGCAGGCACATCCCCAGTGGGGAGGTGTGCAGGAGGCAGGTGATCGATGTTTCTCTCTCATCGATGTTTCTAACTCTCTATCCCTCTCCCTTCCTCTCTATAAAAAATCAATAGAATATATTTTTTTAAAAAATAAAAATAAAAAATAAATAGCCGAAACCGGTTTGGCTCAGTGGATAGAGCGTCGGCCTGTGGACTGAGGGTCCCAGGTTCGATTCCGGTCAAGGGCATGTACCTTGGTTGCAGGCACATCCCCAGTAGGAGGTGTGCAGGAGGCAGCTGGTTGATGTTTCTAACTCTCTCTCCCTCTCCCCTCCTCTCTGTAAAAATCAATAAAATATATATATTTTAAAATAAAATGTCTGGTGGTCACATAAAGAAACAACTGAAATGAAATTTAATAACACTCTCTTCAACCCAATGTACCTAAAATGCTATTTCAACATGTCATCAATATAAAAACTGATGAATATGTCACATTGTTTCCTCACACTCAGGCGTCAGAACCTTGTATTTACACGGGAAGTGCATCTCCACTGGGCCGAGCCAAGTCCAAATCTTCAGGAGCCACCCGGGGCCAAAGCTCGGGTGCTGGCGGCACAGCTGTTCCTAGACGCGGTGCCTAAACCCCAGGGCCGGGGTGCGGAGACTTGCCCTCTGAGATCATTTCCCCTCCGGCTTCTTCACCTCCTTGCCTACTCCACCCAGCCCTGGAGATCCTGCTTCTTCCAAATCCTGATACCGAAGCTCTTCTGCGGGTTCAATAAGGATCAGCAGCACGGACCCCTTCGTAAAGGCCGCAAAAGTGAAGCGAGTTAGTCATCAGAGCCGAAGGCGCTCCCCTCACTGTCACACCCGGGGCAGCTGGCAGGTGAGCCTCTATACTGTGCCTCCAGCACGCCACAACCTTGAGAGAGCAGCCTCAGCCCGCGGGGCCACGCCCAGACCCGCCCCGCCTCGGGCCACCCCCCACACCAGGGGAATGGTGGCATCCGGATTCTGGCTGTCCTCTCCTCCTTTTGACTCAGATTTGGCTGTCCGTCTACCATTTTAACATCCCCTTTTACACTCACCCCTGAGTGCTGCTCAGGACCTCGTCATCAAGGGACCCGCACTCGATGTCTTCCCTTCATTAGTCAAAAGATCCAGCAATTTGTATGTTTAATTTTGAATGAACTTTTCAGAAATGAGTTTATGCTTTTACGTTTCCCTGTGTGAACGGTTTTTATTTTCCCCGATGGCCCTGGGGCCAGGTTTATGGTAGCAGCTCCTCATGGATAATGGTGAGTCTCAGTTACCATGGAAACAAAGGCGGGCACTGTTGCTGGAATAAAGCTGTGTGCCCACCTGGTCAGTGTATTAAGTTCTCAATTAATAATTGTTCGGTATTGCCACTGTCCCCTAAACACATCAAGAAATTACTAGAAACATAGCATTGAATTAGATTGGATCCCACCTCTGAAATTACACTGACCGCCACCCAAATACCAGCTTCCAAATTTATTAGCTGCGTGATCCTGGGAATTTCTCCTACCTCCCTCACCTTCAGTTTCCTCACAGATAGACATGGAGATGATAACAGTCCTCAATGCATCGTTTTGAGGGTAAATCAGATAGTACATTTAATGTGCTCAACACAGCGCCTGGCACACAATGGAAATGTAATGAGTATTGGCTATCATTACAATGGTCATTATCATTAGCTAGAGGCCCAGTGCACGAATTCGTGCACCGGTGGGGTCCCTCAGCCTGGTCTGCGCCCTCTCGCAATCCGACATCCCCCAAAGGATGTAGTAGAGCACGAAGTAGCAGGCGGCCGGGGAGGAGCCCGAGCTCGGGCCAGGCGCAGCGCTGCTCCCACTCATCCTGACCCTGCTGTGCCTGTTGCTGCTGTGGAGGCGGGAGAGGCTCACACCGCCGCAGCTGCACTTGTCAGCCATGAGCCCTGCGTCTGGTGCCCATCGGTCAGCTAAGCGGCACTCCCACTGTGGGAGTGCACTGACCACCAGGGGGCAGCTCCTGCATTGAGTGTCTGCCCCCTGGTGGTCAGTGCACATCATAGCAACCGGTCGACCATTCGTTTGGTCATTCGGTTGCTTAGGCTTTTATATATATAGATTTTTATCACAGAGCCACTCACAGCTTTCCAGGCTAAGGTAAATCCTTCAGTCACTCAATCATTTACCCAATATTCACCTGTATGCTGGGCGCTGTGCTGAGCGCCGAAGGTGCAAAGGTGAACAGAATGGACACTGTCTCCGATGTCATGGATCTCAGTCTACTAAAATATACAGACAAACACCTGCATGACCCTAGCAAGATGCTTTGCAGAGGATGAACAGGGAGCTGTGGTGGAACTCAAACTGAGATTTTGAAGGTGGGAGGGGTCATCAAAAATTTCTCTGGTGACAGTGAAACTTAAACATGTGACGTCGGTGACTAGTCAAAGAGCAAGAAGAAAGATGCCAGTATCCAGACTCAGACACAGCAAATGCCCAGAGAAGCACACGGCCACACATTCTAGGAACAGGAAGGAGTTCAGTTACGCCGAGAGGAGCACAGAGGCAGGGCAGCCAAGGTCTGACTCTGGAAATGTCGGCAGCTGTCCATCCATCTAGAAGGCCAGGCCAGGCCCCTGGCTGAGGAGGGGCTTCCTCTCCCTTTGCTCCCAGGGGCTTCCATTCTGTTACTTCCCTTTCCCTCCAGGGCCATGATGGGTATTCGATTATTTCAGGTTCTGTCTTTTGGGAGATTTCCTCTCCATGCCCCTCCTGCTCCCGTCTACTGCCTGGCATTTGGGTTCAAAGGCACTTGGCTGCTTCTCTCTCTAGTGATTTTCTTAACCTAAAAGGCACTGCTCAGTCTCATCCGTCTGGGGCTGATCCCAAAGAATTCCTTCTCTTCAGCAACTTTGGGTCTGTGGTTCCGTGCCCTGACTTGAGTGCGAGGCGGTCCTGTCCCGGCAGGGAATTTCTGGAAGGCGGCCACTTGAAACCAGTCTGATCAGACGAGGGAAGGAAGTCTCAGGTCTTGTCATGGTGAAGAGAGCCATGGGAATTTATGGCTGACGGGGACTTTCCAGTCCTCCAGGAGCACACGGAGAGGGACCTCTCCAGGATGCAGACGCCAACCTCTCCGCTTTGAAAGAGCTTGTGATTTGGGGTCAGGAACGCCGGGCTGTGAGTGTACTAGCTTTTGCACAACTAATGCTTACTGCGCCAACATTTGTTGGTATATTAATCAATGTCTTGCAGTACTCTGGATATTCAAGTTTCCTAATATCATTTTGCCTGAAGATAACAAATATTAACAAATGATAGTTGTCTTTCTTTTTCGCGTTTTCATGTTAGAATACTAGTAAGGATTCCTGGTTAAGCTGTATATAAAAGCACCGCCAAAGCTCTTTAGGACCGTGAGTGACTAATAGGATCAAAGTGTGGCAATCCAGGGGAACATGCATCGTGCGCATGGCGAATAGCAGTGAGTTTTATGAGAACGGAAATAGAATGTAAAAAATCAGAAATTAACCCTTCTTCACCATGCAACTAATTTTCTCTCATTTTGTACCCTGTTCTGCATCATATGTATGATAAATAGTAGTGAGTTTTATAAGATTGGAAATAGAATGTAAAACATCAGGAATTACCCAGCCAATGTGGCTCAGTTGGTTGGGTGCCCTCCCATGCACCCAAAGGTTGCTGGTTCAATTCCTGGTTATGGCACATACCCAGGTTGGAGGCTCAATCCCCCAATCGGGGTGTGTGCAGGAGGCAGCCAGTCAATGTTTTGCTCTCACATCAATGTTTTTTCTCTCTCCCCCTCTCCCTTCTTCTCTCTAAAACTCAAAAAAATATTTTTTAAAACCAGGAATTAACCTTTCTTTGTCATGCGACTGATTTCATCTCATTTTGTACCATTTTCAACTTTTTGGAATATTTGCTTAATTTCCTTGGTCTAGAAAACTTCAATATTCTCCTGCCTACAACCATATCCTCCTTCTTTGGATACTGAGAAGTCCTTCAAAATCATCCTCTCCAAAGGGTCTTTTCCTATTCTCTTACTTTAGGCTAACAACTCCAAATGCATTTGTAACATATACATGTACTTTCTGTTCTCTTGTTTTGCCCATGTGTGTATGTGTATGTGCATGGGTATGTGTGTATGTACCTGTATGTATGTGTTTCTCTTTGTTGTTCATTGAGAGAAGGGAGTATGTTCTATTTCTTTTTATTAACACATCTTTAGTACAGAGAACATTTCATAAAATCTTGCTGAACACATATATAAACCTGGGTATTATGCCTGAACATGCTAGGTATTTGCTTTGTGAGTTAGGGGATACTAGTTAATGTCTCCCTATTTCTATTTTTTGCATCCCTAAAATAATATTTTTTTATTACCATTCAGCTAAAACTTTTGATAATTATTATAATATACTTCCTTTGGGGGTGTGTGTGGGAAATGGCGGGTTAGGGAAAGAAACTGCACAGACTCTTCCATTGTAACAATTGCTTTGAAAGAGAGGTAAGCTCTTGGGGAGAAAAATTAAATTTTATAATCCACCTTGGTTCTATTAGTATACTCCAATAACAATGCACTAACTATTTTTTAAAACTGTTAAGGTTAATTAATAGATTTGCAAAGGAGCTTAATTGACACGAGGAAATAACTTGTTCATGTCCACACACGGGACAGCTACTAGTATTTGCCCTGCTCCCTAGTAAGGGCCGCGGAGTTGAGGTCAGTGTGCAACCCGATAAGGGAAGGAGCCTTCTCCTAGACACAGCCAGGCAGGTACTTGCTCTGCTGCACAGGGTTGACCGCGTTATTGTGCTCTGCAGTTCCAGCCAACTCAGCTCTGCTGCCCTGAGTACTGGGTGAGGGAGGGAGCTCTAGTCATGTGTACTTGTCTTTAAATCTTGACTCACTCTTTTAACGTATTGTAGGGCAAGTTAGGAAATTTCCCTAAACCTGCACCTCCTGTCCTATGAATTGAACACAGTGATAATACTGACTTCATAGGGCAGTTGTGAGGATTATAAAATGCTAAGCACAGAGCCTGGGAAAGAGAAAATAGTCCATTTGAGAAGCTATGACCTCTACCATCACTACTGCTGCTACATTGAGTAGTATTCCTAGTAGGTTTTTATGGAGAAATATGATCTCCCTATGTTGAAGAGCTCTTAGAGGTCATAATTCAACTCTTCTGCTTTCTTTCCATCAAATATTTAAATTTCTTCTACAAGGTCCCTGATACATGATTATCCAGTATAATCTTCTTCACTTGTCAGATTTTACTGGAAACCTGCCCTCACTGGAAACTCTCTAATTCCCATGAAAGTCCATTTTATCTTGGGACAGTTCCGATAGCTAACAAGTGTTTCCATGTGTGTGTGTGTGTGTGTGTGTGTGTGTGTGTGTTCTGCATATTCATTGTATGTAACTGTTGTATTCTTCACCTGTTGGGGTAAGTCTGGCCAAGTGGGGGTGTCACAGAATAATTACTGTCCTTCCTCAAGAAAGTCCTCATGCATGGGAAGGCAACAGTCATTCTGCTTCTAGATCCAGGAAATCATTTTTAGATTTTTTTCCCAAATTTGAATCTTCCCCCATTCTGATCATTACCCCTAGAGATGTCCCGTGTTTGAAAGCCTTAAAGCATGTAGTGCTAGGATGTGACACCTAATTCAGGGCGAGTCTTGCAAACCGAGGTTTCTTAGCTCCTTTGGAAGTTCCCCTTCCATTGTTGACTCATATCAGGCTCACGCTACACTAAACCCCCAAGCGTTTCTCCTTTCAGATTGTAGAGACATGGCTGTCATGTGTTCAGGGGACTCTGAGCACAGACAGGCTGGGGAGCAGGGTGCTTGTCTGACATTGTAGGGTGGGTGCGGAGGGCAGTGGTGAGAGAGAGGTGGTATCTGTGGCTGATAATGAAGTAACTTCTCTACCAGGTTCCATCTTTATATGATTTTAAGAAAGGGAATGACACAATCAGAAACAACGACTCTGCTCAGCATTCAGGACGTCTGGAGTGAGTCTGAGGAAGCTGAAGACACAGACCCGTTTCACCCACGCAGGTTCAGCTTCCATGACTCAGGAGGGCCTGATAGGACTTCCTCGGTGACTGCCAAATCTCAGGTCAAGGGGGTTTCTAAGCAGCAGATGCAAATGCTAAACACTCAGACGAATATTATATAATCTACGTGTGCCTCATAGACATAGTTTTCAAAGATTTATCCTTTGTTCTACTCTACGTTGACACAGTCAACTGACCTGTTGTGAAGAATCCCATAAGTCTGGGTGATCTCCACATGCTATTAATTTTTGCCAATTGCTTCCCCCAAAAAAAACAGTTTGAGCCCTAGCCAGTTTGGCTCAGTGGATAAAGCATCAGTCTGCAGACTGAAGGGTCCCAGGTTTGATTCCGGTCAAGGGCACATGCCTGGGTTGCGGGCTCCATCCCCAGTGGAGGGTGTGCAGGAGTCAGCCAATCAATGATTCTCTCTCATCATTGATGTTTCTATCTTCTCTCTCCCTCTCCCTTCCTCTCTGAAATCAATTAAAAATTTTTTAAAAAGTTTGAAAAACGTATCTATAAGCTGATGTATAAAAATGTTCACGAAACTATTGAGCCTTCTCTACAAATATAACAGGAAAAACTGCGTTACCAAACAAAGTTGTATTTTTCAGATGAGTAATTTTTTTTTAAACCAAAGCAAATAGATGTTATAATTCACTTGCCCCAGGGGCCATGCATCTGATATTCCTGCCTATGTGGAACACAACTAAGAACCTACAGGTAAGAAAAGTCAAATTTCTATCCTAACTCTCCATAGCAAAGATTGTATCGTTTCCTAAAGGATGTCTTTACATCCCGAGTCATCCAATCCTGTGGACTTGTATTTTACCAAAAATTGAAACCAATTTGAAGGCTATCATGGGTACATCTATGTCAGGGGGCTGTATGAAGTGCATTTTGGAGGCACAGACTAAACATTGATGATAGGTGAGAGGCAAGGATTAGAGGCAAGGAAAGAAATCCTAAAATCAAACCAACACTTTTTTTTTCAAATGGCAGTAATCTGTAGCCATTTATAGCATCACTGTGTCTGTCCAAAACAGACATCCAATTCATTACGTTGACTTTTTCCCAAGAATATGTAGGAGAGTAAAATTTTGTCAGGATTTTTCACACCAAATGACCAAAATATATCATAAATATGAAAATATGACCTTCAGTTTGCTAAATCACTCACACGGACTACCTACTCCCCGGTACTGAAGAGATAAATGAAGTTCTGCACTTTCTGTTCAAATAACAATTTGCATTGTACGTGTTCATCACTGCTTCTAGTGACCACGTTCATTGAACAATAATTGAATAAACAGCAGGGGGCCCAGAGCTAGCTCACACATCAACACTGTTTTCTTGGTACTTATTGTGTCTGAGCTCTCGCCTTCGCACTATTCACATGTGGAATCATTTAATGTTTATAATCAACATAGGAGGCAGAAATATTCTTCCTAATTTTCAGAGGGGGAAACTGAGGCTTGAGTTTGGGTCCAAAGTCACAAAGCTGGTAAAGTAACTGAGCCTACTTCCAAACCCCGGGTGGCCCTGCTGGGCGGCAACGCTGCCTTCCGTGCACCATCCCTATCTCCAAGGCTTCCGACTCGCAGCGATGGCATGCCTGCGGGGACACACGGAGCCCTCAGGGAATGTGCATCAGGTTGCAATTGGCTGCTTCTTCCCAGCATCCACTTATCTGCTCAAGTGCCAAGCCGCTCTATCTTTTATCTTTTTAACACTTTCCATTGTCAGGGTGTCTGCAATTTGCTGCCTGGCACTGGCTGGAATAGGAAACAGTTGTTGCTATCGCTGCCACCAGCCCCATTGTAAATCACTTCCATTGTGGCCAGAGCTGCCGCTGTTTCTCTTCTCCATCGCTCCCCGTACCAACTGGTCACTTTTCTCCCTCTTGACACCCCGTCTACTGGGGGGCTTTTGTACGAGTTGCAAGCATCACCACCCAATGCAGGGTTCTACATTATTCCATGAGAATAAGGGTTAGAGTTCATTAGATATAGCCTTTCTTTTCCCTCTATTTTGTGAAATTATATTTGTAAGTACTGGATATATTAGGACCACTTCCACCATGAGAACTCTCCTTAGATTGTTTTCATGTCAGACTAAGGTGGAATCCAGACAGTTTCTGAAGACTGAGGCTAAAAAGCAAGGTTTGTGTGCGTGTGTGTGCATGTGAGAGTCTGTGTGTGTGTGTGTGTGTGTGTGTGTGTGTGTGTTTAGTAAATAATAGGCATAACAAAAGAGAAATGAGAAAACTTAGGGATTTAAGCCCAAGATTACTCAGGTCTTAATTAATTAAATTGATTAAACCCAAGAAACTATTTACCACCTTAATTTATGTGCTTCTGCTGAACAGTTTAATTGCTGGTAGTGAATAAAGCAATGCCGTGATTATAAAACAAAACATGGTTAAATGTGGACTAGTTCATCAACAAAATTCAAGCAACCGATGGCTGGGTGGAGTGGGGGTGAGTAGCATGTGAAAGGGCGGCACAGTAAACAGACTCATAGGGAACATTCTTTCGGGAGTTCGGTGCAGGTAGTCACTCCTAAGAGCCCACGCGCTCTATAAACCCCTCCTCAGAGGCATCCATCACCATCCTCTTTTGCATAGTTCTGGAAACAGAAAGAGGCAGAGCTATAAAAATCATAGTTCGAGTCCAAGCACAGACATTTGCAGACTTAGAGATAAGGATAGTTCTCCCTGGATGTCTTGTTCCTGACTCAAGTTAGGGGTGAGAGTCACAGAAAACTGCTACGATCTTTCACAGAGGAAAACCCGAAGGAGAATCACGCTAAGTGAGAAGGAGGACAGCCAGGGGACCGGCATCAGAGAGACATTCCCCGCATCCACATGCAGCTCCGATGTGCATCATCACTTCAGTGAGCGAACCCTGAAAGTCAACACGGAAAACCACACTGCGGTCCCACTGCCACCTCATGTACTCTGTCTACGCAGGGTCCTAGGCAACTTGTCCTCATGCACGGTCTTGACCATGACCTCCTTTCACTCTCTCGTCAGTGCCTTAGCTTCACTCAAGTGCCACTTCTGCTGAGCCTCTGAGGCCACCGTGATTTCTGCCTCCCTTGCAGCTCTTAGATCTTTGGCACTTTTTAAACCCTTGGTCCCACATTGTCTTAAACCATGTGGCCTCATTAGAAGTCTGATACGGTGTCAGGCAGCATGGCTTTTGATGAGGGAGTAGTTGGAAGCAAAAAGACTATTTTAAAACATATGGTGCTGAGTGCCTGATGTAGGAAAATGGAAGAAGGCCGGGTATCGGTACTTTAATGACGTCTCGATATTCATGAAACACAGAGTTGAAACCATGCCGATCTTTCAGAACTGACTTCTAGAATGTGTTCCGTAGCGAGGCCAAGTGCTTGGAAAACTCCTTCGCTTTGCATTTTCTCTAGAGTTTAGCATCTGCACCATGACCTGGGGCTCTGGCCTCCCCCGCCCCCGGCCGGCTGCTTTATGGGTGACGTGTCTCTCACGAGACCTAGACCTTGTCATCTACTCCTCTAACAGGAGATCATTTTCCAACATGTGTTTTGCTGAAATGTCATTGTCCCCCCCGGCATTTTTTGACTAAAGTCTCTAAGTCACATGACTTGGGGAAGCACTGTGTAACCTAAGTTTTGCTGACTAGCTTTAGAAAGACTTGACATTCCCCGATATGGTAATATACATCGTATAGAACGAGCACCTATCTCTCTCTCAGAAGCGGTGATCTTCCTGGGCAAAGTGAATTCTGTGAGGCATTCTTGACACCGCACACCATCTGTCAGCCTTAACGTCTGGAAGACACATCGCGAAGAGCAACGCATTTTTAAGGGAAGAGTTTAGTGTCACCACAGCTTTAAATATAACCCGTGCAGATAGCCCGTTATCGCCACCGCAGCCTGTCCCCTTCCTTCTATCTCTCCGTTTCCTTAATCACCCGAGAGCCAACCCCGATGGGAGCATGCCATTCCCCGGGCCACGATAACGGGGCGGCGGGCAGAGACGCTCCGAGTTCAAGCTGCTCTCATCGCGCCCCACCCCGCTGCCCCGATGGCCCTGAAACGGACTGAGTCCCGGGGAGGGAGCCCATCGCGCTCCTTAAAGTTAAACAAACAAACAAACAAACACCAAGCGAGGTGGGGTGGAGCCCCCACAACCCGCGTGAGAGACTCAGTAAGTGTCGGAGCTGGTGAAGGCCTCGCCTCCCCTCAGGAGATAGACTTCCAGGAGGAGACATGGCAATTCCACTGCCCACTAAAGGCGAGGCCCCCGGCCCATGCGCCCCAGTCTGTGCCTCGGCTCATGTGTGGGCCGCTGCGGGTCAGTGCGTGCACACGTGCACACACCCGTGTGGCCGTGGGACTTGCAATTCCCAGATGGCACTGTGAGAAACAGAGAGCGTTGGAGAAAAGGTGTTTAAGAAGCGTATTTAACTCCAGCCTGTTCCAACCTGATGGCCTGCTCTTGGCACCATTTTTAGTTCCACACACTTTCACCTCTCGCACCGTCTGCTTTTACGTACTTTGGGATGTGATTATAATGCTTTCCGCGGTTAACATTTTTTTACTTCAAGTACAGGCAACATGCTAAAGGGGCAATACGCCTCTCCTTAGAGGGACTCAGAGAAGAGTTTCAAGATAGGAGATGGGGCGATACTGAGATGGGGGTGTGGAGGAGACTATGCTAGGAAAGTATTTTGGGGGCTTTATGAACTTAAATACACAAAACACATTTCCCAGGCCCTTCAAGGCTGGTGAAATATAGGAAAGTTAAATAGTAGTGCATTTTACCATTTTCTGGATTAAGAAGGAAATAATTCTAACTCTTAGACACACTGTAGGCTCCTCAGCTCTTTAAAACAGAGGTCCCGGCTGCGCTGCCCCGCGGGGCAGTCTGAGCTGCACTGGGTGGGGGGGTCTGCTAGCAAGGCTGACTGTCCCCCCTCACTCGGCCCCTGGCAAGCGCCTCTGAGGAGGTCCATGTGTCTCCCATTCTCAACACTCTCCCGAGAGGAGTAAGTGGGGGACTGTATCTGTTGCCCATCTCTCCATCAACCCTGCGCGGAGAAATGTCTTCTGCTCCACATTTAAAATATGTATAAATATGTGAAATATGTAAAATGATAATAAATCACTCGTCTGTTCAGCTTCAGTGCAATTCAGTGACCGACCGTGATATAATATACCCTTCGTGCAACCACATAGACGGAATTAGCCCATTGGAGGTCCGGAATAAGAAAAATAACTACTTTGCCACAGTTTTACTTCGCCGGTATTTTAAAAGCCAGAGGATCTAAGAATATACACATTTACTTATCTCTCAAAGACATAATCACACTGTCACCCATTTTTGAACCACAAAAGATGGATAGCGTAGCATGTGCTTAAAATGGATTCATTAATTATCAAAATAGATAAGTGTTTCATCAGGTATATACAGCAGATAAGTCTTATCTTTTCTCATAGAAGAGAAAAGATTAAAGTAATTCTTCGATACATATTGGGAAGAAAGAGCCTGCCCCGCGGAGACGCTCATAAAGTGACGTTAGCTGACAGACTGGCCCGCAGAGGGTGAAGTTACACAAACACAGATACAGACGCCCGAGTTCACGTCCGACCCGGGCCGCGGACTGCTGAGGAAGGACGCGCCCTCCCACCATAAAGATCGCACAGCATTTATTTTGTTTCTTTCCAAACACGGAGTCACCGCAACAATCTCACAGTGAGTGTCCGGGGCTTCATGGTTCCTGGCGGCTGAGAGGAGCTGCCGGGAACTCCCTCCAATGCAGGCCAGTGGCTGCAGGGACCAGGGTCAGGGCGGGCACGGCCAACCTCCGTGGACCGTTGTCATCAAGGGACTGGATTTACAAGGCGCGACCCATCAACTGGTAGTTATTGCTTCGTTCTAAATATTAAGGATATCAGATAAAAAATAAATTGTATGTTTTTCTGAAAATTTAAATATGCCTATTAACATAATTCTGCTTTCATTTTTTTTCAATTAAAATTGCTTGCCCCACCCATAATGTGTTTAAAGAATTCCAGCCACTTGAGTATATTTGAGTGCAATTGAAAAGAGAAAAATAATGCTTTTTATCGCTGACAATTTTTGTCAGAAGTGATTTTGGGTAAAATGAGCGTATAGGTAAAATGAAAGTAAACTCTATTTTTCTAAGGAAAAATAGCCTTGTTATTTAACACAATGTTCAATCATGGCACGTTGCTTATGGATTCCTAAGGCCACTGCTGACCTAGATCTCACAGGTCATTCACTTGCCTTCTCACATGGAGCCTTCAGTGGTTCGGTTTCGGATGAAGAAATGCCTCTGGATCCTGTCTGTTGCACATTTCACACCGTGGAGTTCCACACCGTGGAGGTAAGGAGCACTGAGATCACGTGACCAAACAGCTCCACCCCTTTTCAAGTGGCTTTACGCTGCCTGGGATCGGGACTACCCTGCATGTTTTCTAACAAGTTAAAAACAAATTTTATGCACGAGAATCATGCGTTTCTATTTATGCACGTTTGAATTCGCTTATCCTTTGTAATATATTCTAACATATTACATTCACTTTATTTCTGCCATTTGCTAACTCTAAGTGATCTCATTATACGAGCACCTTATATAAACGCTCTCTGTGAAAGCTGAAAAAAATAATTTCCTTTGCCTATTAGTTTTTAAATGTCTGATAGATGCAACATCTGTGCGTTTGTGGCATGCTGTTTAACCGCATTATCTCCCTGTCAGATTTACACTTAGAAAATTCGGTGCAATCAAGCAAGTTCTTTGCAATCCAGTGTATACTGTGATATTGATCGTGCCAAACACTTTGAATTGTAACATGATTGGCTAAATAACATACAGTCCTCCACGTATGCAATTCACCAAATGATGTATTTCTGCTGAGGACAGAGACACGTGAAATAATTCAGTTGTTAGCCAACTACTTAGCTGCACGCTGCCAACCTGAGTGAAATGAATGCGCGGCGATATTGAAGGGAAACTGCCCGGAATGGAAGAGGCAGATTTGTGTGCTGTTTAATTTGAACTGCTTGCTTCTAGCAGAATCCGAGTTTGCCCCTTTGAATCATTATCAATTCATTTGAGGACTCAAGTAAACAGTGATAAAGGGCTCCAGAGAAGCGTAATGGCAAGGATGCTCGGAGCAGGCACCGGCCCGGGGCCGCTGTGTTAGGAGGACAGCTTTGCTTGCAACCGTGATGCTGACAGTCCGTGTTTCTACAGACTCTGAAGAATGTTTTTTTTTAAAGCAATTTTTTAATGGTATTTAAAAAACAAGATAAATTCAAGAAAGGAGAGCTAATCTCTTGCTGTTTTTCTAAAGCTGAGGCAAATTTCTACAAGTATTTTAAAGTTATTGGACTTTAAGGGTACAATTCTTTCCGTGAACTGGAAGCACGATTATAGAGAAGTTTAAAAATTTAAACCATGCTATGAATAACTTGACCTATTTTGGCCAATGCCAGCCATCTCCCCCAAACTGAGATTACCCAGACTCTCCCTCCCCGGTAGCATTCTTCACCTTGGCCTAAGTGTCAGTGGAAATATTCAAAAGCTACGGTTGTCCCAAGTGCTGGAGAAAGATACATTTCAGCATACATTTATCTCCATTTAAAATGCTATAAGAAATCACCCATGTAAAATAAGAAAGTAAATTTGTGTTGGAAAGAGTCTTCCTAAAACACTGACACCTTCTTCTCTTTTTCCTTTTATCACCTCCAGTGCCACTCAATATTTTTATCACATAAATAGCCGGAATATTTTAGACGGAAATCCAGGGCGGTGGGACCTCTGCCGCGCGGAGAGTGATTTTATTGATGAAAACGCACCTTTTCCACAGCAAGTACGTGCCTTCGCTCCGAAGGCCTGGCAGTGCCAGTGAGCACCACGCTCCAGGGTGGGTCTGGACCCCTCTCCTCCAGCCTCTGCTCCAGCCTCTGCTCCAGCCTCTCCTCCAGCCTCTGCTCCAGCCTCTCCTCCAGCCTCTGCTCCAGCCTCTCCTCCAGCCTCTCCCTCCCAGCCAAGGAGCCACTTGATCACCAGTCATGTTACCTGTGAGCCCTTCCTCTCCAGCCCGGCCCACCAAGCATCTTCGTTCCTCTCCTCTTCCTCCCTCCGCGGGGGCTGAGCCGCCTGGTCCCAGGAACCGTGTCCCTCCTGCAGAGCAGGGCGGCTGCCCTCTGCCCTTGGCCTCCAGGCAATGGAGCCAGGAGGCGCCTATTGCTCTTCCCTCGCTGTGGCTTCCACAAGGATTTGACAGACGTCCTTGCAGGTTACACATCCAGGCTTTCTGAGGTGGCTCTAAAGCTTTGTTTTTTGATTTTTCTAACTTTATTATTTTTTTTTTGAAACCCTTGCTCATCTGTAATCTTTAAAAGCTCAGCTGACGCCATGCAGAGCGAGCCTCATTTCTTTGCAGAACTAATCTAGACACTGTCTCGTGTTGAGTACAGTTGTCTGATTCAAATCTCCTGTTACAAAGCAGATGACATCTAGCTGGATGTCAGGAGAAGAGCCTAACAATGACAATTCACTTATCCCTTAGAAAGGATCAATTCTCCCACAATGCATCTGTCAGAGAACTCTCACTCAGTAAAAGCAATTTTTCTAGCTGTCTGACACTGTAATTGCTCTTAAATTTTCAATGAACGTTTTACAAGGACTCCCCTGAACCATGATGAAAAACTTAACTTTTTTCTAAAAGTGAGAGGCTGACAGGATGAAAGAGGCCTTTCTCTTTAAAGCCGTGCTTGCTTGGGTCGGAATTCTTTCATATCATCAACAAGCTGTTGAATAGAGGATAGATTACTTTCCATTTATTTCATCAATCAGATTAAAGGCTCCCCGTCACAATGCCCTTTAAACAAGAGCTGTTTATGATGTCCTCGCGGGGTTGACTTCAATGTAGTATTAAATCACGGCGGACAGGGCAGCCGGTGGGGGAGGAATAGAAATATGACGGCTATCTGACAACATTTAAGGATTTCATATATTTCGGTCATTATCTTCATTCCTGTCATAAAAGGGAGGTAAACAGAAGAAAAACAGCCATAGATTTGCCCATTCTTAAACCTGGAGAAAAAATTCAATGCAATTTCCTTTTATGGATCAGTAAGCAGAAATGCCAAGCATAGCAGTGATTTTTTTTTTTTCTCCTCTGAGACTGGTAATTTAAAAGGAAAACTAATTTAAAGAGAAAGAAGTAGAGATTTTTTTGTTTCTATTCTCTTCTAAATATGTATTGACAGGTTTAAAAATAGAACTCTGAGTTCAGGCATTCCCCGAGAATTCAGAGTAAAGACCATAGGTGGTATGGATAATCCTCTATTGTCAGTTTTCCCAAAAGTAAAACAGAGCCAAGGAGCTGTATATGATTTTATCAGCAACGGGATAGTCTTTTCAGTGAAAGAGATAGATGTGTCATATAGGTGAAATAATTGCCTTCATGTGTATGTGTGTATTAAATGTGTGTATTTGGTGAGTAAATAATAAAAACATGTAAATGCATCAAAATTCCTTTAGTGTATAATGTACCTGTGATTAAGCCTCCTGTCTTAGGTACACAGTGATATTGCAATTAAAAAAATAAAATTTGATTTTTAATCTCTAATACAAATTTCCCAAAATGAGAGGAACATTGTACAGACTGGGGCAAACATAGGCTTATGGTTGTCCATATAGAAAATAATACAATAATTAATAAATAATAATACAGAAATAAACTCTGTGTTGTACATACAACTGTAAACCTACTTTTGCCCCACCCTGTATTGTAATTGTAGATTTCAAGAAAAAGTCAATCGAGGAGGGACTTTCATAGTCATCTCGTCCTGTCTTCACCCTATAACTGCAGCTCCTGAGCAAAGCTCCGGCATTTTCCCATCTTCTGCTGAAATATCTTCTGTACCTGGAATCTCACTCCCTCCCCTGGCAGTTTATATGTTTCTTACAATTCTGTCAGAATATATTTTTCTGACTCCAAACCTTTATTCTGTGATATATTACCCATTTCCTACAGGCCATTTTTTTTTTGGTATTTAAATTAAAATTTAAAATACATAATACTTGAAACAATAAGCCATCAAGTACTAAGACAATTGCATTTTGAAGCCAATTCTCTTGTCCTCTCCACCTTTTCTTTCTGAAGCTAATCAACTGTCAGTTCCTCCAACAGTTTTTTATGCATCCATTGCAGTAATCTAATGGGAACAAAGCATATGGGCATTTTTTTTACATAATCTCATTGAATCCTCAATCGGGATATCTACAATAGATAGGTGTTTCATTCAGAGGATCAAAACGAGGCACACAAGGATTAAGTAAATTGACCAAGTCACACCGTTAGTAACTAGAGTCAAAATTTAAACCCACAATGATGAGGCTCCAAAAGCCATCATCCTATATAATAAAGAGGTAATATGCAAATTGACCGTCACTCCAACACACAAGATGGCTGCCTCCATGTGGTCAAAGATGGCCACCCCCATGTGGACACAAGATGGCCACCACAAGATGGCCAGCAGGGGAGAGCAGTTGTGGGTGATCAGGCCAGCAGGGGAGGGCAGTTGGGAGGGACCAGGCCTGCAAGGGAGGGCAGTTGGGGGTGACCAGGCCTGCAGGGGAGGGCAGTTGGGGGTGACCAGGCCTGCAGGGGAGGGCAGTTGGGGGTGCCCAGGCCTGTAGGGGAGGACTGTTAGGGGCAACCAGGCTGGCAGGGGAGGGCAGTTAGGGGCAATCTGGCTGGCAGGGGAGCAGTTAGGCGTCTATCAGGCTGGCAGGCAGAAGCGGTTAGGGGTAATCAGGCAGGCAGGCAGGTGAGCAGTTGCGAACCAGCAGTCCTGGATTGTGAGAGGGATCCCAGATTGGAGAGGGTGCAGACTGGGCTGAGGGACACCCCCGCCCCCGTGCATGAATTTCATGCACCGGGTCTCTAGTCTTTACATAATTCTACATTGTCCCTGAACTTTACTGTCTTACACCTGGCTGCCTGCTTGACATCTCTTTTTGGATATCTTGAAGGGACCTTAACCTTACTTAACATATCCAAAATAGACCTTTGAATTCCCATCCGGAACCTGCTCAGGCCACAGTTTCCTCTATCTCATATTTACCAACCCCCAATTGCTTAAGCCCCAAACTTGAGCTCATCTTTGATTCCTCCTTCTCATTATCCCCCAGTAGAACTTCAAGGCTTTTTACCTTGCCCAGTCAGCGTCAAGTTTCCTGTTTCTACTCCGGTGACATCTTTTCCTCTCACAATGACCTTTTAAAAGCATAAATCATGGCATGGCATGTACCCACCTCTGTCATTTAAATCTCTTTAATACCTTCCCATTGCACCAAGATTATTCCGAGCTCCTCTCCCTGGCCTGCCCTGTTAGGACCTCTGTGACCTCACTTTGTATGGCAGTCCCTTTAACTCATTGTTCTCCAGCTACACTTGCTTTGATGTTCCTCACACATGTGAAACTTCTTTCTACCTTAAGACCTTTCATTATTTTCTTTCCCAATTACTCTGCCTACAGTCACAGGGCTTACTCTGCAGTGCCTTTCAGACCCCATTGAAGTGTCTCCTCTTCGGGGAGATCTTCCTGGGTGTTATTTAGAGTAGGGCCTGCCTACACTCCATGATATCCCCTTATTTTATCTTTATTAGAGAACTTCTTCTGATAATGAAAAAATCATAGTTCAGTGTTTGTTTTACATAGTTAGATTATACGTTTTATGAAATCAGAAGCCTTGTTTTTCTTGTTCACCACTGTATCTCCATAGTTTAGACTACCGTACTCAACAGACGTTTTTAATAAATGCATGAAAGACTTTGTTGTTGTTGACCATTCTAGTATGTTAAGAGCACTTTTATTTCCCCTTCCAGGGTGTTCTAAATGGACATTGCCATAATTCAGACTTCATTTCCGTAGGTGTTATACCTCCTGTTTCAATTTCATAGATCATTAAGGTTGTATTTTCCTTTTTAGTCTTCATTCTTGTTGTGCTTTCATTTGTATAATTTCTATAGATCTGTATAACAAGGTCACTGATTCTTCATGTGTGGATATACAATCTGCCGAAAAGCCCATCTAATAAAATTTTCAGTAGCAAAAATCTGTTTTAGGATTTCAGTTTGCTTCATTTTTACAGCTTCCATATCTACACTGGAATTTACTACCTCTTCACTCATTATATCCACCTATTCCTATAAATTATTTAATATATTCATCTTAGTTATTATAAAATATTTTTCTAAGCTCAATATCCTGAGTCTGCTCCTATCTCCACTCCTCACCCCACTCTCCTTGGGTTTAAGTTTTCTTGTTTCTTGCCTATGTGTAACCATTTTTCATTATATCCTAAACATTGTAAATGATGTGTTAAAGAAACTGTGAATTCTATTATCTTACTTTGAAAAAAGTGAATTTTCTTCTAATAAATCATTAAATTACTGACAGATTACCTTAACATTGTAAAGGCATGATTTAGGTTTTGTTAGAGGAGGTCTACTTCAATTGTGCCTTTATTCTTAGGCCAGATTCTTTAGTCTTGGGACTTGGTCTTTATTCCATATTCATGTCTTTCCAGGAGTTTACTGTAAAGCCAAGTTTATCATGCTCCTCTAACACAGTGAAATTTTAAATCCAAACTCTGTCTTCTGAGCAGAGCAGGCAATTTTTAAAATCTATTTTCAGCCTTCCAGTTGTTGTTTTTCTGTTTTTGTTTGTTTTGTTTTTTTGCTTGACGTCTCACCCTTTGCATAGACCAGTCAGGTATCAGCTGTTTGCAAATCCTCTTCCACCTGTGGCTGCCTCTTTTCTGGTATCACCCTCTTTATTTTCCAGTCATTCTACTACTCCAGATTCCCCAGACCCTTTCTTTATGCAAACATGAATTAGCAAGTGTCATTATGGGACCAAAACATGTATAATTGTGCATCTTACATAGTTGGTTCCTTTTTTTCAAGAATCATATTACTTCCAGTTTCTGTTTACTCCTGGTTGATTTCAGTGCCTTTATAGAATTTTATAAAAAACATATTTTGTCCAGAGTTTATAACTATCATCAGTGGAACAGTTACTATAATATAAACTACACTCTTATTATTCTACTAGAGGCCCAGTGCACGAATTCGTGCACGGGTGGGGTCCTTCAACCTGGACGGTGGGAGGTTGGCCAGCTGCTGGAGGTTGGCTGTGAGAGCGCAATGACCACCATTGGGCAGCTCCTGCGTTGAGCATCTGCCCCCTAGTGGTCAGTGCACATCATAGTGACCGGTTGACCAGTCATTTGGTCATTTAGGCTTTTATATATATATATAGATTACTAATTTATTAAATTTGTGATTCCCATAACCACAATTTATTATCAGGAATCATTTACATTTGTTATTTTTATATTATTGATCCACAATACTTTATTTACAATTCTGAAATCTACAATGTTCTGTAAAATAAACCTTGTTAATTAACTTATTTGGTGATGTAGTTATTTCATATTATTTATTCTAGTTACTGTAAATATATATTTATGCTAAAGATATATTAATGCTTTTAATTACAATATCTTGCCACACACCTTGCTGAGGGTATTATGTATTCTATATATGGGTCACATTTTATTTCTAAAATATAAAAAATCTTAACATCATAAACATATGTGGCCTCAAAGTTTTCAGATAAGGGATTGCCAAAATATATCATATTTGAGAAAAAAAAAAAAAAAAGTCCTGCGTTTGCTCTAGATTAGAGACGTGGTAAAAAGTGTCTTTGGAAGGATGTATTTTGGGTTTTGTCTAAAAATCCAGGTAACTGACCTGGAAAGGGGTGGTGAAGTGCTGATAAAAAGCTTGTTAACATACCTGCCCATTGGAACAGACTTTACTAATAGATGTTAGTTGTGTGGTTCCCATTTGAGTCAAACAATTGGTCCATACCTTATTTTTCTAATAATGTGACTGAGGTTTGCATAGACTAGGTATGTGAAACTAAGTCCAATATAATCAGCTGCCATTTCTGGCCATCCATTTGCCCCTTGTGAGCTACTGTCTGTTAGCTCATGATGAATGCCTACGGCTGTTTTTAGGAATACCCGTATTATTTTCCCCTTTCCTGGGCAACGTATAATCGAACCAAGCGGGTTCAGTCTGTTAAAAATTTTAATTATAGATTTTAGAGTGTCTCTAGTATATACATTTCAATTGGAAGCACTCATAATAAATATTTGGAATTACAGATGGAATCCAACTATGGCCTTTTATTTATTATGCAGTGAGGAATATTTTTGAGGTGTCTTTTCCAAATTACAGACACGTTTTCCTGTTTTTAAATTTCCAAAGAAGATTCGTGGTGCACTTACGTTAGGGCAATTTCAAAAGCCAACCAGGAGCATTCTAGAGATGAAAAATGTTTAAGTTCAAATCCCCTTATATTACTGTTTAAAAAAAAAGTGCAGACCAAGCAATTAGAATGCTGCAGTCCTTAAAATATGAGGCCATATTTCTACTACCACTAATTGATTTTACATCTGGCATGGTAAAAGAATTTATGGAACTTGAATAGTGTCTTTGTTTATATCCTAAAGGCTCAAAATGAATTCTCTATATCATCATCATAAGGAGAAGTCATCTGCTTTAAACCTGTAATGTGATTAGTAAATCTAACCAAAACTTTTAAGATCCTAAATAGGAATGATTTCTTTTAAATACGTGGAGGTTTAAGATATCTTTTATGTATAGAAAAAGATCGATGATTTAAGTTGTGCTTAAAAAAAAAATACCAGTGGGAAGTATCCAAGGGAAAAAGGCACTTAAGCATAGTAAAAAAGTATTTTAACAAACAAGAATTTACATTTATGTTTAATAAAATGACTCCTCTTGGTGATGGACGAAGCTAGCGGCCACAAGCACATGGACACACTAAATAGTAACAGCTACTCTCTGTTGGGCTCTCATTAGGGGACAGGTGCTGCTCTACACACCTAACGGGTATTTACTATTTGAATCCACAGAACCACCCTAGGAAGGAGCTTGATTAATAGTCGCAGTTCACAGATGAAAGGAGGAAAAACAACAGCACAGAAGCCCACAGAGCGGGGCGTCCTTGCCAGGGCAGTGGGTGGCGGGCGGGCCCCCCAGGCAGGCAGGCTGGCTCCAGCGCGTGTGCCCGGACCCGGTGATGTATGGCCTCTTCCAGGACCTGAGCTGCCTCTGCCAGACGAGGTTTAAGGGATTTACATGCATTATATCTTCCAAATTCAGAAGGGACGTGGCAAAGCCGGGGATCAGGCTGTCCTGCAGCAATGCATCAGTCGGCTGCCCATGTCCATGTCCGTGTCCGTCAGCAGGGCGTGTGGCTTCACCCACCGGCGAGGGCCGCAGGAACAGAAGGAGCAGCTTCTGGCACCCCTTCTCAGGAACTTCTCCTGAACGCGGGTTTGGGTGCCTTTAGCCAAAACACACACACTATTTCCGGTGCCCCTGCACTGGAATCCACCTGGGGCGCTGCCGCAGAGCTCAGGCCTCTGGATCCGGAGGAAAATGCGTTTGACTCGCTCAAAGAAACAGACTTCTGTAGGGTTTCTTCTCTTCCTTGGCATCCTTTTAATTTTAAATGTGTTTAAAGACGGGCCTGGTGACTCACTAGGTATTCCTTATATGAGGGTGCAGAGTCTTTGAATAGCAAGTAGGACCTTCTGGATCCACTAGCATTTTCCCCCTAAATCTTTCCATTTGGCTGGCAGGCTCCCGGGCCCCATCTATCACTGAGAGAGCTGTGAGTACGGAATGAAATGTGTCCGTAGGTTATGTAAACTTTTTCACATATGAACTAAGTTGACAGCATATTTTGGGTCTTCTGCCTTTGATATTCCAGATAGGAAAAATATATGGCAGCTAATGGAATTTCCTGACCTTCGCAATAAATTACTCCTCCTGAATAGTTTATGGGTTTTTATTTCCAATTTTGTAAAATTACGTTTTAGCTTTTGTTAATGATTCCATAAAAGAGTGTCCCTTCAAACAAAAGGAATTTAGATAAAAATCTCTCAGAATAAATTTCCAAATACAGTTTTAAAAATGACATTCCTGCGGGCAGCCAATCAGTATAGCTATTATCATGCTGGGAGTAAGGCAACTTCTGAAAATGACAAAATATGAATTTTCAACTATGTTTTATGAAATCGACCGAACTCTGAGCTAGCTCTCGAAACTGAACACAGCTGCATGGTGAGGAGAAGGCATGGGGACACATGTCAATGCTCTTGCCCAAATCTGGGGCTTTTCAACCTTCCAGCTTAGTCTAGGCCAAGTTGGTTGAGATGGTAGCATGTATAAAGGTGAACCTAACCACTTGGAGACAGTTCTAGAGCCTCAATGTCACTGAACCACATACCTTAAATCTACGATTGTAAAATTTTGTTAGAATGCGATGTTAATTAGAAATAAACTTGCTGCTGTGACAAACGGGCCCTCTCCATTTTTGTGTCGGAACAAGCGCCTGTGTGTGGTTGCTGTCACAGGAACGTACAATGGGGTCGGCAGGTGCTTTCCTCTCTGTGGGGATTCAGACACCTGGGCTCCCTCCCCACACAGCTCTGCCAGGACCCAGGGCCTGCAGCTAATGGCAAGAAGGGGAAAAAGAGCCTGAAGAAGGCTCACCCACTTCTCAAAAAGCCTCAGCCCATGGGAAATCCTTCGCATTTCCAAATCTACGTGAAAGGAAAGCTGGGAAATACAGCATCCGTCTGGCCCGCGCTTCTCAGCAGCAACTTTAAACAATAGTGGGGAACTGGGGTTTTGAGGGAAGCTAGCTCTAGCTGACATTTTTGAGAATAATCTCCGTTAAAGTTGACTGATTATAGATGTTAATCATATCCCAGAGGCTCACCGAAATGTGTACTCTGTTCTTTAATTCTTACGTAAATGTTAAATAATATGCTTTCATTGCTCATTTTTCAGGGTTCTTTCTATATGCCAGGCACTGTGCTAGGGATTGCAGCTATAAAGACAAACAACATAAGAAGCTTACAATGTATTAGGGGGGGAAAAACCTCTTAATGGTGTACTTGCAAGACACTAATAATTCCCACAACAGGCATAAGCATGTGGGATATAAGATTCACCAAAGGGCCTCTGTGTCAAACTTAGAATGATTTGAAATGATTTGAGAAGTGTATTAATTCAGATTCAATCAGAAAAATAGAACCCATGCTAAGGAAGAGGGATTCATGGCAATAACGTAGACAAAATGATGAAAGTCTAAGAGAAGTTATTGGCAAGTTTGATTGAAGGACTGACAACAGATAAAACAGAGTCAATGGGGATCCTCATATATGGTAACAGGAGAAGATTTGACTTTGGGTGTTGGGTACAGATCTTGTAACATAGAAACCCACACCTGAAACCTATATGATCATGCCAACCAATGTCACCCCAATCAATTTTATGTAAAAAAAAAAAAAAAAGAGAGAACAAAGGAGAAATATTTGTCCAGACAGTGCAGGAATGATTCGAGGAGAGGCAGGGTGTCTGGTGTGGCAGCTGAGTAGGCACTGCCATTTACCAAGATTGGCCATAGGAGGAGAAACAGACTGGGGAGGGTGTAGAGAGGAGCAATTTGGACAAGAGCCTTCTTCCTTTGGGTCATCTGTATAGAGAAACACGACATAGACAGTTAAATATCTAGTCATGAAACCAGGAGAGAGGAGAGGACTGAGCTATAGATAATAGTCATTGCTACATGTTTCAGTCAGAGTTCTACAAAGAGAAACAGAACCAAGAGTGAATAAAGTGTGTGTGTGTGTGTGTGTGTGTGTGTGTGTGTGTGTGTGTGTTGTGTGTTTTATTCTAAAGACTTGGCTCCCAGATTATGGGGCTGGCAAATCTAAAATTTATAGCGCAGTCTGGCAAGCTGACAATTCAAGTAAGAGTTGGTACTGTTGTCATGAGAACAAATTTCTGCTCCTCCAGAAAAACCTCAGTTTCTGCTCTTTAAGTCTTCCAACTGATTGGATGAGGCCGACTTACATTTTCGAGAATAATCTCCGTTAGTTAAAGTTGACTGATTATAGATGTTAATCACATGTGCAAAATACCTTCATTGCAAGATTTAGATCAGTATCTGATAAAATAAGTTGGTACCATAGCCTAGCCATGGGGACACTAAAACTAACCATTACCCTGTGTCAGTGACAAATGAAATCATAAAGGAGAGACAAGATAAGTAAATACCCAAGTACTTCTATGTTATCAAGCCAGCCCTACAGCTCTTCCCTCCTACACCTTGATACCCCTGTTACCGACCGTTCTCACACAATGGTGGGCCTGGCGGTGAGAAGAAAGGCTGGCGAGATTGCGTCCAGTCTGACATGAAGGAGGGGAAGTGGCTGAGAGGAACACAGAGGAGTAAATGGAGAAACAAAAGAGGAGGCTTTAAATAAGGGAAGGAAAACACAGATGAGATGGCCACGTGAGAAGCAAGGAAGATCCTGTGGTAGGAGGGTCCTGCCTCCTAAATAGCCAGATCATTTCAATAATGTTGGAAAACTCTGTCAGTTACACTACCTGTTACTAACAAGAAGATGACGTGTCAAGATGAATGGTCTACATGGACAACACAAAAAGTCTGCTGGTCCTACTTCTATGTAGACTTGTCCTTTGATTAACAGGTATGCTTGCTCGGTGGATAAGTGCTAATGGAGAATTTATACGTATGTATCTCTATGATATTCTTCGTTTCATACCTTTAAATCATCGCCAAATATATAATACTTAAATCCATTTAGAATATTACGGAATGAATTTCCATTTGTTAAATAGTACCCTGGTGACCTGAAAGAAAATCAATATAGCCTGCAAAAAAAAATACTTAACTTACAACCAGGAAATAGCTGGAAAAATTTGCTAGCACATATGATCAACAACATATTCATTGGGAGAAATATGAAAGGAAAACTACACACTTTTCCACAACTTGACAATCAATGAAAATCAACACTTATGTCCATTTGCTCCTCTTATTGCAAATAATATAATAAATACTTGTGGGTCTTAGAAAAGATGCATATTCCTTGACTGATCACTTTTGCTATTTATAATTTATCTATCTACCTATCTATCATCTATCTTTCTGTCACCACCATTTAATAATTTATCACTTTAATATATGTCACTCACATTATCAAAGTAACAACTATCAGTTTGTGTAAAATCTAAGAGAATTCCTGTGGTTGAACCTACAGAACTGTGGATGTAGGTAAGATTAGAAAAGGCATAGTTCATTTCACACTGAGGAAACATGGTCCATCCATTCGGATAGTCTGTGTCTGGAAGTAACACTTAGCTGATTTGTAGAAAGCTAGGTAGGATATTCAGGATGATGTAAAAAGTTAGGAATCTATCACTAAAGTCGCCCTGCCTTCCATTAGTAGCCATTCTCCTATCCATACATATTCACTCATAATTTCATAGGATGAAGAGTTGCATCTGTTTGCCTTTTGGAACAAAACTGTCACTTCAGCTGTGACCAGTTTGGCTCAGTGGATAGAGCGTCGGCCTGCAGACTGAAGGGTCCAGGGTTCGATTCCAGTCAAGGCCATGTACCTTGGTTGCAGGCACATCCCCAGTAGGGGATGTGCAGGAGGCAGCTGATCGATGTTTCTCTCTCATCGATGTTTCTAACTCTCTATTCCTCTCTGTAAAAAATCAATCAAATATATTTTAAAAAACTGTCACTTCATTTTATTTTCCAACTGAGTATTTTGAGCCTCTCCAATGTCTCTTCGTTTTCCTTTTTCTCCAGGAAAGGGTGTCCGAGTCCCCTTTCATACTGTTAGGGGTTCCAGTGATATTCTGTGTTCCTCTGTGCCTTCTCCACACGTCAGAGTCCTAATATAATAAGCCCATCCTGTTATGGAGGGCTCTCCATCTGGGGTCGTCCGTTTTTACTTTTCCTTGGGATGTGTGCAGGCACCTGATTGGAGGAGAACGCAGTCTTTCATGCTGCCTAAGCTGGTGCGGGTATTCTCACCCCACCAGCCGGGTCTCATCCGGAGCAGCTGCTCTCCACTGTTTCCTAGTGAGGAACGATGGCCTGATCCCTAGCACATTAGAATGAGGGGTGGATTCCAGTCCCCACACGTACCCCGCCTTTTCCCAGCTTGATGTTATTTTCTGCTCTCTGGTTACTCACAGGGCCCTCTCAGCAATGGATGGAGTACAGACAACTCCCCTCAGCACCCTTTACTCAAGACTCTAAAAGAGAGAGCTCTGTTGAATAGAAGTCTGTGATGAGGACAGTGTTACGGAATGAAATAGCTCAGCTTTGCTTCCCTCACCTTAGTGGGGCAAGATGGCTCGGGAAGAGTTTACCCTCAAAGATTTTCCATTTCTACAATTTTATAATGTTCACTAAACCCGTCATTCAGTAAAAAGAGAAAGAGATATTGGAGAATCTTTGCCATAATTATCAATTTTTTCTCCTTGGTATTTTATTATAGTATATCAAGGGAGAAGAGGATATTGTTTCAGTGTGGACTCTGGAGCCAATTGCTAGCTGCCAATCCTGTTCTGGCCACTGGGCATCCATGGGTAGTAACCTACTAAATCTCTGAACTCCATTTCCCCATTTGTGAGAGAGGAAATGGGAGATGTGTCTGGGGACGTTGGGAGGCTGAAATGGATTGGAAGATGGAAAGTACTTAACATGTTGCCTGCAACATGGTTAGCATTCAGGGTGTGGACTCTTACTAGTTCAATAGAATAATACAGCATCATTCCATAAGATAAACATTTGTAATACTATGCATAAAATTGTAATGTCCTGTTGTTCTTCTTACTATTTTTAATAGAAAAAAAGTGTTTGCAAGTTTGAAATTCCAAGAGTATTCCATGGTATTTTTATTGATGTGAGTATCTATATATATAAAAAGCCAGTGTCCATGACGACCAGGATGACCAAGTGACCGGTCACCATGAGGTGCATTGAGCACCTCTCAATCCCTCCCCCCAGCCTGCGAGTAGTGGCTCTCGTGGCATGGTGGGGCGGGGTGGCTCTCGCGGCGAACAGCGGCGGGCTACCGTGCGTGATTTCACGTGCTGGGCTGCTAGTAAGAAATAAAAAATTTATATAGCCCACCTGAAAATAAAAATTATATGGTGATGGTTATGAACCATGGGCACCCAGAATAAATTCTTTGTAAATTAATGTAGATTTTTCTAAAATGATGCAATAAAAATAAAATAATATATTGGAAGAATAATAAAGTAATTTTGGAGTTTTAGTTCTACTTATTATAGTACATAAATAGTGATCAAAGTGTTTAGGATGTAACTCCACAAGCAAAGACTTTCACTTGCCTGACAATACAAAGTGCCTGGAAATGATACTTGGATACTTTACCAGAGGGAGGAACTGAGATTTTAAGCGATTGGCACAGAAAACAGCCACGACTGAGTTCCTATCAGCCTTAAGACAGCGTCAGACCGATCTTTCGTTCGGCATAAAGCAGCACCACAGGACTTAAGCCCTTTTATCAACGAGCAGGTCAGACATGCACTTCTGGGTGGGCCCTTATCGCAGGGAGTCAAAAGGCGACTCCTGCCTCAAGGACATTGACACGTTTTTAGTGGGCCCTTTAGGGTTTCCACATTTTCCTTCAGAAACTGAAAATATATGGCGCACACAGACACGCACACACACTCAGAATATTGGCCTCTTTTCCTAAACTGTTAGGACACCTGCAGGTGGCAAAGACAAGAACAATAAGCCACTTAATTTGGTCGGATTTGCGACAACCTCCCGACACCGAGCTACGTTTCTTAAATCCTGAAATCATATTTGTTATGGCCAACAGCACAACCAGAAGGAAGTCTGTGCCGCGGAACTGTGTTGATGACCTGGCACCTGCGTCTCTCACGGCGGCCGTGGAAGGAGCTCATGGAGAAGCGCCCTTTAGAGTGGACCCGTCTGACCCTCTCGGAGCCGCTACTCCTCCAGGTGCCCCGGCTTTCCGAGGGCAGAAGAAAGCACCTGTGTGTGCTCCTGCAAACCCTTACAACTCCTCTGGATGGTCCTACCGGAAAATAAGATTCTGATGGGAAGAAATTTGCAGAAGAAAGATAGAAAGACAGGCATGTGCCGGAGGGGGGCGGACGTCACTCCATGGGAAGGGATAAGGCGTGCTTTGCAACGCGGCTTTGAAGCGGAAGACCTCCCGCACCGCTCGGAGCAGCTCCCCGCTGTGGGCACATCATTTGCACGGAATCGGAACTTGTTAAGACACTACCGTACCATAGATCCACACAGCTCAGCTTCAATTAGCAGCCTCATTTATTACCCGCCCAGATGGGAGACTGCAAGGTGAGGGTCAGGGGTCACCGAGGGTGTCTTCATCACTTCAGTATCATTGCCTTAAAAGGCGCTGACCAGGAGGAGCAGATGACCTCATTTCAGAATTATTACAGCGCAGAGAACTCAGTTCCAACATTATAATTCATTTTCTCAGGGAGTATTTCAAATTTATTATCGCTTTCCTGACACGGAATGGCTAATCGTTAAGGATAGCCACTTTAACATAATATGAATACGCATTTCTCCATAGGTAATACAGCAGTTCCTGCATTAGCATTATTGACTAAGGTGCATTTAACTTCTTCACTAATACTTAATGGAAGGTTAATGCAGAAGTCAGGAGATTAAATGGCTTTTACTTAAAACAACTATATTGATTAAAATAACTTAGTGAGACTTTTTTAGGGCTGATGATATAAAAACACTCACACGTTTTAATATTTTATTTAATATTAAGAGCAAATTGTAGGGCGTAACAGATCAAGATGAGTGGGAGTCATTGCGCTAATTACTCCTGGAACTAATTCTTGCTCGTGGTTAACAAATGGATATTGTGTATTGAGAGGCAACAAATCATCCCGGTTCACTCTAGTGTTCAGGGCGTCCCTGTTTGAGAATTTCCATTGTGTCTGCAATGTCCTTCAGGTGTGCCTTCCTTGTATCTCACACCTGGCCCCCTTGAAAGATAAGACAACCTTCCACAAACAGAGCTACTATTCAAGGTCATTGAGATGTAGCTTTATTTCCTTTTTTGTATCCTATTATTATTTAAATTTGTGTTAAACCTAATACATCAAATGCTTGCAGTGAATTACCTAATGCTACTTACCATTTCCTTTCTTTGCTCAAAACCCAATAGTCCAGCAAATACAGCGGACGAACAAGCCGGCCTTGTGAGGTAGGACATCTGATGCCAGAACCTGTTCACCTCTTTGATTGTGTTCCCGCCCAGAAATGCGCAGCCCGCGCCTCTGCCCGCTGTCCTGTCTGGGCAGCAGGAAGTGACTCCTGCGGGGCTCGCTCAGTTTCAACCTGAGCTTCTTTTACATCAGAGGGATTCGATCTCAAGAAAGCGGCCAGGCCCTTGTAACCACTGTGTAGCTGCGGAGTGGAGAGCCTACACCAGGTTCGCCGTGTATTCAAGGCCTAAAGCAGAGTGTAACTTAGGCAATCAATATTTTAAATGCTAAATACATAGTATAACATGAACGCGATCCATAGTCATAAAAATGCCAGCACTCCATTGAGCCAGGCTTGGTTCTAAGTGCTTTGTGTACCGTAAATCATTTACAGCTCAACACAATCTCATGAATAAGGTAGTTCTTATCATCTCTAATTTACAGATAGGAGCTAAGACACAGGGACATCAAGGTGTGAAGCTTAGAGTTATTCTGTATGTATTTCCACGGCCACGCAGCTGGGAAGAGGCAGGGCTGGGAGTGTGGCCAGGGCTCTAGACAAGGCAGGGCAGGCTCTTAGCCATCATACTAACCATAGGAACTCTCAGGCTCTGGAAACAGGAAGGCTTCAGCTCAAATCCCAGCACTGACCTTTACTAACTTCTTCAAGCTGTGGTACCATTGTCCATAAAATATATAATCATGATATCTACATATTACTGTTGTTGAGAGAAGAAAGCACAATCATTCATATTACCAGGCTAGCATGCTATCTTGCATATAGTAAGGTGTCAATTAAACTTGTCACTACTATAATTATTTTAATTAATGTACTCATTTATTCACTCAACAGACTTTTTATTTAGTTAATGCTAACTATGTGTTTGTGCCACACTTTGGTAAGTGGGACTGCCTGGGCTGATGGCTCAGTAAGGGACAACGCATGTGAGCAATCAATTAAAATGAGAATAACTGCTATTCCAGATGCACCCGGGCATAGCAGAGAGAGCACAACACCGTGTAGCACCGAGGAAGGCTTCACTGGTGTGGTATGTGCCATATTTCTACACTCTGTACATTGTCTTGGGTTGAAGAACGGCTACACCAGTGGTCGGCAAACTGCGGCTCGCGAGCCACATGCCTCAATCAGATTGAGGACATTTTTAGCAAAGGCCAGCTTAGGACTACCCTAGTTAAGTTAATAACAATGTACCTACCTATATAGTTTAAGTTTAAAAAATTTGGCTCTCAAATTTCAATCGTTGTCCTGTTGATATTTGGCTCTGTTGACTAATGAGTTCGTTCGCCGACCACTGGGCTAAACCAACTGGAGACATTGCAGATTTATTCAGCTTGCCTCCTCAGTTGAGACATCATGGAAGAAAGGGAAAATTAAAATACAGTTTTATGCTGTCACAGGGAGAAACGTGGTGGCTATATTCTACTAAAGATTCTAGTGAGATCCATCTTCTTAAAATATGAGAATCTTTGAGATATAAGAAAATAGCCCAGCCCCCACCATGCCTTTTTTCTTGGTTGTGATATAAATTACATTCTTCATTGTGAGGCATTTTCCTTATTTTCAAATGAGCACTGCTGTAGGGGAGTTATATGTACAATTAAAAAATCATAGACATAGCATTGTACCGGAAAATTATATAAGATGGATACACACAAACACAGTTTATGTCCAAGATAATATATATTGAAATGCTATTAAATCTCAAAGTGTTTAATGTCTTTTCCTTTCTCGGATTCTGAGGGATAAACAGTAATTTGGTTCTTAATGTGTCCTAACAAGCAGGACCTGAATTCCGTGGTGCACAAGAGCAGAGAACAGTCCACTAACGAAGAGCTTTGTTGGATAAACCATGGCTTTAAGTGAGCATTTCTGAAAAAAGTTACTTTCATTATTCAAAGTGAATTTCAGAGCACTGGCTAAGCATTCAAGATCGAAAAACATTTAAAAGTATGATTCCAAATTTATTCTCTTTCTTCCCCACTTGGTCTACATTTGGACTCATCATCGATGATTAAAAAAGGAGCTGAGATCACAAACTCTTTCAGATGCTGAGCCATCTCACACACATTTCTTACATTTTTTCACACTAAGGTTAAGTCGACTGAGTGTGGGGATCTTGGCTTGACATCAATACCTACATCTAAGAGTAGAGGCTAAATGTCCTGAATAACTTAGCTCTTAAAACTCATACTGGCAAGATAAAAGCATATTTAAGTTGTAATAGTTCCTATACGTAATAGAAAAGCCACACTCTAATTCTTATTTTCTTTACTGCCCGTATTTAATTCACTGCCTTCTGGGTCTTTTCCAATTCCTCTTCCCAGAGGTTGTAGGTTAAATTATGGCCCCAGAAATTTCCTGTTGAAGTCCTGACCCTCAGCACCTAAGAACACGACTGGATTTGGAGATAGTCTTTGCAGAGGCGACTAAGCTGAAATTAAGTCATCAGTGTGCACCCTGACCCAGTGAGGCTGGTGTCTTGTGGGAAGAGGAGATGTGGACAGAAACACGTACAGAGGGAGAAGGAAGTGAAGACATGGGGAGGAGACACTGTCCATACGCCGAGGACAGAGGCCTGGGAGGACTCCCTGCCTCGTGGCTCTCCGAAGGAACCGACCCTGCCTGCGCCTTGACCTTGGATTTTCAGCCTCCCAAACTGTGTGGTAATATATTTCTGTTCTTCCTTATTATGACAGTTCTAACAAACTATGCACCAACGGATGTTTCTGTGATTTTGCTTATGAATACGTGTGTTCACAAGCCTCAGTGTTCGTCTACCCTAGTGGTTGGCAAACTCATTAGTCAACAGAGCCAAATATCAACAATACAACGATTGAAATTTCTTTTGAGAGCCGAATTTTTTAAACTTAAACTATATAGGTAGGTACATTGTTATTAACTTAATTAGGGTACTCCTAAGCTGGCCTTTGCTAAAAACTCAAGGGGCCAAAGAGCCACATGTGGCTCGCAAGCCCCAGTTTGCCGACCACTGGTCTATCCTGTCACATGCACTCAGAATCAGTGTCGCTTTAAAAGAACCTCGAATAATAGCTTCTATATTTCAGGAACAACCAACAACCTCAACTGATAGAACAATCTAACTATCTATCCATCCATCTATCCATCCATATACACACAGAGACACATAGAAACTTCCATAAATATATTTACATGTACACATATACAAAAATACATACATTCCTGGTAGGGTTGCCAGACAAAATGCTAAAATAAAGGATACCTGTTTATAGATGAATAAAAAGCAAACCCGTTTTTGGTATAAGTATTATCCAAATATTCATGGAACATTCTTATACTACAAATTTTTTTCATCCAAAATTCAAATTTAACTGAGGCTCTTGCATTTTTACTAGTATTTTCTAAATCTTAAAACTATATTCAGTGGATAGGTGTTTTTTAATTGGTTGATTCTTTGTGTTTTTATTTATCAGTATTTATGACCTGTACCAAATAGAGGTAATTCATTTTCCCATCATCTTTCTGTAACTTCTGAGTGTCAGTCCCAATCTGATACCTTTGCTGATTGTAATATCATGCTCAACCATAACCTCTCACTTAGAGAACCAGGAAATGCTTAATTATTTCTGTGTAATTTTTTAAAACTCCATTTTAAAAGGTGAACATTTTAACAAACTAAAACATTTAAACAAAATTAACAATGTAGTTTCAAAGTGGAAAATCATTTCTCCATAAGCTTTCCCAATACAATAAAAAAATGTGAGCAGAATGCTTGAGTAGAACACTTCAACTCAAATGATATATGGAAATATATGAGAAAGTGAAATTTGTATATTCCTGCAATCATAGATCTTAAAATATAGTATCCTTGGATTTTAAAAAAGAAATTAAAGAAAAAAAAGAGTAATCCTTTATGGAAAGACTTGACATTTTATTTTATTAAAAGATTGAAAAACTATAATAAAATATCACTTCATAGCCACTAGAATAACAATAATTAAAAAATTGAAAATACTAAGTGTTGATGTGATGTGAGACACCAACTCTCATTCATTCCTAGTTGAACTTTATGGTCCAACAACTTTGGAAAACTAATTGTTTCTTATACAGTAAAACATACAGGTACCTTGTGACACAGCAATTTCACTGATATTTAATTAAGAAAAATTAAAACATACGTCCACACTATCAATGCTCATTGTCCTTTTATTCATAATAACCTAGCACTAGAAAAAGTTCAAATGGCCAGGAAAAGTAACTAACAAATTGTGTATGTTTATAAAATGGAATACTACTTATCAATAGTAAAGAATAAACTACTTATTCTCAGTACTGTGGGCGAATCTAAAAATGGGCTGAATGAAATAATTCAGACTTAAAACAGTGTAATTCATTGCTTTCCATTCATAGAAAATTCTAGAATACTCAATCTATTACAATACATACCAGAAAGTGGCTACCTGAGGCAGGTGGAGGGGAGATGGGTATTGATCCCTAGCAATGCATCAGGAGGGATGGAGTCTGGGATTATGGAGGGATAGTCAGAGGGGCGTACGCACTTCTCACAACTTGCCAAGCTTCACACGTAAAAGCCTGTGTATCTTACAGAATGTAAAGTGCACCTCAATATAAATCAAAACAAAACATTTAAAGTTTTCCAAGGTTTCCACTGTATGTACCCACATTTCCAATAGCCACGTTTGGTTTAAAGGCTCTTAGAAACCGCGTGAAGGACCCAGTTACAAAGCGCACACATGGGTCCTTTCTGTGCTGGTCTCTCTGCTCAGACCCCCGGGATCATCGGCTAATTCACGCTCTGGGAGCTGTGCTCGCCGCGTGTTTTAACGCATCACTGAGCCTGCCACCCCACGCGAAGGGTCTGGAATCTGCGGACCCCCGTCCTCGGGGCAGTTAGCCTCCTGCATGGAAGGAACCTTCCTGGCCTCCGGCACCCCCATCTCGGGACTCCTTCTGCTCTTGGCTGTGCGAGGTCTGCACAACCCAACACTGACACAGCGAGCTTAGCTGTGAGTGCGGCAAGAAGAATCTCAACGCTTCATATTCATGAGTCCAGCCACAGTTCTGGATAGAGCTGCAGAGGTAAACGCTCTGCCCCCTAAGAGTTCAAAATCTAAAATAAAAACTAAATATGCAGAAGCACTTTTCGATGTAGGCATGAACATCAATTGAAAGCGATGTCAAAACACAGCTTAACAGAATCGTTCCGGACTTAATTCCTCGGGCTTCCCAGGCCCAGAAAAATAGGAAGTCGAAGCTCTGCCTTTGCCTGTTTTTCACTTGTTTTGGGAAACAAAACAAAACAAAAACAAACCCAACTTTTATAAGCTATTCAGATCTTGTACATGTTTCCTGTGTCATGGCCAAGTAACGTGCTTATGACGCACTCTATGGCAGGCACAGTTCTGGAAACCTTACATGGACTCATTGAATCCTCACACCAGCTCCTCACTGGAAGATTGTGCCTCTGTTCTGAAGGGATGGAACATGAGGGACAGAGAAGGAAAAGAATGAAGAACTGTTATCTTCTAGAGGACACTGAGGTGAGTCTTCAACCATGTGTCAATTGTCTTCGCTCAGGCGCCTGTAACAAAATACCGCAGCCCGGGTGGCGAGAGCCGCAGACACTCACTTCTCACAGTTCCCGAGGCTGATGTCTGAGGCCAGGGGCCTGCGTGGTCGGGTGGTGGTGCCTGCACTGCTCGTGGGGGGCAGATGGCTGCCTTCTCTGTGTCCTCGCCGGGGGTAGGGGCAGGGAGGGAGCTCGGCCTGCCTCTGCTCACAAGGACACTAACCCATCATGCAACTCCACTCTCAGGATCTCATCCAAACTTGTTACCTCCCGAAGGCCCCACCTCCAAATGCCAGCACCTTAGAGCTTCCACATAGGAATTTTAGGGACGCAAACATTCAGTCCGTAGCAATCCGTGGGAGAGGAACGTCATTGTTGTATGTGTATGTGTGACAGAGAAAACTTTTGACAAAAGCCATCACCGATCCCAAATTACTGCACTCCTACAGAGTCCTAAATTCTGGAGTGGTCTCCGGAAGCTTCCAGAGCTGCTTCTGAGAAGCCAGCCTAATCCTGGGGGGGGGGGGGGGGGGGGGGCTCCCTCACACACCTCTGCAGAGGTGAGGACAGCAGCCATGACAAGGGTGATGGGTGAGATCCACTTATATCCCTCTACCCTTCCGAGGAAATGGCCTTATTTAATCTTGTAGACTCAAGGTTGGCAATAAAGGTATCCGTATTTGGGTGCTACCTGAGTACAGGTGGGTCTGGTTACTTTAAAACTACACTCTAAAAATAACTTTGTGCAAAAAGATATAATTACATTTAAAGACAGAGACCTGAACAATTGTATCAGAGCCATAACTATTTTTAGTGTATTTGGGATACTGGGCAGTTTCTTATAGCTAGACCCTTCTAAATCATACTTCTCATGCCATATTTGTCAGAGTAAATATTTAAGTAATTGTTTAAAAATATTTTTGGAACACACGTCTTAAGTAAACACACAAGTGATGCCGATAGAGAAGATTCAAAAGCGACACCAGTAAGTAAAAATACCACTAGTGTTTAGTACGGCCTTGTCTGTCCATCTATAGTTTAAGTTCCCAGAGCACGATACTGCACATGCAGCCCCGTCATTCTCAGCACAATGCTAAACTCACACACTTTTTCATCGGATAGTATTTTAACATGTTGTGTTAGAAGTATTTTGGCAGGTTAGGAGCCTTCTCTAACTAAAACTCAAGTAAAACCCCTCTTAGAAATTGCACCTAAGGTGAAAACAGTTTTCTGATCCTTCCACAAAGAGCGCGAATGAAAATAACCTTAAGCTTTTAAAGAATAGCCAATAACTCTTGGGAACTATTATGAGGATTTAAATACAAACGAACTAGAATCACATGAATTCAAGTCCCGTCAAAATATATCTGTGGCCTAATACTGTCAGGTTTTGCCAGCCTGAAATGCCCAGAACAGAGTTCAAGAGCCTTTGGCAAAGTTCAAGCACTGCGGAATGGTCAGTTTCTTGTGGAAAACTATTTGCAGCCTCATTTTCCCCATATGAGGTCCTTCTCCTTAGTCCCTGGACTAAGGCCAATAAACCTGGCTAGGTGTCGCATAAAAGCCCATGGAGTCTGTGTATGCATCCGCTCTTTCCCTCTTAAAAACCTGTTATTCGGGATTGCGGATAAGGTAAGTATAGTGCCCAGAAGCTTCAAAAAATGGAGAAACTGTAAGGTAGTCCCTAAAGCTAGTGCTGTTTGCCAGGGTTTATAACTGTGTATAGACAACACATATTTCTAGAAGACTCGGGTGACTCTGACAAAACGTAGGGCATCGAGCAGAATGTTGGCCTGCATTTCCTGCTCCGGAGCGGGCAGCAGGTGGCCCGGCCAGAAGGTGCACATATGGCGGAGACGGCCCCACCACGAACTCTGTGAGCAGAAACGCATCCTGTGACCCTGGGGAGTGGGGTCCCCGGCGTGGTGACCAGACTGCGAGCCTCCTCAGAAGCAGCAGATGCAAGGGTTCGCCACACGCCTCCCCATGGAAGGGATTTCTCTCCCAGCCTTCTCCTTTCCGGGAAAGAAATGGCTCCTACGACACTTTTATCAGATTGTTTCAAATTAACTAATACAAATGTCTTTTATTCTCATACTAGAGGCCCGGTACACGAAATTCATGCATGGAGGGGGGGGGTGTCCCTCAGCCCAGCCTGCACCCTCTCCAATCTGGGACATCCCTCTCACAATCCAGGACTGCTGGCTCCCAACTGATCACCTGCCTGCCTTCCTGATTGCCCCTAACCGCTTCTGCCTGACAGCCTGATCACCCCCTAACCACTCCCATGCCAGCCTGATTGATGCCTAACTGCTCCCTGCCAGCCTGTTTGCCCCCAACTTCCCTCCTCTGCCAGCCTGATCACCCCTAACTGCCCTCCCCTGCAGGGTTGATTGCTTCCAACTGCCCTCACTTGCAGGCCTGGTGCCTCCCAACTGCCCTCCCCTGCTGGCCATCTTGTGGTGACCATCTTGTGTCCACATGGGGGCAGGATCTTTGACCACATGGGGGCAGCTATATTGTGTGTTGCAGTGATGGTCAATCTGCATATTACTCTTTTATTAGATAGGATAGAGGCCTGGTGCATGGGTGGGGGCTGACTGGTTTGCCCTGAAGGGTGGGGGTTCCCTTGGGGCATGGGACGGCCTGAGTGAGGGGCCTGTGGTGGTTTGCAGGCCAGCCACGCCCCCTGGCGACCCAAGAGGAGGCTCTGGTATCTGGAATTTATTTACCTTCTACAATTGAAACTTTGTAGCCTGGAGCAAAGCCAAGCCTGCTGCTTGCTCTGCGGCAGGCAGCCATTTCTGTTGGAGTTAATTCACCTTCTATAATTGAAACTTTGTAGCCTTGAGTGGAGGCTTAGGCCGGCAACAGGAGGCGCGGAAAGCTTGGCTTCTTTGGTTACTGTGGAAACCCTCCCGTTCTCAGTGGCTGTAGCCATCTTGGTTGGGTTATTTGCATATTTGCTCCTGATTGGCTGGTGGGCGTGGCTTAGGCATAGCAAAGGTGTGGTCAATTTGCATATTACTCTATTATTAGGTAGGATGTTAAACTTAATTACACTTCTTTGCATAAGATGAACATCTTTAAGTCCTTTATGATGCACATAGGTTATTGATTAGTTGCATAATGTAATAAATTTTTCATATAACTGCAATGGATACCCATGTCCATTTGTTTTAAGAGAAGTGAATATATATACCTATACGCACATATCTGTATATGTGATCTAGAAGAAAGCAAAATATTATATTTTCGACTGCTTACTCTTAAATGGATACTCTTTCTCTGCTTGCATGTGTTGGCCACCGTATGCATGGCAGCAGCATCTTCCTCGCTTCAAACAGTGTCCATGTAGCCATAGGTACCTTTAAATCAACTGTCTTGATATAATTACTTGTTTTTTCAGTTTGAACAATAAATTATATGGTTAGAGAAATGCAGATAAGCATGATTTCATTTATTTGACTACTATGGTCACCTATGTTCTATATTTACTTCTATATCTTAATTAGAAGTAAGTATCAAAATGCTCATTATAGACAGAGCTTACCTTACTTTGTTTTAATGTTTTAAAGTAGCCATTTTAGACACTTCAAACTAATTTTTCTAGAAGTGTGTCAGTGCATGTTAGCAGAGAAAAGAGGACAATGCAATTTCTTAGCAAATATTATAATCGAACTGCATTATGCTGGAATAATTATATTACAGTTTAAAACTACTTATAATGAAGGACAGAAAATTGTTTTTTAAGAAAAATATTAAGATGAACAAAAAAAATCCCTAATAAAAGCTTAAGAGCTATCAAGTGGGGCATCCAATTCTCCCTAGTACACTTGTCAAACATACTTGTCATTCCTGATAATATGTTGAGATCATATGCTGATCATTAACTCTTTCAAGCCACTGAAGCTTATATTCAAGTATCTTTCTTCTGCAGTTCTCTCTCAAAACTTGGGGAATCTCCAGAGAATTTTGGAGATCTCAACTCTGGGTGATTAACTATTTAGACTTCATGTGTCTGAAGGCAAGGATCAGAGAAGATGATTTCCTTGAGGATCTTTCTGGCGTGTTACCATCTCAGACACCCAAGGCAAGACTAGTAAGTTATATGCGTGTGCTCGGGAGCACTCTGCCTGCCTCGAGAAGCTGCCCCAATGATTGCTGATAAATGTCCATGTGCTGGCTTTCTTCTTTCAGCATTCCTTTCTCCTTTGCTTTTGGAGATTCAGAATCACCTGCTTCGTTTCATTGTCCATTCTTTGTGTGGCTTCTTCCAACTCTGAATATTTGAAAAGAAAGGAACGACTAAATATAATGAGTCTCTTCAAAAGCTGAGAAAGGGCCTAACAATTCTCATATTATAATCTCCACCATGAAGTAAAAATCACCTCATGAAAAGTACAAAAGCTGCAGGGAATCTGATGGCTCTCTCTTTTCTCAGAGTAAGAGAGAATGGTGACCTGACATTAAAATTTTTCGGTTTCTATTGTATTCATTCATTTTATTCCAAGAAGAACTACTTATATCACAGGTCTGCAAACTACAGCTTTTGGTCAGATTCAGCCTCCCCGTTTTGGTAAAAAATGTTTTATGGTGACACAGCCCCGCCCATTCATTGACATATTGTCTTGGCTTCTCTCCTAGGGCAGAAATGAATAGTTGCTAAGTGACCTCATGACCTGCAAAACCAAAAAAATGTACTCTCTGGCCTTTTACAGAAAAAGTTTTCCAACCCCTGAAGTATATCATGCCTTGTTTTAAGAAGACATTGTTGTGCCTTGATTAAGGTAATATTTTCATCTATTCACAAAATTTAAGGATTTTTTCCCTAATTTTCCTCACAATTTAATGTAATAATATTTCTTTCTACTTTTCATAATTAATGCCACTTAGTAAAATATATCATATAGAGGCTTTTTCTTTGAAGCAACTAATTTTGTTTTTTAAATTAGTTCATGCTGTTAAAGTTATAAGGATAGTTAACTTTTTTTATCATATGCTTTTCTTGGCTTTCTCCTTTCATTCATTATTTAATTTTCATATTGGTTCAGTAATAAATAATGTGGTCAGTAGTTATTGAAATGATTATCAGAATGTGACATTTGCATTAATTTATAATTAATGGATAAACCAAGGACTCAAACATTTCTTCAATTTATAAAAATATATTCAGGTTATAGAACAATCAGCCTGTGCTACTACAAGGCATTCTGAGATATATTATAAATGTAAATTATCAACGGACTAGTTTTGATATTACTTTGAAAAGAGTTTGTTCTCATTTTTGTATAGTTTAGGACTGTACATTCCTGTGTGTTTGAAAAGGATTATAACATTACACTTCTTTAAGTATAAATTAATATGACTTTAGAAATCTGGTGATAAGTAAGTCTTTGTAAATGTCATTGGATAGGTCTAAGAAAGACAATTTGCCTTATTTCCTTAAATGGCTTTCAAGTCTAGAATGTCATCTAAAGTAGAATGTCATCAAAGTTCAATTTATAAATTCATGAAATGATAGAACTGGAGAATACCCCTTAGAAAGTATTCAGATCAGGCTCTTTATTTTACACATATGGCTATAGAATTCCCTTCATTTCTATCGAATTAGCAAATTAATTTCTAGCCCAGCTAAACTAACAGGCAGTTCTCATGCCTCCCACTGTAGAATCATTTTCACTAAATAGCAAGTGTCTCTCACTGATGTCCTTCTTCCATATTATCCACGGTATATAAACTGGAGTCTTAAATGTGACTTGTCCCTATTTGTTGATAAACTGAGGGTGCATATGCTTTTGCTTCCAATAAATGATTACTGGAAATATAATTTTTACCATTTTGTTGTGATTATATTACACCCTAATGATAGATTAGGGCCTAATCTACCTAGATGTGGGCTCTTCCATCTATTCTGCTTGACACTGCATCACATCAATATTAGATATTCATCCTTTATTCTTTAAAGTGTTGTCATTATTTCTTCAAATATTCTATCTGATTCTTTTTTATCTCTCTCTGTTTTTCTGGTTTATTATGACATTGTTATTTCTACTCCCATACCCCACATTTGCAACAATTTGTTTATATTTTCTATCTTGCCTTTCCTAACAGCCTCTATAATTGATCTTCCAGTTCTAAAATTCATTCTTTGGCTTTGTCTTGTTTCCATTTAACTCATATGTGTGTTATTTATTTCAATTATTATTATCTTTTTTTATTATTATCAGTTTACCTTCTCTGTCACACACACACACACACACACACACACACACACACACATATATTCCTTTCTCGTTTCATTGAGGAATATATAAAAGAGGAACTGTAAATCATTAAATATACTATGTTGGATAAGTATATATTACCCATATATCTACATATATATATATATATATATATATATATATATGCATATATATATATGCACATATATCTACATATATATATGTATATGCATATATATATGCATATATGCATATATATATATATGTAGATATATGGATGATGGGCACACAATGCAATATACAGATGACAGATCATAAAATTGTGCACTTGAAACCTGTATAATTTTATTAGCCAATGTCACCCAATAAATTTAATAAAAATAATACATATCCTATATAATAAAAGCCTAGTATGCTAAGTGTCTGGCCATCCGGTCGTTCAACCAATCAAAGCGTAATATGCTAAGGCCGCTCAACTGCTCGCTATGATGTGTACTGACCACCAAGGGACAGGCAGTCAACTGGTTGACCAGTCACTATGACATGCACTGACCACCAGGGGGCAGACGCTCTGACCAGTAGGTTAGCTTGCTGCTGGGGTCTGGCCGACATTGTGTCCAGACTGAACTATATGGGCCGGACACACTTTGGAGCCCTCCTGTGGTACCACCCTGGCTGGCCAACCTCCTATGTCCCTCCCCGGCCCCGATTGTGCACCGGTGGGGTCTCTTGGCCCGGCCTGTACCCTCTCGCAATCCGGGACCCCTCAGGGATGTCGGAGAGCCAGTTTCAGCCTGATCCCACAGGCCAGGCTGAGGAACCCCACTGGTGCACGAATCCATGCACCGGGGCTCTAGTATATACACGAGTGTACTTTCTTAATGCCTACTCCTTTCTCAGTTTGTTAATAGCTCTACGGATATAATCTTTAAAAATTCTTGACTTACCAGCTCTATTAATTCTGGCTTATCCAGAGTAGTATATTTAATGATTTACAGTTCCTCTTTTATTTTTGGTTGTGCTGTTTATGTCTGGCTATTTTGTCTGTGAGATTATTTCAGGAATCTTGACTCGTATCATAAAGGGTTGCCGGCCAAGATCGGGATCTAACTTGTGAAGTTTCTCATGGGTTTGGAGGTGGAAGATGCCCCTGGGAAGAGACCCCTGCCTTGCTTTCTGCCTCTGCCTCTGCCTCAGGTCACCCTTGTTCTTCCTTTGGGCCTGGCAAGCTCTCTACCTGTCTACTTCCTCCAGAGGTTCTTCAAATCAACACACTTTCTGTGACTTCCGTAAGGTTTCTAGGTTGGACTGGGGAGAGAGTCAACAGCCTGTGACACAATCTTATTAGTAACAGAAGACGCAGGTACACACATTTGAAATGGGTATTGTGGCATTATTGTAAAATAGGGTAAGAAATCTGGAAGCAATTTAAATGTCTATATGTAGGGTTGTGGTTATGTTAATTAAATTAGCTTCATTTACTGGAATAAGTTAAAGATTTAGATATCTAAGTGTTACTATAGACGACTTTCAAGAAACAATATTAAGGAAAGAAAAACAAGGTGCAGAATCTAATCTAATAATAGACAAATATGCAAATTGACTGCACCTTCGCTACACCTAAGCCACGCCCACCAGCCAAGCCACGCCCACCAATCAATCAGGTCGAGTATGCAAATTACCCCAACAAAGATGGCGGCTAATTTGCATATCAAGACAGTGTCGAAAGAAGCCAAGAGCTGCAGAAGGGA
Organism: Eptesicus fuscus; assembly: GCF_027574615.1. Taxonomy (NCBI): domain Eukaryota; kingdom Metazoa; phylum Chordata; class Mammalia; order Chiroptera; family Vespertilionidae; genus Eptesicus; species Eptesicus fuscus. Next base: position 110,613,439 of record NC_072476.1, read on the forward strand.
GTAAAGCTTCGAAGAAGCAAGCAAGCGGGGGGGTGGGGGGGAGGAGAAGGGAGGAGCGAAGTCAGGGCTGGGGGCGAACGGAAAAGCAGGCGGGCTGGCAGAGAAGGCGGGGCGGGCGACAAGGGAGGAATGGAGGCGGGGTAGAATGCAGCAGGAAATCCTATTGCAGGATTTTTCCTGCAACGGGAATGCTAGTCCTATCTAATAAAAGAGTAATACGCAAATCATCACTCAGCTACACTCATAAGCCATGCCCACCAGCCAATCAGAGTGAGTATGCAAATTAAACCGAAAACATGGCGGCAGCCCCCCCCCCCCAATCTCTTTGGGCCTGTGGGAGTTGGAGAAGTCAGGCGTCAGTGCCTGAGGCTGGCTGCAGCCACGGAGACCAAGAAGCCGCCTGCCCTGTGATCACAGCCTGAAGCCAGCCTCAGAAGCCTCATGTCCGCCTGCCCCACATCCTGGGGGAGATAGAGATAGCGCCTGAGGCTGGGTGTGGCCCGGGAGATGAAGAAGCTGCCTGCCCCATGATCCCAGGCATCAGCCAGCTGGAGAAGCCGTTCACCCCACGTCCTGGGGGAGACAAGAAACCGGGTGCCAGTACCTGAGGCTGGCTGCAGCCCAGGAGATGAAGAAGACACCTGCTCTGTGATCCCAGGCCTCAGCCAGCAGCAGAAACCTCAGGTCCGCCTGCCCCACATCCTGGGGGAGACTGAGAAACCGGGCCCCAGTGCCTGAGGCTGGCTGCGACCTGGGAGATGAAGAAGCCACCTGCCCCGTGATCCCAGCCACCTGCCCCGGGATCCCAGCCGCCTGCCCCGGGATCCCAAGCTGAAGACAGTTGGAGAAGCCGCCCACCCACGTCCTGGGGGAGATGGAGAAACCGGGCCCCAGTACCTGAGGCTGGCTGCAGCCTGGGAGATGAAGAAGCCACCTGCCCTATGATCCCAGTCCGCAGCCAGATGGAGAAGTCACCCCCACTGCATCCGAGGGAAGATGGAGAAGCCACCCGCCTGCGGTCCAGGTGCCAGCACCTGCAGCTGGCTACAGCCTGGTAGATGGAGAAGCCGCCCACCCCACAGTTCCGGACACCAGTACCTGCGGCTGGCTGTGGCCTGGGAGACAGAGAAGCCACCCACCCCGTGGTCCAGGGCACCAGCACTTGTGGCTACAGCCCAGGCGAAGCCACCTGCCCACCATCCCCTGCGGCTGCAGCCGGCCTGGGTGCCTATGGCTGACCAGAGGGAGGGAAGCCCGGATCCCGGGTGCCTGTGGTCAGCTGGAGGAGGGAATCCTGGGTACCAGGTGCAGGCCGAGGCAGAGGTGGTTAGGGGCAATCAAGCCAGCAGGGGAGCAGTTAGGGACAATCAGGCTGGTAGGCAGAAGCATTTAGAGGCAATCACGCAGGCAGGCGAGAGGTTAGGAGCCAGCAGTTCTGAATTGTGAGAGGGATGTCCAACTGCTGGTTATCCCACGAGGGGTCCCAGACTGGAGAGGGTGCAGGCCAGGCTGAGGGACACCCTCCCCACCGCCCCTCATGCACGAATTTCGTGCACCGGGCCTCTAGTATTATAATAAATGTGGAAAATAAAACATTAAATCTGGAAAGTCAAAGAATACAGTCCAACAACATCAGACACGTACACAACACACACCTGACCACAAACTGTGACCTTGACAACCAAAGATTGTATCTTTCAATCGAAGAAGAAGAGACATTTTCTTTCCCAGAGCTCTCATCTATCCCTAAAGAATGACTTTGGGGAAACCTATTTGGGTTAAATACACACCTGTGGACTAATAGTTTTATCTAAAGGAATAAGGGCTCTCTGGCCATCCAGAATGATGTGCTGATGTTCATACTCAAACTCAGGGAACGCAGAACCATGGTTGACAAAAAACATGTAGAAGTCAGTGCTCAGATGAAAGGAATATGAGAGAGAACAACAAAACCTATGGGTAATCTCTCTCTTTCTCTTTTTCTCTGTGGCTCTGAATCTCATTCAGGGTTTTGATTGGTTGTATTTCTACATTTAAAAAAAATCAGTATATGTTTATTAGGTTTATTTACTTTTAAAATATTTCAACAATTATAAAGCTGGTGGGTTCTTGCTACCTAAGACAATCAGGTCTTTCAGGGACACTTTCTATTATCTCCTTGCAAATGTCATAGCAACTGCTATGAAAATGGATCTTAACGCCACCGTCCCACTGCCCTCTAACTCCATACGAATTAATCACTTATATCTCTCATCTCCTGCCTGAAATGTTTTCATGGTGTGTGTTTTTCTGAGAAAATTCATTTATTGAGAAGCTCTGTCTGCGCTCACTATAAGGGTACAAGCCCATAAGCTCTGTGGAGTGTCACCACTAGTCAGATGCCATTTGTATTGTATCTTCCAGAAATTCCTTAATATTTGGCCTTGCTTTTGGCACTGTTTTTGTCTTTCCAGAAATATTTGGTCTCCTCATTTTTTTATATTTGTCCTGTCATCTTAAAAGGGCTTGAAAGAGGAAGGGACTAATTGTGCTCACTGGGCATTGCAAGGCAATACATTCTAGTTTATCTTTGAAATGCAATAGGAAAGTTCTTCTCAACAATTGTTTAATAAGAAATATGTATATTCTTTAGGAAGTTTCTGTAATCCAAGTGAAGATGCACTTTTAATTTCTGGATGTTTTTGGTCTATTGTACTTAATATTGATTCACAACTAAATAAATCAATAAAATGTTTTAGCTTCTCATTTCTTCTTCATGCACACAGGGTCGTTCTCACCAGCGGAATCACAATCAATGAGTACAAACAGATATTATTTCATCACTAATGATGCCCATTATGTTTTCAAAGCACAGTTCAACAGCCATCTATTTCTTCATTCATATCTATACAAAAGAGTAATTATAAAAAGCCCAGCTTCAATGACCTAGAATAAAAACTATAGATTTAATATGATGATAATGTATACAAAGCATCTTGTAAAACCACTAGGTAAAAACAAATCAAGTGTCTTTTTGAATCTGTCTTCCAACAGATCAATTTACATGTTGATTAATATATTTTAAATAATAACATGTAAAAACCTTTTTGGAATACACAGGGTGTCCCTCCCCCCCCCCAAAAAAAAAATATATATATACACACTTTAACAGCTGATAAGTCAATTTTGAAAATGAAATGTGTTTTAATAAACACTGCCTTTATAATTTTTTAAAAGTATGTGTATACATTTTTGGGGGGCAGCCTATATTTAGGAGACAAAGTTATAGAAAAATGGAATGAAAATCTATAAAAAAATTTTGTGTTTAATTGAAAAACAAAACTTAACACCTTTGTTGAACTGTGTTGACTGTCTTTCAATATTTCAGCAAAAGAGTTATATTTTGAGAAGTTGACTTCTTGTGTGCTATATGTATGGTGTTCTGGGAACTATATTATAAAACTGAACAGGAAACAGAGGATTATATTTTCTGTAGACACACGTGTATTTTCAGGTTGTATTCTAGAAAAAAAAAAAAACAATGACAACATAAAACTAAACCTTAACAGAGAATAATTAATAGCAAATTGCCATCAATCTGGATATTAATATAACAAAAAATGTTAGGATACATGTAATAGCATTGAAGAATCTCAAAAACATTTTGATAAGTGAATGAAGCAAGACACAAAAGACAACACACTGTATCATGTCATGTATATGAGATTCTAGAAATGGGATTACTATAAAGTGGAATTTGGGGAGATGAAAATGCTGTAAGACTAGTGGTGATTCCATGACTTTACACATTTATCAAAGCTCATTAAACTGCACACTTAAAATTTATAGTATTTACATTGTACCTCAATCTAAATAAAAAGAAAGAATAATCATCTCCATTGATGACTTACAGTCATTATTGCATAAAGATCAATACCATTAACCTATCCTATATGGATTTGCAGCAGTCATTTCATGGCATCCTTGAAATTCATCTTATTCAACCTTCCCTTTGCTTTTTGTTCTATCTTTCTAAATTTCCAATCTCCAGCCTCCCTACCCCTGCCCCCATTATTGGTACAAATATGCTATTACCTTTGATTGCACAACCCTTCCCCGACTTTTATCTGAAACATCCATCAATTAATACTCTCCCAAGATGAGAACATCATTTCCACAAGGATCTTCCTTGATGACCTACATTAGATTAGTTCCCTTAGAGAAGGCCCTCAAAACCCCCTTTCTTACCTCAGGCATACTTTTCACAGTTCATGGTGTAAGTTACATAAAAATTATTTTCTCTTGACAGTGCTTACACCTTCCTGCATCCTAACCCTTACAATGATTAGAGAAGAGAGTTTGTGAGGCCAGGTAAGCTAATCAAAATATATACATTTCTTTAATGCAAACCACCCAAGAGATATGCCAACTGGAGGCTAATCTTGGCTCCGAAGGTTCACCTGAGGTTAAATGTCAGAGGAATCCTATCCCTTCTTTCCTACCTTCTACCCCAAGATCCCTATCTATTGGTGGAAGTGATAAATAAGTGACAATTCACATAAGAAGCTGAGCTTGAAAGAAAGGATGGAGGTTAAGAAAGAGGGGGCAAGAAAGCAAATGAATAGAGAAGGGCCACAGGGGATAAGTTTTTCTTCTGACAACAGTGTGTTTCTTAATATGGGAGCATCCACAGAGTCAAGAATTAAGTCCTGCCCATTAAAGGAATGTAGGCATGTGGCACAGGCAAAAAGAGTAAAATGTATGAATTTCTACCCACTTCTGACTGATTATGTCTGGAATGGATAGAAGACTCATATCCAAGGGAAGGAATTTGGACATTCCACGGTATTTTCGGCTTCTGTTTGTCAAGCAACATTAATGTCATGATATCCATTATTCCTTCACTTAATAATAAAGGAGATAGGGCAAAGTTTAAGTTATTAAATAATTGTTTCATAAAATGGGTAGATTGTTACTTATCTCCCTGAGATAAGAACTCAAGCTTTCTCCTTTGCTGTGGTATCCCTTAAGTCTAGCACCTTGACCTGCAGGTGGTAGACACTATTCAATGAATATCACTAAATTAAATTATATTTTGGAGGAAGAGAAGGTCGTTTTTAACACTGCTCAAACTTTTGATTGTCTGCTCTATATCTAGGTTCGACCATGAATGCTCAGATTTGTCTCACTACCGGATGTGTAGAATGAAAGCAAATTTTAATCCAATATGATTCAATATTGGTTATGATTGGACTACTCAAAGCTTGTCCACATTAATTATTATTTAAATATTCAGGAAATAAATTACTCAAATTAAACAAATGAAGTAAATACACAGTATGCTGGAAAAATCAAGTACAAAATATAACCTGAAAAGAGGAAGATGAATTACAGCTTTGTGTTTTTAACTATACAGTCTGTGTTATGTCTCATGGCTAATTAAGATAGATTTAAAAAAAAACTAATATGTAAGATATTATATTTTCCCTGATGATATTTTATAGAAATTAGAAAATAAAAAAATGGAATTTTTATAAAGCTGAAGAGATAGAGAATGACATTGAAAATTTATTTGTGTCGATAAAAAATTATGGAAGGAGTCAGCTTTATAAGATTCTACCTAACACTCTTGCTCTCTTCCAGAATACCACTAAAATGACAGAATATATTTTAAAAAGGCAAAACTAAATAAAACAAATTAACAAAACAAGCATATAAATACACAAAAACAAAAACAGCAGAGGGCAAATGGCACGCATATTATCAGACTGAAGAAAAGAAAATCTTAAGTCTGCAGTGGGATCTGATGGTAAGAGTACTTTAGTTTTGTAAGAAACAGCCAAGCTATTTTGCTAAGTGGCTGCATTGTTTGCACTCCCCCCAGCAATGAATGCAGGTTCCTGTTGCTCCACATCCTCACCTGCACCTGGCGGCAGTGTTCTGGATTTGGGCTGGTCCAATAGGCCCATCGCTTTCATTTGCACCTCCCTAATGACGTACAATGGTGCCATGTTGGATTCCAGAGAGGAAGGGAGAGGGAGACACAGAGAGAGAAACATCAATGAAGAGAGAGAATCATTGATCGGCTGCCTCCTGCACGCCCCCTACTGGGGATCGAGCCTGCAACCCAGGCATGTGCCCTTGACCAGAATTGAACCTGGGACTCTTCAGTCTGCAGGCCAGTGTTCTATCCACTGAGCCAAAACACCTAAGGCTTTTGCTAGTTTTTTTAAATCAAGTCATTTATTTTCTTATTGTTCAATTTAAACATTTTTGTATATTTTTTAAAATAGTCTTTTATCTGATATGTATTTTGTAAATATTTTCTCCCAGTCTATGACATATTTCTGTTCTCTTGAAAGTGTCTTTTGCAGAGAAATTTTTAATTTAAATGAAGTTCAGAGGAGAGAGAGAGAAGGAGAGAAGAGAGAGAGAGAGAGAGAGAGAGAGAGAGAGAGAGAGAGAGGTTTCAAAAGAGCGGTGGATGTGATTGGCATATGGATTGGACGAAATAAAACATAGAAGAAGCTGAGTAAGAATTTAAAAGGTATTTCCAAAGAAAAAATCCATGCCAGAGAAGAGTCTAAGAAAGATGTATGATACCCAAGGAATTTCCCAATACCCATTCCACATGCAGACGAGGAAGATAATGAAAAAGAAAGGGCTTATCCGAGGTCTAGAAGGTAAGGCTCATAAAGAGCAATGGCTTGAGGATGACCCCCATTCTTGCAGTTCCTGCCTGAGAGATGTTTCCGTTCTTTCAGGTCAGTCACTGCTCTGTTTCTCTCCCGCTTCCTGTTCTGAGAGGGAGTGTTTTGTTCCGATTCCACAATACATACTGGCTGTGTGTGTGCCTGTGGGATCGGGGCTGATACATCTTCCTTATTGTTGTTGTTCACAGATTTCTGGTCCAAGAGGAGTCCGATCTGTAACTCATGGAACTATTGCCAGATTGTGGACTTCCTGCTCACCGGTAGATTGGAATGATAGAGCTTCATCCCTTGGTGGAAAGGAGTGAGCTTTACTCAGTGGCCGCAGGGTTCCTCTCGTCTTCCTGCTACTGACAATCCTGAAGCCTCCACCTGTCTCAAGCTGGTATGTTGAGTGCCCAGGGGGAGGTTAGATGACCTGTCCTTTTGTTCACACATCTTCTGGCCAAGGTGAATGATACCCATAGAGCTGTATCCAGGGACCGATGCCTAAGGAATCGCATCTGCATCCAGACCAGATGAAGATCATGAAGTCCTGGCCCTCAGGCCTCATCCCGATGCTGTGATACGATGAGAATTTGGCAGTACAGGTCTCCCTAAGCACAGGGGCCATATGGGGAATGTAAGTAACTTATAAGCACAGAGCAAACTGGAGAGCTTGACATACTGGCTGAAAGTTCTCTGTCACTCCTCCCTTAAGCCTGGGTGGGCTTTGCCCACTCACCTCTGGAGGCAGTGATGCTGTATGGCTTGGGAGTTCCATCAGAAAGGCCACGTAGCTATGACTTTGTCTTCCTCTTCGGAGACACTGATTCTGAGAAAAATCCAGATGTTGTATGAAAGGTTGGACGCATCGTCCTGGAACGGCCACACGAGCATTCTGGCTTTCAGCTCCAGCTGAGCACCAGCCCACAGTCAGCGTCATCTCCCAGCAGCGGGGGGAGGTGCGGTGGGTGGGGGGGGGGAGAGCTGTCTCTGATGTCTTGCTCAGCTAAGCCTTCCTGCACCAGCCATTATATGCAAGTGAATTTCATGAGAAACCCAAGTGAATGGTGTCCAACAGAGACCTTCCTGAATTTCTGACCCACAACATCATGGCAACATTAAAAATCCATGGCTGTTTTTAGCCATGAATTTTTGGAACAGTTTGTTATAAAAGGGGAGTAACCAGAAACTCTGCCTATTGTTTATCCTCAACAGAGCAGCCAGAGTGATCTTTTCTGTAAACGAAGTGAGACGGTGATCCATCTGCCTGGAGGACCCTGCCATGAAGGGACTTCCGGTTCCATCAGAGTCAACAGCACCCACCTGGCCGGAATGGCCCTGTTCTCGACCTCCTGAGCTCCTGTCCCACCCGAGCTCACTCACTGGCAGGCTGCTCGCCTCCTTACCATCCACACCCCTGCCCCCCGCCAGGGCTTTCTACAGCTGCTCCCTCTGCTTTGTGCTATAAAATCTCACCTTCCATTGAGGCCTGCCCTGAGCCTCGCCCTCCCCCACCCACAGTGCTCCTGATCCTCCGGCTGTACCTTTTCAATAATTCTACCAACTTTCTTCCCTAGCACTTGCCGCCGTCTCCCACCTACATTTCTCATGTGTCCCTCACTGTCAGGCTCTTCTTGCCAAAATGTAACACCAATGAAGGGAGAGGTATTTGCGTGTGTGTGTGTGTGTGTGTGTGTGTGTGTGTGCGCGCACATGTGTTTCCCCCCTTGCATCCCAAATGGCTATAACAACGCACGCCTGGCACATGTACAAGGTTCAATAAATATTTGTTAAGGCATGAATGAAGGGTTTGGAAATCATTTCTAATGGGAAAGGATATTTGAAGGCCAGCATTTCTTCAGCTTAACCCCAGTTTATATTTTCTCTAAATTTTCCTTGACAATTTTAAAATGTAAAGTTTACTTAATAAATTCTTACATTGCTCATTTGTCGTAGCAAGAGCACATTACTTTTTAAGTACCTATATAATTACTGTTACTTTATTTTATTTTTTTTAAAAAAAGGAAAAGAGATACTTCCTAGAAAGACTCAAGACCAGAAATCAGGGAAGGTTCTAACACCAACTTAACCGCTGCTGTTTTACCTTTGGACACTCTGCCGCTCAAGCCTGCTTCCTCATGCTATGATCAGTGAGGGAACTTAACTGTGCACATTCACATTTTGGATCTTGTCAAGGGCATTATCAATCTGCCATAAATAAGGAAATTCCAACGTTATACTGATTTACTTTCCTCATCTCACTCATTAAGTTACACCCATGATGTCAGTTTAAGGGAAAATTCTTTTCAGTTATAGCAATGCTCCCTAAGGACTACCTTTACAGAGGATCCTTATTTCATGTTTACTGAAAATAATCAGTAACTGATAGTTTTTTTTGTCATTCACCCAGTTATATTTTAACGACTGTGTATGGAAATGTTTTTGATTGCATTTATTGGGGTGACATTGGTGACATAGGTTTCAAGTGTACATCTCTATGATACATCATCTGCATATTGGCATGGTGCCCACCACCCACGCCTAGTCTCCTTTCATCACCATATATTCGATCCCCTTTACTATTTACCAACTCACCCCTCCCTCTACTAACCACCATACCATTGTCTCTGTCTATGGCTTTTGTTTTTCTTGTTTATTCATTCATTGCTTTCAGTTTTATATCCCACATCTACACTAATAAAAGAGAAATATGCAAATTGACCATCACTTCATGACACCCACAAGCCAATCAGGAGTGAGCATGCAAATTAACCCGACAAAGATGGCAGTGGCCTCGTCCCCCAGCCACTCTGGGCCTCTGGGCAGCATGCATGCAGGTGCGGAGTGACCGGGCGGGGCGGGCCACCTGCTATGAGGGGGAGGGTGGGTGGTAGAGGGAGCTACAGGAGCGGTGCTCCAGCCAGAGTGAAGACTCTGGTCAGAGCGAAGATGGAAGGCAGCGGCCAGAGCGAAGGCCTGGGTCCTGGGTGCCAGAGGAAAACCGGTGCCAGCAGCCAGGGGAAGGAAGGCCTATTGCACGAATCTTCGTGCAACGAGCCTCTAGTATGAGTATAATCATATGTTTCTTAACTTTTAATCAAGAGTGAAAAGCCTTTGCATTCTATATAATTTATTTGCCAACCTTACAAAAAAATTGGGAATTTAACTTTCAAACATTTCAGAAATGTTTTCAATGTTGAACTTAGTTTGAAACCAGGTGATGTGTACATGGTTATTACTTCGTAAGCTGTGGGTGCTGGTAGTATAAGTTGAAACTAATGCTTCACTCTATAAAATAGACACATATGTCAATATCTAAAAGAGTTTCCAAAGAGACGAGTCACTTAATGTGCAAGAGTTCAAAGGATATCCATTCTTTTAAAAAAATATATTTTATTGTTTTTTTTTTGCAGAGAGGAAGGAAGAGGGATAGAGAGTTAGAAACATCGATGAGAGAGAAACATCAATCAGCTGCCTCCTGCACACCCCCGACTGGGGACGTGCCCGCAACCAAGGTACATGCCCTTGACCGGAATCGAACCTGGGGCCTTTCAGTCCGCAGGCCGACACTCTATCCACTGAGCTAAACCAGTTAGGGCAAAGGATATCCATTCTTAACTGAATGACATAAAAAAGAAGTGTAGAAACATCTGCTCAAGCAAAATTGTTGTGTTGTCTAGCTTTTTAATTGTAGCGTAATGTTAATTTTATTCATGTATCTGCAAAGACACACAGAGGTCGAGGATGCAGGGAGGGCGAGAAATCGAGAAAGGAAGAGAATCCGTGTATTAATTATATTTTCTGGGAGTGAATGATGATGTGACTGCAGGATGTGAGGATAAACAAATTTAGCAAACTATATTTATAGGCATACAATCTGATATTAAAACAATTCCTTGAATATAAGTAATTCAAAAGACTGGTTGGAAAAGAGTATACCAAGGATAAAATATAACAGACTTCATTGGTAGTTTTGAAAATATAAGGAAGTACATGTTAAAAAAGTGAATTGATATATTAAGGAAGAGATTTCATCAGCAGTGTGCATATTAGCATCTAGCTGTTTCCTAGATTATTTGTTTAATCAAATCCTCTAACATTATAACAGTAACATATGTAATTGAGAATGAGTCTATTTATCAAAGTGATTAGAGTTAACATTTGGTTCAGGCATATAATATACATCCACATTTAGCTATATGTCTAAATCACTCTCTATCCCTCAACAATGCATATACATGTACAGACTGTGGTACACACATAGTTACGTACAGACACATTTTAATCTCGCTTTTCTGTTAGGTTGAAATAATCAACAAATTATCTGAATGCAAACCAAACTGAAATAACACTTCCCTTTTACTTAAAAATCGTTATGCTTAAAGGCATGAATTCTAAAATATGTCCCTGAATCTTTAAATATACCAACAGTGCCAGGGTGCTCCTTACGCATCATAAGAAAGCCCTAAGATAAATTTTGTATTCGTGCCTCGGGCAGTTAATAGGAGAGTAACAAGCAGCTACCATTTCTACCAAACGCATGATGTGGCCTCGAGGCAGCTTAGCTGACCATCGAACTTCCCATTTCGAAGACGAGCCACCACCTCGTGTTTGTCCTCTTTGATCAGAATCCCAGCTCTGTAATTTCCTAGCTGCTCGCAGAAACAAAGCCAGCCGCGCTCAGACAGCAAGTGTATTCTGAAGGCTACAAATATTTGCTATTCAGACAACCTCAATGAGGGTTTAGTTATTTAAAACCAAAGATAGAAAATTACTATTAATAATGGGTTTCCGCTAATGAAGTGTGTTTATGCAAATGGGTGAACCCTAAATATGACCTGGAAACAAAAGACTGCTTAACAGTTACTATTAAGCAATACATTAGTAGATCAATTAAACAGAACTTCTTTCTAATGAGTGTGCGGTACCCTCGTTGCCATAGAAACCTGGAAAGAGAAAGCTTCAGATGTTAACAGCCGGAGAAACACAACAAAATGTTTGTAAACATACACCTTGAAAAGCGTCTGATCAGTTGAGTAATAAAAGGGTGAGGCAAAGGATTTCCCACCATAAGAGGAAGGACATAATTAAGAACTCAAGGTTTTATATGTATTTTTTTCATTATGCAGATCAGCTAAGAAGCTGCCAAACATTATTATGGGTCATAGTCGCATGCATTAGCTGGTACAAGGAAATAGTCTGCTTTCAGGATTTGAAAGAAGCGATGTGAATTCCTCTCACATTAAGGGGTACTGAAAAATTCATGCGGAGTGTTTTTCAAAGTGAAGATGAAGCCAAGACAGGGTTAAAAAACATTTGCAATTATTATGCCCATAGCATTTTCACCCGAAGGTACAATATGGCTAAGCATTTTTTCTCCTTTATTTTTTCCTTTCTCTAATTCTTGTTTGAAACCTCTTTTCCCTCTTTGTTGTGGGGCCTGCATTAATAATATTTGATTTGGCTTAAACAATTCCTAACAAACTGAAATGTCTAAAGCTCTATAGACAAATACTGTTATTAATCCAAGTACAATTACTGAATTGAACAAGAAAAATAATTTGGGCCACTTTAGGGTCCTGACTTCCAATGATAATTACTCCAATGTGGGTCATACTTTAAAGAGAACCAAAGCAGCCAATAGCAATTCTATTCAGCAAAGAATTAATTCCTTTCCTGTTCACCATTATGACAGAGTACTGGATTCTTTTAGAATCGACTCAATCATAAAACCCACAGCCGTTCTGTACGAAGTTTCATTCATAATGACTGAGATAGCAGTTGGGACAAAGACAACATTCTCGTGTCAGTGAAAGGAAAGGTCAGATAAAGAGCTTGACATTGTCCGAGGACCCGGGCTTGGGTCCCCTGCTCAGGAACCTGCCCACCTGACAGTGCGGGTTCTCCCTGGACCGCGGGCCCGGCTGCCCCGAGACGGAGGCCTGGAGAGGACGAAGACCGCCTTCTCCAGCCCCCATCCTGTGCTCCCCCCCTGGGCTAGCCACCCAGCGAGGCTGAGTCCCTCCACCTGCAGAGGGAGGCTGGTGTTTGCTGCTTCAGAGCACAGAGATCAGAGATGTGCGTCCAGGGGTGCGTTCCGTTCCTGAAGGAAAGTCGGGATGCTCCCCTGGAATCTTGTCTTGGGACCGACAGTGGCATCAGCTGGATGGTGGGACGTCCCTGTCTTCCCCCTGCCGCCACAGTTCCTCCGGCGCCACCCTCTGAGCACCTGCCCGGCAGCCGGGGCTGGTTTGCAGTCATCAGAGAGCCCCTGACCCTCCCAGAGTCCTCATTGGGGATTAATCTCTCAGAGGTCTGAGGGTGATAATTCCGTGACACGCTTCTCAGTAAGCACGTGTTTTGAACAAAAGCAATAGCACAAATGACTGCAAGTCTATTGCTCTCTACCACGGCCATCTACCAAACCACCGAACCTGGGAAAGGCAGCGCCCTCGGTGTCAGGGCTCCAGGGGGGGGGGGTACCATTCCCTCTCCAGGGCTGCTCACACCCTTTACCCGTGGTCCTCTCCTTCTTCCCCGCCTGGACCAGCCTGCCCAGTCCTCCCGCTTCAGATCTCTCTCCTTTCCCTTCCACCTTCCTCTTCCGAGTTCAAGGTCTCGTGGAGCCAGGCCAGGCCACAGGAGAGCCTTCCCTGAGGGCCCACAGGGCTGAGTGACAGCCGCATCAGAGGGCTGTCCCCTTGCACTCACAGGCTCCGGGGGTGAGGCGGCAGGGCTCCGGGGAAGAGGGGTTTGGAAATGCTGTCCGCCATAGGCATGTTTAAGAAAAGCGACGTGAAATTCACCAGGAAAAAGGTGATGCTTTTGACCCAACATAATCATACTAGTAGCCCATTTGCAGGAAAAATCCTGCAAGCGGCCGCTGCCGCCGCCATTGCAGCCGCCGCGCCTGCACCCGCGCGCCGCTGCCACCCAACCCGCTCCGCCCCGCTCCGCCCGGGCTTTCCCTCTGGCAGCCATCTTGCTTTCCGCTTTTCCTCCATCTTCCTTCTAAGTTGTCTTCAGTCTTCACTCCTCCCTCCCTCAGCGTATGCAAATTAACCACCATCTTTGTTGGGTAATTTGCATACTCGCCCTGATTGGCTGGTGGGCGTGGCTTTGGCTGGTGGGCGTGGCTTGGGTGTAGCAAAGGTGTGGTCAATTTGCATATTACTATTTTATTAGATAGGGTTAAAGTACAATTTTTAGGTGAATGGGGATGTAATTCTTCTCCCAAAAAGCACCAAGAATCAGTGTCTTGATTTGCTTTTCTGTGCTCGGTAGCGAGCTGTCGTCTTATTTATACAGAAACGTCACTTAAGTCCGTGATTCACTGCTCTGGGCACCAGTGCGGGAAGCTGGCGCTGTCCAAGCGGGAGGTGCGTGGCACTGGCGCGCGGGGACGCTCTGCCTGTGCAGGGCCCGCAAAGCTCCAGGGCTGCATACGGTCAGTGTGCACAGGAAAGGCAGGGATCGGAACACGTGGGACCCCGAAAACGGTACTGAACACGCGGGTTGCTGACAATGAGGAAGCGCTCTCTCTTTAGAACTTTGAACACAGAACTGGGAGGGTCAGGAGAGGTGTGGGCTGAGCCATCTCTCCCCAGTAGACAGCTGGCGTTTATGGATGAGAAAATACAGAGGATAATGCTACCCAAGCATTTCTTCGGTAAGCTAAGGTAACACGCTCTAATTTAAGCCAGAACAACTTCAAAAGCCAACAAAAATGTCAGCAAATTTAAATAAACCATTTTCTATTTTTACACAAAATTTTGAAATTTATCATACTTTGACCTTGTAAGTGACACCCCTCCCAAAGGAAAACCAACTATCAGCTCTATATTAGTACATGTCAGTTTTAAGTGCTATCTTTCCATATCAACCTCCCATATTGTTGAAGGTCTACGATATCTAGAAGTTTCTGAGTCTCTTTTCCTCCTCACAGTTAGCTGTAGTGTGAAAACACACACACAAACTTACTTTAAAAGCAATCTCAGAAGTGTTAAGTAACATAAAAATTATACAATTCTACTAAAAAGAATAAGGTCTACCTACATAAAGTAGTAAATTTATGGTAAATTAGAACATAGGTATTGAAGGAAGTCTTCAAATAATTATCTAAGATATCTATCTTTATTGATGTTGCAATTAAACAATCTACTTTTTTAAAGTTGCAATTAAGCAAATTATTTTTGTAGCAAATCCATTCAGTGGATAGTTATTTAGGGCCAATTTTATGGGGTTTGTTTTATTTTATTTATTTTATTTTATTTTTGCTGTGGAGTGGGTAAGATGTTTTCCTTCAGGCTCAAAAGGCATGTGTGTTAGACATTTCCACTGGAAGCAATTGCTTCATTTTGAGCATTTATTTCATTTATCACACATCTTTAAATTAGCTTGCTGTTAAGCCTGATCTCTAATGTAGACGAAAAAGAAATTCTTGGACTCAAAATATTTGAACTAAGATCTTCTCTTGTCCAAAGCAACTCTCGATCGCTTCATTCCTGGTCTTGCATAAAATCCATATTCCTTTGAAACTCATGCTCCTTGGCTCAGCTATCACTCCCCTTTCTGCCTCTAATTCAAAACGTACTCGTTACACGATCTGGGCCAAGCTAACATCTCTAAACTTCGTTTACTAATCGCATCTGCCACACATGGTTTTTGTTTTCTGGACTGCATGCCTTTTTTTCCAGGATCCCAAATGAAGATGGGTACTCTGAACATGTTTTCCAGGTTCATTAGGGAGTGCATTCCTGCGCTAGCCTGCATCTATGAACTACTGTATTTATACTTTTTGTTTCTTTCTTGTTTATTTATTAATTAAATTGATTGGGGTGACACTAGGTAATAAAAACATCTATGTTTCAAGTGTACAGTTCTGTAACACGTGACCTGTATGTGGCATTGTGTGGCCGTCTCCTTCCATTACCATGTACTTAACCCCTCGCCCCCTCACTGCCCCTCACTACCCCTCACCCCTCTGCCCTCTGCCTCTGGTAACCACCATACTGTTGTTTTACAATAGTTTAACGAGTAAGTAATTTCTAGCCTGGATCTATATCTGCTTAAATGCCAGCATCCTTGAAAGAAACTTTTATAAAATTAAGAAACTTCCATATTTATCAAAAACTTAGTACTTTAGCTTAAGGTTCTATGTGCACAGCAAGAAAATCAATTAGCTCCACAAAGAAACCACTACCTGTCCTTATTAAAGAATAAGTGATCTTTGCAAAAGAAAAATATGAGCTGTGGTGTTTCTCTATGTAACATGAACAGGAAACCATGGAGGTAAAATGAAATGGTGGAAAAGGCAAGTCCATGGGGAAAATAATAACCTCACTCTCTAAAAAATAATTAAGGCCCTGCTTATTTTTTACCTTAACAGCTGACGCTCTCATTCTCGTCATTCTCATCATGATCGAGCTGCATAACTTTTACTGTACACTGAGTGGCCAGATTATTATGATCTCTGAACGCATAATAATCTGGCCACTCAGTGTATAACCTTCTGCTTCCTTTGGATTCCTAAGTTTCAAATTGATCTGAGTAGAGGGTAACAGTTTCAGGCTTTCGAAGAATATATTCACCATTACGTATTTTATCCAACCTCTCAGAAAACAATAAATGCATGAATGGTTTTATGATTCCCCCCAAAATATATTTTAACTCTCTTGGCCTTTCAATAATAAATCCTGACATGAGCCACTTTAATGATCCTGAGAGGATGTTAGAACATTTGCATGCTGAAACGGTGTTTTTCTAGAATGTAGCAATGAATATGCTCTCCTTTTCAATAACCATATATGAAAAACTATAGAATACAGAAGAGGAATCTTGCTACCACAAAAATAGCTGTGATATTGGATCAAAGACCTAAATATAAGACCCGAAACAATAAATTACATAGAATCAAACATACGTACTAAATGTATGAGCCTTGATCTTAGAGAAGATTTTATGAATTTGACTCCAAAGGCAAGAGGAATAAAGGCAAAAATAAATGAATGGAACTACTAGCGCATCAAACTAAAAAGCTTCTGCACAGCAAAGACACTGCCAACAAAATGAAAAGTCAGCAACAGAATGGGAGAAGGTATTTGCAACAATAGTTCCAATAAGGGGTTACTATCCAAAATATACAAAGAATTCATCTAACTCAACACCAATCAAATAAATAGCCCAATTAAAACATAGGCAGAGGACGTGAATAGATACTTCTCCCCAAAAGACATACAAATGGCCAATAGATATATGAAAAGATGCTTAATTTCAATAGCTATTAGGGACATGCAAATCAAAACTACAATGAGATACCACCTCATACCTGTTAGAATGGCTCTTATCAATAAGACTAGAGGCCCAGTACATGAAATTCGTGCACAGGTAGGGTCGGGTCTCTAGCAGCTGCCGGCAGGGGCGCCTCCTTTTCCCCAGGCACCTGCCACTGGCCCCACCCCCAGAGCTCCCGTTGAACTCCAGGTTGAGGGAACAATTTGCATATTAGGCTTTTAATATATAGAATAAGTAAACTTGAATAAATTAAATGACAAGGGACACAAGGAGACATTTTGAATGGTAGAGGGACTTGTTCTGAAAAACTGCCCCCCCCCATATGTTTATTAAAATTATAAGATACGTGGGCACGAGAGGGTTTCCGGAGAAGCCGCGAATGTCCATGTAAATACTGCAAATGCACACAGAATGGCAGGAAGGCTTGTAGAAGAAAGCACTTGGCTTTGTCACTTGTGTAGTCCATGAGGTAGCATGTGGCTAACAGAGACCTTCACAGGTGCAATGGGGGCGGGGGGAAGGGAAGCCTATGATAAAGGGATTCAAGGAGCGTCCTGTGAGCCACCAGTTCTCAGAGCTACATGCCAGCTGTGAATACTATGTCTAATGGTCTCTATGTTTTAGTGAGCAGTTCAGCAGGAAGCAACTCGAACTTGTATTCCTTACCCTAAAGCCCTCTCGCCTTAACGCCATATTCCTGTAAGGCTTAGCATTATCACCATCCTTCCAGTCACCACAGCCCAGGGATTCTGAGTTATCTTTGACGCCCCTTTCTCTCTTGCTCCTTCAAGTTCATCATCCCCTAAATGCTCGTACTTTATCTGCCACTCTGCCTATCTTCGTCGTGGGTCTTCCTTCTCTTTCCCACAGCACTTAATTATTTCTTGGTCTAAATCTGTAAGCTCCTAGCCTCCGTTATCTCTTCTACTTAATCCATTCTGCAGAGTGACACTCAGTTTGAATTCCTAAAGCATTGTCCTAATACATGCTCTCCCTCTTAAGAAATTCTCTTGGGCTCCATTAAAGACCAAAACAAAGCATGTAAGTTGCTATCAAAAGATCCAGCTTTTGAAACCTCTAGATCATCTACTCCAATCTGTTTAGTTCCTACCAAGAAAATTTTGTATGGCACATTTTTCTGGTTTTCTGTTTTTTTTTCTCTTGCTTAAGATCTATTTCTTTGTGGAGTCCTCCCCAAACTTTGGCATCCATATGGTGTTTTTGTTATTTAAGTTCCAATAAAAGGTTTTGTTTGATACTATTTATTCAACAGCAGTAATGAACTTAGTTCTTTAAAGAAAAACAAACGCCTTTATTGAGTCTAATATAATTGACATTATACAAAGAATTAGTGCAAATAAAATACCACTCCTGTAGGAGTGTAACGGGCACATAATACAGTCATTCAAATTTTATGTGCTGGTAAACTATTAAATATGTTGTCATTAAGTATGTAGCTTTTATGTAAATCTCTTCATCGGGTCAGAAGTCCCCTTTTCACCTGTGTATTCTCAATAATTCAGTGGGTGTTGAACTGTAGCAAATGCTTTTCTAAGTTTATTGGGATTCTCAAAAAGTTATTTTCTTTTGCATGTGTGTATGTGTGTGTTTATCTGTCTAATTTTGTTATGTTTGTACTGGATTCGGAAAACAAAGTAGGAAGTGTTTTCTCTCTTCCATGTTTTGGAAGATTTTGTCTAATAAAATCCTATATTATAAAAGGCTAATATGCAAATAGACCGAACAGCAGAACAAACGAACAACTAGTTGCTATGACGTATGCTGACCACCAGGGGGCATATGCGGAACATGGCAGGCTTTGGCCATGGCAGGATGGTGGAGCAGGTGAGCGGGGGCGATGGACCAAAGCGGGGCGCCGGTCACTGTCATCGGGGCGAGCCTCTGGTGGTTACTGAAAATCCTTTGCTCCTGAGCGCTGCAGTACCACCCGCTGCTCGCACCTGCTGCCAGTGCCTGGTGCTGGTCCTGATCACTTGGCACCATCAGCGGGTGCGAGCGGCGGCTGCTGGCCCTGATCGCCCCTGAGGGCTTCTCTACCTCCCCCTGCTCCAGAGGGGCAATTGGGGTAGCAGCCGCCGCTCACACCCACAGTTGGCGCTGGCCCCAAACACTCCACGCCATCATTGGGTGTGAGCAGGGACAGCGCAGTCAGTGCCTGGGAGCAGAGGCGGGAGAGGGGCTCCTGGCAGACAGGGGACCTGGGGCCACAGGGGGAGGAGCCCGGCGGGGGTGCAGAGGATGGGCTGAGACCCGCCCCTGTGCCTACTGCAGCCTCGCAGCTCCTAGTTCCTTTCAAGGTGCACGAATTTGTGCACTGGGCCCCTAGCTTTATATAAACAATAATCATAACAAAAAATATAATGTGTTCATGTCTATTTATATTTGTATTTATATAAGTGTATATCCAATTATAATTTAAGTCCATTCAAGGAGGAGCTACACATCCTAGCATCTGTGATGGATGGTATTGATGATGATGACACGTTTGGACTAATTGAAAAAGTGACGATCATTACGAAGGCTGGGCTTGGTGGCTTACCTGTGGAGGTGGAAGGACCCGGAGCCAGTGTGCATGTGCTTATTTTTGAGATGCTAATCTAAGAAGTTTCTATTTAGGACTTCCTTTTAGTTACTTTTCATCAAGCGGCACAAAGATTGGGGTGATGAGAGACAAAGAAGAAAATGAGAAGAAACACTCTATTATGCAGACTGCAGGCCAGGGCACGCGTGGAAGCCCCTGTAAAAAGATGCAATCCAGGGTGACAGGCTACGGGGCACCCCCTCCATCTCTAGCAGATGCATGCCCAGCATCTTCACAGCTGGCCTTGGCAGCCAGGATCTCCCCTGGGAGGTGACTGGGCGCCAGGTGGGTTCAGAGGGAGCTCAGATGGAAGCTGAGAAATGCTGGTCGCTGGTGGCTCCCTCAGGCGGCCATGCCCTTGGCCTCCCTGAATGCACTCCTGGCACAGCTCTGCCCCACGCGTGCCTTCTCCCCCTTTCCCTGGCCTCCCTGTGATTCTCGGGTGATCGCTCTGCATCCAGAAAGCCAGGAGACCCAGGCTGCTCCAGGGGCTCAGCGATGCTAGCTGCACATGGTCACCAGAAGATTCTCAGAGAGAAATGACACGCAGTCACGTGGCAGGGCGGAGCATCCCTGCGCTCCTCTTCCCCGCCGCCTCCTGCCCTGCGCCCTCTAGTTCCTCCTGCGGGGAGACCAGCGCACAGCGGCCCTTCGTGCAGGTGCCTGCCCATCACCGCAGGAGGCCCACGCTGGGACACCTGCCCATCACCGCAGGAGGCCAACGCTCGCACGGCGGTCCCTCCAGGGACTCAAGCCCCCGGGTCAGAATTCATCAGAGTCCTTCTCACGCCACGGCCAAGGGCCAGCTCAGCTCTCCTCAGTCTTCGTGGGCTCAGAACCCTCTGGCAAGGGATGCCCTTTGAACTCATAAACGCATTTCTCTCCTGCCTGCGTATTTTTACTTTCATGTCTGCTTCAATCACATGTCAGATAACGCTTCTTTTACTCATGCATACATCTTGAGCAAGTGGTTCCTATTTCCATGTGCTGCCAATTTAATAGACTTGCTCTACACACACACACACATACACACACACACAAACACACACACACATACACACACACACTCCACAGAAAGGCACAGGTGAGTGACTCACTAAATGAAAACATCCATTTATGCTACATTCACCCAGTGAAATGTGTTTTTCTGTTTCCTCTTTAGTGAGTTTGCCAGGCAATGGACAAGCAACTACAGGTCTACGTGTTGCAGAAATGTTGTCCCGTAAAGTGCAATGATTTTCCAAGCTGCTCACCAGAATAAACAGGTGGATAGGTGATGATGATGACAGATAGGAAGGTAGGTAGGTAGGCAGGTAGGTAGATAGATAGATAGATAGATCGGTAGATGATATATAGGTAGATAGATAGACAGACAGATGATAGATGATAGATAGATAGATAGATAGATAGATAGATGATGGATAAGATAGATGATAGATAGACAGATGATAGATGATAGATATAGATGATAGATAGATAGATAGATAGATAGATGATAGATAGACAGACAGATAGATGATAGATAGATGAGCAGGGGCAGGAGAGAAAGAATGTACATTCTGTGAGGAAGAGTGACCCTGGGAAAGGAAGCATGCAGGGCAGGGTGTTAAGGACAGGTGCATCTGGGGGAAGAATATACAGTGTTCATCTTACTCTTTCCTTTTCCCTGTAGGTTTGACATTTTCCAAATAAAAAATAGAAAAGAACATAAGACTCTGTGGAAACGCACTGCGCTTGGAAGGACACGGGAGATGTTCTGGAAGTTTACACACCGCAGATGGCGGAGCTGGAACTCAGCTCTCCTGAGCCCTGTGGGTCGCTGGTGTTTGGAGACTCACCGTGGCTCACATTCCTCTAACCGGAAGCCTGCAGGACTCAAGTCCCATCTAGAAAAGGGCCAGAAAGTCACTAGGAGCTGGGACAAGGCGACGGAGCGGCAATGAATTATTTAGGTCAGAAAATGCTGGGTTTGCCTGTTTCTGACCCAGACATTAAGAAAGAAAAGTTGTTTTTTTTTAAAAAAAAAGGCTGGCAAACAACAAAACACAGGAGGAAGGAAACAACATTCGTCTCTCATTCAAACTGGCGCATTACTAACCTCCCCTCCCCAGCCTGTGCGGGGGGAGGCACATGGGGGTGGTGAAATGGAAGCTGTACAATGATTAGTCGGATCTGCGGGTCCTTGGCAAGAATAAAATGGAAGAGGGGGCATTGTGCTCCCACAGCAAATCCACAATCACTCGGCGCTGTCAAACCCAACCCCATCACAGCGCTGCTCCCGCTGGAGCGCCTCAAGGGAACGGAGCTCCTGTCACTCCTGCTGGAAATCTGGGCTTTCCCTCCTCGGGATGGGCCTGCTCTGGGGAAGCACAGGAGCTGGCACAGCCGCTCAGCCTTTCCGGGAGCCGCCCAGGGGCTCCCCGGCAGGACCAGGAGGCCGGGCGTGGGACCAGCAAGCCCGCCTGGGCTGCCCTGTCAGCGAGATGCTACTGAACACAGCTTCCCCCGAAGCTCCAAACACTGCAGCCCACCGCGCCCCGGGCGGAGACCAGAATCAGGGGAGGGAGACGGGGAGCATTGCATCCGTTTCCATAGCAACCCAATAAGCAGCTTCTGAGGGTCTGGCTGTTCCAGGACCTGTGCTAGATGCCCAGGACCTCAGAGTGCCGAGCGCGGCCGGGGCACAGAGCGGGTGGGGATCAGTGTCCCGCACGGTTCCCCTTCCCACAGGCAGCTTCTGCTGGGGCAGGGTCTCTCCCCGGGGCTCCCACAGACGTGCACAGGGTCCTGCTGACCCCTCCGTGTCCAGTGGTGTTCTGGGGAGACCAGGGCTGCCGGTGAGAGTATCTTTGAGAAATCCTGGAGAACCTACACGGAATCTGAACCCTCCGGGATCCCCCTGGAGTGGATTAGATCCTCCAGGTAACACCCAGCCGCTTAGACAATGATCAAGCCCTCTGTTAACTTAGAAACTGGCGTGGGCTCAGAGTAGCCATTTATGCGCATACTCACTCAAGTTTTGAATTATTGAAAAACGCATACATGTTATGACCAGTTTAATGACGTATGCATCTGTCTCTGTGCTCCTGGACCCCACTGACACTCATCTTGCTCATTTCACCACGGAGTGCCCCCGGCTGCATGCACGTCAGCTCTCTGTCCCTGTAGCCTTCCTCGGCCTCTCAGGACCGCCTGACACAGCGCAGCACCTTTGTGCTGAAACATTTTCCATCCTTGTCTTTTTAATGCCTTTGGGGTTTTCCACTCCTTCACGTTCTTCCCCAATGCCAGCGGCTATCCCTGCTCATTTGTGGTTGTGCTGTTGACCCTTCTCTGCTGGCTCTGTCCAGGAGTCAAATACTGAGGATGTGGGCTTGGTCCTGGATCCTGCTATCCACTGTGTTTTCATTTTCTCTCCCAGAACCCAATCCTATTCTATGGATAAAAATGGCATCTATTTGTTGGTGTCCTCCAATTTATAAACATAGATGGAAGATGTTTAACCTAGCTCTAACTTCTTCCCCTAAACTACAGATTCATGGAGCAAACTATTTGTGAAATGTATTTGAAGGTTCTTTTAAAAATATCCTTTTTATTATATTTATGTTTGGAATAGGGACTTTTCTGAGTATGTTTTTCAGTCTGTCTTCCTGACCTGGAAATGAGGTGATTTAGTCAGAAAAGGACAACTCTGCAAACTGACCTCCAAGACAAGTTTCCTATGGGCTTGCTCAGGGCCGAGGGCACACACGTTAGTTGTGGTAGGGCATATTTGTCCACGCTGTCCATGGGATCGCCTGCGAGTTCTTACTTCACTTCCTCTAATTCTATATCTTGGAAGGGAAAATACAATATAAAATTGCCAATTTTAGGCCATGTTAGTAAAGAAATTACTAACGTATCAGTATAACATGTATTCATTTAACACCAATTACTATCCGCGCATTATCTACAGGTATTTTGGCTGATGCATTAAAAAAAGTCATGGATTATGTTTAGATTGCTTCACTATTTTTCATGAGGTTTCAATAAGTTGTTTTAGGAATCTGCCCAGCTCTGTTAAGAATGTGTGATATTGCATATGTCTGCAGACTTAATAATGTGATATATATTTCACTTGAAAAAGTGAGTTACATTAGTGTGTACATTTTCACACAGAAGAATAAGCAAAAGGCTGATTGGTGCTTGCGGAGGTACATGGGTTGATCATGACAGACTGTACCCTTACGTTTTTATTTACTCGATCATTCTTACATGTAAATTGTACATATTTTCATGGCTACCTTATATACAGTAATACAGTAATAACTAGTGCTTATGCCACTAAAACAAATTTAACTGACAGATGAAACAGCAGCAAAAAGCTCTTGAGGTTTCCAGATAAATAATTTGCAGAATGACTATGTATTTACCCCATGGGCTTTATTGGTATTTCTCCCATTTAAAATATACATAACACATACGTGCAGTGGGTTTATCCAAATATGTACATGAAACTGGAAACAATATTTTAAGAAAATAATCAGAAAATCACCCAATATATACTTATCCAATCTCAAGTAGTGTTTCTGTACATTTCAAATTTCTTACTGGAATAATGTAGTGTTGAGCTCTCCCAATACCATTTTCATATGATAATAAAATTGAGTAAATTTAATACAAAGGTTGACATTATGCAAATAAAGTGTTAATATTACACAAGAAGTACAAAAGAACAGAGATTTATTGGTTTTTGAAAAATCTCCCGCTTACCTGCTTGTCCCCAGAGCACATTCTAAACTAAACCCCAATTCCCTCATTTCTTAGATATTGCAATAGATTGAAGTGTCTCTAGGTAACAGGATTATGAAAGGGAAGGATTTGGGCAGATTATTTAATTTAGCACCTACATTTCAGCTAAGATGTTTATATTAATCACTTGTCTTCTTACATTTCCTAAGGTATTGTCTCAGTATTTTGTTATTCTGATGATCAAGAAAGTCTCATTCATTTCCAACTAAGTTCTCTCCTAAATTATTACTACTATTTTGGAAAAGCCATATTTGAAAATAGAAATGAAATAAGCACTTATAGTTAAGGTATTTTTCTTTTATGTTCATATTTTTATTGATTTTAGAGAGGAAGGGAGAGGGAGAGAGGGAGAGAAACATCAATGATGAGAGAGAATCATCGATCGGCTGCCTCCTGCCTCCTACTGGGGATCGAGCCCGCAACCCGGGCATGTGCCCTTGACCAGAATTGAACCCAGGACCCATCAGTCCGTGGGCCGATGCTCTATCCACTGAGCCACAGCGCTAGGGTATGGTCATTTTCCTACACAGAAAGATATATGCAAGGATACCAGGAAGACAGCTTTCCCGGGGGCTGAGGTTAGAGACGTGCAGGCCTGCACTGCTCCCAGGTGCCCGCCAGAGCAGGTGAGGGGCATTGATGTGCTTCCCGCAGGTCACTGGCCACGCCACGTGGGCTCCTACATGACTTGAAGGGAGGCCTTTGTTGTTTTGTTTTTGGTCATGAAGCAACCATTTGCTAGTCAAACCAAGAGCCTGAAGACTATGTCTGTTTAGAGGAGGTGACTATCTTAAACTCATTGAATAGAATCTCTACTAGCAGAGTGTTGAATAGCAAAGGCCATGGCTTGACATATCTGTTTGTATGCATTTAGGAAGGGAAGCGGGTAGGTAAAATCAAGCAGGAGCAAAAGGTTTTATACATGGCTCAGCACAGTCTAGCCTGAGCCCGATTTAGCCTGAAAGATCTTTGCATGTATTTCATGGCTATTGCCCAACTTTTTAAAACCATATACCACTTGCCTATCACTAATTGCTTGTTTACCATACAAAATTTAGTAAGTACTCAGAATTCTACCACCCAGCAGTTACCATTACTCACATGCTAATATTTTACTATAAACATGCACATAAAATACATTTATATATTTGGCACTTACTGTACAAAATATTTTATAATCTAGTTATCTTTACTTAAGGCTATATCATAAATATTTATCCAAATAATTGTTATTCTAAATATGATTTTTATGAGTATGGAATCCTCTATATTTGTCTATATCATAGTTATCCAATCAACCCTTAACAGATGAGTATGTAGATTATTTCCCTGTTTTTATTATAACATAAGACTGTTGTGAATGATACGGTAGAAAATATTTTTAATATGTGTCTTATGGCTTCCTTATGATAGGTTTCTACTACAAAATCGCTTTTGATATAGATTTTCAAATATTCTCTCTAAGGAGGTTGCATCAGCGGAGTTGTAAGGATGTTTGCCGTCCTACTTTTTAACTAAATGCTGATTATTTTGAATTGCCATATTGACACAGAAATAATACTTCATTTGGTTGATTTTTGCTTTTCATTTCTTTACATACAGGGAATGGTAAATATTGATTTTTTGAATAATTTTTTTTGAAAACTGTAGTATTTCCTACCTGCGTGCTTGTGCTTGTGTGTCAGTGCCTGTGAGTATGTGTGTGTTAGTGGCTGCAACTGCTCTGGATGGAAGAAAGGCAACTTGTACACGTACAATGCAAATTCTTTTTTTTATTGTGCTATATGCCTCTAAAAATGTTTATATTTTGATCTCTTTTATCTTTTGACCTATTAGTTTTTATCTTTATAGTTATCTTATATTCTTTAAAGTATCTTTCATTCTCTGAGAAAATATCATGGGCCTCTATACTTTTTAAATATTTGTTTTTACTTTTTTTTTTTTTTTTTTTTACAGTTAGCTGCTTGTACTCACTGCTGCTTGTTTCATATATTGTGCGTTAGTTGTATCAGCTAATCGATTTCTCTTCCCGAGATGAAATTTCTTTCTTGGTATTGATAGTTGCCAGTCAACACCACCTCGCTTTTTGGACACGTCTGAGTTCTATCTCTCCCTGCTCAAAAGCCTACTTCCCCCATTCTCCTTCTTCTGGTCAGCCCTGTCCATCACGTTACACTTGAAGCACATGCTTTTCCAGTTTGTCCACCATTTGGGATTGATAACCAGGTTGTTGAGCAAACTTTCTTGAAGTCACTCACATTATTTATGTGGGTCAATATATGACAATTCGGTGTGCAGTATGGGGAATTCATGTGTATATTTCAAAAGGCTTTTATCACATCGTACCTGACCTTTCACTTCAGCATAACCACTCACAACTCTTTTAAGCAACTCAACCTGTTTCAATTGATTGCAAAAAAAAAAAAAAAATCATTTTTAAGCTACTGTTTTCTTCCTTTTATCTCCTAACCTTGATATCCCAAACTTTTTACTGTCATGCCAAATCATGTATAAATTGTCGTAAGTTAACTCCAAATTTAGAGTTCTCTATATTCTTTCTCTTCTTTTTTTAATCCTTTGTTGAAAACTCTTGAAAAATGACTCAAGAAGTAGAAATCTCAGTGACCCTTTTGATTACTGCTAATAGCATATATTATTGAAAAGGGGAAAAAAAATTAAAAATTCACATACAGTACTACAAATGGATTTATCATCTGACTAGTAAATAATAATAAATACTAGGAAGCAGAATATATTGAGCTTTTGGCTAAAGTATTTTGTTAGTTCTTTTCTTTTGAGACCCACATTTAAATCTGTTCTCTCCTGCTTAGGGTTGTCTACCTGCTTTTGCTATTAGTGTGTGTGTGTGTGTGTGTGTGTGAATTTACTATGCTTTTCTTTATTAATCAACCTCAATGGGGCTTCAGTCTTATTATCCCAGTGCTATATAATTTTAATTTCCCTACATAACATCAAAACTTTGGGATATGTAAATATTCACAGTTATCAAAGAAATATGAAAATTACTAGAGGGCCGAAACCGGTTTGGCTCAGTGGATAGAGCGTCGGCCTGCAGACTCAAGGGTCCCTGGTTCGATCCTGGTCAAGGGCATGTACCTTGGTTGCGGGCACATCCCCAGTAGGGGGTGTGCAAGAGGCAGCTGATCGATGTTTCTCTCTCATCGATGTTTCTAGCTCTCTATCCCTCGCTCTTCCTCTCTGTAAAAAAATCAATAAAATATATAAAAAAATTAAAAAAAAAAGAAAAAAAAAAAGAAAGAAAATTACTAGAGGCCCGGTGCACAAAATTCATGCACGGGGGGTGGGGTGTCCCTCAACCCAGCCTGCACCCTCTCAAATCTGGGACCCCTTGAGGAATGTCCAACCGCCCATTGGACACCCCTCTCACAATCTAGGATTGCTGGCTCCCAACTGCCCTCCCCTGCAGGCCTGGTCCCCCCCAATTGCCCTCCCCTGCAGGCCTGGTCCCCCCCAACTGCTCTCCCCTAGAGGCCTGCCCCCCCCAACTGCTATTCCCTGCAGGCCTGGTCCCTCACAACTGCCCTCCCTGCAGGCCTGGTCCCCCCCAACTGCCCTCCCCTGCTGGCCTGGTCCCCCCCCAGCTGTCCTCCCCTGAAGGCCAGGTCCCCCCAAACTGCCCTCCCCTACAGGCCTGGGTAACCCCCCAACTGTCCTCCACTGCAGGCCTGGTCACCCCCAACTGCCCTCCCCTGCAGTCCTGGTCCCCTCTAACTGCCCTCCCCTTCAGGCCTGGGTCCCCCACAAATGCCCTCCCCTGCAGGCCTGGGTCCTCCTCAACTGCCCTCCCTTGCTGGCCTGGTCACTCCCAACTGCCCTCCTCTGCTGGCTTGGTCACCTCTAACTTCCCACAATTGCCCTCCCCTGCAGGCCATCTTGTGGTGGCCATCTTGTGTCCACATGGAGGCAGCCATCTTTGACCACAAGGGGGCGGCCATCTTGTGTCTTGGTGTGATGGTCAATTTGCATATTACTCTTTTATTAGACAGGATAATTCCAAATTGGCACTGAGACAAGGAACCCAGAAAAATGTGGATAGGTGCACCTGACTTCTCACATGTGGGCTGAGCTATGCTGCCCAGAATGCTGCTCACCAGCGAAACAGCAAGTTCAGATACCAGTGCATTCCTGCTCCATTTCCCTAGACACTGAGCCCTGCAGGCCCCACTGTTAGCTGCTTTCAAATAGATTTAGGGCATCCCACAGGCACATGAACAGTGAAAAGTGATTTGTGATGCTGTTATGCTATTATTCATCTCATTATCTCACTGCATTGCATCATTACTGATATTTAAGAACTCTCCTTGATTTCTAAAGCATTAACTTATTAGACTCATTACTTTTTAAAAAACTTTTTAAAATTCATTATTTGGGGTTTTCTGTATAGACAATCTGTCCATATTCTCTACTTTTTCCTTTCA
Source organism: Eptesicus fuscus (assembly GCF_027574615.1). NCBI lineage: Eukaryota > Metazoa > Chordata > Mammalia > Chiroptera > Vespertilionidae > Eptesicus > Eptesicus fuscus. Next base: position 110,642,259 of record NC_072476.1, read on the forward strand.
ATGGAGTAGAAAGACTGACTAAACTGAATTTTTGTCATTGAATTTTTTGTTATGAAAATATATATTTACTTATTTCATTTAATTCTCTTTCCCCACCTCTCTGTATTAATCCTTTCTTAATCTAATCATTGTACATTGGGCTTTTTCACTATAAAGAATATTTCAAAATCAAACATTTTATCCAAAATATCTTTGAAGATTTTTATAAATTTTATGAGCTTGTTTATAAAGGAAAAACCTTTTAAAAGTCCAATAGAAATCTTAAAAAAGAGATCCTTTTATTACATACTAGAGGCCTGGTGCACGGGATCGTGCACTGGTGGGGGGCGTGGCCTGCGTGGATTGGCCTGCTGTGGGAGTGCTGCTCACCCTGGTCAGCACAGTGGCACTCCCACTATAGGAGCACCCTGACCACTGGGGGGCAGCTCCTGCATTGAGCGTCTGCCCCCTGGTGGTCAGTGTGCATCATAGCGACTGGTCGACGGGTCGTTCTGATCGTTCCACCATTCGGTCGCTGGGCTTTTATATATATAGAGACTAGAGGCCCGAAACACAGTGCACGGTGGGGTCCCTGGGCCTGGCCTGCGGGGATCAGGCTGAAACTGGCTCTCTGACATCCCCTGAGGGGTACCAGATTGCAAGACAGCACAGGCCAGGCCGAGGAACCCCACTTGTGCATGATTGGGGCTGAGGAGGGACCGTGGGAGGGCTCCAGGGCATGTCCGGCCCCTCTCGCTCAGTCCCAGTGACCCAGACCTCAGCAGCAAGCTAACCTACCAGTCGGAGCATCTGTCCCCTGGTGATCAGTGTGCGTCATAGCAACTGATCGAACCATTGAATGGTCAAACGGTTGGACATTTAGCATATTAGGCTTTTATCATATAGGATTTAGCTATAAAATTGCTCATTTATTTTGCTAAAATTTATGTATTTTGTAGACTTTTAAAATTTGTTTACTATACGAAAAAACACCACTTTTATAACTGCAATTACTTTAAGGTTATAAAAACTTTGTAAACGACTGTTTAGAATGCTGGCACTGGGTAAATTAGTTCAGCTGACTTAGAATGAGAAGGTGAATAAATCTACAATAGCACTAACAGGTGTGTTGATATGTTGCTACTGGTTACTAACAGTGATCTTACTAGTGTAATTAAGTCATGTCAAAACTGCAACACAATGAGAACAGACTACCCAGGACAAAAATATTTAATTTAAAAATCCAACCTGTCACAGTTCTAAAAACAGAAAGTTATATTTCAAGTCATAGTAACTTAATGTTAAATTACCAAAATATCTGAGGAGCTTGAATTGGATAGCGATGACTATTCTCTCCATGTGTTACGTGTTCACAGGAGTAAGTGCTGGGACAAATACATTCAGACATGCTTAACACTCTGAAACCTGCAAAGGCAATTAGCGGCAATAAAATTTGTATTGGATTTGGATAAATTTTAGACAATTAGCCATCTTCTCAATGTGATTGTAGCCAAGTAATCCAATGGGACACATGACTTACCCACATTTATTACTCATTAGAGGAGAGCAATTCCTGTCATAGCTGAACATCAAGGGATTTATTGTCATAAATTCAGATCAGCTAATGGACTCTCTAACCCTTTTTGCCCAAGTACAAATCCCTAGGTAAGACATATGAAATACAAATCGATTGCAGATATGTGCTCTCAGATTGAATGTGTACACATACGAGAACCTTTCCAGCCATATAGTCTAATAATTTTTAGAGGCTATGGCTATATACGCATGCTATGAGAATGACATAAACTCAAATAGTATACATATTCATCCTGTATACATATCCATACACACAGATATACACACAGGAAAGTTAGAATATTTCTTCTCAATATACACCCAGTTTGTGGCTAGAAGACTCTAGGTGTTTTAAATACTATGTAAATGTTTCCATGTAAATCATAAACATACTCACACACGGACACACACACACCTTTTTTCGAGTGAGTTTCAATATCACACACTTTACAAAATGTCTCATGGCTACTTATTAGTGCCCATGTGTTGAAAAATCACCACCGGAGCTCAAGCAGTAGAGACCATTCGCACTCTTTTTCTTCCCCTTATTATTGTTTTTTTCCTAAGAATGTGCCACGCTCTCGAAGGAGCAGAAGGCTTTCCCCTAAGATTGGTCAGCGCCCTCGCAGCCCCCACACAAACCGGCGCCCGGAAGTGCAGGCCGGCGGTGGGGACAGGCCACTCCTGTCTGCACGGGGCCTCTCGGCACCTGCCCCGAGGTGCTGACGCCCAGGGCCCGCAGCTCCTGCCCCGCTTCCTCGCACTGACACCTCCTGTCAGCGGCCAAGGGCGGGGGTGGCGTTAGGAGACTGCCCGTGGCTCCCCAGGGGGTTCCCCTCACCAGGCCTGCATGTGGAGGAGACTTAGAACTCTTCATTCCACACTGTCAGCTCCAGTGTGCGCTTTGCCGTTTGGTTTGGGGATTATCAAAAGACAAGAAGAAATACTTTAATTATCCTCTTTCACTCTTGACTTTTTGTTTTATTGTATCTGCAAAGAGGTATTTTTCATTGTGATTATTACCACATGGCATATTATACACATTTTTTTAGTTACATATTGTCTATTCTCCCCAATAGAATGCAGAAATACATGTTCCCAAGGATTTTCCCCCCCTCAAATCTCTAGCATGTAAAATAAAGCCAGCGCAGTATAGGTCCTACATAAAGATATACCAAATGAATCAATGAATGGATGGATAAATAAATTACATTTCTATAGCTCTTAGCCATTTAAAATTCTGTTATCCTTTATACTGATTTATTTAATTAAATTTAATCCCCTTTATAATTATCCTATTTCATTTCTTATTTAATTTTCTTTTTATTTAATTCCTCCCAAATGAGGTAAACATGATGAAAAATTTGATAGTAGTTCAGACAAGAATACGAGGTCTTACAGGGAGTGATGAATTTTAAAATAAATGAGTTATGCAAATATTACTGGAGAGCAGTGATATAAATTCCAAAAAGCAAGGTCTGGGCAGATTTCACAAAAACAGTAAGAGGAGAACTGGCTTTAGGAAATCGGGTGACATTCGGATCGGAGGCGACAGGTAGAAAGGGGACCAAGTGCATGTAAAATTTCACAAAGGAAAAACCGGGCTCAGGGGTGGCACCAGCCACTGGGGTCTTGAGGAGAAGCCTGAGGCTGACACGGGGGGCGGTGGGAACGCTTCTCAGCAGGGACCCGTCTCGGGTGGACGTGGACGTGAGCCAGGCCCTTTTTTTCTTTCAAGATGAAGGAAATCCTTGGTACTGGGCACTTACAAAGTATGGGGGAGCATCCTCTGGGGCTTCCCGGGGAGCATGAGGGCACCATTTGAGGGGCAGGAGGGGGAAGCTGACGGAATGGAAGGCCGCGCTGGACAGATGACCTGCTGTTTGCAGTGTCGGCCTGGGTCAGTCCCGAGTGTCTATTTCCCAAGGACAGTGGCCTCAGCCGGCATCTCATTAGGCGATCCCCTCCCTGGCTGCCCGTGGGCATTACCTGGGGAGCTTTACATGGTGGCCAAGACGCGGGCCCCCCCATGGGTCTGCAGTGGGTCCCGGCCCGGCCTGGTGTTTCTGAATCTCCCTGGTGATCCTAATGGGCGGCCGGTGAGAGCCAGCCATCCAGCCTGTGCCCCCTCTTTCTACAGGGAACTGACATGGGCTCCAGGCCACGCCGACTTTAATGGCGAATTCTCCTTCATCAGTTCACCTGGAGCTGGAGGACTGCCTTTTCCAGAAACCAGCTCCAGGGGGGGCCAGGGGACGTAGTCTCGGGTAACATCCCGTACTTTTCACTCTCACGGTGGGTGTAGGCTGCTCCCACTCCACCCCCTTCCTCACCATGGGGATCCCTCCTCAGGGGCGGAGCCAGCCATTTTCTTTAAAAATCCAGTTTTCTCCACTTGACAGCACCATGCTCAGTGAACATGAACGAAGGGAAGGGTAAAACGAATGCCAGCCTCACCCTTGGGGGTAATTTAATGCTCTCCCCCTTCTCCCATGTCCCCACCCCCCAGAGGTTGGCTCCAACTTTTCAGGGCAGAGAAAACCCCGGTCCAGCTCTGCTCCCCTTGCTCCACCGCGCGCCTGGTCGCTGGCCAGCCACTTCCCCCCTCCCCACCGTCCCGAGCAGAAAGCGCAGGGTCCCGCGGTGGCATCCAAGGACCTGAACAAGAAGGTCGCAGACGACCTTGCTAAGTTTGCATTCTAGAACATCATCCCCCGTTACTTCCTATTCCTTCCGAACAGGCTGTGCTCTCTGGTGCGGGGCCTTTCCCTGTCCCTGGAATTCGCTTCCCCTGACCCTTTTCCATGGAACGCAGGCCCATCCATCCTTTAAATTGCAGCTCAAATCTCACTTCCTCTGGGTGACCTTTCTCTGACCTCTCCGACAGAACAGACCACTTCCTACTTCAAGCTCTCTTGGCTTCTGCGGGGGGCGGGGGGGTGGGGGGATGGGGGGGTACCCCTCCTTCACACAGCCCGGATGCCTCTGACGGGGGAGCCTCTGCCGCTTTATTTGCTTCTATAGTCCCAGCTCCGTTCAGATGATGATGTACTTGGTACCGCGTAGTGTCTGTTGATTAAAGTCAGGTAAAAACCTATTCATTTTTTCTTACGAGTTCTCTGAGTTTAAAGCGTGCTACCATATAAAGAATCTAATTCAGGCTTTAAAATTAGCAACAGACCCAACAAGAGAACGTATTTTGAAAGCCAAACTTGGTACCCTGAATTGGAATTGAAGACATTCAATACACTGACAAAATCCCGCCTGTCTGTTCTCACGTGCCAGGTGCGGCTTGCCTCACTGCGAGACGATGGTCACCCCGCACCCTCCTTTTTCGTTTATTGATAGTTTATTGATCTATTGGTGTGCTTGTCACCCATGCTGAATTCTGCCATCCTCCTGCCGTTTTTTAGCTAAATGGGCTACATGCATTTTATGGGTGGTACGTTGCCAGACACCGAGTAGTGGATGATGCGATTTTCCAGGATATCATAGGGGTGCGGGGGAGTGAAGCGCAGATCTGAGTGGAAGATGGACTTCAGGTCCGGGTTGGAGCACTGTGGTGGCTGAAGCCACGATGGAACCACCCCCTGAAGGCGACCGAATGGGCCCCGGGCTGTGTTCTAAGCCTCTCTCCCACCCAAACTGTCCGGGGGAGCTTCCCCTGTGGTTTTGCCACAGGATGCTCCTGGCACCCTGGAAAAGGATTAGAACACGATCCCCAGGAGGCTGAGCAGGAGCCCTGGGCTCGGGGACCTTCTGCGCCTCGGTGACAGACGCAGGCTTTGCGACACTGTCTGCAACAAGCCCCGCAGGGCGGGACGCCCCGTGCCGGTCCCCCAGGGCCCCGTATTCAACAGATGTTCCCATTAAAAATGTATTCCGGTCCATTCACATGCAGTTCAGATGCCGCGCTGACTGTCTCTTCCTTCCCATCCCTTGTCCCTCAATCCAGTGACCTGGAGGCCCTGGGTCAGAGGTGGAGGAGAAGGCATCTGCCGGGGGAGGGGAGGCACCGTCACCCAGACTGGCGGGGGGGGGGGGGGGGGCCCAGAGCAGGGGCAGGGAGCGTGTGGGCCACGATTGCCGTGTCCGCCGGTGTTTCTCAGCAGAAGGTGCCGGCACAGACCAGCCCTCGCCCAGCCAGATGTGAGAACCTTGAGAATTGAATTGTGTGGTCTCTATAGCAACAATGACCTAGCACCTCCAAATGGCTAAGAGTGGCCTAGAATTCCGGGAGCCGTTAAGGTTTGCTTCGATACAGCCCGTTTGGGTGACTAGGAGGAGGGAGTCCCCCCGTAAATTATTCATTGGTCCATACAAGAGCCTCACTGTTCACTTGAATAAATATGAGAAAATGCCCTTCTCTGGCTGTTCTGATATACACAAGACTGGAGACAGAACTGAGTAAGATCTTCCATGGCCATTATGACTGAGGATGAGTTACTTACCCTCATCCAGCCTCAGTTTCTCTCATTTGTACTGAGCATGGCTCTGCTACAGCTCCTTTCTAAGGACCCTGGAGCGCTGGCCAGCGGGGAGCAAGGGGCTCCGTGTCAATGGGCTCTGGAGAGTGAGCAAGACTCTCCTTTCCCAGCTGCCCTGTGGCCACGGCACCTCAGCCAGTAGTTACCTGGGAGATTTTCGGGGGGGGGGGGCGGGGGAGAGAGGAGGGGGAAGGGGGAGAGAGAGAGAGAGAGAGAGAGAGATAGGGAGAGAGAGAGAGAGAGAGAGAGGAGGAAGCGCCTTTTGTTTGTAGACCCAGAAGAGGAGGTTGCTGCTTGGGGCTCACTGGCTGGCTTTGAGGGCACTGCATTTCTAAATGCCAGAGAAATTTAATGGCGTTACTGATATGTTAAATATTTTTACCCACCCCCAAATTTTGATTTACGCATGCCTACTTTCCCAGCAGCAATACAACGCATGCCTCAGAACGCTCTGCTCCCAACGCTGTCTCACCGAGCGGACTTGCCGTCTGCCAATGCGGCGGGAGGCGTGGGCAGCCGTCCTGCCATCCTCTCCGGAGGGAGTTTAAGGGACCGGAAGGAGCAGGGCGCCCTGTCATTCGGAGGATCTGGGTTAGAGCCGGGACAGATACCCAGATCTTGGGCCAAATACCCAGGCCTCTCTGTGTCCTCCTGCCCACGGCATCGCCCCATGGCCCCCGAAGCAGTGGAGTGGAGTGCGGTGCTAACGCAATGGCTGGGACACTGTCCACCTCGGGGCTCGCTGAACAGGCCTCGTGTGTGCCTGATGGCAGTCACCTCGCAGGGCACCCCGACATCTCACGCCCTGGCGCTGCCGCAGGCGGGGAGGGACAGCGCTGCCCTGCGTGCTCTGCTGTCCATCCCCTCTAGGTGCCCTGGGGATGTGGAGGAGGCCACCGGGCTCCAGGCGCACGTGTCCTGGGCCATTGAAAAGTCAGTCACTCAAGAATAACATTATTAATTGCATTTTAATTAGCATCCTTTTATTTAAAAATTAACTTTGTGGCTACCCTCTGTTGAATTGGGTAATTTAAGTAAAACTAACTCATTCATGGTCAGGCCTATGACATAGCACTTTGTGATTTTTTTTTCTCCTCACGTTATATACGTTAGGACATGTTCTTAGAAATTTTCTTTTTTTTTTCTTCTTTTATTTCATTTTAGGAAGCTGGCTGTAAATTTACAGTGCCATACAATAAATATTTTGGAAAAAGGAAGACGGGAATTTTTTATTTTAGTTAATGTTACATTAGCTTAGTTACAGTTTGTAAAAATTTGATGTATACCAGCAAAGACCTTGGTAGTGTTTATATGCTTTTCAAAAAATTATAATTTAATTGACAGCAAAGCATATTTCTGAAACTGGTTTGTAGAAATATATAAAGTGTCTTTGAACTGGAATATTTTAGCATAAAATAGGAACAATCTTTTAAAAGAAATCTACATTAAAATGTCCTAAGGACATAAATATTTTAAAATAAGTTATTTACTTTTAGCATTAACAATCATATTTCATTCTTGAAGACAAATCTATCTGATTTTTAAACAAACGCGTGAAGATTGTCATTCCTTCATTTGACCCTAGTGACTTAGCCTTTTCAGATATTTGAAAACAACACTCTTGTCTTCTGCATAAGCCACGAAGGGAAACAGCAGCCATATTTCTCCTAATTCCTCTTCAGCAGGCGCGCGGGCCCAGGTCTCCGGTAATACCTCCGGTGACTGGAGTCATTAGTCCCATGTTTTGAAAATTATGCAAGATTGAAGGTGCCACAGTTGTACATATTGGTTCAGTCTCTGGAGCCCTAAGAAAAGATTTAGTGCATTTTCAAAAGAATTTTGCAGGTAGGAGCCCAAATGGATTTTCAACTAGGCCTCAACCTTTTTGAAACCTACTGATATTGAATAGTCTTTCACTGGTTGCCATGCCAACTGATGCCAGAGGAACACTCGGCAGTGTGTTCATCCCCTGGAAAGCTTCACCAGATGTCTTCAACAAATTGCTCTGAAAAGACTTGGGTCTGTCAGGGTTGTTAGAAGATAAAAATCAGGCGAAGAGACAGCCCTGCCTCCACCTCTGATAAAACCAGCCCATAAAATATGTAGGCTTGTTCTACGCTCACAATAAACCAGTAAAATCTCTCGCCCCCACCCCAAGCCTCCCTATTTCCTGTAGCAGGATTTTTAAAATATTTATGCTCTTATTTCTCCATGAAGCACAGGCCATTATGCGCTGCAGCTGGCATTGTCTGGCCCCGCAGAGCGAGGGGCATCTGGCTGGCAGCCAGCAGAGACAGCAAGGGGATAAATTATTGATTTACATAAATCAACACCTTTGAAATATTGGTCTTTTGAAGAAAAAAAGCTTTTATGTTATTTCAGGTTGGAAAGTGTTAAGATGATAAATACAGAATCAGCTGTGTCATGATTTTATATTTTTTGATCAAACACATACCTGCATCATACTATATATATGTGTGTGTATGTATGTATACATATATGTACATATATATAGTACATATGATAACTTTGGGACTAAAATGACCCATTTTTGTTTTGAAAATTAAATGGGCAAAAAGGAGTACTTTTTGTTTAACATTTTTAAGTATTTTCCTACCTGAATATCTCTGGAATATTAACAGATTTTCCGTAAAGAAAAAAACAAAAACTATTTAAAAGGGTTGGTTTCTGCAAATAAGGCCCACATGAAATATGATTTACACGCATCCACTGGCATCTGTATGTTAAAATTGTGGGTTTGCACGTGCAGATGAATCATTAACTGTCAAATTACCTGTTTGTATATGCAGTTATCCCACACAGTAGAAAAATGTGTGATATTTGCATACACAATTGAGGCTTAGGCATTTACAAAGCCTGATTTTTAAATAGGAATTCAAACTCTTACTGCTCATTAGCAAGTCAAGGAATTACAAAATTGAATCCCAAATGCATGTGGGGCTATATTTTTGTATTGCAGTTTCAATGCAAAGCCCAGACAAGTCACCTAAACTTGGACTTCATCAGGGATAATGTGCTATTTGTATTTCCGAGGTTATGTGGCTCTTGGTGATTGTGTGTGAGCCTAGATCATATGCTTGTATTATTGGCATGTGCAGAAGGAACAGTTCTTAGAAATATGAGAAAATCTCACATAGTCATATCATTGAATATCTAGTCCAATGTTCCCAGGAATTCAATGATTTTAGCATCGAATCGTCTGGCTATTGCGATGAACAATTCCACCATCTCGCCTCCAGGTTCTGTTGGGCAGAGCTATAAAGTCAGATTGACTGACTGATTTCCAAGGTTTCAAAGTGGACCAGAAGCTCAGACATTCATAACACGACTCTTCACCAAAGAACCACCAAGTAGGAGTTTCAGAAAATATACATAAATAAAAGAAATTAGAATTTTTTAATATGGAGAAGGAAATTGGATAACAAGTTTTATTATGTTAGGGAGATTACTCCTCACAGAGAGAAAAGGATTTATTACTACGTCTCCAGATGACTAATTAAAAAGACATGGAGCGAAAATATGATCTCATGTGTATCAAATATATGAAGCATTTTCCAAATTAAATGAAATGTTGGTCTTATTTATGAACTCCCTTTATATGAGTATTAAAAATAGGATCTTCTGAAGTCTTAGTTATTCTCAGAGAGAGCCTGAAAGTGGCTTATTTGGGAGCTAAGAAACTGGGGAACTCACAAAAGAAGGCAGAGGATACAGGGTGGGGATCCAGCCAGCCAGCACTTTGGTCAGCTGGAGGAAGAGCAAGCAGTGTGGAAAGCAGAGGTACCCAACTTGAAAACCTGAGGGTCCCCCACACCCACCAGCCTCTGACAGTGGAAGGCAGGTCAGTGTGCCCTGGAGCAGAAAGGAACAGAGAACTTGAAGGGGATGTCACCACTCTGATGCATGATTTCTCCCTCACTTTTTCTCTATTCTATACGAACCTTATAGGAACTTCATCAAGATACTCACACTCACCACAGCACTTCTGTTAGGCCTCCATCAGTGTGTCTATAATATATCATCTGAATTGATTGAATGGTTCCAATCACACTAAGCAAACTGATTTCTACAACAATGGCCACCCAACTTCGGTGTGAGCATTTGAATCACCCTGGGGCCCTGGATAAAAATGTGGCTCCCCAAGCCCATCTCCAGGGACTGTCCTGCAGTTAGCACGGTGACCAGAGACTCCTGAGTAAAGTGTCCTGCGGACACTCCACATTCCAGAACTCTCTTCCCGAGAAGTCCACCGCAGCATGAGCTGTATCTTCAATCGTTTTCTACCTCGTGGCTGATCAGCTGCCCTCTCACTTGAGGTCAGAGAATGGTGCTTGAGAGAACTCAGATGTGGTCCCGGGAAGACTGGACTGAAGCCCGGACAACACCCCTAATGGCTGTGTGAGTTACACAAAAACCCTTTACCTCTCTGAGCCTGGCTTCATCACCTTGAAATGAGCTAGTAAAAAGTGTATTATGCAGAAGTACTTCAAGTATATCTAAAATGAATTAAATTACAATTTTTAATTAGTCTCTGGGTGTCCTTCACCTTCCCTCACACTAAAACCCACATTTAGGAATCACAAAAATTTAAATTTATTGACCTACTTAGATGAAATATTAATTCTTCTACTTAAAGTCTCTGCAGTTCACGTGCCCTCTTCAGGGCGTTATTTATTTACTTATTTATTTTAAATGAAAACATTCAATTAAGATTACTTCTTAGTAAACTTAGGGTTAATAGTAACACTTCGTGTGTTTCCATGAGAGGCAGGTGGATGACAAAATCACCCATCACCACTGCTCTCATTCAAATGGTAACTGAGTCATTAGCAAAGCCTAAAACTAGACAAGGGACCACATGCATAAACATGAGAGGGAAGGTGCCCTCTGTACTTGTTTTCAAATAATATGATTCTCTACTTGGAAATGATATTTTCTATATAGAATTTCTATGTTGACTATGGAAAACACAGCAGCTGATCATGTAAATACAACAGCAAAAATGGATAGTGGCCCCCCATACTGTTCTCAACATTGAGCACATGACGACTCAAGTAAAGCCAGCCTTTCCCAATGCCTCTGGCAGCCGGGAGGTCAGGCGGCAGCCATGTCCCAGCAGACAAGGGAGCAAGAGAGGCAATATGAGCAGGTTCTGGGCTGTGCTCTGTGAATTTCAGAGAAGGAAAGAGAGGGAGAGAAAGATAGAAACATCAATGATGAGAGAGAATCATTGATTGGCTGCATCCTGCACGCCCCACACTGGGGATCAAGACTATAACCTAAGCATGTGCCCTTGACTGGGAATCAAACTTTGACCTCCTGGTTCATAGGTCGAAGCTCAACCACTGAGCCATGCTGGCGGGCTGGGCTGTGCTCATAATGAGAGGAAGCATGCGCCCTCTCCCTCCCTCCTTGTAACATGGACATCGATGGTGGAAGCTGACATCTCTCCTAGAGCAAGTATTTTGATCCCGTTTTTATATATTCACTAGAGGCCCGATGCATGAAAATTCATGCAGGAATAGGCCTTCCTTCCCCCGGCTGCCGGCACCGGCTTCCCTACAGCACCCGGGACCCGGGCTTCCCTCTGGCCCCACCCGCTGGCACCCTGGAGCTGGGCAGCTTCCCTCTGGCTCTGGCTTCGTCCGGAAGGACGACCGGAAGAACATCAGTCTAATTAGCATATTACCCTTTTATTATTATAGATGCCCATCCGTCCATCTACTCAGAATATAGAGAAATATCACTGGTTACGTTTTGAGTGGCGGGATGTTAGACACACCTGTACCTTTCTATATCGCATGTGTGTAGCCTTGGAAAGAAATGCCATCATTCTGAAAACTCAGAGGAGTGGTGAACTGTCCAGCTCTACAGGGTTTAAATTGATCTCAGGGGACACCTCCACAGTAAGACCTATTTCTGAGCAAATGGCGCTGTCCTTACAATGCCTGCCTCCTGGCCTGCCTGGGTGGGGCCGGTGGGTGCCCTTCCCAGAACCCAGGGCCCCCTCCCCTTCCCATCCTGTGTTCTTCCCTGCCAGCAGCCGACCTGCCGCTCTCTCCGCAGGTCTGTGCAGGGCGCCGCGTCTGCTTTGACTGCGCCCAGAAGCAGATGCATGTGCAATGTTCCCTGCCACCCCCTTGTCTGTGCCAGTGCCAGTGCCAGTGCCAGGGCTGCAGGCACAGACAGGCCCCTCTCCTGAGTGGGGGCAGCTGGTGGTGCCCGTGACGCCCCGGGGCTCCCGGCACGAGCTGAGCTCCGCCTGGTGCCCGCGGTGCGGCCTCCGTTCCCTTCCTGTCCTGGGCCCCACCCCGCAGGGTGCCCTGAGCAGCACACCCGCTGAGCTGTGCCCCCACAAGGTAAGTGTCCAAGTGCTGCCCCGGACCTCAGAAGGGGTCTGGTTCGGGCACAGCGTCTCTGAAGAGGTCATTCAGGTTAAGGGAGGTCATTCCCGTGGGCCCTGAGCCAGGATGACCGGCATCTTTAGAAAACGAGATTCAGACGCAGACAAAACAGAGGGAAGACAGGAGACGCTGGCCATCCGCGAGCCAAGGAGCGAGCCCTCCAGAACCCAACCTGCCGCAGCCCGCGCTGCTTGGCCAGGGCAGCCCTGCAGACAAACGCCCTGCGCTGCTGGCAGCGGCCCTCACCTGGGAAACATCGCAGGGCTCTTTCAAAACACGGAATCAGCCAACACTTAGTGACGGGCCCGCCTTTGAGCCCCATTCCTCCCGTGGCAGAGTTAGAAGTGCAAACCGCAGTAACAGCCCCGGATGCAAACACAGGCGGGGGATACAGCCAGTGAGAGAGCAGTCACTGGGCGTGCGGGGACCTGGTGGGTGATCGCTGACTACGTTATGCAATGTCTGGTCACTGGGGTGAACACCTGACACACATATAACGATGTGTGTCAACTCTCACTGAAAAACTAAAAACGATAAACGAAAGGCATGAACAAAAGAACAACGAAACGTAACCAAGGATGACTGTTCAAGTTCAGTGGGTTTTGCCCTTTTCCCTTTAACAGAGAAAGGTGAGCGGTTTTCAGTGATCGGAGGCTTGCCACATTTGCAAGGGCAGTTCTGACTTGTAAGCTCGTCAGCCACGTGAATTACGATGCTCCCCTCACAGTCTCCAGTGTCTTCACCCCGGGAGCCCCAGGCACTTGATTGAAATGCGGGGATGGATGCGGAGGGTGCTGTACATACAACAGCTTACATGTCCCTCCAGCAAGGCAAGGTTAACCATGAAAGCGAAGTGAGAGACAAAGGGTGTGATTATGGAATATTCATACCAACACCCGTAGTCCCGCGTAGACTCCCCAGAGATCCCGCCTCTAATGGTTAAGTCCAAGGCGCGGAGATTCCAGGCAGCCCTCTCCTCACTGACACTGGTCCCCAAACGCCACCATTTTGCTTCATTCAGGGGCTAAGAACTGCGCAACGAGCAGAGATAACCCGGCCCGGCCTATTCATTTCTATAGTGTAATCTGTCTCCCGCTGCTCCTGCTCATTACTGCCTGGCTTGGTTTTATTCCGCACGGTCCCGCCGCCTGGCCAGCCGAGGAGAATTATCAGGAAAATCAGCCCCATTGCTGCTTGACCAATGAATAAGATGCTGATGATTTCTGGAGCCCTGTTCGGATGAAGGCGCTTTATCAGTTGTTAATGCGGCCTCTGCCTGACCTGCCCCAGCCCCCATGGTCACTCCTCCTTCAAAGGAAAAGCAGGACCTGGGCCTTCAAGCGTGGAATGGGAATGCTCATTCTGGCCCCTTTTCTCGTTTTTCTCTTCTCAGATCCACCTTACCCGAAACGATGACTTAGATACAAGCCCGTGGATATACTGTTTGGAGTAAACGAATTGGGTGTATTGGCTTGGTAGACTTTGAGCTGCCTTAGCTTAAATTCCTTCTTAAAGGTAATGAAAATCACAATTTCTGGTCACGTGTTACAACATTTCTAGTGAGATGGAGATCCACACGGCACCGACTTCTGTCCCAGGGGCAGCAGCTCCTAAAACAAGGGGTTTGGAACCAGGGTGCCTACGTGTGAATTTCCTGTCCACTGCTTGTCAGCTACGTGTGTGTTTGAGTGTTTTCTTTTCGGCTGAACATCTCTGTAGCTGAATTTCCTCATTGGTAAAATGGGAATGGCAATAATCATTTAAAAAATTAAAAACGTTTTCATCAAGTCAGGACAAGTACATGAGACGATATCAAGGGCGCAGCACAGAGTGACTGTTCAGCTCAGGCTAACTATTGTTCTTATGATTCAGGTTTTAAGAACATTTATGAATTCATTACACTGTCATTGAACCATTGTCCTGGGTGCTGGAAATGTCTAGATGAACAAGACGCAGAACATGTCCTGGGAAAACAACTTGTTTAAAGAAGGAGCCAGAAAAGGACTAACAATTCCAGGGCAGCACGATAACCATGAGAGAGGTTGATGCAAAGAACTTAGTGGGCAGCCTCCTCATGACAGACCCGCACACCTGACACCCCTACACAGCACCCCACTTATTTCTCTTCAGAGCATCCTTATTACCACATTAGGTATTTCCTTCATATGTTTGTTTATTGTCTGTATATTCCATTAGAATACAAACTCCTGCAGGCAAGAGATTTGCCATTTAGTCTTCTGCTGCCACACCATCGCCTAAAACACAGGTTGGCACATAGTAAACGCTCGGTAAGTAGTTGCTGGGAGAATGACAGAGCAATGCCCCCCATTTTCATCCCATTCTCGAGCGGCCAAGGTGTTTCCCCCTTCAGTGTCTCCTGCCGTCCCGTAGCACAGGATTTAACACACAGCCTCCCAATCTAAAATGCTGTTTCAGGAGTTCCAGATGAAGAAGTAGAGTGAGTGCGTACATATCGGTTTTTCCAAGTCTCATAAATCAGAAGACAAATAGCTCGATCACTGAAAGGGAAACCACAAGCTAGGCCTAATGAGGTGGAATTTAAAGAAAGTAAGTTGAAATTCTTACACTCATGATCAAACTACAAAAAATAGAGGACGGGGAGACTTCGCTGAATAGCAACGGATGGAAAGCAAGAGGTAGGGCGTTTAGTTTATTGTGGTGACATAATGAGCCCGGGGGCATGCCAAAATGTAGTGAGACAACGCGTGCTTTTCGTCTGCTTAGTAAAGACCCGGGATCGACACCCTCCATCAGCGTGTGCTGGGGAGGCAGCCGCTGAGGATCGGTGTGGGCTTTGGTATTAAAGGTCGGCAATATTCTGAATGGTCTGGAGACCAGGTCACAGAAATATTGAGCACACCCAGTGTGTTTGGCCTAAAAAAAGAAAAGGTTTGAGAAAAAACACGATTGCTGTTTCAGATACTTGAAGGGCCATTTTGCGGAGGAGTTGGTTCCAATAACTAAGTGTTGGCGCAGAAGGATGTTGAGACACAGGCATTGCGTTCCAATGGAGCTGACTTCCGAGGCAGCACAGACATGGCTCCCTGTGGCATCCCGGCTCCCAGGCCCTCAAGTGCCCGCCGTCAGCGATGCCACTAGTGACGCTTACCTTACAGGGCTGGAAATCCCCCCGACTAAGCGGATGCCGCATGCTATGCTTTCTGTGAATGGTAACCAGTCCACGCGTGGCAACATGTAATGTTGCTTTTACTCAATGCATTTTACATTTTACTTCAAAATAGCCGTGTATAACCTGTGTATGGCATTCACAGAAGGGCAATGACAATAACTAGGAAATACTTAGTTGTCTATACAAGACTGCATTTTTTTTCCAAGCAAGAATGAATTATAATAATCAAGGCCCTTATTTTGATAGGAAAAATTAAACAAGTGCATTAAAATTTTAAGTGAATGAGTTCTCAGAGTATTATCATACATTTGGCAGTGATGGAATCCATTTTAGAGTTTTTCTTACTGGGCTGTTAATATGAAGGGTGAGAAATATCTCCCGTGTTGACTTCTACATCCCCAGTCCCATATGAATACATGTTCCACGATTACATGTTGAATGAATGAATACATGAATCGAACAGGCCACCTCAGGGTTTTCTCAGAGAGGCGCTGGAAACGCCTCCGCACTCAGCCTCGTCCCCACCCCGGGGGCATTTCCTACACCCCTCCTCCCCCCACAGACTTTCTACTGTCAGCTTTCTTTTTCTTGATTTAGCTTTTTGAACAAAAGACTCATTATATTGTCCTCTCACCCGCAGTGTCTGGGAAATAGTCGCCATCCAGACGTGAGCTCTGAGTGACAGGACGGGGACCAGGGCCCGATGCTTGCGGGGAGGAGAATGGTGGATGCTGACAAACAGGCATCAGACTCCGTCCCAGCTCTGCCCCCGAGCCCGCTCAGCCGCTTCTGCATCAACTCATACGGCCCCCTCCCCCACATTCCTATTTCTGTTACACACGCCTAGAAAACACACTGAGGAACAAGAGTTATATCCGCGTACCCCACTGCTACAGAGTGAGCACGGGCTAACCTAACCAGGGGCATCCGTGCCAGCCAGAGCACAGTCCTAATGGCTTCACACAGGGTGGCCACAGGCCAGTAGCTGGGCTGGAGGGCCTAGGGGAAGGGGCCAACTGGTAAACCAGAGTGGGAGAGGGGCTCCTGGGAGGCATGGAACAGTGGCCACTTCTCCCCTGGAACGGGACTATTCAGAGAGCTGAGCAGCCAGGGTGCCTGTGCGAGAAGGTCCTGGCTGAACCTCAGCTCTGCTTAGCAACACGCATTAATAACGGCATTGGCAGCATGTCAACACGCTCACAGCTGGACGGCTGCCAGTCCTTCCCGACTACCACAGCGCCCAGCCATCTCCGCTAACGTCCCCTTTCTGGAAGAATGCAGACGGGAGAATGAATGGGGAATTTTAGTATCTGCAGAAATGTGAATGGTATAACTCACTCTTTTACAGAAGCCTGATTTATAGGAGGGGAATGGGAAATTATGTGCGAGATCTGCAATGGCAATCTCTGGGGATCTTTTCTACTTTTCAAAAGAGAGGCAGGTCAGGTCAGAATTTTTATTATTTTTGGCTAAAGGCCAATGAATGTCTTACAATGCGATCATAAGTTGTTCTAGAAAAAAACCAACAACAACAACATCAGGTTGGAACAAAGCTAGAGTGAAATTCTGAGAGTTTAAGTTGGTCATAACAGTGGAGAGTTAATTTCATGAGAAGAGACAACAGCCGAGCACTGTGTGGTTTTGCCTCGCAATGTCTTAGCTTCTCATTAGCTGCTTCAAATACCAGACCCGACAGACTGAGTGAGGGGTCTCAGAGGGAAGGGGGAAGAGGGGCCCGAAGAGATTAACTGAAGAGCTTATATGCATATATGCATAACCCATGGACAGTGAAGGCCTGGGGGAGGGGGGTGGAAGCAGAGTGGAGGGGGGTCAATGGGGGAAAACGGGGACATCTGTAATGCTTTCAACAACAAAGATAAATTACAAAAATAAAATGATATATCAGATATGAAGGGTGCCCCCAAACTGCACCATGGTCAGGCCACAGAGAATTTATTCTTTCCTAAAATTTTCAAGTCAGAACTGTACCCAAGAAACTTCTTACATGATCACAGGTTCGTGGAGTCTAATTCAGAGCTCTATGAAGGGGGCTTAGCTCAGGGATTGCAAAGTTACAACTCACTGGTTTAGAAGAGGCCTGGCTCTTGTCTTTGACCGTGACACTTGCCAGCATGACATTTCACAGCGGAAAAAAGTTAAAACTGACCAGGTAGAATCAGTTCTTTCAAATTCTATTTAAATGCTGTAAGTCGGGTAGGTTTGCTAGATTATATTTTTTACAAAATGCATTTAATAGCGTTTATTCATGATAGAAATTGGATTATATGCAAATTCCCCATAGTGCTAGACTAAACTACAGAATGCGTGTCTTAATTTAAATTACATGTATTATACGTATATACCATAACCAAGCTGCATTTGTAAAATATGAAAGCTCTTTTTTATGTTAAATAATTCCTTTCCAATCTGGTTAAAACAAATAAACTAATAAACCCAAACTTTAACAAAATAGAAATAAAAAAATCTGAGTACTCTAAAAGAGGCAACAGCATATATCAACTGGTTTTAAGGACATTTTTAAAACTTTCTAATAATTTTTGTTATTGTCTAAAGTTTTACATATGTCTCCTTTTTCCCCAATTGACCCTCCACCCCAGCCATTCCCACCCCAGGCAAGCCCCCACCACCCCAGTGTCTCTGTCCATTGGTTATGCTAATGTGCATGCATACGAGTCCTTTGGTTGCTCTCTAACCCCCCTTTCCCTACCGCTAATAAATTATTTAAAAAGGCAAATCATCAGCTAGTATTTTGAATATAATATTCTCATTATTTAGTCCCTAAATTTTTTCAATTGGTTAATTAGTTTCTAAACAAATAAGCACTGACCAAAATTTTCTCTTACTTTGGGAAAAATAGTTGCTACTTAGCTTCTTGACACGGTCTTATGCTATTTCAAATAATATTTCAATTATACATTCTTTGTAACTATAAATCTTTTTAAAACATAGATCCAATAAAAAATGTAGAGGATGTGTATTTTGTGCTCCAACAGGTTAAAAAAATTTCCTATTTTATTCTGTACTCATGACAGGACGGTGGGTTTGTAAATCATGAGAGGAGGTGGGTGTGATATGGAAGTAGGACCTGACCGGCCACGCATTAAACTCGCCTCCCTTCCAGGTAAGGCCCAGGGGATTGAAGTTCTGAGCAAAGGGAGGTTTTCTCTCTGGGCTCTGAGCTCCTGAATCACTGAGACTGAGAAATCGCTGCTTAGAATTGCAGTTTCTGGGAGAAATTCATGTAACGCCCTGTTCTTGTTACTCATTCCACAGGTAGGAAATGTAGTCTCGTATCAGCAAATAGACCTTAGCTTTAATTCTACGTGATCATTTATTTATTTCCTAAGTCCAGGGAGAGATACTCTCTAGATGTAGGAAGTCCCTATTTCTCAGCTCAGAACTGAGATTTGGTTGCTCCCAATCTTTCTTAATGTATTTCTCACTAACAGAGTTTCCTGAGTCCTCCATTTCACTTAAACTGACCTACTGACATGATCTCTTTTCCCTGGAACAAGGCACATCACTTAAGATTTTTGTAAAACTATCCTTAGGAAAGCATGAGCTAAGATCTGAGCTGCTAACACTCCCATCAACAGCCTCTTTCCAGCAAGGCTGCCCAGCCTTCTTTATGTTTATGACATTTATAATGTTACTAGAGGCCCAGTGCATGGAATTCGTGCACTGGTAGGGTCCCTAGTGGCTGCCGGCTGGGGCCTCCCTCCCTTCCCCCGACTGGCCCCACCCCCTGGTCAAACTCCCAGATGAACTCCCGGTCCAGGGGACAATTTGCATACTACACTTTTATTATATAGGATAATCTCACATCACATGCTTTCCCTGCCAGAATAAAAGCCGCTCGAGAAGGCATCTATGCCATATATTTTGCATCACGGCTCCTTCCTAGTGAAGTATATGAATAGAGAAGGTGTGTAATGAAGCCTGGGTTTACTTTATACATGTCTGCATCTCTTTCTATGTAGCTAAAGCAACCGTGAGGAAGAGGAAGAGATGATGATAGTAGAATTGCCTTTGGTTCACACAGGAAGGAAAAGTTTCCCAGCAGACACTAGTGGAAAGAGAAGTCATAAGCAGGTAAGCATTCGTTAGGAGAAAAAGGATGTGTCAACAGAATAAGCATCTCCATGCACAGCATCCTGCACCCATCCCCCCGAGGAGCAGAGTAAGTGCACTACAAGGCGACAGTGTATTGAGGACAAGTGACAGAGCCTTTTCCAAGACAGTTGAGCTACGTTTAAATATCGGGACAAAGTCCTGTAAGCTCCCATTTTAAATGTCTGTTATATACATACACACATGAATATACATAAATGCAATCAAGATTGATCTAACAAGTGTATAACATGAGATCCAAA
The DNA here is from genome assembly GCF_027574615.1 of Eptesicus fuscus. Taxonomy (NCBI): domain Eukaryota; kingdom Metazoa; phylum Chordata; class Mammalia; order Chiroptera; family Vespertilionidae; genus Eptesicus; species Eptesicus fuscus. The sequence goes on from NC_072476.1 coordinate 110,662,270, forward strand.
TTGTCTCTTTTGCTTATTCAGTCCTTTAGTTATTAATGAAAATAACAACAACCATGTGGACTGTTTTTACACACCCACTTTGAGTCACCAAGTACTGGTAGTTTTATCTTATTTAATCCTCCCAACCACCTTAAATGGTTTATTTTTCTCAATTTACACCTGGTGAACTTGGTGCCCAGATGGGTTAAGTAAACTGTCCAAGGTCATATAACTAGTAAATGGCAGAGCCAGTATTGATAGTAAAGATGTTTGGTTTATAAACCTTTATGGATTCAGTGCCCCACTGGCATTAATTCGATGTCAAGGTAAACATGCAGCCATAGCAGACAGGAGTTATTTTTATCGAAGTAGCTGACTCTTATTTGTAAGTATTATGTGCCAGAGACTTAGCAAAATATATTTTCTAATGTAGTATTTAATCCTCACAACACCCCAATATTATTTTCAGCATTTTAAAATGAGGAATGAGATGTTAGGTCACTTTCCCTATTACATGACTAGAAAGAGCTGGAACTTTCTAGACCCAAGGCAGAGAGAAGTGAGCCTGCACAGGGTATCTAAGTGATGTTAAGATTCTGGGTGAACACATGAGAAAGCGATTCTGAGCAATTACTTAGTGAATTTTCTTTTGTTACACCAGTCAGTCCACCAGTCACACAGGGAGCTGCCTCAGTAGCCCACTCTGCTCACTCCGTCCAGGTAGCAACAAAGCACACTCTCATCTCCCCTCAAATCTGGTTGGTTCTTTACGACCAGTGAAATGATGCAGAACCCAAGTCAGAAACAATCTCTAGACCAAAATGCTGCTGTCCTGTTTTTAAATGTTCCTGAAAGGGCTTCATTTAAAAAAACAAAAACAAAAAACACCCTGAAGTCATAGGGAAGAAGGAGGGGGGAGGGAGAGATTCTGGAAAGATTCTTAGCCCAGACTCTTCAGTGCACGGACTCTCAGGTCTGAGGGATGGTAGGGAAGCCAACGCGAGTGAACAGCTCAGGCGCCCACACGCTCCGCAGCAGGGGCCCGGCAGCCAAGCCAGCGTGTTTGGATGCTTAACTTCATGTGTTGACTTGCTAGGCCAGTGGTCGGCAAACTCATTAGTCCACAGAGCCAAATATCAACAGTACAACGATTGAAATTTCTTTTGAGAGTCAAGTTTTTTAAACTTAAACTTCTTCTAACGCCACTTTTTCAAAATAGACTTGCCCAGGACGTGGTATTTTATGGAAGAGCCACACTCAAGGGGCCAAAGAGCCACATGTGGCTTTCGAGCCACAGTTTGCCGACCACGGTGCTAGACCAGAGCATGTAGCTATTTCATCAGACATGAACCTAGGTGTGGTGAAGGCCTGTCTTTGTTTTTCTTTTTTTTATTGTTGACATTATCGCAGATGTCTGCATCCCCCTCATTTGTCTGCCTCCATCCAGACCCTCCCTCCCCTCCACACTGCCATCTGTGCTCATGGGTTATGCATAGATGCAGTTGGGCTAACCCTGTCATCTTCTTTAATCCAGTCCCTCTCCTCCCCTCCCCTCTGACAGCCGTCAGTCTGTTCCATGTATCCATGCCTCTGTTTCACTTTGTAGGACCTTGTTGAGTAGGTCCTACATGTAAGTGAAATCACATGGTATTTGTCTTTCTCTGACTGGCTTTTTTATTTCACTTAGCATACTAATCTCTAGGTTCACCCATGCTGTTGCTAAATGTAAGATTTCCTTCTTTTTCACAGCTGTGCAGTGTTCCATGGTGTAAATGTACCATGTTTCCTGTACTCGAGCTGTTTCCTGATCTTGGCTATTGTAAAGAGTGCTGCTATGAACATAGGAGTGTATATATCACTACAAACTGGTGAAGGTATTTCATAGATGTGGTTACCATCTATGCGCAGTTGACTTTAAGTAAAGGAGATCACCTGTATAACGTCAGTGCACCCTGTCCAATCAGCTGAAGGCCTGAGGAGAAACACTGGAGGTTCCCTAGAGAAGAAAAAATGGGGCTCAAGACTGTAGCATCAACTCCCATGAGTCTCCAGGCTTGCTGACACCCTGCACATTCCGGATGTGCCAGCCCCCATAATGGCGTAAGTCAAATCGTTAAAATAAATCATATAAAAATATCTTTTACAATTTATAAAATAAATCACATATTTATAATGTATATCTTATTGCTTTTGTTTTCTAAAGAACCTTGACTGACACAAGTGTTTACTTCGGTCGCTGTAAACTTAAGGGCATTAGTGCCCATCAGTAATAGGCTCCCTGGGGGACACAGCCAACCACAGGGAAGTCTCTCTCACAGCACCGGCCACGTCTGTGACTCTCACCCAATGCTTGGATGCAAAATATCCTGTTCCAAAGGCCACTTGCGCTATTTTCAGAGCACTGACCTCGTTTTGACCAAGAACACATTTTGATTTGGCCGTTGGTCAACGGGGTGCAGCTTTGTGACCTATGGTGTTTGGGGAAACTGTCTTTTATCCATAAGTTCCTCCTGGAATGTTTTTATTTTTCCGCAATACCGAGCAAGTATTGTGGTGAGCACTTTTCATACAAATGGGTCTAAATAAGGACAAAGGAAACATCAAGATTTGAAAAATGATGGCTTTATAACAACTTTCATTGTTTAAGACGATCTTGACCATGATCTACGTTAAAAATGCCAGCCACTCATGTGTCCGCTTGGCATGTTAAAGCCAAGTGTTACATAAATGCCGCTGTCATGGCTAGTATTTACATTTCAAGAAGGCTGGATTTATATTAAATGTTTTTATTCAGAAGTTTTTGTATAATGCAAACAATTTCTCTATAAAAATTAGTTAACATGAATTCACTATGGTAATGAAACTAAAAAATTATTTTCTACATATTCATTTTTATATGCATTATGGAAACAAAAGTAAGCTATAACCCCGCTTTTCTCCACAGTTAAAAAACGGAGTGGCCTGTTTCTTTAGGAGATCCCATCAATGACCGCAGATTAATGTGACAATTAAAAATCAATGTGAGCAAATCAGTTCATGCACAGCAGTGCTGGCCACGAACTTATAAAAAATGCAATGATTGGTGAAGAGTTATTTCCTGCATCTCATGGTGCCTTTCTTCTTGGAAAAGGAGCAAGGAGTACAACCATGGTCTCATTATAAAAAAAAAAAAAAATGTTTGCCAGTAAAGAGTATTGATTTATCAAAGAATGCTGACTGGCTGCACATGTACAGAGTGTTCCAATAGTGAGAGCCGCGCCGTAAAGAAAGAAGTCTCCATGTAGAGTCATAAACAGGCAGCGCCCCAGTGCGGGGGTGAACCCAGCGTCTCTTCAATTTATTTAAGATGAAACCCCAGATTAGGAGCCCTAACAACCAAGTCAAAGTTAATGGGTCTTAACTAACAGACAAGCAGTGAAGCGCTGGAGGTCAGGCGGCCCTCCGGAGCGCGGGCACCAGCGAGAGGGTAAAGCAGCGTGTTTTATAGGCGGCGCAGGAGAAGGCCAGGCCGGAAAAGGGACTGGTTCCAGCACGTGGTTAAGAGCATCCTCCACGGCCCAGGGCCCTGAGCTCCGGGGGAAGCCGTGGGCAAGTTACAAATGCTGTGCGAGCGGAGCCAATGCTTGACCTCCGCCTTTCGCCTGGACCCCTGGGTGCGACCAGTGATCGCCAGCCCCGCACACACCAGTTCTTGGCTTTTGGGGGCAGGGCCACAAGCCTTGGGCCACGTAGCCGCCTGGGGGGCCGCCTGGAGCCTCTCTCAGGTCCCCCGTGGGTAACTCCCAGGAGGCCCCCAGGGTCTGTGTTTGGGAGGGGGGGGGGGCAGGAACACCAGCGTGAGCGGCTGGGGTGCCGCCGGGCCCTGCTGGCCGGGCAGCTGGAGTCAATTAGGGTCTCATTGTCTGTCCCAGCTCAGCGCGCCCCGTCACCGCGCGGGGCATCGGGGTTTACGGCTCTAAAACAGCCTTGTCATTTTGTGAAGCCTAACAGAGCAGAGAGGTTTGATAAATGGTTTTTAAAGAGTTACCGAGAAAGCTGCCTCAATCAGATTAGCTTACTGGAGTTCCCCCCCGAGTTCCCATAGTGCTCAGGCACCCAGCGAGTAAACACGGACGGGTACGCCGAATAGGAGCTTCGGGACAAGCCACGTCCTGCTTTGTCTGCAAGGTGTGTGTGCCGCATCCTCTGGCAGATGAATGCAGCAAATGGAGGACTTCGTTCCCCAGAGAGAGAGTGGCCCCCGGAGCACCAGGCGAGGGTGCCAGACACCGGTCCCAAGGAGGACGGGCGGCCCCTCCCACAGCTCCCAGGTTGGCGTGCTGCTCCAGCAAGAAACACGGAGGCCTGGGCTCGCTGCCGTGTGTCCCATGTGTGCCCGCCCTCCATGGAGAAGGAAAGATGCTATAAAGCAACGGACGGTCCTTGCACCCAGTGCCCAGCGGCCCACCGGCTGCTGCCAACCACGGGACACGCGGAGTGGGGGGGATAAGGACCTGTCCCTGCTTGACACACGCCATCCTGCAGCTGACTCTGCAGCAGACGTGTCTGAACACGTTTCCGTGCCGGGAAGCAGCAGCCGGGTGGAGGCCTGGGAGCCGGTGGCTGGAAGAAACGCTGCTCATCGGCCGCAGCCTGGCAAGCAGAGGGCATTCCGCACTGGAGAGCAGCGCCATTGCCACAGCGAGGGGCTCAGCGGTCCTCCCGTGAACTTGTCTTCCACCCAATCAACGCCAACAGGGAAGGCTCGGCAAGGTAGATTACATCCCAGCCACTTCCCAAGAAAGCCGGTGGGGTCCAATCAGACACCCATTGTTAGCGGAGAAGCTGAAATGGATACAATCATCACACTGACCCAACGTTGTCAATCACCCCACCTCTGCCCTGCCTTCCTTCCCGTCCTCAGAATCCGAGGGTCGCAGGGGATGTTGTCATATTCACGCCAGGGTTTAGAAGGGAGTTGCTGGAATCAGAGGTGCTTAAATCATTTGCAAATTTAAATTTTTAAAAATATCCTGCATATTTTTTTTTACGCCTATTTGGTATTTCATACTTTGACAGATGCAACTGGCTTTTCACTGGAAATTAATTATACTTGAATCCAATATACTTTATCTGCTCCTTTTAAAAGTACTATATAAAGCCTAGGCAACATTATAAAGTTTTGTGACATAAAGATGTCTTGAAATTTCATTTCATTTCTGTTATAGGTCTTTATATGTATCAATATAAAGTTAAAAGCTACTATGTAATTTTCTGCAAGAATTTTTTCATAAAAATACCCATGTTTTTCATATTATAAACTCCGAGGGTTTCGAAATGAGTAGAATACAAGCTTCTTAAAGGTAGGGACCTGGATTTTATGTTCTTTGCAATTAGAATCCTCAATTTGCCAGGCATTTTGGAATTATGCTCCACAGTGGAAGGCTGTGCTGTGAAGTAAGCAGCTCCTGTTCTCCCACTTACTTGTGAAGATGTCTGAGCTTATTATTTCCAATGCTGGCATTTAATTTCTCATAGTCTGGCTGTCAGTTCCTTCAGCGCCAACTGGTGTCCGGGCACACGCTGGCGCCAATGACTCGTTTACACACTGAAGGCTTGTGGGCCGAATGACGTCGTACAAGCATTGCACCCTCATTTGGTCTTATCTGAGCGGGTCACGCCTCTCCCGCTCATTTCAGCCTCCATCTAATGAACTGCTTCCACATCACGTGGAGCCCATCAATCCTCTGTGTATTATACGATGGGCATGAAACAGTGAATTCTTAGGGTCTCTCTTATGCCCAATCAAAAGGACACATGATCTAGGAAACCGTGTGCAGATAACTTGAACATAGTGCCAAATGGTATGTTTAATTAAATAGATTGCCTTCAGAATGCTATTAAAATGAGATAAACATTTAAGAATATTTTGTGTTGAACTTAAACATAAAAGTAGGAAGAAGGATGTAGGTCAGAAGTGTAAAATTTATACAATCAAATAATTAGATTTTAGTTTTACTATCTGTACTGAGAGTTGAATGCATGAAATTTCTGAGATCTTATCTCTTCTATAACTTTGCAGTCAATATTTCAAGGGAAATATCACCAAGCTCATTTATAATAGGTAATTCATCGAACAGAGATAATTAGCATGTACATGTATCACATGTATTACATACAAATGTGTTTTAGCAAACTCATATCTGTGTGTTACAAATAATTGTGGCCATCCTTTTCTCAGATTCGGACTTCCCACCCTGGACTCCAGTTGCTGTTTGTGATAAAAATGGCTGCTGAGCGAAATAAGCCATTCAGGGAAAGACAAGTATCACATGATCTCACTCATATGTGGAATCTAATGAACAAAATAGATCCAGAGACACAGAAGCATGGAACAGACTGTGGAATCTCAAAAGCAAGGCAGGGTGGGAAGAGATCAACCAAAGAACTTGTATGTAGATGTGCACAGCCCATGGACACAGACAATAGTGTGTGAAGGTCTGGGGAGGGGGTCCTAGAAGGGGACAAGGGAGCGGGGTTGGGGGGAAATAGGGCATCTGTAATTCTTTAAACAATAAAGACTTAGAATAAAAAATGGTTGCTTGGAAGATATATATATATATATATATATATATATATATATATAGAGAGAGAGAGAGAGAGAGAGAGAGAGAGAGAGAGAGAGTATATATATATACTAGAGGCCCAGTGCATGAAAATTCATGCACTGGAGGGGGGTCCCTCAGCCTGGCCTGCCCCCTCTCACAGTCTGTGAGCCCTCAGGGGTTGGAGGTGATCCAGCGATCAGGGGAAGGCGACACCCCCATCATACCTCTGCTGCTGCCACTGTCGGCAGCACAAGCCTTGGCTGGCCCTGGTTACCTGCGCCTCAGGTGGCCCTGGGTGGCTGGGGAGCTCAGGGGACTGGGGGACTCCAGAGGCAGGCGCGTGGGGTAGGCCTGGTCGTACCGCATGCCTGCCATCTCAGCAGGGCTGAGAGGTTGGGCGCCGCCATCTTGTGGCTGTGGGCTCCGCCATCTTTGAGGGTGTGGCAGTCAATTAGCATATTCCCTCCTTATTGGCTGTGGGTGCTGCCAGCTTTGTGAGGGTGTGACAGTCAATTAGCATATTCCCTCTTTATTAGATAGGATTATACACACATATATGCACATTAACGTGCATATCAATGATGTGGAAGCGGATGACACCCATTGGATAAATGGTGTCACTGCCACTTGAGCTACTCGGTATGAGACCGCAAGGGCATTAGGTCATTACTGTCCAGGGCTATGCACATGTGACAAGATTGCTTCCCCGAGAGAAGTGTGTGGCACTGCGTCAGAGCTGCTGTTGATATCCACGTCTCCATCCAGACATCCGAGGTAAGCAGGTGGGTGGAATGTGAAGCCCCTCCCTTTCTTGGCGGCTTTAAACAAAGCATTCCTACAGTCAGTGAGGGAGCTCTGTCTAGTGAGTGTGTGCTGTATCCATCGTGGTTTTCAGAGTCACAGGCTGTCATAGCTACAGCTCCTTCGGCATAACAGCGGCGATGGGCACAAAGTTGAACTTCCCAGGCCGCGGTGGCAGTCCTAGCGAGTCCAGGTTCACCGACAACCACAATGTTGAGTACATGATGCCCCTCTCACTTGTCAGGGTTTTAATGGGTGGATGGAAAACACAGAGACTGGGGAATATATTAATGACACATTAATTGGACCTACAGTTTGAACCTTACATATGGAGAAAGTTGTGTCTTTTTAACCAGGATGTTCTGTATCTGCCCACAGCCTTTAAAAAGAAGGGGGATTCGAAGAAACACCTGGAAGCATGTGGAGAATGAGCCGCGGGAGGGTCAGAGAGCGGCGCATAGGAAAGCCCTGAGATGCAGCCCTGCGGGAGTGTTTGAACAAAATAAGGAGACGTGTGAGCTGGAAGAGGGGAGCGAGGGAAGAGCGTACCCGATGAGGGCAGAGGGGAGGAGAGCAAGCCGGCAGGTGGATGAGCCTGCAGCACTGCCTGAGGCATTGCACTGGTGTTCTCCTGTCCCTGGTACCGGAGGAAGCGTTGAGGAAGTAGTCAGATGCTAGGAATATGCAGACATTTCAGAAGAGAGCCAGCATGACTGGCTGAGAGCTTTGTTGTTGTTGTTGTTGTTGTTGTTGTTAAGGGTTGGGGTGAGTCAAAGAGGATTCCCAGGTCCGGAGACCAGAAACCAGGGCTGTGGTTAAGCTCACCATCTCAGGAGGTGGACTGTCAGTCAGCATCTGTAATTCCAGCTCCATCACTAGCGTGTCCTTGGGCAAGTTCTTTATCTCTTAATGCTTTCGTGTTGTCCTCTGTAAAATGGGGCATACCCAGACTTATCTCAAGAGTTGCTATGAGGTTTAAGTTGGTAATGATTTCAAAATACTTAGATCAGGGTCTGGCTCACAGTAACAACTGGAGAAGACTGGAGGGAGTGTATTGGGGTTGATGGGAAAGTAAATGCCCCGTTCTTTAAGTTTGAGGTGCCCTAATATATGCATGGAGATACCCTGACGGTGGTTAGATATTTAAATAACCAGACTAGGCATCAAAGGGACAGATCCAGACTAGAAACTTGATTTGTAATGCATCAGCATAGAGTGGCATCTAAAGCTGAATTGAGAGAAGGAGAAAAGAACCAATAGACTGAGACCTTAATGTTTCGAGAAAGAAAAGATGAGGAAGAAATGGCAATGGAGCCCACGGAGGCCCAACCGAGCATCCACGAGGGTAGCAGGCCCTGGGCGGGCCGCTGAACTCAGTGCCGCCGCTCACCAAGTAAGGTAAGGACCAAACACCTGCCCTCGGATTCAGGGGCGCATTGGCCATCCACGTCCCAGATAAAAGCTGCTGAAATGCACCAGGTTTGAAAGAGGATAGTAGTAGAGAAATTAAAGATCGTGAATACAGAATTTTTAAAAAGAATGCTTGTTGTGAAGGGAAGACCCGAACAGGCAGTAACTGGAGGAAGAAGTAGTCATGAGATGGCACTTGGGGGAATTTGGCTTTTAGTCTGAGATAAGTAACAGCTACTTTGTGGGTTTGTGAGACATTTTTCAGTAAAAGGGGAAAACGATTATGAAAGAAAGAGGGGAGAAGTTCCATGGCAAGGTCCTTGAGAAGGAAGAAGGGATATGATTTAAGGGCAAGTTTGGCCTTCGCTGGACTCAGGGGTAACTCATCCTTGATAGTAGAAAAGAAGGTACAGGTGCAAGTGAGTAGATAGAAGGGGAAGCACGTCCCCTTCTCTCCTAACATCCCCCGTTTTCCGAGGGAGCTGAGAAACCAGGTAAAGAGTTGAGCATGAGAATGAGGGATAAGGTGTTTGGGGAGTTAAAGAGGAAGAGCAGAAATAATTGGCTAAGCGCTTGAGAGAGTGAAGAGACTGGCAAATATTGATTTCCAAACAGCATGATGGCCACTTATGTTGAGTTGTCATGAATTTAACATAAGACTCATCAGTATGTCTGTGTGGTTCTTACCTTCAGACACGTTCAAGTGTGAGAATGAATGAACAGGGTACAGACTGTGGCTTAGCTAAGTGGAAAGACAAAAAGGAAAAAAAACAACAAAACGAAACAGGCAAGAGGTGAGGATGAGGGCAAGAAAGCAATTTTAATGGTAGAACTTGCAATTTAAACTGGATTACAGGAAGCTTGAGACACGGAAGAAACGTGGGACAGTGGGACCAATGGATGGTAGGTCTTGTTGGTGTGGACGTGTTTTTGGAGATAAAATAATTGAAGACAGAAGTTGTAAAAATAGTTGCTGACAATGGCAGGATAGGAGCCTTCAAACTGAGATTTTAGAGGGATTGCAATTATTGCCAATACGTTTTAGAATAGGATCATGGGAATAAGTGGTTAAGATAGGCAAGGACAAAACAGACGAACAAAGAGAGATCAAGGAATTGCAAGGCCATGGTATTAGAAGGATCATCCATGTGAACTCTAGAATCTGCAAGAATTATCACAGAAAGAGGAATATGGGAGAGAACGAAAGCAAGGCAAGGATTAAATCTTTAAGCAAGGAATAGTCGGGACTCAGAATTCTGTAGGTGTTTTCAAACAGAGGATTCTGGGTAGAAGTAGACCGCTGATGTGAGGTTCAGGCAGTACGTTTAAGGGGCGAGGAGGATAATGACCCGAAAGCAGTACTGAGGTCAAGGACAGCTGTCCCAGCTGAGATCTTTAAGAAGAAGACATCACCACCTGACAGGCTGCTGGGGAGGCGGGACCTTCCGGGGATAGACCCTTCAGAGCAAAAGGCTCAACAAACTCTGTAGAATGTCCTTCAGTGAAAAGTTGGGAAACTTTGACAATTTGTAAAAAAAAAAAAAATCTAGTTAAATATATACTTTTACTACATAGGCAAATAAATTTCACAGAAAATAATTGAATGAAAAATCCAAAATATGTAAATGTGCATTCACATTTAAGAAACTGTGAATAGGTAAGAAATTTTTTAGCACAAGAGCAAGGGAAATAATCAGAGTAAGGAAAGATCCATCATGTAACTGCCTAACAGATCCTGGAGCGAAGGTACTACAGATTATTAAGCGATGGCTTAATAATCTTATTCTATATGACTCTTATAAGTTATGAAGAAAAAAGGCCCTCATAGAAAGTAATACACATAAAATCCAAAGAATTTTCCAAAGCTGATTGTTTTAAGTAGAGCCATGTGATATGGTGGTTCAGAACTAAGTTTTAGAAGGAAAACTATTGTGGGAACAAGTATCCGTTCTGCTAGTTACCTGCTGAATGACCTTGGGCAACTCTTAGGACTTCTTTAAGCTCCAATTACTTTACTGAAAAGGATGAAACTGATACGACACTACTTAGCTCAGACAGATATGCTCCACTTAAATAAGATAAAGGCCGGTGCCTGGCCCAAAGGAGGTACTTGGGAAGTGTCAGGCATGGTTCTTAGCGTGGTGAGTGTTATGTTATCACTAGTGGCCCGATGCATGAATGAAGATTCACGCAAGAATGGGCCTTCGTTCCCCTGGCTGCCGGCACCGCCTTCGCTCTGGCTGGAGCAGCCTTTCCGCTCGGGCCTGGAGCTGCCTTTCTGCCTTCCCACGCTGCCCAGAGGCCCAGAGCGGCTGGGGTGGTGCGGAACACCTGCGTCGTCGCCATGGCGACGATGCAGGCAACCCACCCGTCCCCGGCCACTTGGTGCCTGCATATGAAAATTAACCCACCATCTTTGTTGGGTTAATTTGCATATTTACTCCTGATTGGCTGGTGGGCCTCGCGAAGGTATGGTCAATTAGCATGCTATTCTCTTATTAGGTAGATTCCTGTTACTAATGGTTGTATGGATATTAGATATCTAAGTATCTTATTCACCTACTGGACCTTGTAAAACGCTTTACAAATATGGTTAACCAATAAGGCTTTCTCAACTGACTAAATCGGGGTCCAATCCAATTGTGATGTACATTAAACTTCACCATGACCAAACTCTATTCATTGCTTAATTAGAGACAGATGAACTCTAAGTGCTGTGTAATTGTGGCTGACGTTCTGCAGACGGAGGGCCTCTGATAGGCTCAACCTGAAGTTGATAGCATGCCCCACACAAAGCTAAAACAACAGGGCGAATCCCACACTAGTCACACAGAACTAGAAGTCAGTTAGAACCATAACATCCAATGTCTGTCAGTTAACATTCCACAGAAAACAGAATTCCTCCCATATTTACTCCCACAAAAAACCTAGAGAAAGCACTACTTACAGACGTGACAAGGTGTAGGGAGCCACTAAGAGACAAGGAGACACTCCCCTCAGGGCTGAGCGGCCAGGGAGGAAAGTGGGGTTCCCAGAGCCCACTGAGAAGGGCCACCCACCAGAAGCGGTACTGACTTGAGGGACCACAGCAGGGTCCCATCATGGGAGCAGGAGGAAGGGTCTCAAACCCTTTTCCCTCCAGCCCCAGCAGTTTCCCAGGATTTCCCATTGGCTGGGCCCACCCAGAGCCCCACCATCGAGGATATTTCCCTTGGGCAGTGACAGGCAGAGGGCGGGTCTGGGAGCCTGTGTGCAGGGGTTGGAGCATGGGGAGGGGGAGAAGCATAACAGGCATGTGATGCTGAACATCTACTGTTTCCATTCCAGCTCTCAATTTTGCCTCATCGGTTTCATTTAAATCACCGCCCCAGGGCAGGGCGTGTATTTTGTTATTCTGGAACTGTGAGGAATGTTGAGTTGCAATGTCCCTAAACAGAACGCTGGCCACAGTGAGTAGGACACATGAAGAGTTCTCATTTGTTTAGAATTTAAAGGGATGGGAATTTTGTTGACCCGGTTTGCAGGCTTTTGAATGATAATATGGAGGGCAGTCATGGTCGCCATCATGTCTTCCTGTCTGACATGGAAAATCCTTTCTGTCAGTCAGATCACTTCAGTTTCTAATCTCCTTAGCATCCACAGGAAGCCAACATCAGACTCAATAACCTTTATCCTTGGACAGATTCTAAGCAAATTACAGGGACTTTTTTTTTCTGCTTCTAACTTTGCAGACAATAAGAAGACTGGTCATGGAATCCAAGTATTTATCCCACCATTGTATCCTCTTGGAATATATGTGTATATGTGAGCAAATTAATGCAGAATTATCAAGGTTCTGGGCCTGAGAGAGGACACACACACACACACACACATGTATATATACATATGTATATAGATATAGATACATATATAGATATAGATACAGATATAGATATAGATAAAGATATAGATATGTAGAGATATATAGATATAGATATAGTTGATATAGATACAGAGGTAGAGATAGAGGCATAGACAGACATAGACATAGATATAGCTCTCTCTATATATACTTATGTATATATAGAGCTGTGTTGTTTTTTTTGTTTGTTTGTTTTTGTGTGTTTTTTTTTTAAATATATTTTATTGAGTTTTTACAGAGAGGAAGAGAGAGGGATAGAGAGTTAGAAACATCGATGAGAGAGAAACATCGATCAGCTGCCTCCTGCACACTCCCCACTGGGGATATGCCTGCAACCAAGGTACATGCCCTTGACCGGAATCAAACCCGGGACCTCCCAGTCCACAGGCCGACGCTCTATCCACTGAGCCAAACCGGTTTCGGCTAGAGCTGTGTTTTTTCAATGTTTTTATTTTATATTCTTGATATATTCAAGGATATTTTATATTCTTGACTAAAGTGGATCAAGTGGGTAATGACTAGACAGTCCACACACCACTGTCTCTCATGCTTAATTAATTAATATTGCATAAAAGGTGCTGTGTTTTTTTTTATGTAAATAGAACCTAGTATATCAGTCGATTTTCTTTCCTTTCCAACTTCTCCCTTTTGGAGTTTTGCTCTCCTGAGGTTCAAAACTGAGCAATAAAATTACCTTAAAGAGGGTTTATGAATCACAAAGGAGAATTCTTTATGTACCTTGTTTCCATATGAAAGTAGCAACATTTGTGCATAAATGGCTTGCATCATTTTTTTATGAATTGGGCCTTAAGTGCTCATGATTGTCCTTCGTATTCAGTTTTTAGTCATTAAGTAGCGTTGAAACAACAGGAGAAAAAGGGAACATTTTGTACCTGTGGTACACACTCGGACACACGACTTAGCAAAATAGCTACACTCTTATCCTTTTATACATACAAATTATGCAGGAACAAAGACAAGCGTGAATTTGATGAAAAGGCAAATAATATATTTCTGAAACATTAATAGTCAAAGGCACACTCAGGATGAAAAAAAAAATTGCATTGATTTTCTCACTTGATTCACTCGAACTCTGATATTTTGCCAATCTACATGGCTCTGGTAAGAGGATTAGGTTGCTCCAGGTGAAGATGGAATAATTGTCTTCTTAACTGTGGGGTACTATGTCACCCCTCTTACCACATTACCTAATAGTCACCCAAATAACTGAGGAAGAGGGGAATGACATGTAGTTTTTGTTGAGATTGGTGTTGAGTGCTTTATTATTTTATATTGAAGACAAAGATGAAAGGTTCAGGACCAGAGGAACATTTCTTTAGGGCATTAGAAAACAACATAAGAGAAAAATCTAGAGAGATCTTTATTTCACTCTCTGTTATGGGCTGAATGACATGCCCCATCCCCAAATTCATATTTTGAAACCCTAACCTCCGGGGCCTAGGAATGTGACATATTTGCGGTTCGAGCCTTCAAATAGATGATTAAGATTAAATGAGATCATATGGGGGCCGGGGAGGACTGACCCAATATGATGGTGTCCTTATAAAAAAGAGGAGTTTAGGGAAAAGACAAGCCAAGGAGGGAGGCCTTGGCAAAAACCAACCCTGCCAACACCTGTGCTCAGGTTTCTAGCATGCAGAACTATGAGGGAGTATATGTCCGTTGTTTAAGCCCCCAGTCCGTGGTATTTTTATAGCAGCACGAGCCAACTAATCCCATCTCCAATTCCAGGTTACCAGGACACTGGCAGAGCTGAGCCAAACTCACCCCCTATTCATTGAGGTTAAGGAAGGAGCATGAGTTGTTGGGGTGGGACCTTCTACCAGTAGTATCTGCGCGATGCTGACCACCACTCCTAAACACCTCCTGACCTCCAGCTCACAGAAAACTGACTCATAAAGCACTTTATTGTCTCTCAAACCATCATTTAGATTTATCGGGCAAGGTTCCAGGGCTGACCAGCAGACCTTGAGCAATGGATGAATGCATTACTCCTACCCAACTGTTTGCTATGAAAGGGAGAGCTAAGGGACTGCCTGGCTAAAGGAACCAGACAGCCTTGATTGCCTGCCTCATCAGGCTTTTATTGTAGCAGCAGTTTGAGATAAAGTTTATCTTTTAGATGCAATCAGTAGGGTAAGTAATATAGGGAGGACACATGTGTTTGTAATGACCTTTAAAGCAAGGACACCCAAAGATTAAGCATAAGGATTCCAGGAAACACCCAGGGGTCTGCACGTACACAGACTTGTTTGGAAAGGTCAAGGAATAATTAGGGGCTCTGCCTTCGGCACTCCCCTAAGTCAGAATTCTAATAAACAGGGCAGGTGGCCTTCCACATACTTCCCTTTTCTCGGAATGTCCTCCTTACAAACTTTCCAACCAAGTCTCGTGTGCTCCCCAATAGCAAGGCTGGCTTTATTTCAGGGCACATGAAGGTGACAAAACCTCCTGTCTGAGGTTGGTTAAAGCTGAGATCTCCATGTTTTGTGTTTTCCCCTTAGATCCTGCTGCTTCTTTCACCGCCTAAAACATGTTTCCGGAAATAACCGAGTCTTGACTCCACCTCTGAAAGTCTGCACTGACCACCTTGCTGGAGGCTGGGAGATTTAATTGGTGTTTAATCTGGACAAAATAGCTATTGAAAAACTCACAGTGAATGAATGTTTTCTCCATCAAGAAGCTTTCAAATAATCACAAGAAATCAGAAACACCAATCAGAAAGTATATATGCACCCCTATGTTCATAGCAGCACAATTCATAATAGCTAAGATTTGGAAACAGCCTAAGTGCCCATCAGCAGAGCAGATGAGAGGATTAGAAAACTGTGGTACATCTACACAATGAAATACTATGATGCTATAA
This sequence comes from Eptesicus fuscus, assembly GCF_027574615.1. Taxonomy (NCBI): domain Eukaryota; kingdom Metazoa; phylum Chordata; class Mammalia; order Chiroptera; family Vespertilionidae; genus Eptesicus; species Eptesicus fuscus. The sequence continues at coordinate 110,677,835 of NC_072476.1, forward strand.
AAAAGAAGGAATTCTTACCATTTGCAACAGCATGGATGGAAGTGGAGAGCATTGTGCTAAGTGAAATAAGCCAGTCAGAGAAAGATAAATATCACATGATCTCACTCATTTGTGGAATATAATGAACACCATAAACTGGTGAACAAAAATAGATACAGAGACAAAGAAGCATTGAACAGACTCTCACAATACAGCGGGAAGGCAGGGGAGGGTTGGGGGAGGTAAGAGATCAACCGAAGGACTTGTATGCATGCATATAAGCATAACCCAATGGACACAGACACTGGGGGGTGGGAGGCAGAGCAGTGAGGGCATGTGCCTGGAGGTAGGGGAGGCCGGGGGGGAGGTCAATGGGGGAAAAAGGAGACATATGTACTACTATTTGTAATACTTTAAACAAAAATTTAAAAAAGAAAAGAAAATGCACCTGAGAGTTCCCACAGGGCACATCTGCCATGACGGCGAAAGCATGGTTCCAGGCCCTGAAGAACATGACTCCTTTGCAGCTGGGTGACCCACTTAGCCTTTTGACTTCCTGTCCACTCACACTTTTTATTATTTTTTACTTTATCATTTCTCTGTATTGTTATTGCTCAAAGGGAGTACAACCAGTTCTGCATTATGCTATTCCCAATTCCTGATCTCACCTGAAAACTGTCCTCTAAGCTAATTCAAGCCAAGACAGCAGTGAGTGATAAGAAACAGATGTCTTCCTCTCTTAACAGCCAGCGCACCACGAGGCACCTGGAGTCCTGTCACAGGCGCTAGGAAATGAAGCTCTGCTCGTGGAATTTCAACTCAAACCATGCAGCTGGCCGCCAGTTTATGATATATGGGAAGAAACCCATTGCATATTCAACACTGGACTAATAGCACATACAGTAATACAGTATCCTCTAAATTATTGGGAAATAATGCCAAATTGGAAAGGAAAAGAAAAATGCACAAGCGAAGAGGAAGAAATAATATGAAAACGAACGCCTGGATTTTCATATGATTAAAATTTAATAAGACTCATCACAAAAAGGGGCAATCTCACCAGAGATCTTTGGAAATTCAAAGGATGAGAAATAGAAAACAATGAAGGTAAGACAATATTTTGGATGCAGCAAAGAGGCTTGACAGAAAGGTGTTAGTTAAGATCTCATAAGGCACGCTTTATACATGTCCTAAATAATAGCTAGCAACTGTGGAGGTCTATTGTTCTAGTGTGAAATCAACCAGAACAGTGAGATCAGAATCTTTAAAGCTAACTAGAGGCCCAGTGCATGAAATTTGTGCACGGAGGGGTGTGTCCCTCAGCCTGGCCTGTACCCTCTTCAATCCGGAATGCCTTGGGGGATGTCCGACTGGGATCAGGCCTAAACCGGCAGTCAGACATCCCTCTCGCAATCTGGGACCACTGGCTCCTAACTGCTCACCTGCCTGCCTGCCTGATGCCCCTAACTGCACTCCCCTGCCAGCCTGGTTGCCCCTAACTGCCCTCCCCTGCTGGCCTGGTTGCCCCTAACTGCTCTCCCCTGCCGACCTGATCACCCCTAACTGCTCTCCCCTGCCAGCCTGATCACCCCTAACCACTTCTGCCTCAGCCCCCGTCACCATGGCTTTGTCCAGAGGATATCCGGAAGGCCGTCCGGAAGATGTCCAGTCTAATTAGCATATTACCCTTTTTTAAGTATAGACTAGAGGCCCAGTGCTCAAAAATTCATGCACTCAGGGTAGGGGGGGTCCCTCAGCCCGGCCTGCACCCTCTCGCAGTCCAGGAGCCCTCAGGGGATGTCCGACTAATGACTTAGGCCTGCTTCCTCTTAAGCCACAGTCTGCGAGCGGCCGGCCCTGCCCCCCTGATCACCCCTCTGGCATTGCTGGTGGCTGTCGCCCCCCAATCGCCGTCCCCTTCCTCTGCCCACTGGCACACGCCTTGGCTGGTCTGGTGCCGCCTGCTCACTAGCCCTGACACCGCCGACCGGTCGGTCCGTCATTTGGTCAATTTGCATATTATGCTTTTATTATATAGGATAGGTTCTGAATAAATTTTTCTGCAAATATAAAACCACAAACCTTTAATGAAGTGAATTTCTTATGGAGTTCCTGCTTAAATAGTCCAGTCAATAGCTGTCAGTCCTAATTAGATAACTAATTTTCTACATTTGTAAAATATCACATTTGGTATGAACTTAACACTGACAGCCATGAGTCCACTTTCGCATGGCTACATTTGTGGATCACTTAGGAGAACTTGGCTTTGTAAATATTTGTTTTGTTCACATTTAATTTGACTATGTACCACATTATTTTTAGTTTTCTCTGTCCATATATGGCTAATTCAAGATAACTTTTCAATATATAATTTTAAAATTAATTGTTAGTGATTGTTATTTTAATCTTCATCGTGCAATCAAACATCTCATAAAAATTTCTTACTCCCCCCCCCCCCCGAAGAAACCAACTGTCTGGTTGTTAAAAAAAACAATCCAATGAACATTTTGCTTAAAAAAAACAAAAAATAACAAAACCAAAACAATGATCAGTGTCTTTCTGCTGATCTGACACCTGCTCCTACCTGCTCGCTTGGTCCCCACGTCCCACCAGGTCCCAGAAGGCGGAGGAGCTTGAGTGTTTGCGAGGAGTGCCAGTCAGACAGCTGTGGGTGGGCGCCATTGTCAAGTCCCATCCCCTCAGACGCCGGGTTTCGGCTTTGCCTGAAATAACGTGGTGCCTCCCTGCCTGCTTAGCCAGGGCCTAGAGCACAGAGCGAAAGCCCAGCCGTTCCTTCTCCATCTCCCTTCATGCATTCCAGGGATATTTGCTTTATCCAAGGTTTCTCTTTTTAACCTGTAGACTTAAGCTCTAAGTTCTTAATCCTCATAATTCTGAAAACTAAACACTTAAGAGTGATTAAAGAATAAAACATACGTGGGAATGGGTTCCATTGTGTTAGTATCTGCTACACCCAATGTCTGAAGTGGTAATAATTGCAGACTAAGTAAATATTTATTCTAAATCAAGACATGCTAAATTAATATGTCCATGCTTTTTTATTTTTCTATGCATGTTTTTTTAAAAGCAAAAAAGAGTTCATCATAATTTAAGATAAATAGCATGTTCGTTAAAGGAGAGTTTACTTATTAAAATATGAAAAATTAATAAATGTTAATGTTATAAATTAATAAAAATGAATACATGTTAATTATCTGACATAATTTAAGATAAAGAGCATGTTCATTAAAAAAGAGTTTACTTATAAAAATTATGAGATGTTAATAAATGTTAATTATTAAATTAATAAAGATTAATAATGTTAATTATTTGACATTTCTTTATGACTTTTGTATTAGGAATCGCCCACCAAATATGGATATGCCTTTAAAACTGGAGCAGGAAATTTGTCCTAGAAATTTTGATTCAACATCTTGTTTTCACCCTGTAAACAGAGCTGTAGGAATAAAATATGGTAGAATGTTCTATTTAGCTAATTGTGAATAAGATAAAATTGAAATGGATTTATTATAACTATAAATCAGCTAATCCATGTGGAAATAAATTATTGTTTCTGGCCATCATCCTGTCTTATGACCTGGAAACATTATTCCTAGTCAGCCTAAATTTTAAAAATGTAGCACGTTATTATTTAATTTTCCCTCTTTGATTCTGTCACTTATTTACCTACAAAAACAAAAGTATGCTTTTCAATGCTTTGCTCCTTACATTGCTGTGGAGGAATAAGTGAGGATGGACAATGTCAGTGACGTGTCATCATGTATAGCTTACACACTAAATAGTAAATTTTATTTAAATATGATTTTAAATATGAGTCCTTCAATTTTAGATCTTATAGTGGTACCCTTATTAACTTATTCAGTGTGTGTGGGGGGCATAGTGAAGCTTCCTTTCAGGGTTAGGAGTGTTAGTTTCCAGAGGAAGTAATTACAAAATATTTTATTCAACATTCTGCAACATCACAATTAAAATTCATATGTAACTAAAAATAGATCACAAAGACAAGGAGAAAGAAAGTGTAATAAAGATCCAGCTTATGTAATAAAATATTCAGATAATTAAAGCAAAGATGTTTTTCCCCCTGAGTTAATTTAGCTGTCTATTTAACTGCTATTATAATGTAAATTGATGTTATTTTTTTAAATTCACTACTAAATGGAAGAGAGTTTTAAAAATTGCTTGGCATGCCTTGTTTGTGATGAAGATGCAGAAAGTCAAAACCAGAACTGAACTCTGATTTTTCTTGCAAAGCCATCTCTGGTTCCCTTTGCATATTGCATTTCTTCCTGCCCCTTCATTCTTCACAATCAGCCCTTTTGTGAAACCGCGTGAAACTCTCTCCCTTCTGCAATCACATCAGGATGACCACCCTCTAACACCCTTGGAACGGCCTTGAGATTCCGAATGACTGACTGCTGTGCCAGGAAATACATTCTCCCTGCCCGTGTCAGTCATTAGTGAGAAGAAAGCACCGACATCTCTAACGTAACAAGTTGTTTTTATCATAAAATAATACATGATGACACATGTAGACACACGTTTAGTTATAGTTTTTATCTCCAAATACCGAATAGACAAAATCAACGTTATTATTAAGCATACAAGGAGAGAAATTAATTAAATTATCAAATAGACTTTTTAAGGACAATAATGAGACAAGTTATAATTACAGAAAAATAGAAAATATTATAAATGTGATTGAGGAAGGAAAGGGATTTTGATTATATAAATTCACAGTGTGTGTTTTCGGAGAAGAGTTTAAGATTTAGAAGAAGTAATGAAAACACAACTAACAATCCTTAGCTCTTCGCACACTCTCTCAGCGGTGACGTTTACGATAAAGCTGGGGGTGAAACAGCCACAATTTGGCACCATGGCCGCTGCTAGCCAGTCTGTTCCAAGATCAGCCACTCACACCTGGTTTACACGAGAGAGAAAAGACTCATCTCAGGCCTTTCCTCCCCCTGGTGTTGTGTTTCCTTCTCTTAAGTTGGATCTCTTTCTCGATGGGTGAGTAGGTTGACTTTATTGAGACAATGAGTCTTCAGCTGAGCTCAGATCTCAATGCCTGAGAAACTCAAAATATATGATACAAATAACTAAAACCACTTGACGAGGGCTTTAAGATAAGCTTTCTTTAAAAGAACTAAATAAAACTCAAGTCCTTCTATTTTTAGTCATGATCACAATGATAATTTCCTCACATTTCTGCATGGCAATTTTCCCAAGAAACCTCCCATATTGATAAAGTCCATGGACAAAAGACAATTGCACAAGTTTGATTGTGTGATTTATGTGAAAACACCTACATAATTTACATAAAAATACTTAAAGTACTTTTTAAAAAGTTAATGGTGGTGCCAACTACTGATATTTGGCCTAATACATAAAATGAACATAATCAAGTCGTAATGCAATAGTATCATATTTTTTGTCATGTTCTCTACTGGGTGAATATCATTAACATGCTCTCATTTCCAACCCCCAAAGGCTACATAGAATTCAAGTGCTGCAGACCTATTGGCTCATTTCAATTTAGTTTTTAAAATTTATTCTTTAAACATTGTCAGTGTGACATTTACTCCTGAAGCTACATTTTAATTAAAATGTTCACATTTCAAAAGGAAAATTATTTTCTTTACTAATAATAACCAGTTAGCTAGAATCTATTATAGTTTTAAATATTCTTGGACATAATTTGGCAATATTTGCAAAAGAAAATCCTTTCAGTTGAGAAGGGATATTTGTTGAAATTTATTAGCTTTTTTTTTTTTACTTAAAAAAATAAAACAGTATATATTTGACAATGTTAAAGTACTGATACGTGTGTTAAAGTATAAGTAATTTATATATATTACATATACATAATATGTATTATTAGTGCCCAATATCTTGCATTTTAGTTAAATGAGAAAAAGCACTCATTGTGATTTTACAAATACGGATGTATGAGAACACGGTATGGAGAGACATATGCTGATATGAAACACTGGGAAACAGCACATCACAGATGACAGCGTGGGTGGACCTGAAGGGTATTGTGTTCAGTGGAGTCAGCCACTCCGAGTAAGACAAATACCATGTGCTTTCACTTATATGTGGAAACGAAAGAACAATAAAAACAAAAACAGACTCCCAGATGCCGAGAAGAGACGATGGCTGCCAGAGGGGAGAGCAGTTGAGGGGCTGGGGGAAAAGGTGAAGGGACTGGAAGCACAGACGCTGGCTACCGAGTCCTCAGGGATGTGAAGCACAGCGGAGGGAGGACCGCCAGTGATGGTGTAATAACTGGGTATGGGGCGCGTGGGTACTGGCAATATGGGGGGGGGGCATTTTGTAAAGTCCACGACTGTCTAACCCAGTGGTCGGCAAACCGCGGCTCGCGAGCCACATGCCTCAATCAGATTGAGGACGTTTTTAGCAAAGGCCAGCTTAGGAGGACCCTAATTAAGTTAATAACCATGTACCTACCTATATAGTTTAAGTTTAAAAAATTTGGCTCTCCAAAGAAACTTCAATCGTTGTACTGTTGATATTTGGCTCTGTTGACTAATGAGTTTGCCGACCACTGGTCTAACCACTGAGCTGCACACCTGAAACCAACCCAAATGTAAGTGGAAAGAAAAAAAAGAGAGAAATTATTTCCCAGCAAAAATAAAAATAAAATAAAGGGTGGGGGGGTGGAATGCTAAATGAGTGGTTAGAAATACAGAGGGGACTTGGGGAACCTGACAATATGTGGGTGAGGGACAGGGGGCCCTTCCAGGGCGGCCAGGCCCCTTCTGCGTGAACCCCAGAAGCGAAGGCGCCCAGGCTGCTGGAGGGGCTGGAGCAGGAGGGCGGACCATGAGCCAGGAGAGGAGGGGATGGTCCCGGAGACAGGCCGGAGGGAGGTTCGCCTCGAAGGGGCTTATCTGCTAGGGCCCGGGAGATGCCTGGTGAAATGTTTAATGCCCTTCACGCGGGGGGCGACTGCGGGATCGCTTTGGGGTGCTGGTGATGGTTTCATTGGTTTTGCTGACTTGTCATGTCTGTGTGGGAAAAGGCCGTGAAAGACCAGATCACCTTGTACCCACGTGCTCTTAACGGAGTCAGAGGCGGCGGGGAGCGAACGCCAAGGTGAAATGCAATTTTTGATTTTCTCTAATCAGTTAAGCAATAGAGCAAGTCAAGGAAATCGCAATTGTGAATTACACAGCAACGATCTCTACTTCAATCAACATTGTGCATAGCTTTACTGTAAATAAAAGTGAGATGGAATAACAGTGGCACTGACATTTCTACAGCATGCTATTTTTTGTCTTTTGTAAGACCTCAGTTGAAAATTTAAGAATATTCATGCTATTTGTAAAATAAACTCTCCGCGCTATGGCGAACACCATTCCCTTGCAGTGTTAGTTTTAGGGGAATAATTCAGAAAAATAGCCCCCCCCCCCCCCCGCCCCAGCTACTTTAAAACATGCTTGCATTTTTGTATATTTAAAACGTCGCCGGCCGTGTGTGAATTGTTCCAACACAAAATGACCAGGCGAGACGAGACTGCAGGTAAATGGCCGGCGTGGAGGAGAGGCTATTTGGGGTTCTGCAAATATGTACCGTGTGTCTGTGTGAGCTCCACTTTTGATCTGGGCTTTCTATACGAGTGTATTTAACATCTTTGATCTCGGAGTCAGTGATCTAATCTGCTGTATAACTTAGCTTTTTATTGATCCGTTCTCATGCTAAGCAAATCAAGTCTCACTTTTATGGGGCAGATTGGAGAAGATAGTAAAGCTGCCTCTGAGGCAGCAGTTCAGATCTGAGCAATAACAGTGAAAGCGAGAGATAAGGCTTTTACGACGCTGCCGAACTTCTCCTGAGCCCGTGTCATTAAAGAGGTATGTGTCATTTGCCACAGATATTTATTTTACTAGAGAGCCGGGTTGCCACCCATTTGGAAGCCATGGAGTATATTTTCCACTGTCATAGAATATATTTCTTGTCCAGGTGCCTACATTTAGTAGTGCCATTCGGTGCACAACGGAGTGCCCTTCCGGAATGAATTATTTATTCTGATGGAGCACTGTCTGCGTCTCCTTGACTTTCTTCCCCTTCGATAGAGTATCAGGAGCCACGAGAAGGGGTTTATGTTGGGTCGCCTCTGTAATGTTGGTTTTCAGAAACCATATTTAAGGGAATAAAAAGCCAGTAATATGGTCTGACTGCCTTCAGTTGTCCTCGACAATATGATTTCTGCTCTTGCGAGTGATATTTTATCACAAAATGAAAAAGAAGATGATGCAAAAATGGGTGTCCACTAAGTAATATTGACAATATTCCTGGCGCTCTAAGGAGCACGTTTCTGCTGCAGTTGGAACAAAGAATTCACAGCACACAGGTGCAGAAGTGGGGGCAGTTTGAAGACACGATGGGCTGTAACAGCAGCAACAAAAACATGTTTGCACAGCATCTGACGTCTCCATGCGTGTCATTAAAATTATAATGCAATATCAACTAATTATAAAAAAATACACACCAGAGAGCAGGACTTGCTATTGTGTGATGTATGGAAAATTTCAGAAAAGAAACAAGTTTTACCATAATTCCAAAAGTCAGAGAAAATTACTATTAGAAATTTAATGTTTTGATTTCTGTTAATTTTTAAAATGGAAAAAAATTTTTTTTGTTTGTGTAATACAAAACCAGGCTGCCCACAATATACAATATTTGGCGTGTGAGCCTTCATTTACTGACACCTGGGTTAGTCTTTCGTCCATTTTTATTGGGTTATTAGTCATTTTATTATTGACTTGAAATCTTTATATATTCGAGATATGAGTCTTTTCCATCTATACTAATAAAAGCATAATATGCTAATTAGACCTGACGTCCTTCTGGACGACCTTCTGGACAAAGCCGGGGCTGCGAGGGAAGCCTGTGTCCCACGTGCCTCCTGGCGGCCGGAGGGAAGCCCGGGTCCTGGGTGCAGAGGGAAGCCGGTGCCGGCAGCCGGGGGAAGGAAGGCCTACTCTTGCATGAATTTCGTGCATCGGAGCTCTAGTATATATATAAAATAGAAAACTGGCCACATACTTAAGGATATTATAGCTTTCTTATTGGTATTGATATAGATTTGGTTCATAGATGAATTGGGTAAGATATTAAACTTTCACCATTTATTGCAACTTCTATAAAGGTCTGCCACGTGTTTTGTTTTAGTTATTACACTTATACTAGAAGAGGAAGTGTATTCTGCATTTAGGGTTGTAATGTTTTATAAACAAGAGCTGTGCTACATTAGTTGATATTATTGTTCAGATTTCTTCTTTTTTTACTTTTTGGGGTGACATTGGTTAATGAGATTTTATAGGTTTCAAGTGCACATTTCTGTGATACCTCATCTATATATTGCATTGTGTGCCCACCAGCCAAATTCACATCCTCTTCCGTCACCTTTATTTGGCTCCCTTTACTCTTTACTAGTCCCCTACCCTCTTTATATTCTTGATTTTTTTGTTTTAAAAAAGGTTCTATCAACTACTAAGGAGAGATGTAAAAACATCTAGCTGTAAGTATGAATACATTTATTTCTTCCTTTAGCTCCTCCTTATATATCATGGTTTTGATACTTAGTTATTAGGTAAAAACACATTTATGATTGTATGTTTTCCTAAAGAAACAACCTTTTAATTAAATAATTTGCCTTCTCATCTCTAGTATCTCTTAGTGTCTTGATGTCTATTATGTCTGATATTAATTTAACCATACTAGCTTTCTATTGCTGACATGTAATATCACAGGAGGTTTGATTCCAGGTCAGGGCACATATCTGGGTTATGGGCTCGGTCCCCAGTAGGGAGTATGCGAGAGGCAGCCAATCAATGATTTTCTTTTATCACTGATGTTTCTATATCTCTCTCTCCCTCTCCCTTCCTCTCTGAAATCAATAAAAATACACTTTAAAAAAGGGAATCAAATTAAACATATACTAGGTGTACCAGTTAATACTGCAGATTTTTTTCAATCGATGGAGTTATACATATGTTGGTATATATGCAATTTGATATGTATGCTATTTTATTGTATTGACAACAAGCTTCGAAACTTCATATGTCAAATTTGATGAAGGTGTTAACATCATAGATATTTTTACACTTAAAAATGTCAAATTTCATGCCAAAAAAAGAACATTTGTGGCAAGTTTTAATTCTTACTTTATTTTGAAGAAAAGTGCTGCTGAAATACTTTGGGAAGCTTATGGTAAACATGCTCTATCTCAAGATATTGTGAACGCTGGTTTAAATACTTTAAAAGTGATGATTTCGATGTGAAAGACAAAGACCATTTAGGTCAACTGAAAAAGTGTGAAGATCAACAATTACAAGCATTATTGGATGAAGATGCATGTCAAACTAAAAAATAACTTGTAGAAAGATTAAACGTTGCTCAGCAAACAATTTCTGATCATTTACAAGCAATGGGAAAGAATTTAAAGGAAGGAAAATGGGTGCCACATCAACTGAATGAAAGACAAATGGAAAACCGAAAAGTTATCAGTAAAATGTTGCTTTAATGGCATGAAAGAAAGTCGTTTTTGCATCGAATTGTGACTGGTGATGAAAAGTGGATTTATTTTGAGAATCCCAAATGTACAAAGCCATGGGATTAATCCAGGTCAACCATCAACATCGACTGCAAGGCCAAATCGCTTCTGAAAGAAGACAATGCTCTGTGTTTGGTGGGATCAGGAAGGTGTGGTGTATTATGAGCTTCTAAAACCAGATGAAACCATTAATAATGATGGCTACCAACAACAAATAATCAATTTGAACCATGCTTTGATCGTGAGATGACCAGAATTGGCCAGAAGACTTGGCAAAGTGATTTTTACTTCATGATGATACACCATCACACACTTCAAAACCAGTTAAAGACACATTAAAAGATCTTGCCTGGGAAGTATTAACCCACCCGCCGTATTCACCAGACCTTGCTCCTTCAGATGACCACTTATTCCGATCGATGGCACACGCACTTTCTGAGCAGCACTTCAAAACGTACGAAGAAGTAGAAAATTAGGTCTCTGAATGGTTTGCCTCAAAATAAGAAAAGTTCTATTGGAACAGTATCCACAAATTACCTGAAAGATGGGGAAATGTGTAGCTAGTGATGGACATTACTTTGAATAAAGCACTTCTGATGTTTCTCTTGAAATTATCGTGTTTTCTTTTATTACAAAATCTGCCATTATTAACTGGTACACCTAGTATATGTGTGTGTATACACATATACACATATACATATATATATTTACTAGTGGCCTGGTGCATGAATTCGTGCACATTGAAAGGTAATTAATTAGAAGAAATATTTTAATATTGCTATTCGCTCTTTCTCTATAATAGAAGTGTCAACCAAATTCATGACTAACAATGACAGATTGAAACACACGCATGGGATTGGCGCCAGCGAGAGCTTTACATGTATTGCACATGCGTGAGTCAATTTAGATTTTATAGATATAGAATAAACTTGCTTAATTAGACCTGCTTTCTGATGTAGCTAAACTTTTTCCAGCCCAGTGAAGCACCCCAACTTCTCTTTCAGGTAATTGTCAGCAACACAGCAGTAAATATCAACGCGAAGCAGATTGTTATTGTAGATCACGCAGGGAGAACAAAGGGTGAAATATTTAACTGCAGCAGTGTTTGACTATATTCTGCACAGTGACAAAACCTGAAATCATTTTCAAGTTCCACCATTTCTTACTTCTTTTCAGTCAGTTCAAGTTTCTAAGCTTTCTAAATTTCCGTTTTCCAGCTAATGAAATGAAAATAGGATACCACCAAGTCTCCTATCTACCTACTCCAGGACTTCTGTGAGGATCAAATGAGATGAGGCACGGGAAAATGCTTCACAGACATTTGGTTAAAGTGTAAAATGTTTTCACTTGGCTATAAAGCAAGTTGTGTCCCTGGGCTGAAGAAACTCCAAGGAGGCTAGTTGCTAGGGAGAGAAAGCCGGGTGTTGCTACGTGATGTCATTACCTGGTGCCCACAGTGACCATTTCTGGGCTGAGCTGGGCTGTGGGCTGCATTTTGCACCATGGGGTCTCGACAGCACTGGCTGCGATTTGGTGGGCTGTCGCTCCGGGGTGGTGGCAGGGCCTGTGTCCCACTTGGGGGAAGCAGAGTGTTGCTTTGCCGGCACTAGGTTCACAGTGCCATTTCTTTGTAAATTGCCAGTGCGTATCACAGCAGCTCCTGCATTGAGCATCTGCCCCCTGGTGGTCAGTGCATGTCATAGCAGCCAGTCGAATGGTCAGAAGGACACAGCTTATTAGCATTTTATATATATATATATAGATATTAAATTGCCTTATTCATCTTATTTATCTCAGTTCCCTCCAAAGATAGCAGGGTATATAAACAACATAAAAATAAATAAGATTAAGGCTAAATACCTGATCAAACATAGAACTAAATACCTGATCAAACATAGAACACAAAAAGATTTGAATGAGTAGAAAGTATAAATCAATAAATACTTGGAGAATGTTTTTCTTTTAATATGCTAAAGTTGAATAAAAATGATCTTTACTATCTCTCTGAACTAAAGTCATAATTATTGACTTTATATTGAAATATATATATATATATATATATATATAATATATATATATATATATATATAAATTTTAATCCTCACCTGAAGATTGAAAATGGGCCTGTGGGGAAATCAATAAAAATAAAATCTTTTTATTGATTTTAGAGAGCGCAAGAGAGAGAAACAGCAATGTGAGAAAGAAACATCTTACTTATTAGCCCCAACTGGGCATTGAACCTGCAACCTAGGTATATGCCATGACTGGAAGTCAAACCTCTGACCCTTTAGTGTATGAGACAATGCTCCAATCAACTGAGCCACACCAGCCAGGGCATTATATATACATGTTTTAAAGTATTTATTCTGTATTAGGGTAGAGAGAGAAGGAGACACGTTGAGAATAGAAAAAGGGCCTGGGAAATGTCTGTTTCCTTTAAAAATCCTCCTTTAAATACTTCCATCAAATTGATAACCTCTTTGTTTTAATTACAATAACTCCTGGGAGTATAAACCAATCATCAATCTCCATGTGAATGAAATCCTTATCTATTTATTTTTCTAGCCTAGAACCTAACCTTCCCCGGGGAGTGAGAGCGGGAAACAGGGAGACATGTGAATACAAGGTCCCGGTTTAAGGAGGTCACCGACAGCCACACCATTTCAGAGACTCTGTGACCTGCTGGGGAGGCCGCAGAGGCTGCTCTCCGTCGAGTTCCCTGAGCTCGAGAGGAGGCGCAGCGTCTCAGAGAGAGGACGGCTCCCCACGGCCCGTTTCTGTCACCAGCCCCGGGAACTGTGGACTCTCTTCAAGTTGTACAGTACTGGCTTTAAAAGTCCAGTATGCCCTGGAGCTCTTTTTCAAAAAAAATATATATTTTTTATTGATTTCAGAGAGGAAGGGAGAGGAAGAGAGAAACAGAAACATCAATGATGAGAGAGAATCATTGATCGGCTGCCTTCTGCACGCCCCCCACTAGGAATCGATCCCGCAACACAGGCATGTGCTCTGATGGGGAATCGAACCGTGACCTCCTGGTTCCTAGGTCAACGCTCAACCACTGAACCATGCCGGCCGGGCCCGTGGAGCTCCTCAGGTGCTTTCAAATCATACAGATAGGAACTCCAACTTCAAGGTGAAAGCTGTCTATTGGGAGTCGTAGTTCAAGACGAATAACCCCCATCGCTCATTCATACTCACCCACTGGCTCCACAGTCCCTACCATCACCCTAGGTCTCGTGGGAAGTGCACACAACATCCCAGATTCACTCCCTAGAGGCACTCACCGCCTAGTTTCCCCAAGACACAAGCACATGCCCCCCAGTCACCATGAACACAACAGACTCCAAAATAGGGCTCACCCCTGGCCTCAGCTCAGTGTTTGCCAGTGAAGCCTGTAGAAGGCCAGTGGAGAGAAACAGCTGAGGTTTCAGTGCCCCCCAGGCAGGCTATGCACGCCTCCCGCAGCCAGGGACAGCGCCCCCCCCCCCCCCCCCCCCACGTCTCCGCACAGGCAGCAGCCAGCAGGCCTCTGGCTGTGGGGAGGGGAGGGTGCTTCGCCTGGTTAAAGGAGCGTGTGGATTGCAGGGGTAAGGCTAACAAGAGAAAGGTCAGCGTGAGATTGGAACTGAGGAGACGGGGGCATTTGAGAGTCCGAGGGCGTCTTGATCCTCGGAAGCACTGAACTGCTTTGGGAAAGGTGAGCGGGGTTGGGTCGGGGGGAGAGCAAGACTTTCGGAATAACATCCTGAAAAGTAAATCCAAACACAGTCTGATCGTGTGTCTAATATTTCAAAATTGATTTTAGGAAGCAAAATATTTTGGCCAGCAAAGACGGACAGCTCATCAACTGAGAGACGCAAGCTGTTAATAAGCTGAGTCCAATCCCCCTTGAGATAAATGAAGAAAAACAGTATTTCCTGGAGGAATGCTTCGCTCTTTTGTTTAACTCACTTGTTACCATGGGTCTGTCCTTATTATTTGAAATCCTCGTTCTCTTTTCTTTTCCTGTCAGATCCTATCTGTGTGCTCGGATCTGGTAAACAGGTCCTGAAGTACTAGTTAAAATGCCCTTGATCCTGCCGGGAGACAGCCCTGGAAACTTAAATGACTGATGTTTGGTGATCTCGGCTCCGTCCCCAGTAAATGTCCACATCACAAAACCACAACACTTAATTTTAGGTGATTGATTATATCTGCTTTGCTTAAACTCAGGCTTGAGTCGGTCAGAGGACTTTATTACCCTCCATTCCTGTGAGGGTGGTCCAGCCAGGTCAAAGTCGAGGTCAACAATAGGGCAGGAAGGCACTGGCTTTGCCAGTGAGCAGGCCCACTCTGCACCAGAACAAAGAACCTCGCTCCTCAGAGATGCTGTTTGTGCAAACAGATGAGTCTCCACGAATACTACCAGGCGGCCATGAACTCAAACAGCATCTTTGATCAAATAACAATCTTCTCATTATTCAGAGTTTGTTTATATTTAATCTAGGAAACAAAACAGACTCTAAAAACAGACTCTTAAAAACAAAATTATATGAATCGATGTAATTTTTGAGTAGATAATTTAGTTCATCAACTAAAATATCTACTCAAATATTAAAATCAAAGATATTTTAGAAGTAAGTTTTAATAGAAAAACTTTTAATTATAAATAATAGACTCAAATTTGTTAAACATATACACTAATATCATACGGTGAAACACTTATAAATAGGTTCATGTATTTTTCCAAAAAGGAATCTTCTAATTACAGTTAAAATGCAAAGCCAAAGCATCTATAGGTTTTATTTTAAATGTCACATTTTAAAGTAGAACTAAATATTATTCATTGTAGGGGATTTCAGATTTTACGACAGCAAATAAGATAACCTATTAACACTGAACATATGTAATTATTTTACGTGACATTAATGGAAAATTTTAACGAGAAATATTTATCTTAATAGTAACGTTAAAAATCAGACACTAAAATACGTTATTCTAAAAATA
Organism: Eptesicus fuscus; assembly: GCF_027574615.1. Taxonomy (NCBI): domain Eukaryota; kingdom Metazoa; phylum Chordata; class Mammalia; order Chiroptera; family Vespertilionidae; genus Eptesicus; species Eptesicus fuscus. The sequence continues at coordinate 110,693,406 of NC_072476.1, forward strand.
AACCAAAAAGGTAACTTGGCCCTTAAATACTATTAATTAGCAACTTGCACATTAATTAGCCCATTAAATTACGAAGAATAAATGCTCTAGTATATTTTTTAAACTAGAAGAGTTATATTAAATTAAGCAGATTAAACTGAGTTAGATGCATCCAAGGATAATAATAAGTCAATAGGGTAAGTTATAAAATAAAGTTTGAGCGGGTAGCCCAATAGAACTATTTAAACACCACCACTATCTCTCATTAGAGTGCAGTTAGTTGTGGTAAAGGATACACGAGAAATAATTTCTACCATACAGGTGTGCTGTAAAGAATCCAATTATTTAATATAAGTAAAAGCACATATTAAAAAGCATGACATTAAAAAGATTAGTTTTTATAAGTCATGCATAAAGATGGCTTTAAAGAACAAGATAGAGCTAAAGACTATTAAGTCAAAACTCAGTGTTTTCTCAGTTTATAATCTTTGTTCTGCAGTCCTCTATTTTCTAGGTAACATCTAATTGAATAAATAAAGTCTTAATTTTATGTCATCCATCAATTAGAAAATTGGTTAGAGTAACTCAAATTGAGCAGTAGGCAACAGAAATTGCCCCCGGTTGCCATGATATGAGGCGGGTGGCGGTGTCCACGTGGACAGAATGAGTGGCCCTGGCTGTCCTCACAGTTCACCTTGACACCCTAACAGCTGGTGCAGAGCCGCACGAAGGCTGTTCAGTAGTGGCATCGATGCCTGTCACCGTGACAACCAGGAGATCAACCTTGTCCTGATGCTCTTATGAGGCCCTCAAAGAGGCAGATTTCTTTTTTAAAGAAAATGTTCCTTCCTATAAGGGTTTTCCAAACTCCATTTGACAGGTAACTTCATAGAAATAAAAACTCCTTGTACTTTTTGTCTAGTTTGCATTTCTAAACATAGATGTAATGCACAGTTGTAACAAAAGTTAAGAAATTGCAGAGGTGCAGCAACTGAGAAACGAGAGTTTTATAAGCAATGCTCCTACTTCCCTGGATACACATTGTAAGATATTTACTTACTATTAATCCCTTCAGTGTTTTATGTCCATGTAGATATATAGAGATCCTTAAGCATTTAAAGAAAACTAGGAGTTTATATGTGGGTGTGTATGTATGTATATGAATATATATAGGTATCTATGTGTGTATGTATATACATGTATATATAGGTATGTATGTATTTATATATATAGGTATGTATGCATGGTAAGTTTATTATAGACTAAGAACCTGGGTTGAAATTGAGGTTCTGCCTTCTGATTTTGGGTAAGTTACTCAATCCCTCTGTCTCAGTTTATACAGCATTGAAGTGGAATGATAATAATAATGATCCTAGGACAGTTGCAAAGTTTCTAACTTATTATTTGTGCTCAGTAATGTCAGTTATCATTATTATTTTAGGTCAGTATTTATAGTTTTTAAATGCATCGTATTAAATAGATGTCATTTATTTAACCAATTTCCTATTGATGAACTTTTATATATTATCCTCAAATTTTGTTATTATAAATAAAGTACAATAAACTAACTTGAAAATAATTATTTGTATATTTCAGTGAATGTGTCTGTAAAACAATTTTTTAGAAGTAGAACTGCCAGATTAATTAATGTATATATTTACAATTTTGTAGATATTATTAAATCATTCTTCTGAAAGATACTGCATTAGAATACTAGGAACTATGTAGAATGCCTATTTTCTTACACTTTCCATGATATTAGTAATTATCAATAATTTTAATCTTCACAAGTTTGATTTAATGAAGTAAAGAATAATTAGTCCAATATCTCTGTATTTAAATATTAGCTATATCAAATATCTACTCATGAACTTAATAGATACCTATTTCTTTCTCTAATCTATTCAAATCCTTTGCACTCCTCCTCCCCCAAGGTTTTCATTTTTGTATTCTTATTTATTTGCCAAAGCTGTTTACATTCTAAGAATGTTCACCATTTTAATCTTGGCAATATGTCAGTCATTGATTTTCCTTGATAATATTTCATCAATACATATATATTTGAGGCCTTTAATTTTAAAATAATCCATATATATGTGTGTGTGTGGATATATATATATAATTAAAACCACATGGTTGATTTTTCTAAAATATTTTCCCTAGAAATAATCAAACATTATTTGGTCACTTGAAATTCGTAAATCCACCAATCCCCACCCCCACAATACTTACTAATGATAGATACCAGGCCTGCTTTGGTTCACCCTTGAGACCTCAGATCCTATCACAGTGCTTGACACATCCTGAGCCTGGAGTAAATATTACTCGAAAGAATGTGCAAGAATGAATAAATAAATCCTCCCCCAAGTGTTTACTCACTAACGTGGGGTCAAGTGTAAACTCAATTGTCCCCCCTGCGTGAACTTTCCTCCTTTTCCTCTTCTTCTTCAGAATGCTGGCCTGTCCCCCCTGCGTGAACTTTCCTCCTTTTCCTCTTCTTCTTCAGAATGCTGGCCGAGCCTCTTTTTCGGGGCCCTTTTGCGACCCTGTCCTGACATTTTCCTTTGGGCTATTTTTTACCTGTGTTACCGAACCCTAACCCTTGCTTTTCTGCTTCTCTTTGAGGGTAGAGACAGCCTCTGTCTCCGTACCTCCTCTGCCCCCACCACACCCCCATGCCTCCCTCTTATTTTACCCTTGGTGACTGGAGCATTCAGGATCCCCAGCGAAAGCTTTGTGAATTCAATTCAGTCCATTTTAAGTCAGGCTTTGCCACCAGCTTGTGCTGGAACCCAGGGCCCCGTGCATTTCCGTTTGCTCGCTGATTAAAGGAAAGCAAGCAGAGGGGCTTTCTGCAGGAAGGTGTTCCATGGTTCCATCGTGGTGGCAGGTACCCAGTGATACCAGGTGAACAAGACTCACCAGATATGCACTTACCACGAGCGAGTTGTGTTTATGTAGCTAAAAATAAAGGAATTTAGAGGAAAAATTAAGGCAGGAGACTAAGCTATGAAACAGCCATCCCACAGATATTTTTGAGTTGGATTTAAATGGGTTTTTATTTTACTTTTTAATGCATCTGAACGCCTTACAGCCCAGCACATGCCCCGCTTCTCACAGAGCCGCCTCTGGGACTGCCTTCCGCCGGAGTCGGCTTCTCCTTGTCACTCAGCTCCCGGACTAGAAGGCTTTTCCCAGCTCTTTGGGACCCACAAACATTAGGTCACATCAAAGGTCACGGGGGAATACAGTACCCACCTGAGGATGCCGTAAATCCTAAATGATCTCATTAAGGGGCTCCCCTAAGGAGACTTGTCTCCCCGGGAATATGTTCTGTGAGTTCAGTAACTATGGTTCAAATGTAGCTTGGGATACGTTTATTTTAAAATTGGTCACATTCATTTTCTACATTATAGGAAGAGCATCAAGGATTTTTGTGATGATTAAAGTAGAATATTTTGTCAGGAAAACAGTATCTAAAATTCTACATAATATGTAGTATACAAAATAATAATGTATATAACTCCACTGCATAATATATAGTATACAAAATAATAATATAATTATAATAGAATGCTATATGTACACACATATAGCATTCCAAACACAAACTAATGTTATTTGAGCTCATAGTCATCTTTGGCTACTAATATCATAAAGATCTTATTAAATGGTACTTTCACCCTTTTTTCATTTTATTTTTTAAAAATTGCCTCCACACACAATCTGGGAATTCATGGATGAAAATATATTGCATAATTAAAAAAATTAAAACATAAATCATTGACTACTTAATTTTGTTTTCCTTCACAAAAGAGCCAAATAATAATTTTTTTGGTTTATAAAAAAAACATTCATTTCACATTACAATAATTATTTTTCAAATTTACTAAGGAAAACACGGATGCTGACTTTATCATCCACTTTAGGAAACGTGTGGCTGATTAGGACACTGGTGTCCAACAGCGCGGGGCCCCGTCCCGCCTCCGTGGGACGTCCACGCAGTGGCTCCAGCCCGGGCCATCCCAGGGGCCGCAGGGCGAGCTCCAGAGCTCCTGGCTGGGAGGACGAGGCCACTGGTCCCGCTCTGTCCACAGGACGCCGTTTGGGGAGTGCAGCAGATTCTGAGGCCTGGAACGTTGCTCCAGAATGTGGCCCATGCGGAATCCGCTGGCAAGCTCCTAAGGAATGCGGGCTCAGGTCCCCTCCCGCTCCCAGGAGCAGTTCTGGGTTCATTGACCGATCTGCCATGCAGGGGTGAGTCAGACATGCTGAGAGCCACCTAATTCATTCCCACCCCTCGTGAGTCACAAATTTGCCGGCCGATTTTTCAATGGTTTCAGAAAAAGGAGGAAAAAGAGAAGTGATGGCAAAGAAACAGGTCTTTGGTTTGTTTTGTTTTTTCCCCTTTATTAATTATTAGAGAGAGAGACATCTCTCTGTAGCCTCCTGCGAGCTCCTGACCGGGAATCAAGCCCGCACCCCGGGTCTGTGCCCAGACCGGGAAGCCGCCTCGGTTTGGTGCCCTGGACGGTGCTCCAAGCAACCGGCTGAGCCTCACCAGCCAGGGCAAAGGGACCATTCTTGAATGTTCGGGAAAAACAAGGTGGGAGTGAGCCAAACACGCAAAAACCAACGCAATATTCACTAGCGAGCATAGAGCAGTGTTTTGATCAGAAAAACAAAAGCCGGCCCAGAGGCCAGGGAGGGGGTGCCGGAGGCGTTTACCCACAGGCTCGGCAGGAAGGCTGCTGCCCCCGCTGGCCCGCCTCACACAGCCAGAGACATCTGGGCATCCACACCCGCTACACGCGTGTCTGCACATGTCTTCTGTAACGGGGTGGAGAACGAGTCCCGTGCAAATCCGCCCCCTCAAGTATTTTCCTTGAGTCACCTAAACTGAACCTGAGCCCGGCAGACTGGCATCCTAAGGAATTCCAGGCTGAAGCAAAATCAGAACACATCGTTGTTGTGTGTGTTTTAAATGTTTAGTGTGTACATAGCATTGTCTTACCTTACAAGAAACCTAGGTTAGAAACTGGTACCTTCCGAGAGCTTTCAAATATCTCCCACATTTAGCCTTTGTGGGTTTTTAAAGGTAGACTATACATGTACTTTTTTTCACTTGACCGGTCCGCTTTTGGAATCTTAAGTAAGAGATCTTTTCTGAAAGCTGAGTCTAGAGACAGTTTCCTATTGCTAAGCAACCGTAGGTCTCAGCCCGCGGAGACAAGATGAAATGGAAAATAACTTTGCTATCTTCACATCAACTCCAGTTTGTGCCATTTATCGTGCATAGACCAACGTAGTCATTAAAATAGGGGATGTTGTGACAAATAGTTTTATGACACAAGAAATCCATAATGGACTCTGCTGTCTCCCAGGCCTTGCGCTGCTGCTGATAGCGTTGTGAGTGGCGTTAACGCTGAGATCGCTGATTTGAACAGAAATCCAGGCAGCATGAAAGGCATGTTATGGAGGGTCATTCCTATCCAAGTCTTTAGAAATATATTCTATCCATAATCGGGAAGTCTCTACACCAGTGTGTTCTCCTTAGATTTTAACACGATTCTTTAAATTTCTTCAAAATTGTTCCAACTGTAAGTGATTAAGCAGAATTTGTAAAGCACGTTTTTTCAAACTCAATATAAAATATGGGCAAACCTACATGTTTAGCAGTTTTAAAAAATTTGTTAAATTGGATTAAAGATTTTATTTAGATTCTTTCTTTTCTTATAAAGACTTAACTATGCTTAGGTTTTAGCAGTGGGATTTAATTGAATAAATGTTGGATCTCTATGTTAGAGCATAGAGACTCTCTCTTTGCTGACTTCAGTTTGAAAAGACAGATTTTGGTAATTTGTTGCAGTATGCCTAAAATGTATTATAGAATGTGGGTTAAATTTCCTAAAGGGATGTTTAAAAAATAAGGGTTTTTAAGTAGTGCAGATTCAAATGCATCATGCCAGCCATTTGCTGGTGTAATGTCTATCTGAAATAATCTGTGCTGGGTGAACAATATTTCACTCAGGTGATCTGTAATAGCACAGTCTCATGGTGGAGTGGGGAGGTGGGTGGTCAGGGAAGGCTCCCCGAAGGAGGTGGTAGGTGAGTGACAGCTGGCAGAAGGTGGGAGGGAATATCCTAGCTTGGAAGTCGGTTCTAAAGCAATGGACTGTTCCAACAACTTCAAATGTAATGGTAGTTACACCAAAGGTTACAAGGAATAAAACTCATGCCTTTCATTCTTTACAGGGACCTCCATCTTTTCACTAAAAACATCTCTTTTTATTTATTTTATAAATATTTTCACACATGTACTTTCTCTTAAATTGTATTTTAGTAGTAATAGCCACGTACACAAAATGTTTCTACTAAATATTAAACTCATCTAATTTCATTTCTAAAACACACGGAACAGATTATTAAAATACTTTTGAACAGTTTGATGAGAAAAAATGCTCACATTGATTTTCACTCTTAGTAACTTTCCTCCAAGTATTTACAACGTAGCGGAGCATAAACCCTCAACATAGCTGAGGAGAGCACAGGGGAAGTGACCTTCCCCAAGGAGGGGCCGCGAGGTACCGGCCGTATAACCACGCAGACCTGGAGGCGCGTGTAAACACTTGTGCCTCTGTTCAGCCCAGAAACCTAGACCCGGGTGTCGAATGATTTAAGACTTCTTTTAACCTCTGACTCCCAATAGCATCTGAGCGTCCTCTGCGAACCAAGCCTCCCCTATAAAAGGGGATTACCCGGGCTTTCCCACAGCAAATGAAAGGAGGGTGAGTGGGGAAGGCCACGGAGAGCAGGCGGTCTGCTTTTCATTCCCCACGTTCGTCTTGATCCGAGCCGTGGTTCTTCTCCTCGGCCATCCTGGAGGCCCGGGAAGCCTGTCCCATGCTTTGAATTGCGACAGAAAGCAGACCGTTCAGATCTTCAATTCTCGGAAGAGGGGCTTTCATCGCATCTGCAAAGGAAATCTGAACTCCAGGGATGGGAACCACTGGTGCCAGGGCCCTGAGAGGGCAGGACAGGGACCACTTGTTTCCATCGCTCGCTTCCGGCCCCGTCTCGCCTTAAGGGCACCGCTGCATGGGGAGATGGGGTGGCCCATGGAAAACATGGGGTCACACTGCCTTGCTCTTTAGTGTCAGAGCAGACTGAGTGGTTTCCTCCCAACAACTCGCACACAGGGAACCGCAGAATAAGCTAAACAAGTTCCCTATGGAATATCGCAACAGTGACATTAAAATATTAAACTCCTCATAATTAATATTTGGGGAATTATAAGCTTCTTACTGAAGGCTTTGGCCATGATTCTCGGTCTGTAACATGGGGGGCTTTTCCCAGATGCTTTTGAACTTCCATTTCCTAGATACGTGGACCTCAGGAAGTCATAATGCGTTATTAGTTTTCTACACTCTTTCTAAACACACCAACAAACACACGTGGGAAAGGCTTGAGAGGAGGTAGACCCCTCAGATTTCTGAGCTCCGTGCATCCTTTTTGCTTCATTGGCCCTGGACACAGTGACGTGCGTACCATTCCCTTCCTGTGGGTGGGAATGTGCTGTATCGTTTAGCTGGGGCTGCTGTAACAAAGCACTGGGTAGACTAAATCCCGTCTGACTTCTGGAGGCTAGAAGCTCAAACTCAGGGTGCTGGCAGGGTTAGTTCTGGTCTCGATCTTTCTCCCTGGTTTGTAGATGACTATCTTCTCCTGTATCCTCACAGGGTCTGTCTATATCTGCCTGTCCATTTCCTCGTCGTATAAGGACACCGGTCTTAAGGATCCTGGGTCCTAAGGCAGTTCCATTTTTATTTTTTTGAGGACCCTCCACACTCTTTTCCATGTGGCTATACCAGTGGTCGGCAAACTGTGGCTCGCGAGCCACATGCGGCTCTTTGGCCCCTTGAGTGTGGCTCTTCCACAAAATACCACGGCCTGGGCAAGTCTATTTGGAAGAAGTGGCGTTAGAAGAATTTTAAGTTTAAAAAATTTGGCTCTCAAAAGAAATTTCAATCGTTGTACTGTTGATATTTGGCTCTGTTGACTAATGAGTTTGCCGACCACTGGGCTATACCAATTTGTATTCCCAATAGTGCACTAGGGTTCCCTTTTTTCCATATCCTGACCAGCACTTGTCGTTTGTTGATTTATTGATGATAGCCATTCTGATAGGAAGTGAGATGATACCTCATTGTGGTTTTAGCTAGCATTTCTCTGATAATTACTGATGTTCAGCATCTTTTTATGTACATATTCTAGGGTCCCAGTGTGTAAATTTGTGCACCTTGAAAGAAACTGTGGCCACAAGGCTGTGGTGGGCTCAGGTACGGGTCTCAGCCCATCCTCCACATCCCTACCTGGCCCCTCCCACCACAGCCCCCGGTCCCCTCTCTGCCGACAGCCCCCCTCCTGCTGCCACTGCTCCCACACGCTGATGGCATGGAGCAATTGGGGCCACTGCCAGCAGCAGGTGTGAGTGGCAGCCGCTGCCCCAATTGTCCCGCAGGAGCAGGAGGAGGTAGAAAAGCCCTCAGGGGCCATCAGGGCCAGCAGCCACCGCTCGCACTGGCTGACGGTGCCAAGCGATCGGGATCAGCACCGGGCACTGGCAGCAGGTGTGAGCACCAGGCGGGCCCCAAGTGTGGGAGCAAAGAATTTTCAGTAACCACCAGAGGCTCGCCCCGATGACAGTGACCAGCACCCTGCCTTGGTCTGGCACCCCCGCTCACCTGCTCCCCCATCCCGCCGCAGCCGACAGCCGCTATGTTCCATGCACACCCCCTGGTGGTCAGCACACGTCATAGCAACCGGTTGTTCGGTTGTTCTGCCGTTCAGTCTATTTGCATATTAGGGTTTTATATATATAGATTGGCCGTTTGTATATCTTCTTTGGAGAAGTTTCTATTCACTTTTTAAATTGGATTGTTTGTTTTATTGGTATTAAGTAGTATCAGTTCTTTATAAATTATGGATATTAACTCCTTATCAGATTTATAAGTCCATCAGAGAAAGAGAAATACCAACTGATTTCACTTATATGTGGAATATGAAGAACAAAATAAGTGAACAAATAACACTGAAACAGACTCATAGAAACAGAAAACAGACTGGTGGTTGTGTGAAGGGAGGGGCATTGGAGGACTGGGTGAAAGAGATAAAAGGATTAAGAAGTAAAAATTGGGCCCAACTGGTGTGGCTCAGTGGTTGAGCACTGACCCATAAACCAAGAGGTCACTGGTTTGATTCCCAGTCAGGCCACATAGCCAGTTTGTGGGCTCTCAGTGGGGGGTGTGCAGGAGGCAGCCAATTGATGGTTCTCTCTCATCATTGTTGTTTCTATCTCTCTCTCCCTCTCCCTGTCTCTGCAATAAATAAAAACTTTTTTTTTTAAATGAGGTACAGATTGGTAGGAATTGATAGGTACAAAATAGTCATGACACTATAAAGCAGGCGTCCTCAAACTACGGCCCGCGGGCCACATGCGGGTGTTTTTGCCGTTTTGTTTTTTTACTTCAAATAAGATATGTGCAGTGTGCATAGGAATTTGTTCATAGTTTTTTTTAAACTATAGTCCGGCCCTCCAGCGGTCTGAGGGACAGTGAACTGGCCCCCTGTTTAAAAAGTTTGAGGACCCCTGCTATAAAGCATAGAGAATATAATCAATAATATTGCGAAAACCACGTATGTGCCGGATGGGTACTATAGGGCAACACTATGCAAAGCATCTGACTGTGTAACCACCACGCTGTACCCTGAAGCCAATACAGAATCACATTGAGAGGGAACTGTGGCTGAGAAACAGAGATAAAAAAGGAAGACGGGTCTACGCAGTTGGTTTGTACCTCGCCACGATCTAAGGTAAATCCTCCTCTCATTTCAAACTTGCAGCCCTGATGTGTGTGGTGAACAGAGGTGCTTTCACTGAATCCAGGCGACCTTGCTTTCAGTCGCCTTGCCTACAGACCATGTGTAATCGCTTGTCTTCAACACAACTGGAAACTACGCATATACTCCCCCCCCCCCCCACCCCCACAAAGGAAAAGAGTCCAAAGCAAGACATGGGATTTTAAGGTGCAGCTTTTGTAGGAACATTTTGAGCAATTTCTAGAAGTTGCAAGTGCTGAGAGGTCGCCTAGAGGGTTGCCCTAAGGAAAACAAGACAGACATCCAAGCTGTAGGGCTCAGGAAAACCTTTGTCACGGTGAACAATAGTGAAACCCAGCATCGCCTGGAAGGGGAAATTCGAGTCTGCAATCTGTTAGACAGGCAGCCCTGATAAGCCCTAAGCTTCTGGCTGCCTTTGGGAGGAATACAGTAAACAGCTCTATACCAACTGCCTCAGGCCTCCGGACACCTCAGCTCTCTGTGAGAGAGAAGAAAGGGCAGCTCTGGCCACATTACAGACTGCCTTTATTTCCCAGCACGAAAGCCAAATGTCACGGAATATCTATTAACTGGGAAAAGTCCTCCTCACCCATTTCAGCCGATCTCTAGAAACTTGGATGTGTAGGGAGAAGATAATTACTGTGTTAAGCAGGAATATGTGTGGATGTTTGCAAAGTCTGTTGATCACAGAGGGACTTCCGTTGTTGAATAGGTTACTACTCCACACAAACCAAATGCAATTGTAGTAGAATAAGTAAAAACTTACAAGTTAATCTAAACTGAAATTAATTTTCTACAATGAAAAAATAGTAATTAATAACTATGCAATTGTTAGCTATAAAAATCATATTTCTTTAATACAAAGCTTTATTGTAGGAACTCCCAATCCTCAAGCAGCAACATCAGTATCTTTTTTAAAAAATATATATATATTCTATTGATCTTTTACAGAGAGGAAGGGAGAGGGATAGAGAGAAACATCGATGAGAGAGAAACATCGATCAGCTGCCTCATGCACACTCCCCACTGGGTATGTGCCTGCAACCAAGGTACATGCCCTTGACCGGAATCGAACCTGGGACCCTTGAGTCCACAGGCCGACGTTCTATCCACTGAGCCAAACCGGCTAGGGCAACATCAGTATCTTTTTTATGTTGGGTCAAACATTTGGTTATTTAAGACAGAAATTATCTGGATTTCCAAAAATAAAGCATTTGACCAGGGCCTTGAAACTAGGGCAATCTGTGGAACTGTACACAATGACATCTTTAAATGTCCCCCTGATTTAGAAATTATAAAGGAAACAAGGAAATGGTTCTGAACAGTTGACAAAGGACAGTATTCATCACTGTTAGAGCATATTAATTTCCAAGGAGCAGAATATAATACAGAAGTCATATGGCCTTTGTTTTAAAATTATGGAGGGATTTTTGGTTAGAGAACAAAATTCATTTTCTATAGTTTGATCCTGAGACAAATTTTCCTCCCTGCTAATCATCCTGAGTGGAATTATCCATGTAGTTTACAATTCCATGCACAATATAAATATGATGAGCAGGAGACAGACAGCTCTATGGGTCGGATTAAAAAAACAGAATTATACTTTCTTATCATCTCGAATCGTCTAAGTTTTATCTCACATTTTCTACTTTGTACTAGCAGTAAAGGCATATTTTCTAATTATGAAGGCCTTGCATTTTGTTCTTTGACATCTTTAAATGTAAGACTAACAAATCTGTAACCACATTTTTATTGTAATATATTAAACATTATTACTGGAGTTACTTTTTTCATTCAAAACACTTGCTACGTAATTTCCAAGTTGTTCTTATGCACAATTGATTAAATCAGCAATTTTCAACCTGTGTGCCAGAATTTTTAAACCATGTAATACCTGACTATTTAGTTAGGGGCACTGACCTCTTTTTCCTTAGATTTTCACATTAAAAAATGACACCAGCCAATGCAACATAACCACCTGGTGTGAATGAGTCAAAATTGCCCCTATTTTTCTTGTGCTGCCAGATTTTAGTAATGAGTTTGTGTGTCATGAGATGAAGAAGTTTGAAAATCGCCAGAGTAAATGATTAGCAAGACATATGGATATAGTTTTTCTGAAAGCAAAGCCAGAATCAAGAGGAAAGTGTAGGGGAAGGCCGACACTAATGGGTACAAGCATTATTAGGGTTCCTGATACGTACAAAGCTTTCCTAAGGACAGGCTGTGCCAACTTCATTGCTCATTTTTCTGTGAAAGCTTAGAGCAGTGACTTTTCTTTATCCTATTCTAGTCCAAATTGGGTGGTGGATTTAAAAGAGTAACAGAGACTTGGGAATGAATCTTAGTTCTACTACCAGAGCTTTTTGGCTCTGGAAAAATTAATTAATATTTAATGAATGAGAAAGTAAATTAATATCATAACCAAATGTGGAATGGAAATAATAAAAAGAAGAATAGCAACAACTTTAAAAAATTTCTATAAGACTCAGAGAGATGATGCCTATAAAGAAATTGTCATGGCAGTGAGCACACAGTAGGATTGTAAAAAAAATGACAAAAGTCCTAGGGCAGACATAACTGTCATTAGTAATGGTGTGTTATCTCCACCACTACAGGTGAATGTAAAGTAATGATAGTTGATATTTCATGTTAGTAGCATTAGCTTAAAAGGAAAGACTTACTTTAAAACAAATATCTCTAAAATTATTTTATACTATTCTTAACTCAATTTTGGCAGTATTTCCTCTATGACAGTTTATCCTCACTGAAGACAACGTTATGTCAAGTGCATTCATATAAAACACAGGTGCCAGACATCATGTAAAGTGATGGAGAGGAAAGAGTGGAAGCATCCTATATAATAAAAGAGTAATATGCAAATTGACCGTCACTCCAACACACAAGATGGCTGCCCCCATGTGGTCAAAGATGGCTTCCCCCATGTGGACACAAGATGGCCACCACAAGATAGCCAGCAGGGGAGAGCAGTTGGGGGGGCCAGGCCTGCAGGGGAGGGCAGTTAGGGGCAATCAGGCTGGCAGGGGAGCAGTTAAGCATCAATCAGGCTGGCAGGGGAGTGGTTAGGGGGTGATCAGGCTTGCAGGCAGAAGCGGTTAGGGGCAATCAGGAAGGCAGGCAGGCGAGCAGTTGGGAGCCATCAGTCCTGGATTGTGAGAGGGATGTCCGGCTGCCCGTTTAGGCCCGATCCTACTAGGATCGGGCCTAAACGGGCAGCCGGACATCCCTCGAGGGGTCCCAGATTGGAGAGGGTGCAGGCTGGCCTGAGGGACACACTCCCTATGCACGAATTTCGTGCACCGGGCCTCTAGTCCTATATAATAAAAGCCTAATATGCTATGTGTCCAGTCATCCGGTTGGCCATTCAACCAATCAAAACATAATATGCTAATGATATGCTAAGGCCACTCAACTGCTCGCTATGATGTGCACTGAACACTGGGGGCAGATGCTCAACACAGGAGCTTCCCCCTGGTGGTCAGTGTGCTCCCATGGGGGACCGCTGCTCAGCCAGAAGCCCTGAGCCTGGCTCATGGCTGGCAAGTGCAGTGGCGGTGGTGGGAGCCTCTCCTGCCTCTGCAGCAGTCGGACATCCCCCAAGGGCTCCTGGACTGTGAGAGGGCGTGGGCCGGGCTGAAGGAGACCACCTCCCCCCCCCCCGAGGGCACGAATTTCATGCACCGGGCCTCTAGTCTTTACTATAAATAAGGAAGCCACAGTTAGAAAGCAATTGGCTTACAAGTATGAAATAAATGAATTTACTACAGAACACGTGTTTAATTTGTAAGTAAAATGAAGAAAATAGAAATTCTCAACAGTCTAGTCATAGAAATAATCACTGTTACTAATTTGTCATATTTCAACATATACAGGATGGAACAAAAGTAGGTTTACAGTTGTTCATATGGAAAATCATACAAGAATAAACTCTGTGTTTTGTATACTCACAACTGTTAACCTACTTTTGCCCCACCCTGTATTTGTTACATAGCTACAAAAGTCCTGTGCACTGAAATTGATTTTTATATTTTGAAATGATTCACAATAATATGATAAGCATCAATGGAAGCATCTCTGATCATTTCTGTAGGGTAAGTCCCACACTAATGGGTAAAGACATTATTAAGGCTCCTAATACATATAAAGCTTTCCTAAGGACAGGCTGTGCCAATTTCATTGCTCATTTTTATCCATGAGTGTTGAGTATTATCATGTTTAAATATATTTTAAGATTTCATTGTAAACAACCATCATGCCACTATTTAAACGTTCATTCCTTTTATTACCAATGATGTAATGGTAGCAATGTTTCCCCTCAGAATTTGGAGAGACCAGAATTATTTGTTATTTTTTCAAAACTTGAAAATAAAAAATAGGATAGCCCTTTCCATCTCCACAAAGCATTCAAAACACTATCAATATGACTACAAAACCGTGAGGCACAACTTAATTCTTCTCCCTTACATTAAAATATTCTTTTTTGCATTAAAATTCCAACAAATATAAATTAGCTTTAAATATGTAACATTTTTCTTAAACAAAGAATCAAAAGTATGAGATAAATTAACCAAGTCTAGATCACCATGTATTGAAGCAAGAAGAGAGAGATTTGTTTGGAATAAGAAGAGATCAACAGAACAGTTTTAGATTCCCTTGCTTTTGATCGTAACAAACAAGATTATTACCTTGTAGGTAACTTCCTATATAATAAGAGTCTAATATGCAAATCGACCGAACGGCAGAAGGACCTGTGAAACGACCGGTCGCTATGATGTGCACTGACCACCAGGGGGCAGACGTTCAACACAGGAGCTGCCCACAGGCCCGAGGTCAGCTAAGGCAGGTGCCAACAGGGGGTCCCCCCTTCAATTGCCCCACTGGTTGCCCCGCAGAGGGAGGAGACCGGCGGCTGTGGCAAGGCGATCGGGGGGCGGGGCTGGCTGGCGAGTGGGCAGCACCAGGCCAACCAAGATGGGTGCCAGTGGGGGCCTCCTGATTGCCCCTCCAGTCACCCCACAGATCAGCCCTGATCACCGGTCAGGCTTAGGGACCCTACCCGTGCATGAATTTTGTGCACTGGCCTCTCAGCTATCATAAATGCTATTAAGAAAGAACCATCTATTGGTACACTAAAGATAGATCTAGAATGAAGATTGATAAGCCCCAGATTTGGAAAGAGAGATGGAAGGGACTGGGCTTTACTCACTCAAGTACCCATCCCATCAGGCGTAAAGACCAAGTTTCACAACACAGACCACGTGTAATCACCTGGAGTTAGTCCCACACTACAAAGCAACCCTCTAGCTGGGTCCAGCATCTAGCACAGGGCCTGCATACAGCTCCGCTCATCACACGATGTCTACCGGTTGACTGGGTACAGAGCTATGATATAGAGTTGAAAGGAGAGAAGAGCTTATCGTAGGAATCTGTTGTCATGAAAATGTAATTATTATTTTTTCCCAATGTTTTTGTCTAGAAGCAAACTCCTAGGACTGAAAAAAAAAAGTAGTACTAATAAGAAAAGACAATATTCTCAGCATGTTTTAGATTTTATAAATGTAAGAATTGGGATTAGATCCAACCTCTACAGACTGTTCAACATACATGGACTGGCTTGAAAATAGAATTTCAATTTTGGAAACTGTTTAAAAATCAACACAATAACCTGTACTTGGTCAATGAGGTTGTGGGAAATTGCTAATAACATTTAAATTCCGAAGATGGAGGAAAGAGATTAAAAGTTAATTGCGAAGGGAACTTGTTGACAAAATCAGTGTCGTGATAGCTACTATTTGAAGATAAGGCCTGAAGACACTACAGTAATTTGGAAACACTGGATGTGGCGCTTCCTAATAGCAATGCGAACCTTCTGAAGTTAGGCACTCAGTTCATTTGTATTTATCAGCAGAACAAAAGAGCAGCCTTCCATTCCCTGGTGGTTCCTGCCATCACACTTTGAGTTGGTAGAATTAAAGAATTTTTAATACTTTCTGCCTCTGAATAAGGCCAGATTTAAACACTGTCTCACTGAATAGCAGTTCAGTAAGTGCTCTTTGAACTGAACTAAACTTAAAGGCTTATTATTTCATCCTGAAAGTCTAAGCTTGAATTGTCTGCTGTGCAACTAGGGAAATTCGGGTCTGGCTTGGTAGCAGCATACTTCCAACATTCAGATGAAGGCTAGGGCCTCCCACCAGCATTACAGAGATGACATGATTGCTCTACTCTATTACATGTTGATATAAAGCATAACTTCTTAAAAATCCAATCAGACAGTCATTGCCACCATCTGTGTGTTAACCTTAGCAGAAAAGTCCTTCAAAAACAAAAAATGAAGCACCTACTAACGGACCAGCAAACTGTGTGCGATGCTTCCTTTAGCGCAACCTCCGTGCAGGCGCTTAGGCTCAGCCCGGCAAACACCCTGGAAGCGGCGGGAATGTCCAGGCCGCCCGGTTATCAGCGCATCCTCCTAGCGTGGCTTATCTTATCAAAGGCAGGCATCACTTTTGCTTCCTTCTGTCAATAGGGGCTGGGGCAGAGCCTCCTCCGGCCCCGCGGTAATTCCTCCTGCAGACAGAAGTGTTCGGTCTGTTGGCTCTCCCCTCCCTTATCTCTCTTAAGTTGTTTTGTTTTGCTACTTTTTTAAGGACAACTAGAGATCTGAGTCTATTTTTCCCATCGCTGGCACTTTGAGATGATAAAGAACACAGAGCATCGTTGTACCCTCAGAACCTCAATTCTAAGCAGCTTTTGGTTTTCTGCATGTGTAAATAATTGCACAGGATTGTAGAATCTGGGGTGAATCATGCTTAAGTTGAGCATTATCAGACTTCCAGAACTTTTGTGCTGGGCAGTGGTACAATTATTTAAATCTCAGTACCTTAGCTCCCCGTTACGTAACCTGGTGACAAAAACTAGTAATTCACAGAGGATCGCAAAGGTACACAAATTAATATGATCACTACCTAACGGCATGTTTCATTAGAACGACTACTGCGATTAATATTACTATTACGTGAGATCATTTATATATGAAATACCTGGCACAATGGTTTCATTTTTGTTTTTATTCTATATTAGTCCATTATCCCAGTTAAAGAGTCATTATCGCCAATTCCCACGTGGCCGCTTTGGAAGTCAGACGTCTAACTCGATATCACTTTAGGAAATTGGAAGGACAGCCAGGGACAAACAGATCGCCGCTCCATCAAGACGACGTTACCCGGGAACAGCTGAGGAGGATGGGAGTGAGTGGAGGAGGAGGAGGACTGATGGTTTGGGGAGCCAGGGGAAGCCATCAGGGTATGAACAGGAAGCCAAGGACAGTCAATCCGCAGTGGAGGCATCACGCTGGGAACGGACGGACGTGAGTGCCGGGTGGGAGTGGAAGACACGGCACGTGGGACGAGTGAGGTCACCTTCCTGACGGAGGGCCACTGGTCAGCCCCTCCCTGGGATCCCGCAGCCCCTGGAAGAAGGAATGCGAAAACTGGGAGAGATCGCAGAGGACAGCCACAAAGATAATGGATTGGTTGTAAACGAAGACCTACAAGAAAAGGTTAAAAGAGCTGGAATTATTCAACTCGGAGGCAAGAACTTGGAAGCTATTTAAATCCTCAAGTTAAAAATATAAGGTGCCCATCTCAAGCTTCTCCATGAATTAAAAGGAAGGAAAGCGGTTTACATCTCGGGATGGGAGATTTATGGCACCGAAACAATAGTTTAACAAACAGATTCATTGCGCGTCACGAAGGACTCCTGAAAGTGCTGTACAAAATGCACACGCCCTTTGAAGTGGGATAATTTATTTACATATTTATTTTAGTTAGCTGTGAAGGTACAGTCTTTGATGAGGAAGAGAAATGGCTTGGATGACCCAGCAGGGTTCTTTGCAGCCTTAAATTTCACTGCAACGCAGCGTTAAGTATTAATAGCCCCCTAAATCACTGCCACCTCTCCAGCCTTGGCTCTCACTCGCTTGTTTTAGGGCTGCGGGAGCGACAGGGAAGGGAGGTGACTTGTCGCAAGGTGAGCCTGGGAGAGAGGACAGGGATGGGGTGGAGAGGAGGGAGGGTGGGACCGTTGAAAGCAAGGCATCAAGGCACCGGAAAGGAAAGTGGGGCACGCAGGCCCCGGCGTGTGACTGGCGTGTGGTTGACAAGCGGGCAGGCAGGGAATGGGAGGAGACACTGCCCGGTCTGAGGACCAGGACGGTGAAAGCAGTGGAGCGTCCGGGTTACAGAGGTCCTTAATCCCCGTTCCGGTGAAGCGAGCGCCCCATCATTAGACACACAGTCTCCCCCACACGGAAATGTCAAGTCTAGCTTCTCCTTGCTTCCGTCAGAGCAATTGTTTCATTGTGGAGAGAACCTGGAGGAAAGAGAGAAGGAGCATGAAAATGCTCCCAGCCAACCAGAGACAAGCAGACCACCTAAGAACATGTGTATGTCAGCAGGGGCAGGGCCTAGGATAAACGTTTGCAGGTATCAAACAGAACTAACATGTTAGCTGACGTTCTCATCCCACTGTTAAATTTCCTTAGAATTGTGGGCTGGAACAATTAAAAAAAAAATCAACATTTTGGTCACTGTCCTTGAAGGTTTACCAGCAAAGCCCGTTTAGGATGCTCATGCTTTCTGTCCACGGGGTTTCCGATCCGCACCCTTCTGACCGCCTCTGCCGAGTCTCTGAGCAGACCGTCCAGGTGCCACAGGAAACACTGAGGGGAACGAAATCTAATTTCCACGCCGTCTTTCTCCCCCACCCCCCGCATTAGACGCCTAACACTGTCACTGAGTCAAGGCCTGAGGACGTCAGTGAGGGTTGAGTTTGGGCCTTGCTTTTTGAATTTGTGGGAGACAGGTTCGAAGCAGCTCAGTTAGCATCCCAATCTCCTACAGCACTGCCCGCTACCGGGTGGATCTGCTTTTCCTTTTCGCTTCACTCAACTAGAACCACTTCCTCTGAGAGAAGCTGGGTGCGGAGGCCATGGTCAATGGTAGCTCTGCCTCCAGATAAGAACCCTGTTGCTTTCAAAGCGCTGCGATCATTAAGGACGCCCCGAAATAAGGCCATCTGTATTTCAACTCCCATTGAGGTTCTCCACAGGGTAACCCCGCGTCAACTAGAAACGAGCTATTCTCTTCTTGCTTTCTTGTGCGAATTTCCCCCTATTTCCTTTAGGGTGATTTTGGTCAAGCAGGAGGCATCACTAGGTCAGACAAAGTTTGTTCTTTATCTTCTTAGATTTTATCTTTGAAGATAAGGCGGGGCAATTATTTTTTCAATGGCCCTTGCCTTCCTGTATTGACAGGTACTGGGGTTTGCGGCTGCTGCTAATTGGTTTTATTTTTTGTTTGGTAAGAGGAGTCCCCAGAGGTCCTTATTCTTAGGTTTACCTAACTGTTAAATTTGCGGAGTTATTAGGCTGGTTTACAATTTTTTGAGAGAAAGTATCTTCAAAATGCTCCGTGAGGTCTTATACTAGTAGATCAGAGACGGGAAGTCTCATAGATACCACGCTCTCGTAGCATTTCTTACCAAATCTGACACCTGGTCAAGGCCATCCACAGCAGAGGCGGCTAGCTCAGTGCTCGTATCTCCTCCCTGAGCGGAACTCACCTCCTATTATCCGGGATGTGTTTATTGACTTGTATGCAGGTCTGGGTTTCTGACCAAATTCTAGAGGGAAGAGCTCAGGAATTGCTTGGAACAGTTGGTGTTCTATTGTTAAACTCTATTTATAGTCTTCCTTAGCCAAGTTTTGGTTCATATATCGGGTGTCACTTTAGACATCAATGCCCTCATGTTCCCAGCCAAGTTTTAACGATCTCCAGGTCCAGGAAGAGGCTCCTGGACTAAACGTCCCGAGGGCAGGACTGAATTCTTCGGAGAATTTTATCTTTATGTGTGAGGGCCAGGGAAGTCTTTAACCAGATAGTGCAAATCTAATCCTGACTGAAGCTTAACGCCTGAAAGCCAGCCAGGCTGGCCATCCTCCGAGGCCCCCTTAGAAGACATTGTGGGGCACTGGTGTGTGGGAAAGGCTGGCGGAGGAAAAGGAGGAGGGGAAGGGGCAGAAGGAGAAGGAGTGAAACCAGGGGAGGTAGGGGGTGGGGGTGGGCCGGTCACAGTGCAGGAGGAGGCCAGGAGAGTTTAATCTGGGATTGTGTGGAAGAACGGACAGCACAAGTTTACATTTTTGATTTTCCATGAAGATGTTTCTTTCCTCAGGTTTTTAAAAGTCGCATAGCCAGCCCCTGAATATTCTATGAATGAGGATTCTTTGATTTCCAAGCTAAATTATTTTATTCATATCCCAAGTTCCCCAAATAGGCCACTAAAATTTTCTAAGTTTCTTTTTTATCTTTTTAGATTTTATCTTTTAAGATAAGGCAGGCAATTAACCTTGCCTTCCTTAGTAAAATCCTGCAAAAGCTTCAAATGTTTAGTGCTTTTGTCACTATAATGTCTCTGCACAAGACTGGACAGTGACTCAGGCACATTAAACACGGAGGGTTATCTATATCGAATGATGAAAATAAATAGGAGACAATTAGATACCAAGAGCCATTTTGTCTGGGAGAGCCCTGAGTAGTGAAGCAAATGAGTCTAAATTTTTCAGCAAAGGAAACTAGGAGCGTGAGTGAGGGCTTATGATGCTCAGTATAAGGAGAGAGGGACCTGGTTAGGTGCCCAGGGCCTGGGACTCGGAGGAGAGATGCCCAGGTCTCCTGCATGCTCTGTGCTCAGAGTGGCCCGACTGAGAAGCATGAGGACCTAAGCCCAGCAGTTATGTTTCAGCAAAGCTAATTTCTTTTTAAGAAAAAATATATTTTTATTGATTTCAGAGAGGAAGGGAGAGGGAGAGAGAGAGAGAAACATCAATGATGAGAAACATCGATCAGCTGCCTCCTGCACACCCCCTACTGGGGATGTACCCACAACCAAGGTATATGCCCTCGACCGGAATCGAACCCAGGACCTTCCGGTCGGCAGGCCTACGCTCTATCCACTGAGGCAAACCGGTCAGGGTGCAAGGTTAATTCTTAATAGAGATTCTACATTCTTTTCAACAGGGAATTAAGTGCATGTTATTAGTTCAGCAAATGTAAAACATGCATTAAACGTGAGCTAAACTTTGCTGTCACTGGTTTATAAGTGACCAGTTTAGAGCTGCCTAAACCAGTGGTTGTCAAACTCATCAGTCAACAGAGCCAAATATCAACAGCACAACGATTGAAATTTCCTTTGAGAGCCAAATTTTTTAAACTAAAACTTCTTCTAACGCCATTTCTTCAAAATAGACTCGCCCAGGCCGTGGTATTTTGTGGAAGAGCCACACTCAAGGGGCCAGAGAGCCGCATGTGGCTCGCGAGCCGCAGTTTGCCGACCGCTGGCCTAAATGAAAGTGAGCAGATTCTAACCATAGCGTTGTGTAGACGGCGGTGCCACTTAGTATGGAGCCACCGGGCCTTGTGTTGCTGGCGCCGTGTGCTCTGTCCAAAGCGCCAGCAGGAAAACATCCCTTGGGAAGGGAAAGTTAAGCCCAGCTTAAGATACATGTTTTTAAGGATGTGTTTCCTCAAAAAACCGAATAATTTAGAGATTATTACTTTACATATAAACTATTAAAATATCAATTTTATATTAATTTGTTTTATCTATCACAGTAATTTCACACTATGGATTAAAAAGTAAAGCTATTAATACATTAAATCATTGAATGCACATTTTAAAACTTCAAGACAACTTCATAAGCAAACATATGATTATGGTAAAATTTTAAGAGCAAAAATTTGCTTTTTATTTTTTGCAAAAATATCCCATTGACCATCTGAAAAAGATGTGATCTATGATTCAAAAAGGCAATACAAATATCATCCTTTACATCCATCTATATTCAGTACACAAACCTCCCCAAATCTGAAAGAAAGCAACTGAATTATTTTCTTGAATGGGGGGAGAACTCTTTTTAAATATGAAAGAAAAAGGAAAAGAATGTCATATTCATTGAGGTCAATACCCTAATATAAAACAGGGTCCTATTGATTTGGATAGAAATCTTTCAACTTCACATGCACTAGTTAAAGAACACATAACCAAAAGAAAAAAAAATGCAATGGCAACACCATCTAGACCAATCTTCATTTTCACTAGTAGCCAATAGCTGTGAGCTACAACACAAGTCATCATTTTCTACATGTGAAATGGCCAAGCCCTCGGGGAGACCTCTCTTGCTGTTTTTGCCAGAGATGGGACTTTTTTCTAAGGGGAAATTTGACAACACGCCTAGAAGCCTAAAAACCATCTCTTGTACCTAAAAATCTGATAAATTCACTTTAAGAATGTATCCAACGAAAATTATCAGACGCAGGAAAAATCACAGTTAAAATATTCATTCCTCAATGTTCAAAGCAAAATGTTTTTAAAATGTATTTAAATACCTATGATGATAAAAACTAAGTTAAAAATCAGGAGATGAAACTGTGTACTATAGGATCTCAAACTTGCAAAATTACTAGATGTAGTTTTAAAATAGACTCTAAGACAAGACACTAAAATGTAGAAAATGGTGACTTTTGCCTTGTTTTTGGATTATTGGTGATTTAAATTTTTACTCATACTTTTTTGGATTTTTTAAAATTTCCAGCATGTCATGTATCACTTCTCTAATCATAAAAATGAATATACATATGAAACGCCATCTCTCTATACACATTAATTAGGTATTACTTAGTATATGAAATATTGCAAAAGACCCTTGCCTCAATTACTCATGGCGATGGTGAGCCTGACTTCCTCTTTAATGTTTAAAATATGTAGTTACATATATTACGTAGATGCACAATTAAATTTGAGTGTATGCATATATAATGCACACGCTTATATGCATGTGTATATATAAGCATAAGTATATACATACTTCTATGGGAGGCAAATGCCAAATACTGTGGCATCAGCATCCTCACCGTTGAAAATGTCGATTCTGTCACCCACATGTCAGAACGTCCTTTAATGAGATCTGAAATCTCAAAACTCACTGATGTGTCTAGTACTTGTCAATTCCAGCCAGATAAAAATGTAAACCAAACAAAATAAAGCAAAACAAACTAACGCCTAAAAAGACAACAAATAAAATGGAAGCGCTATTTCCGGAGCGTCCTTTGTTGTTCTGAACTTGGCTATTGCAACGATGTTCGGCAAGGCTCCGGACCGAGTCCCACACCAGACAGCCACCATCCAGGGCTCCACGGGCGAGTGTGGTGCGCCATGCCAGCTCCCTGGCACTCCGTCCAGCTTGGTCTCTAACACGGGGAAGCGCTTCAAGGAGGTTTGGGAGCAGTAACTCATTCTGCCAGTAGCCTCCAGCAGCTTCCAGGATGAATCCCCAGTGGCAGGCGTTTTCGTAACCGGTTCTCACTGTGGCAGTGCCTGAAGGAACCCCGCTTTGCCCCTCCCTCCCTCCTGCCCTCCTGGTGGCGGGATGGCTGCTGGTCCGGGTCCCGCTTGGCAGAGAACGTGAACGTGGGTCCATAACGCAGCAGCACCGCCTCTAACGCCCTGTGTTACCTTCTTCTCAGCCACAGGACAACGCACGGATTTGGTGGCAGAGGAATGTCAAAGGGAGAAAGACACAAATCAAAGCTTTCTAACAACGACAAAAATGAAATTTGTCTTGCTGAAGCACCGTCTCTATTCTAACATTAAAACCAGTTTATTTTTCTCATGTTCACTATTTAGGAAGGGAGACATTTTTATTTGTTTTTTATTTTTCAGATGCTTTGAGAGTGACACCTAAACCCATTTCCATTCTTTTTCTCAGTATGTATATTGAAAGTGAAAAGAAAGTCTTACGGTATTTCTTTTGATATATATACATATATACTTTATAAGTACATATTATACTTTATAATATATATGTATATAAAATCTAGATTTTTCCATGTGTATGGTAATTAATACTTAGGAATCATCCAAAAGAAAAATGAATAATTTAGGACTCTGCTTAATAATATTTCTGACCCTCAAAATTATTTGTCTGCTGAGTAGGAAATATTTCCTCACTTGTGGTGTGTTTGTGTTATGTGGAACTGTAGAGCAAATTTTTAAATAACTCTTATTCCAGCTTCAAATGTCTGAAAAGAGCCCATTTTCGGTTTCAGCGAACATATGGCATCTCTTTAGTGTCCTTTGCTAGCTCTTTAGGTAAAAATGTTTAGAAATTATCACATTCCAAATACACATAAAATAAAACCCATTCTCATAGTGTACATGATTCTTTTACTTATACCAAAAATTCACCTGGGGAAAAAAACACTTTATTTTTCTAATGAAGAAAATGTTGCAATTTTGGTGAATTATGGAGTAAAAAAATGAAAGATGGTAAATATCCACGCGGATCAACTGCATTTTCTAATGTGGGTAAACTGTTCAAAAATAAAAACTGTTTTATTAAATCAGTAAGTTGAAGCTGGTTGAAGCTCATGAAACTTATTCATATCATATAAAAGACCATCATTGTTATTGTGTGATATGCAAAATGCTTAAAACTCCCGTTGTATTTGCAAGCTTTCAGTTGCCACTCACTCGTTCACTCGTTTTCTTAGAATAATGTTATAGCAAAAGAACTCCTTAAAATGATGCGAGGGAACTGGGATTTGATAAAACGCCATTCCCAGCCCGAAACAGGGTGAGGGGCAGCCCAAAGCCAACGGTGCCGCTCCCCGCAGCTCAGCAGCTCAGAGACACTGGGAAACGATGCAGGATCACAGTGCTCAGCTCATATTTAAAGTCATTTCCGCCTCGGACCCAGGAGCCAGTTGGGAGAAGGAGGCAGAGGCAGGAGAAGTCACGGGACAGGACCCCACTTGGCGGTAGGCCCATGCTTGCCGGCCGGGCTGGGCCCAGAATAGGGCTAACGGGCCAGCATCTGGAGGCTGGAGGACGTGGCGTGGTGTCAGGTCTAAGTGTCCTGTGGGCTCATGGTGACCGTCCTCGTTGAAAGGGAGTCACCAGCTGGATGGAGATTTGCATCCACATTAGAGGCGAGCTCCCTAGTTGTCAGCACTTGGGGCGAAGGATGGTCAGACGGGGCCAGCTGTCCCCCGAGGGAAGAGGCAGCTGTGGGGGTCTGTGCCGGGTCTGTCACTGGCAGGGGGGTAGGGGTCACACATGGGAAGATCTTGAAATGGGGCTTCAAGGTCAAAAGGGAAGAAGGAAAGTAAATTGTGAATGTAGGTGAGATGGTCAGGTTATAGGAAACCAACGAAAAAGCAGTTCTTGCAGCGCGTGTTTGCAGAAAAGCCAGGCAGGCAGCATTCTGAGGGACGTGCGCACTCAGGCCCCCCAACGCAGCCAAAGGTTGTCTGCGCCGGGACGGAAGCACTCCCAGCTCTGCACCACGCGGCAGACACCACTCCCAGACATGCGTGCCTAACAGTGGAAGCTACAAACACGATCACTCTGCAGGGCCCTCTCTGCTGCAGACTCCCTTGAAAGGAAAGCATTAACCTGCAATTGGGTCAGTAGACAGACATCTTTTGGGGGGCTAACCCCATATTAATTGCATTTTTCCCCCCTGTATTGCCAAATTTGAGACCTCAAAGAAGAACATGAGAAAAGTAAATGTAGGTGAGAATAGGTTTAAGAGTTCCCTTGGTGTAAGTCAGAAACAATGCATGAAAGCCGGAGGGAGAGGGAGAGGAAGAAGAAGAGGAAGAAGAGGAAGAGGAAGAGGAGAGGGGGAGGGGGAGGGGCAGGGATAGAGGGAGAGGGAGGGGGAGGGAGAGAGAGAAACGGAGCCTGAGTACATACACATACAAGAGAAAAACTGAATAAAGGAACTGAGAAAGCCAGCAGCATGGAAGATGTAGCCATCGGTGTATTTTCCTGGTGGCCACCGGCCCGTTTTGTCCTGCCAGGTGCGCAGTAGCACTGCCTGTGCCAGGAGGGGCCTCTGGAGCCACCCTTTTCGGTCAAGAAGAAGGCTGTGTCCCGCCTGCATTAGGCAGGGGTTATTTTTCATAACAAAATGCTCCCATCAGCACTGATGAGATGCTCTGGGTACCATGTGGCTGGCATTTATAAATGCTTCATAGTGGTAATAACCACCAATAACATGTCGTTGAAGGAATAAAATTGGCCTCCACGTATTTGTCTCTTCCCCAAAGAATAAAATGTCTTCCCGGGCCTTTTTCATCTAATGTGTGCAACGTGGGCATCTCCCCGGTAATGTGAGGGGCGCTGCGCGCTGGGGGCTGTTGTGCTGCTCTCCGGGATGGAAAGTAGGCCAGCTCATCATCGCCCGCGCCGTGTCCACGGAAAAGAACGCCATCGGTTCTCCAACATGTTACTCATCAGGGCTAATGCAGCTAGTCTGGTCTCACTGACTTTCTCTACAGTCCTCGATGCGGGGTAGACTATTTGTCACACTGAATCATGGGGCTAATTTTGGACTGCCGGAGACAGAGTAGAACAAATTGGATAAAGTAGGATTACTAACACCATGAATATATATTATATTTAATAATTTTAATTTTACCTAGTTAATATGACAACAATCTCAAAAATGTAGTCTGATGGTTGCCGAGTAGGTATCGAAGAAGCTGAACACTGTATATTGATTGTATGTAATGAAGGAGTGCACGAACAGAAGAATAGAAGGAATACAAGAGTAAGTTTATACTTTGCCAAATACACTTGTAAGCTACATACATGCAAACAAATCATTTATATAATAAATATATAATCCTGCTCAGATATTCAAGAGTTTGCTGAATTGTATGTGTAATCATTGAATCAAATTATCTGGACGTTGAGTGATGCTCTGTCAGAGTCTTTCACGATCTTGTAGGAGACTTTAATCTAATTAAATTGCCATTAATAACACGACTAAACTCCAATGCGTTATAGAAGGTGATCTTGGGGTGTGCCTGACACTTTTCCAAGGACCTGATAAGCAGATGCACTTGTCCCTGATTTTGTTCTCATGGTCCTCTGGCCCTTCGATGGCTTGCTTGGCTCTTCCACCTGGAAATGCCCAAGGACTCCTGCCGACACTCCAAACACCACAGTGGACAGTGGTTAGAGGACGAGGTCGAGCCTGCGTACGAGGGTCTCCCCTCTGCAGGGACAGTAACCCACAGCCTGCCAGGCCAAACTCACACCCTCTTATTTCTGCAAATAAAGTTTTATGGAACGACATTCATTTACATATCACCCATGAGAGCGTGCTCACTCCAAGGCAGACGTGTGTACTTGGGAATGAGGTGTTATGGTCTAAAATATCTACTCTCTGGCCCTTCGTAGGAAAGGTCTCCTGACCTCTGATTTGTTATGACGAAGTAGCTAAACTGTCGTAAACTGTGCTCTATTCTACGCCACTCCCCCTATCGTCTTTCCTTCTTCATTTGAAAATACCTAGGCTTTCCTCCCTTCCTACCATCCATTGACTGACTCTGTGGGCTTCAAGTTTTCACTTGAGAAACATTAAAAACAAACAAACAAAAAAGCCCCAAATAATGTTTCCATTTGAATGACTTTCAGAGATAACCAACAAATTCAAGACTGATTCGTTGTAAATAATATTTTAAAATACTAATAGCAAACATGTGTATAGTACCTACTAAGTGCGGACAGTCATGGTTCTGACTACATTGCTCATGTGGACCTATTTAATCCTCACCACAACCCCCTGGAGAGAGGTGCCACCATCACCCATTGGGGGTGGGGGCGGTGAGGAAGTCTGGCCACAGGAGCTGAAGTGATTCACCCGAGGTAACACAGCTGCACGGAGGAAGAGATAGAGCTGGGACCCAGGCTGGCTGGGTGGTCACCAGTCTCTACGGCCTCAATGCATATGTGTTGGCCTGAAAATGTGCTTTACATCTTAATCGTCATTCTAATGGCCCTGCTAGGATCACTGTGTCTTGTTCTCTGATAGGATCACAGAGCTCTAATGTCAGCCAGGTGATGCATTAACAACCTGAGGTTCCCATCTCCTCCATGGAGACATCCTATGCTCTAACTTTCTAGCACTTAGTAATTCTCAGGAGACATTAAAAGAGCTCTTATGCCTGGCCAGCGTGGCTCAGTGGTTGAGTGTTGACCTGTGAGCCAGGAGGTCATGGTTCGATTCCCTGTCAGGGCACATGCCCAGGTTGCAGGCTCAATCCCCAGTAGGGGGCGTGTAGGAGGCAGCCCATCAATGATTCTCATCATTGATATTTCTATCTCTCTCTCCCTCTCCTTTTCTCTCTGTAATCAATAGAAATATATTTTTAAAAAGTAGTAAATAAAAGAGCACTTAACAGTGACAGAGAAGAGATCAACTTGAGCTTTATATGACATTAAATTGGAATTTAAAAGTAGATTAAATATTTCCAAGGTAAATAGAATTTCTTTGTGAGAAAGAGACAGGGCATTTCTAGATCTTTCCTCACAAACCTTACTAGCAAATATCAGAAATAAGTTAATCCTACCAGTCCATGTACGTTTCTGATGAGGCCGCCACATGTAAAGACAGAGAAGGAAGTGAGCCTGGAGCTCCAGGTAACAGACACATTGGCCGGGATGTCGGCCATCAGAATCAAATGAAAAAGGACAGACCTGCCCACCTACAGAAATAAACCGTTACTGAAAAGATATCCGCAACAGTTAAAGAAAAACACGTTACTCAGACATCATTATCTTTAGTCAGAAAAAGAACTAGAAAAAAAAGATAAGTTTAGGAAAATGACTATTCTAAAACTAAGCCACATTAATGACTCCAATTATAGGTAAAATTGCCGGAGAAAAAAAATTGTAAGATTTGAATGTCAGTAAGATGCGTTGAGAATTCTCTAGTTTGTAATTTTTTTTTTCTTTTCTCATGAATACACCTAAACTATTCAAACACAGAAAAATTATCTCACCTTTAAACTCACATAATTGTTTTTGATTTATTAGCCTCTCTTTTTTTATTTTGTGGATTTTATTGGGGTGACATTGGCTAATAAATTTACATAGGTTTCAGGTGTACAGTTGTATAATACGTCAATTGTATATTCTATTGTGTGTTCACCCCAAGTCGAGTCTCCTTCCGCCATCATTCACCCCACTTGACCCTCTTCTACCTCCACCCCCCCCCTTTTGATCTGGGAATCACCACTGTTGTCTGTGTCTATGAGTTTACTTTTCTTCGTTGAATCCCTTCGTCTTTTCCACCCAGTGCCCAGCCCCCTGCCTCTCCATCACCCATTGTCTGAGAATCCTATCTGCCTCCGTCTTTGATTCACAAAAATAAAATAATATACCTATCTTTTCTACGAAATTATCTAGTGAACTGAATAGAGAAGAAAATAAATGTTTCTTTAAAAAAAAAAAAAAAAAAAAGCTCTGAAAGAAACCGAACTTCTATTGTGTAATGTACATTGTACTTGGTTAATTTCATTCTGTATCACTGCATAGTCATCGTGAAAATGAGAACTGCTATTGATTCCAAATATTATGCTTTCACATTAAATAAAAAAAAATATTAGCTACTTATAGCAGCCCTGAAAAAAAATTTCACTGGATTAAAAAATGTTCACAATAGCTGTTTTTATAATACTCGTTCAGAAACACTTAAACATTCACATTGGATGGAGGAATAAATCTGCTTAAAGGGGCTTGAAGCACAACCACTCACCACTAAGCTGGCCTTTGTCAGCGTGCACTTGACATGTGAATTAGTCTATTCTCGGGGTGGCCAGGGGTCACCACCATAAAACGCTGTCATTGACTCATCAAGTGGTTTTGGAGAGCACGGCCAAGACGCTGCCGAGGCTCCGACACTGATCTGTGCCCAGGTCACTTTCACCTGAGTGACCTATGGAGCCTGCTGGTCAAGGAGACACAAGGAGGGTTAACAAAGCCCCGGCAGCAACGATGACCCAGCTCTTCCGGGCCGAAGCTGTAGACTTCACCCAAGTCTTCCCCAGGAGGACTGTGAGGATCTGCTTTAGAAATACGGAGGGAATGGGAACTAGACACCGCAGGGTGGATGGGAATTATCTGTCCCCGATTCTATCCTGATTCAGCCACAGAAACTTTATGATGCTCATTACTTTAATTATTTGGGTTAAAATGTAAGAGTTCCACTGAAGAAAAGGATCTGTCACTTAAATGTGGATTTGGAAGTCACTGTATTAAAGAAAGAGATGTTCCTAAGACTATCTCAACATTTAACAGAGTTATATACTCATTAGTTTCTTAAATTATAAGGCGGTTTGACACAAGATGACTTTATAAACAGACTACGTCTTTGAAGGTCTGTTTTAAAAATTAGGCAGCATAAAGAACAAACTACATGTAATTTCAGAAATAGTTGTTTTGTTGTAAAGTAATGTAATTATTTAGATTTTGGATTTTTGTAAAATACCTCAATTAATTATTACTCTGGATAAGAAAAAAAAAAAGTGTGCATTATGCATCCAAAAGATACTAAAGACCATCTTTATAAAATCCTGTAGAATAGCTTTAATAACAAAATATGTAGATAGCAAATATTGACCTGTTTTACCCCAAAGATAGTGAGATGGATTGGGAGACTCATAAAGAGGGGCTTGCAATTAAGCTCCAATAAAATTCTTGAATTCCTAGAGCTTATAAATTAAATGAATGATCATTTAGAAGCCAGCACAGATTTCACAGAATAGGTCCCCCCTTTTCTAGCAAGCCTTGATATAGCTCTTCAAGCATGAACAGCCCTCACATGGACCTCAGATGTTTAAACCTACTTCTGGCTTCTTCTTCAGTTTAGTTTCATCCTCTGGCTTCCTACTCATCAGGGCTCTGCATTCATTCTTGGTTCAGTGTTACAGGAATGACGAAAGAGAGTTCTCTATTTACCAATTTGGTTCATCAAAACCTTCACTGGCTAGGCTATAAGAGAAGGCTATTTGGGTGATATTTAAAAAGTTAAATTTTTATTTTTAATAGGTAATCTAAACTACGAGTCTGTTTTACAGTGTTTTAGACACAGTATATCCTGAGTTTACCAGGGAGCTTAATTTTCTGGTAGGTCTTTGGGCTGAGATGCAATTTGCTGGAAATGTTCAAAATTAAAGTAAATTAAATGTAGAGTAAGGCTACAGCCTTGCCAGCTGTACCCTTGGTAATAATTTTTGATAAAAATAAAACCGACATTTGTCACAATGAAGTTTAGTGGTTTATATTCTTGCTTCCTCTCCAACGTCCACTGAGGAATTCACGGGCCATCATAGACTTGACACAGGTACAATGTGCCAGATACAATGGTGAGCGTCAAAGTGGTGAATTGGCCAGACACGGCCCTTACCCATCGAGTTTATAATCTTACAAAGTCCTAATCGCAGCAAAAAATGAGTCAGAGACACTGCATTGAATTATAATAGGTGCTTATACACTATTTATGAATCCTGATTGAAAGTATATAAGGTATACATATCACATTTTCAAAATTTTGAGGGCTACTAGAGATATGTACGCAATATGTTGAATAAGTGACTACATGTTCAAAATGTTTTACAATCTGGATTTTAAAAGCTGGGGTCACAGTGAATAAGGTTAAATGTGTAGAGATGCGTTCAACAAAACTCGAGGTCACCGTAAAGCTACAAAATGAAGTAGATGTCACCTTAATGGGAACGTCTAGGAAAATAGCTTCATGATTTCATGCATTGTCAGTTCCTGGGTGTCATCTGACTTCTGACATAGTCAATACAATGTTCGGTAGAACAACGGTGCTCAGGCAAAGGGAAGAGGAGTGGCTCCCAAAATCAGAATCAGGAAGAAGCAGTTTTGGAAAAGGTCAGGTCACACTTTATGGAGGAGGCCGGTGAGGGAAGGGAGGGCTGAGACTCCCCGAGAGGCCATCACCCCACAAGAGCTGGGAGTCCAGTGCCTCTCGCCAACAGAAACGAGAAGGTCAATAGCAGGAGATGAAGCTGAGACCAGAGTCCTGGAAAGCAGGCCACCGAGGGGCTAACGTCGGCTCAGGTGGTTCCGGAAATTGAGAATGCTCACAGACCGGGAAGATGTGAAATGTGGAGCCGCAGGACGCAGCAGCAAGTCCCGAGTGAGGGAGGCCAGCTTGGGAAGTCCCGTGGCTGCATGTTCTAACCACGGCTTTCCATTGCCATGCACAGCCTCTGGGCCAGTGGTCGGCAAACCTCGGCTCGCGAGCCACATGCCTCAATCAGATTGAGGACGTTCTTAGCAAAGGCCAGCTTAGGAGGACCCTAATTAAGTTAATAACAATGTACCTACCTATATAGTTTAAGTTTTAAAAACTTGGCTCTCAAAAGAAATTTCAATCGTTGTACTGTTGATATTTGGCTCTGTTGACTAATGAGTTTGCCGACCACTGCTCTGGGCGATAGACCTGGGATTCTGAAAGAACATACTTCCTGGAAGAGACTAAAGCACAATTCCACTAAAATATATGGGTCCTGACAAGAGCAGTTGGTTAAAAGTACAAGGAGATCCCCTACTTCTTATCACGGGAAGAATTGTGGGGTGGGATGTAGCTCTGAATCTTTCCGGATGTGAGACGTTTTCTTAGTGATTATCTTACAGGGGTTTTAGTCCACACACTACACTTTCTTTCTTTTTTAAAAAAAATGTTTTTATTGATTTCAGAGAGGAAGGGTTAGGGAGAGAGAGATAGAAACATCAATGATGAGAGACAATCATTGACCAGCTGCCTCCTGCACACCCCCCACTGGGGTTCAATACACAACCCAGGCATGTGCCCTTGACTGGAACCAAACCTGGGACCTCTCAGTCCGCAGGCAGATGCTGTATCCACTGAGCCAAACCAGCTAGGGCCAGACACTACGCTTTCAATCTGGGGTTTGGTGAGAAGCACAAAGTGTGAAATGAGTTTTGCTTTGTGTGTTTGAAGGTAAGATGCCAATAGCCAACCCACTAAGGTATATTTTTTTTGCATGCAAATTTTCTTGACCCCTGAACTTCCGATTGCTTGGATCAAGAAACCAATCATTCAATTTAATATGATGGCCGAAGTGCCCCTTATGCATTACATACGATTATAAAATAGCAATTAGGAAAATTTGGGGAGTCAAGAATTTTTTAAACCAAATGTAGAATTAAGTACAGAGGCACAGTTGATGGCTTTGACAGCTTTGAGACAATCCTCTGAAACCGAGTTAACACCAATATTGAGGAACAGTACTGACGGCCAACACCCCTAATGAATCTGAAGATGCATATTATTCCCCCCTTTTTTTTAATCCTCACTTTAGGATATTTTTTCCCTTAATTTTTAGAGAGAGTGGAAGGGAGAGGGAGAGACAGAGAAACATCGATGTGACAGAGACACATCCATTGGTTGCCTCCTGTAAGCCCCCGAAATTGAGCCTGCAACTGAGGTGCGTGCCCTCGACTGGAATCGAACCCGGGACACCTCAGTCCACAGGCGACGCTCTACCCACTGAGCCAAACCGGCTAGGGCGATGCAAATTACCCCTTAGTCACTATCCACATGTATGGCCAATACATGAGCCTTAACAACCCCTTTACAAGCCAACCCCAAACCAGTAAAACCAAAGGACAAACACCGAGACCACAGCAGTTGCCTTCAACACATTTCCTGGGAACGGGCTCGTGTTTTTCACTTTCTGCTGCTATTTTTTGTTTTGTTTGGATTTTTCTCCCGCCCCCATCCTCCCCAGAGAAGGTGGCACAGTGGGAGAGGTGGCAGCTCTCTGGGGTGCAGGACCAACCCCTCGGCTGCCCGCGCTGCTGCATTCAGCAGCCGGCCACTCTGTGGAGCAATGCTCAGCACTCGCCCTTCCAGGCCTTTATGGAATATAATATATCTTTTTTAAATTGATTGTAATTTTTTGAGCACTTCGGGGGCTGCTGCTGGTCTCCTTTCAGGCTAAATAGACCAACTGCTGCTGCTCAAAGAGTCTCTTCGACCACCCACACTGGAGGCGCCACTCCTTCTCTGGGGTGGGTCCCCCGAAGCAGCAGCCAGCCAGGTCTGCGGGGTGGGAACTGCGCGCTGCCTCCAGGCTCAGAAAAATGCCACAGCGGGATCCCGGGCCCCCAGCGCCCCGTTCAATCAGTGCTCAGCCGCAGGACGCACCCTGAAACTTCAAATGAAAGCCCTGGATTCATGGCCAAAAATACAGCCTCCCTCCCGCTCCCCCCGGGGTACCTGCCTCTCCTCTGGCCCGGGGAGCCGGGAAAAAGGCACCACTGCAACCACTTCTGCACAAAGGCCTTGGCTGGGCTGCAGAGAGACTTAAGAGCAGCAGGCAGGCACTTTTTCAAACAACATTTTGACAGATAAAGTCAAGTGATAAAAATACAGTGAACTTATAATTACTTCCGCTGCTGGAGGCCAGCGGAGGCAGGGGCAGCCCAGAACAGGGTGTGCCAACTAACCGCTTTCATTTCATTTTGCTCTGACACCACAGAATTTGGCAGTGTGTGTGTCCGAATGATGGGAAGGGGACCCAGATAAATACAGAAGAATGGAGAAAACAACCGCCGATGTCCGTGCTGGGAAAAGCATTTGTATGACACTCCAAGGCCAAGGGCGTGGTGGGTGTCCCCGTGAGGTCACATACAAAATATCGAGGGGCCCACCTGCATCTACATCAGAGAGGCCGCTACAGAGCATGCCCAGAGGTTTTGGTGCCAGGAAGACATGGCAATAAACACATGTAAACATCTACATCCGTATAAATAATCATTAATATCCACAGTCTTTCTGATGATTAGATGCTCTTCTGATCCCTTACGCCCCAGGGAACTCTCATGGCCTGAGTTTGTTTTTCCAGTAAAATCTCATTTGCTGAGCCTTCAAACTCTGCTGCTACTCCGGCAGAAGAGATCAGAAAGGGGCAAACCAGTTCCTTTACTCACTGCCGTGTTTTTTAATTATCTATCGTCCCCCGTAGTACGAAACAGCAAATTTGTACACGTGGCATATAAGCAGAGATATGTAGTATGTTTTGTCATATATGTCAACTCTTGGTCCAGAATTACTTTGGTTCATAATGAAATCAACCCTAATCGAACTTCAAAGATGATGCCTGCTCTCTGTTCCATAAAGTATAAAATCCAGTCATGCAAGCATGTTGTAGATCCTATTAATTTTAGAATCAGACTCAGAGCTTGCTTTTGTATATGAAACCTTGTCCAGTTCTTCAGATCCATAATACCTGAGTTAATTTTCACCTTTTTCAATGTTCTACTGTGCTACTCTTTTGTAAAGCATGGTGTGTTTCTTGACGAGGGAGACTTGATTCACACACAGTTCAGTGAATCCAAAGATCCATTAGATATGTTTGTGCATCATGGCTAAGAAACCGGTACATTGAAAATTTAGCTTGAAAGATTCCTCAAGCTAAAGAATCTTTATTCAAATAATTGAGCACTAATGAACATATAAAGGGATCCTAATTCAATAAATGAATCATTTTTTCTCAAAATTTTACTCAAGCAAAATAATAAATTCTTAAAATTAAATAATATGATTGATCATATTAATTTACATAAAATAGAGCTTCTTACTGGGCAGAAAATTTTATGTACGATGTTTACCTTAACTCTAGTAATCTTATACAAGTGGGGGGAAATTCCATCTCATCTCTTTGTTATAACACTGACAAAATGGTGTATGAGGAAAAATCAACAAGGAAGCAAAAAGGCCAATGCCCAGATTTCTAATGAGGCTTTGAAGTTATTGGATTTGATACGGCTTCTATTTTAATGATCCCCCCCCCTTTCCTATGGATGTCATAGACCATTGTTTGTGTGTATTCAAGAATAGTGAGGAGGAGCAGCATGGAAAAAAATTGTAGAGCCCAGATGGTCTTCTTTTAACAAAATTTTATAATATATTACTAAATTTCCCCCCAGGGTTTTGAAAAGTGAGTGATATATTTTGAGTACGGGACTATGGACTATATATAAAGTGAGAGAGAGAATCATGTTTATACAGTAGAGCAGAGGTTGGTGAAAATTTCTATAAAGGGGCTACATAGTATACATTTTAGGAGTTTTAGGGCCAAAAGGTCTCTGTTGCAATTACTCAACCCTGTCAATGCAGTGGTAAAGCAAATATAGGAAACTAGAGGCCTGTTGCACGATATTCGGGCAAGAATAGGCCTTCCTTCCCCTGGCTTCCCTCCCAGCCACCCAGGAGCCGGCAAGTCCTCGCTTCTGTCTGGAGCACCGCTCCTGTAGCTCCCTCCGCCACCCTCCTTGCCCTCATAGCAGGTGTCATGCCCCTCCCGGCCTCTCCACGCCTGTATATGCAAATTAACCTCCATCTTTGTTGGGTTAATTTGCATACTCACTCTGATTGGCTCTGGGCGTAGTGGAGTGATGGTTAATTTGCATGTTTCTCTTTTATTAGGTAAGATAGGTAAACAGATGAGAATGGCTGTGCTCCAACACAACGTGATGTAGAAAAGCATTTGGAGAGCAGGACGTCAGTGAATGTTAGAGCACAGAACCCTGAGCACGTTCTCCTCTGTCAAACAACGGAAACTGGCAACATTGTCAGAATTGACTCTTTCCGAAAATTGATCAAAGGCTTTCATTTGATCAGGAATTACCTATTTTTAATAAATGGCTGAATTTCAATAAGAACAGTGAGCTTCGTAGCATTTTAACTTGACCCGTTCCCATTCCCCACTCCCGCTTGGGGAGGGAGGGGAAGCCTGAAAAATTAACAGCCTGCGACCACGTGACACCCAGCTTGGCAGCCCCTGAAAGTGTAGGAAAGGCTGGAGTTCCTGCACACCGTGTTCCAAGAAAATCCTCACTATTTGATCTGTCTAGGACCCTGGTCGGCAAACTGAGGCTCGCGAGCCACATGCGGCTCTTTGGCCCCTTGAGTGTGGCTCTTAGGCCAGCGTAGGAGTACCCTAATTAAGTTAATAACAATGTACCTACCTATATTGTTTAAGTTTAAAAAATTTGGCTCTCATAAAAAATTTCAATCGTTGTACTGTTGATATTTGGCTCTGTTGACTAATGAGTTTGCCGACCACTGGTCTAGGATGTGCAGGAAAGAATCTGACCTTGTCCTAAGAGAGGTCTGGCCTTGGCCCTGCACTTCTGGGAGGTCGTTGATGTCATACCCGCTAGGAGTGTCTTTGTTTGGCACAGAGGCTGGGCATACCAGAGCTTAGGGTGAGGCTGGTGGCACCCGAAACCCAATCACATGACTAAGAGAGAAAGGTTTGTGTTACATGGCATCAGTTGACTTGGAGGTGAAGTTGAAGCAAGTGGGCAATCACTCCATCAGTCACGGGTATATAATGAAGCCCGAATAAAAATTCTGGGTAATGAATCTCCGGTAAACCTCCTTGGTTGTCAGTTCTTCACATGTATTGTCACACATCAATGCCAGGATGATAATGTGTCTGGGCAACAACAGAACTTCCTGTTTGAAACCCTCCCAGACTCTGCTCTATACATCTTTCCTTTTTATTGATTTTAATTTGTATTAACTCCTTCTAATAAAACAAAAATTGTGAGTGTAATAGCTTTTAGTGAGCCCTTCTTGGAAATTATTAAAACTTAGGGTGATTTTGGAAAGCCCTCAAATCTGAAATTGGTGTTCGAAATCTTGGGAACTTGGTGGCCTGGAGTACTAGGCCTTTGAACATTGCAGTTTATCTAAGTTTGGGCAGTTGGTAGGATTGTTAGTTCCCTACAATGATCGTGATTCACTGAAAACTGCTTTAGAAAGAGGAAGTATAATAGGCTAGGTGATGAGGAACCTTTGAGTGCCACAGGGTCACCCATGGTATGAAACTGTAGCTGTGCTTTGAGGGTTAATGGAAGTAAGAGCTACCAGTGGAATTTAGAGTTCCTGAGGAGCGGGTTCACTGGACACATAAAGAAGTGCAAAGTAAGGAGAAATGAACTAAATATACAATTCCACGGTTATTGATATATTTAGTACCTAAAATGAAAATAAGGGAGAATATTAGGCCAAATTTGGATTCTGGCTGGTCCCTCTTATAGCCACTCACCTCAGGTTCCACATGAATAGTTAAATGAAAAGTTGAAAAGTGTTAAGCGAATCCTGACTGGGCCAAGATGGGGTCCTGACTAGACTGAGTTACAGTCTCTATCCCCAGTCCCCACACCAAAGAGGAAGTTAAAGTAAAAGCAAATAAAATATTGTGGTGGATCTTCACAATGGGTATCTGAGCCACTCCAAAGGGAAAAATTATGCAGAAAAAAATGGACAGTAAAAAGGTTATAATTATTCATATGATAATGGACAAAACAGAGAGGAAAGAAAAAGGAGAGAGTCAAAGAACTGATCCCAGCAAGGAGGAAATCTTTAAATGGTTATTAAGATACTAGAGGCCCAGTGCACAAAATTCATGCACAGGTAGGGTCCCTAGCGGCTGCCAGCTGCTGGCCAGGTATTCCCTCCCTTCCCCCAGCTGGCCCCACCCCATGGTCAAACTCCCAGACAACTCTCAGTTGAGGGGACAATTTGCATAATACACTTTTATTATATAGGATGGGATGAATAAAACAGATATTGATGAGGTCAAAACAAAGGTCTTAATTCAACACTCTTGGCAGTTGTGTAGACTAATAGAAGCCCTGCTGTTCTGCCAATGTTAAGGGGCCTCGAACAAGTCAAACAGATCTAGTCTATTCATCTTAGTTTGGGAACTGAAAAGACTGCAAGGCAAAAATGACAATGAGAGGCATGGCTCATAAGCACTCTGGATAAGGGTCTCACAATGTTTTTGTTGTTGCCAATCTTCACCTGAGGGTATTTTTCCAGTGATTTATTTTTAGAGAGATTGAAAGGGAGTGGGGGAGACAGAGCAAGAGAAACATCAATGTGAGAAAGACACATCAATTGGTTGCCTCCTGCACATGTCCCGACCAGGGCCGGGGATTGAGCCAGCAACTGAGGTACGTGCCCTTGACCAGAATCAAACCCAGGACACTTCAGTCTGCGGGCCGACACTCTAACCCCTGAGCCAAACTGGCTAGGGATCAAAAATGTTTTTAAGACAAGAACTGCTTAGTGGCTTTGGATCCCTTGGCCTCACTCCCAGCTGAGGACCAAAGGCTATGTAAATATGAGTGAGTAAAATGGTCAGAAGGTGGGGAAAAAATAAAACATTTCAGGGACTCCTTGATATGGGAACCCATGTACTGTGTTTCCAAAAGAAAAGAAAACGAACATTTTCTCAGACACCCGAGAGGCACTAGCAAGTGTACCAGCAAACTCATAATGTGAGAATCAAAGGGTACCACAGGAAGGATGGGAAGAAAAAGATTTAAGAAATTATTGCTCAGTCTTCCTAAATTTGATGACAAACATTAATCTACACATCTAAGAATCTCGATGAATTCCAAGTCTAGTAAACTAAAAAAGATTCACACCTAGACACATTATAATTAAATCATTAAAAGCCAAAGACAGAATCTTAAAAGCTGTAATTGAGAAGTAACTCATAACTTAGAAGAAATACTCAATAAAATTAACAGTAATTTCTCATCAGAAACTATTGAGGTCGGAAGGCCAGGGAAGACATATTCAAAGCATTGCACAATAAAAACTGTCAACCAAGAATTTTATGCCAGCAATACTCTACTCCAGAAATGAAGAAAAAAATATGACATTGAAATATTCAAAAAACAAAACCAATATATAGAGAATTTTTTTGCTAGCAGACCTGACCCACTAGAAATACTAAAGGAAGTTGTTTAGGCTAAAATGAAAAAAACATTATAACTTGAACTTACATGAATAAATAAAGAGCACTGATAAAGGTAACTACATAGCTAAATAAAAGAGTATAAATATATTCATTTTCTGTAACTCTTTTCCCCCCTTCTGATTTAAAGGACAACTATATAAAGCAATAATTAAAAATCTTTATTTCTGGGCACGAATATATAAACTTGAAATTGGTAGGACAATATAGGAAGAGGGAAGGAATGAGATTATATAAGATCAATGTTTTTGTATACTATTGAAGTTAAGCTGGTAATAATTAAAACTATATTATTATCAGTTTATGATGGTAAATCACCAGGAAAACCACTAAAAATAACTAAAAAATATATAAGGAAAAAAATGATAGGTCTAGGGAGTATCTGTTTCCCACATATTAAGGCAGCAATCTGGAACAGAGGAGAAAAAACACCGAAGACACAGGAAACATCAAAATAACACACATAAATCCAATCTTGCCAGTAATGATATTAAATTAAAGCATATTTAAGTTTCTATATTTA
Organism: Eptesicus fuscus; assembly: GCF_027574615.1. NCBI lineage: Eukaryota > Metazoa > Chordata > Mammalia > Chiroptera > Vespertilionidae > Eptesicus > Eptesicus fuscus. The sequence goes on from NC_072476.1 coordinate 110,733,579, forward strand.
TCTTCAATTGCCCTGGGAAAAACTCCTTCCATTAGAAAATGCCGCTGGTACACAATGATACTTGTGTAAGTTTGCTTGGGCATCAATAGCAATATCTCCCCACCTGGTGCTCTTTCGTAGACCTTTGCAAAGGAAATACTTCGGGAAGATTTCTATTTCTTCTTGTTAGGAATTGCATTTCCTTTGCCTTTCTCGGGCACTGTCTTTTATTTTCTCAACTTTTTTTGTGAGCTGTTTTATGGCTCTGTCTTTTCTAATAAGATATTTAATTTTAACACTATAATAATCCATTATATTCTGCTTTTATTTTAGTGGATTCCAAAAAGGCCCAAACCTGACACGTTCCATTTCTCTTCCTCACAATACCTCAGTCACGGCAAATAAAATTCCAAGCTACTGATGAGGAAGTGGAAGAAAAGGACACTGTCCTTTCCAATGACTACAATTAACTTCCAAGTTGGTGAGAGGGGAGGTTTCGTAGATCGGAAGTTTGCTTCTACTAGGCCATGCTACACAGTATACACATTGGTTTCCGTTCTCATTGGGGTTTACAGAGGAAGTCTAACGGGTAGAACTTCACCTGTAGCAATGATCTACTGCATTACCGTCAGGCTAACACACGATTTCTGGGATCGAATTTTAGTTCTGCCTTGCATGGTAATATTTTTTTTCATGTAGTACAGCATGATTGCGATTATTTATATTTACTACCCCACAATGATGAATTCTAAAGATGAATGAATGATTTTCCTTCAGTATTGTAGGCTGTGAGACATGGAGTAAGTCAAACTTCCATTCAATATTATGCCTTTCTTCCACGTAGTTGATAACTTCCCCCATTTCTTATGAAAACTCCCCTGAGCTTGGCCAAGAGGCAAACGATTCTGAGCACAGATGGGAATTCTAATCTCAAAGAAAGCCCTCAGCCCCTCCAGGCCTGCACAGTAGTTCTAGCCGTGCTTTTGCAGCGCTGCACGTAACCAGCACAGGGCTTTGACGGAGGGGCCTCCCTGTGTAGAGAATGACAGTGTTGGGAACGTAGACGTGGATGCTAAGTGGTGTACAGTTAGTCACCTGTATAAAGTGGCTGCAATTCTCTCAGGCATCATCTTCTAGAATCTAAGCTTCCTGGAGGCAGGAGTGTTTTCATTTGCTTGTTTGCTTGCCTGTTTAAATTTGTTTATGACGTAACTAGAGGCCCGATGCACGCAATACGTGCAAGAGCAGGCCTTCCTTCCCCCGGCTGCCGGCACTGACTTCCCTCTGGCACCTGGGACCAGGGCTTCCCTCACAGCCCCAGCTTCGCCCAGAAGGAATGTCCGGTCTAATTAGCATATTACGATTTTATTATTACAGATTCTCAATGGCTGAGAGAGGGCTGGCATCAAATAGGTGTCCATTGAACAAAGACTGCAGGACTGATAACTTCTCAGAGAATACCAAACTGGATGACAAGCATCACCTTCCAATTCTACATTTTCTAAGGTTTTATAACTGTAGTTTACAACCAGAAGAAGGATGCAATATGTAATAAATACATATTTCAATATTATGCAACTAAAATGATAGTAATGAATGAAACACATCATTATTATTTGACTTCCATATCCTTTGGGTCAATTAATCCTGACTCTTCATCTCATCTGATGTAAGCTAATAACCTTATCATGTTATTGGCTTACATCATTTGTATTTACAATTTCTTCCATCAGCCATGTTTTTGAAAAGGCTCTAAGTCTCTCCCAAATATGACTTTAGGCAGAGTATCTTTTTCACTAAAATTGAATAAGAGTTCAATTTTTAACCCTGTTTTTCCATTTCTCTCAGAAGCTGTCAGAGTAAAACTACTTTGGGCTCATTTTATCAAAGCAGCTCAAACTCTGGCTTAGTGATAAGAAGCAAATGGATGCGAGTGGAAAATTGACTTCCTTACCATCCCACCCCCTTCAAAAATAAAAATAAAAATAAACCACCAGAAACTTTATTTCTGAGGTGTCCCTTGTATGTGAACATTTCTTCCACACTGCTCTACGTCATTCGGGTAGAAACTTTAAGATTCTTTAAAAATATCTACAAAATTAGGTGAAGGGTAAAATTATGAATTTCCCACTTGGAAGAAAGTGGCTTAAATTCTATCCAATTATTTGCCATGACAACCAGCTAAACACAAAAGGGCTCGAATGGATGTAGAGTACCGCCTCTGTAATCATCCCTCTACGTCCTTCACATCATGGATATGCAGCACGCTATCCCGGCTACTCCAGGGCCATAAGCCTACACGGTAATTACATGCTTCGGAACACTCCACTTAAGTGCATCAATAATATAGTGAGCAAATGTGTTCTTTAATTCTGCACCTGTAAAAGGAGGGGAAAAATAAAGAAAATGTTTCTATCCAAAAAATGTAAAAAGAAAGAAGAATAAATCAGCTGATTATTTTTAAGCTGCTTCGTGAGGTTCCCCTTTAAAACTCAGATGGTTGATAATTCAAAGTTTCCCATAAATATAATCAAATGATAAGACAGCTCTGCTTAAGTGACTAAAAAGCTGAGGACACAGGAAAAAAAAATGATGAAAAACAGAAACTTCCGATTAAGCTTCATATTTTATCTTTAAAGTACTCATATTGGCCATGCATAGCAGAGTCCTGGGCTACTTTTGCTCTCCATGGCCCTGCCTCTATATAACTGCTATTAATGGGACTCAGAAGGTAACACCTACTGCCCCATGACCTTGAACACAAAGAATAGTTAACACATCAAGGCATTACAAAATTGTATGGGACTGCAGGCTCTTGATAATGCATTCGCTGTTTTTTTTTTACAATGAAGTGTTTGTGTGTTTTATTTTATGGATTTGAAATACACCTTTTTTTCTCAGAAATGGAAAGTTACAGAGTGAATTCAACAGAGAAGGTAGACATCAATAGAACCTAGCAAGAATAAGTGGTTGGCATAAAACTGTAAGATTTCTCCCACCTACATAGTCCAATAAAATGAAATTGCTAATTTCTTAGAATCAAAAATTTCTTATGAAAGTAAAATATTTTTGAGTGACTCATTTCCTAGAGACTTGTGGAATTTCAGAAATTCTAATGAAAATTATGCACATAAAATTTATAATTAAGTTAACATTCCTAGTATTGGAAACAAACCAACTTCTTAAGTAGGTCCATCCTAAGCCACTTAAGAAAATAAAAAAAGATACAAAAATCTATATAAGTAGATACCAATGTTTCTTATGCAAATTAGCCAACATTTTAAAATAAAGATACTCAATGTGAAATGTCTCTGTATATTGATTTCAAAATGAGTGCTTTTTAATAAGAAAACCTTACTGTAACTTCAGAAAACCCATAAAAGTGGGGAAAGTTAAATATTCAATGGTCCAAAATTTATTATGGCGACATAAAGAATTTACTGAATTATTAAAATAGTGTCTTGTTTTTTTTTTTTTTAAAGCTATTCAGAGTGAGGTTGTATTTCTTTTTCCTTGTCATGTAAATTGATGTTTTTGCATTTGTTTTACTAAATTAGTAATCAACACAGGACTGTGACCTTGTGGTCCATTAATTCCTATGTGTCTAAAATTTTGCTTTTAGGATCAAGAACATTTATTTCCTCCATTATATAATCAATATACAGCCTTTTTCTGATAAGAAATATCTTCTGTGAAAATATGGAACTTAATTTGCCAGGAGGCAATGCTAACAGTAACAAAACCATCATTATATTTTCAAAGTTATAGTTTTAAGCAACTATATTGAGTAGAATTACCTATTTAATAATAACTGTTTCTTTATGATCTTAGAGTTCAGGAGATTTTTTTTTACTGATTCACACAGTACGGTTTGAAATTTGTATGCAACAAAAACAGTATTCTATTCTATATAGAGAAATTACTGTTTTAAAATTTAAGACTGTTCCCAGGATGCAGATTGCACTAATCAGGCAATGAACCAGCAGCACACTAAATCCAAGATGAAACGTCAATTGTTTCGTGAAGGAATACACACAAATAATCACCTGAGAGTTCCAGCCTATCAGTGTTTACAGTTTCTTTCTCTCTCGCTGACATGAACATAGGAGCAAGCCAATTGTTTACAATTATGTAAAGATGCACATTGCTGAAACTCAGATGACAAAACATAGATCAGAGAGAAGTGTTTCAGGTAAATTTCAAGACCCTGAGGGGTTTTGTGACAGAAGTATTAGTAGAAACTTTCCGAAATCCCAGTAATGACTCCGTTGGAACACCTTCCTAATGGCACACACAGCAGGAAACCAGGGTTGGGTGTCCAAATGACCTCACAGCCAGTAGTGCTTTGTTTGTCTGTCTGTCTGTCTGTTTGGTGGGCTGGTTTTGTCTTCCTGATTAGACGGTAAGCAACAAAACTGAAGCCAGGTGAGTCTAACAGTGAAGACCACATCGCTGGCCTGCCTCTGTGATCTCAATGACAATCTGAGCAAGGATGTCACCGTTGAGCAGGCAAGCGAGGGGCTAGTCCTCAGACACAGACTGGGAGGACCTATCTCTTGGTGTCATCTAGTGGCTGTATTTCATCACTGCATAACAGCATGCCCTCGCTGGTGTTCTGCGCCCAGGGTGTGCTGTGCATTGGTTTCTGACCGCCTGCAGGGAGAGGAGCTGCCCTTGCTAACACCCCAGGAAGGTCAGCCGCGATCACGTGTTTCTGGACTCTTCGCCCTGGCCCTGCGCTGTGCCTGCGCCTCAGGTCACGACCCCTAGATGGGATGCTCAGTCAGGCGCCCTGGTGAACAGGTGCTGTCTGCTGCTCCATTTAGGCTGCAAGGCTGAGTGACTGGATGCTGTGCAGGGACGCCCACAGCCCATGCCTGAGGTGTTTCCTCCAAGCACTGTGACAGACGGAGCTGACAGGCTAAGCATCTGATTGCACATGGCCATGTGGGCGCGTCCCAGTGTGAGGGGCGAGTCCCCTGACCCTCCTGTCACCCACTCTCTCTGTCTCCATCCCAGACTGGAACGCTGAACAGCCATCCCCGGGAAATGTGAGTGACAGCCACTTCTCCTCCACGGTGCTGAAATGTCATCTCCGATGCTCCGGTTCCTTTAAGACGAACTCTAATTTCTAGCAGAACTTTTCAGCTCTGAAAGTTAAGGACAGCCAGGCTGGGATGACAGAAATAAATTATCCAGGTAATTAGGGCTAACAACTCACTTTCTCTTACTCCCACGCACATGCAAGAATAGGGCTCAATTATTTCTAATTCAGGTAATTTTTTCTTAAAAAAAAAAAGGACTTTCTGCAAAACTGCTGTTTGAATGGCTCAAAAGTATCATCATTAAGGAAGGAAATTATTAACAAATTATGATCATGAAATTTACAAATGTCAAAAGGTTAGTTTCTGTCATCATGTCCAATGTAACAAAGGTTAGGCATGATAAAAAACATAAAAAATGAGTGTGACACTCATTCTCAATTTCCAATAATTACTTGATATTTTTAGGCAAATTTAAAAAAAAATATCAATGGAATTATCAATGTCACATACTTATAGCTGCTTTATGTTATAAGGTGAACATTTCTCCTGTTGTTAAATTAACCATTATTTTTATTGATATCTGTTATTTCTGTCCACAGGTCTTGAATTTCTAGATGTCTTACAAGCACACATTGACAATAATAATTGAATGGGAATATCAATGGATAGAAATTTCTACTTGCCTTGGCTATAAATAAATTGCTACTGATAGTATTTTTGAAATGCAGATGTATGTACTATACATGTAGGTATACAGAAGTCTATAAAGCATATGTGTGTTATATGTAAGCATGTATGCATTATCTACATACACACATATACACTGAGTGGCCAGATTATTATGATCTCTGAACGCATAATAATCTGGCCACTCAGTGTGTGTGTGTGTGTGTGTGTATGCATGCATGAATTGTGCATGGGTGTGGTCCGGCCAGCCAGGCCAGGGGGAGGGGACATGGGCAGTTGGCCAGCCTGCTTGCTGGTCGAGCTCCTGGTCGAGGGGACAATTTGCATATTAGCCTTTTATTATATAGGATATACACTGAGTGGCCAGATTATTATGTGTTCAGAGATTATAATAATCTGGCCACTCAGTGTATATCTCCAACAGAAACACTCTCAGTTCACACACACATTATTCCAAAATACATAGGAGCAATTCGTGTTCTGCATGTCCCCTCAAAACATACCACCTTCCTTCCAATTCTGATCACGGTGCTACACGTTATTCCATTGTATAGAGCAGGTGAGTGAGAGTAATGAAATTGTTCTATGGGACTGCATGTGTTTGTACCATTCATAAATCTCTCAGCAGATTGATTCCACCTACAGGAACGATCCCAAGTCTGAATCATAACACCTATCCTAATTTCAGACCATTCATCCGTTTTCAACGTCTGTTTCTCAATAATAACACAGGATAACCACAAGCTTGCTGCAATCCACACCCTTAAGACAGTTTTCCTTTAAGAGGGACACTCCAGGGACAAGCGAGCTTCCTGTTTCTCTAGAATCCTTCCTGGCTCAGCCACACGTGCAGCTAAACACTGTGCAGCTCAATAAAGGCCCAGAAGATAGGAGCACACGTGTCGTGGGCTCCTGGGCTTCTTCCAGAGGAACGGACATGCCCGTCCTTCCTTCTCTCACTAGCTGCTAGGATTGCTGGGTTTCAGCCACCATCGTGGCATGACATTGTGGCAAAGCAGTGAGGAAGAGTTATCTGGATGGATGCCTCAGACAACGGATTGGTTGTGTACTGCTCATCTCTGAGCGACTTTAGCGTGAAAGGGAAATGAAATTTTATCTTGTTGTATTAGTTTTCCACAGCACCGCAATCATTGACCACAAACGTAGCGACTTAGAATAGCATCCAGTTGTTACCTCTCAGAGTCCACGAGTCAGAATCCAGGCGTGGTTTAGCTGTGTCCTCTTCTCAGTCTCACTAGATTGAAATCAAGGCACTGGTTGAGATCGCAATTTCATATGATGCTCTGAGGCCTCTTCCGAGCTCATCGGTGTTGAGATTTCAGGTCATGGTGGTTGTAGGACTGAAGTGCACGTTCCCCAGGTCTTGGAGAATGCCCGAAGTCTTTGCCACAGCATCTTCTCCACGGTCCTCTGATGACACAGCTGAGTAGTGAGGAACTTGGCTCTGATGTTATTTTGATGAAGGAACTTTACACCAAAGTTGACCCTGGCAGCTAACTGTGCTGAACTTGGGAGGGGAATCCGTGCACTCACCCAGCTCCTACACTACAGCCTAGTTATATTTTTCTGTATATTTTGTCTTTGTCGTAGGTCCTAAGACCCACACTCAGGCTCACTGGGGCATTGCAGTAAACTCACAGGGATGCCATAAGCTATTTAAAATTTTAAAAGTCTGAAAGAAACACAGTCATACTCAGCACCTGTTGGAAGTATGTGAACTCTGAGCCTAAGAGGGTTCACAGTTTTGTATGAGATGGGGCTGGCAGATATGAAGTCATCATACCCTCACAGAGCCGAGTGTTCAGTGGTTACTGTAATAAAAAGATAGCACTATGTATAACTCAATGTAAAACAGGAAGTGGGTGTGGCCATGTCCCATCTGATTCCAACGCTTAGGAACTTGTGCAGCGTCCAACAGGTCTATGTGTCTCATTACTGAGTAATCTTGGTTGTTTAAGAAGGAAGTAGCATGTTGCTTTTTCTTTACATGTATGTGTGTTATTTATATATATACTAAGTTATTAGAGCAAAAATACTTATTAAATTGTTTGCACCTCACCGCTTACCAGCTAGAATGTTAGTTATTTCTCTCTAGAGTCACCGTGAAAGAACTCATTCAGAAAATAAGAGGTCTACAAACAGAACATTTGGAACCCTTCGGTAATGGCATTTCGAGTCGTCTGTAAGCTCCACGTGGTTAGGGACCAAGGTGCTTTGTTTACTGTTCCATTCCCAGCACTTCCTGTAGGGCTCCCATATCATTACCACTCAAATACAGGTGTTGACTTCTTTTATTCAGCAATCAAGTGACGTCAATGGGTCTGATAAGTAAGCCAGTCACAGCGGGCATGGAAAGTCAGAGGAGCTAAGCCTCCCAAGAAAGATCTGCTTCTCAGTGGAAATGGAAGGCGTGGATGGATTTTGAGTGGAAAATCAGTTTTGGCAGAGGCTGCATTTATTATGTGCATGACTCTGCATTTTGATCTTTTTAGAAATAAGACAAAGCAATTTTTGAAATCATTTTTGTGTTCCTGCCAGTAATAAAATGCTCATCAAGCAAGAAATACATTGATTTGAAAGTCAAAGAGGTAAGTTCTTGCTGATACCTGTGCACAAAAATGTTTCCTCTTAAAATTGTGATTCAAGTAAAAATCAACCCTGTATGCTTAACCTTTTCATGAAGTAACAGGTGGCACATAGTCCAATAAAGACAAAATATTCCAATTTTTCCAGTGAATAAATATTCCAGTTATTGTTGCCACATGATAAAGTACCAGCGCCCCCAAACTTAGTGGCTTAAAATTACAATTTACTCTTCTCTCTCAAAATTCCGTGGGTTCACTGGATTCAGCTAGTCAGTTCTTGGGGTCTCTCAGGAGATTACAGCCAAGTGTTGGCTGAAGCGGGTGGCTGGATGAGTGGGATGTTTTCTTCCCTCACATCTGGCACTTGAGCTCGGATGGTTGGGAGAGTTAGGGTTGGTGGCTGTATCTTTCTTTTTTTTTTTTTTAAATATATTTTATTGATTTTTTACAGAGAGAAAGAGAGAGGGATAGAGAGTTAGAAACTTCGATGAGAGAGAAACACCGATCAGCTGCCTCTTGCACAACCCCTACTGGGGATGTGCCCGCAACCAAGGTACATGCCCTTGACCAGGATCGAACCTGGGACCCTCCAGTCCGCAGACCGACGCTCTATCCACCGAGCCAAACCGGTTTTGGCAGGTGGCTGTATCTTTCACAAGGCCTCTCCTCACAGTCACCTTGTGTTTCTGGTGGTGTCACGGTAGTCCAACATCACACAGCCACTTGCTTCTGGAGCAAGAATCCCAAGGTAGGAAAGCCAAAACTGCAAAGCTCTTCATCACCTAGCCTTGATCTCACTCAGCATCATTTCTGCTGCTCTGCAGGAGCGCTCAGCCAGATTCAAGGAGAAGGGACTACGCAAAGACACACGTGCTGGGAGGTATGTGAATTGTGAGGACATTTCTGAAGATTAACTACCAAAGGAAACAGTGATGCAATTTTAAGAAGCTCACAGAGCAGAGAGGTTATACGTGGTGACGTGTTCTATGCATATGTAATTGGCCACTTTGAAGAAAAAGTTGATGCCCATCCATCAAAGAGAACTGACGTAGAGTTAGTTACCGAAGACAAGACAAGCTCTTCTGACATTGGACAATGTGGACATCTTTATGACTGAGTGAGGTTGTTTCCTATTTTTACAAACTAAGGAGGAAAACTACCCTTTTTATACTGACCATATTTGGGGATAATTGTTCCTTTAACTTGTTCACCACTTGCTTCAATCTGCTAAATTTGATGAAACTGATCCTGAGTGATTATTATTAAAATCTGATAAATATTTCCACTTTTCCAGTGGGGAATAAAATCTCAGAGCTTACCTATATGCAATAAGTATACAATCTCAGTTTTAATGGATCTGTAAAAATGACTAATCAATTACTTTTTAAAATATTACAATTTATCTTTTGTAAAACGGCTCTTCTGATGAATCTGTTGCTAAATCCTTATTTTCCGGTAGGACAAATTCCTGCATAGGAAATACTTGAGTTAAAAGATCAGTTTTTTCTTTCAGCTTTTGACACAGTTGCTTTTCTGCCTCTAGAAGACGTGTACCAAGTCACAGTCCCACTTCATACGAATGCCAGCTCCCCTCCCACGTGCCTCCACTGGCTACTATGTGAGCCGGTGTACACTGATTTTGTATGAAGAGTCCCTCACTTTAAAAATCTGCATTTTATTATTACAGCAATTAAATACCTTTCGTACGTTTATTTGTCAATTCTTGCTTCTTGTTAGTTATGCCGCCATATTATTACCCACTTTTCCTAGGAGTGTTAGCTATTTTCGATTTTAACAATAAAATCTCTTTATATAGTATTGGGAAAACCCTTTACCTGTCAGTCTTTCCATAAATGATTTTCACAGTTTGTATTTGCTTTTTAAAATCTATTCAGTGTGTGCTTGGCGATGCAGATGTTTAAAAATTATATAATCAAATCTATCTATATTTTAGTATTTTATGCAGAAATAGCTTTGCTACATAATTATTTAAAATTTTGTATTTCATCTTAGGCCTTTAGTGATTTTTGCCTCAATCTTTTTTGTTTAAATTTTTTTCCTTTTTTTTAATTTTGAAATATCTATATTCTTATGGAAAGTTGCAAGCATAGTATGAGAGGTCCATGAAGCTTTCAATAAACGTCCTTTAGTGGCAACATCTTATATAACGATAATACAATATCAAAACTTCAATGAAGGACTGGATAAAGAAGATGTGGTATATATATATATATACAATGGAATACTAGTCAGCCATAAGGAAAGATGAAATACTGCCATTTGCAACAACATTCACTTAAATGGTCAATTCTTCTACAAATTTATGTAAAGAATGGGGGTGTTAGAGGTGGGAAAATAAATGCTTTTGTAGGACACACCCAATTGTGCTTATCTCTCACCTGTGTTCAGAACCAACTAAAAAATAATGCTGGTGAGTCTGCAGATTGGACGGCCAAAATTTCAAGTTACTGATAAACGTTGGACTGAGCACTGTGATTTAGAACAAACACCAAATGCACTTCCTATCTCTTTGTCTCCAGGGTCCAGAAGTGACAACTGCCCTTTGAGCGGGTGCTTACCCAGGAAAGAATGAAGGGGTAAGAGATTAAATTCCTCAAGTCGGAATTTTTGATGGATTAGACCTACTCACTTGAGATGTTTGGATCAATGGCTGTCAGGACCAGCCAGGTCACCTGGATGGGCAGGAGGGAAAAAATCTTTCTTCAGGGAAAGAAACGGCAGGAGTGGGAGAGAAGGATTCCCCCTTCTGACACTGGAGGAGAAAATTCTGGAGGACACGTGGTCCGTGTATCTTACCACACTGACCCTACTTTTGTTATGCCTCTCTGAGATGTTTAGATCACTGTGCATTGCCGCTTGCTGGCTGGGAGACTTGGAAAAGACGATTTTCCCTCTCTAGGTATCAATTTTTCAATATGTACAATGGTCATTATGGTCGGACCTACTTTAACAGATTCTCGTAGGGATTGAAGGGTGTACTTCATGCCCAGTCCTCATCACAGTGCCTGACACATGACAAACGTTGACTATTTCATAAAGCGAAGCCATGTCTGCACGTATGCAGCGTGATCTCACCTGTACCGGAAACCGGGCGATGTGTGACCAGCCCAGGCCAAGTTAAACTCTTGGCCTAACGGCGTCTAAAATTACTATATGTGATGATTGGTCTGGAAGGTTCAAGGACTGAGGAGAATTACGTTAACTATACTGCTGACTCTTGGTATTTACTTTCTAGCAAAAAGTAAAAATAAAAAGTAAAATCTGATCCTTGGCCAAAAGGAAAATTACTGCAAAAAGACAAAGTCCCTTAGAACAGAAAACAAAACAAAAAAAAAAAAAAAAAACAAAAACAGGCAATTGCTGAGGTTCAGAAGCAAGAACTGATCTCATGCTAAACTGAAGGAACAAATGGCAGCCTTTTTTTGTTTTCTGGTCTTCGCCCAAGGATATGCCTATTGATTTTAGAGAAAGAAAGGGGAGAGAGAAAGGGAAGCATCAATGTGAGAAACAGCGAAGTTGCCTCCTGTAGGCACCCAGTCAGGGACCCAACCAGCAGCCTGCGTGTATGCCTTGAATGGCAATCGAACCCGCAGTCTTTGGTGTATGGGACGGTGCTCCAGCCAACTGAGGCCCGGGCCGGGCCCGCATGTCCTTTTCCTCAGCCCTTCAGAGAGGCAAACCCACCGAAGTGTGTTTCAATCATCTTCTTGCCTCTTGGTGCCCAGCTGGAGAGAGAGTGGCCCTGAAAGAAGTTTTCAAACAGGACCACCCCAGACAGAGGAGCCTGCAATTTAACTGAACAACTTCCCCAAAGGGCACACAGCAGAGGAGAGGTGGTCTCCATGGGCAACTGATGGGGGTTAGAAAGGGCTCATTCATTCCAGGAAGCCTAAGAGCCACATGCAGATTGGGGGGATGGTTTGCTAGTCAAAGACCACTGAAGATCCCAGACCAGATGGTCTAGTGCAGAGATTCTCTCTGAACTTTAACCAACACAGTGCTGTCAGCATAAGCAATCGTCAATAGAAGAATTCAGTCTATTTTTTCCAAGATAAAATTTCCAGTGGAAAACACATGGACTCTTAATATTCATGGAATGAAATCATCGCTTCTCTCCCGACAGCACAGACTTGGCCAGCTTCTAAGGACCTCCATGGAAGGAATTAATGTACATTTCTGGAACAATGTCGCTAATTTAATTTTTATGCCTATTTCTACACTGTTACCTGGCCCATCCTAGATTTATTTGGTTGCTAGTTCGTTAGCTGGTTAAGTAGCTGGTTACTTATCTACCAGTAATATTGCGTCCATTAGAGCAGTGGTTCTCAACCTTTCTAATGCTGCGACCCTTTAATACAGTTCCCCAAGTTGTGGTGACCCCCAAACATAAAATTATTTTTGTTGCTACTTCATAACTAATTTTGCTACTGTTATGAATCGTAATGTAAATATCTGTGTTTTCCGATGGTCTTAGGCTCTACAGCAGCGGTTCTCAACCTGTGGGTCGCAACCTGTGGGTTGAGAACCACTAGCAACGTCGCGAGCTTAGGTGAGTTTGTCATTGTGCGAACATCACAGAGTACACTTAACACCTCAATGGTCTAGCCTACCTACTACACACCTAGGCTATGTGGTCCAGCCTATTGCCCCTGCCCTGCACCCCTGAACAGCATGTTTACTGTGCAAAACAACAGGAGAGTAAAGCAAGTACGAGAGAAAAGGATGCCAGTGGGAGACACAGTAAGCGGGAGACGTCGAGGCTTCTGCCAGCCTAACATGCCTACATGATGTTTTACAAAAATCCTTTTTTTATATAAGAAAGTATACTCTAAAATAACACCAAAAAGTATAGTATTGTAAATGCATAAGCCAATAAACTAGTAGTGTATTATCATCATCAAGTATTATGTACTGTATGTAACTGTATGGCAGCACAGTAGGTCTGCTCACACCAGCATCTCCACAAACACCTGAGTCATGCATTGAGCTATGTCATTAGGGAAGCTATGATGTCACTAGCTGCATTGATCTATGTCATTAGGGAAGCTATGATGTCACTAGCTGCATTGAGCTATGTCATTAGGGAAGCTATGATGTCACTAGCTGCATTGAGCTATGTCATTAGGGCAGCTATGATGTCACTAGCTGCATTGAGCTATGTCATTAGGACAGCTATGATGTCACTAGCTGATAGGCATTTTTCAGCTCCATTATAATCTGATGGGACCACCATTGTATATGTGGTTCTTTGATGACCATGATTTTGTTAAGCAGGGATGAATGTACTTTATTATTCTAAATCCAAAATCTATCTGGCTGTTATTTCTTCGAGTATGTTTGACCTCAAGATAATTCCTCATTTTACTTTATTGGTCTTTTTTTTTAATTCATAAAGTGCCCCAAGCAACAGTGCATTTCACACTTACCTACAGTGCTCTTAATGAGGTTACAGGCTCATACAACTCGAGTACTACGGAGGAAGCACAATGTGCATGTTCTAATAGTAAATGGGCAAGTGGCACGTTGAGTGTTCACTGCAGGGCCTTTTTAGGTACAGGGCAATTGGAATAACACTGCAGCATTATTTTCCAAAATGTTCCTTTAGGAAGGCATTCCTGCACTAAGAGAAGATAAACAATATATAAAAATAGTATACATTTTTAGTTAGATTGGTTCAGGTATTTTGTGTCCGAGGATGCATTCTGGTCTTACAATTACATGGCCCCAAATTAATATTTTTATGTACACTAAACATTTAGGGCACTTAAAATCTCTTTATCATACTCAATTAAAAACTTATGTCCAGAACGTCACCATCCAAATCATATGCTAAGTAGTGTGCAGGGAAAGGAATGTTTGAGTACCTATCTAAAAGCCAGGCAAGAATTAAATTGCTCATAAGCATCAATTAATATATAAAAAAACAAAACACTTTTCTCATGATTCTATTTTCTTTCTATTTCAGTTTTTACAAGTTGGTTTACCTTTCCACTCACTTGTGGATATTCTTGTATGAATTGCCCATGAAATAAAAACATTTCTTGAAATATATGTTTACCTTTAGAATGTTGTGTCTTTACATTACCTCAGGTCCAGGCAAAATTGCTATATTCCAAATGCCCTCTGAAAAGCTTCAAAATGCACTGGATCAAAATGTAAATATTTTCTTTGGTCCTTGTGATGCAAAAATCTGAGCGCCTTTGAATTGCCCCACTGTTCGGGGCACAGGGACGTCTGTCCCGCGTCCAACATGACCCCACGCGTTCTAGAGACTGGAGAGGTTAAAAGCCGTCTACTCTTCCCCCGGTCACGCCTCCACCCCGTGGGGCCACACTCTCCCTGCCAGGCCCGCGCTGTGCCAGCACGCACGGTCCCGACAGCACATCAGATCGCCGGGAGCTGGTGCTGACTGAGCCCCGCGTGGGGACCACTGGGAGCCCACGGGACAGAGTAAATGCACACGTGCTCCCGGCCTTGTTTGTCGCTCAGACCTGGTGCTGCGGTTGGTTTAGTAACATAAGCAACCCCCGATTTCACAGAATTGTGAATGTCAGGAGTAAAGCTCTCTGTCACGTCACAACTGAAGTCCGCCTCAGTGGTTTTAAATGAGCCAGAAGCCCTAGCTGGCGGGGCGCATTGGATAGAGCATCGGGCTGATGACTGAAGGGTCCCAGGTTCGATTCCGGTCAAGGGCACATATTTGGTTGCAGGCTCCTCCCGGCCCAGGCCCGGATGGGGGCTCATGCAGGAGGCATCCAATCGATGTGTTTCTCTCCCATCGATGTTTCTCTCTGTCTTTCCCTCTCTCTTCCCCTCTCTCTAAAAATCAATGAGAAAATACCCTCGGGTGAGGATTAAAAAAAAAAAAAGAGAGATGGAAGATGCTGACGACGCCTTGCCATACCAGCAGTCAGCAGCTGTGCATCGCTGCAGGTTGCCCAGGACCAAACCAGAGAGGGTTGGACCTGCATTACCACCATTTGTCCACCATCCAGAACTGAAATACCATTGCTGACATGTACACATAAGGAACTGGTCGACATTGAAATTGGGTCTCAAAAGAACTGTTGGCCCAGAAAGAAACTCACTACAGACTGATTCATTTGCCTGTCAGCATCACCATTATTGCTTGTCTCATTTTCGGTTCTTATAAGTGTATTTCTAGTATCACATGATCTCACTCATCTAGGGGAAATAATGAACAACACAAACTGATGAACAAAAACAGACCCGGAGACAGGGAAGCACCGATCAGACTGTCAAACCTCAGAGGGAAGGAGGGGAGGGGAGGGGGTAGGGGGGAGAGATCAACCAAAGGACTTGTATGCATGCATATGAGCCTAACCAGTGGTCACGGACAACAGGGGCGTAGGGGCATGCGTGGGGAGGGGTTTGGGATGGGAATGGGGGGATGAGGACAAATATGTGATACCTTAATCAATAAAGAAATTTAAAAAAAGAGATGGAAAGGAACTAAGCTTGGCTCCCTGTGTCCTCTCCCTGTGAGCCCAGCACCCACCTCCCATTGTGTCCGTGAGTCACGTCCCCAAGGGCTGCACCGACAGGCACCTCTGGGCACCTCCACCCCACACTCTCCATGTCACCTCCTGTGTCCTGCCTGGGAGGCTGTGGTCTGATGCCAGAGGGGGACACCGAGGCACAGGGAGCCCAGCCATGTGTTCCAGGGGCAGCCAGTGCTCCCCGCAGCGGCCGGGTTTTAGCTGAGGCCCCGGCACGGCAAAGGCAGTGTTTTTCCATGTTTCTGTCTCTGCTGTCGCTGTGGCCCTAGGAGTTTGTGTGTGCGAGTCAGTGTGTGTGTTTGTGTGTGAGTGTGAGTGAGTGTATATGTGTGTGTGTGTGAGTGTGATAGTGTGTGTGTGTGCATGTGTGTGAGTGTGTGTGAGAGTGTGTGAGTGTGTGTGTGAGAGTGTATTTGTGTGTGTGAGTGTGTGAGAGAGTGTGTGTGAGTGTGTATGTGTGAGTGTGTATGTGTGTGTGTGTGTGTGCACGCGCACAAGCACGCACCCTGCATCTCCCCAGCCTGCCCAGGTTCCGACATTAAAATAAAACTCAATTTCTCTCATTCGAGGAGAGAGGACATATGTACATGAACTTCCTACACAGCTGGGAAAAAAATAAAAACCTGCTACTCTACGTTTCATACAACGTCGCAGCTGGCAAGACACTTAGAGCCAATGACCTCATTTTGTGTTTCCAAACAACAGCGGGTACAATGATGGTATGAATTTTCACATCGAATGAAGACCAGTGAGACAAGGAAGTGTAAGGAGGTGGCAGAGGGCTAAGCATGGAAAAGTAACAATGTTCTATGGCCCAACACAAATGAGAGCAGCATGAACGTCAACAAGAAACAAACAAACAACACGGCCCTGAGGGGAGCACGGCCCTGAGGGGAGCACGGCCCTGAGGGGAACAGGGCCTTGTGGCCGCTATTTGTCAGCTGGGAACCAAACACCTCAGTCCTGGCCCGCAGGACCCCGGTTCTCTCATTTTTAAATTAAGGGATTAAATTAGAGAAAATTCCGGAGGATGCTAAGAGCATTGAGCCTCTATTTTAGCACAGAAATCTCTAATCTAGATCATGTTTCCTAAAGTCTAGCTCTTACCCCCAAATTATTCCAATGCCACCCCCACCCCAGAGCTTGTGTTCCCTGGCCACCACTGCCCCAGGCCCTCAGTGTGCCCACTGGGCTGGCACTGTATACACGTAGGTATGAAGTCCTAGGAGCAAAGCAGAAAACACACAGTGAGCCCAGGTAAGCGCAGCAGCTCCAGCGGAGGGATGTGAGGTCACGAGGAGCATCCCATCCGCACACACACCTTTCAGTCTCACGTGGGACATTCCTGTTCATGACAGCCATGGCCGGCCCTGCCCACAGCAATTTTTCATCCATCCACCCACACCCAGCGGTCCCTGCATGTACTAGTCTGCTCAGGCTGCCCTAACAAGGTATCACAGACAGGGTGACATTTTTCTCCCAGTTCTGGAGCCTAACAGCCCAAGACAGGCGTCCTCAAACTACGGCCCGCGGGCCACAGGTGGGTGTTTTTGCCGTTTTGTTTTTTTACTTCAAAATAAGATATGTGCAGTGTGCATAGGAATTTGTTCATAGTCTTTTTTTAAACTATAGTCCAGCCCTCCAACGGTCTGAGGGACAGTGAACTGGCCCCCCGTTTAAAAAGTTTGAGGACCCCTGGCCCAAGATCATGGTGCCAACAGGGTTGGTGTCGGATGCAGACAGCCACTTTCTTGTGTCCTTACACAACTTTTCCTCTGGGCATGGAGAGAGGGGGAGAGAGAGAGAGTGCATGGGGTTGAGCTGTCTGTTGTTTCTCCTTCTTATAAGGACACTGATTCTGTTGGATTAGGGCCCCACCCTTATGACCTCCCTTAACCTTAGTTATGTCCTTAAAGGCCCTGTCACATTGGGAGCTAAGGATTGAACACATGGATTTGACAGGGGAGGGGGGTGGCCAGGGCAAGTGGCACAAGTCAGCCAGCAAGGTCCCAATTATTCGACTTCTCTCTCCACTTCCTTCTCTTCTCTCTCCACTTCCTTCTCTTCTCTCTCCACTTCCTTCTCTTCTCCCTCCACTTCCTTCTCCTTTCCCTTCCTTGCTCTCACGCTCACTCTGCGAGTGCCCGGAGACATCCGGACTCTCCTTTTCCCAGCGCCCCGAGTCCTGATGCTGAACTTGCATCCCAAGGCGGCCACTGATGTGGGAGTCAAGGGCGCAGAGGGGAGGGAAGAAAGCTCCCATTGTCCCATCCTTTGGCTCCCTTCTTTAAACATCGCCGCAGACAGAGCGCTTTTCTCTGCTGCCCTGGCTTTTTGAAGAAAAAGAAAGCAATATAATTAAATCTCCCAACTTAAATAAACGAGTATTATTGGCAGAACCTCCTCATTTTAGAAGGTTTTCATGACACAATGACAGGGGAATATAAAACATTGTGAATTCTCAGGAAAATACTGTAAATATACAAAGCATCAAAGTCCAGTCTTTATTGATACACAGTGACCAAAGAATCTGCTTTCAAACTTGGCCAAAATATCAAAACTCCTGTTTCTGTTAACCAGACCGAAGTTTTGCAACTTGGAATACACATAGTTTTGCAACGATCCGGTGCCTGGCACAGGGCGAGGCCCATAGCAGGTATTTCTTAGCCGATGCTTGTGAAGTGCATGAGCTCACCAGGTAAGCGGAATTATTATGGAAAACTGAATTTGAGAAGAGTGAGGTTGCCCAGCCGGTGTGGCTCAGTGGCTGAGCGTCGACCTAGGAACCAGGAGGTCACAGTTCGATTCCGGGTCAGGGCTCATGCACGGTGGTTGTGGGCTCGGTCCCCAGTGTGGGGAGAGCAGGGGCAGCCGGTCAGTGATGGTCTCTCAGGCCTCCTGGGAAAACGCATGCTCACGCTTTGTAGAGCAGCTGAGGTATTAGTTCCAGGCCTTAGGGTTCACAGGAGAGGGGGACACCCTCCCCTCCTGCGCGGAGCCCCGTGTCCCCGCTGGGCCTCACTTCAAACTGCCCTTCTCCCGGATCGCGTCCAGGCTGAGGGGAGGCGGGCTCTGGGCTCTCTCTTGAGAAAGTCAGGATTCAGGGGGGCAGTGGGGTCCCCTCCTGGCGCCGAGAACAGCCACACAGCTGGGGGGGGGGAGACTGGAGGGACGGATGCGCGGGCACTGCCAACCAGGGATCTCCCAGCGTGGCTGCAGGGGAGGCCGGGAGGAGGCTCGGCAAGAGCCAGGTTTGGTGACTCTTCACCTGACTTTTCCGGTCCCGCCACCATCTCTAAAGACCTATTTTTAAAAGTTTCAAACGCTTCTGGAACACCACGCTGCTCCTACTAAAACGTGATGGCGGGGTTTTAATTATAAATCATCCAGAATGTTCTGAAATATTTCCCTTCAAACAATCTGTTCTGATGAATGTGAACGCAGTCGGTGCCTTCCCGGGCCACCGGGACCCCCAATGACAGATGTGCTTCGTGTGAACCAGTGTGACCTGACCGTGCGGTGAGTTTGAGAGGCTGATCTCCGGGCCTGAGGAGGAGGCGCTGGGTGTGTGATCGGGTCCGACCTGCCCTCCGAAGGGGCAGCGGGAAGGCCCTGAGCAGCGGCCGCCTCTGCCTGGCCGTGGAGAGCTGTGCCCAGCACCCGCGTCACTAGGCGTCCTCGGCCCGGTCCCTGGCAACGGGCAGCCCCTTCCCGGGCGGCGCCTGCATCCCGGCGTTTTCGTCGTTCAAGGCAGTCTCGCTCTTGCCCAACGGGGGGCTTGAAGGTTGGGGGTTGACATGGAGGAGGGAGGCTGAATGTGAGGCCTCAGCACAGACGGATGTCGCAGACCAGGCACGGGCATCGGTACGTCCCGCCGGGAACTGCAGCTGGAATGCTGAGTGACATGAGAAGTCACAGCTGTCCTGGGCTGGGAGGCCCCGGGGTCAGAGGCACAGACTCTGGCGTCCACATCAGGCTCAGACCCTGCGGGCTCTCCCCCCGTCTCGCTGGGTGTCCTTGACTAATTTACTTCACCCATATTTACCTCAGTTTCCCCATCTGTAAAGTGGGGTAACGTAGAGCTAATACCCAATCCATAGCGGGCTGCAGTGACGGCACAGTGTATAGTTGATGACAAGCCCGGGGCCTGTCCTCAGGGCTCCATAAACGCAAGTGGTGTGATAATGAGGGGCATGGCCTGCACTTGGCGACATCATAGAGGTGTGGGTCACAACCCTACCTGCACCCTGTGATCACCGAGGGCACTGCGGAGGCACACCCATGCCCGGGTCCACCCCCGAGACGGGCTCAATGTAAAGCTCCCCAGGAGAGTTCAATGTGTAGCCAGGCTTGAGACCCTCTGATTGCCAAATCTGTAAGGGCTTTGCTAAAAGCGAAACCAATGCCCTCGCTGTATAGGTGGTGATCCGTCTCTGACCATTTTCAGTAAGAGACAGAGAACCCTGGCTTTCTCCTCCACCGAATATGTCAGAACCTGGCGTGTCCCCTCTGCTCACTTTAGGGATTTTGTAATTTATTGAGTTAACTGATAATGAGACCGCATAGCAAGGTGGTTAAAAGAATATGGTTAGTGCACCAGGCTCCTTTCATGGGGTAGCGTTGCTACAGCTACGCTGTGGGATGCTTCTTACTGGGAAGCTGCAGCAAATAGGGAAAAGAGTTATTTTTATTAGAAAAAACACATGTATCTGGTGGCCGTTTGTTTGTCTTCTTTGGGAAAATATCTATTCAGTTTTTCTACTTATTTTTTAAAATATATTTTTATTGATTTTAGAGAGGAAAGGAGAGGGAGAGAGAGATGAAAATATCAATGATGAGAAAGAATCATTGATCGGCTGCCTCCTGCACGACCCTCACTGGGGATGGAGCCCTCAACCCAGGCATGTGCCCTGACCGGGAATTGAACTGTGACCTCCTGGTTCATAGTTGAAGGCTCTACCCCTGAGCCACACCTACTGGGCTGCTTATTTTGTAATCAGACTTTTGAAATGCATTGAGCTGTATGAATTCATTATTTTGGATATTAATCTATCAGATTTATGATTTTCAAATATTTTATCCCATTTATGAGAACATGGATGAAACTGGAGGGAATCATGCTAAATAAGAGAAAGGGATATACTGTGATATCACTTATGTGTGGAATCTAAAAACACTGAACTCAGAGACACAGAGAGTAGACGGTAGTTACCAGGGGCTGAGGTGGAGGGAGGGAGGGGTTTGCTGGTCAAAGGGTACAGACTTCCCCTTCCATTTCCATAAGATGAATATATCCTGGGGACCTAGTGAACAGCTGGTGACTCTAGTTACTAATGGGCTATCTACTTGAAACTTAAGGGAGTCATCCTTAAAAGTTCTCACCACAGAAGAGAAAGGGAGGCCTGACTGGGGCTAGCTGGGGTAACCTCTGGCATGTAAACGGTGTATCGAATCCCCACACTGTCCATCTTACACCATCTCACAGTGGACAGAGAAGGTGCTGTGTCTCTGATCTCCAAAATCCTGTTATTGCTTTGGGTTCATCCCCAGGTCCAGGAAGCAAATGCATGCCTGCGACGTGCCAGTCTCTTAGGAACGAGTGCTGGACTTGGTACAAGTAGGGGACGGGCACAAACCCACCTAATGGGAGGGCTGGAGAGCTGCTCCCCACCCGCTCCCAGGCTGCCTGCCCCTCCGCGGGGCCCAGCCACACAGCTGCCTGCACAGTGCCACTCAGAGGTGGTGTGCCCGCCCCCCACCATCTGGACCACACCGCCCAGCCCAGCCTCCCGGGGGCTCCCTGTACTCAGTCCTGGTGGGGCAGTGGGGTGACAGGGACCCACAGGAAGGAGCCAGGTTGGCCCAAGCCAAGCACCCTGAAGGGTGAAGTAACCCAGGAAGGAATGGGGGGGTCCAAGGGAGTCTTGGGGGACTGAACTGGGGTGTCTTCTCAGGAAGCAGCAACAATTCAATGGAGCTGCTGTCCTCTCTAATCAAGTGGGGTGCAGCTTGCAAACACGCCTTCAAAATAGAGAATTTACACCTTAGGCCATGCCTCACTGTACCTGTTGTCAGACACTCCTGTCTGTTTTCTTTATCTTTTCTACGACACAGAATTGGCAGCATTTAAGGTTGGGTAAAAAGAAAGACCTCAGTAAATCCATCAGAGGGTCGTTTTCAAGCATTTCTGAATCTTTCCTTTTAAACCCAAAGTTTATAATTTTTTTAATAAAGAGTCCTCAATAAAAGAAAATAATTCTGAGATTAGTTTGTCTATCTATCCTTGATATATATCTATATATCTATATATCTATATATCTATATATCTATATATCTATATATCTATATATCTATATATCTATATATCTATATATCTATATATCTATATATCTATATATCTATATATCTATATATCTATATATCTATATACCTCTAGTTCTATCTCTCTCTCTCTCTCTCTCTATCTCTCTATATATATATATATATATATATATATATATATATATGTGTGTGTGTGTGTGTGTTTGTGTGTGTGTGTGTATATATATACACACACACACATATATATATACACATATATACAAACATATATATATATATATATATATATATATATATACATACACACACATACACATATATATATCTACACACACACACAAGATGTATTCTAACGTTCATTATTTCAAGAAAATTCACAGTTAGACAGGAGTGCCGGTAGGAGTTGGACACACGTTGCGTTTTTGTATGTGATACCAAGTTAAGGTCTGTCTAACAATTTGTACAAACCAATACTCTTAACGAAATTGAACTGCACCCAGACCGAAACCCCCAGACTCGCCCTCCTTCTGCCAGATGTTATTAGCAGCGAGTTAAAAGTGGGCCTGCTGTCACTGTGACCCCAGCTGACCTCTTAATTTCTTGAGTTCAAGTCCAATTAACCTCTAGGAAGAGGCACAACTGTTCTAACCAGACAAGTCAATAGAATCCAATAGTAATCATTTCATTTTCTGCCTTGTCAAAGGGCGGCCCTCCCACCTCACCCATTTCACACAAAGGTGGTCATTTATCACCGTTTGGAGAACTGTACCGAGCGGGGCCTGGCCTGTCTGAAGTACATCCATCAGGGCACAGACAGGGGCGGGAGCCGGGCTGCGGGCCTGAGAGCCCGCCCTGTGTGGGCAGCCTGCCGGTGGGCCTGCACCCGGGCAGGCCCGATGGAGAGCGGCTCCTGGGAAGAAGGCTGTCCCCTCCCGAGGAACAGAGAGCGCCTCCTCTCCGGGCAGTCAGCCGCCATGATGGTTCTTTTTTAAAGACAGGCTGCAAACGTAAATGGTGAAAATAACCTGGAAAAGGAATGGATTCGTACCACCAAACCCAGGTCCCATCTGGGCTGCTCCTGGCCCAGTGAGAGGCAGGGCACACCTGTGTAGTTCACATAACATATGGTTGACTTTGAACCAATTTCCTAGGCAGTTATTCACAAGTAATTTAAGACTTCATTGTGATATATATAAAATATATATTATAAAAGGCCAGTGGCTGGAACACCGGAATGACCAAATGACCAGTCACCAAGAGGTGCATTGATGGGTCCCGTGGCGGCAGTGGCAGGACTATATGCCCCCACTGTTTTGCATGCTGGGCCTCATATATATATACATACATACACACACACACACACACACACACACACACACACGCACGCGCACACACACACAGATATATTTCCAAATGTAGTTTTTATGAAATAAGAAATTTTTTTTTCTGGAAATGACATGTGTTACTCCAATATTAACATTCTTATGAACTGGCTGATTAGAAATTAAATTCTAGAAAGGATCTAAAAGCAAATTGTGTTCAAATATTTTCCAGTGCTTCCAATTAAATAAGAGGTCAGTATGAAAATCTGATAGTATTTTATTTCTATTCCTATGACAGGGATATGGAGATTATAGATCTATATCTATAATTTTCTTATGCTTTCATTTTTATCATTTAAGTTAATGTGAAAAATTATAAAGCAGAAACTGCTCCGACAGCCCATTAAAACTAACAAACAAAATTTCCCCCAATATAGCTTTTACTTCCATTTGGATCTTTGGGGACTCTGTGGGTTTAATTGATCTTTTCTTTTACAAAAAGAACTTCTGAACTAAGCATCACGGGGATCACTAATACACTGGACCCCCATGCCTTGCCCTTCATTTATGTCCCTTTATTATTATTTTTTACATTCCGTTTCTACTCTTCCCACCAAAGAACAGTACCTGCAAGGTGCAGACGAGGATATAACATTGGCAGAATCAGCAACTCCAGTCCCAGAGGGTCCTTGTCTAAAGGGAGACCACTCACAACATCGCGGACCCCGAGGTGTAAGGCATTTTCCTTGTTCTCTATAGCACCCTGTCCCTGGAACTGTCCCTGCAGATGGACATGGCCCTCAGCTATGCTGTCTAATCCAGTACCCAGTGCAGCCACGCGTGGCCATCGCACACCTGCCACAGGGACTCGGTGGCTGAGGGACTGTGAGCATAGCACCTAGCATTTCCGGTCCTCTCTGGCTGGGGCTTACTTAGCAGGATGATTCTGTCCTGGAGAGTCTAGCGAATACGCTCAGACTCTCAAATGTACAACTAACCTTCCCCTCTTGTTGCTGCCTTTACATTTTCACTGAGTTTGTGGCTTTACATTGTGTAATCAATAACCCATGCAGGGGCAGAATCTCACATAAACAGACCCGAGGCTCAGCATGGAGGGGAACATACCTGTGTGTGAATGAGAGGTATTTTCTTTTTAAAATATATTTATAATATATTTTATTGATGTCAGAGAGGAAGGGAGAGGGAGAGGTAGAAACACTGATGATGAGAGAGAATCATGGATCAGTTGCCTCCTGCATGCCCCGCACTGGGGATCAAGCCCGCAACCCGGGCATGTGCCCTTGACCAGAATTGAACCCTGACCTCCTGGTTCATAGGTCGACACAACCACTGAGCCATGCCATCCAGACTGAATGAGAGGTATTTTCAATAAGAGTTAACATGTGAAACTTAGTCATCTCCAAGAGACCTCCAGGGGCAGAGTCTCAAGGTGATCTGAATCGGGTGCACACGGATTAATTGGTAAATGTGAAGGATTTAGATTATTTTTGGCATAAGAAACCATTAATTCTTATATTTCATGCATGCATCCCTTAGAGTGAAGAGAATGTCTTATGCAAATAGGTTGACATCGGATGTAAATATTTAACATGCATAAAAAGATTGACATAAGTAAAAACCTAGGCAGCTTTTGATTTATTGTTACAGAGATATAACATATTGTTTCTGTGAATCAGTGAACTGTCCTCCAGTGACTGCTCACGTGCAGGAGACACAAAGCAGCGGTGAAAAAAATCTCTCTAATTTAGTTGTTCAGTTTCCTACTGTCTTGTATGAAAAGCTGCCTAATAGAATTTATAGTTGGAGAAACCTTTTAGGCAGCACTCTTTGTATTTTTTATTAAGTCTAAACTCAGAGAATCTACTTACTGTCAATTTTGCACAATGGTTATACTGCACAGCATATTTTATTTTAAATCTGCAGGACACGATGATAAATTGATAATTGACCCCGAGGCTGTGATAAGTACAGAGGCCCTGTTTTTCATTAGCACAGTCTTACCTCGTCATAAGGGAAAGGAGACCACTGCTAATTCAGCTCTGAGAAGGGAGCGATCAAGAACTTGTGGTTTTAAAACACACACCTAAAGCCAATTTTTAGTTGCGAACATTAAAAAAATGCAGTTATAGGAACACACGATGCCCAAGCCAGTTTGAGTCCTATGCTAATAAAGACAGCCTTGTTCATGTGTTTACTTAAAGAATTCCCAGCTAAGAAATAAACTAAATAATGTCAGGTAATACAATCCCTTTCGGTATTTCTGCTCAGGGGTCCCCAAGTGTAATTGTCTCACCTTGACGTTCCCACCCTGGGAGAGAGCAGTTCCCATCAAAGCTCACTCCTGTGGAGAGGTCACTTTAACATGCAACCGGAATCACCTACACTTACACCCCGCACGGAGCCTGCCCGGCCTCCCGGCACTGGTTCTGCTTCTTTAACAAATGAGCAGAGTGGGTCAGCGGCCTCCTGCTGCGAGCAAATCTACCACGGAGAAGGCAAAGCCTGCAAAGGCACAGTCACTGGTCCTGAGACCCAAATGCAGAACGAGCACTTCCAGAACATAACGTTCTATAAATGTAATAGCAGATATTAACCAATTGCTCTGTCCTTCCTCCCCCCCCCCAAAAAAAAAAAAATTAAAGAGATAGCATGAGGTGCAGCCAGTGTTGCTCAGTGGTTGAGCACCGACCTATGAAGCAGGAGGTCATGGTTCAATTCCTGGTCAGGACTTGCGGGCTGGATCCCCGGTAGGGGGCGTGCAGATGGCAGCCAATCTATGATTCTCTCTCATCATTGATGTTTCTCTCTCTCTCTCTCTCTCTCTCTCTCTCTCTCTCTCTCTCTCTCTCTCTCTCTTTCTCTCTCTCTCGCTTCCTCTCTGAAATTAATAACAATATATATTTAAAAAAGAGAGCATGAATTTGAAAATGTTAAAAAGACTATCAAGAAACATATGGCATTTAATAATGGTCTGGGAGGATGAGCAGAATTTTAATTGATAAGTAGGAGTTTTGTGTTTCAAAAACACCATCAAGAAAATGCAAACAAAACCCATAGAAACGGACAAGGTATTTACAAAGCTCATATCTAATAAGGGACTCGTATCTCTAATGAAGATATACAAAGGGCCAACAAGCACACGAGAAGATGCTCAACATCTTAGTCACCTGAGAAATGCAAATCAAAACCACAGTGAGATTCCACGCATTAGCTACTCAGATGGCCACGATAAACAGCGCGGGCAAGGATGTGGAACAGTTGCCGGTAGACTATAAAATGAGGTGGCCGCTTTGAAAAACAGCTTGTAAGTTAATTGAAAAGTTAAAAATAGAGTTAATATGTGAATCAGCATTCCACTCCTAAGTAATATCCGAGAGAATTTTAAAGTCTACACAAATCTTGTCCACAAATATTTCTACTAGCATTGTTCACAATATCCGAAAAGCAGAAACAACACAAATGGCAGTAAGTGATGAACAGATAAGTAAATATGGTATAGCCATGCAATGGAATAGCATTCAGCCATAAACAGGAATGAAGTATTTTATATGCTACAACGCAGATGAACTTTGAGAATATTCTAAGTGAAAGAAACCAGACACAAAGGTCATGTACTGTATGATCCCATTTATATAAAATTTCCAAAATAGGCAAATGCATACACACAGAACTGTGGTTTCCAGGGACTAGGAGAAGAAGGAAGTAGGGAGTTACTGCTATTGGGTCCAGGGTTTCTTTTTGGGGTGATATAAATATTCTGGAATTAGGTAATAGTGATGATTGCTTAGCTTTGTGAATATTCAAAGAACCACTGAATTGGACATTTAAAAGGATGGATTTTATGTTATATGCATTATATCTCAACTTAAAAAAAGACACAGGAAACCCTCTGGCTAAAGCAAGTGGATGGTACCAACAAAAGAGGGGAAAGGTGAGAAGGGACCAGATATGTTTGACAAAGGGTAAGTGATTATGTTGATTGTAGTCTAGGATGGAGATAAATATCAGTATATGTATACATACTAGAGGCCCGGTGCACAAGGTTGGTGCACACGGGGGGTCTGAGGGGGTGGGTCCCTCAGCCTGGCCTGCACCCTCTTGCATTCCAGAAGCCCTGGGGGTGTACGATTGCTGGGTTAGGCCTAACCTGGCAATCAGACATCCTGAGCGCTGCTGTGGAGGCAGGAGAGACGCCCACCACCGCCGATGTGCTCGCCAGCTGTGAGCCCAGCTTCTGGCCACACTGACCACCAGGGGTCAGCTCCTGTATTGATCGTGTGCCCCCTGGTGGTCAGTGCATGTCATAGTGACCAATTGTTCTGCTGTTCGGTCGATTTGCATATTAGCCTTTTATTATATAGGATGATGAGTGGGAGGTAGGAGTCAAAGATGAAGTGGTGGATGAAGGAGACATCAGGGAGGGCTTCGAAGGGCAGGCTAAGGAGTTCAGCATTTATTTGTTGCTATTGAGGAGTCAGGTGGATTTGGAAGTAGTGATATTTCTCTAATTCGGAAGGGAAAGTGCGGGAAGGGGAAATCAGCTACCCACACTGAGCATGAAGTTTCCCTGAAACATACCTGTGGCTGAGATGACGGGGTAGAGTCACAGGTGTGGCTGAAGGTGGGGAGTGACTGAGAGAAGCTGTGTCCTGGGATCAAGAGCTTCCCTCTGACCAAGAGAAAATGTCTCCTGGCTTTTTTCAGATGTGCCAATAAAATTAAATCCGTATATTTAAAAGTATAAGAAAAGACAGTTTAGATTTTTTTGTTTGAAATAGTATCAAACATCAATTATGATCTGTTCTTGAGGTGTTGCTAGTACCGTTAACAAAGCCATTATTCTTTGTGGAAAAGCAAGGTGACTCATCAGCAGTGGGAAGGTTCAGTCTTAATGAGAATTGGTAGTTTAGTTAAACGTGTGAGGAACCAGAGGCCGCCACGCATCCTTCGGTCAGTAGAAAGCACGCCCAGGAGACACTGCTATCACGCACTAGCTGGTTTCTGTCGGGACCTCTTGCAGTTCGGCCATGGACTAGGGGGTTAACATCCCCTCGCAAGAAAAGGAAACACGTCCATGTTCTCTGTGGAAGATTGGAGAGAAGAAATACACAGGAGACACCCGAGAAAAACTGATGAAACGGCTCCATCTTCTCTTTGGCCTGCATAGCACACATCATTCCCTGATATCCAAAGCTGTCTACTGCATCTTCCAGAATTTCACTGGTTCTGAATATATTGGTGTTTATAATGATTTACACACAGAACAGTAGAAAATTAAGTTCTAAATTATTTCTGCTCGTATTTCAGGGAAGACAAAGAACAAGTAGGAAATGTTGCCTGGAGATGCTAACTTCTCCTTACAGAGCAGATGAGTAAGTAAGGCTAGAGAGAGCCTGTTAGGCCCATACATCCCAGGCAGGGCAAAGGCAGGCGCTGGAGACACTTCAGGATAGGAACAACAGAAGAACAGTCAGGTGTAACGCTATTTAGCCCATCGAGGAAGGAAGTCAGGCAGGAGGAGACCTGTGTGAACCTCAGCACCAGTGAGCGTCCAGGACCTGTGATGGTTGGTTCCATGTGGCTGACTTACAGGTGGACCTTCCCCCAAATCGGCATGGAATGGAGAGAAAGGCCAGACTTGAGTGGCAGTTGGAGGAAGTCACTAAATGCGTCTGCCTCAGAAAGTGGCCATGCCTTACAGACAGCCAGGGCCTCAGGAAGAAGATCTGATGGGACAGAGAGAGAACACGGGAGAGGAGCGTGGGAGCGTGTTTGCCCACATGGTTTCCTGCCTGGGGACTGGTCCGGCGATGGCGACACTCAGGGAGAAGGAAGGTCAGAAAGGAGACACTGGTGGCACACACTGCTGGTTTCTGTCTGGGCCCCGTGCAGCCCGGCACCGAGACTTCAGGGAAGGAAACAGCCTGGTCTGCGCGGGGAGGCTCTCTGCTCCCGGGAACCCGGGACATAAAATGTCTGAGCACAGCCTGGAGCGAGGAGAAGCCGGTGGAGCATGAGCCAGACGGACAAGGAGCAAATCTGTCAAGGACGTTAAAGGTCCGAGAGCAGTGTTTGCAACTGGGGGGAACCCAAGAATAGGAAGCACCCTGAAAATGGATGAGAAATGTGGTCAAGTTGGACCCTCAGGTGCTGGGGAGGGAGAAGATGCAAGAAGATAGTGGTGCTCATCTCGTCTGCAGACCTCAGTTTCATATGAGCTGGGGGTTTAGCTGAGTGCGCAAAGGAACGAGAGGCCACCATAAATCTGAGTGGAAAAACCACGGACAGAAGTATTTCAGGCCAAGTGTGAGGCGACCGGTTCCTCCTCACAATAGACGGAAGTGGATTACTTTTATCTGTGGAAGACGTGAGAGAGGAAATAGACAGGTAGCAGGGAGC
This sequence comes from Eptesicus fuscus, assembly GCF_027574615.1. Classification (NCBI taxonomy): domain Eukaryota; kingdom Metazoa; phylum Chordata; class Mammalia; order Chiroptera; family Vespertilionidae; genus Eptesicus; species Eptesicus fuscus. The sequence continues at coordinate 110,763,500 of NC_072476.1, forward strand.
CAGGGAAGGCTGGGAAGCAGAACCCCCCGCAGGATTACAGCTGTATTCCAGAAAGATGCAGCTGGTGGCGGGCTGTGGGGGAGGGGGAGGAGGCTGGCCAGGATGTCTCTTCCAGATGAGAGCCCACGAGGAGCCTCTGTGGGCTGGGAGCGGGTCTGGAGAGGAAGGGACAGACCGGGCGCTCGGTGGGAGGCTGTGCCCTGGGGAATAATTGATGTGGTGGAGGGAGAAAGTGAGAGGCAGTGGAAGCTATCCAGGAGGGCTGCAAGGTTTCTGGTGTGTGTGACATAAATGGATGTGTCGTCTAGTGAGATAGGGAAGACTGGAGGAGAAGCAGGGCTCCGAGGAGGAGGGGCCGGCCACAAACCCATGTCGGTGGATCTTGAAATACACTCTTGGGGCGAAGAAAAACGTCAGAGACGTGGCCTCCCTTCCTCTCCCGCTCGATGCGGGGCAGGCCAGGAGCCTCGGCTGCCCCGCACCCATGGTGGCAAGATGAGCCAGTTCGTTCTCACCAGGGTTATCAGTTCGCGGTGACTGCTTTAGGGCTGCTCATCTTTTGATTCAGATGCGGAGCATCTGGGTTCCCAATCGGCCTCACTCCCTTTTGCACTGAGGACGGAGTTTTCTTGGCTGCTGTTGAAACTGAGCCAATTACTCCTAACACTCTGTGAACACGGCCCCGAGGAGGGGAGGCGAGTGGAACCCTGGAAATTCAGTGTCTGTGACTGATGTCTGCTCAGTGGAACCAGGGCGTTTACAGAGAAGCAACTCCAAGGAAGGAGACTCCGTTACAGGCCCGAGGGAGTCAGGAGAGTGTGTGCTCCCCAATATCATGTGCTTCCCCGTGTGTGCTCCCCAATATCATGTGCTTCCCCGTGTGTGCTCCCCAATATCATGTGCTTCCCCGTGTGTGCTCCCCAATATCATGTGCTTCCCCATGTGTGCTCCCCAATATCATGTGCTTCCCCGTGTGTGCTCCCCAATATCATGCGCCTTTTCTTTGTAAGCACATCAAATGTTCACTGTCTGTGTGGTGAGATTCCACCCAGGTTTTCTTCCTCTCCTTCCTGAAGCCTTCACACACAACTGCTTTTATTGAAAGCATGAAGTCATTTTAAGTGATAGACTTTTCCCATGTGGTGCCGGGATGCAGTCCTTCCTTTCCTACCTGTAAACAGTGGCGTACATTTTCATTAGATGCACCTGATTGAGAAGGTGGAGAGAGAAAGTCCTTGGGAAGGAAGGAGTCAAGGAGAGGTAATTGGGATAAGAATAGAAGTATGACCTCTCAAATATAAGCTTTTATCTACCTCACTATTGCCAGTATCTCTTAGTCTAGGTCCCCAGACTGTGTGTGTGTGTGTGTGTGTGTGTGTGTGAAGAGTTTAGGAAAAATAAGGCAGCTGCAAAGTTAATGGGAAAAGGTCAAGACTGAGAGTTTGAAAATCCTCTTTTGAAACTACAGAAATGGCGTCAGCGTGACTTGATTCTCTAGCGGAACAGAGTGAACAAATGAAACCCAAGGGAACACCACATATGATAACGATGGGTGTGTGTATGAAACACAAGTCTGCAGGATGCCTTATTTGTTTGTTTGTTTGCCTGTTTATTTGCTATTTGACTCTTACTTTCCCATCAGTTGCTACTTATCAGGCCACACTTGTCAATTCTAGTTAACTCTTCCCATAACAACACTGATGTGCTTAAAGGCCGAGAGAGAAACTGCAAATGAGTAGAAAACCAACCTTCCTAGACGTATCAGGAATCGAGTGTTTTCTAAAATTATTTCTGCCTCCTATATAGTAAGCAGATTGTCATTCCACTCATTGTGCCACCATCAGGCATGCTTTATAATGTGCGTGTGTGTGTGTGTGTGTGTGTGTGTGTTGTGAGAAATCTATGTGAGTAGAGAATAGAGTGGCTCTCTTGGTATTAAATTTAAAAATAGATCATATAATTGGACCTTAAAAATAATGTGAATTATAGATCCTGATTTAGAACAAACAAACAAACAAAAAGAATGAAAGAAAATAGGACAGGAAGGGAGGAAGGACAGATAAAGGAAAACGTGATTTTTTAAAGGAAAAGTTTGATTCTTTTGAGGTCAAAGAGCCTGCAAGCAACTCCTCACAGAGGTGATGCTCCCGAGTAATTGAATTAGAATTATTGATTGGTATTAAGTAGCTCTTTAGTGAGGCGCGCTTCCATGTTCATTTCTATGTTGCCTCTACTAAGCTGTTGTCGCCGGAATAAGTGTGAAATAAGCAAATCCACGCACATCGAGGACAGCGCCCAGGCCGCCGGAATCCAATTACACAAAACGCGGCCCATCTGCGCTGCGTCCCCGGGGCTGCGGCTCCAGCACGAAAGGCAGGGGGATGCAAATCGAATTGAACTGGACTTCCTCCCAGACAGAGGCCGGGGCGTGGAGTCAGCCCCTCGCTGTGAACTCACAAAGCACCCCTGGGAAAAAGGGGGGTGAGAGGGGAGTTCTTTTTCAGAGGCCACATGGCCGGTACTTAGCAGCGGCCATAAGGGAGAGTTCATCCCTTTGTTCCATACAATACAAACCTTGTTCGCTACGCAAATTGTTGATTTTGGTGGCCTGTCCCCCGTGACAGATGCCCCTTTATTAGCGGGATGTCACGGCATGTTCCATTGCATTTAACATGCGGGAGACAAAGCCTGGCGGCCGGGCGTGAGCGTTGATTTCAGAAGGTTAGTAATTGGCATTTAGTGCCCAGCTATGTACGAAGATTAATTAAAACGCACCCGTAGGACTGGTGCTCCGTGTAGTGCGTGGGATGCAACAATTTGCAAAGCCCCTTTTGTGGGAAGTTCCTGCCCAGGCGGTGTCAAAGGAGTTGTGACAATTTCTCTATTAATAGGGGTAATTACTTGCTGGTGTTCTAAAAAAATTTTGGAAAAAAAAAAAAAAAAAGAAACACCCACCCCCCCTGGCTTTCAAAAGTTGTAGATTTAGAGTAGCTAAAAAGCTAATATGTTGTGTTAAAAATTCTACATTTTTGATCTTGGAAAGAGGCTTTGAAATGACAGCTTTCTCCCCATGATGAATTTGTGCCATTTTCTTCAGTAAAAGCTATTTTCCTGCACAAATGGATGCATTTTGTCCTGGATTCCATTCATGCTTATTTTTTTAAATGTTTGTCTCTTTGTAGAGATTCACTCTAATAAGGATCCAGTCTTCCAAGCTTCAATAGGAGCAAAAGAATTAGGGTTTTTGTTCAATTTAAAGGTTTTCCCGTATTTTCCCTGATGAAAGGTTACACTACATCAAAAGAGAAGTACATACAACTGGTAAAATCTTAAAAACCGGAGACCTATAGTGACGGATTCCATGCTCCTTCTTGTACTTAGCGGGGCAGGTGCAAGGCCGGGTGAGGGGGCAGTTCTGTGCCCCGGTCCCTCCCCGCCTGTTCTACTGTCCATCAAAGGGTTCGCGCCCAGGTTTTCTCCAGGTCCTCAGCCCTTCTCGGGAGGAACACCCATTCCTAGGCTCCGAGGGAAGCACCAGATAATGAAGTGCTGCTTTGTCACTCTTCTCCTAAAAGACTAGAAATCCGCTTCCCAGAAACTGGAGTTGTCTTTTTTAAAGTGGGAAGAACATGCCTTCCAGTGTTGGCCCAGAAGATACACGCCTCATAGACATGGTCCAACATGCATGGCAGCCATCAGTGACTGCCCATCACAGCCTGTCCACCTAGTACTGCACGGATTGCCCATTGCTGGGACGGCCTTCTGAGGAGAGGGGACTTCGCTGTCCTCGCGCTGGTATCTGAAAGACTAAGCACGAACCTCAGGTGGAAGTGACGGCTTGAGTTCTGGAAAGGAAAACCCATTGGGTTGGCCTGCAAGCCCAGGACAGGAACTTCTCAGTACGTTGTCTGTTTAATTAGACTGAGTGAAGCACACACCACAGAGTGTGGGGTCTGACAATCCCTTTGCTTATACAGCTTCCTCAGGCCCACCCCCACCTTCCGCAAATCTGTGTTCCGTGTTCCCCGTGACCTGAACACTGGGGTCAATAGTCCTTTGGGATATCCCATGTGGCTGTTCCTGGCCATTCACACAAGGATGCTCAGTCTGGACTCCACGCCTTGACCTGTCCCTCCAATGGCTTCCCTCACCGTTGCCCTTCCTTTGCTGTCACTGGTGCGAACCACTCTCCCGGCTTGTTCTAACATCCTGTTTTGTTGTCACGGGTTGCTGTTGTTGGCCTGTTTTTCTTTGCTTCTGAGCATATCAGCCTGGACCTAGCCACGTGCTTATACATGGCTCTGCCTGCTCAGCGGAGCAGCTTTGTCTGCACACAGACTTCTGTGTTTCTAAAGGGTGTGCTGATAACTGTGTCCAGAACACAGTCCACTTTCTGAGTCTTTGTTGCCGACTGTCTCTGGTTGATCAGCAGTCGTTCTAGCAACCTATTATGCGTCTGACTTTTGGCAGAGAGAAAGCCATGCTTGAGGTAAATCCTAGAAATGAAGTCTTATCTGTAGAGGTTTAGGTATAAAATGATGCTGTGGAGAGCATGCTGGGGGAAATCGCACCTCCCCACGGTCCTGGACATTGTCCGATGTAAGGAGCAGCCTCTGCTCCCGGCCTCAGCCCTCGGCGCAGGAAGGAAAGACAGCAGTGGTTCCTTTCTAGAGAGAAATGCCGAACAAGTTAACCTGATCCAGAGACTCTGCCTAGCTAATGCTCTACCTTTCTACCCGAAGAATGTGGAGGTAAAGTGATTAACACTAAATGGTTGGTTAGGAAAGCAGTTTGGATTCACAGAACGTTTTAATTACCCACATGTTAATTTCATTTCTAGCATATGTTCGGTGAAATTGTAGATAATATTTGCAATTCATTTTCATTATAAAATAAGATGTGATCAGACTTTTGACCACTTCGTTAGCAGATATAGTGCTTCAGACCTGGGGATATTTGAATAAAAAGGAGGATAGAAGAGAAAGAAAAAGTTACTCAAGGTAGATGATGGAAACCCAGAGACATGCATAATTCATTCCATCTTTTGTGGAAGACTCTATGTAAGACAAGAATCTAAAACTCAAGTATTCGGGGGGCCAGGCCTGTGATATACATGAGTGCAATCATTTTGGTTGTTGGCAAATACTGGGAGTTATTGAAAACTGCAGAGCACATGGTCAGTCCCCTGTATTTATGGCTGCCTTTAGTATTTCACAAGAAGCCAGAAAGTCAAGTTATTATGTAAAATTTATCAATCTTCAAATTGATGCAAATATTTTAAAACCCTATGAGTCCCAAAGTCGGCAATCTTCCTTGTGGGCTGACAATTTACAATCTCAGATATATGCTTATTAAACTCATTTCTTATCTATTCACTCTAATTCTTGTGAAGCAAATCTTTCTCCAATAGGGGGTTGGTAGATGTTAATTTACTTCTGTTGAGATTGGTATACAACAATGACTCAGTATATACTGTTGAATGACTGCTAAGAATTGCCTACTAAAGTAAAATTTCACCTTCCTCATTATGCTCTTAGAGTTTAGCATGCTAACGTAGCAGATGTTATGCTGGGATTAAAAATCTACCCATTCTACAGACCTAGGCTTGATTCTTAAATATAAGCAGAAATTGTATTTGCCATAGCAGTATGTTGATAGTTGAAAATTCTCAACTTAGTAGCATTGATTATTTTTGTTTTATCAAATTTTAATGATTAGGAAGTGTTCTAAGATTAGTGATGCTTATAGTTTATCTATGTCATTCTTTTTACACAAAGAAACAGTTCACGCATCGATTTTACACCAGGAGATAGTTCTTTTGTTTGGCAGAGTGGAGTAATGCGAGAAAAGCATTTCCTTGGAGCAATATTACACACTCTGCTTGCTACCCCAGGCCTGTGTGTAGGAGTGTCCTTGAGCTGATTTTAAAATATTTTGAATGAAGGATTTAAATGTGCAGTTATTAGCAATAAATGAAGTATTTGGGCGTAATGAGCATAATGCATTATACAATTTTTGTTGTTGCTGTTTGTTTCATATTTTACAGGGAGAGAGTTTGTGCAATAATGATCAGTGTTGAATCTGCTACGGAAGTATAAATCTAAGGTAATGGCTTAAGTATCGGGCCTTTGGTTTGTACCTGGAAGGTGTGGTTTTCATGTCGGTCTGGATTGGATTGGTTCCCCTTGAAGATGCCTGCACACAAAATGGACTGACATCATTCTCCAATGATTGATTGGGCACCACAAATACCCACCCAGCAGCACCTAAAAATAGAGATACCGGCACAAGCAAGACCTGCCAGTAATCCCAACAGACCTCTGAGCGCGACTGTAAGTGCCTGTTCCCGGAGTGGAATGCCTCGCTGAGGCTTCTTGGACGTGGGCTGAATCTGGACTTGGGGAGCTTGTTGATTGTTTGGGGAGTTTACTGCCAGAGAGAGAACACTTGAGGAACCTCTACGTCTTCCCAACAGAGCCGGGTACTCGGGCAGCCAAGGCTGTGATGACTACGCTAGGAGCGTGCCATGACTACTGCACCTGGGGGCTGTTCACCCCTTGCTGAGAAGCCCTGCTTTATGGTGGAGGCAGTAGATAGCCATGACCCCCCTATTACTCCCTCTTCCATAGACTGCTCTGTCAGCCAGCCATGCTGCTTTATGATTACGCAGATGATGAGATTTTGACCAGCATGTTCAAGTTGTGGTAGAACAACTTCAGTGATGAATCAATCAACGGTAAGGAAGGAACATCAGTGAAAGAAGGTGGACTTAAAAAACAGGGTCAAAGTTCCTGCGAATATGGGGAATGCATTGCCTATATATGGTTTTACGTGGTTTTAGTGCTGTAAGCTCAACTTAAGGACAGTGAATGACAGAGGCAGAAAACTTGACTAAAAAAATGGCAAAAAATGGGATGCCTGGCTGGAGTGGCTCAGTGGTTGAGTGTTGACCTATGAGCCAGAGGTCACAGTTCGCTTGCCAGCTGTGAGCCCGGCTTCTGGCTGATCAGTGCTCCCCACTGTGGGAGCGCACTGACCACCAGGGGGAAGCTCCTTCATTGAGCATCTGCCCTCTGGTGGTCAGTGCATGTCATAGTGACCAGTCGTCCCAATGTTTGGTCGATTTGCATATTAGCCTTTTATTATAAAGGACTAGAGGCCCAGTGCACGAAATTCGTGCATGGGAGGGGGGTCCCTCAACCCAGCCTGTACCCTCTCTAATCCAGAACCCCTCGGGGGATTTCCAACTGCCGGTTCAGGCCTAAACCGGCAGCCGGACATCCCTCGCAATCTGGGACCGCTGGCTCCTAACCGCTCACCTGCCTGCCTGCCTGATCACCCCTAACCATTCTGCCTGCCTGCCTGCCTGCCTGATCATTCCTAACCCCTCTGCCTGCCAGCTTGATTGCCCCTAACTGCCCTCCCCTGCTGACCTGATCGCCCCTAACCACCCTCCCCTGCCAGCCTGATCGCCCCTAACCACCTCTGCCTCGGCCCCCGCCACCGTGGCTTTGTCAGGAAGGAGGACCAGACGACTGGAAGATGTCCGGTTGACCCCATCTAATTAGCATATTATCCTCTTATTAGTATAGATGATGGCAATGCCAACACCTCAGTCAGGATTTATGAGAGGATGTGCCAATTCAAATAATTACTTAAAATGGACTAATGGGTTCATTTTAAAACAAAACGAAGGCGATAAGAAAACTGAGGATTGAAGTTAGCCTACCTGGGGGTAGCTGGGAAGCCTGGCATTAAAATCCCAGAATGATGGCAGTAATAATTGTCTCATTGCATCACCAGAAAATTTAAAACAAAAATATAATGTGATGGCATAGCAAACTATTCCTGTAAACTTTCTCTCCAAGGCAAGGCATTCAGATTGTTTTTGTCTTTCCTCATGAAGTCTATTTTTATTTCAAGCTTCCCACTGAGAAATACCTTTGTGATTTTGCAGAAGCCACAACCTTACGTTCCTTAATGGGCAGGATAGATACGGTGGAGAGTCAGAGTCCACAAAATCACCAAGTGTCCTGACTCAAAAACAGTGCAAGAGTAAGGACAATCCACAGGCGGGCATTTGCTCCACGGGAAGGGTGATAAATAGAAGGCGAGGAGCAGTTCCTACTCTACCGAGTGTGAGAAACTGGAGAAGAACGGTGGATGTTATCCTAATGTAGCTATACTTCCATTACTAATGACAAGAAAAAATAATATAAGGGCCCAAGAATGCCTAATTGAGTTTAGGTAGCATCACTGCAATTGAGCCCACCCACAGGGTAGGGCGCATTCTAATGGACCAGGAGGAGAAGTGTGCTCTTTTGTTGGTGATGTGAACTTTTAGGGCAGATCCTTGGTGTTCCTTTAGGCCAGCACACATCCCAGCCTGAGCTGGGACGCTGGTTCCACACTTTCTGGGGGAAGATTGCCACCTACTGGACCACCGGCTCCACTCGCTCAGGCCTCACGTGTCTTACACAGGGTTCCTTTACCATTCTATACCTTAACCGTAAGACCTCAGTGTCTGCACAGCCTTCCCGCAGTATTGAAAGACAAGCTTGTGAGTGTGAGCCTGCTCTAGTCACCCCCAGAGAGAGCTAAACATGAGCAGCTTCATCACTTGGTGCCACTGTTGCGTTTCGGGGTCCCTCTCACAAGCTGTTTGGGGTGCGAAAGAGGAGATTCTGGTGTCTTAAAATGTCAGGTCATCCACTGGGTGTCTTACATCAACTACATCCAACTGTCACGTTGGACTTGTAATAGATAATTATTGTTTATAAAGCATATTTTAAAAATTTTGTCTGACTGCTTGAAGCAGTTCTAATCTTTATGAAATGTGCTTCTTTAAACGATTATATAGACTGCGTGTGACAAGTATGTGGATAAGAAGGATAAAAAGGCAACGGAAAAGGCCTGTATCTGAGCAGAAGTGTTGGCGGGTGCTCCGTGCCAATGGCGCCACCTGAAGTGCTGCCCGTCCACGCCGTTGTCCCAGTGCGGCCGTTGGGACACGCGGGAGACGTCAGCCTCGTGTTCTGAGTCCTGGGGAAGGAGGGGTGGGTCTCAGATGACTTAGAATGTCACTTTCAACTCCAAAGGTGAAAGTGCTTTGAATATTAGTGAGTTAATAGAACTTGATGGTGTTCAGTAGATCAGTATGAGAAGAGACACAGGTAAGATCTAAACCCACCAATGGGAGAATGAGGAAGGCAGCTGATGGGAAGAGTAGACCTAGAATAGAGGAATTCGATGAAGGAGAAGAAAGGTAAAACAGACGTCCGGGATTAATGATAATTATAAGGAATGAGGATAAAAAAATAGTAGGGAGGTGTCTATGCAGGCGACAATGTGATGTAGAAATAGCAAAAAAGCAAATCAAGACTTTGGAATTAGACAGAGCTGGGCTCACTAGCAGTGTGGTTTGGGGCAGGTTCTTTAACTTTGATGAGGACCAGTTTTCACTCCTACAAACTGGGAATAGCAATTTCTCTGTAATTTCCAGTTAAATGCAAATAAAATGATTAAGGTCCCAAAACAACCAATATTTCCTCATTTCACTCTTCCTTTGAAGAGGTTAAAAGAAATATAGAAAATAACGAAGAGCTTTGGCTGTGGTAGACACATAGACACGAAAAAGGAGAGGCAATAAACTAATTTGGAAAGCTGAACTAAGAAGGATTGAAACAGCGACACCAGCAAGAAAAGAAAGATCTCAGTGAGAAAATTGTTGGCATAATAAACACAGCCTCAAAACAAAACAGGCAGGCAAACAACACCTGAGTTTAGGCCAAACCACAGCACATAACTGATTTAGCTACTCCCATGCCTTCTCACCTGTAGGCATGACATTTCTAATTTTCATGTGTAACAATTCCCCTCATGTCTGAGCTACATTTTCACTTTTTAACAACTTTCTGGACATTTCTGTTTGAGTACCTTACCTACTCATCCAAATCACAACGCCCATCATGGAATCTTCTGTCTTTATCAATCTCGGGCCCCTCGCAATGACATTGTCACCTTGGTCAATGGCATCCCTGTTCTCCCAGGACAGAGGTACCCAGCTCAGTGCCTCCACATTTTTTCTCTCTGTCTCTCTGTTACCTCTCCATCCAATCTCATGCGGTGGTAGTGAGGGGGCGATAAGGATGAAAACCGGAACGCATATAGTTACTTAGAATTTATATAGTTCTTTCCTATATATAACATTACTCAGTATTTACCTAAAGATTCGTCTGCACAAATGGGATTTTACTCTGACTTTCTTTGATATTTTCTCCAGTAGCCCTTCCCTGACCGCTCTTCCTCCAGAAGGGCTCTCTGCATGTCCTCCTGCCCATCAATAGCCCTCTCATACTTCAAGGCCTGGCACAGTGAGAACTTCTCTACGATCCCTTGCCCAATGGGAGGCAGGCAGCAGTCTCTCCGAGTCCCAGACCACCACCAGAAGCCCTGGAGCTTTCTGACAAAAGGATGCACACAGGAATGGAACAATTGCACACAGTGATTCAAACTTAGCATTTTTGAGAAGGTCATTCAATTACTACTTTGAGATCAAATGATGCACAGTATAGCTCTGCTGATTTGAATTAGTGGTCTATTTTATCATCAACATTTCAAACTTTTCCAAGTAGTTGTCTAATTCAGGACAGGAATTTTTTAAAAAACAAGAAATATAGAGGTAATAGGAGTCACAGATAATTGGTAAATTGTTTTCTTTCTTCCTTCCTTCATTTTATTTTCCCAGAACCAGGGACTCTTCATGGGTCAGTGGAAGAAATCGGTAAGTGAACTCATTTCTCTATATAATATTATTAACAGAAAAAAAAAGAGTTCTGCCCACACCCACTGTATAAATACTAAGCAAAGACCCCAAATTTGTTAGCTTGTGCAGGCTTTCCAGTGCTTACATGCCTCCAAATTTATGTTTCTTATGCTTATTCTCTTGTTTCATAGAACTGAGCACAGGTTCATTTCCTTCTCCAAGACTCTGCAAGGCAGACTTCCTAGCTTGCACGACCTCGGGCTAGAACAGAACTATAAACAGTCGAGTTGAAGGGTGGAACTCAAGAATCATTTTGTCTGTATTAGTTCCTGGGCACAGAGCCCAGAACAAACTGGTATTGTCTTATGTTTTTACATAGAGATATAGTGCAAATGAGTCATGCAGACTTGAAATAACTAATTTGAACAGTAGGTTGTTCCATGATAACCAATGCATAAAACTGTTAGGATTTCATGCAACACCCCCCCCCACACACACACACACACACATACACACACTAAATATTAGATGTAAAGGTAGAAATAACATGTTTACCCAATAAGGACTATTGTGTTCATCAGTGCAAATGTTAAAAAGCAAATGCACCCTCAAAGCAGCTGTGTGAGTTTTCTAGTTGCCCGCCCCCCTGAATTTTAGATTTATAAAAACCATGTCTCAGCTGCTACCTTTCAACAATTTTACTCTGAGGCAATAAATAATTCAATGTGCTAATTTGACAGATGACTCACCAGGAGCCTCCTACCATTACTGGCATCATTAGGCCATAATATGCGTGGTGAGGACGGGCCATTCAGCAAATGTCCTTCACTTGTTTACCCCTAAAGAGCTGTACTCTGCACAATTAACTAATGAAGCATTATGGGCCTTCCCCTCCTTCCCTCCAATTTCAATATATCAATGCAGAGAGTCGCAAAGTATATTCTGTTTCTTTTTACTAAATAAGTATTTATGGGATGGTTAAGACTCTGCTGTAGCTCCCCAAATGAAGAAGGAAAAAATAAAAAGAGGAGCAAAATGGATCATCATCATCATTATTATTATTATTACTTCCTTTTTCTTCCATAATTTGTGAGGAAAATGTAAAAGCAATTTGGTGATGAAATGTCAAAAAAAAAATCACTGTGAAAGTCATCTGCTTAATATTTTCTGGTCTCCATCAAATGTGGAAATTTTATCCTCACCTGAAAACTTGAACATGAGAATTTTCTCACTCTTCTTTGAGTTTTAAACTTAATCCCAATTAAAAAAAAAATCTGAACACAGCGCCGTGAAGGTCCTAATAATTTGTGTATGTGCGTATGACTCTACCCTTACTGTTCAAGTCACTGCGCTTGTGCCTATGGATGTTCAAATGAGGTCACTGAGTCCGCGTCTAAATGGTTCTGTCCCAGAGCATGGAATTAAAGACACCAGCGGCCTCACCTGTGGTTACTGTGTCACTAAGCACTTGGTTGTGAAAACATTTGATTTGGGGGGGGGGGGGGGGGGAAGATGGCCTAAGATGGAAATGACTTTAGGGCTCTTTTTCTTGCATTTGCAGAGAGTGTATTGCAGGTTCTTGGTTAAGAAATCACTGCGCTCATCCCTGCCACTGCGTTGTGGCTCGGGGTGTAGGACATGAACTCTGCCCAAAGCATGTCACTGGGAAGCAGGGTCCCTGGGCTACAGCAGGTGCATTGTTCTCTTTCCAACCTTTATCCAGGCCCGCAGGGATGTCGGTGTTATTTCCCAAGAGTAATGGTAGTCCCAGCCATTCTTCCTAGATGTAAAACTATTTTCCCAGCTGACAACACATGTCCAAAGATTAGTATTATAAAGTACCTCTTTGCACAAACAAAATAATAGTAAATAATCATCCTCACTGTGGTGTTAATAATAATCAAAAGCGCTAGGATTGATTGAGTCCACTCAGTGAGCCCTTTATGTTTATCCCATGTATGAGGACAACATGAAACAATGGTGTGAAGGCCTTCTTAGTTCCTCTATGAACCTCCAGATTGCAGAAAATACATTCAAAAAGAAAGGTAATATTTCCACTTCTGCAGAAAGTTCTGGTAAATTATCAATATCCTATTGCCTCTATAGGATTTCAAAATTACCACTGTAGGCCATTTACTTCCACACACTCTCCCACTTGAACAATCTATTCATTTTTGTCTTTCATATTTTACACACGCTAACTTAATGATGAGTACATATCCCGGTGGCCTTATTATAGCTTTCTGGTTAATTATAGATGCAGTGTAATTCTAATCATATTTATGACGTTTTGCATTTAATAAGTTGGATACTGTTTAACTTAAAATTTCTAAATGGATCATGTAAAACTTATTGAATTTAATGGATCATGTAAATTCCATGGATCATGTAAAACTTATTTTTTGAAATGCAGTTATAAATGGAAAAGACCACTCCATGCCAAAGGAAGCAATAGCTTCTTTGCTTTTATTGGGGAGAAAACTATGTGTCATCTTTAGAAAACATATCTCATCCATGAAAATCCGAGGAACATTAGTAAGAAGTAGGAGCATTTCCAACCAATAATAATGGAAGAATTTCACGACACTGAATATATTTGTTGCAAAATTTCTTTAGAAAACATAAAAAATTGCTTTTTTATACAAATGCCCTTACTTTACATATATAAAATATTCCATACAAGGGTTACTTGAATTTGATAAATGTGATGGAAAATTGTTTCACTATTTGAAATATGTACTGAATATGGTCTATTATATGCAGAATCTATAATTCAACCCATATATGTTATTAAATGGTAAAGAGACCACAATATGGAGTACCTGGTAGAATAATTAAATGCTTCATAACATGGAATAAGAAAACTTCATTTTTAAATGGTTGGTCCTTTCCCCACAAGAGCTATCTAGCAAAAGTAGTATGGGTAATAATGTTACAGCTTATAATTAATAAAATTACCACTACAATGATTGGATTTCAGCATCTGAGAGCACTGAAAGTCACTAGAAAATATTGCATACTAATGTTTATTTTAAAATATGGTTTCTATACACAAAAAGCTAAACATTAATAGTCAATTAGTCACTGAGACTAAAAATTTGCAAGTACTCAAATACATATTGTTTCCATATAAATGTATCTATAATCCATAGAATTTAACCAAAATTATCTCAAATCAGATTTCAGACTTCTAATAAAGTAAGCATTCCTGCATTTTTGTGAGAAAAAAAAATTAAAAGCTACAAGTGATGTTTTTCTAGATTGTTGCTCATTCTTATGCAGTTAATTCTTCTTTTTATGTGACTCTGCTAAAAATACAGTAATGCGCCATTAAAAAATCACAGCTCTTCTCAATACATCCCAGAGAGCACACTCCCATTGACATGCCACCTAGCTGCAGGCTCACAGTTCATCGCAGACATTTCTGTTTATTTTGATATCTTTTGTTAAAGAAATCCCCAGTAACAATGATGACCAGACAAAGAGGGAAAAAAGCCATTCATCCATTCATGGGTAATTGAATTCCCTCATATTTCATAAACAGACTGCCTATCTGTAGGGTTGTATTTTATTTGAATAACTTTCTTTAAAATGCTTTTCCTATATAAGATGGGGAATTACAATAGTGTTTAAGAACTCAAGGTCAAAACATTTTAAGTTAGTTTATTTGATGGACGCATCGCATTAAAGAGGAGCCCCTCCCCCCTTTCCTGTCTCCGCTCTCCCACAAATTGCCTTTCCACGGGATGCTTATTGTCCAATGCAAAGAACAAAACAGGGAGGTAATTAAGCCTAGAATTGCCTGCTGGTGCTTCTGACAGTCAAGCCACGAGGCCTAAGACCAGGAGTCCCCCCAAATGGGCAAAGAAGGAGCCTTGGTTCTGCAACAAAGCTGAGCAGCAAGACATCATTACTGCTAATTACCCGATAGACAAAGGCGACTGGTGTCGTGGCCAAACACGGAACTCAGGGCGGCAGCTGATGCCGTAAAGACAGTGGCCTCACTTTGTCCCGTGGAGCATTGTGTGGTGAGGTGATCCACCTCCATAAAGAGCTCCAGCAATTAGACGCCAACCTCTGTGTTTGTGCGCGCTGTTCTCTGCGTGCTGCCCTGATACCAACAAACAACCTGCCCTCCGGAGACAGGTGGCATCTGCTAACCATCACAGAGAGAAAAAGGAAGAAAGAAATGGTTTCCAATACTAGGTCATTGACATATAAGCCCAAGGACAAAGTACATGAAGGCAGGTGAGAAATATAGAGGTACACTGAAGCTTATAGCTCCCTTACGAAGTTAATATGCGTTAAATAAAATGTGAGATCTATTTCACAAAATAATCATTGGCCTTTGTGAACTACCTTGGGATATAATAGCAACAAGAAGTATTTTAGCAAGAATCTACACGAATAAAAGAGAAAGATACAAATTGACCGTACCTTCGTGATGCCCGCCAGCCAATCAGGAGTATGCAAATTAACCCAACAAAGACGGAAGGTTAATTTGCATACGCAGGCTCCGAGAGGCCGGGGGTGGGAAGGTGGAAAGGCAGCTCCAGGCCGGAGCGAAGGCGGTGCCGGCAGCCAGGGGAAGGAAGGCCCATTCTTGCACGAATCTTCGTGCATTGGGCCTCTAGTAAATATATAATATGTCTGTATGTGAATATTGTGTCTGTTTTTCATGTTTTTCATTCCTCTTGTCATTGATTATGCATGAAAGTCAACCAAAAAGTAGGTAAATAGAGTGTGGGGGGGGGGGGTCTGACATTTAGTCGAGCTCAGACAAGATTGTGCTGTAGAAGACCTACGTCTCCATAACTGCAGAACGTGGAGTTGACCACGTGTATTTCAGTGTAATAAACAAAGGGATGAAGAATTAATGGCTTCTTCAGAGAGACCTGGTTTGCTTCAGGTCAGACAGAGCTGGTTAAACTCAGGTGAATAAGATTTCTCGGATTTGGTTTTCTCATCTGTAAAATAAAGTTAATGACTTAATAATGTATTTCTCTTGGCATTGTTGTGAGGACTGAGAGACAGTCCTAGTGTGACTAGGTGCTTAGTAAGGTGCCCAATACATAGTAGGCTCTTCATCCATAGTGGTGCTAATAGCTGAGTTGGAGAAATTCTCACTTTTGAGGCAACTGGCTAATTAAGACAGTAAGAAACACAGAATAGGCTTAATCACAGCTGATTTGGTAAATATGCACAGGAAACTCTTACATTAACAGAAACTCCAAGAGCTAAGGTGAGAGCACAGAAGAGAGCTGGGTCTCAGAGTCCTCGCGTTGTCAGACAGTCCCCACCAAGTGTCCAGGGTAATGGGAAGCTTACTAGCATGGCATGGGAAGTCAGAATGACCCAGGTTCAGATCCAAGCTCTGTGCTTGCTAGGTCCTGTGTGCCTCGGAAGTAGGACTCACCTGGAAAAAGAGATGTGTAGGCTAAAACTTTAGAATGTGAACTTCCTAAATTTGAGCCACAACCCCACTATTGACTTAAGTTACTTATTATGTCTTTGATTTAGTATTCTTGCCTATAAAATAGAGATATAATTGTAATTACTTTATGGGGCTCTTGTGAGGATTGAGTCATTGAATATATAGCCCTTAGAATAGTGCCTGTGTTATGATTTGCTCTTATATCTGTTACTTAGGAACTTTAGAGACACTTTCTAGTTGAGCCCTTATGTACCTGTGATATAAATATTATCTATATAATAAAGTGGTAATATGCAAATCAACCCTCATGCCCTCACAAGATGGCTGCCTACAACCAGGTTGGCAGAGGGGGTTAGTGAGGGACGACCAAACAACTGAACAAGCAGGCTGCGTGGGGCAACCAGGCTGGCAGGGGAGGCAGTTAGGGGTGATTAGGCTGGCAGGGGGGGAGTGAGGGGTGACTAGGCCGGCGGGGGAAGGGGGCAGTAAGGGGTGACCAGGCCAGTGGCGGGGGGCAGTTAGGAGCAACCAGGTCAGCAGGGAAGGGGCAGTTAGGGGCGACCTGGCTGGCAGTGGGGGGCAGTTAGGGGCGACCAGGCAGGCAGGCAGGTGAGCAATTAGGAGCCAGCGGTCCAGGATTGTGAGAGGGATGTCCGGCTGCCGGTTTAGGCCCAATCCCTGGGATCCACCCCCCCTTCCCTGTGCATGAATTTCATGCACCAGGCCTCTAGTTTTTAATAATCACTACCTGCATATGGATACCGTCATCATACCCCAAATGTTCACCATGAATTTCTGAGACATTTGAGGTGTAAGCTTCATATTTGCATGCAAGAGTAACCACTGCAATTTCCAATGGCACTCTCCGAGTATTTTCCTTCCCTCTGTGGTTCACTCTCCCTGGTGCCACTGCTATTATCAGACCCCAGGTGACTGTCACTCGAGGTCGCTAAAACTTCTCTTTCTTGTAGGGGTTTCACAGCAGGCATGGGGGAAAGGATACTTCCACAGCCCCCTCCACACCTTGTCACCCGGTCCAGAACAGTCCTCATGCTCCCAAGTGCATAGGCTCTCACGAAATTAGTCCCTCATTCCTGCTTTGCTCCAACCCAGCCCATGGGCTGAAGGGAATCAAACCCAGAGTCATCCTTATCCCTGCTGTGGTCTCTCTCGTTACCCACTCCTGAGCTATAAGGACATTATGCTTAAATAACTGGCTGAAAATGAAAAGGTCATTCATGCAAATGATGTGTCTCATGCAGACCCACAGAATTGATTTCTTTAATTTTATAGAAATTAATCAAACTGGATTTGCCTACATAAAGCCTGAGACTGATCATTTCTCAATGACCATCGTCTGTTGATTATAAACTCCCATTCCTTGGTTATAAAGACAAACTTCTTGTTTGTCTCACATGGTAAGAAGATTAGTCTGACACAGCACTCTAGTGGCCACTATGCTCTTTTATAGTCAACTTTTCTGAGCTTTTTATGACCTTCAGTAATTTACATCAATAACTAGATCATTCAAGTGCCCACACTGCAGATCTGAGAGGAAAGCTAGCGTTATGTTTTGTGTAGTAAGTGAGCATCCTGAATAAAATCTACCAAGAAATCATAAAAAAATAATAACATATTCTATACCTCTGGGCACATTAGCTCATTTGATCCTAAATTCAAGAGTAATAACAATTCAACTCCAGATTCTAAGTTCTGTCTATTTTGAAATTATCTCAGTCTTTTGCTGGAGAACTATCATAGCATTAAGTAAGTTGTTTAAAAGAACTAAATTTCTTAGCAAATCTCCTCTCCATTGTTCAAAGGAAGGCCTTTTGTGTGTAAATCAATCACTCTTTTATTATCGTCATGCTGATTAAAATCTTCACCATAGAAAGTTTTTGCAATGGTGTGTATTTATACTTGATATTGCAATTAAACACTCACTAAATAATATTGACAAGATCTTAGAAATAGAGAGAATGGCCATTATATTTGCATTTGTATACATCTGTATGTCATGCAAATGACCTAAATAAGTTGTCTTAAGATGATAAAAGTCAAGCTGTTGTTCAGGTCATATAAGTGCATTTTCAACTGGTAATGAAACACAGAAATGTTAGTAAGGTGCAAAGATGGGTAAGATGTATATTTGAAATGTAATGGCATCCTGTAGCACTTGCAGAGTCAGGCTATGATCTCCTGTTTCTGAGTCATTACAGTCAGCACACCAACCTACAGTCAACTGGAGACACACTCAGCAAGACAGAGAAAATGAGTGCATATCCTCCCATTCTGATGTCACCACCACAGTATTTTTTTTTCACCAGTGAAATGGCAAAGTTATTGCCATTTTCTTCTTTTGTTTCTCTTGCTATGCAGTTAACTATCATTCGTCAAAATTCACTCTCTCTTTAAAGAAAATTTTATAGCATTTATAATAGAGCACTCTGAACTTGTGGAAAACAAGCTGTATTCTTGGAAACATTGGTATTCCATCAGCCCTTATCCAGAATCTTGGAATAGGTGTTTTCAACAACCAAACAAAAACTAGAACTTAAAAAGTAATCATTTGTAGGGATTATCATTCAAAATAGAATGGTCCTACATGTCAACAATCTTTGTATTTTTATTAATGTATGTACTCAAGAAAGCAGACATTGGTGTGTTAACGAAGTTATTTATGCTGAGTCATCAAGTATTTCCTGCTGTTTTTGTCATGTGCCTCATTCTATTTGTGTTAAATGACCTTTGGTCTCTAGTTTGAAGCAATAAAGTGAATGCTTCCTGTTCTATCGATTAGGAAAGGCCTATTTTCACACTAATAAAATGAGAAGCCCAGTTTAATAAAATAGTTTTTCTCTACTGGTGACCATAGGTGAACTAGAAACTTGAAAATGTAGTCAGAGGTCAAACAAGAGGACGGAGGTCAGGTCCGCCATAAATCAACTTCCAGGAACAAATCACTGGACACTATAAAAATCAAAAGTGGTTCTTTAAGAGACCAGCTTGACCCTCCTTAACCAGAGAATAACATCTGACCCGGCAGTGAAATTTATCACAACATTTCAATTAAAACTTGGCAGGCACACCAGCAGCACGCTGTTCCTCTACAGTTGGCCTTGTTAGAGGAAAACAAAGAAGAGAAAAATAGATATTCTCCCCCATATTCCTCACAAAGGTGATGTGTACAATGACATTCCCTTGGCCACATGAAGTTTTCTAGACACCAGATTGATACGCCATGTGTGGATAACATACAATTTTTCATCAATTGTTTTCTGTTCAGCTCTCTGAGAGGTCTGCTTCTTTAGGATAACATAAAGCAGCCGGTCAGTTACCAGTTAAACAACCATCTGATTTCTCCAATCATTTATGAATTCATATTCTGGATTGCAGGTAATTCAATTTGATCATATGGTTTTGCTCCCACCTCTACCAAAGAGAAGTGCACCGGAAATCAAGAAAAAACGTATTTGACACATGCCAGTCCTTTTGGATGTTAAGTGTGACCTAGTATAAAGTATCATGTTTAAAGGTAAGTTTTTAATCTAAATGACATGCACTGTCTCAGCAGTTCTCACAATGGAAGTGCTAGGACAATGTGCCCAGCTTAACTCAAATAGCGTCATATGTTGTACAACAAGGGGTCTTTGTAAAGGTTTTTAAAAAACTAAATTATATAAAGTTTTTAATTTTCTTGGATTCTTTCATTGTATATGTGGTTTATTTGTGCAATAAATGAGCCATAGGGGACAAGGACATGGCCTTCTCCTTTGGTAGTAGCTAACTATTGACCCATCAATGGTCACTCATTGTAAAACAAGATGGCAGAAATGGATAATTGTAAAGATCTCCTTTTTGCTATAGTTACAATCTTTAAACCTTTCAAATATAAAACAATAATGTAATCCAACTATATTGCAGAGTCAGAATAGAGCTTAGGGTTTTCTGACTTCCCGGATACAGGAACACTTGGATGCATAGGTCTTGGCAATTCTTCAGAAAGAAGGCCCCTTGCTCAAGTAGCCTTATTGTGGTAACATTTTTATTTTTAATCAGATTAGAGCTAATAGTGCTAATTTAATCATCACAGGATCTTGAGTAAAGACCTGAGAGGGATAGCATGTCTGGACCAGGGCCAAACAACTCAACTCACTGCTCAAAGGCAAGTTTTGCAAGAAATCAAATAGAGGAAGTGGTGGGGAGATCCAAGCAGCATGCGGCTCCCTGGAGAGCAGTCTACCAAAGGGAAAAGAAACTTCAACAATAACATGCTTTTCGCAAGGTGTGATCTGGCTTCAACAAAACATCATCAATTATTGCATGTGTGTTGCACCTCAGTTTCATTAGAATTTAGACCTTATTTTTAACTTCATTTTGTATAATAAAAGCTGATTTCTGGTAGGACGGATGCCGATTTAGAGGGTCAGGCCGGTGATGAAAACGCTGCAGAAATGTATTTTCAAGTCAGATGGAGCTGTTTAACGAAGGCTCAGGAAGGCTAGAACTTAGAATAGTTCTTAAAGACCAAGGAGCCGGTCAGAGATAAGAAAGTTGCCTCTGCAGTGTGATGAAATTAGATACCGGCAATGTTAAAATGTCCTTTGCAACATGTGTTCCATACCTTTATTTTGCTTCCATATTATTCCAAGACTTAAAATGGAATGTTAAATGAACTTTCCCTCCTAGTTTTATTGAAATATAATTGACATAACGTTGTGTTAGTTTTGGGTGACACAATGCTCGCATGGCTACCTGCTCTTTTTCTTGTGATGAGAACTTTTAAGATCTATTCCGTTAGGAACACTCAAATGTACAATACAGTATGATGAACCATATTCCCCATGCTGTGCTTTACACGCCCAGAACGTGTGTATTTTATAACTGTGAGTTTACACACTTTGATCACCTTCTCCAGTTGTGCCCAGCCCCACACCTGTTTGCCACTATTTCCCACTTCCACGCTAACTCATCAATGTTTGTGTTCTTAACTCAGAGCTTGCGGCAGGGAGCAGAGTTGGCTGACGGTCTTCAGCTGCCATGATTTTTTATGAATTAAGGGGGTCAACTGAGGCCACACTTGCCCTGCACCAACCTCACCCAGTGACTGAGCACAGTAGAAAGTACCAGAACCGCCCATTCCTGTTCCACCTGGGATGCCTCCTATGGGCAAGTGTGGAGCATTGAGCTAAACTGCTAAATGCTGCCTGGGCACCATTTTCTTGGTCTGCGGTGACTTTAAACTCAGAGCGGCCCTCAGGCAAGCACGTGCCCTAAATAGCTATTCACAGAGTCACAAGCAAATATAAGATCCTGATATGACCTCCCCAATAGCCCTATAATCAACAGATTCCCCTGGCTCCATGGCCTTCCGCCGATGTGTCCCTCACTTAAGACCCCCCGGAGCTTACCCAAACCCCAGTGTTTCTGACTGAATGGGCCCATCCTGCCTCAGCCTGGGAACTCCAGAGCCTTCCACCCGTGGACCCCAAGTAAAGGCAAGCACCCAGCCCCTGACTGTATTTGCACTCTGCCTTGACCTCCCCAAGCAGCCCCTTAAGGGGTAGTACTTTTTCCAGAACTCGTGAGGAATACGCTTCTCTACGTCCATTTCTCAGGTGGCCTGTGGCTGAAATTGGTTCACCGTCAGTCACCCTGTGCTCTACCGAATGAGGGTCAAGGTGACAAATTCATAACATGAAGCTTGATGGGTGCCCGGCCCAGCCTTTCCCAGAACTGGGTATGGGCTGGGCCTTTCTTACCCAGCCCTTCCTTCCTTTGGTTTGTCTCTTCCAAGGGCCAGACTGGCCCTCTTCCGTCCGGTCCTCTCCTCTTGCTCTTTCCCGGGCCACTCCCTCAAAACATCACTTGCAAGTCTAACCCCATCTCGGGCTCTGCTCAGAGGACAGGAACTGAGAGAGCGTGGCAGCCACAGTTTCCAAGTTCTTTAGTCCTCTACGTTTCCTACAGACATGGAAGTCATACATTCATTTGTCATCAGAAGCCTCATGATTTTTGTATTTTTATGCCATTTGTATTTAGATTACTTATATTTAACCCTCATACAAATAAAAATATAATTCACTTATTCACAAGTCACCATGATAGAAGCCTATATTTCCTCTCTCTTTGCTTCCCTAACTCAATATGAATTAGAAGCGGATTCTAGGCAACTGGAAATCACATGCACATTTTTGCAAAAATTTTTAAAAAGTTTAGAATTGTGAAGTGTGTGACAAAGATAAAATCCTTTAATCTCTGAATATCAATGCAAATCTTAATAATGATGATATTATTTGCTTAATATGACATAGTGATTACTCTGTACTTATTTCCATAATCTACCTTTTCCCATAGTTATAAAGTAATCACAGGCTTATTCTACAAAATGACTGTTCTTCATCATCACTGGAAGGGGATTTCTTGCTAAGAAATGTTTCTGATTTTTTTTTCCTTATGATTGTTTATTGGGGAAATCTCTCTATACTTGTTGACTAATGTCATTCAGACTATGTCTGTGAACTTCTGCAGTGCCACATGATGGCCAAATAAAAGGCATTGTGGGTAAAATTTTAGACATAGAACTGAAATGATTGATGACTATTTCAGATATGCCATGCAAGAATTTGTTAATCCTCACCCAAGGATAGTTTTCCCATTGATTTTTAGGGAGAGTGGAAGAGAGAGGGAAAGACAGAGAGAAACATCGATGTGAGAGAAACACATCGATTAGTTGCCCCCTGAACGTACCCCTATCAGGGCCCGGGCCGGGGAGGAGCCTGCAATAGAGGTACATGCCCTTGACTGGAATTGAACCCAGAACACTTTCTCTTCAGGCCGACACTCTATCCACAGAGCCAAACTGGCTAGAGCTATAGTGTTCTAAAAGACATTTTATTATTTGAGACAAATCCTTTCTTACTTAAATCATGACTTGAGATAGTTAACTACTGATTGACCACGAGCTGAGTTTTTTAAGGAAAAAAGAGTAAAGAAAGAGAGCAAAAAAAGTGTTTAAATAAATGATGGCCACAATTTTCTCAAATTAGATGAAAATATTGACTTACAAATTCAAGACCTCAGCAAACCCCAAAAAGGTTATGAATATATATATATATATATATATATATATATATATATGAATAAATGTTTACTTAAGTAATGTATACTGAATATAGTTTAAGACAAGCTCTTATAGCATCTAAAACAGATACTAAAAGCCCTACTGACTTGCTGGTGGACATTAAGCAGTGAGTTTAGGTTAACAGTGATAATCTCATCTTTCATGTCACCTTGTACAAGTAAGGGTCATGAGGGCAGGGACTTTGTACACTCAGTTCTGGAAGGAGACTTGGTATTTAGGCATGCAATAATATATATTAAATTAATAAGTACATCAACTCTAGTAAACTCCCCCAAATATCTCACAAAACACCGCACATATTAAACAATGTAATTACTTGAACCATAATAAATTATATAGGATATAGCAGAAAATATCAGTTGGTTGGATTGTTAAAGCAAAATGATTGCCCTCAGGAAATAAGAGCGTTTAGAAGAGCTCATTGTGCCCTAGTATCTGATCTCCCTCGCTGTTCCCGAATTCTCCACTTCTCCCACTGGATCTCAGTCCTTGGAGGACCAAGAAAGGAGTGACTAGTGGACATCTAAGACTAGATAACAATCACTTTCCCTGTCGTATTTTTAAAAAATTCCCTCTTTATGTGTCAGACTAACCTTTTCGTGTACATAGAAATGAATCTCAGAAAAATTAAATGATTCTTCATAGAATGTGGGAGGCTTTCAAATCCTCAGTGACTGCATTCCATCTCCCGATGTCAGTTTTCCAGGAGGCATTCAGCCCCTCACCTTTCAGCACACGCCCAGCATCCACAGTGTCTGTGTCTGTCGCAGCTGGTGTCCCGATGGAGCCATTAATGTCTTTTGAATTCATGTTCCCTTTGTGGCTCAAGCTGGACATATATAAACGTGTTGGAAGAAGGAACGCTCACGATTTTAATATGCTACCTGTATTCATGATCAGGGCCACGATCAAACATATCCCCATTGGGTAAACCACCTAGAGAGATGATCTGTAGTTCTTTTAAATGCAAAAATCTAAGCAATATTTTAAAATCATGAACACCCACTTCAGGACTGATACTGCCTAAGGGCACTCTAATTTTCCTGTGAAGTCCGAGTGTTGTAACAATTACGGCTCATTATGTTGTCAAAGGGAGACCTGTATGCGGTAACTCTTTCCAGCCCAAGGCAGATGGTGTTGTCGCCAACAGGCTTTGCAAGGCGGTGACAGCCCAGCCTGCAGCGCCCTCTTCATTGAGTCTCCCTTCCTGAAGCGCCGGCTGTTCTGCCGAGGTCACACATAAACCCTGCTCCTGTTCATTCCCGGAGAGTTCTTCTACCTTGGGGTTCGCAGTGTAATCAACATGATTTCTAATGATTGTATTCTCCATATTCCATATGGCTTTCATCTCGCGCAGTGTATGAAGGGAAGGGAGAAGGCAGTGCAAATGGAACCTACTGCCTTCAACCTGGTCTCTGTGGAGGGAGCGAGAGGTCTCTCACTGGCGATGCCCCATCCCCTTGGCTGTGGGCCTTGCCCTTGTCGGGCCATCCAAGGCGACCTTGCCTGTGCAGGGTGACTTTGGGTCCTGCTCCTCTCCTCCACTCTGTGCAGGCAGACACCAGGGGCTATCTGCATGACAATCACCCACGCATGTGCTTCTGATCAAAGCATAGTGTGTATCCTGTTCTAGACAGACAAGTGAAATGACTGATCACTATTTTGGATATGCCATGCAAGAACTGAAGATTGTAAATTAAACTTACAGGTAAAAACTGCTTTGTTAATAACTGCATTCCTTCTCTCCAATTTCAAAATAAAATACCATAGACGTTTAGGAGAAGTGAGCCAATTTTTTTAGGTAGAGAAGTGAAAATAAATAAGTGAATTAAAGAATCGAAAAGGTGTTTAGATTCTTTGGAGTCAAATGCAGCCTCCTGGTTCCCCATCCTAAAGGGGGCACTCCAGGAAGGAAGAAAAAGGATGAGGGCCCCCCTTCATTCACCCCTGCTCCCTGACACAAATGTGTTCTGTCTGGGGATCTAAAAAGGACTCTTGAGTTGTGTTAATTGAGATGTAAGGAAATGTATAAAAAGATAACTACAGCCCTTCAAATGAAATAAGCCACCAAATCACCATCCTTCTCCCCAGAACTATAATCACAGCAGGTTCTCGCCATCGCTGTGCCCGTGGCGATGTTAATGAAGGGGAGGAGAAGGGAAGCCGCTGCACTGGGAACATGCTTTTTAACGGGAAAATGTCATGTTGTATGAGCTCTTGGCGGACATGCAGGAGGCACAAACTTTCCACTGAAATTCTTCTTGCCCGACTAGTCAGAGCAACCCCTTTATGAGCAATGCACATGCATGTGCATATATTTTGGTTGGCAATATATATTTATATATAGGCACATACAACAAATGCATATGTATAGGCATATACATGCATATATATATATATTTAATCCGTTTTGATTTAGGCTTGAAGAGAGCAGTGCTTTTGTTTTAAAATGGGGGCTAAGATCGATTTAGGGACAAAAGGGGAGCAAGTTCGGTTCATTGAATGATACGTGCACACAAATAGAGACATACCCAGGGTGCAGCCAAAGCGTGTGGCAGCAAAGGCTGACACTCTGGCCACACAGAATGTTCTCTTCCTTGCTTGAAGAAGTTATACTGTTGCCCTAGCTGCCTTGGCTCAGGCCAGCTTGCAGACTGAGGGGTCCTGGGTTCGATTCCGGTCAAGGGCACACGGCCGGGTTGTGGGCTTGATCCCCAATGGGGGGCATGCAGGAGGCAGCCAATCAATTATTATCTCTCATTATTGATGTTTCTCTCTCTCTCTTTTCCTTTCTGAAATCAATAAAAATATATTTTAAAAAATGAATGTATACTGTTGATGACTGATCAAGATGAAGAGGAACATTGGGTAAATAAGTTAATTTGCTGGCTCTTAAACTTGAGCACATTTGATGCTATATAGGGCCCTACCTAGCTTAAAAACCCGAACAGTGCTTCTTTCTAAGCAGAAAGCACTTGCACATCTGCCGGTGGCTATGCTACCTGGATCCATGAAGCCACGTCCTTTGTAACATGCAACTCAAATATGTTACATAGCTTAGCTTCCTCTGCACCGAGGCATTTCCATCAGGCTTGACGGTAATCTTCTGAACACAAACATAGCATGTTCTTCTTCACACATGCTACGAGGACACACAACTCTGCACAAAATGAGTCTTAAAACCAGCCAAGCCCCATCTGTAATCTGAAGCTCCCATGGCAGAGACTCACACGCTGGGCATTAGCCGTCATCACTGAACGTCGCTGTGCTTAGGAGAGGCGGCGTGTTCTACTCTCTCCGCCACCCAGACGCGGCAGGAATCAGCCCAGCGGCTCTGTCCTGAGGACCGGGGAGCAGGAGAGAGCCGGGCAGGTCGCAGGGCCTGGGGCCTGGGAGCCGAGGGAAGGCCGCCCGAGGAGAGGGGAGGAGGAAGGGGGGGAGAAGAAGGGGAAGCTAACTTTATTTCGCTGCTATTAGTCTGTGCTGCAAAGCAAGGGAGGACGCCGATTTGCTCCTTAAACCACACAAACCGCCACGTGGCCAGAGTTGACAATGTCTGGCTGACATTTTAGCGCCTTCCTTTGACATTTGTCTCCGGTAGGCTTAAGCAAAGGTATCATTATCTGCAATGCTTGTCCCCACCCTCCGGGCCTACCCCTGCACAAAGCTTGGGGAAAGAAAAGGTCTTTAACTCGATCTTTTCTGGACTCTGGCTTCTTTAAGAATAGCCCCTACGAGCGAGAAGCCTGGTTCCTGTAAATGGTGTTAGGTGTGGGGTGGTTTATTTATTTACTCATTTGCCAGATCATAGAGGAGGCACTGCTGGAGCTGAGGTCAGACTGACATGCGCAGAAGCTGTGTGCTCTTAGAGCCACAGACTGTGCTGGCTGTCACTGGCTGTGACCTGTCAGCCCACCACGCTCAGGAATATGAAAAGTTGGAGGGCATGTCAGCTCAGGGCAGGCGGGAACAGCTAGTCCCCGCGCATGCTCATCGGGAGAGGGCCGGGAGACTGCTTTGCAGCCTCGGGTTCCAGTTTGAGAAAAGAATTGTTTGCACGACGGCACGGCTTCAATGGGAACTTCTGACTCTCTCCTCTTTTATTTTAGGTAGGAATTAAAGCAAGCGGGACTTAAGGATACAGACATACAGAGCTCATGCAGAGTTGGACTAAACATGGACAAGGAGACTATACCTGAGAGCCATCTCCAGTCTAGAATTGAGATATCAAAAAAAAGGATGAGAATCCAAAATTAAGCTCCGTAAGAACAAGTAATAAGCAACAGAAGTCAGCAACAGCAAAGCCAATATGAATAAAACAAATGTAAAGAGAATCTTACTGCCCTTGCCCTTTAGAAATAAAGGTATGTCTTTCTCTCAGAAGAGAAATTAAAGATGTTAAAGCCATGGTTATTATTCAAATATTTTATTGTGATTTTCTTTAAAGGAGACAGTTGTTCCTGAGAACTTTATGACGCGATTGCAGCACAAAGTAACGGATCACATCCTCTGATAAGTTAGAGGTACGTGTTCAAAATGTAGGCAGAGGCAGAAGTCTAATCACATTCGGGAAGGAGACCGGAAGGCAGGCTCAGTGATGCAAGACCAATCGGAAAACACTGGTGCCCATTCCCCCCCCCCCCCCCCACATTGGTGCGATGCTACTTCCTCCGATGATCTAAATGGAAAGAATTAGGCAAAGCAACCATATTTTTTCACTTAAGATTATACATTTTACTATTAATTCTCAGGGAAGGAGTACAGCTCACTGTATACTGTGCACAATGACCTTTGGTAGGTCACTGTTTTCCCCAGCAAATTCATGATTTCTACTGCATGAGTCCCATTGATCTGACTTTGTAAGGAAATGGCCTACTAAGTTATTTTTTAATTACAGATTTTGATTCTTGCATTTCAATCCAGGTCTTGGGCAACAAATCAAGTGGCTTTGATCAAAGTCTTTGGAAAATGTAAATGGTTTAAGGACGCATTTAATTTGATCACAGTTTGAAGTGGCAGCAAAGTGAGTTTGCCCTTTGTTGGAAGGTACCTAGGAATCCTGATCTATATTCCTGATTGCTATTGATTTTTCTCGATTTCATTATAAAATCAATCACCGTTGCGCAGGGTAAAATAGTTTACAAGGCTGCAACACACTGTGGACTTCGGCAAACACAGTGAGCGCGGGGAAGCCACCCAGGCGGCCAATTAGGAGAAAACATCTATTAGGTAAAAACAGGGCGGGCCCATTGACCGCTATTGATTTTCTCAGCCCGGCGAAAAGACAATCAATTAGATAAAGAAGGCTAATGTTACAGCTGCAATTTAATAACCCCTAAAAAAGAAGGAGGGCCATTGATTCCTGACACGGAACGGGGAGGCTCATTGAA
Organism: Eptesicus fuscus; assembly: GCF_027574615.1. Classification (NCBI taxonomy): domain Eukaryota; kingdom Metazoa; phylum Chordata; class Mammalia; order Chiroptera; family Vespertilionidae; genus Eptesicus; species Eptesicus fuscus. The sequence continues at coordinate 110,792,233 of NC_072476.1, forward strand.
ATCTACTGCCCTTCACCTGTCGCCCATCAGACCGGCACAGGGAGCGAGGCGAGGCGGCCTTCCCAGCCGCGGGCACGGCAGCCCAATTAGGGAAGCGACTTGGGGGTGCCAGGCCCCCCGCATGCAAATGGAACAGAACTCGAGGGGCAGCGCCGGCCCCAGCTGCATATGAAATCATGAGAGCCATTGGCAGGCCCTGTCTCCGCGGAGGTGGCTGTTTCTGTCTCCGTCCCCAGCTCACCAGAGTACCACCTGTCATTTTCAAAAGCAAAGTCAGTTTTGCCAACCAGCCGTGAACGACAAATAAAGCTTTATGCGAAACACAAGGCCGTATTGTGTGCCATTGTGAGGGCCCCTGAGAGCTCACGCTCCTGGGCAAACACAGGCACCCACGCGCATCACCCATCTCATTAGAGCGCTCCGGCCGGGAGACAAAGCAAGGTGTTTATGTGTGCTGCAGAAGGTACAGGACACAAGAAAGGGTTCCACAAAACCGGACGTGGCTGATGAAAACAAATGAAATGCTGGGAGCTGTGGCCGCGTTCGAACAAATAAACTTTTCATAAAGAGATGAGTACTTTTATTCACTTTTTTATGGCCCCTAATTGGAAATGGCTAATAGGCCTTGTGCCTTTCAAGTATAAAATCTGGGCTAAAACGCCTCATATAGATATGTTCTTTCTGCTTTTCTTTTCTATTGCTTGTATTTGATCCCCTCTCCCTCATTATATATATGCCTTTTACCAGCAGACAGCTGCTGTTCACAGTAATTACCGGGGCGGTCAATTATACTTTAAATAGGCCTACTTGAGGACAAATGGCGGTCTAAGCGTCCTGCCAGCATACCGCCGACAAAGGCTGTGTCCTTCCCAGGATCCGGAATATTCTGAATATTCCTGAGCAGTGTGAGGTAGTTATCTCTTGCTCTTGCATGTCAGAGGCATTCGGCAGCCGATTTCTAGGATCCGGGTGTCCTGTGCTCTGAGCCATGACTTAATGACTTAAATGTGCATTTATGGCAGGAGACTGCAGTGTGCTGTCCCCGGGTGTGTCTAGATGGCGGCAATCCGCGTCGCAGGGCCCTCTTTGCCTGACAGGGTCCTCCTTTCCTTCGGAGCCCGGGGCGCGGGTGCACGCAGTGTGCTTCTCTTGACTGCCGTGGGTGTACGTGCCGTGTGCTCCGAAGGGTGCCTTGTGCCCAGGGCGCACACATTGGTGAAAACAACCTCCCCGATTTGGACTGAGAATTGGATTTCAGAATTTAAAATCTCAGCCCACAGTGGTTCCGTCTGAGCCTTGATGCGGACTTGCCTTACACAGAGAGCGTCCGTGTGAGAAGCACCATGAGGAGGCGTCACCAGTGACACGGCACCTGTGTCTGTCACCGTCTCCCATGGGTGTGCTGGTCAGTCCGCGGTTGATCGGCATAGGACTGTGATCCACAAAGATCTGCAATGCCATGTCTATAGATCACTCAGTCACAGTTTTAGAATCCAGACTTCAGGATGTGAAAATGGATATCTAATGTAAACATTTCGATTATAACTTAGTTTCTTGGCACATCATTCCCCAAATGCCAATTATTCTCTCACTTTGTTTCTGAGTTGCAAAATATTACATACAGGTCATTTATTCGCAAATGGATGATTTGCTGTTACAAATAGAAGAATATGTCTTTATTTTCATCTATTTTCCGCATCTGGGGCACAGCGTCACATCTGGTAGTTTGCTTGGATTGCATCCTGAACCACACTCTGACCACATTACAGGTTTAAGATAGCGCTCCACTTAGCGCAGCATAAGTTAAAATAACATACACAGCATAAATAAAATCCAGGTTATAGGGAATAAGAGTCTATCAAAAGGAGAACAACAGAAGAACATATTTCTACATGAGAAATTAGCTTCTCAACACTTAACACCGCTATTGGTGTAAGAAGTAGCATTAGCTGTCCCCCACGCAATGAAAGATTCCACTCAGACACCGTCCTCAATTTCCTAAGATTGCAAAAACACAAACTCCGCTTTAAAGCATATGGCTGGTGTGCAACAAGGTCAAGTTACATTTCCAAAACTTTAAAAGTTAGTTTATGAATGATGGAGTGTGGAGGATCTGAATTAAAAGATTTTTAGTGGGGGCTGTATAGATAATACTGGTGGTAAAGCCACATCAGCTACGACTGAACTCTGCCACTCTCCCCACTTGATAACTGTGCCATTCCAGGTAAATTCCTTAATCTCTGTGCCCATCCACTTCCCCCCAGTTTTCTCATCTTTAAAATGGGAACACTGCAAATTTGTTCTTAGGATTGTTGAGCAGATTCAATGAATAATAAGCCAAGAATTTAGAGATATGTAATTAAAATGAGTTATTACTGTTATTATTATGATTGCATTTATATTATTTTATTAGCAGTATTCATTTGACCAAAGAATGCTTGAAAATGATTTTTAGAAATCTCATCTAAATGGCTTAGTTGTGATTTTGATTAAATATCTCACCACCTAAAAGTGTGATCAGTAGTAGAGGTTTATAAACTGACTGGAGTTATTGGTATAGCCACTTTATTTTATGAATACACTGTTTTCATTTCTTTAAGTAGCATAAAATAGTATATATTTTAAAGCAAAACAAAAGGATAAACATATGCAAACACCGCTTAATTCACGCATGTGTGTGTGTGGATGAAGGGCTTTAGATGTGCAAAGAGTCACTGAAATTTGATTGATCTGAAGTAATACAATCCTTGGCATGGAATGGAATTTATAGGTTACTGTAAACTTCACCTGGCGGAAAACTTCTTGAACTGGAGTTGGTAACACTGCTCTAATTCCGGTTTCATTATAGAACAATATGGGCAAATGGAGCAAATTTCTCAATGGAGCAAATTTCTCCTTGCATGCAAATTGCACAATTTATGTGAAAATATATTTCCTTAAGAAATTATAAGACATAGGGTTCCGGATTAGTATATAAGGGTGATTAGAATGGTTAGCATCAGATATTTAACTATGCAAACTCCCTTTAGGAAAGGCCCCTTTCTCAGCCCTGCTATCTATAATAATAAAAGTGTAATATGCTAATTAGACCCAACATCCTCCCGGACGGCCTTTCGGACAACCTCTGGATGAAGCCAGGGCTGCCGGGGGAAGGAAGGCCTACTCTTGCACGAATTTTGTCATCGGGCCTCTAGTCCTATATAATAAGAGCCTAATATGCAAATCAACCCAACAGCGGAACCACTGGTGGAACAACCAGTCGCTATGATGCGCACTGACCACCAGGGGGCAGATGCTCAATGCAGGAGCTGCCCCCAGCCCGCAGGCCCCAAGCCAGCCAAAGCGGGTGCCAGTGGGGAACCCTTGATAGCCTTGCAGGTCACCCCACAGAGGGAGGTGACTGGCGGCGGCAGTGGGGGCCGAGGCTGGCGCGGCAGTGGGGGGCAGGGCTGGCCAGCCAGTGGGCAGTGCCAGGCTGGCCAATGTGGGTGCCAATGGGGCCCTCCAGATCACCTCACTGGTCACCCCACCGATTGGCCCTGATCACCAGCCTAAGGACCCTACCCATGCATGAATTTCATGCACAGGACCTCTAGTTTTGATATAAAGAGATATTCGCTTAAATCAGTGGTTGTCAACAGGGGATGATTTTGACCAACAGGACGCATTAGGCACCATCTGGAGACACTGTAGTCATCACAGTTGGGGGCTCTTGGGATCCAGGTGTTAGAGGGTAAGGGACTGTTGAGTCTCCCCAATGCACAGGGCAGCCCCACCACAGCGTATCAGGTGCTGGAGCTCTTCCATCCTCCAGCTTCTCCTTCCACACGTGCTCCCTCCCTCCTCCTCTCCTTCACTGAAGCACAGCCTGCTAATGTGAGGGGTGAGCAACCCACGGGGCTGTAAGGAAAACTGTGAATGTGAGGGATTTTAACAAGGGCAATGACCCGATGAAGCACAAAGGGCGTGGAGGTTTGAGAGACAGTATGATCTTGGAACTGGAAAGCACAGTAGAAAGGGTGAGTCCACTCCACTCTGTCCCTCTTATATCACTGACACATGAAAGAGAAAAGTCAAAATAGGATTTCAGTAAAGATTCTGGGTCATCAGGCCAGAAGCAAGGGTGAAGGTTAGAAAGTCCAGGGTTATGGATTCCTGTACTTAGCATGCACTCTCCATTGCCCACAAAGTAAGGGGCTACAGGAATATAAAAAAAAAAACAAAAAAAAAACACTTTAAAATCAGACAAGAAAAACAAATAAAAACTCATAGATACAGAATAGTATGGTGGTTACCAGAGAGAAGGGCATTGTGGGTGTAGTAAAGGGTAAAGGAGGTTGAATATATAGTAATGGAAGATTTTACTCTGGGTGGTGGTCACATGATATAGTATAGACAGATGATGTATTATAGCATTGTGCACTTGAAATTTACATAGTCATATTAACCAATGGCCCCCAAATAATTTAATTAAAAATAGAAACAAACAAGATTAAAATCAAAATGGGGAGATTTTGTGAATAGAAAAACTCAATGTTAGTAAGATGTCAGTTCTTTTGAACTTGATCTATGCATTCCACATGAGCTTAACCAAAATTCCCACAACTTAGTCTGTGTATATCAACCAACTAATTCTAAAGTTTATGTGAAAATATAAGAGATTCCAGAGTAGCCAACATAGAAATTAAAGAGGGGAACAAAGTTGGAGTACTAACTACCCAACTTCAATAATTTCTGTAAATCTATAAAAAAATGAGTTCATTTTGGCAAATGAATAAATAAGATCAATGAACAGAATAGAGAGCCAAGGAAGTAAACACAAACAAATATACTCAGTTGGACTTTGAAAATTTAATAAAAGCAATTTAGTGGGGAAAAATTAATCTTTTCAACAAATAGTGTTGCAACAACTGTACATTCATATGTAAAAAAAAAAAATAAATCTAGACACAGACCTTATACCTTTCACAAAAATTAACTCAAACTACATCACAGACCTAAATGTGAAATGAAAAACTATCGAACTCCTACAAAATAACAGGAGAAAACAGGGAATCCTGGGTTTTGTGATGATTCAGATATATTAAAAACAAAATCCATGGAAAAAAAAAAGTTGTGCTTTTGAGTAGTTGGGCTTTATTAAAATTACTAGAGGCCTGATGCACAAAGATTCGTGCAAGAATGGGCCTTCCTTCCCCTGGCTGCTGGCACCACCTTCGCTCTGGCAGAAGCCAGAAGCCAGAAGCCACCTTTTCCCTCTGGCCTGGAGCTGCCTTTCTGCCTTCCCACACTGCCCAGAGGCCTGGAGTGGCTGGGGCGGTGTGGAACGCCTGCATCGTCGCCATGGTGATGACGCAAGTGTCCCACCCCGCCCCTGGCCACTCAGCGCCTGTGTATGCAAATTAACCCACCATCTTTGTTGGGTTAATTTGCATACTCATTCCTGATTGGCTGGTGGGTGTCACAAAGGTATGGTCAATTTGCATCTTACTCTTTTATTAGTGTAGATAAACTTCTGCTCTGTGAAATATACTGTTAGGTGAGTGAAAAGAGAAGCTACTAATTGGGAAAATTTTTGATAAATTTGATGAAAAATTATTATATTCAGGGTGGGGCAAAAGTAGGCTTATAGTTGTGAGTACAAGAAAGAGTTTATTCTTGTAGTATAATTTATTAATTATTGTATTTTTTCCATACAAACAACTGCAAACCTACTTTTGCCCCACCCTGTATAACGCAACAATGAGAAAACAAACAACTCAACTGAAAATTGCCTAAAAGTTCTGAATGAGCATTGCACCAAAGAAGAGTTACAGATGGCCAAAAAGCCCAGGAAAATATGTGCAACACCATGTGTCATTACGGAAATCTATATAATAAAAGCCTAATATGCTAAGTGTCCGGTTGATTGGTCACCCTTTCAACCAATCAAAGCATAATATGCTAATGATATGCTAAGGCTGCTCAACTGCTTGCTATGACATACACTGACCTCCAGGAGGCAGACAGTCGACCGGTTGACCAGTCGCTATGACGTGCACTGACCACCAGGGGGCAGATGCTCCAACTGGTAGGTTAGCTTGCTGCTGGGGTCTGGCCGATCGGGACTGAGTGAGACAGGCCAGACATGCCCTGGAGCCCTCCTGCGTTCCCTCCCCGGCTGGCCAACCTCCCATGTTTCTCCCCGGCCCTGATCATGCACTGGTGGGGTCCCTCAGCCCTCTTGCAATCTGGGACCCCTCAGGGGATGTCAGAGAGCCAGTTTTGGCTCAATCCCATGGGGGAGTGCTGCTCAGCCAGAAGCCAGGCTCACAGCAGCACTAAGGATGTCCAACTGCCGGCTTAGGCCCACTACCCCTAGGGATTGAGGGGGAGTGGGCCTAAGCCATCAGTTGGACATCCCCCGAGGGTTCCTGAACTGTAAGAGGGCACAGGCTAGGCTAAGGGACTCCCCCAAGTGCACGGATTTCATGCACCAGGCCTCTAGTAGCAAATAAAGCACAATCCACTTACACCTAACAGAATGGCTAAAACCCTAAACACTGAGAACACCAAATGCTGGTGATGATGTGAAGCAACAGGAACTGTCGATACATTGCTGATGGGGATGCACTCAACTTCAGCCACTTTGGTAAGTTTCTTAAAACCTAAATCCCTGATTATATGATCCAATGACTATACTCTTGGCATTCACCCAAGTGAACTGAAAATTATGTCCACATGAAAATCGGCACACAAATGCTTCTAGCATCTTTATTCATATTTGCCAAAACTTGGAAGCCACTAAGATGTCCATCAGTAAGTGAGTAGATACATAAACTGTGGTAAATCCAGAAAATGGAATATCATTCAGTGATATAAGAAGTCATCAAGCCACAGAAGAACCTTGCATTCATATTGCCAAGTCTACAAAGGCCACACACTATGTGATTCCAGCAATAAGACATTCTAGGAAAGGAAGCATCGTGGAGACAGCAAAAGAGCTGTGTCTGCCAGGAGCTCAAGGGAAGGGAGGGAAGGAGTGATGAATAGTTTAAAAACAGAGAATTTTTAGGGCAATAAAACTATTCTGTATGATACCAAGTTAATGGGCGTATGCTATACACTTGTCACAATATGTAGAATGTACAACACAAAGAGTAAACTCTAATGTAGATTATATTGGAGGGTAGAGGAGAAGAGGATACATGGGAACTCTCTGTCCTTCCCATGTAATTATTCTGTAAACCTAAAACCACTCTAAAAGTAAAGTCTATTAATCTAAAACAAACTTGATGAAGGAGTCATAAGAGAATCCTTTACTTCGGTTCCTGTGTCAAGGGCAGGGGGATTTTCCTAGAAGCCCCACAACCGATGTCTTCTTACTTCCCATTTATAAGTACTGGGTCAACTGCCAGATTCTGTACCTGGCCAGGAGAATGGAAATGCCAGGATTGACTTAAATGAAGCAGAATTCTCTTGGGTGTGGAGGGGGCCCAGGGCTATGTCAGCTCTATATGTAACCAACTGTGTCTGTCACAAATTGGGATATCTCAATATATGTGTCTTACTTTGTTAACCACATCTCACCACCCGGCACTCAGGGCATCTACTTAAGAGATGTAGATGTAACAAATCTTAATGCTGCTTCATGACCACCTCTCTCTCAGTAACCACTGTAGGCATTCCAGGTACTGGCCAGTTAGAATGATAAACATAGAGAGATTAAAATAGTAAATATATATAACATTTCCCTCTACTCTTTAGATAATTGTGTGAAGACATTAGGACAGAAATCAGAAGGGCACCTTTAAAAAATTCTGTGGAAAGTCCTCTCACTGATCAGAGAGCATTAGGAACATGGGCCTGTCTACGCTCCCATGCAGCGCACTGGTGCAACAAAGAGAGAAATTCTTCAAACAAAGGAAGGCATCTGTTCAGGAATATTCTGTGAGCCTAATGAGAAGAAAAGGAGAGGTATCAACAAGTTTATGATCTGATTTACTCTGGTCCAATCACATGACCGGGAAGACATCTGTGCTAGCAGATACTCGCAGCCTCCTTCTCCCATCACAAATTCTAGAAACAGACTGAAAAATGTATAATAATGGTGGCTCCATGATTTTAGAGACAATAATAAAAATGTGTTCACTCTTCAGACCCAGAGAAGGAAACCAGAGCCTGGAGACCCAAAGGAGTCATTGGCTATCTTTCACCACCTGAAACCAGAGTTGGCAACCAGGGTTTCTTAATGGCTGTTTACATGGTCAGTGATCACAGAGTACAGAGCTGGGTGACTGATAGTGAATTGACTGAAGGGCAAGTTCTTGAGGGGCCACAATCTGGGCAACTTGACCCCCTGAGGACCCTTGAGAAGCCACACGGACTATGTCATAAATTTATTCACTGGAGAATAAAGCTTCAAGGACAAGTTACTTTTGCCTCTTGCCCCAGTGGTTACAGGTGCCCTCTAAGTCCTTTCTACCTTGAAGCTGCGCATGAGTGACTACCGAGCCCATTCCCATAGGCACCCCGCACCACAGCCTCAGAGCAGGCCTGGCTCTCAAGGCGAGACGGAAAGTGCACTTCAGACAAGGGCACGTGTGCCAGCTGGTTGCCACAGCAATGATGGAACCAAGCGTGGACAGAACAGAGCCTGAGGGCTATGCACCACTCCCAGCAGGAGGAGGCAGGAGCAGTGAGGATTTTTCCACTGCTGTGTAAAAACTGCTGCACATGGAGCAGATGAAAACAGCACCCGTTTATGAGCTCCCAGTTCTGTAGGTGAGACGCCCACACGGGCTGGATGGGGTTCTGTGATGAGGGTCTTACAAGCTGTCAGCCCAGTTGGTTTCCAATCCAGGAAGAATCTTCTGGAAGCTCATTCAAGTTGTTGGTAGAATTCAGTTCATTGTGACTGTAGGATTGAGGCCTAGTCTCGTTGGAGTCACACGGGAATGTATGTTCCCAATAAGACTTCCCTAAAGGCCACTCTGATAGACAGTGCCCTTCACCTTCCAGAGCCTTCCCTCTGCACCTCTTAGGTAAGAGCCCTATGGAGCTTACCCAAACCCTAGCTCTTTGGTTTGAATTGATCAATCTGGCCTCAGCCCAGGAACCCCAAAGTACCCTAATAAAGGCATTCTGCCTTTCTCTCGGCCTATAGCCCACCATGACTGCTCTGTCTGACCCCTTGAGGTGTGAGGTGTGACATCTACTTCCTCCAGGACCTGTGAGTAATAAACCTCTCTCCCTTGATTTCTTTTTCCCTTGATTTCTTTATGATCTTTTGTTAACCACGTCTCACCATCCGGCACCCTTAACAGACGTAGATTTAGCAAATCATACTGCGGCTCCATGACCACCTCTATCTCTCAACAGAGGACCTCCTTCTTGTCAAATTCCTCTCAGGTTTCTAATCTCTGCTTCTGCTGCCAGCTGAGACCTTCTACGCACCCAGAGACTCTCTCTATTTTAAGATCAACTGATTAATAGGTTTAATTACTTCTGCAAATACTCTTGCCATGAAACAATCATGGAATTGATACAAAAGGGTTAAGGTCATGGAGACCATTGAAAAATGTGTCCCACCAACATGGGCAGGAGTGTTTCCTAGTCACACACCTTTCGCACTTCCCAGTGAGCTTGCAGGGCACCATGATACAAACAGAAACTAAAAGTTTCTCCAGATAACAAACCAGGTTATCAAAAAGGAAGGAAAATCATATGAGCTTCAAATTTCTCACAGTGTCATTGGCTACATCAAGATGATGGAGAAATGCTTACCAATTTCAGAAGAAAAATAATTTTGAATATAGGCATCCATACCAAAATATATGAAGGCCAAGGAAACACAACATGAACAAACTCAGAATATTTTTTAAAGATAAAACTGTATTAATGTTTATTGCATGTAATCCTATATAATAAAAGCCTAATATGCTAAGTGTCCAGTCATCCATTCAACCAATCAAAGCGTAATATGCTAATGATATGCTGAGGCCACTCAACTGCTCGCTATGACGTGCGCTGACCAGCAGGGGGCAGATGCTCTGACCGGTAGGTTAGCTTGCTGCTGGGGTCCCGTGATCAGGACTAAGTGAGATAGGCTGGACATGCCCTGGAGCCCTACCACGGTCCCTTCCTGGCTGGCCAACCTCCTGTGTCCCTCCCCAGCTCCAATCATGCATGGTGTGGTCCCTTGGCCTGGCCTGTGCCCTCTCACAATCCTGGACTCCTCAGGAGATGTTGGAGAGCCGATTTTGGCCCAATCCTGCAGGTGAGGCTGAGGGACCCCACTGGTGCATGAATTCATGCACTGGGCCTCTAGTATTATTATATGTAAGATCATTTTTCTTGAATAATTGGTGTTTATTGCATGTAACATTATCATATTTAAAATTGTTTGTCTTGAGATATTAAGGTTTACTGCATGTAACATCATTATATTTAAAATCGTTTTTCTTGAAATAAAAAAATCTGAAAAAATAGTAAATAAATAAATACATAAAACAGAAAAAAAACATAAAAGGAAAAAATAAACTAGAGAAAGAAGTCGGATTTCAGAAGCAGTGAAAGGGGGAAAAAGAGTAAAACTCATTGTTACTTCTCAATAACCTGATTATAGAAGGTTAATGATCTGGAACTAAAATCCCAGATAAAATTAATACTTATTATTTCTAATCCGGTTAGAAAAATAGTTTCAAGGATCAGTAATAACAATAGTTAATCAGAGAAAGAATAGAACTAGAAACTATAACTCGAGAATCATTTCTGAGCCATGCTCTCTATAAGAGACACACTCAAAACCAAAATGGAAGACTGACGAGAAAGAAAATGAAAAGGATATGCATGGCAAGTGCTAACAATATAAAGGCAGGTGGTATTTGTATAAAAGAGAGAATGTGGTTACAAAGCTTTAAAAGGAACGGAGAAAAAAATCTATAATAATGTGATAATCATTGAGTGCTCAGCAAGTCCTGGTAATCTCCTAAGTATTCAGTGTTTTATTATTATAACAAAGCTATGAGATCAAGACTGTTATTACCTTCATTCATATTTTTCAGATGAGGAAATTGAGGCACAGAGGGTTTAACTGGCTTGCCCAATCACACAGCTATTAAGTGGTAAAGACTCAATTCAGTTCCAGGTGGCCTGATTCCAGATGCGTATGGTTTAATGTGATAGTAGACCCCTTATTTTCTGTTGATAATAGAGACATTCACACACACAAGCGTGCACAAACACACACATGCATGCGCGCACACACATACAAATGCACATGCACTTTATGCTGCTAGCCACACAGTTACAATATATCAAAAGCAAACCTAATAAAACTGCAAGGAGAAGTAGGCAAAGTCACAGAGAGCATATTTTTAATTTTTTTTCCCAAAATTGTCCAATCAAAACATAACAACAAAAAATGTAATATGCATATTGAAATAGTCTCAGGAAATGTATTCTAAGAAAGTTGAAATTTGTCATGGGTAAATTGATAGATAACAATGTATTATTGAAGGGATTTCTAGTCAGAACCTTATTCCTTATTAAGAGACAGCAACATGGTCTTAGCACAACAGACAGAAACAAAAATATGGTGTATTTTTAGAATTCTGAGAATCAAGAGCAGTTGGTTTACATGGAGAAATTATACATGAAACACTAACTGGTGAACAAATATCTCAAACAATAAAACTGGAACTAAGAAGCATATGCAGGCATGGGCAGCTTATATCTGTAAATTCAGAAGACAGTTTTGGGGTATAGAAGTAGGGAACAGATTCTTGTCTATTCAATCCAATGTTATATACACAAAAACCATCATAAACAAAAAAAGGTAAACATTATTTTTTTTATGAAAAGATGAAAAGGTCCAGCCGGTGTGGCTCAGTGGTTGAACACTGACTTATGAACCAGGAAGTCATGGTTTGATTCCTGGTTGGGGCACAGGCCAGGTTGTTGGCTCACTCTCCAGTGGGGGCGTGTAGGAGGCAGCCAATCAGTGATTCTCTCTCATCATTAGATAAATGTTTCTATCTCTTCCTCTCTGAAATCAACAAAAAATATTAAAAAAGAAAAGAGGAATAGTATTGGTAATCATAGTATAATTAAGACACACTACAGAAAATAATTACTATTACTAAGGAGGGATTTCTTAACAATGCATATATTTTATATTTTTAAAGATAAGTGGTAGTTTGAAGGTAACACAAATAGGCTTTATTTTATTTATTTGAATAATGTAGTAATAATAGTGTAATAATCTCAAAATTACATTTATATGATTCCTGTTCAAGTGCACACATTGGTCATTGTTTCCTATTTCACATTCTCTCTATTCTCTATTGATTTCTGTTTAGACCGGGCATCTTTGTAACAACCAGTATTTCTTTTTATTTAAACACTTTTGAATGAACAGAGCGGTGACCTCTGTACGTCCTCCGCTTTGAGATGTGGGATTGATGTCACACGGTGTTCTGTCACGCTTGTTGGTAATGGATGCACACGAGTCACTTGCTTTTCCAGTGTTTCTCCTAATGCTCCCTATGTCCACTCATTTCTGAGGTTCCGGTCGGAGCAGCAAAACCTCTGATGGAGTGACTGAAAGGGACAACTAACACCCCTCCTCGGAAGCGGCCCTGCCACATCTCCTGCTGCCTGTTCTCTGATGTCACAACAGCATGAGGAGGACACGTTTCCTGTTTCCAAATCCCAATCGGTCCTCTTGACCATATGCAGGGGCAGGAAGAAGGGGGCTAAGCCTGGGCCCCACAATCGGTGACACCTCCTAAGGAACAGGCTCAAGTGGCCAAGGACACCCCTTGCTGGAGGCAGGGAGGGTGAGCCGGCACACTTCCTGGTGACTGGATGCAGGCAGATCCCCCACAGAAAGGACCCTTTAAGGTCTGCCATTAATTTGGATGAGTTTCTGGATCATTTTACTGAAAAGCAGCTCAGTCCCTGATGAGTAGAGATAGATGAGGGGGTGAAAACAGGTTGGAAAACATGCGTGTTTGAACACGAGTGAACACAGTGTACTCAGGGGTTGCCTTCACACCCTGGAGAGGGGGACCCCAAGTTCCTGTGGTCTGTGCTTTGATACAAGATGGAGAAAACATCCTCTAGTTCAGCGAGGAACATCAGGAGGCTACTGATACGTTGTTCATTGACCTGATAGAAATACAGAATGTGATGATTTCAGGAACTTCGGATTAGGGACTTGCCTTCCAATGCAATCTGATTACATTTGGGAGCCGCCAGGGACAGAGCGTGCTCAGGGCCAGCTCTGCAGCAACAGTACCCTAGCATCCAGCTTACATCCCGATGTCAGTCCTCCATGGGCACAGGAGGTAACTTTTAAAATTAAGATTTCCACACAGAGATGAAGATTAGTGTCTTCTAAAGAAGAAAGCAAGGGATTAAAAGCTCGCCACAACACTGAAGTCCACCGAGACCGGGAATGCTCACCCAGATGGGAGAAATTGCTGTTATAGTGGATACGGTTTTGGCTGCAGCTTAAAACTTAGCGTTCTCATCGATAGTGATTTTTTAAGAGTCTGTAATCAGTTTATTTTTGGCTGTGATCCAGGAGTTATTTGCTGTTTTTAAATTACTAAGCAATTGAGACTTAGAAAAATTCAATTTTCTGAACTATTTTTCTTATAAGTATAAAATATAGTCTATGTAATTTATTTTTTATAATTTATTTATAAATGTGGGAGTTATTTTTAAATACATATTTATATTTTATGGATGCTGGGAAAAGTGTGTATTATTTGCTTGCATGGATCAAATATATAAATATGCAAATAGGCAGAGTAAAATTTTAATATTTAAAGCAATGTGCTTTTCTCCTCCAATTTGTTTACATTAACCCTGTACACATCAATTGGGCAGCAGCTAGGGCTTATATACTTACTCCTTCTTGGCAGACATATACAGAAAAGCGGGAGAGAAAGAAACAAGTTCACCCTTTGATTATTTTACTTTATTTTTTGTATCTTATGTTCATCTGCAGAGTGAAACGAGAATGTGATCCCAGAGAAGTGTGCCAGGTGGATGGGGCTACAGGCTGGGCAGCAAGGTGCATAATCCAGGTAAGTAATCGAGTCAGTGGCCAAAAGCCATAGATGTGCTTTCTTGAAGATTCCAGACGGGATCTCGTTCCATCTGCCAGGAGTTTCAAATCCCTGCCACGGAATCCTCTGTAGCGAGTTGAAGCCAGGGGAGGGTTTTAAGGTTTGGGGCAATGTCCATCAGACTTCAGACTTTTCTGCTTATTCAGGTGACAGTTCCTTCAGTCCCAAAGCCATGCAGAATCTGATGGGGCCAGGAAACTAACACTGTTTCCAGCCCCAAAACGATTCTGCCTTCTGCAGTGTCTGGAAGTGTCTGCCACTGTCTGCAGCCATGGAAACATGAAGTGCTTCCTGTCACTGGTGCCTACAGTATGCGCACAGCATCCCCACTCGATTGCACAATAGTGTAAGTCAAAGTCTTGTTCTGATTCATCTGGCAGGTGTAACATATCTATCCTATATAATAAAGATGTAATATGCAAATTAACCATCACACCCTCACAAGATGGCTGCCTATGACCAGGCCACCAGGGGGGTTAGTGAGGGATGACCAAATGACTGAACAGCAGGCTACATGGGACAACCAGACCGGCAGGTGGGGCCATGAACGGCGACCAGGCCAGCAGGGGGGGGGGAGTTGGGGACAACCAGGCTGGTAGGGGGGCAGTAAGAGGTGACTAGGGCGGTGGGGGGGGGGGCAGTTAGGAGCTATCAGGCTGGCACGCAGAGGCAGTGAGGGGTGACCAGGCCAGCAGGGGGTTAGTGAGGGATGACCAAACTACTGAACAGCAGGCTGCATGGGGCAACCAGGCTGGCGGGTGGGGCCGTGAGCGGCGACCAGGCCAGTAGGAGGGGCAGTTGGGGGCGATCAGGCTGGCACACAGAGGCAGTGAGGGGCATTCAGGCCGGCAAAGGGGGGGGGGGCAGTTAGGGGCAATCAGGCAGGCAGACAGGTGAGCTATTAGGAGCCAGCAGTCCAGGATTGTGAGAGGGATGTCCCACTGCTGGTTTAGGCCCGATCCCTAAACCAGCAGTGGACATCCCCTGAGGGGTCCCGGATTGGATAGGGTGCAGGCTGGGCTGAGGAGACCATGCATGAATTTCGTGCACCGGGCCTCTAGTATATATATGTAAAAGCCTAAGCAACCATTATGACTGGATGACTGGACAACTGACTGACTGGCCAGTAGCTATAATGTGCACTGACCACCAGGGGGCAGACGGTCAATGCAGGAGTTGCCTCTTGGTGGTCAGTGCGCTTCCACAGCCAACTTCCCATGCCAGCCAACCTCCCGTGGTCCCTCCCCCTGGCTGGCCGGCCCCGATCAGGACTGGGCAAGATGGCCCTGATCATGCCCAATTGCCAGCCAGGCCAAAAGACCTCACCCATACATGAATTCATGCACCAGGCCTCTAGTATCAAATGATAGAGAAGACTGAAAATATAGTGATTCTTTTAACTCTATACAAATAATGAAGGATTTGCAACACAGACACAGGTTTCCAAATGTAGAAGGAATATGCCCAAATTTTGGAGCTGATATAAATAACAGGTACCCACTAAAGCCTATTCATTGATTGTAAACATCAACAAAATCCTATTTCTGTTGTTTAATATCAAGAAAACAAATGCTCCCCCAAAACAAAAATCAGCATTTCAAACAAATACATACATATTTTCTCCCCAAAATGGAAAGCACAGTAGATTGTGAAACTTGCTAAATCCAATGATTAGTTCTAAGTCATCTTATTAGATGCCTTATTTTTTCAACATACACAATTGTGTCAAGTGTGAATTCAAACAGTTTTGCTTCTTTCAAATTTGAATGCCTTTTATTCCATTTTCTTGCTGTGTGAAACTGGCTAAGGCCTTTGATAAGTGTTTGAACAGAAGTGGAGAGAGTAAAAATTATTGCCTTGTTCCCAATATTAGGAGAAAACCATTCTTTATTTTGACATGAAATATGATGCTATTGTACATTTTCATAGATTTTCTTTACCAAGTTCAGAAAGTTCCATTTCTAGTTATTTGGGAGTTTTGCCATGAATGCATGTTGAATCTTTTCAAATACCTTTCAGGATCTACACGTCTGAATACATGCTTCTCCCTTTATTCTGTTAATGTGTTCATTATGTGATTGTTTTTTGCATGTCAATCTTACATTCCTGAGATACAACCCATTTGGTCATGAAGTGGTATCCTATCTAATAAAAGAGTAATATGCAAATTTACCATCACTCCAACACACAACATGGCTGCCCCCATGTGGGCAAAGATGGCTGCCCCCATGTGGACACAAGATGGCCACCACAAGATGGCCAGCAAGGGAAGGCAGTTGGGAGGTTACCAGGCCTGCAAGGGAGGGCAGTTGTGGGCGATCAGGCCAGCAGGGGAGGGCAGTTGGGAAGGACCAGTCCTGCAAGGGAGGGCAATTGGGGGCAATCAAGCCTGCAGGGGAGGGCAGTTAGGGGTGACCAGGCCAGCAGAGGAGGGAAGTTGGGGGCAACCAGGCCTACAGGGAAGGGCATTTAGGGGGGACCCAGGCCTGCAGGAGAGAGCAGTTGGGGGGGACCAGGCCTGCAGGGGAGGGCAGTTGGGGGTGACCAGGCTGGCAGGGGAGGGCAGTTAGGGGCAATCGGGCTGGCAGGGAAGCAGTTAGGCATCAATCAGACTGGCAGGGGAGTGGTTAGGGAGTGATCAGGCTGGCAGGCAGAAGTGGTTAGGGGCAATCAGGAAGGCAGGCAGTCAAGCAGTTGGGAGCCAGCAGTCCTGGATTGTGAGAGGGATGTCCCAGATTGGAGAGGGTGCAGGCTGGGCTGAGGGACACCCCACCCACCCCCCGTGCACGAATTTCATGCGCCGGGCCTCTAGTCTTATATATATTTCTATTTGTTAATATTGCCTTATTATTTGCTTTTATGCATGGATACTAATCTGTAATTTCTTTTCTTATATCTTTGCCTGGTTTGGGTGTTGGGATAATTTTATCTCATATAATATTGGAGAAATGTTTTGACTACTTCCTCTTTTTCTTTAAGCATTTGTGTATGATTAGTATTAAATGTTTGATAAAATTTACCAGTGAAGCTATCTGGGTCTTTGCTTTTATTTGCTAAAAGCTTTTAATAACAAATTTAATTTACTTAATGGATGCAGGGCTGGTCATATCTTCAAATTCTTCTTAAGTCAGTTTTGAGAACTCAGAGGTGTTGAGTTTTACATTTGAGCCAACTCAGTGCTGAGCAGAGGTAGAGTGTGTGGGAATACACAGCCCTCCACATGGCGTGGAGTCATCTTCAGACTTCCAGAGGTCCCGGGATTTGGGATTGGGGACGCAAGGGAGACATATGTAGGGATCATGAGCCCAAATACCCTCAGTCACATCAGGTACAAAAAAGAAACGTGTTCTGTTTCCAGCAAGTGGGAAAACCTGGGGTGTGGAGGCTGGTTGGAGGGGTCAGAAAAGAGGGGCACTGAGACCATCCGAAACTCAAATGCTAGGACAGAATTATGAGAAACATAGACTCGGTGGTTCACAGAAGGGTGCTGTGTGCTGGTTTGAGACTAAAAAGACGAGGTCATAAGGATGTGATCCCTGAGTGTGGCACAGTGTGATGGGATCAGCTTAGCTCAAACACGGAATACAACCCTTCATTCACCCAGAGGCCCCAAATGACTTTCCCCAACAGTTTCCAGGGAGAGGGACCGGGGAGCAACATTTAAGCTATGGCCTCCTATACCTGGCTCTCTGCTTACAAACAGTGTGAGAGCTAAGCCCCCTGCATGGGCAGCAATGGCAGCCAGGGCCGCCCCTCTCATGACCGAGTCACACGCCAGGGGTTCCTCCACAGCTATCACCATCCACTACGAATCTCTCTCTCATACTGTTAGCATTCCGCACAGAGAAGAACGGATGGAAGCTCAGGTGTTTAAGCTGCCTCTTTGCTTAGGAATTACAGTTTCCATCATGTCAAAGGGATACGTCTAAAACTGACTTAAAAAACCCAGAGTATATCAAGCAATATACAGTATAAGTCATGCATCTCAGGGATGCCCTCCTTTTCAAGTTGATCACATCCTTTTCAAATCTACCGCCCTTTCTTCATTGCCGATATGTGTTTGAACCCAACTTGGTAACATTGGAAAGGGCAGTCGGAAATACCACTCATCAACTCCAACAGCTCATTGGACCCTGCCAGTAGGTAACAGCTTGGACAGATGTCACTGATTTGGGCAGCTCACCCGAAGGGGACAACGTGACAGTTTTATGTAACACAAGGCACGGTGTCATGTCGACGGAACTAAATGTTGCACAGTAACAGCAGGACAAAACATCTTTCAGACTTCATTTTCTGCTTCACGATTTTGTGTTTTCTCCTTTCCCCTCCCCGACCCCCATACATAAGGCAGTGCAGTAGGTGACACACTAGCGGACGCAGCGCGGGGCTGCCCTGCTCCTGGGCTGGCTGACTTCTCCCACCGGAGCCGACCTCTCTAAGGGAGGGCACAGAGCAGCTCAGGGTGGTCACAGGCCTCTAGGAGAGCATCATCCCTTCCCAGAGGCTTTCGTCAGTTCACCGGGCGGCTCTGGGGCCAGCTGAAAGGAAAAGTCCCACCTGCTAGTCATGCCTACAAGACACACTCCGTCACATGTGCCAGCATGGCTCTGCCTGGGGCCGCCTGTCATTGCCACGCGGAGCCATTGTTCTGCGCACACAGGCCGCGGGGGGAGCGGCGGCTCCAGGCTGGGAGGGGGAAGTGCCACTTTCCCACTGGCCCTTCCGAGGACCCTGCCCTGTGTGCAGTCCCCGAGTGGCACCCGGCTTCCTGGGCTCAGCAGAGTGAAGCAGTCAGGCTGGGTGAAGCAATGAGTGGGCGCCCAGCCTTAGTCTGCCTGGCATCCCCCTCCTCACACAATCTACCTCAATCCAGGGAAGGGCTTTCCTGTTGGGTTCAGTCTTCCATCCGGTGGACCCTGAGGAGGTTGAAGTAGGGCACCTTCACCTTGACCTTCCGGGCCTTTCGAGCTTCAGTGACTGGGTCAGCATGGGGATCTACAAAAACGGTAGCTGGGCCGGCACCCTGATGGCTGCTCCTACTCCTGAGCTGTGTTATTTTGTGAATCCTCACCGAGGATATTTTTCCATTGATCTTCAGAGAGAGTGGAAGAGAGGGAGAGACAGAGAGAAATATCGATGTGAGAGAGACACTTTGGTTGCCTCCTGCATGCACCTGAGCCAGAGCCAGGGCCTGGGACTGGGAGAGCCTGCAACCGAGGTGCATGCACTTGACCAGAATCGAACCCGGGACCCTTCGGTCTGCAGGCCGACGCTCTATCCACTGAGCAAAACTGGCTAGGGCCTAGTCTGTATTTTTAATGGAGCTTTGGGAATACTGTTATCTACCTCATAACCTGGAGGAAATATTTGTAAAAGAGAAAGCAACCACAGGGATGACAGCAAGAATAACATAATTTGAATTTCTAGAATATTGAGCAAGGTACACAAGCTTGAAATAGTTCCCATAAGGGGGAAGAACTCTTTGCCATGTTATCTGCTGTTCATTTTGTGCTAATGTTGTGAGGGCTCACTTTTAGAATCTCACATTACTGGGAATAGCCAGCAATACCTTATGCAAGTTCAAGGTCGCTATTGATCGGTGTAGCTAGTCAATCAAAATTCGCCTTCCTTCCCACTCACAGTGATTAAATAAGTCTGAGCGAGCTTGAGTTGGAGTCTCTGGCTTTTTTGTGTGTGTATAAAAAAGTGCTGATCTAAACATTTTATTACCTGTCAATTGTCATGCTGGGAAGCAAGCTAGAAAATAAAGTTTTAAGGAAATGGTTTACCTTGAACATACACAATTAATTAACTGCCACAACGAAGAAGCAGATACCATGGTATTAAACATAAAGACAAAGCTTTTAGTACTTTTTTCAGGATTATATTGCTGCTGAAATGCCAAATAAAAAAGAGACCTACATACAAATGTAAGAGAAAGTCGACTAGATAGGCAATATTAGGTGGATTCAAGGACTGACTTGAAATTGATCTGAAAAGATTTGGCATTTAGGACTTCTTAAGAGGAAGAAAAGCTGCAAGAAGAAAAAATAAGAAATCCTATGATAAAAATGTGGGTTTGACACATTTTTTGTAAAAAGAAAAATATACCACATTTTTATTATAAAACTAGTCTCGGGAAAATCTGAAATATTGAAAACCTGTATTTAAACTTGAAAAGAGTTTTGATATGTGATTTCCCAGTGTGGCACCAGGAGCTGAAGGGGAAATAATTTAAAAGATTTCGGCAATCGCTGGGTTATTTAAAAGTTGCCTTAAAAAGTTGGCTAAACATTTCCTGTATATATCATCTGGACAGTTTGGGAGAATGCTTTCATTTAAGAAGTAAGGTGTGTTTGGCTTTTCTCCTTCATTCTTTGATTCTTTCCTTTGGCCTTCGTTGACCTCACAGTGTAGTGAGCATGAGGATCAAACACAAGACGAGTACCTGATTTTAAGGAGCTCACAAGCGACCTGAACCATTCGGAATGTGCTTTATCATTTGAAGGAATAACATTTCACCGTATACAGTGCTTCAAAGTTCTTGGCTATATTGTGTTTATGGCAAAAGCTGAATGAAGTCCTCCCGGCTCCCAGGCTCCCGGGAGGAGCTCTGTGTGCAGATACCCACCTTCGAAAACCCAACCCCATTGGCTGCGTCCCAGGACCTCGCCACTTGACAGAGGTCTGTGAGGCTAACCTGAAGGAAGTGAAAGCAGAGACAAGAGGTCATTCAAAAGCAAAAGAACCAAAGTCCAGGCCCACGTCTGAAGCCCAAAGGAAAAGCCAGTGGGATAACCCGGAAGTATTCTAAAGCAAGACAGCCAGACCTAACTGTGGAGATGAGGGGCAAGGAGTCTGTGAGGAGGATCCGGCTAGGTGAGATAAGGGTGAGTGACTGGGTTTGCATTATTTATAAATACCTGACGCTGGAGGAGATAGTTCCATTTCTCCAGGTTTCATGCGTGTTGCTGCTACAAAAGGGCATGCAGCACACACGTCCCAAATCCCCCTCTCTCAGATTTGGAGTGACAACAGTAAGCAGATACATTAATAAGAAAAATTGTTTCCTCCAGGAAGATGCTGCGGAGCCTGCTCCAGGCAGATGGGAAAGGTGGCTCTCTCAGTTCCTTTTAGGAATATTTGGAACCCTCCCCCCTCCCCTCCAGCTTAGGAAGTAAAACTTTAGGAACCAGAACGTTAACAACAGAAGCATCAAAATGTCATTTTCACTGTTAACAGTTTGGAAACATCTCAATCAGCTAATACCTCATACATCAAGCCTTAAACCAAACTACAAGGGCGAGTGTATGCTGAGATGTGCAAAGTCCAGCACAGAGATTTCTACTTCAAACTGGACTAAAGAGGCAGCCACGTTTCAAATGCTGAGATGCAGAGTGGAGAATTATTCTTATAAAATTGTGAACAACTCTTAGCTATTAAAGCTGAATTGTTGAGATCCAGCAAAATCCCTGTGAATTCTACTCTTTGCCAAAATTTTCAACTCAGCTCACTTTCTGTAATCAGTAGCAATCAGGAGGGTTTTTAATGACTTCTTAAAGTGTTGCTTGTTTCAGTTTTGTTTTTTAATAACAAGTATTGATTGCATCTCTCTAATTAAATATTTAGTGCTTCTCAGAAAGACTATGAGACCTCATACTGCACTTTATATTATGCATCAATGGAAGTGGGCGTATGCAGCTTAATTTTTACTTTCTAACATTATTCTCAGCTAAGCTTTGCAAAGACTAAGTATGAACCTGTCACGAGGGGCTTCCTAATGAAAGATAGAGATTTTATCTAAAATATGCCAGATGATCTATACAAAAGATGTGGAAACATTTACTTTTATCATTTCCTTCTATTTCGGCTTCCGTCCAACTTCACTTTTGACACTGATTGACCTTTTCTAACAGGCAAATCTCATTCTATCACATTGCTGCTAACGAGCTGGCTTATTTCCCCACTGAGCCAGGGACTCCCCATTAAGGGGTACAAGGCTCTTCAAGACCTCCCTCCTCTTTCTTCTCCTCCCTCTAGAGCTAAGCTCCGTCATGATGAACTACCTACACTTTCTTTTTTAAAACTGATTTCAGAGAGAGGAAGGGAGAAGAATAGAGAGATAGAAACGTCAATGATGAGAATTATTGATGAGCTGCCTCCTGCATGCCCCCTACTGGGGATCGAGCCCACAAAGTGGGCATGTGCCCTGACTGGAATCGAACTATGACCTCCTGGTTCATAGGTAGATGATCAACCACTGAGCCACACCGGCTGGGCTACTTATACTTTCTTGAAACTGTGTACAACTATTCAATTCAAGGATTTTCTGCAAGTGATAAATACTTTCCGGAATAACTTTCATCCTCCTCTTGCCCTAACTCCTATTGGCCACTCCGCTCAAAAAGCCCCTCCTGAGCCCTCCTTTGGCTTAGCAGCTCTCCAGTAACATCCGTTCTGTCCGTCACATGTGTACTGAGTGCCTGCTCTGTGCAATGTGCCGTCCCGAGCACTGCAGGCGAACAGTGCACAAAACCACACCCTGCCCTGTTACTCTTCCATTTGGGAAAAAGGCCATGAGGGTTCCCTGAACACTATCCGTATCCCCGTCGTGTTCTAATTTCCTGTTGTTCTTGTTTTTACCTCCCCTAGCAGGCAGTAAGCTTCTTGATTATATAGGCTGTCTTGTCTCATTTGTGAATTTTTCTTACAGCACTTATCTCAGTAACTAGGAAAACAATTAAATGTTTATCATGAATGAATAAGTGAATATCTCAATGTGTTACCACCAACCACACAATGAAATAACAGTTTTTATGCAAAATTCATGATACACGTATGTAGTCACAAGAAGCATAGGGACATTTTGAGCAGTTAATCTTATCAAGGTAGAGCCGGTAGAAGTCTATTTGTCAGGATGTTCTGAAATTGCCCTTACTATACCTCAAGTCTACTTGGTAAACGTTAATAGGGATGATAGCAAACATTAACAATATGACTAAAAGTTATTAGACATTGACTACAGAAAAATTGTTTCACATATGCGATTCACCTGATTCTTGCAAACACCCTATGAGGTAAGACAATGATCTCTTCTGATATAGATGGAGAAACCGATGCCAATAGAAGTAAAGCAACTCACCTGAATTAGTAAGTGTTAAAGCTGGACAAGAAACCTGACAGACTATAGCATGATAATTAATTTACTTAATCAGATATTAGCAGTGGAGCCTACAGTGAGTGATAAAACCCTTTGCTACTTACTAGCCTAGGGAGAATATGTTAGCTTCATGCCTCAGTTTCTTCGTGGGAATGACATGAAAATACACATGGGTGTGACATAGGAAACAAATTATTGACAGCAATTGGCACAGCTGTTTTCCAACTAATAAAAATCCTCTACGTATTTCAATGTTGTGAAATAGTAAGCGCACGGGTAATACCTTTTACCACAAAGTACTTGGTCTTTTCCTCCTAGCATGAGTTATTTCAATGTTATTGTTTAAAAATATTAAAGCTCTTAATAGTGAACTTTCAGGAAAAAAAATACTTGCTTATTTATTGTTTACTGCTTCTATATCTTCTTCTACCAGCTTCTCACAGTGGCTTGTACAAAGTGGCTATAATTAAGTGCTTCTTGGAATGGAAAAATAAAACAAGTATAGATACTTATTCAATCTAAGGATTCATCTAACTCTACCATCAACTACCTTAATTATTTAGATAAATCTCAGAAGGAAAGGAAGTGGCAAAAACATACAGGAAACCACTGCTGGAGCTAAGTGACAATTATTTTGAGCGTATGTGTTAGTGCCAGTCAATTGGCAATGGGTTCTGAAACAATTATATCCAAGCATGCCGAGAACTATATCAGGTGCACCAGGCCTGAAAGGCCCACCCTCCGAGCCACTGCCTTTGGAACAGGCTAGTTGGTAGTGTTACCGATGGCACTCGGGGGACAGTCACCTTTCCGCATGAGGGTCAGCTATCTTTATCTTTATCAAACGCAGCAGGTGACCTTGCCAATAACGTAAGTGGAGTCATTCCTAATTTCATACTTTGTCAGAAAGTAGAGCATCTATATGTTGAGTGCTCAAATGGAGATATAAAGGTAGAATCGTGGCTTTGGCACCCTATGTTTACCCGTGCTAACTATAGTTTTGCAGATACCATAGAGATTGTCTGCTCTCTGGAGTTTACCCACTGGACTCATTTTTGAAAAAACTTGGCCTTTTCCATTATTATCACACTTAGGAAACTATAAAATTATTGCTAGTTCATCAATAATCAGTCTATATATATTTCTGAATAGTTCTGAAGCCTAAATTGCCTAGCGCTATTTTATTTCAAGATACATGTGTTACTAAAAGCTCATAATTAGATTCTGTGACAATGATACTGTAAGGTGTTGGCAGATATCCTGGTATCACCCTGTGAATGAAAAAACTCGCCTTAGAGTTGCTACTTACGTAAAAGAGCTGAGAATTTAATAACAAAGCTCTTTGAAATATGCCACCACCTTTTCACTTGTGTAAACTTAGGCACTTAAGAATTACTTGTTGCATGGAATAATACCTTAATATTGCTTATTTAAATGTTTTAAAGCTTGTTCTTTAACTTTTTCAGCCAAAACATGGAAACAACTAAAGTGTCCTTCAACAGATGATTGGATAAAAGGTGATATGCTTATATACAATGGAATACAACTCAGTTTTAAGAAAAGGTGTAATACTGCCATTCACCACAGCATGGACGGACCTGGAGAACATCATGCTAAGTGAAATAAGTCAGATGGAAAAAGTCAAGAACTATATGATTTCACTCATATGTGGGATATGAAACTGAAAGCAACAAATGAACAAGACAGACAAAAAAATCTCATAGACACAAACAACAGTAGCATGGTTTCTAGACTGAAAGGGGGGTGTGGGGGTAGGAAAGGATAACGGGGATCATATATGGTGACAGAAGAAGATTGGCCTTTGGGTGGTGAATATACAATGCAATATACAGATCATGCATTAGAGAACTGTACACTTGCAACCTATATAATTTCATTAACCAAGGTCACCCCAAAACATTCAACAAAAAATAAAACTGAAACAATACTTTATAAGAATTTTATTAGTAAATTTTTGGCTGCTCTCTATCTTCTCCTCCCCCGACCCCCCAAAGCAAGTGGGAAGACTTATAAAATTTTACCACTGCTATTTTCTAAGGCAATTCTATTCGTGAGAGGAAACAATTATGGTCTGATTCCATTTTACCAGGAAAGCTGGGTGACCTACGTTACCCTACGAGAGTCAACGGTGTGCAGGCCATTCACTCTCTGTTATTGGGAGTCTGGGCAATAACATTTTCTCTTTCATTTCACCTGCACCAACTTGATGTCAGCGGAACGTATTTGGGGAATCCCACTGTGAATTGTATGTTTTGCCCAAAGTAGATGTTGTCATAGTTTTTCCCGTTTTAGCATCTCTGGGTTAAAACTTTAAACCTTATTTTTTTGTTGATCTTTTGATCAATACATTTTCTACATGGTTTTAAGCTGTGCCCTTTAATTTTTTTACCATTATATTCAACTGATTTTGGCTACTTCAAAAGGCCCAGTGAGATCTATGGTCATTTATTCATAGTCAACAAATACTTATAAAATGTTCACTCTATGGAATGTACTGGACCAAGCAGTGACTCCTACTTCCTACTTCATGTACTCAAAGTGGGAGATAAATCTAAGTATGTTTATGAAGATAATGAAATGTTTATGGTTTAGTGAAACTATGACTGTCAAAAAAAAAAAAAAAAAAAAGGCCAGGGAGAAGTTGACTCACGTTTGGTTTACTAGGCACTCTGTCAACAACAACAAGAAAATACTAAAATCGGCAGTTCTCTAACATCCAGTCCCACCAATATTACCAAATTATGTGGAGTCCTTGGGCATCCACAGCAACCTTCTGTAATACTTCCCATTATTCCTTTACATCAGTAATTCTCAACCAGGGTGCCCTTGCTTCCCACGGGACATTTGGCGAAGTCTGGACACATTTTAAATGATTATGACTGGCTCCTAGTGAGTAGAGGCCAGACTCTGCTAAATGCCAGTATCCTGTAATGCAAACAACAACAATATATGGAGTGCAAAATCCCATCCGTGCTAAGGTTGGGAAACCTTGACATTCATGAACTAAATATAAATGCTCCACAGATCTCCAAATAACCTGAAGAAGAAGAATTCAATGTGCCGGGTTTCTCAGACAGAATTAGATCGAGGAGGTAGAATCATTATTTTGGACATTTAGTGTAAAGTATCTAATATTTATTCATAGTTTTCCTAGATGTGCAATAGTTTTCTTCAATTACAACTGCAATCAGTTAAAACCACTAAGTGCAAACCTAACTGGCTTCTCAAGTAGCCAAGGAGACACAGCTGGAGTGCAAGCAGACGGCAGGTGTAAATGAGAAGATTAAATTAACATCTCTCCGCCCAGGACACATTGCACAAAGGAAGTCTCCTGAGATGGAAAATGAGACTTCATTTCAAGAAACACGGTGCATGTGTGCCATGTTAAGAACAACATCTTTTAACCTTTTTGGGAAACATCATTTGGTGTTCAGACCGAATCTTTGTCCTTGGGGTCAAGTCACAAAGGCGGTAACAAAGAAATTCTAAGCTACAAGCAACAAAATCTCTATATGTTCTAAACACACCATTAGAACACTAACCAATTTAGCAGCAGCCTGAACCATTCAGAAGTCTTTCTCTACTCCTAATAGCACTATAATTGTTATTATAAGATTAGCTTTGACACTGTGATTCTTAAGAATGAACATAATAAAAACACACCATTTAGTACAGTGTGAGCAATTATTCTGCCGTGACTTCTTGAGCATCTATCCACAGGGATCAATGAGATGGAACTAATCAGACCATCTGAAACATCCTTATTTTGAAAATGTGACACCTCTTTCGATGCTAACTTAAAAGACACTACAATTGCGTTTGGCCATTCATAAGGCGGAGGCTATTTCCCAAGCGTCCCTTCAGATCCACAAGGAGCTGGAAAAAGATTGGCTGATGGACAGGGGCAGGATTGTATATTCTCTTCTTCAATTACTTCAACTGCTCACACGTAGATGATTTCAGAGTAAAACATCGTAACTATATATCCAGAATTCAGTAGGAATCTCACACATTTGAAGAAAAAGATGAATGTTCAACTTACTGTGGGATGGAAGTGCAAGAACACCTGGTGATGTAAGGAACTGGAGACCCCTGAGCAGGGTTGTGTCCCACTGGCCCAGCTAACGGGGTCACCATTCTCCTGAGCAGCATGGGTAGCACTCCTCCCCCAGAGTCTGGATCTGGTCCGTAGGTCCCACGTCTGACCTCCTTGAGGGCCTGGCACCGGTTCAGCTCTGTCCCTTCTGGCTCAGCTCTGCGGATTTTCTCTCCAAACCTCCAAGTTCTGACCACCCCAACCTCTCCCCTTCCCCCCAGCCCCACAGATGGGAGATGCTTGTTATAGTTATTACAACTGATGCCCTCAACGTTCTATGTTTGCTATTTTAGTGCTCTACAATCCGGAGAAGCCATTTCCTTCATTATATGCTCATTGATAAAAAGAAAGGGTGTTACATGTTGAGATATGAATGACTTTTTAAATTCTGAGTTGCTGCTTCCTCACCTGTAAGTGTAATTATAATATAAAGTACTAAATTTATTCATAAGACACACACTTACTCATGCACAGATGCAGAATGGTAATTAGAAGGAAAAGCTTTGCCATTACACCGGATTTTGATTAAATGTTGTAGTTCAAGAAAGTTGTTAAACATTTCTTTATGTCAATTTCCTAACCTGCAAATTGCAGTAGATAAAAACAGTAAGCACTAAATAGCAAAACATGTGCAATGTACCATTCACGGTGGTGAAAGGGAAATTTATAGACATATGTGCATCTATACTACATTAGCAATATACAGGACAAACATACATTATCTTAAAAGATTTTTTAAATCAATAAAATTTAGCACATATTTATGATAAAACATCTCCTCAAATTAAGATTAAAAGAAACATCCTGACTGATAAAAGGTGTCTGCCAAACACCTTCCAATCGTCCCATGTTGAATGAAGAATTATTGAAATTATTCCCCGTAAGGTTGTAAAGAAACAAAATAATGTCCACCACAAGCACCTCTATTAAATACAGTACTGAAAGTTCTAGACCATGTGAAAAGACAAGGTAAAACATATAAGTAATGAACACTTAAAAACTATGTGGTTTATAAGGCCATACAAAAAGTAAACACTTTGAATTAATTCTGAGGGAATATGTGTGATACGTTACTCTGAAGAATGAGCAAAATGGATGTGTATAACTAAAGAAGGCCCAATCAGTGGAAGAAGCATCATGTTGAAAGAGTCAATATTTTCAACATATCAATTCACCCAAATCATAATGGATGTATGATTTAAATCCAATTCTAATCAAACTAGAGGCCCGATGTATGAAATTCGTGCAAGAGTAGGCCTTCCTTCCCCCAGCTGCTGGCACCTGCTTCCCTCCGGCACCCGGGACCCGGGCTTCATTCGCAGCCCCGGCTTCATCTGGAAGGTCGTCCGGAAGGACATCCAATCTAATTAGCATATTACACTTTTATTATTATAGATGTGCACACGTATGTGTGTGCAGATGTGTGAACACTGAAAAGCTCTCTCAGAAATACATGTGGAAATGCACGGCAATTTCAAAGAACAAATCAGAAGATTTAAACAATCAGTAACCAAGTCTGTCCGCTGAAGATCTGTGCACTGTCCTCTTTGCACGTCTTCTGTTGCACCACAATAAATGGTACAAACGAAGAAACAAAAGTAGCAACACACCTCCCTGCGCTGGCATGACTCTGGGCGTGGACACCGAGTAACTCGTTCAGGCTTCACACTGATTCTCTCTTACAACGTGATCCCGGAGGCATAGGGAGAGTGCATTCCTCACCCAGGGCCACGCAGCCAGGTAGTGAACCTGCAGCTCACACCCAGGTAAGACAGCACGAGTCTGGAATGAGCACCTGCTAGAACCCACTTCACACAAACTCAGTGGAGTGAACAAATGTGCTAATGCACATGTAACTGTTAAAGTCATGAGCATAATTTAAGAGTTGTGAGTATAAAGCACGTTTCTCCCAGTCTCCCACTCATTTCATTTATTGGGTCACCATTACTTCTCTACTCACTCTTGAATAACAACAACAAAAATGTTTATTTACTTTCTGTTTCATAAGACAGTCTCAGGTGAGGAATTAAAATGCCCAGTCTCAGGTAGAAATCAGAACTCAAAACCTGGTTTCAGCCAAGGTTCCTTCCTCCCACCCAGTGCAGCCTGTGGCAGGCTGGCTGGGGGCTGTGCGTGCACTGGGGAGGGGCTGGGAGAAGGGGCAAGGCCAAATGTCTCCTCCTTTCTTACACTGTGCTCCCCGTTTGGTGAAATTGCCATCAAGGTCTATGAGGACAGTCAGGCTTGAGGGGGAATGCCGAGGCCATCTGGAGAGCCTGCTCTTGGGCTTGCAGTGGATGCTTGGCCCCCTCTGGGTCTGTCTCCTGTGCAATGGGTGGCCCACTTCCTGCAATGAGTGGGGGTGACATATAGCCCAGAGACCCAGCGGTGACTCTGGAGCTCAAGTGAGGGTGCAAACATGCCCTATAGAACATCTCTACATATTTCATGTTATATCAAAAACAAATTGTTCAACCTAAACGAAATGGACATATTCTTAGAAATATACAAGCTCCCAAAACTCAATCAGGAACAATAAAAAAACCTGAATAGGCCAATAACTACTAAAGAAATTGAAGCAGTAATAAAAAATCTTCCAGCAAACAAAAGCCCTGGTCCAGATGGCTTTACAGAGTTCTACCAAGCATTCAAAGAAGAACTAAAACCAATCCTCCTCAGACTATTCCAAAAAATTCAAGAGGAAGGCACACTTCCAAGCTCTTTCTATGAAGCCAGCATTACCCTAATTCCAAAACCAGATAAAGACACCACAAAGAAAGAGAGCCACAGGCCAATATCCTTGATGAACATAGATGCTAAAATCCTCAACAAAATTCTAGCAAATCGGATTCAGCATTACATTAGAGAGATCCTATACCATGACCAAGTGGGATTTATTCCAGGAATGCAAAGATGGTACAATATCCGCAAATCAAAAAATGTGATATATCACATAAACAAACTGAGAGATAAAAATCACATAGTCATATGAATCAATGCAGAAAAAAGCATTTGACAAAATCCAATACCCTTTCTTGATAAAAACTCTCAGCAAAGTGGGAATAGGGGGATCATACCTCAACATAATAAAAGCCTTATATGACAAACCTGCAGCCAACATCATACTCAATGGGCAAAAACTAAACTCATTTCCCCTAAGAACGGGAACAAGACAGGGATGCTCACTTTCACCATTCCTGTTCGATATGGTACTGGAAGTGCTAGCCATAGCTATCAGACAAGAAGAAGAAATAAAAGGCATCCAAATTGGAAAAGAAGTAAAACTGTCCTTATTTGCAGATGACATAATACTGTACATAGAAAACCCCAAAGATTCCATAAAAAAAATTGCTAGACTAAATAAGTGAATTCGGCAATGTAGCAGGATACAAAATTAACACCCAGAAATCTATGGCTTTTTTATACACCAATAATGAACTCATAGAAACTAAAAAAACAATCCCGTTTACCATTTCACCAAAAAAATTAAGATACCTAGGAATAAACTTAACTAAGGAAGTAAAAGACCAGTACTCGGGAAATACAGGACATTGAAAAAAGAGCTAGATGAAGACATAAACAAATGGAAGAACATACCGTGTTCATGGGTTGGTAGAATCAACATCATTAAAATGTCTATACTACCCAAAGCAATTTATAGATTCAATGCAATCCCCATTAAAATACCAACGGCATATTTCACAGACCTAGAACAAACTCTCCAAAAATTCATCTGGAATAAAAAACCAAAAACCTGAATAGCCACAGCAATCCTGAGAAAGAAGGACAAAGTTGGAGGGATCATAATACCAGACATCAAGCTATATTACCAAGCCTCGGTTCTCAAAACTGCCTGGTACTGGCACAAGAACAGACATATAGACCAATGGAACAGAACAGAGAACCCAGAAATAGACGCAAACCAATATGCTCAATTAATATTTGACAAAGGAGGCAAGAGCATAAAATGGAGTCATGACAGTCTCTTCAATAAACAGTGCTGGGAAATTTGGTCAGATACATGCAAAAAAATGAAACTAGATCACCAACTTATACCATACACAAAAACAAACTCAAAATGGCTAAAGGACTTAAATGTAAGACGGGAAACCATAAAAATCTTAGAAGACTCCATAGGCAGCAAAATATCAGACATATGTCGTAGCAATATCTTTACCAATACAGCCCCTAGGGCCGTGGTCGGCAAACTGCGGCTCGTGAGCCACATGAGGTTCTTTGGCCCCTTGAGTGTGGCTCTTCCACAAAATACCATGGCCTGGGCTAGTCTATTTTGAAGAAGTGGCATTAGAAGAAGTTTAAGTTTAAAAAATTTGGCTCTCAAAAGAAATTTCAGTCGTTGTACTGTTGATATTTGGCTCTGTTGACTAATGAGTTTGCCGACCACTGCCCTAGGGCAATGGAAACTAAGGAGAAAATAAACAAATGGGACTACATCAAAATAAAAAGCTTCTGCACAGCAAAAGAAACCATCAACAAAACAACAAGAAAGCCCACTGCATGGGAGAACATATTTGCCAATACTATTTCAGATAAGGGCTTAATCTCCAAAATTTACAGAGAACTCCTACAACTTAACAAAAGGAAGATAAACAACCCAATCAAAAAATGAGCAAAGGACCTAAATAGATACTTTTCGAAAGAAGACATAAAGAAGGCTGAGAGACATGAAAACATGCTCAAAGTCAATAATCATCTGAGAGATGCAAATCAAAATGACAATGAGGTATCATCTCACACCTGTCAGAATGACTATCATCAAGAAATCAACAAACGACAAGTGCTGGCGAGGATGTGGAGAAAAAGGAACCCTCGTGCACTGCTGGTGGGAATACAGACTGGTGCAGCCACTGTGGAGAACAGTTTGGAGTTTCCTCAAAAAACTAAAACTGGAACTCTCATTTGACCCAGTGTTCCCACTTCTAGGAATATATCCCAAGAAACTAGAAACACCAACCAGAAAGGATATATGCACCCCTATGTTCATAGCAGCACAATTTACCATAGCTAAGATTTGGAAACAGCCTAAGTGTCCATCAGCAGATGAGTAGATTAAAAACTGTGGTACATCTACACAATGGAATACTATGCAGCTATAAAAAAGAAGGAACTTTTACTATTTGCAGCAGCATGGATGGAACTGGAGAGCATTATGCTAAGCGAAATAAGCCAGTCAGAGAAAGATAAATATCACATGATCTCACTCATATGTGGGATATAATGATCAACATAAACTAATGAACAAGAATAGATCTAGAGACAAATGGCAGGGGTGGGGGGATTAGAGAGCATAACCAACAGACACTGGGGCGGTCGGGGCTTGCCCTCGGGGGTGGGAATGGCTGGAGGGGGGTCAATTGAGAAAAAGGAGACATATGTAATATTTTAAACAATAAAAAATAACCAAATTGTTCAGTGAAATGCAGTCCATCATCTTCACTTGTAAAACCCAAAAAGCAAGCAATCAAAAAATGTGTAAAACTATCTTTTTATCTGATTCAGAAAAATTACTAAAGAGATTGATTTCATTCTCTTGTGCACATCTGGATAGGCTCTGTTGGTCTGGCCATGCTTGGAACAGAGACAGAAATAAAGAAACACAACTAGTTAATTACTATATTTTTCATAGAATCTGCTATATTTATTTAATTTTAATGCAAACATTTTGTTGTTTCATTAAATTGTTCACATATTTGGCATTTTATTGCAGTAGTGACCCAAAGCTAGTGAGCAAACTTGTTCTTTAAAGAGCCAGATAACATATATTTTAGACTGAAGTCTGATATAACTACTCAACCTGTCTGTTATAACACAAAAGGAGCCATCAACAGTAAATCAACCAAGGGTGAAGCTATGTTCCAATAAAACTTTATTTACCAAAAGGCAGAGGGCCATACGTAGTCTGCCAATCTCTAACGTAACAAATTTAAAAAAAGGGAAATTTAATTGTATTCAAAATTTACAAATTTCCTGCACTGTTAGTAAGAACGTAATTTATAAATGCATTTTATGTCTGTCATGTTCTCTCTCGTGAGCTCTAGTAGTCTGCATCCATCCAGAAGCCGATGAAAAGGAGCTGCATTCCACTGCATGCTAGACCTAAGCACATATGGATTTCAGAAGAACATGCATTGTTTCACATTGTAAAATTCTTCAGACATCCTACGTATTTTTTGCAGAAGCCATACTGATCCGTAGGTACCTCCTGAACAATGAATCAGAACACAAAAAGAAACAAGGAAATGGGGATGGCATTGCATTATGCGAGCTTCTATTAGATTTACGCTCTCTGCAAGGAGCGGTTTGACAGGTTAATTAACTTGTCTTTTCTCCTCTCCAGCTCTCTGCCCTCCGGTCCCCCCTCCACGCCGCAGCATTCTCCATCTCCGATGCTGGCAGCCGCCAAGCTCACAGACCTTCGTGGGCGGCGTGTGGAGGTGGTTCCCTTTTCTTCTGAGGGTCCCTGTCTGGGGCCCGGGACGGGAAGAAACAGTGCCCTGGGCCCGAGCTGTTCGCCAGGAGAGAGGCAACTGGGTAGTGACGCCCTGTGCGCCCACAGAGAAGGGAACACAGCAACTGCGTGGTAGATGGAGGACTTACCGCTGGCTCCCAATGCTCATCGCTTCCCCTACACTAGCGCCCCCCAAACCTCCCAACCCCTGTGCTTGAACCGTCACTGGGTTGCGTGATGTTGGTAACACCCAACATATCTACTGTGCGCAGACACTGCTGATCACCGGCGATTGCTACAGAGCAGGCTCCCGTGACGGCTGCGGTGTGTGGACCAGTGCGTCTTCTGATAAAAATGTCACCAGACAATTTCACTGTGAACAGAGTTTGGGAACCACCCATCTAGACCATGCGAGAGAGAGAATAAAAAACTATGACGTTACCATTCCTCACCCGCGATTGTTTGCTTAAGGGAATAACAGATGCAGGGTACCACGTGTGTTACCCAAGGCTTCTCGGCCCCCGCCCCCCACGTCAGTACGGAGAGGGGTGTAACAGGCGGCACTGACCAGCCGTCAAAGCCTGAAGAAGCTTAAAGGAGCTGAAATCCGCTGTTGGGGGACCAGAGATTCAGCGGCTACGGGGAACTCTTGGGGACCTCTTAGTCCTTCTCTGTTTGGGGGAAACCAAGGCAGGTGCTCTTGGGGGGTACGGCCACGCACAGCTCTGTCTCGACAACTAAGCAGGCACTGGCTGTATGCCAGCCTGTATTTCTCTGGCTGGTTTTCAGTTTCATTCTGTAGCTTTTTTCTGAACACGATGCCCTCACTTGGGTCTACACTTCCGGGGACTAGAGACTTTGCCTAGTGAGTCCAGGACCCTTAGTATGCAGCACGAGGCCTAGCAGGCGCTCAATAAAAACAGAAACCACATTTTCAATAAATACATCCGCTCCCAATGAGCTCGGACTCTGCTCCCTGCTGCTGAGAGACTCCTCACTCAAGGGGACAAAGAGACACTTGCTCCCCGCTGCTGGCAGCTGCCCCTGGAATGGGGGCCCCCTGGGAACAGCAGATGGACTGCTCTATTGGGGACATCTCTTGCAGTCTCTGGGGTGTCATTGCCATTGCCCGAGCACCAGGGAGGAATCAAACCCCTTTTTCCATAGAGTCCGTCCCCTGCCCTCTCCGCTCCCTAAGGAAGACGGCCGGGTGGCCTGGGAGTCAGGTCCGCGCTGTTTGCTGTGACAAGGCCAGCAGCTGGGAAAGCACTGGGCGACCTGAAAGGGAGATGGGCGCTGTGCCTCTGGGTGCCAAGCACCAGGCTTCAGTGCGGGGAGGCCGGGCAGGAGAGGAGGCCCGATGGATGGTGCGCCCAAGCCTCAGAGCCCCGGCCCCCTGAGCTCGGCCTGGATCCCCCCGGCCTGCAGGCAGCAGCGTTCCAGGCATCCTCTCGGCGCCGGTTTCATGCTGCCATTCATTCCGATTTAAAGGCCCAGGCTTCTTCTCGGGCACCGCGCCCTCTCCCCCTCCACCCCCTCCACAGCCTGCCCCCTGCTTCCCTGCTTCCCCGCCATCTGGAGCCACTTCCCAGCCTCTCGGTCTTAATTGGCTCTTTTCAAATCGCGTCTCTGCCCTGCACCCCAGTCCGCCTGACTCCTCACCTTCGGGAACAATCAGCTCCCCCAGCCCGGCCACCCCGCCCGCCCTCTCCTGGCCCGGCCAGCGTCCCCCGGGTCCCCTCGAGTGGCTCTTGGGCCCCTCTGTGCCGCTGCTTGTCCCCTTTGAAAGCTGCTTCAGGAAGCGCATTGTCCGGGCACACGTGTCCCTGTGTGCGTGTGGGTGTGCAGGCCGCATGGCGGCTCCCATTGTGCATCGTCTACGCTCAGCCCGAGGCCCCAAGCTAAAGCCATTAAGCAAACGCTCTCCAGGAGCTAGAATACTGGGAGGGGGGGGGGGGTGTTTCCTCCTGCTCAGGGTGCAGGTCGCTTCCTGGATCCACAATTGGCTCC
Organism: Eptesicus fuscus; assembly: GCF_027574615.1. Lineage (NCBI taxonomy): Eukaryota > Metazoa > Chordata > Mammalia > Chiroptera > Vespertilionidae > Eptesicus > Eptesicus fuscus. The sequence goes on from NC_072476.1 coordinate 110,828,109, forward strand.
ACAGGCTGGGGGGGGGGGGAGACAGTTGTTGTTGTTTTTTGGGGGGGTGGGGGTGGCGAGAAGGGGCACCTTACAGAAATACTCAGAATCAGCACCCTCCCCTTCCCAACAACAAATACAGATCTATGTTTTGGAACTTTAATTTCAAATATTACATTGAGTTATTGAGTTATTAAAATAGGGAAACAAAAGTTACTTATGAGTTAAGACAATTTCTCAAAACGATCGTGTGTAGAATATCCACTGAACAAAGTAAGTCGGTATTAGCAGTAACAGAACACCATCATTTACGAGAGCATATGTTGGGGCCACGTAGGACTCAGGATGCTGCGACGCCACCCTAAGTTAATACCCTGAACTGTCCTGTCTGGAAGCTTCCAGTGCGAACGGAGCTGGGCAGTGTGTTGTGCAGTTTAACATGTTCTCAGCCGTCCGGGGAGAGCAGTGTCCCCGAGACATCAGAGGGCACGTCAGATGGACGGGACGCGCTGCTGGTCCCTGGAATTCCGTCCGCTCCCTGGAAACTCCCGGGACCCGCTTCCCCAGGGCGATGTGACAGGCACACACCGCACGTCGGTGGCCGGAGCTCTGTGACGCCAACCGGCGTGCCCGTGGCCTCCTCCTGGCCCTCAGGTGGCTGTGACCGCGCGACAGCAGGGCCACACGGAGCAAATTAAATCTGCAGTAGATATGCCTTTTGCTCCAATCCAGTAAGACACACGTTCTGCAAGGTCACACCTTGGGCTGTTTGTGGGGGCTTCTGAGGACAAGAAGCAGGTCCCCGAGAAAGAGAGACAGTTGCGTAGATGAGGCGGCGTCCCTTTCACCAGACCCCCCGGGAAGCACACGTTAGTGACGAGGGACCCCGAGACGCCCTCCCGGCCGCCGGGGCACCGGGTCCATCCCGAAAGGGGCATCATCACGGGTCACAGCGCGGAAATCGGAGCGGGTGACAATGTACAGGAACCCACGGGTGAGTTCCTATTTCTGAGGTGTCACCGTGAACCGGTGCATCACCAGAGTATGTGCCGCCGAGCAGCTGCCCGCGGCTCTTGGGCGACACCTGTCAGTGCGCGGCCCAGTGCGCATGCCCAGAGGGGGCAGTGGAGCTGCTCAGGACGCAGCAGGTTCCTGTTGTTTCTTTCTTTTTTTTTTTTTTTCTGTTCTTATCCAAGATGACACCGTTCGCCTTCCCCTCTGGGGCGTGCACGGGCAGGACAGATGATGGCAGTCATTGGGTGACCCCTCACGCACGGAGGCCACGCTCTTACCTGCGGGGCCAGCTCCGTGTGCGACGGAAATGTCTCCACCCTTTTTCTTTGTTTCTTTCACTGGTGGGTTAGTTACAGGAGGAGGCAAAGCACTGCCGTGGACCCGCCTCTTGGCAAGCAGGTGTTCCTGGGCCGCGGGGAGCCCCCACCTGCAGCCCACTGAGCCCCCGGCCCCAACACCCCACCTGCACACACTGAGCCCCCAGTCCCAACACCCCCACCTGCACACACTGAGCCCTCAGTCCCAACACCCCCACCTGCACACACTGAGCCCCTAGTGCCAACACCCCCACCTGCACACACTGAGCCCCTGACCAAACCCCCACCTGCACACACTGAGCCCCCGGCCCTAAGACCCCACCTGCACACACTGAGCCCCCGGCCCCAACACCCCCACCTGCACACACTGAGCCCCCGGCCCCAACACCCCCACCTGCACACACTGAGCCCTCGGTCCCAACACCCCCACCTGCACACACTGAGCCCCTAGTGCCAACACCCCACCTGCACACACTGAGCCCCCGGCCCCCACACCCCCACCTGCACACACTGAGCCCCCGGCCCTAAGACCCCACCTGCACACACTGAGCCCCCGGCCCTAACACCCCACCTGCACACACTGAGCCCCCGGCCCAACACCCCCACCTGCACACACTGAGCCCCCGGCCCCAACACCCACAGTCAAGAGGTCCCCCTGGCTGTCCCCGAGGCTCCCGGAGAGCGGAGAGCGAGTGCCCTTCTTCCTTTGTCCGCTTTGGTCCCCGTCGGGGAAGGGAGTGTGAATGCCAAGGAACAGAAAGGCACCTAAAGTCCGCAGACACGCCTCTGAGCTTCAGAGAAGTCAGCATTTAAGCCAGACGTTTAGTGCCTTGGTTTTCATTCTAAATTTACGACAGACTCTTACACAGATAAATAATCGCCCTGCCGAGCCCTCCGGGACACGGCGCCATCATTTATAATTATTGTTCAAGGGTGCTCTTCAAACCCAAGGTCTACTTGTACCTGCCAACAACTATGTTCAAAGACTTCTACTTCATTAATCACACTCACGCTTGCGTGCCATAGAGGTCCTGTAACGTATCTAAAATATAAATAAAAACAGGCTTGTTGAAAACGGCTAATAGAAAATGGCCATAATTGATTTTGCAAAATTTTAATCAACTGAAATGATCTGTTTGAGCAGGAGAAATATTTTGAAGATCATGTTCGTAACCTATTTAATTGTGAAAAAGAAAAGCTACCTTTCTAGTTATAAAATGGCCATTTTAAATTATTTCTTTCAATTCCATTTAAATACTGTATCAAAACATGTAAACTGTTAGAACCTCTAAAAGGACAATACCGGTACATGATAAGAGCCATATAAAATGCATTATTCGACAGATATTATATTGCAAGTCCTGATCGCCGTCATTCTGCATCTCATCTGCAGAGAGGTGTTGAGTGGCTTCGTGGCCACTTCCTCAGCTCTCAGCAATGCAGTGCCCGGGGGCTCAGTCTTTCCGATGCTCAAGTTACAGGTAAGTCTAAAATAAGATGAATATTCAACCCCTAGTTCCCTAGGACCACTGTAATTAATACTAAAAATGTTTCAAATGGTCACTAACCATGTAAACAGTAAAGGTTAATCTGCTATTCATGGATTTGGTATGATACATTTCCATATCTGGGCAAGTTAGGGTCAGACCCAGGGAGCTGTTTAACTTAGTGGCAGTAAGATTTCTTAGTCAGTGATAAGTCGCCACAATGGAATCCTGTTTGAGAATAAAAGGAATGAAGTACTTCATGTTTCAACAAGGGTGGGCATCAAAACATTCTGCTCAGAACAGAAGCCAGTCACAGAAGACCAGGTGGTGTGTGATTTCATTTTTACCAAATTGCCGGAATAGACAAATCCATAGAGATGGGCCATCCACTACTGGTGGTCAGGGACTGAGGAAGAGAGCATAGGGAGTGACTGCTAATGAAAATACACATGTTTTAGACCACTCCTTAAATGTGTGGGATTATTAACATTACTATAATTAAAAAGAAAATGAGAACTATTGCTTCAAGTAAACCATATTTTGGAGATCTAAGAACTAAAAGCCAGAATTCTTAAATGGCAAAGATATTGAAGAATGTTAAAAGTAATACATCATATTTTCTCTTTATTACATTCTCAAAAATTTTCTATAAAAAACTCTTTAAAAATTAAGATAAAGGAGAGTCTGTTAAAATATTTCTTTTAAAGGAATAAAAAAAGTTAACGTGCTCTGTAAAGATTTGAGAGGAAATAACAAAAGAATGAAAAGGAAATTCTAAGTTGAATTTATAACATCAGTGGCTGGGAGAAATAATGCTAAGTGAGGATTTTCAAAGGCTATTGTAACAAATAGCATTTTCCAATTCTTTTTCAGTTGGCTAGCTGTGTCAATGATTCTTTATCTACTGTAAGCATAGTAGATAGTAGAACACTAAATTAAAAATACTAGAAACATTAATTATAAAACACTACTCTATTTTCTCCAAAGAACCTCTACCTGAGCAGCCTTTATAGCCCCCCTTTCTTCCTAGCTCATGGACCAACTTTATTGCCTGTGCATGAAGTAAGAAAATGTCACAAATCATCGCTTTTAGGGTACCCCAGATGCTCAAGAACCAAAATGTTCATTTGTTCGTTCATAACACACTCTGACTTTGAGCTCCTTTCCATAGAGTGGCCCATGACTGCATTTAATGTCACCCAAAACCAATGCACCAGATGGCATAGACCTCTTTTTTCACCAAAAAGTTAGCAGAGGTAGTCCCTCATTATTATTCCAAAGTGCAATAAACATTCGTGACTCTCAGGGTGTAGAATAAATATAAAATATGCATCGGCGACTTAGCCAAGTCTTAAAACATAGTGTAATGTACCTCGTAAAATCAGCCACAGGCTCAAAGAAATTTAACGCACTTCCCCTCTTCCTTTTAGTCTGTTTCAGTATTGCTTTACAAGAATCAGCTACTAATTCAACAACAAACATAATAGATATGTACTGACCACTGGCCAAAGAGCAATGCAAAGCAGTGCATGCTAAGAGCTAGGAATTCAAATACAGCAGATCACTGCTGTCCATAACCATTCCTAAACCCAACTGTAACTTTTGATCATCTCAATGACTAAATTCCAGGTATTTCAGGGTGTTGACTTGGCAGTATAGCTCCTGTAGGCTTTGCTGACCCAAGCCCTCCACAGGGCGGGACTAAGCTGACCTCTCTCTCCACCTCCATCTTCCAGACAGAGGTGCCTGGTCCAGATGCTGTTTGTTCATCCAACTCCCTGAAAACCTCGGTTTAGTTCATGTGATCAGCTCTGGGAACACGTCCCCAAGACATAGTCAATGATAACACTTTGTATTTGTCATTTTGGGAATGCAACATTTAACTTGCATCTTTGAAAAGTACAATCTCTTACACAGGGTTTCAGATATAATGTGATATTTTATTTTAGTAAAGCTGCTTCATCTTCAACATGCTAACGATAGCTTGGTAAAAATCGACCTGTTCGAGTTTTTCTGAGTATTATTTCCCTTCTGTATATATTTACTTCTGATGCCAAGAGAATGATAATGCTCAGTTTAATTATAACTCTTGATGTTAGAAGTGAAGGATGTTTTCTGGTAATGAAGAATTTTCAGAAAGAATTACTATCCTGTACTTTGATTTAAAATAAGTAACAAGGGCCAAGTGTTACAGAATAATTAGTGCAGGGGGACAGTTTGAAAACAGAGAAATGATAAAAGTCTATTTCTTTGGACACAACATTTGGGAGAGTCTTTTATCCTCAATGTAGCAGAATAATAGAAAATTACAAAAAGATATTCATATTTACCTTTCAACTAGTGGTCCTTTGATCTTTGGAGTGCATATTAAATTTTCTAATTTAAACCAGACTAAATAACTTCTTATAGAAAATGGCAATGGTCATAGCTGATGAATATTACTTCTGAAAACTGATTATAATTCAAAAGATGCTGTTCCATTCAAAGCAAGTGCGTCCACTTACAAATATGTATTTAATTGCATTTTCAATTTAATCAACTCAAAGCTTTGAATTTAGTGCCCCTGAAAGGAGATTAAGACTAAGTAGAAAGAGGAGGTTCCCGTCCTGCTTTGCTGCTACATTTAAGATTTCACCTGAGGGGCCACCCTCCGTACGCTGAACAATGCTTTCCACATGGTTATTAAATCCCACGGACAACAAAATAATAGGCCAGTGGGTTTAGCTCAGGACTCTCTGTAGCTCATTAAGTCTTGGGGTTTTCTTATGGGAAGTCAAGCATGCTGTATTTTTCTTACAATAGGGCTGTAGGTATACTGAGTTTGAAAAAAGAACTACCACCTATATCAAGTTGTAATTATCACTTAAAAACATATTTTTATAAACAAAAGAGCCAAAAATGTTGTCTCAATGCTGAAAAGTCACCATGGAAAAGTCCAGACATACAAAAATAAACACACACACACACACACACACACACCCCAAATATAGAGGGGTAATGAATATTTAGAAAGAAACTTTGTGGTTTAGCAATAAAAAACAAATGTAAACTCAACAAAGTGTTCACAGAACTATTTTTTTATATTGCATACTTTAAGAGGATGTTCCATTTTGCAAAGCCATTGTTTGACATCTAAAATGAATTCCATAAACTTTTATCACTTTTTTTTGCTTTTAACTTTTTTATTGTTAAATATGACAAACAACAGAAAAGTTGAAGCTCCCAGAATCTAAATAATAAAGAGCTAATATGCAAATGGTCATGACACCCTCATGTGTAACGACCGATCAGCAGGCGGCTGCGTGCGCAGCAGGTGCCGGTGGGCTGGGACTTGCATTGGGGATTTGCCTGAGGCTCGTGTCTCCACCCCCGGCACCAGGCCCAGGGACGTGGGGCTCGTGGAGGCCTACCTCTTGGGGGCGATGGATCACGGGGCTCCAGCACTGTGACTGGGCAAAGGCCAGGCTGCACTGCCCCCCCCACCACCACCAAGTGCACTAGTTATCATGTAATAAACCCCCATCTAACCACCACCCAGGTCAGATAGGGATGCTGCCAGTGTCCCAGAAGCCCTCCCACCTCTTCCCCTACCAACCTCCTACTCCTCCCATAAAGGGAACCACTGCCCCAAGCTTTATGGTATTCACTTCTGTACTTTCTTTTATGGTTTTACCATGTAAGTATCCATCCACACACCATAGTTTTGCATGTTTTTCTTTTAGCCTTAGGGACTTAAACAGTTCATGTTTTTTGTGCCTGGCTGCTTTTACTTAACATTACTATTGTGCTATTTATACATGTTATTTATATATAGCTATGTCATTGCACATAGCTATGACTTACTCATTTTTATTGTTTTATTGTAGTATTGATTGAATTGTGTTATAACCTGCTTATCCAACTGAGTTTTAATAAAACTTGAGCTAACTCCAGTTCGGGGTACTGTGAAGAAATTGCTATAAACATTCTTGTGCACATCTGTCCCCCCACACACGCTTCATCACTTCCTTTAATTATCAACTTCTGTGAGCTAACCCTTGGCATAGAGGGATGTAGGAAATATCTTGGCTTTTGTTAATCAATAGATGCCACATCAGAACTGATCCAAATAATGGTTTACTGTTTCAATGCAACGTCGTTTATTTATTATTTTGATGCCACTAGGAAAAGGGCAGCCCATGTAGAAAATAATTTACAAGTCACGCATCCTAGCCCTGAGTTCATCAATGGCAAAATCAATGCTGTTCTAATGAAAGCACTTCATATAGGCCAGGTAAAAAGTCCAGCCGCCAGGGAGATAAAGTGTCACAAACTATCAATGAAGAGCAAACAATCAATGAATTGTTAGTGGGAAAACAAACTTTCCTCTTTGCCTTCCACTATGCAAACAGCAGGCATTTCAAATCCTACACAAGTGCAATCGCACTGATAATGCCAGAACAACAGTGTTGATTATTCAGTGCGCCCGTGCAGAAAGCTTCAAAGTTTGCCGATTACATATAATCGCTTCCATTCAAAATGAAATGTTGACTTCCTTTGATTTGTGTTTAATCCTTATCTGGAAAGTGTATAACTTTCAAACAGCATAATCACACGCACTTCAAACACTCATTAAATTCTTTCTGTTACAATTGGATGAAATAACTACACTATCAACAGCTATTTCAAAGTTAGCACAACAAGCTTGGGTGACAGATAAAGATTAGTCATTGTAAGAATGTGTGAGGCCCCACAGATTAAATTCAGTTCATCAGTTCAGAAATGCAGCGGTCAAATACGGGGAAAAAAAGAGCTCAGGAACAAGGTGTACTGATGTTTTCACACATGATCTTTAACCAGCTCGGTGTCTTTTCTCTTTTTAGTTCATGAGTCAATGCAATCCAACACGCTATTTAGAAAACGAAATGTGAAGGGAGCTGAGAAGTCAGAATTATAAAATTCTAGAACTATACATTTCCAGAAGGAAGCATTTTTATAGGCCTCTCCTTGGAGGTGAAGTGACAGGCCTCAGAGTGGCACATTTGGCTTTCTGCTTGAATAGTAAAAGCTGAAGTTGGAATACATCCTTTAACTCTAGTTTTTCCTCCCCACTCCCATCTATTCGGAGCTTAATTATCACCCTTTACTCCACCATGGCTATTTGTCAACAGAGCAGCCGATTGTGAAGGGTTTCCATGGAATCACTGGTCATTAGTGTCCTAGAAATACCTACGAACTAGGAAGAGTCCAGCATGCTTTCAGTCACACAATATGCATGGCAATGGTTCGACTTGGTCACAAACATGTAAATGATAGGTAAACTATATTTAAAATTGTGCTGAAATACAGTGTTATGTTTCTACAGTATTTGGATGTTTTACTTTCTATATTCCTTATATCAGGGCCGAAGAAAATATTAACAGATTCGTATCCTGACAATGTCTTTGCACTTTAACATGATGGGCAATGGTTTCCTAGGGTCTCATTTAATAAAGGAAGTTTGACTATGTAGATTTGCACCTTTTTTTTTACATTGGTTAATTACATTATTTAATTTTTAGGTGTACAAGATTATACTTGGACATCTGCATAACCATGTTCTTCTTTTTAACCTTGTTTTATTTTATTGTTTTTTGTGTTACTATGGCTCCCTATACGTTATTTCTCTTTTCTTTTTTTTCTTTATTGATTAAGATATTGCATATGTGTCCTTATCTCCCCCTTACCCCCCAAACCCCTGCTCATGCCCTCACCCCCTGGTGTCTGTGTCCATTGGTTATGCTTATATGCATGCATATAAGTCCTTTGATTGATCTCTCCCCCTTACCCACACCCAATCAAAAAGTGGTCAACGGACCTAAATAGATACTTTTTTAAAGAGGACATAAGGAAGGCCAAGAGTCATATGAAAACATGCTCAAAGTCACTAATTATCCGAGAGATGCAAATCAAAATGACAATGAGGTATCATCTCACACTTGTCAGAATGGCTGTCATCAACAAATCAACCAACGACAAGTGCTGGCGAGGATGCGGAGAAAAAGGAACCCTCGTGCACTGCTGGTGGGAATGCAGACTGGTGCAGCCACTGTGGAGAACAGTATGGAGTTTCCTCAAATAACTAAAAATGGAACTCCCATTTGACCCAGTGTTCCCACTTCTAGGACTATACCCCAAGAAACCAGAAACACCAATCAGAAAGGACATATGCACCCCTATGTTCATAGCAGCACCATTTACCATAGCTAAGATTTGGAAACAGCCTAAGTGCCCATCAGCAGATGAGTGGATTAGATTTGCACTATTTACTGGGGTTCGGAGTAAGAAATAGAAGACATTTTTAGATATAATAGAAAGTTTTCTTTTAGGGAGAGAAATACTTTCAGTTTGGTTTCAAAGGGAAGATTGTTGTCAACATGTTTTGGCTTCTTTTACAAAGGACAAAGCAAATATTTTCAATAAATTCATGACGGGCTAGAATTGCCAGACTCGGGTAATTCAAATGCTAGGATTCTGAAAGAATGGGCGGATGCCATTGTAAAGTTATTATCAGTAACAATGTTTTGAAACTATAGTAGAAGAACTGAGATAGAATTCTCTCAATATTAAGTAAATTCTGTAAATTGCTATAGTTACATAACACTAAGCTCTGGAAGAAGCAGTGAGTGGATCTCTAACAGAAGAATTCATCAGCATCAAGTCCCACCAAATCTCATTCTCTTTGTATTTACAGTAACTTCACTAATCTTGAACATCGAAGGAATGGTCTGAAATGTTTGTATTTTCATGTTAGCAGGGCAAATGGTCAAAGATCGGCATAACCTGGAGATATTGCAAGTTTGGTTTCAGACCACTTCAACTAATAATGAGAGAATTGGCATGAGTGGGTATTGTAAAAGATATGTAAGAGGTTAGTTGATCATAATTTCAATATACAGGAACTGTTTAAATATTTACTGAAAATGAACCAAATCCCCCACAATGAACAAAAATAGACATCCAACCTGACTTATAAGTAGTTTATGTAAAAGATGGCTGTTTACTTAGATACAAGTTTGATGTAAATTAATAGGGTAAAGCATCTACTAAAGTCAAAGGCAAGGAAGTGAAATAAGTGAATGGGGCTATATTAAACAAAAAGCTCCTGCACAGCAAAAGAAACCAACAAAACAAGAAGACAGCCAACCACATGTGAGAAGATATTTTCAAACAATATCTTCTCTAAAGAGTTAATACCCAAAATTATAAAGAACTCATACAACTCAGCAATAACAACAAAATCCAATTAAAAGTGGGCAGAGGACTTGTGTAGATGTTCTCCCAAGAAGAAATACAAATGGCCAACACACTGATGAAAAGTTGCCCAACTTCACTAGTTACTAGGAGAAATGCAAATCAAAACTACAATGCAATACTACCACCTCACACCTGTTAGAATGGCTATTATCAACAAGACAGGCAGTAACACACGTTAAAGGGGTTGTGAGCAGAGAAAAAGGAACACTCATTCACTGACGGTGGGATGTAAACTGGTACAGCCACTATGGAAAACAATATGGAGGTTCCTCAAAAAATTAATAATAGAGTTACCATAGGATCCAGCAATCCCTGTCCTGGGTATCTACCCCCAAATTTGGAAACAATGATTTGTAAATATAGTTAGAGCCATTGGAACAACCTGTTGCATGAGAACAGGCTCTGATTAGTGCCCCAGGTTCTGAGAGAGGAAGACCCTCGTTCATCCTCCGGGCGTGTCTGGTTTCCACCGTCCTGCTTGACAGCCCTCCTGACTGTGCCGTCTTCTGTGTAAAGTTTCTTGTTGATTGTTCCTGCTTGGTGCCTTTCCACATGCTTTCTTGTTGTTGTTTCCTGGCTTTTCAAGTTTTGGTTGGATCGAGTGTGGTCAGACACCTCACAATTATAATAAATCCTGTGTCTAAGCCATCATTCAATGGATTTATTTTTAATATTCTGGATGGTTTTCTACCTTTGCAACATGAAGTTTGAGTTTCTTTGTTTGACGTTTGAGACATTTAAGAATAATCATGACTTTATTTTTGTGTCAACACTGGTCATGCTTAATAATGTTTGTTTTAAACTGATCTGTGTTGAACTACTATCTAGTTCAACAGCACTCAATGAGTCACTGCTACATGCAGAAAACTACCCTGTTTTACTGGAAGGTTTGCCCTTTACCCTTAGAGACTTTTAATGAAGCACGCAGTATCATTGTCTTTCCATGTAGATGTATTTTTAAAAATATCCTTTATTGCAGGGACTTATCTAATACTCATTAGCATCGTCTAAAGCCCATAGCACGGAACCATAGAGTGTCTTCTTCGTAGATGTTGTTGATTGAAGTTCAGATATGATGAGACTGTGAAAACAGCTGTGGTTATGCAACACCCCCGGTCTAGGGACAGGCTGGCAGAAGCAGCACGTGCCATTTTATGTGCCTGACCTTTTGCAAAGTCAGTCCCCTGGGCTTTGGGAACAAAACCAAAGGTGAGCAGGGGATAACTTCAAATGGGCTTTTATGACTGCAGCTTTGAAAACATTGTTTATATAAATAGTAAAAACCAACCAAATATCTAACACTGTGGGTTAGAAAATATTATCGTATGGATCAATTCCATTAAATGCCTGACAGTCATTAGAGTGAAGTGGGTCTGGATTTGATGCCTTGGCAAATCTATATATATAAAAGCCCAGCGACCGAATGGCAGAATGACCAGAATGACCACCAGGAGCTGGCCCTGCCCCCGCACCCCCGGTGGTCAGTGTGCTCCCACAGTGGAAGCGCCACTTGGCTGACCGGGATGAGTGGCGCTCCCACAGCAGGCCTATTCCTGCAGGCCACACCCCCACCAGTGCACTAATTTGTGCACCAGGCCCCTAGTATTTAAATGAAGGAAGGTAACAAAATCTGGATAGATTATGATGCCAATTTAAAAATTATATATTAACATATTTTTATTGTATTGTATATAAAAATTTGGAAGTCCACAAAGCAAAATGCTAATAATAGTGTTTACCTGCGGTGCTGAAACGGTGCGGTTTTTCCTATTTTTGTATCTGTGTTTTCAAACGCTGTTTCCAGAAAGAGGAATAATGTGCCTAATTATAACACAGGTGCCCGCAGCCATTATGACACAATAACACCAGCAACAATGGCCATGGTCAGTGGTGGAGGGTCCACGGCGGAAGGGTTTGATTCTAATTTCATTATGAACTCTGTCCAAGTGTTACCTGGGAAAGTTGCACAGCCCTAAGGCCTGGGTTTCCTCTCTTTCCAGCTAGGAGAGTGCTAGTACCAACCGAAAGGGAACAGGCAGAGCCAGCACCTGGAATGTATTCAGCACCGCACACGTTTTTAGAAATAATTAAGCATAAGCAGATACATAAGCACCAGTTTCATTTTGGTTCACAACTGTGGTCTCTACTAAACTCTCCGCATGAGCTTTGTCCTGTGTGAGCTCTAAACAGATGCCTTCTGACGGAAGCTTGAAGATGCCCGAGTGTATTTGTATCTTCACACACAGAGGCTCACTGAATGAAGGGCACGCTTTGATCTGTGCATTTTATTTTACATACAAATGTAGATGGCTATTGCAAGGTTCTCTGAGGCCAAGTTCATTTTTATATACAGGCTGTCCTCCCTAAACGTCTACACACACTTTGAATAATGATAACGGCCGTGTTTATTAAAACACATTTCATTCTCAAAATCGAGCTATCAGTTGTTAAAGTGTGTGTACAGTGTTGGGGGGACACCCTGTATTTCCAATGGTAACCAAGTCCATGAATGCCTTTATCAATAATAAACATGTTAAAATTAAGGAAAGATCCGATCAAAGAATGTCTTATCATTGAATCAGTAAAGAGCTAGATTTTAAATGCTGATTAATAACTGAAGAACTTAATACTTAAAACTAGTAGGGTCTGTAATCACTCTATATACATGTATAGCTAAAAACATTGTTTTAAATAGGACAGATTTTCTTTTGGCTTTAAGTTATATTTATTAAGTACTAGAGGCCCAGCGCATGAAATCGTGCACGGGTAGGGTCCCTAGGCCTAGCCTGTGATCAGGCCCATCTTCCACCTGCTCGCTAGTCCCTGGTCCCACTCGCCTCCACCGCCAACCACCCGGTTCCCCTTGCTGGCCCCGGGTCCCACCCTGCCACCACCACCCCCAGCCACCCAGTTCCCCTTGCCGGCCCCCCACCTCATAGCAACAGGTCGAGTGGTTGTTCCGGTCATTACACTTATGGTCGCTGGCCTTTTATTATATAGGATTCTGTACCTGAGTTAACTCAACCTCTTTGGAAAGTGTGTCCCATTCTCATATGGCTTTAGATCAATTTTTCAATTTATCATGTTATATTAGAGGCTCTATTCCCATAACAAACCCAGCCCTCTATTTTTCATCTGGTTCAGATGGTGCTTACAGCAATATTTGTTTTAATCCCCTTGGTACTATAAAGATTTTTTTTTTTAAAGTTGCTACCCAATTAACTTCCTTTCTGGAAATAGCAATATTAATGGAAATTAAAGGCTTGCCTGTTTTTGTCTTATTTGTGTACTCCAAGTAAAAATATTAATTCTATCCAACAAATAAAAAAACATTTACATTTGAAATGAATTTATAATATAAATATGTATACAATTTACATTTTTAATTTTCAAATGTCTAATTGTATTCTTTTACCATTTAAGGAGGAATAAATATTGTAATATTTTTAATATATGTTTTTATTGATTTCAGAGAGGAAGGGAGGAGAGAGAGACAGAAACATCAATGATGAGAGAGAATCATGGATCAGCTGCCTCCTGCATGCCCCCCACTGGGGATTGAGCCCACAAACTGGACATGTGCCCTGACTGGAAATCAAACTGTGACCTCCTAGTTCATAGGTCGCTGCTCAACCACTGAGCCATGCCAGCCAGGCAAATATTGTCATATTTTAATAAAATAGTAAATAAGTAAAAAACAAACATTTAGGAAAATTTTTAAATGTGTATAACATTTATCACTGGCTCAGGAGATAAGTCATAGAAAAAGTGTATAAAATACTGTTAATTGAAAAAACTTAAAGTTGAAATCACACATCTTTGGAATGATGATATGAATCAATGATAAATGATATTGTTTTTAGAATTTGGTGGTAATGTATATATTTTTAATGTAAGTATGTCTAAATTAGAATCAGGAAAAGGTTAAGAGTATTATAATAATTAAATTTAAATTCAGAATATGTTTTAGGATATTACAAGTGTATATTTTTCTGCTTATTATAATTAATTTTTTGTATTTTTAAAGAAAAAAGCAATACTTCATTTTAATTAAAAAAACAAATTTGGATAAATGTGTGCCAACTCCCTTTGTGTCTGAGCTACTCCAGTGCGGTGGCTGCCAACAATATGATGAAGTGACATACTCTGCACATGGTGTTAAATGGTGTTGTAGCATCCACTTAGGAGTTAACTTTCAACATTACTTAACAGAGGTATATGAACTAATAGCGCTTTATCATCTCAACTAGAAGCCCGGTGCATGAAATTTGTGCACGGGGGGCGGGGTAAGTCCCTCAGCCCAGCCTTCACCCTCTCCAATCTGGGACCCCTTGAGGGATGTCCGACCGCCCGTTTAGGCCCGATCCTAAATGGGCGGTCAGACATCCCTCTCACAATCCAGGACTGCTGGCTCCCAACTGTCCTCCCCTGCAGGCCTGGTCCCCCCCAACTGCTCTCCCCTGCAGGCCTGCCCCCCCCCCAACTGCCCTCCTTACCGGCCTGGTCACCCCTAACTGCCCTCCCTGCTTGCCTACTAGCCCAATACTGCCCTCCCCTGCAGGCCTGGTCCCCCCCAACTTCCCTCCCCTGCAGGCCTGGGTCCCCCCCAACTGCCCTCCCTTGCTGGCCTGATCTCCCCCAACTGCCCTCCTCTGCTGGCCTGGCCACCCCTAACGTCCCACAACTGCCCACCCCTGCAGGCCATCTTGTTGTGGCCATCTTGTGTCCACATGGGGGCAGCCATCTTGTGTCTTGGTGTGATGGTCAATTTGCCTATTACGCTTTTATTAGATAGGAGGATAGGTACTGTACAAAACCCTTCACATGCAAACATCCCTATTAGAAATGGTTGCTGATAAATGTTTTATAGATGATGCAAAATAAAATTGTACATCAATGAAGCTGAGATCCCTGAGTTATTGATTTGATGCCCCTTGCTAAAATTACCAAGCTAAATATAATGTCAGCACAGAGATCAAACAGGAATGAAATCAATTAGTCTTTGTCTTTATGTTTTAATTCCAAGGGATGTGTTGAATCTAATATGTATTTTTTTCTTGGTCACCACCAATAATTCAGAGGTGTAAGTCAAATGAAAAAGCATGACAGGTGTAACATGTTTTTTTAAGACTTTTCGTTCTATTTATTATTTACTTTCTTCATCGCAACATATTGACAAGACACTAAAGTAATGATGGCTAATCCATATCATACTGTACGTTTATATCCTAATGAAAAACATTAGGAAGGAAAGCAGCTGAGTAAGCAACAGATGTTTCTGTTCCCCCAGAATCTATCTGGGAGAGTTCTATATCTGTGTTTAGTGGTCACTCCTTTGGTAGACAGAATTGTTTTCTCGGATTCATTAAAATTAATCATTAATGTAAGTTTTTTTTTGGGGGGGGGCGGTTAGAATTCTTAAATATAAACAGAGAGTGATGGACAGGAGTAAGGGGATATTTTGAGACTTGATACTCCATCTATTTCAAGGTTTTTTGTTATAAGCTTTTCAATAGATCAGCTTATGCACTAGACCAGTGGTCGGCAAGCTCATTAGTCAACAGAGCCAAATATCAACAGCACAACGATTGAAATTTCTTTTGCGAGCCAAATTTTTTAAACTTAAACTTCTTCTAACGCCACTTCTTCAAAATAGACTCACCCAGGCCATGGTATTTTGTGGAAGAGCCATACTCAAGGGGCCAAAGAGCCGCAGTTTGCCGACCACGGCACTAGAATAATACAGGGCCATTAGCATCAAAAATTCATATTTTTTTCATGGCATTATTAAGAGAGGAAAGACTTAAGTAATTATCTAGGCCTAGAGTGGCAAAATTATTTTAAATATATGCAAACTTTGGAAGCATGATTCTTATGAAGATTTATGTAGATTAATGCAGGGTTGTGCTATTGGTAGTAGTTTCAATTATAATGAACCAAAATATTGAAGTAACTTGGATTAAACTTTTAGAAACTATATTATCAATATTAGAAATGAAAATATTTTTCTGACTAAATTGTGATTAACATAAAATTAGCATTATTTATTTTAAATCAAAACTATTTTTGCCTCCTGAATTTAAAGAGTTATTTTTTAAATATTTTTATTGATTTCAGAGAAGAAGGGAGAGGGAGAAGATAGAAACATCAATGATGAGAGAGAATCATTGATCAGCTGCCTCCTGCATGCCCCCTACTGGGGAGCAAGCCTACAACCTGGGCATGTGCCCTGACCTGGAATTGAACCCTGACCTCAATGACTCAACCACTGAGCGACACCAGCTGGCTTTGCCTCCTGAATCTAATTGACAGGTGCAGTCTATGTTTTTATTTCTGTTTTTGTATCAGAAAGAGAAGTGCCATGTAAGCCAATACCTTTTGTATTCTTAGCTAATGAGATCCTTAAAAACAAAAATTAATTATCCACTATTTAATGATTTATTCTTATATTATACTGATAAAAGTAAGATGACCAGGTGTGAAAGTACAAAACAATTCATGTGTTATATAATTGCCTTAATTGTATATGCAATACAAAATAACTCCCAGATCTGAAAAAACGGAAGATTCAAAAGTAAATTTTATAAGCTGGTCCCCTGCACAGTTTCACATCACTCCACATTCTTAATGGTTCTGTCTTACACTTAAAATAGTTTGTGGAAACATTGTATTTCACTGGATAATGCAGTTCTCCCTTTCATATTAATTTACACTATACTTTAAATGCCACAAATATTCCCTAAGGAGGCCTTACATTAAGTATTCTTTTCTAATTCCATTGAAAGACTTCTAACTAGAGTTTTATTTACTTTTAATGATTATTTTTTGGTTGTAAAGAATGAAGAGAATGAATTTTTGTATAGATAGGACAACAGTGTTGTTTCTCTATTTAAAGCCCCCTGCGTGGCGTACCACAGCTGTGGCCACGTTCTGTGCACTGCCCACGTGGTTCCTGACATGCGGCAGCATACCCACGCTCCTGTACACACAGCGCTGCGCTCCGAGGGATTGCTCTCCGGGTATATTTACGGAAGCCTCGGTTAGATCTCACTTCACATGGCTCTGCTCTTTATTCTGCAGCCATTTGTCAAATACTCCATGCAAATATGCTGAATAAGCTCATTTGCAAGACAACTTTGTCTCCTCTTTGGAAAATGTCTCTAGTAATGTATGCATATGTAAGCAACTTTAGAGTAAAGGTATAAATAAAATATCCAATCTTCTTGATGGTATAAGACTGAGCAATTTCATAATGAGTTCAACCAATATCAATGACCAACTTCAATATTTTAGATAAAAATATTCATATGCAATTTTTCTTAACCATTGAGTTCTATTTTAAATTGGTGGTTTTTCTTCTATATTTTATATTCTACTAGAGGCCCGATGCACGAAATTCGTGCAAGGGGTTCGACCTTCACAGCCCAGCTGCCTCGTGGCCCCGGCGGCCCCGCAGCCCTGCCCACTTGTCATTCTGGAAGGTCATTCTAGAAGGTCGTTCCACCATTTGGTCTAATTAGCATATTAGCTCTTTATTATATAGGATTTGATCTTGTGACTATCAAAAAGTAGTATTTGCAAATATAGTTATATTATTAAATATTTTTAATGTATTAAAAAATTAAATACTTCTTTTGAAATTATTTCTCTCTATATATCCCTTCTCCCTTTAAGAAATTTTCTAAAAATATGGCATTATTTTATTCCCTAAATTCACTAATTCTTTTAACACACACCTGTATATTTTTCAACACGTAAACATCTTAAAATGGAAATGACATACAAGTACTTTTTTAAAATTTAAATTTATCTAGTTGATAATTGATTACACTGACTTTGATATATAATTGACCAAATCCAATAGGTAAAAAGAATGAATACTAGATTTAACAGAGGCAGAGCATGGAAGAGTCTGTTGAAAATCATTGACTTCCTGCCCTAGCTGATTTGGCTCAGTGGATACAGCATCAGCCTGTGGGATGAGGGGTCCTGGGCTCCATTCAGGTCAAGGGCATGTCCCAGGGTGGCAGGCTGTATCTGATCCCCAGCCCTGGTTAGGCTCATGTAGGAGGCAACCAATCGATGTGTCTCTCTCACTTTGATGTTTCTCTCTCTATGTCTCTCCCCCTCCCTTCCACTCTCTCTAAAAATCAATGGGAAAATATCCTGGGGTGAGGATTAACAAACAAACAAAAAACAAAATAAAAAAAATCTTTAACTTCCTGGTGGCTTCTTGCTTGGGCTGAAAGGGATTCCAAGATTCACTCATCAGTGGTGTAGGCTACCACCCACTGAGAAATTCTGAATTTCTCTCTCCCTCTACACCAATTATGTCTTTAATTCCATAATTCCAATAACTGTGCTATCTGAAGGTAACTTGCTTTTCAGGATGAATGTGGAGTTGGACAATGCCATATCTTTGGGGGTATGGGGCACAGCGATCTGGATGATAGAAATCTTCTATCATCCCTGATGTAATTAAGCATTTATGGTCATGGACACAATGAAAAGAAAAACTCTCTTAGCGGGTCAAGGTCAATGCCTTACAAAGTTCTAATCAATGGTAATATTAGTGTTACAATTAGGCAGGCAAGTCCTCTTCCATGGGGAGGTGGCCAGCGGAGGAGGACTTGTCTGCACTGCTCACTGCACCCTCAGGGCCGCTGGAGTGGAGCTGAGCGAGGCTCCTGGTCTCCCGGCCCTGGATGGTGTAGTTGGAGCATTGACTCTGGCCTCTGTGGACTCAGCTTGGCAATTCCCACCCCGGGATCTGCAGGGAGAGTCACACTTGGCAGTGACCACTCGCAGTACTCGGGTCTTCCCTGGTAAGAAGTGGTCACGATAAACCTCAGCTCTTTGAAGAGGATTTAAGGGGTAGCTGTGTTAGCAATCCAGGTGCAAACATAGTAAGAAGCGGGGGAAATATTTAGAGCCAGAGACTTGAACACATCTCTAAATGGAGTAATTAATGCCAAAGGCAAGACTCGGGCCCTGGTGCTGGCACCCAGCACGGAGCCCAAGCCAGAAACCTCACTTAGGGGCCTGCAGGGCACACGGGGGCCTACGGTCTCTCCTGGACCATATGTGCTGAGTCAGCTGCTCCCTGATGAGGTTACTGGTTCCACGGGCAGCGGCTGAGCCAATGTCATTGCTGACGGGCTCAGAAAGAAGAACAGAGAAGTCTGAGGGTGATCAGCAAGCCTAGATTTATTACACAGCTTCTCCGCAAAAGTGGTGATGTTCCCGCTTTTAGAGGACAAATATATGCGCCTTTGTATGTCTACAGGTGGTCTTAATACATACAAAGTGAAAAAGAACTGTCCAGCATCATACTACTGGTGTCTTGAAGCAGTATTTTACATCCAGGGTCTATTTGGGAAAGAGAACACACTGGCAGTCCAGTTAACTGCACATTAAGTGTACTTCCCTTGTTGAAAGAGAACATGAAATTTTCAGAATCATGATTTTCCCGTCACATTAGTTTTCCCAAAGTAATTAGGTTGGGATAATAGAACTTTAATTAAAAACAAACAAAGAAGCACATTTAAGAAACAGTATCTCCAGTGCTTTGTGTCCTGGGATCTGGGTCCCTAGGCCCCAGTATACATCCCTAAAACTTTGCTCCCCAGAAAATTACTCCAACAACTCTTAACTATGAGTCCTCAAATCCTATATAACAAAAGGCTAATATGCCAATCGACCCAACAGCGAAACGACCGGTCACTATGATGCGCACCGACCACCAGGGGGCTGATGCTCAACGCAGGAGCTGCCCCTGGTGGTCAGTGTGCTCCCACAGGGGGAGCGCCGCTCAGCCAGAAGTTGGGCTCATGACTGGCGAGCACAGCCTCGGTGGCGGGAGCCTCTCCTGCCTCCACAGCAGCGCCAAGGATGTCCGACTGGAAGCTCCTGGACTGCTAAAGGGTGCAGGCCGGGCTGAGGGACGCCCTCACCCCCGAGTGCACGAATTTCATGCACCGGGCCTCTAGTAAGAAACTAAAAACCCAAGTGACAATGAGATAGTCCCATTTGGAGACTCGAGGGATGCCTCCCTGGGAGCTTTATTTTCTCTCCAGTGTTTGCAGCTCACGTGTTCCTATCACCATGCTGGGTCCCAAGTTATGTTTTGCCACCAGATAATTTAACTTTCCTTCCATGAGGCAGTTCAAATACAATTCAGGTGCTTCTAGTGTGGCATCTCTATTTAAAGAGAAAAACACAGGTACATAGTGAACCATGTTAGTGGGAAAAGGCCCAGTTAGGAAAGGCATAGTCAGTCATTTAGAAAACTTGCCTCAGACCGAGTGAAGACTAACAGCTGTGGTTCAGAGCGGGCAGTAGGGCGCTCCCTCTGAAACATGTCTCTAAGAGCGGTCACCCACTGGCGGGCCGCGGGCCACTGGTGGTCCGTGAGTCCCGAAAGGTTGGCGGCCGCTGCTCTAGAAGGCAAAGTTTCGGCTGAGCTAAATACTCCACAGGAGCAGGGGGGCGCGGGAAGCCACGCTGTCCAGGGTGTGCGACTAGATCAGCAACTTGGTGCCACCCCCAATCAGAACACCACGGAGGCCAATGCGTCTTATAAGTTATCCGGGTTTCTTTACATTGCATGACTTAGTGTTCAAGATGGTTTTAGGATGGGACTCTTGTAAACAGCTTGTTTTCTACAAATGTGACGTCGGCTTCTGTTTTGCAGGAAGACAGCTGGAGCCCCGGAGATGAACCGAGGCTGTGACGTGTTCCTGAGTTACTGCGCCTTGAAAGCGAGGGCGAACCAGTGGGATCCAGCCCATCCCTGGACAGTAGCTCCAGAACGAACTCTCAGGCTCTCCCCACAAAGTATTTCCCAAGAAACAGAATGCCATCGGAGTGCACTTGGCCATCAAATGCATAAGAAGGCAGTCAAAAGGGATTTCATTAGCATAAGACCAACCTCCTAATGTGCGGTTCAGCGGAAATGGGCCCTGCACAAGATCCACCACGGACGAGAAAGCGCGGGTACAATTCACCCGTTTCAGGAGCTCCCACCAAATGGACAGGGTTTCTCTTAAAGGACATGGACACTTCACGGCAGAAAATGTCTCCTACGTTTTTTTAGTGAGAACTGGGGGGAAAAATCCAACCCTAGAGTCCTGGGGGTGTGGACAAATTAAGCTTCTCACTAGGAAAGGGTTAATCCTAACAGATGACCGAATTTATACAGATCCTCAGCCTCAGAACGTCTGAACCTGAATCTAAAGCAGTCAGGTAGCCCAGCCGGCGGGGCTCCGTGGTTGAGTGTCAACCTGAGAACCAGGAGGTCACAGTTCGATTCCCGGTCAGGTGGTCAGGCACAGGCCCGGGTTGTGGGCTCAGTTCTCAGGAGGGGGCATGCAGGAGGCAGCCGATCAATGGTTTTCTCTTATCATGGATGTTTCTATCTCTCTCTCCCCCTTCCTCTCTGAAGTAAAAAAAAATAAAAATAAAAATACAGCAGCCAGAGAGCATGGAGAAAAGGTTACTTTCCAGTACTGAAACAGAAAAAAATATATATATTTCTCTACTTGCGAACAAGCGCACCCCCTTGCATTGTGGGCCTGGCCCAGTCTGCGGAGATTTATGTAGTTTTTTCCTGCATCAATGCTCCGAAGCCACATCAAAGAGCCTGGGAGCAGAGAATCAATATCTCCGTGGCAGCGGCAGCAAAACCGCCGAGATGCTGTTTACTGTCGCTCAGGTTACAGCCTCTCCACGCAGCCCTGAGAGGCCAGCGCCCCCTCCGCTGCAGCCCTGAAGGGCCCCCACTTTCATCTCACAATGGAGGGCCGCCGCGCGGGTGAGGAAGAAACAGAGATAAAAACCAGCCCGGGAAGGGCTGCCCTGCATGGAGTGCAGTTTCCAAACAGCATTGTGCCTCTGAGGGGCTGAGCTACAGAACAGCTGGGGGGGGGGGGGGGGGGGACCAGGCATCATCAGGCTCGCTGGCTACACAATGGGCGACCTGACCACCAGCTCCAGACACCCACAATGGCGAGGGACATGGCAAGGACTGAAAGCTGCATCAGAAGCTTTTCAAATGACTGCCGCCCAGTGGATACCCACACTGCCGTGCGAGGATGGCGCTGTTTAATGTTGCCTGTTCTATATTTTAAACAATATTTGCTCAGTTAACTCTAAAGAGCAAGGCTACAACGGATGCTTCTACCAGACAATATTGCTTCGGTAAAACAGAGTGACAATAGAGCAAATGTCTACTAGTTTTAAACAGACTCTCATCTGACAAAGCAAAAATCTTCTTTTCAATTCTTGCTATTGTTTTTGTAATTTATCTTCAATGTTGAAAGTATTATAGATGTCCCCTTTCCGCCCATTCACCCCCTCCCTCCTCCTCCCAGCCCTTCCCAGCCCTCCCCTGCACTACTGTCTGTCCATGGGCTGTGCATATATGCATCTAAGTTCATTGGCTAATCTCTCCCCACCACCGCCTCCCTCTGGAACATGTCAGTCTGTTGCATACTTCAATGCCTGGATCTATTTTGTTCGTCAGTTTATTTTGTTCATTAGATTCCACCTATAAGTGAGATCATGGGATACTTGTCTTTCTCTGGCTGGCTTATTTCACTTAGCACGATATTCTCCAGGTCCCTCCATGCTGTCTCAAAGGGTAAGAGACCCTTCTTTTTTACCGCTACGTAGTATTCCATGGTGCAAATGTCCCATGGTTGGTTTTTCCCCCCACTCGTCTACTGGTGGGCACTTGGGCTGTTTCCAGATCTTAGCTGTTGTAAATAATGCTAGATAATAAAACTTTATTCCAGAAATAAGATGTGTTTATTTTAATAACCAAGATGGAATGCTCAGGTAAAACCAGTAGCCACAGATAAGTTGAGCTACATAAAAATGATATTCCTTGAATGAGTGGCAAGCAGAATTTGATGTTTTATGAAAATTAAAGCAAAATAAAATGCCACAAGAACCCCTATAGTTTGGCTATGATGAAACATTACTAATTAGTAGTAGATATACATACCATAACATCATAATGCCATTCACAACATCATAATGCCATTCATAACATCATAATGCCATTCATTATGTTCAAAATAGCTGTTTGTGCAATGAATTCAAACAGCTCACAACAGGAAGACCAAGGATCTCTGGGCGGCTCACCTTGGAGTCAGCACAGCTTTTTACTCTGAACTTGCTGCCCAGGACCGGGGCCGCACTGAGGTCTGCATTCAGGCACCTGTCACCATGCTCTATGCCCCTATTCTTTTCAAAAGTGTCTTATTTTTTAAAAGGAACTAAGATACTTGGAACGGTAAGCATGATGGAGGCAGGGAGGTGTCTTCTCTTCTGCCTGTTTGCTCACCGATCAATGAGGTGGAATGAGGAGGAGGAGGAGGCGGGGCTCAGTACCTGGGCTGTGGCGGAAGTTGAACCCCTCAGGCAAGCATCTTTGCACCCCAGCGTCCACCGCAGTGCCTGCCACGTGGAGACGCCACGTGGTTTCATTCGTGAGCCAGGAAGAAAAGAGGCCCAGGGAGGCCGCAGCACTCAGTTTTCTGTGGCTGATACTTTTCTTTTAAAAAAGAAAGAAAGAATGCATCTAGTATGTCACTTATGAGATATCTAACAGAAACATTCACTTTGTTCCAGGAAAATCACCCAGCTGTTTTAAGCTCACCTTTCCCTCCTCCGGTGCTTGGGAGAATTTCAGGTTTCAAACGTGGCTGAGCTACCTCAGGGCACAGGTAAGACCCTAAAACCACTAGAATCGAAGGCTCATCTGACACTTTCCCAGGAGCAGCTTCTCTTTTCTACTCCGATTTCAGAGGGAAGGTGTAAAATGGAGTTCTAACTTCATGGCTGACTTGTATAAATGTATAAACATGTAGAGTAAAAAAAAACAAAGCCAAACCATAGGGGTTCCTGTGGCATTTTTTTCTGCTGTCTCTTTGGAGCTGTTAGTGATTCCACAAGAGGTTCTTGCCAAAATGAAGGTTCAAAACCCCAAATTTGAATCCTGTGTGCCATTGCCACACGCTGTCAGAGAATAACAGAAGGGACAGGCGGATGTCCTGGCCGACACAGCCCACAGCAGTCACACGGGCGCTAGGTCAAAGACATGAATTGCTCTGAAAAGTTGATGCATAAATGAAGCGCAAAATAGATCCCTGATTAAGTAAATTTACTGAAGTGAAATGAATATAAATATTTGTCCATCTTAGCAGTAGATAATTAAGATACATATCTAATGGGCTTTTGATTTCATGTGTCTCAAATCAAAGTTCACATATCACCTAATTTCCCCAAACCTGTTTTCCCGTCTTCCTCATCCCCTAGCAGGCCTGTCATTGGACAGCTCAGGCCAAGGCCCGGAGGCACCCTGACTCACCTTCCCCCCACACCCACCCCTCCCATCAGCAGCAGCTCCGGGGTCACTGGGGGTCACTGCAGGCGTCGTCCATGCACGAGCCTGGCAGCTCCCTGCGGACGCTGCCCCGGTCTCACCGGCGCTGCACTCTGCTAACTGGCCTCCCTGTTGCTGCCTTTGTTCCCTGGACTTCTGCTCAGTCTGCCAGTCAGAGCGGTCCTTCTCGGTCCTTAGCTAAATGGTGTTTCCCACGGCGCCCACCTTCAAACAGCATCTCTATCAGGCGTCCTCAAACTATGGCCCGCGGGCCACCTGCGGGTGTTTCTGCCGTTTTGTTTTTTTACTTCAAAATAAGATATGTGCAGTGTGCATAGGAATTTGTTCATAGTTTTTTTTTAAACTATAGTCCGGCCCTCCGACGGTCTGAGGGACAGTGAACTGGCCCCCTGTTTAAAAAGCTTGAGGACCCCTGCTCTCTATAGTCAATAAAAACCAGGATGTGAAAAAAGAAGGCACAGGCAGGTGGAGGCACAGAAGCCCAGAGAAAGAGAACATGCTGAGGTCCTAACTTCTAGCATTTTCCATTAACCAGGTTTTAAGTCTACCTATGACCAGGTTATACGATTAAGAATGCAAGAATTCTCACCTACAGCTAAAGGGACAAAGGGCTCAGTTTTAAACAGGATCCGATTCCAAGAAAGGCAGAGAAAACTGAGCGCAGTGGTGGGGGTGGGAGAGTGGGGAGGGGACCCCGGGGGAAGGAGGACGGGCGTGTGGCTGGTACTTCCCATCGCTGTACATTTTACAACTTGCCTGCCTCAGATCGGCGTGAAAGGCCCCTTAAGAACTGGAGATTTTATCTGGTCTTTTCTGAATAGTTGGGGCTTCAAACATAAAGTAGAAGTAGAAAAATCAGAGGTTATATAGATTTTCTTCAACTGCTTAGTTGAATAAAGTAATTTATATCTTATACCCTGATGTTTCACCATGAAATAGAAGGAATCTCACTCTTTGAATGTGAAAACAATCTTTTAAAATTAAACTTCTTATTTGGACTTATTTTACTGATGCTATGAATGATTATGATATAAATCATGCAAAACAGTCATTACAAACAATGCATTTTTATGGAAGTAAATGGTAAAATTATGATTCATTTTGCTTGGGGAATATACACAATACCATATATATAAATATATACATATATATGTTTTAAGTGAATATGCTTCACGTAAGAACTGAAATGAAAATGAAAAAATAAAGCATACAAATTCTATGCAGTATTTACTGTATAATTACTATTAATATTTACTATTAGATATATAATATATAATTTTAATATTTTGAAAAGGAAGTAATTATATACTGTTATAAATAATTCATGTTCCAAGGTCAGTATAGGGAGCTAGTTAAAACTTTAAAGAATATTTTAAAGGACAGTTTGAAATAAAGCTTTGATAAAATAAAAGCAAAATGGAAATAGACTTAGTCTATAACTATGTGGCATTCTACTATTTTTCTGAAAGGTTTTTTAAAGCATATTTTGGGAAATGCTTTTAGATATTCGAGCAAATTGAAATGTTACACACTTTAAAAAATTTATTTTTTGGAAATTACACTGAACTATAGCTAAAGGATAGTGCCTCTTTTTTTAGAATAGTGCAGTTACAAAAAGAATGTTTTAAAATGTGGTGGATAAGTACCTGGAGGTTGAGAGCAGTTAGATGGTTTGATTCCAGGAATAAGTATCATTCTATTAGGGAGATATTAGAAGATAGACATTTAAAAGGTTCATTTCAATTTCTTTTTGAATCAAGCATTACTGAGTCAATAACAATTTGAATTTAAATGTAAAGATACATTTATTTCCAGAAATTGAGGTAATTTGACTGAAACCAATAGTACATTTCTACCAATGAAGAAGCTAATATATATGTATGGTAAATTAAGCACTGTACCTAAGTGTATAGATATAGATATAGATATAGATATAGATAGATATAGATATAGATATAGATATAGATATAGATATAGATATAGATATAGATAAATATATATATAGATACTAGATGCCCAATGCATGAAGATTCGTGCAAGAATGGGCCTTTTGTTCCCTGGACTTCTACTCAGTCTGGCTGCCGCCACTGCCTTTGCTCAAGCCGGAGCCGCCTTGCCACCTTTGCTCTGACCCGGAGCCACCTTTCTGCAGAATGCCTGCATCGTCGCCAAGGCAATGATGCAAGCGTCCTGCCCCCGGCTGCTCTGTGGCTGTGTATGCAAATTAACCTGCCATCTTTGTTGGGTCAATTTGCATACTCACTCATGATTGGCTGGTGGGCATCGCGAAGGTACGGTCAATTTGCATCTTTCTCTTTTATTAGTGTAGATTAGTAAGAAAAAAATCTGATATATCCCTTTCATATACTTTTAAACCATTTTTGAGCTCACTTGTATTCTATTCAAAAGCCATTTAAAGTTCTGAAAAATAATGATCAATAACTTGTCATCACAATCTCATCTTTTCCATTTCTCTCTTTTCCTTAACCCTTTGCTACAACTCTCTTACGCTTACATTACCAGCAGATACCAGGCCAGGCCACTCAGACCAAATGATGAATCAAATGCACACCACGACCCAGAGAAATGAAAGTCCCATGGAGAAACAAACAGCGATTTCCATGCAAAGTCAGCAACACCGTGGTGGGCACGGCACAGAGCTCCCGGGCATGTGGACACTCGGGGAGGCCAGGAGGCACGGGAGTGGGCCGAGGAGCGGCTGCACCGGAAGCAGGCGGCAGCAGGTCCTTCCCGGCACGGACTAATGGTGTTTACAGCTTTTAAACATAGCACTTTGTGGTGAAGATTTTAATATGGAATCTTTACACATGTCATTATGTATTATGTTTTTATTTTTAACTAGTTTTCAAGTTTCAGTGTTGCTGGTGACTTGCTGCAGTCACATAGCCAGTATTTACCATTGTGGCTTCTCTCCCTTTTAAAATCCTGCTTTGAGAGGCTACTGCCCTGAAAAAGTGAATAAGAGAATAAATGACTAAATACATAAATAAATAGGGTAACATGAAATATTTTAATGTATATAGATGCATGCATCTATATATAATAAATTCATATGTGTATGTCTACCAAATGTTTACACAGATTTAGCAATTATAGAATGTTTAATTAAATATATATTATGTAATTATATAAAATGTAAGGCATTGCATTACATACCACATATAATTTTTTTGCTTCATTTTCATATATATGGCATTATATCATTGTATTCTATAATATCCTATTATGATTTTTCTTTTTCTTAAATCATTCTTTGAAAGGCCACCTCTCTTATTCATATGTGTTTACATATAATTATAAGCACATACTCATTTAAATATGTAATTGCCTTTTGTTAATTGCTCATATATTATATAATTGTAAATGTATAATTTCTTAAGGGAGGATACTTTTCAAATTCTGCCATAATAACATAAGAAAATATATTATGGAAAATGAAAAATATGTACATTATGTATATAATAAAAGCCTAATATGCTAAGTGTCTGACCCACCATTCAGCCAGTCACTATTATGCGCACTGACCACCAAAGGGCAGATGCTCCGACCAGTAGGTTAGCTTGCTGCTGGGGTCCGGCCGATCAGGACTGTGCGAGACAGGCTGGGCATGCCCTGGAGCCCTCCTGCGGTCCCTCCACGGCACCAATCATGCACCGATGGGGTCCCTCGGCCTGACCTGCACCCTCTCACAATCCGGGATCCCTGGGGGATGTCAGAGAGCCGGTTTTGGCCCGATCCCCACAGGCCAGGCCGAGGGACCCACCAGTGCACGAATCCATGCACCAGGCCTCTAGTACTTATATAATGTGTAGTATGTATCATGTGTCATCCAGACATCACACATTTGCATATGTGTATATATAGTAGAGCATAGCATGTAGGTCAGTGATGGGCAACCTTTTGAGCTTGGTGTGTTAAACTTCGCCAAAAAACTGAGCATAACTCGGGTAGTGTGTCACTTTGAGGAAAAAACTAACTCCAAGACTCTAGTCGCAAATGTTTCATCCTCAGGAGCAGCAAATGTTTCATCCTCGGCATGCAACCGCGTGTCATCAGAAATGGCTACGCATGTCAGTGCTGACACGCGTGTCATAGGTTCGCCATCACTGATGTAGGTGAATAGGTATCTATAATCAATGGCATTAAAATATTCAAACCATCTTTATTTTCTTCATATGTCAAAATCTTAGAGGGATTGTTAAATCTGCAATTATTGTGTTTTCATCAATTTTTAAAAATAGTTTCTGTTTATGTAATGCAATATAATATATGGGTTTTCTAGACAGTTATATTTTAGTAGAGGCCAGGTGCACAAAATTCATGCACTTGGGGGGAGCAGGCCTAAGCTGGCAGTCAGACATCCTTAGCGCCGCCACGGAAGCGGGAGAAGCTCCCACCACCGCTGCTGCAACCTCCAGCCATGAGCCCGGCTTCTGGCTGAGCAGCGCTCCCCCTGTGGGAGCACACTGACCACCAGGCGGCAGCTCCTGCATTGAGTGTCTGACCCCTGGTGGTCAATAAGCGTCATAGCAACCGGTCATTCCACCATTAGGCTGAAACCAGCTCTTCAATATCCCCCGAGGGGTCCCGGATAGCGAAAGAGTGCAGGCCAGGCCGAGGGACTCCACCAGTGCACAATCGGGGCCGGGGAGCGACACAGGAGGTTGGCCAGCCAGAGAGGGACTGCGGGAGGGCTCCAGGGTCTGTCCGGCCCATCTCGCTCAGTCCTGATTGGCCCGACCCCAGCAGCAAGCTAACTTACTAGTTGGAGCATCTGCCCTGGTGGTCAGTACATGTCATAGTGAGTGGTTGAGTGGCCTTAGTATATCATTAGCATATTATACTTTGATTAGTTGAACGGACGACCAGATACTTAGCATATTAAGGTTATACTATATAGGATTATGCATTTTCTCTATTGATATATAATGACTGTTTCCATTTAATTTGATACATATATATATTGCAATTCCTTTTTTGCTTCTTACATTTCAGATATAATTTTGTTGGTAAATATAAAATTTGATATTATATTTTGAGCTGATCTGAGATTCATTATCTTTTAACAGGACAATATAGCTCATTTTCTCAAAAATACTTTTGGTATCGTCCTTTTATTTGTTTAGCATGCTTTCTTATTTCTTTTACCAATTTGGTTTTTGTCTCTCTCTTTTCTTTTTTTCTTTTATCTTGTCCAGTATTTGCAAAATAGTTTTAAAATGAGTAATAAACTTAAAGAATCATTTTGGAATCCTTCAATAATATCAATGTTAATTATCAAATTCAAAACATAGTCTTTTAGGTTAAATGAATTTACCATTTTCCCTGTGAGAAACTCAGTTAACATTAGAGACTAGCCTACACATTCCTGGATGATGAACACTCCTGGGGGAATTATATCATAAACTAAGGCCTGGGAAGGAAGGCACAGTGGGAGCAGAATGGGGCTGGAGGGAAGGACACTGGGGGAGCGATTTAACAGCGGTGAGTTTGTGACTCAGGCTGTCAAGTTCGATGGTGGTGCCTCTCCCCTCTATGATCTCACAAATCTTAGTAACTCCCCCAGGAAGATCGTGAGATGACTGTGCGAATGCTGTGCTTTCGCTCTCCCTCTGACATCCACCTGCAGACCTTCATCACTAAGCCGGTACCTAACTATTCACCCTTCAGCGCTCAGGGCGCACCAGGAGAGCTCAAACCCTTCCGTTGCGTTTTCTGAAAGCACTCTATTTTCTCTCTAGAATCTAAGAGAGCCAGAACTCATGTGTGTGTAGTTAGGCCTGCCTCTCCCAGACTCTATCAACCCCGGTGGGCAGAAATGGAAGTAATTTGAACACATCATATAGTGTGTTTCTCCTAGAAAATAAAGATACCAATTTATATGCATGAAGAATTCATACAAGGACAGGGCTGTTTAATTTGTTCCCTATTTGTTCACTGGAGCATAACACAGAGGTCAAAGTCATTGAACAGCCATTGAATGAATATGCAACTATTAAATAATGATGTATATTTATTGACATGCAAATATGTGTGGATGTATAGTTAAAAGAAAAAGCAGGTTATAAAATATGCATTTATAACTCATTTTTTAAAAAATAGTTATATGGAACATACAAACGCATTTAAAGTGTACAGCAGCATATACTAATCTGGAAAATACATTTAAAACCATTCATTACAGTTATGTCTGGAGGATTCGATTAGATGTGGGGTTCCCATCCTTTTGTTTCTTTACACTGCCCAAACATGTTATGAACATGCATTACTTTAAAATTAGAAAATCAAAATTCCATATGGAAAAAAATACCCTGTTGGTAATAGGATTCAACTATTATGAAAAATAGAGATTTCCCCAATCACAGCTTCCAAAAACAATGAAACACAATTTTGGAATCCATGAGAGATGGACTGAAACAACTTTTAGGAAAGAGGCAGTTGCCACAGACCAGGTCATTGATGGTCACAGACTTAACAGAGAGGCAATGCTACCTTTTCCACCTCAACTCTGCACAGTTGGACAGACACCAGGTGCTGCAGAGAGGAAACTGACAACACGGTGGGCCCGGTCCTTGGTTGGGACATGGCGGGGTTTAAACAGAACACTACCTACACAGTGATCCCAACTGTCACTGCAGATGTTTCATACATCCACCTCCCCAATCCCGCCCCCCGGCCCCTGCCCGCAAGCAGGTGGGCCACGCCTCTTAAAATAGCTCCCTTGATACCTATGAAATCTTTTGTCTCTTTTCCTGTCATTCCATCAACTGATAGAAGAAAAATTTCACTCCACTTGCCAGACTGAAAATTCAAAAGAAGTTAATAACTATTAACTCAGGCACCCAAGGCCTTGTACAACCCCCTCACTTTTGCTCTTTTTTTCTTTGTTAAAAAATGTAATGTGATACATAAATATTTTGCTTACTTTTTAAAACATATTCTGTATTTAAGTGCCCTGGTACATGCCTGATATGATATTTTTAAATCTTTCCTTTCCAAGGGAAAATGGATATAGAGAATTCCCTTCCATATCTACTCTACTCCTCATTAGTATCATAAATCTAATGGCAAAGATAATATTAGCAAAAATATGATTATGCAATGCTCAGATATCTGCTATTGTAATAAACCGTATTGATTACTGCTATTTTACAGAGTAATTGAGCAACTTAATCCTAGTTTGCACAACTGAAGAACAAGCATTTGATCTCAGAGGAACCAAACCCCAGTTCCTCTTAAACTGCTTCTTCCCTCATCCTCTCTAGTTCCTCCACTCAACGTAACTAGTAATTTCATGTCATAATTAGTGTCTCAGGCAATTCTGAACAATAGAGCCGATGGTGTGGGAAATTATCCCCCTCCCCCAAAGAATGTCAGGAATATGCGCTCTGGCCAGAGAAAGTTCTGGAAGAACAAGAGCTACTACTAACATCAACAGCAGTTGATATGAACCAGAGATGGTAATGCTTCTTCTTTTCAGATAAAATGAACATTCCACCGTAGAGCTCACAGTAGGAAGAGAGTATAAAAACCAGCTCCACAATTACTCAGCATGATCATGTTGGATATCACATTACATAACACCACATTGACCAGCACCTGTCTGGCTCATGACAGCATTTAAATATTTGCGTCATGATTTTTTAATGTAATGTGAGCTCGTATATGCATCTTGGCTACTCTTTCTGAGTAGTTTAATGTGAAAGCCTATTCGCACATTGTATGTCCAATTAATAGTTATTGAATAAACTGAGTAGATGACTTAGAATTATTTAAGGACGCATCTTCTTGATCCCTACAATGGAAATAGTGTTGCTAATAACTGATTGGTTTGACATATTTCAAGTCCCTAGCCTGGTGTTTAGAACGTACTGGGTGCTATATTCCGGGAAATGTTATCTTTCCACCTCGCCCCTATTCCCAGTTAACGTAGGGTCTCATCGCTGTGTTCGTGTTTATTTCTAAGCTAATCTAAAGCCTGTGACAAGTGCAATCTGAAGCTCAGTCCTTTGGATGGGTCTGAAATACAGGAAATGGCTCAGCTAAGAGTGTCTCGATTGCACTGAGTGGAACATATGAAAATTCCAATTAGCAAAAGTTATGCAGTGGGTAACTACTGTGTATCTTAAATTATATTTATCCATTACAACTTTGTCATCAAATATTGGATGCGGCCTATAGTTAGCGTCACTGTAGATTTGCATTTCAGCTGGAGAAAAAGACACCTTCTTTTTGTCTTCCCTGATTAACATTTCCAAGCTCTGTAATTTCCTAGCTGCTCACAGAAACAAAGCCAGCCGAGCTCATGCAGAAAGCCTATTCTCCAAGATATAAATATTTGCTATTCAGAAAACCTCAACGAGGGCTTAGTTATTTTAAACTGAAGAAAGAAAATTACTAGTAATGATTGGTTTCAGCTAACGAAATGCTTTTATGCAAATGGGTGAACCCTAAATATGACCTGGAAACAAAGGACTGCTTAACAGTTACTATTAAGCAATGCATTAGTAGATCAATTAAACAGAACTTCGCTCTAACGAGCGTGCGGTACAGAGGTTGCCATAGAATCCTGGGAAGGAAAGGCCCTTGGATGCTGCTTTATTGCTACAAGACTGCAACATGCTCTATGTCTGTTGGTGGCTGCTGGTAACTCAAGTTGAAATAAGTCACTTCTGAAAAAAAAGCAACGCCTTGTCTGTATGTGGTGGCTTTGCAGAGACGAGCTACTCGGTCCTCTCTCCTCACTCTTCTGCTCCTTAAATATGCCATGCAGATCTACCGTCTGTCTGTGTGGCCCCACCCACCCAGATCTGTGCCGACAGAGACCCACTATAGCTAAGTACCATGTGTCTGAACTGGAGGTGGCTCCAGAGGAGAAACAGACAGACGACTGAATATCAATATACCGCCGCCGCCTTTCGGTGCTGTGCTGGGGAAGCCAGTCTCTGCCATGACGTAGGGCTATCCCACGTGCCGCCTGACGCTGGAGAGGAGACGCACAGGACTGGGCGGAGAAAGGCATCAATGACAGTACAGAGCCGATGAGAGACTTGGCCAACCCCGCAAGCAAATCTGGAAATAAAATGCTCCTTCAGAGTTATAGTGGGTTAGACCAAGAGACCTGGGACTTTACTCCACTCATTGATGAGTTATTGGATGCAGGTTGTCCCAGGAATGGTGTTGCCTTAGGCCAGTGGTCGGCAAACTCATTAGCCAACAGAGCCAAATATCAACAGTACAACGATTGAAATTTCTTTTGAGAGCCACATTTTTTAAACTTAAACTTCTTCTAACGCCACTTCTTCAAAATAGATTCTCCCAGGCCGTGGTATTTTGTGGAAGAGCCACACTCAAGGGGCCAAAGAGCCGCATGTGGCTCGAGAGCCGCCGTTTGCCGACCATGGCCTTAGGCAAAGTGGCTGCCACTGAGCCAGAAGCCGACAGCTGACCCTGACCGCTCTCCTGACTGCACTCAGATCACTGAAAAGTGGGCAGGGCATCTTCATACACCCACAAAATGCTTAAATCCAACGTTTAAAAGCAATGATCAGCCTACATCCATACTCGCTTCTTTGTCAATGTAATATTATCTCAACAAATGGTTAATGATTACGTGATTTGATCTTTAATCATTAAAATATTAAGAACTAAAAAAAAAATACCACTTTGGGCTGCGATATTAGTGTATGATGATATCAAGTGGGAAATTCACATTGGCAAAAGAGACTGTATCAACAAAAAGCTCACCATGTCTATTGTATCAAAATGTGGAAACTCTAATTCAATAGGGAAATGGTAAAAGGGGTATGTCCAGATACATTCCGCTCAAAAAATAACCCCACCTGGTTAAATAGCGGTGAAGAGATTACCATAGTTGCACAGGTACTGAAAGGACATCCATTTGGGGAAACTGGCGTTAAGGTGATTATTTCATACTGAATGTATCTGAGAAACCAGGAAATTAGAGCGGGGACATTGCCACCAATGACTGAACCTCTAATGTTGTTCGTGTTTGTATGAAGATTAAGGAGGTTAAAGAGAAGGACAAAAACATTTATCAGAACAATTATTAAAAAAGATAAAAAGCAATTAATTACTCAGGGGTCATGGGAGCTCTACACTCACCAGATTGACCTCTCTCCTGAAAATGGCCAAGGAATTTTTGCATGAGATTCAAGTGTCAAAAAAGAGTAGGCTACCACCTGACAAACCAGGGCTTAACGGTGCGGGAGTCGGAACTTCATAAAATCATTCACAATTATCAAATACGTGCTAGCATAAATCGCCTTACTAATTTTAATTTAAAAGTCCATCTTAAACTTTCACCATTAAAATGTGCATGCCTCAGAGAGTGAGGAGGAAGGCACAGGGTGCTGACAGTGATCCTAGACAGTAAGTGCAGACCTGACTTAGAACCCCATTAGTTAGAACAACCTCAAATGTTTCTGGTAAAGAGTTTCACCTTCAAGCGGTAAGTATCTGAAAAGAGCCTCCTCCTGATGTTCTAGAATTAACCTTGTAACAGTGTAAGCACTGATTGCAAACACGTTCTCAATCTTACATAACTTGGGCAGATGCTCCAATGGACTCAGTGTCAGAGTAGGATGAAATAAAGAAATCATTGGAATTACTTAGTTCAGTCAAAACATCCAAACAGACAAGGAGAAGGCTCAGGGGGCGTTAGTCGCATCGCTGGCCAAGACTGCTGGGGAGGCTGGGAGGCAGGCCTCCGTCTAACCCTGGACGTCGTGTGGAAATGCATTAGCTGTTTAAGAGAACTGCACTGCCTGTCACTCCTAGCAGAGACATTCCGGTGGGCTCCACGTGTCCGTTTTAGAAAACTCGCGGAACAATCTCACTTGAAATTCTGCCTTCTTTCCCTCCTTGAGGCGATGTTACCGAGGGATGCGATCACTCGTCACAGCTGGATGTGTGTTAACGATCTGCCTCACCGTCCCTCGCCCTTTTCCTGTGGCGTGTGCACGGGAACAACCCTACCATCGTGTTCAATGTGCGGGTCATATTGCTGGAACAGTCACCAGCAGGCGATTTGGCAGTTCTGTAATGATCATGCAGTATGACAGAATTTCATTTACAAAATGTTATGCAAGTTCTAGTTGTGTGTGTGTGTGTGTGTGTGTGTGTGTGTGTGTGAACCACTTTTCCTTTAAAGTTGAGGTTTTTATATGTGGTTCAAATGAAAACTAAAAGCAAACAAAATATAATTATATGAACTTTATTTATGAAACAGCTCTATGTTTAATAATAACCTGTCACAGTGATACAATTTATTTAAAGAGCCTGCATAAGAGCCAATATAGCCACTTTTACCTTATTTTAGAATACCTTCATCATTAATGTTTTCCTCTATATAAAATTATATAAATATTAAGATATATAACATTTGCTAAGAGCAGAACTTAACTGTTGAATCACACATACAAAAAAGATAAATATACAAGATGATGAATGTGCTAATTTACTCAATGAGAGGAAGGCATGCCTAGGTGAGGGTTGCTTTGCTCATGTTTAATCAGATAATCAAAAGCTTATTATTTTTTAAAGAAGTAAAAGCAAAATAGGCAGCACAGAGTACAAGACTGATCATCTCTGCTATAAAAATCCCTAATTCCACTTAAAATATGGAACATTATTTTAATTTCCTTAAAAAAATAATCAGACTACTAAATGATATTTAGAAAAGTGTAAGAATCACATAGATTATTAAAACCATTTTCTAAACATTCAATTTTTCATTATTATAACTTCATGTGCAAGCCTGGATTACATTATACATAAGTTATAAATTATGACATCTGTTAAATTAAATATTTTTGATAACAGAAATGTATGAAATTATTAATAATGTTTAAATATGTAGATTAATGTCTAAAAGATTTTTCTCTCACTAAAGGGGTTTGGGGAAAATGTTAACCTACTCCTGTTTATTTTGTAACCTCTATATCCGTCTAGAGATTTTAAAAAACAATTCAAGGCATGGCTCTTGTAAGAACCTGATTTTATATAAAAGGTGTAGCTTTGCATAAATAACTGTTCCTAATAAAGAAATGGGATTAGATTTCTTGTTTGTTTTTTGTTTTGTTGGCTTGTTTCTATTTACTTTTTTAAAAAATATATTTTGATTGATTTCAGAAAGGAAGGGAGAAGGAGAGAGAGATAGGAACATCAATGAAGAGAATCATTGATGGGCTGCCTCCTACATGCCCCCTACTGGGGATTGAGCCCGCAACCCAGGCATGTGCCCTTGACCAGAATCGAACCTGAGACCCTTCAGTCCACAGGCTGATGCTCTATCCACTGAGCCAAACCAGCTAGGGCTATTTACTTTTGATTTGACTTTGAAATGTGACATCTTGCTTAACATTTTCTCTAATTCATTCAACAATATGCTTACCATGGAAATTCTCAGAAAGAACTTGATCATGAAAGTGTTTGTGAAGTAGAAATTCTCTAACCGCCCCCCCCCCCCGAGAAAGGTACAGAAAGTATCAGCATAAAAACTCAAAGAATTCCTATAAAAAATACCAACTCCATCTGGATTTACATAGGGTTTACTATATTTGATTCCAAACCACCTTTTTCTCTACCATCTGCTATCCAATTAACATCTCACCAAAACCGTGCTCTATGTAAAATATATTATAAAACATCAATATAGATCAGGCTTTTTCTTGAGCTATATAAAAATCACCTTTGCTAGTATAATATTGACTTCTTAAAAATCAGTGTTCCTGTCTTGCTGTATAACAATAACTGTCCACTCTTATTTTAGTGACTAAGTACGTAGCGGAAACAAACAGCCTCCCAGCCTGAGAGGATACTGAGTGTCACGGGCTCAGACCTTCCTTACTCCCTTAGTGAGCGGATCCAAGCACATCCTTCTAATGCCATCAGCTTGCAAAGCATCTCCGAATTTATACCTCCCGCCCAGACCTTTCTCCCAAGATCCAGAAGAATGCATTCAACTGAGTCCTTGGAGCATATTTTCAATAACAGACATTTTTAAATCTCACGAAGTCGATGTTTTATGTTGTTTTTTATTGAGGCATAATTGACCTATCATATTATGCTACTTTCAGGGTGAAATGAAGTGGGTCCCAAGCTTCAGCCTTTGTTGACCGGCATCGGGGAGGCCAGCATGGTCTATCGCTAATGGGCGGGGGCTTCCTGCAAAGGTGCCCACCTGACCACTCCGTGCTTTGCTTTTGAGTCATACGTGCACTCAGGCTGACAAGCGCAAGTAATGCTACAACTACAAAATGGCCAGAGGTTTTCAGAATAAACATGCATATTAACAGAAGAGCTTTTTAGAAAATGTATTTTCCAAACTGGGTCTAATATGATTTCTTTCATATGTAGACTGAAGTCCCTAAAAGCAAATGATTTCATTTCTTGGTAGGCAATAAAAATACACAAAGAAAAGTATTGTGCAATGTATCACCATAAAGAGTTATCACAAAATACTTTTAAATCGGCGCTTTAATGTGCCACAGAAATCCAAGGAACTCGTGTGTGGTCCATGAAAGAGCCACGAAAGTTTTGCATAATTTAAAAATACATAAAGTTTACCAGAAAGAAAGTAATTGCATTAAATATCTTACTGAACGTCCAGAGTAAATGTACTCTGTGTATATACAAAGCCTGTGTCTTCCAAAGCAGAGCCTGGCTGTCTAACGAGAATGATACAGAAAGGTCACTTCCCCGTCTCTCCAGCTAGCCTCGCCGTCCCCCAATTACACCAAAGCCATCTATTCCCTTATGTCGACAGCCCGCACACAATCCCCACTCATTATTCCATGGCCTACTTTTTCTCCACTGCGGCAGCCTTCTTTGGCTGTATTACCGGAAATCCCTCCATGGAACTTAGGACATGATAGGTTCATAACATAATATATTTTATATCGAATCAATTTTATAACTCGCGTTATTAGTGATATCACCTAAAGCATACTATAACTTTCATGATGAGAAGCACATGTTCTACTGTCCCCCATTTCCTGAAAAACCTAAAATTTTATAGAATTCACAACTGGTTCATACGTTTCACACACAACTGACTGATGGCTTTAAAAAGTATAATTATAAAAATAGAAGAAAAACAAAGTCACATATGACTTAAATCCCATTCAACATTTCGATCCATATCACACTGAAAATTTAATGATGCAAATTATAATATCAAGGACCTATAAAGACCCTCCAATTAGTTCTTTCAGGTGTAAGAATAGGATCTATTTAAGGCATACTTTAGAAGTTTTTCTCAATGATATTGAAATGCTTCTAAGTTTTAAATAAATTGTAATTCTTCATGTGTATCAAGAGGTAGGTCATTGAAAGCAGGGGTGGGGAACCTTCTCTCTGCCAAAGGCCATTTGGGTACTTATAACATCATTCGCGGGCCCTACAAAATTATCAACTTAAAAATGAGCCTGCTGTATTTGGTCAAACATTTAATTAACTCACCCTAATGCTTTGGCAGGGCCAGATGAAAAGATTTTGTAGGCCTTATATTTCAAATAATATTTCTTTAAAAAATATTCTGTTTTCTATTGCATAGGTGGCGTGATTCATTTTAGAGTGTGCAAAAACACATATGATAAATCCTTGCTGTTTGTGGAAATGGGCTGTAAAAGGAAAAAGACTGCAATTAAAAGTCTGACTCACATGTGTCATTTATTGTTTGCATGATGATCTGTAGGCACAGAGGTTAGTCATTTAAGAATGAGGGTAGAGAGTGAGGAGATTATATAGTTTTTGGAGGCAGGTTAAGCGGGTTGTCACAAGCTGTGATGGGAAAGTCTGGAGTCGACAGAAAGGTGGGGGGAAAGTTCCCCAGAATTGAAACCTAGGAATTTTAGTGATATAACTCTGAGTTAATTGTGAAATAACTCACTGCTGCTCCAAAACCTTCAAAAAATTAAGAAGCAAGACAAATAATAAAAAATGTTGGGAGGTTTTGGAGAAAAAGGTACCCTCATTCAGTGTTGGTGGAAATGTAAACTGGTACAGCCGCTCTGAAAAACAGTGTGAAGGATCCTCAAAAGATGAAGAATCGAGGTACCACAGGGCCCAGAAACTTCTCTTCTGGGGATCTAGCCAAAAAATTGGAAAACATTAATTCATAAAAATGTAAGTACCCCTATGTTCATTGCAGCATTAATCATGGTGTCCAAGATACGGAAACAACCAAAGTGCCCTTCGATAGAGGACTGGACAGAGGACTGGTCCATGTACACAGTGGAATGCTACCCAGCCAGGAGAACAGGTGAAATGCTGCCATTTAAGACCACAGGGATGGATCTTGAGAATATCATGCTAAGTGAAACACATCAGACAGAAAACGTCAAGAACCATATGACCTCACTCACATGTGGAATATATAACTGAAAGCAACAAATGAACAAAGAAGAAAAAGAAAAAAACAAAAACTCAGACACACAGACAGTAGTATGCTGGTCACCAGAGGGGAAGAGGGTGAGGGAGTTGTAAAAGGGCTCAAATATATGGTGAGGGAAGATTTGACTTTGGTGTTAGCCTCATAATAAAACATACAGATGATGTATCAAAGAATTGTACACTTGGAATCTATATAATTTTTTTTAACCAATGTCACCCCCATACATTTTTTTTTTTAAATTAAGAAGCAAAGGCCCTGTATGTATAGTGGAAGAGAGGGATGCCGGGTTATGTGTAAATCAAGGGAAATAAACTAAATATCCCTGTCTAGACCCACACAAAGAAAAGAAGATAAAGAAGAAGAGAAATGTGAGAGGGAACCAAAGTTCAGGAAGCAAATTAACTGGACCAACAGGTCCCGGGTTTGATTCCGGTCAAGAGCACGTGCCTTGGTTGCTGGCCCTGGCCCTGGTTGGGGCTCCTGCAGGAGGCAACCAATCACTATGTTTCTCTCACACCCATGTTTCTCTCCTTTTCCCTCTCTCTTGCACTCTCTCTAAAATTCAATGGAAAAATATTCTTGGGGGAAGAAAGGAAGGAAGGAAGGAAGGAAGGAAGGAAGGAAGGAAGGAAGGAAGGAAGGAAGGGAGGGAGGGAGGGAGGGAGGGAGGAAGGGTTTGCTATGTATAGGAAAGAGAATAATTCATTATTTGAAGAAAAAAATAATGAAAATTTAAAAACTGAAATGCCTCATAGACTGTGAAAAATAGGGAAACAATTACTTCAATCACTAGAGCGTGTGTCTCTTCATCCTAAATCTATTTGTACTTAAGGATTTCTAGAGTTCATGCTGAGGAACAAAATTGATACCCAACATTTAGCCATGATACATACTGTTCCCATGATATATGCTGAAAAGGTATCTTACAAAAACTACCTGCTCTTTGCCACTAGCTTTAAATTTCCTTGCCAAGACACCAAAGCCGCTTTATCCATCATGCTTACTACTACCATTAACATTGTAATATTGAGTCCAGTGTAATTTGTCTAAAAAATTCCTTATTTCTCCTACAAATAGATCATTTCTTTTCACACAGGGAAAACCAGTTTGGCAGCACTTTTTCATACTCATTTTTTTTCTAACTGTTTTATGGAAAACTATTATCTTTCCTTTGATGTTCACTAATGATTTTTGACACAGAGATGATGACTCTACCTCTAAATGATGACATTTAATGACTGCCGACGTCTGAATGTAATCCAGTGTCCATCAGACACACTAAATTGTTTCTTATTTCATGGGATGATGTTGAGTTGGGAGCCGCTCCTGGGATGCCTGTGTCCTGTGCCCGGGCCTGGGTTCACGGCTGGGCCCCATCACCCTGAGCAGGAGAGGCCAGGTGAGGGCAGGGAGAGGCTCACGCTCCTCGGGCCTCCAGGACGGCCCTGACCCTGCGTTTCAGAGAAGCGGCTGCAGGAAAGCAACCCATTCTCAGCTGCTTCTGGGCTGATGCTCCTCCGTCCCCCTGTTCCGCGGTTTCAAGAGCAGGAGATGAGTCTGTTTCTCAGAAGTTGGAAGAAAAGAACAAACGCGCCTCCACCCTCAGAAGTCTAAATGACTTACATGTGACCTCAGGCCGCACATCACATCACAATGAGCCAGACAGCGCCCGCAGGAGCGAGGGGCGCACGGGGTGGGGGAGCCGAGGGCCTCTCCGGGCCCTTCCCTCTGCGGCTGCGGCTGGGACTTGGCCTTGAAGCCGCTGGCGTCCCCAAGTACCTGGATCGCTGGTCGGTGCATGTGGATCTGCGCCTGTGGACGGGGCTCGGCCGCATGAAAAGGAGCCGCCGGGATGTTTTATCTCTGGCCTGAGCTT
The DNA here is from genome assembly GCF_027574615.1 of Eptesicus fuscus. NCBI lineage: Eukaryota > Metazoa > Chordata > Mammalia > Chiroptera > Vespertilionidae > Eptesicus > Eptesicus fuscus. The sequence continues at coordinate 110,869,906 of NC_072476.1, forward strand.
TTGCTTCAATTAAATTAATGGACCCATTCAGCGCACTCTCCCTCTCAGATGCACCCTGACGAATACATTAGAAAGATCTTAAGTCTCAAGATGGTACATCATGGCATTAGCGGGGCACTCATTGCCCGCGGCCTTCTTTTTCTGCAAATCAAATAATTAATGAGATCTCCACCTCAATCAAGCGCGGCATCAATATTTCGTGGCAAAGGGAAAAATGCCCTCTTGGCTCGCAGGAGAGCTTTTATCTCCATCTGTGGAGGATTCTGGGCACGTGCGGGGACACGGAAATGACCAAATATTGACAGATCCTCGCAGTGTGCTCCTCGGAGCTGAGGGGGCAGGTGAAGCCTGGCTGTGCTTGTCCAGAGAGAAGCAGGCGGCAGGCTCGCCAACGTGCTGGGGGGTGGGGGGGGGGGCGGTTAGGGTTGGGGGGGGGGTGTCCTGCTCAGTATTGCAGCTGTAAACATCACGGGGGCCAGTGAGTTTTGCTGGAGTTTGATGGCCCTGGAAGGGAGGCAGAGGTTTAACACGGAAATCACATGATTTCGCTGCTGCTGTTGTTGTTAAGTGACTAGTTGTCTACACTCAACTATACATTTTTTTATTTTGCTTCTATTGCAGAATATTTTGTCTTAACAACATAATTATCTACCTTCTGCTTTTGAGCCTCAATTCAAAAATGGCACTCAGCATGTGCCCGTGACCCCCTCAGCAGCTCCAGGAGCAGAGCCTCTCACAGACGCGGCGGCTGCGTGGGGCTCAGAGGGCAGCGCCCAGGGCTCTGTGCGGCTCTATGAGGAGGGGCCGCCTAGGCCTGCGGTGAGGACAGGGCACCGCCATCCAGTGCACGGGCATCCGGCCTTCGTGGCGGTTATATGAATGGGATCGCATGGAAAGCACGGGCTTGCTTCGCTGGGCTGCTTAGTTTGTGTTTGGATGGTACTGATAAGCCATGTTTGATGTTTCCTTGACCATCTAATGTCAACCAATATGAGTGGTAGTCTGAATGGGCATTGAGTCTAGAGAGATGAGGGGAGGGGAGGGGAGGGGAGGGGAGGGGAGGGGAGGCGAGGTGAGGGGAGGGGAGGGGAGGGGAGGGAAGGAGAGGGGAGGGGAGGGGAGGGGAGAGGAGGGGAAGGGAGGGGAGGGGAGGGGAGGGGAGGGGAGGGGAGGGGAGGGGAGGGGAGGGCGGCTGTGGATGCCCTGCACCTGTCAGGTATCCGAATGTGTTCATGGGCAGAAAACATCAGGTCATGAAAAGTGAAGAAAACCGTGGCCTCACAGCCCTGCATGCCCTGGGGTTTCTTCGTGTCTCCCCTAGACCCCAACTGCTCCAGCGAGTCTGCAGCCTGGAGGTTCGGACCGAAATGAACTCACAAAATCCCTGCTCTCTCCAGTGAGAGGACCAGGAGAGAGACAGCCCAGCGGAGACCCCACTGCCATACCCGCTCCACAGCCCTGTCCAGCCCAGGGGGTCCACCGGCCACAGGCAGCGGGCAGAGACCCTTCCCTTGCCCAGGGTGGCCCAGGGACCCCTCCCTTGCCCCAGGGTGGCCCAGGGACCCCTCCCTTGCCCCAGGGTGGCTCAGAGACAGACCTGGTCCACTGCAGCAGCACAAGCAGAATAGGCACTTGCCTCCTGCCCATGTTCAAGACACCACCGCCTGACCTACCCCAGCAAGAGTCTGCAGATGCAGCCGCTGCCCCCGGAGACCAGTGGCCTGACCTGCAGGCACCCGCCTGCAGCCGGGCGTCTCCAGCCTCCATCTTTTACTCTAATGACACTAAATTCTTGGGGGTTTGATTTTTTTAAAGTTAAGTTAGGTATGTTCAGGCAGCACTTAGTTCTGATAAAGTTCAGTCTCTGAAGACAGAAAAGGAGTAAAATATTTACATAGAAAAATCATGTAAAGTGCAAAGCAATGAAGTTAGCGCTAATTAAATCATAATCTGTATTCGGTTAGATCAGTGGTCAGCAAACTGTGGCTCGAGAGCCACATGCGGCTCTTTGGCCCCTTGAGTGTGGCTCTTCCACAAAATACCACGGCCTGGGCGAGTCTGTTTTGAAGAAGTGGCGTTAGAAGAAGTTTAAGTTTAAAAAATTTGGCTCTCCAAAGAAATTTCAGTCGTTGTCCTGTTGGTATTTGGCTCTGTGGACTAATGAGTTTGCCGACCACTGGGTTAGATGATGTTGTCTTAGGAAAAGGGGAATTTAAAGTCCACCAGCTCCTCAGAGACAGAGAAAGGGAGACGCTTGGCTCTCCTATCCTTAAAGTAAAACTCCTCTTTCACAAAGTATGCGCCAACAGCCGTCACTGGGCTTCTGCAGGGGGCATGACCACCGTCGATTCCTGCCCAAATATGGCTTAACATCAAATGGCATATGAACAGATTTGCTTTCAATTCTCATTCGCAGATCATGGCAACATAAAGAATGTAGCCAGCATGACAGCTATGTTTCTCATTGCTAATTAATAGATTGCAAACGAGGCTCCACTTCTGTGAGATTTTGATTTTTTATGATGTCATTGGGACCTTCTACCTCTGGGCAAGATTAATTGCGAAGTGTGTCATATAAGATCACCGCATTTATACAGAAGCATAAAACTTTGTTATAGCAGAGTTAGTATCCTAAAAGTACCGTGTTTCATATACTTACTGTGAGGCAGTAATTCCAAATTACTTTAAGCAAACTCCCTCTTTTAATAAAAATATAAACACAGGAAACCTATAGTGTAAATATTGTCACTATACCTATTTCTTACAAGGAGAAATTATGCTTCTCAACATTATTTATTTTCCTGATGTTAGTAATCCCTGTACACCCCCCCTCCACCCCATCTCCATTATGGTCTACCTCATTTTCCTACAGAATCGGGTCTTAAGTCACATTGTTGGTGGATCTTCAAAGTGGGAACTTGAGTCTATTGTCGATGGGCCTTCCAAGTCCTGGTGATGGTCATGTTTCCATCAGCGAGGAAAGCCTGCTATAAGCTCACTCACATGAGTCCTCATTAAGGTCCTTTCATACCCACATTAGCTGACAATCGTTAAGCCAGTCTTCTCGTCTGGGTTTGATATAATCTTGGAAAGGGGGTGAGGGGTAGATGGAGGTGGGCAAACTGGGGGAAAGAAAAACGAAGAGACTTTGCCTGGGCAACGGCATAGGATGCAGTGTGCAGAAGATGTTTGATGGAGTTGTACCCTTAAAACCTATATGTTTTTGAACCAATATCACCCCAATAAGTTCCATTAAAAATGAAATATTTCATTTCAAATGCGGACGGAGACTTCTGAGAGAAAGGGTGTTTAAGCTGCAAGGACTTGCTGGATGATGCAAGTCGGGGTGCGAGCACAGCTTTGGGAATTACTGTCGTGTTTGGAATGCAGAGACGGTCCTCCATGTTGATAATGTCATTCCTAGCAACAAAGAGTCATTCACCCTATTTTTTCTGGATGAATGTAAGGCCACTGGGCTACGTGTATATTTCACATTTGGACACGTGAGCGCAGGGAACTGTAGAGCGGTCCTGAGGGAGACCTCTCCAGGAATTCAGCCTGAGCTCAGGGTCAGTTACTCAGTGCTACACCACTGCGGATACAGAGCTTAACTTCTTTACATCCTGGTTGCCTGGCAGCATGCCTACGTCAGGGTGCTGTCCGTAATGAAGCGGGCAGTAAATGTTGGCTACGCTTGCTGGTTGTTTTGCCTCTGCTATGTATACGGGCATGTGGTTTAAATTGGGAAAATTGATCCCTATCTTATAAAGTTGAGGAAAGAAATACACAGCGTAAGCCACTGGAGAATGCTTTAACGGGCAAAGACATAACATTATAAGGAATTTCAAATTATATGTTGTCTTCTTTGGGTCTCTAATTATGTGCTGTGTCTGAGTCTTGTTTCCTAAACTTCTTTGAGGCATAGGTCAGCCGCATGCCCTTCTTGGAGGTTTCTGGTCTACCCAGTGCAGCGGCAGCCTGGCGGCCTGCGGAAGACATTTAATAAGCAACTCCTGGCCGCCAGTCTTGATTATAGCAGTCAGGGGATGGTTCTTCCAAATTTGTGTGGCATGTCTGTACACATTTTATATACTTAACTAGAGGCCCGGTGCATGAAATTCATCCACTGGTAGGGTCCCTAGGCCTGGCTGGCGATCAGGGCCGATTGGGGCCTTCCGGCTGCTGACCGGGGCCTCCCTTCATTCTGCACTGCCCCCCTGGTGGTCAGCACATGTCATTGCAAGTGATCAGTCTCCCGGTCAAACTCCCGCAGGGACAATTTGCATATTAGGCTTTTTCTATATATGTAGATGCAAAGTTACTTGTGTTTTAATTATACATGAATGTGTTTTATTTTATCCCAAGCACTGTAAATTTCTTCAATGAATTAATATAATTGAACACTTAGAACAACAGAGGGCATAAAGATAGCTCTACCCATGGGTTAGCTTATAGTAAGTGTTAGAACTTCATTGTTATAACCAGTTACCATTTACCAGGTGGGGAGCAGTCTACCACTCAGCACCTAGCCAAGCATCTAACTAAAAAATGAGAGAATTATAAAGGGCGCACTCTGAATCCTAAAAATCACAAAGCAATCTAAGCTACTTTCTTCAATGGGCGCATTCATTGTTACTCGGGAGTTTGATGGAAGTTAGCAAGTTCCTGTGGGAACTTGAAAACGGTGGACTTGAGGGGAGTGAGGCCGAGAAGGGGTTAGGAAATCACCCCCGACGGGAAATCACATCACATTAACTCCGTGCACCATCACATGCGAGCAACAAACAGTGTTACACCCACTTCCCATTTATGGAATCAAAACCACGACTGGAGGTCATCTGTCTGATCCCCGAGAACAGCAGCTTTGAGACGAGAGCTGTCTGGGTAATAAAATGCCCATTATCGGCTCCTGCCCAGGGGTGACCTGCTTTTACCCTTCGACCCACGCATCTCCCTAGGAAGTCTCTGAGGGACTGCGGAGAACGGCCGTCAGCGCCGGGGCGCCCGCCAGCGGGAGCTGTCACTCGGTGCGTCCTGCCTCGGAGGCCGTGTTCCCAGAGACAGCGAGCGGCGGAGTGAAGGACAGGCGGTCTCCTCTTTCAGTGACGTTGGGGCGAGAGATGGAAATGGAAGGAGAAGGCAGGACCATGCTCTAAGTCATTGTTACGTGTCCAGAAACTTGAAGATGAGCATCCCAATTTCTTTAAAATGCACCCAATTACAAATAGAGTAAAGGTCCCTCTAGCAGAGCTCATAACTTCCGCCTCCCTCCTCTGAACAGGAGAAGCCCCGTTTATTATCAAGTGTCTTCATTCTTCCCCAAACCACTGCATGTTCATAAGAAGCTTCTTATCAGTGACTCTGAGAGTTATATCCACAGTTGCCATAGCAGTTCCGATAGCCGATTTCATATATTAAGTCCTGATTTTATCCTGAAACCTGCCCTGATTACTGTGTGGGGTGCGCTGGTGCGTAAGCAGGATGCTTTCTGTATGAAAAGTGATAAACAGATGAATGAGAAGGAAATGTTCAGTGGGACAGGGATGTACGTGGCTCGCTCTCCAACAGTCCAAGCACCTCAAACACTCCAAATGTGTTCTTTCTCAGTCCAGAGCAGTGTGGATGGCGGCTAAATTCCTCATCCAACTTACAAGCTTGCACTGGGCTTGATACTACATTGGCAGAGTATCGAATAGAATTTTTTTTTAAATATATTTTTATTGATTTCAGAGAGGAAGGGAGAGGGAGAGATAGATAGAAACATCAATGATGAGAGAGAATCATTGATTGGCTGCCTCCTGCACACCCCACACTGGGGATCGAGCCTGCAACCCAGGCATGTGCCCTTGGCCGGAATCGAACCCAGGACCCTTCAGTCCACAGGCCGATTGCTCTACTCACTGAGCCAAACCGGCTAGGGCTCGAATAGAATTTGAATTCCCCTCTCCCCCCGAGGAAAAAACTTATGATGACCTTTCTGCTAATGAGACTGTAAAACTTCTGAACACCTGTAGACTAGGAAGGCTCTTCATTTTCCCACTTTTTTATAACCCAGTAGCACATTAAGTTTAAAATAATATCTGAAGTTTATCAGGTTTGAAGTTAAATAAAATACCTCACGATTCTATTTTTTTTTTCCTAAGTTTTTATCAACCTCCACACTTCCGTAACTTGATTACGTTACCTCTGGAGCAACCTTAACCATATGACATTTAGGATCTACTCGGCGAAGAGTTGCTTATCCAGCAAATGATTTATGTTCAGCCTATCAGGTGCTGAACAAGACCTGCCCTCCTACAGGCAGAGCGGGGAACGTACAAGATCAATCAATGGCCATCTACACGTGAGGAAGAATTTCATGGTGAGAGGGAGACTCAACCTAGTTTGTTTCAGAGAGTCAGTTGATGTCAATAATCTTGGAGTATTTATTAATATCGCCCCAGTTCATTGTCAAGAGCGTCCCAGTGTGGAAAGGTAATTACATGGTCACAGTAGAGAGTGGGAAAGTATGGGAATCAGAGTCAGACAAATTCTAGATTAAATCTTGATTTCGTCTTTTACCTCTTTTGTGACACTGGGCCTCATTTCCTTCATCTGGTAAATGGGGATATTACCAATTACCTTATAAATTACAGGACTGCTGTGAGGATAGAATAAAGGGTTTGTAAAAGACGCTGCCCTCCCAACCCTCACTCCAGGTGCCTGGCACCAGTGTAGACGCGTAGTGCACGTTCAATACAGACTTGCTAATACTTGGAAATACAGGGTCAGCTCCATAATTTCATTGGGACCCAATGAAAAATAAAAATGCAAGCTCTCTGGTTTGACGAACATGAATAAACTGTAAAGTGGAAAGCAAGCCCTTTCTTTTCCCACACGCTCCCTTTCAACTCATCATAATACACTGTGCTATTTAATGTTATTCATTATAAATAAAGACAAATTAAAAATTAAAATTGCTAGCGTGGATTTTACCATTCGTGTGCATGCTACGTAAAGCCCATCTTCACTGCAAAGATAAGAGCGTTGAACTCACAGAGAATCACGGAAGCGACACCATTCACATCCCTTCGCTCCTGCTCGCCTGTGTCCAGTTCATTCGGACCAGAACAGGGAGAAACCGGCACAAACGCGCTCTCGCTACTTTTACTTTTATTCTGGCTTTATTTTACTTAACACACATGCGCTGCATGAAGACTAGGGAGGACGGGCAGGAAAGGGACTGGGGGTTGCCCTGTCTCCTCCTTTCCTTCTAGGCCATCCTTTCCAACGGAAGTACTTGGCTCCTCCAAGAGGTAACACAGGTCCAAGTCCACAACAGGCTCCTTAGCCGCTGGGTTCCCTGCAGGCCGCGCCCTCGGTCTGTCCGCAGCAGGTGCCGGCCTGCATAACGGGAGGGCGGCTTCCCGCCAGTGTCCCCACGGACCCTGCAGGAGGGCAGCGCGTCACCTCGCACCCCGAGCCTGGCCGAAGGCCCACCATCACAGGGACACAGACGCTCCCCGCTCCCGGGCATCAGCAATGCCCTCTGCCAATGACGGGGCAGGAGCCAGGCATCGGGTGATGCGAGTTGAACTCGGCTCATTTGCGTGTTCCATGTTCCCACTGGATTTTACTTAGGAACCAAGTTCAAACATTACAGGATCAGGAATTCCAACACAGTGACAACACGAAGTGAAGCCCAAGGCCCTCCTGAATGACGGGCCCTGCCCACGCCATCACCACGAGCCTCCAGCAGCACTGGCTTTGGGGGAGCCTAGAGCTTTCCTGGTGACTAGAAGCGTGGCATGGAGCACAAGGCTGGGGAGGGAGGGAGGCCTGTGACATGCCCATGAGCACAAGAGGCGCATATGGCAGGAAGGACGCCGTAAAACCGAGTCTACTGGACTTCCCAAACTGCCCAGCCACACACCCCCACCGCCACTGTGTGTGCAAACTGCTCCGCCCCCCTCTGCACGAGGACTCTTGCTTTTCACTCCACAAAAAGAGGCCTTCGACTGACTATCTTACTTCTTTCCTTACGTTGGCATCAGTTTGGCAAGTGCTGTTAGCTCATCGATACTTTGAATTCCCACACCCACGAAGGTCAGTTGAGAGGCCAAGGTAAAGCAGCCTTTTGAAAACAGGTCAAGGACAAAAAGGGTGTCTCCCCGAGACCCAGTGAAATGTCTGCGCACGCTCAGCCGCCCTTTGACACGGTCCTCGCTGTGGCTGGGGAGCTGTCCACCTGCTGACAGGCACCTGCTGCTGAGACAGCGAGGAAAGCAGTGGGTCTGCACTCCTCCCCCCGGGCTCTCACCTGATGCAGACACGCCCGGGAGGATCTGTCTGTGGTCATTTTTTTTTTTTAAATAAAAGACTATTTCATTGACTCCAATGTTTTTATCCCTTTAGAACAGCATCTTGTATTGGAAAAGTTAGCCCAAACCTCAATATTGCAGTTTCCGTTTTATGGCATTTATACCGTTTTTGCTTGTCCAGTCTGTTGGGATCACATGTATTTCTTAGGAAACTGAGACTATGATCGCTATCATTTCATTGAAAGAGAAAAAAATATTACTCTATTAACAAAATGACCTTTTTATTATTGAGGTTAGTTTAGTACAAGGAGCAAGATGCTATTATAATTTAATGTTATGGATAAAATTTTATTCTAAGTAAAAAAATTACCAAGCACCCCAAAAAAATATTGAGGAAAACGGAACATCAGAAAGTTGTGAAGGCTGACACGTGCAAAACTAAAGGTTTTTGGCATGCATAGAATTATTAAAACGGTGAAGCCATTGAAAACGAGATAGTAATGAACAGAACTCGGGGCCTATATTGTTTGGTTGCATGTGTATATGGGCTTGTATTGTAAATATAAAATAATAGATCTAGTACAGCTCTGTCTGCCTCGATGCTGCCAGCCACAACTTTACCCCATTTGAAATAAATTGCACCTTAAATCTGAAGGCAATTTTCCGTAGTTCGGTGTACAGTAGAGACTTCGCCTTTGATATTTAGCAGCCTGGGAGCTGACTAACTTGTGAAGTCTGTGTGCCTGCCAACTAGGATGTCTGTCTGTGTTTGCTACCTCTCCCGTGCGTGCCGCGAAATGACTAAATTACAGGTATTTTACATGTGTTTTGTGGCACAAGACAGATACGGTCCACTGGTATAATTTATCTTGAAACACCCTGTTTTACAAAATTATAGAAAAGCACAGCAATTTGCTCAATTTTTTATTTCTAAGACTATGGCAAAATCTTCAAAGCCCGGAGGATGTCTCCAGATAAGAACTTAGCCAGGCAATAAACAATTTTCATCAAAGCTCCGGGTTTGGGGAAATAGAGCACAATTGTGGCTTTAAAATCTCAGTAATGTTTCCTACTATTAGCTATTTTGTCTTTTGTATTTTGACCTAATTCAGCCACCAAAGGCATCAATTCGTACAGAAGATTAGATACGCACACACGTACATGCACACACATGCACACAACAGTCCAAATCAGATTATCCACAATCAAGGTAATTGAGACGAACAAAATTGGTCATCTGGGCTGTGCAGCTGCCGTGGCCTTCGCCTTTGATCCCGGTGCTGCTGAGGTTCCAGCTGTGCACGGTCCTCCGTAACCCGGGGGCGATTTCCCATTTTAAAAATTGCATTTTCAAGTTTGTTTTGACTTCCTCATCCTTCCTAGCAGAATTACATGTGAATGGCCAAAAGACTCCGTAGAAAACCTGTAAGCCTTATGGCATTTAAATAAAACGCAAGGTAATTTGATGTTGAAAATAATTCTCACTCATTTCCAGCGATGACTTAAAATACATTGTGTCTCCAGTTCAGTTTTAAGGGTTCCGTTTTCTTAACTATTAGTGAAGAATCTCTGGATGTTAGGAAATATTTTCTATTTGTGTGATTACATTGATTGTGAAATTTTGACATAGAATTTGACACCCCATTAAACACAGAAATAACATAATCACAAAATGGCAATCTTTAAGTATTATATTTGTTAATGTGGCTGGATGTGTAAAATTTATATTCTTTTTTTTTTTTACTTATGTTGTCTATTTACTATTCTGGAAAATCTATCTGAGTATCTATTTTGTATTGACGGGGCTCAATGGGCTAAAGTTAAATTCTGTATCTTAACTTTAAATGATTCTTTATGTAAAATGTTTCTATTACTAAAGACATTGTCAATCTTTCTTCTTTGGAAGTATTTGAGGTTGGCCTAACTTACAGATATTTAAAGGGGGCAGTTTATAGAGGCTCTCTGCTTTACTCGGCTATTTTTTGTTCAATAGAACGAGAACTTCTGCACATTACCCATGATGTGCACACCTCACCAGTAAATCATCCCTGAGAAGTTGACATATTTTCTGAATTCATAGTTTCTGACTGACTTTACATGAATGTCAGGTACCAGACTGGGACAGTGGGACAGAATAGACCAAGGACATGGCCTTTATGCTGGAATCCCCTTTCTAACCACTGATTAGCCTCGTGGCATCCAGCTTCTAGCTTAATTTCTCTGAAATTCATTTTAAAATAATTACATCAGCTAGTTGTGTGGTTGGGGAATTAATAACAATTATAGATAACCTGAACCAAAGGCTAAATGATAGTTATTACGTCAAGCAATTTACATACAATGTCTCACTTGCCTCACACACACAAAATATATCCAACATACTATGTACTATCATGATCCTTATTTACAGACTAGAGGCCCGATGCACGAATCCGTGCACAGGTGGGGTCCCTCAGGGTGGCCTGGGGAGATCCAGCCCCAGCTCCCGCCCCCAGCCTCGCAGCCCCACAGCCCCACGCCTGGCACCCTGCCTTGGCCTGGCGCTGCCCCTCACCTGCTCCACCATCCGGCCTGCGGGGCGATGGATTGGGCGCCCCCCCCCCCCCCCCGCCCAGCTCCCTTAGCACCTGGGAGCCAGGCAGCAGCCCTGCCCCGACTGCCACCGCTGGTCGCCATCTGGTTGGCAATCAGCAGGGTGACTGGGTGCCTAATCACACCCGCCTTGGCCTGGCACCACCCACTCACCTGCTCCACCATCCCACCACGGTCCCACTCTCATTGGGCCCATCGGGGCCAGCAGTGCCTCCACTGCCACCTGCTGCCAGCGCTGAGTTGCTGACACCCGCCATGTTCCGCACTGCCCCCTGGTGGTCAGCGCACAGCATAGCGAGTGGTTGAATGACCACCCAAGGGGACAATTTGCATATTAGGGTTTTATTACATAGGATATCAAAACTGAAGTTCAAGGGAGCCAAATGCTACCTAGTGCCATCGAGTCAACTCAAGGTCTGGACTTTGAAACCAGAGGTCACATCTTCTTTCATTACGTTACCCTCGAATACTGAGACACTGTGTAAAGTGTGGTGTGCACGGAAAACGACAGGGAGCACTGAGGGTGTGGGGCCAGTGGATGCTGGTGCACTGTTGATGGAAATGTAACATGGAAAACTGCACCTCCAAAACAATGAAAAATAGAATTACCATGTGATCCAATAACTCCACTCCGGGTATATACTCAACAGAACCAAAAGTAGGGATTTTAAGAAAGGTTTATACACCCATTTCTAAGGCAGCAGCATTCTGTGAAATAGTCTGAAAAGTGCAAGTAATCTAAGGATCCATTGATGGAAGAATGGATTAACAAACTGTGGCATAACTCTGTAATAATAAAAGCGTAATATGCTAATTAGACCAGACAGCTGAACGACCTTCCAGACGTCCTTCCAGATGACCTTCCGGACAAAGCCAGGGCTGCGAGGGCCGAGCCCCTTGAAAAAATTTGGTGCATCGGGCCTCTAGTGAACATAGAATGGAACATTCTTCAGCCTTAAAAAGGCAGGAGATTATGATACAGGAAGTACACACCCTCATCAGTAAAGAGCCCTTAAGAAGTTGACATAGTTCCTGAATTCACAGCTTCTGATTTGATGTTACATGTATACCATATTACAGATGAACAAAGAGGCATCATGTGAGTGAGATAACATACAAAAGAACAAGTACTATATGACTCCACTTACATGAGGCGCCTGGCAGAGTAACACTTACAGAAACTGCGGACAGAATGGTGGTTTCCAGGGGCATGGGGCTGGGGAGGAGGAGGAGTTTCAGTTTTGCAAGATTAAAGGAGTTCTGTGGATGGATGGTGGTGATGGTACCCCTCACTGAGCAAGTGCTTAATGCCACCAAACACAACGCTTCAAAACAGTACATTTTGGGTGATATGCATTGTGCCGTGATTTTGGGGGGGTGGGGGGAGAGGGAGTTGAGGAAGATAACGGGGACTCTCTTTTTTCTTAATACAAGGGAGGAGAAAAGAGGCCATCTCAAATATTAATTAAATTTTGCCAACCACGACTTTTGAATGACATGCCCTTTGTATTTTTCTGATACCCTGGGTAAAAAAAGAAATCAAAATTACCCACATGTGCCATTTTAGCCGCTTTCACGAGCAGCAGCGTGGTCCAGGCTCCGTGCCGACTTCTTTGCATGAACTGATCATGTGCGGAGCGCCGGCCCGCGCTGCCTTACACACCAAACCCCAGCCCCGGCTCACGCCGCTCCGGCCGCAGACCCTCTGGCCTGCAACTTAATTACCAGCTCTCTCTTTCTGAAAAGTTGTCACTCCCCAATTTTGGATCTCGCAGTAAATTTGACACGAAAGATCGCATCTTAACATAGCATTACTTAACAAAGGTGGCTGTCATTTCTGTCGCGTGAAAACCTGTCAGGGACCACACTTCAGCTTTTCTGTTGCCATAGAGACCGCCTTTCCTTTTGTGACCAAAAGTGAAAAATGCAGCTCAGTGTCACGCTTCAAATATAAAGAATTGAAACCACTTCAGAAATATACACAAAGGCTCCGGAGCCGGTCCCTGATCACTGGGATTCAGTTACACAAAGTGGAATTCTGGAACATCGCTAGGTGCCCGGCTGGTGGAGTGGAGAGTAGAATACTCTGAAACAGCAAAGCACGTCCCACTCAGTGCATTCTACATTCATGTTTTCTGTTGTGAATAAAAGAAAGTACTTGGGACTTCGCCTTCAAGTTGTGAAACATACCCCGGGTGAATTGAGCTCTTGGTGTAGTTAGAGGAATAAAAGAGCAAAGGTGACAGGATGTGTCATTGTGGTTGTTTTATCCTGGCCTGTACTATGCGTTCTTCTAAAAAAATATTTTTATTGATTTCAGAGAGGAAGGAGAGGGAGAGAGAGATTCAAACATCCATGATGAGAGAGAATCATGGATCAGCTGCCTCTTGCTCGCCCCACACTGGGGATTGAACCTGCAACCCGGGCATGTCCCCTGACCAGGAATCGAACCCGGGACTCTGTTCCTAGGTCGCCACTCAACCCCTGAGCCACACCGGCCGGGCTGTACTACATTTTATACTGAAGAATGGTAGCCACTGTTTAACCATGAGTTTAAAGACAAATCATAAGAGTTGTGTACTTGGGAACCAGAGAAGATTGGAGAGCAAAATTACCCAAATGAAAATTAAAGCCCTGACGGAAATAATTATACGACTGGAAATCACCTGGACAGCAGGAAACTATGTGCTCGGGGAAAGGGCCACCCTCACAGGCCGTTCCCTCACCCTGCTGTGCGGCCTTCTGCCATGCCTGCTGTGGAAAATTAGCCTTCTTTGCTCTCTCAGGTCCTCTGGGGATGGAGAGTGGCAAAGATATACGAGGTAAGAATCCTTCACCTATGAACCAGGAGGTCATGGTTCGATTCCCTATACCCAGGTTGCAGGCTCGATCCCCAGTAGGGGGCGTGCAGGAGGCAACCAGTCAGTGATTCTCTCTCATTATTGATGTTTCTAGCTCTCTCTTCCTCTCGGAAATCAATGAAAATGTATTTTAAACAAAAGGATCTTTGCTCAAATGCCTTTGCCATTAAAAAGGATTGAAATGGCAGGGTTTTTCTCCCCCTTCCTTCTTGTGGTCTTTTAAAAATATATTTTGTAATAAATTCAAGTCAAACAATCCTGGTTTAAGAAAAAAAGGGGTGATTAAAATAATGATCCACTAAAATAATCATTCATACAACTATTTTTTAGAAAACTGTTCACTTTCTATACAAAAAGACAAGCGGGGAGAGACTATGAATGTTTACCAATGCGATCAGCATTATATTGGGTAGGACAGTGCGTAGGAGGGTCAGAATTCCTCCACAAGTTATCACCTACGATAACCGGGAAGCAGCAGGTGTGATGGGTGAGCCTGTGGGCTTAGAGTCTGACGGACTGGCCTCTGCCACTCAGGAGAATGGGACACTGAATAAGTCACTTCTCTAAATCTGGATTCCCTCACCCAAATAATAATAAAAATAACATCCATCTGCTAGTGTCATTACAAATTTAAAATGATAATACAAAGTAATTATCAAAGTTCCAACCACCTGGAAAATCCTCATAAAAATATTAAAAACACTACTGAATGACATAAAAATGGCTATGGAGAGAGAGAAGACATAGATGGGAAGATTGGATTTTGTAAGGAAGGCTGTTCTTTCCAAATTACATTTGGACTTAACACGATCCCAAACAACATTAGCAGGAACTGACCAAGGTCATGTGGGAGACTAAATGGAATCCAATAGAAAAAAAATAATTTTAGAAAAAAGAATGATTCTAAAATATTTAAGATTTACTAACAAAAATCTAAACAATATGTCATATTTAAGAATTATAAAGAAGCTGAAAAGAGGATGCATACCTCAGAAGTAGATTCCAGAAAATATAACACTTGGCTATGAAAAGAATGTTGTATAAAAAGTCAGTGGAGAAATAAAAGGTTACTCTAGAGGTGATTTTAGAAATATTGGATTAACTTGTTAGGAGAGTAAAACTAGATTATATTACATATCATAGGTGGAAATAATGTATGAATGTGCTAAAACATTAGATGTAAAAATTAAAATCATTCAAAAACTCTAGAAGAAATAACAGAATATCAATGTATTTAGGAACTGGAGATGAATTTCTATGTGAATGAGTCTAGAATTCCAGTGGGAAATGTGTTTAGATGTAAATAAATATGTTTAATGTTATATATCAACAATTTCATAACCAAATGTATAAGTTAAATAACAAAAAGAAATATGTTTGTGACAAACAGCATTACACAAAGATCACTTTCAAGTCAAGTAAGAAAAATGGCCCAACAGGAAAAGTGGCCCAAGTCATGTAGATGCTGTAGCGAGAAATACAATTGGCCACTAAACACAATGAAGGCTTCATTTCACCAGTAAGTAAGTCATGCAAAATTGCAAGAGATACCATCAACCTCCATAAAACTGGCAAATATGAAAAGAATTCCAAAAGCAAAGGTAAGTATGATGGGACAAGGATCCTCATAAGGTACTTTCAGAAGTAGCCTTTTGGGAAAGCCATTTGGAAAATAGAGGGTTGTGCGTGTGTTTTTTGTCTTGTTTTTTTTTTTTTTAATATTAGTTGTTTCCAAATCTCTATCTTAAGAAGATGGAAAACAAAAGTATATGTAGAAGAATTTTCATTGCAGTGTTTTTGTGAGAAGATTAGTAAGCAATCTAATTATCAATAATTATAGAATAGTTAAATAAATGATAATATAGCCATTATTTTAATTATCTTTTCATTAAAATTATTTTTCAAATAAATGACATTTAAAGTGATCAAAGTGCATCTTGCAAGGAAAGGAGGATTTTAGTGGAAACCTGACTTGCCGCGACAACTGCAAAAACTGAACTGCTGGGAGCACCAGACCACCGGTCCCCTATCAGGGCAAACATTCGGATTCAAAGAAACTCTTCACTGCACCACGGAAAGGTCAGATTTCGCCGGAAATGAGGGGCGGTTTCTAATCCCCGCGGTGGGTGAGGGAAGCGCGGCAGCCGCAGGACCGGCAGGAGCCGGGAGGTCTGTGCCTAGAAAAATCAGCGGCAGTTGGAACTGCCGTGATCTGTGAATGAGGAGGGGGGTCTTCTGAGCTGCTAACAGAAATGACCTCTTGAAAGCAACTCATTTTAATCTGACGAGGAGGGTCAGACTAAGAATTTTCAAAGGAGTGCAGGCTCCTTAGTCTGGTGCACAGACCCACGGTCCGCACACCTGGGCTCTTTCCGACTCTGATTGCTAAGCCCAACACATAGAAAAACCCAGGTGGAAACCCTGAAAGTCTGCAGGGGGAAGGTGTTTTTTCGGAACCTGGGGACCAGAGCTGCGTGTGACCATCAGAGAGGCAGCTCTGAGGCGCACACCTCCACAAACCTGTAGTGAGTGCCATAGAGGGGAAAAAAAAAAAAAAGAGCTAGAGAGGCCCAGAAGTCAATTCAGAAACACTGCCACCCAGGGGCTGAAACGCTAATTGTCTCTGGTGTAATAAAAAATAAATACGAGAAATTAAGACACGGCTGGCTTAAAAAGCAGGACTGGCTTCCAACACTGAGGAGCCCTGGAATGAAGCTGAACTGAAATACCGCCCAGACTGGGAAAAAGGCGTACCAAACAGAATAATAGAGGAAGTGAATGACAGCCGCTACTGCACATTTTAGTCTTCCTATTTTTTAATTTTCAATTCTTTTTTCAATTTTTTAATTTTTTTATTCTCATATTTTTTATTTGCATTCTTTGCATATTTTACTTAAGAAACTAATTTTTTTTCTTTTTCCTCACTCGATTTTCACCTTTTTAATTATTACATTTTTATTTTCAATCAGCAATATAATTACTATTATTTTACTTTTTTTTTTTTTTTAATGTCATTTGATTTTCTCTTTCTTTTATTTTTGGATTAGTGGCCTACATTCGATTTGCATCTTTCCCTTACAATCGCTTTACCCTATCTCAAAGCTAACATTATGCCATCACTCTCCTCCTAACCTTTCCCCCTTGGTCCCCAGTTTATCTTAACCCTTTCTGGCTTTAGATTTTCCCTACTTTTTCAGTTTACTCCCTGCTAAAACTTCACCCTACTTATATATCTAATTCCCAAACCCCCTGCTCCAAATCCATACAAACCTCTCTCTACGCTACCTTAAAAAAATTATTTTTCTCTCGGGCCTTTTGTTGTTGTTTGCTTGAATGTTGATTAGATTGCATTTTTATGCTTTTTTATGAGATTGTTTTGATTATTCTTTTTGTTGGTTTGGTTGGTTCTTTTGTTTGCTTTGTTTTTGTTTGTTTTTTACTTTTGTTTTCCCTTGCCTCACTTGATATTAGCTGCTGTTGCAGTTTGTATTAATCTCCAGGCTCGTGTTGCTGGAATTTGCTGGGAATAGTGGTTGTTCTAGTGGAGTTTACTCCCCATATATATAGTTTGTTCCCCTTTTCTCTCTTAGTATCATTCTTGTCTCTCTTACTTTTTTTTTTCTTCTTTTCTTTTTCTTTTCTGTTATTTCTTTTTCTTTTCTTTCTTTCTTCTCTTTTCCCAAGTTCAGATTCACACTCTTTGTTTTTTTTTTGTTTTGTTTTTTTTTTCGTTGTTGTTCTTTCTTTTTACTCTCCCTCTTCCACTCCTATTCCCTAATTTGTCTTTCTCTGGTGGTTACCTTTATTGGAGGTTATTAATATCGTGAATACAATTCTGTTCAGTGCCTTGTCTGTTGTGCCTGGTTGTGTTGTATTTTATACCTTTAAATCAACGCCAGAGAGAGAAATCTATATAACCAGACATCCGGAGAAGAGAGACCATGAGGAGACAAAGAAACAGCCCCCACAGGAAAGAGAAGCAGGCATCACCAGAAAAGGAAGTAAACGATTTAGAGGCAAACAACCTATCAGAGAAAGAATTCAGAGAAATGGTCATAAAGTGGCTGAAAAGGATGGAAGACAAATTCGACAATATGAGTAAGAACCAAGAAGAAATGAAGAAGAACCAAGAAGAAATGAAAAATGACATCGCTGCTGTAAAGAACTCAATAGAAAGCATCAAGAGTAGACTAGATGAAGCAGAGGACCGCATAAGTGAGCTAGAAGACAAGATGGAAAAAAATACCCAATTACAACAGCTTCTAGAAACAAAAATTAGAAAGATTGAGGAGAGCGTAAGGGAACTTCGGGACAATACAAAACAAAACAACATCAGGATAATAGGGGTGCCAGAAGGAAAGGAAACTGAGCAAGGAATAGAAAACCTGTTTGAAGAAATAATAACAGAAAACTTCCCTGATATAGGGAAGAAAAAACCCACACAAATCCAAGAAGCTCACAGAGTTCCAAGTAAAATGAACCCCAAAAGACCGACGCCACGGCACATTATAGTTAAGTTGGCAAACACCAACGACAAAGTAAGAATCTTACAAGCGGCCAGAGAGAGACAGACAGTTACATACAAAGGAACCCCCATCAGACTAGCAACTGATTTCTCAACAGAAACTCATCAGGCCAGAAGGGAATGGAATGAAATATACCAAGTCATGCAAAGGAAGGGTCTAAATCCAAGAATACTGTACCCAGCAAGGCTATCAATCAAAATTGAAGGTGAAATCAGGAGCTTCACAGACAAAAAAGGACTAAGGGAGTTTATCACCACCAAACCAGCAATGAAAGAAATGCTAAAGGGTCTGCTGTAAAAAAAAAAAAAAAAAAAGAAAGAAATAGGAAGCAAAGAAGGTACACAGGGGTATAGAATAAAAATGGCGTCAAATAAGTACCTATCAATAATAACTTTAAATGTAAATGGATTGAATGCCCCAATCAAAAGACACAGGGTAACAGACTGGATAAGAAAACAAAACCCAGATATCTGCTGTCTACAGGAAACCCACCTCAAAAAAAAGGATGCATACAGACTGAGAGTAAAGGGATGGAAAAAGGTTTTCCAGGCAAATGGAAATGAAAAAAAAGCTGGGGTTGCAATACTTATATCTGACAAATTAGATCTCAAAGTGAAGGACATAACAAGAGATAATGAAGGCCACTTCATAATACTAAAGGGAGAAATCCAACAAGAAGAAATAACTCTGGTAAACATATATGCACCCAATACAGGAGCACCAAGATACATTAAAAAACTCCTGGAAGATATCAAAGGAGAGATTGACAGTAATACAATCATAGTAGGAGACTTCAATACCCCACTATCACCATTGGACAAATCCTCTAAACAAAAAATCAGCAAAGAAACATCAATCCTAAATGACTCACTAGAACAGATGGAATTAATCGACATCTTCAGAACATTTCACCCCAAAGCCACAGAATATACATTCTTCTCAAGTGCACATGGGTCATTTTCAAAGATAGACCATATGTTAGGACATAGGCAAAGTCTCTCCAAATTCAAGAAGATAGAAATCATATCAAGTATCTTCTCAGATCACAGTGGCATAAAACTGGAAATCAACTACAATAAAAACAACCCAAAGAAATCAAACACTTGGAGACTAAACAGCATGCTATTAAACCATGACTGGGTTACCAAAGACATCAAGGAAGAAATAAAAAACATCATGGCAACAAACGACAATGAAAACACAACAATCCAAAATCTATGGGACACAGCGAAAGCAGTCCTGAGAGGGAAGTTCATAGCTCTACAAGCCTACTGCAAAAAACAAGAAACAATGGTAATAAATTACCTAACCCAACAACTCAAAGAGTTAGAGAGAGAGCAACAAGATAAGCCCAGTGTAAGCAGAAGGAAAGAAATAATAAAGATCAGAGCGGAGATAAACGACATAGAGACCAAAGAAACAATACAAAAGATCAACAAAACCAAGAGCTGGTTCTTTGAAAGGATAAACAAGATTGATGGACCTCTAGCCAGGCTCACCAAGAAGCAAAGAGAGAGGACCCAAATAAACAAAATCAGAAATGAAAGAGGTGAAATAATAACAGATCCCGACGAAATACAAAGGATTGTTACAAAATACTATGAACAACTCTATTCCAACAAACTGGACAACCTAGAGGAAATCGACATATTCCTAGAAAAATACAACCTTCCAAAACTCAATCAGGAAGATTCTAAACAGCTCAACATGCCAGTAACTATGGAAGAAATTGAAGCAGTCATCAAAAAGCTTCCAGCAAACAAAAGCCCGGGGCCAGATGGCTTCACAGGAGAATTTTATCAAACTTTTAAGGAAGAACTAAAACCTATCCTCCTCAGACTATTCCAAAAAATTCAAGAGGAAGGAACACTTCCAGGCTCCTTCTATGAAGCCAGCATCACCCTAATACCAAAACCAGATAAAGACAACTCAATGAAAGAGAATTACAGGCCAATATCCCTCATGAACATTGATGCCAAAATCCTCAACAAAATTCTAGCAAATCGGCTCCAGCAGTACATCAGAAAGATCATACACCATGACCAAGTAGGATTTATTCCAGGAATGCAAGGATGGTACAATATCCGCAAATCAATAAACGTGATACATCACATAAACAAATTGAGAGATAAAAATCACATAGTCATATCAATAGATGCAGAAAAAGCATTTGACAAAATCCAACACCCTTTCTTGATAAAAACTCTCAACAAGGTGGGAATAGAAGGCTCATACCTCAACATAATAAAAGCTATTTATGATAAATCCACAGCAAACATCATACTCAATGGGCAAAAACTAAAACCATTTCCCCTAAGAACAGGAACAAGACAGGGATGCCCACTCTCACCACTCCTGTTTGACATAGTACTGGAAGTATTAGCTATCGCAATTAGGCAAGAAGAAGAAATAAGAGGCATCCAAATTGGAAAAGAAGAAGTGAAGCTGTCCTTATTTGCAGATGACATGATATTGTACATAAAAAACCCAAAAGATTCCATCAAAAAACTAATAGACTTAATAAATGAATTCGGCAATGTAGCGGGATACAAAATTAACGCCAAGAAATCTATGGCTTTTCTATACACCAATAATGAACTTACAGAAAGAGAGACTAAAAAAGCAATCCCATTTACCATCGCACCAAAAAAAATTAAGATACCTAGGAATAAACTTAACTAAGGAGGTAAAAGACCTATACGCAGAAAACTACAGGACACTGAAAAAAGAGATAGAGGAAGACGTAAACAGATGGAAGAACATACCATGTTCCTGGATTGGTAGAATCAACATCATTAAAATGTCCATACTACCCAAAGCAATCTACAGATTCAATGCACTCCCCATCAAAATACCAACAGCATATTTCACAGACCTAGAAAGAACTCTCCAAAAATTCATCTGGAATAAAAAAAGACCCCGACTAGCCTCAGCAATCCTCAGAAAGAAGAATAAAGTAGGTGGGATCTCAATACCAGATTTCAAGCTGTATTACAAAGCCACTGTTCTCAAAACAGCCTGGTACTGGCACAAGAACAGACATATTGATCAATGGAACAGAATAGAGAACCCAGATATCGACCCAAACCACTATGCTCAATTAATATTTGACAAAGGAGGCAAGAACATACAATGGAGTCAAGACAGTCTCTTCAATAAATGGTGTTGGGAAAACTGGACAGATACATGCAAAAAAATGAAACTAGATCACCAACTTACACCATACACAAAAATAAACTCAAAATGGATACAGGACTTAAACATAAGACGGGAAACCATAAAAATACTAGAGGAATCCACAGGCAACAAAATCTCAGACATATGCCACAAGAACTTCTTCACTGACACTGCCCCTAGGGCAATGGAAGCTAAAGAGAAAATTAACAAATGGGACTACATCAAAATAAAAAGCTTTTTTACAGCAAAAGAAACCATCAACAAAACAACAAGAAAGCCCACTGCATGGGAAAACATATTTGCAAATGCTATCACTGATAAAGGTTTAATCTCCAACATCTACAGGCAGCTTATGCAACTTAATAAGAGGAAGATAAATGATCCAATAAAAAAATGGGCAACAGACCTAAACAGAATATTTTCAAAAGAAGACAGAAGAAAGGCCAAGAGACACATGAAAACATGTTCAAAGTCACTTATTATCCGAGAGATGCAAATCAAAACAACAATGCGGTACCATCTCACACCTGTCAGAATGGCTATCATCAACAAATCAACAAACAACAAGTGTTGGCGAGGATGCGGAGAAAAAGGAACCCTCGTGCACTGCTGGTGGGAATGCAGACTGGTGCAGCCACTGTGGAGAACAGTATGGAGTTTCCTCAAAAAACTGAAAATGGAACTCCCATTTGACCCAGTAATCCCACTCCTGGGAATATATCCGAAGAAACTAGAAACACCAATCAGAAAGGATATATGCACCACTATGTTCATAGCAGCACAATTTACAATAGCTAAGATTTGGAAACAGCCTAGGTGCCCATCAGCAGATGACTGGATTGGAAAACTGTGGTACATCTACACAATGGAATACTATGCTGCCATAAAAAAGAAGGAATTCTCATCATTTGCAGCAACCTGGATGGAATTGGAGAACATTATGCTAAGTGAAATAAGCCAGTCAATGAAAGAACAATACCACATGATCTCACTCATTTAGGGATAGTAAAGAACATTATAAAGTGGTGAACAAAAAGATAGATACAGAGACAGTAAAGCATCAAACAGACTTTCAAATTACAGGGGGAAAGTTAGGGAGAGGCGGGGGAGTTATGAAATCAAACGAAGGACTTGTATGCATGCATATAAGCATAAACAATGGACGCAAAACTCTGGGGGGGGAGGGCATGTGTGGGTGTGGGGTGGGGGGGTAATAGTAAGATATGTACACATATAATACCTCAATAAAAATATTAAAAAAATAAAAATAAAAAAAAATAAAGTGATCAAAGTGCATTAAATGAGAAAAAGGAAAAATCAGAATACAAATGGTCTAAGTGCATAATTTTAATTTTGTGTAAGTAAATATTTATACTCTACAGTTGTGTGAATGTACTCTAAATATAAATTCAATGAGAACATTAACAGAGATACAGTTATGGAATGGTGGTGAAAATACTTCTCAGTTTCTTCTCTATACATTTGTGGATTTGCTGGATTTCCTAAAATGAATAATGAACTATGTTCAAATAATATAAACCTCCAACCCTCTGTGTGGTAGGTTTTCATTGCTCCATTTTTTCAGATGGGGAAATGGAGGAACAGACCAATAATTTGTCTGAGACCATAAAACAAAAATATAGCAGAATGCCACTCAATCACCAGGTGTGCTTGATTCTGATGAATTAGCCTACTCTGTGAAATCATAGCAGCCATTTGTTGTAGAACACTTATCAATTAATTTTAACACATACTAATAAATGAATTAATAAAGTACTTAGTCCATCGAATTTGATTAGGATATTCAGCCTCAGCCTACCCTAAGTCATTGGACTTTGATGATTCAAGGCTTATGAACATTTTCTAGTTTTAATGTTTGAATAAAAATGTCTTCCAAAGAGAAAAATAAAATGTTTATTGTTGTCACTGTTGATGTTTCTTAAATAACCTGGAGGACAAATAACGTAATAATGAAACCAAGGCCAGGGATTAGCTGCTCAAGTACAACCTCTCCCATCGCCGGAAATGCTTTTCTGCATCAACAAGGACATATTATGTAAAATAAATGTCTGGCCTCAGCTTATAACTGGTCTGCCCATAATTAACATTATTGAAAAACTCTAAGTCCTAACCACATTTTCAATAGAAGGGAATACATTATAGAGGGAGAAAATTTTCTCTTAATTATTTTTAACAACTTTATCCATAGACTCTAGTTAATAGTACTTTCACTTTAGAATGCTCTACATTTTAAAGTTATATTTAGTAACAGACTACAGTAGTGTGATTAAAAACTTGTCATTTGAAGTGTATATTATTATAAGTAATAATCTAAAAATACCTATAAATAACTCTACACTTAAGAAGAACATTGTCTTTTTTATTCAAAAACAATGCTTTTTATGCTAGCTAAATGAATTATAAAACTAGAGGCCCGATGCACAAAATTCATGCAAGAGTAGGCCTTCCTTCCCCCAGCTGCAGACACCGGCTTCCCTCTGGCACCTGCGACCCAGGCTTCCCTTGCAACCCTGGCTTTGTCCAGAAGGTCGTCTGGAAGGATGTCTGGTCTAATTAGCATATTACACTTTTATTATTATAGATTGACAATGAAGTCTCTGGTATTTCCAAAGGTACATTCATTTAACTTCAACCAAAATTCCATATCCTTTGGAAATTGTACAGAAATTTGTTACCTTAGACTGCAGAGAAAACAAAATCACAAACTAATTCCAAAATAAACTTAACATACTTAGCACAAATTGTTATGTAATCAATGTTATAATTCCTTTTTAATATAATTCTAATGACTGACTTTTTTATCTGAATGGATATAACTATATGTATATTAAAAGCCCGGTACACAAAATTCATGCATGGGTAGGGTCCCTAGGCCTGGCCGGCGATCAGGGCCGATTGGGGCCTTCCTTCCCCATGCTGCCGGCCAGGGCCTTCCTTCATTCCACGCTGCACCCTGGTGGTCAATGCACATCATAGTGAGCAGTCAAACTCCCAAACACCCGAGGAGACAATTTGCATATTAGCCTTTTATTATATAAGGATATGTATACATATATGTGTACCTTGTACATTTTTTAGAAACAATGGCAATAGCAGTCCATTTTTTATTCCTTGCTTTTAGGGAAAAAGAGTAAATAAAGTATCAAGTACTCTGAGCAAGTTATATTTTTCCTGTGGAGCCCAAAATTAGTGAATTGGATGTCTAAGAATATTTTATACTAGAAATACATCACTGTAATTAGACATCTGAGCACAAAACCTCCACTCGTCTTGAAGTAGCTTTTAGTTTTGTAATGTGCAAAGACTAATGTGTAAGGTCTAATGGCAATGGTTTTATATTAATGGATTTAGTATTAGAAGGAATTACAACTGCTCCAAAATTCTGCTGTAAGCTAGAATAATAAGAAGTGGAATCAAAGTGTATTTTTGGAATGCAAAATAATATACATACTAACATGCTTGCAGTGTGTGTCTGTGTACGTGATATGCATAATTTATAAAGTGTACTTATAGGAATATAGTCTTCTACTGATTTCATTTACAATGAATTATCTTTCATGCAAGAACTAAAATGACAAAAATATATTTTATATTTAATTCCAATTCAAGGTCCAAGGTAATTGCATAAACAGAAAAGTGCTAAGACATTCATTACTTAGTATTATTCATAGCTTTCTAATTTATGATTAAAAGTATTTCAATGGCCTTAATTTTGAAGAACAGTGGCCAACTGAAAGAAGCTATTCTCCTGAAGTATTGTTCTCTACAAAGAAAAATGCTTATGCCCTAACCACTTTGGCTCAGTGAATGGAACATCGGCCTGCAGACTGAAGGGTCCCAGGTTTGATTCCAGTCAAGGGCATGTACCTAGGTTGAGGGCACATCCCCAGTAGGGGGTGTGCAGGAGGCAGCTGATTGATGTTTCTCTCTCACCGATGTTTCTAACTCTCTATCCCTCTCCATTCCTCTCTGTAAAAAAATCAATAAATATATATTTTTTATAAAATGCTTATGATGAACAATAAAACTACAACATATGTAAATAGAAAAGAAAGAATAATGTGCCCAAAGCAGATAAAGCAACATTCGAAAGGTATAGCAAGTGAGACCTAAAGACCAATTCCATAGTAATTCGTCACACTATTTTCCCGAAGAGGTGCTGGGGAGGTCTCCCGGTCACTGCCGGACCCCTCCAGCCCAGCCTGAGTCCGCACAGACCCGGCTCCTTTGCTGCCGGCGTGGATTTGTCCTGCCTCCCAGGCTTGGGTTGATCTTGCTGAATCCAGTATAAATCACTGTACTGCTGGTGGAAACATTTTACTAAAAACAAATAACAAAATCCAAGCACACACACAACCTATAGCTGGGTATGCAACAGATCACTTCATCCTGTTCACAGAGCCTCGTGTTAAAAATAAAGGCAGACTTGCTAATGACACGCATTCTCGGAGTTAGTTCTCTGTGACCCGACAGCCTAAGTATGACAACAAACGTCCAAGTGTCCAGAGAACCGGTATAAGGGGGTGAGGGGGGCACACACAGCCACTGGTGGGCAGCGCTAGCCAGCCCGCGGGGAGCCCCCCGCAGCCGCAGCTCCTGATCAACCTCTAATTCCAGGGTCGTCATCTTAGCGGGGAGACACCCGGTGTCCCTTCCTAAAGAGGCCGGCGGTGGCCCCTGGCCCGGTGGCCTCGATGCCCCCGCAGGGGAGGTGGCCAGGGCCCGCTGCTCTCCCATCCGGGCGCAGCTGTCGGCCAGCACTCACCAAACCGGAGCAGGAGCTGCAGCAGCGGGTCTGACATGAACATGGGACCCGCCTGCCCTCGTGTTTGCTTCACACACAGAAGGAAGAGCTCCCTCATGCCTGTGAATTACTCCACATCCAGATCCCAGGAGGCTAATCACAGCAACATGGGCCCCCCATGTCCCCTGACCCAGACACACATGAGAACGCAGAGACCTTCCCCAGCACAACACGGACCTGGGAGCCTGTGGGAACCCCATGCCCTGGCCTCCCGGCTCCAGAAAACCCATGGGACTTGTTCAAGGTCCTGATATGGCTCGATGCCCCTCTCACACCTTGCAGACACCGGATCCCCCCACTTCCCCAGCGTGGCTGTACCTCTGGGCCCTATGGGAACACGGCTCTCTCCAATGCTCCCCCCAACCCTCTGCAGCGTCTCCCACCTGCTGAGCCGATAGCTCCCAGGGCCTGGGCCCTCAGGAGGGTCCGCTGTTCTTTCTGGGGGGCTGGCAGTGAGGCAATCTGAGGTGGGGGGCACATTAAGGGGACCTCTCCCCCCCCCCCCCGCCTCAGCACTACCAGCCTCTCCTCGGGCTTCAAGGGGGAAGCTAAGAGCAGGTTCTTCTACACAGACCATCCTTCCCATCATGCAAACGAACCCACCCCCAACTCACCCCATCTCTGTCTTCCTATGGAGAGGAGCAGGCATCCCCTCACCCTCCACCAAGCCCCAACACCCCCATATACATTCTGCACTTTATGGTTGGATTCTTAATTGGGGGACCCCTTCCTCCACTCCTCCCCAGGCCTTGGAGAGCCCCACTGAAGGACTCCAGAAGAGGAGCCCATGTTTGTGGCGGGCAGGTCCTCTACCCACGCGTGAACAGAGCGTCCTAAGGAAGCCACGGGGACGTGTCTGCAATCATTCCAGGGGGTTTCCTAAGGTCCTGTTAGTAACTCTTCCGGAGAGGCCCTCTTTGCAGAACGTCATTTCCTCCCGGGCAGGGCTTCTCCTGGTCCGTCCTGCAGGGCAGGGAGGGCGGCAGCATCAGTGAGAAGGCGGCAGCGACCCCGAGCCCCGGGCGTCCGTGGGCAAGTGCCTTATTCAGCTCAAAATGGGCACATAGGCCGGGTCTCACCACGCTGCCATTCCCCTTCCCCTCCGGCTGCAATGAGAAGTCTGAGGAATGACCGCACACCTTTGTCTGTGTCAGTAATTTGCAGGAAGACATAAAATTCTAAGGTATTTTTTAAAGGCAATCCACAGGCAGGTTTCCTTAAGTGAGATTAAGGGGACATCTTTCCTATGTGAACAGTAGAGACTCTATCATCAATGTGATCCTGCTCCGGAGATCTGAACTGCAATATCCAAAACGCCGAAAACTTTTCATTTCCTTCGACGTTACTAAAAATTATTTTTAAACAAAATGGCATGACACGTCATGATATACATTTTTAAAACATCCTCTTCTATTTTTCAATTTAACCATTCCTATTATAGAAATTTTACCCAAAAGTTAAATGTCCTATGTTTACATAATTTCATGACTTCAGGAAGTTAATTTTTTCTTTTGACACAAGTAGCAAAGTTATTTCTTTTTAGCAAATGAAGACCACAGCAATGGATAGTGAGCAAATGAAATTCCTTTCAATTCCACTGCTCAGCATAACCTGCAATCACATTGAGAAGCCCTCTGATAGAAATGAGGCACCTGATTGAAATGGAAACATTTATAAATTTCTCTTTCAAAGAATAACGCCTCAAAGATAACTCAAATCGCCATCATCATCCATTCTGACTCTACATTGCCAGTAATATTACGTTGCTTCACCCTACCAGGACACACTGGGAGAAGATGGCAAAGTTTGGAAAGAAGACCATGGGCCCAATTTTAGTATGTGGAGCGTAGGTGCCTCTGAGATATCCCAGGGAAGATGTGTGGCCAGTTAGAGATTTGGAATTCAGAGAACTCAGAGCTAGAAACAGAGATTCCAGAAACCGTTGTTCTAGAAACAGTAATTGAAGCCATGGGCATGGATGAGATATTCCTATAGAAAAAAGTGGAAATGAGAGAAGAGCAAAAGTCAGAAATACCCTTTAGGACTTCCAACATTTAAGAACCAGATAGAAAAGTTTGAAGTGGAAAGAAGATAACAAATGGCTAGAGTGTAAGAAAAAGCAGAAAACGTGCCATTGTCAATGCCAAATAAATAGTTTATAAAATGGAAAAATCACTCGAATGCCATTAAAGACCAAGTACCATGAGAACTGAAAAACCTGATATACTGACTGATCAGAAGACCAGAACTATTGCAGGAGAGGGATCAGGATGGATAGAGGCCAACTTTGAGTGAGTTGCGGGGTAAATAAATATGTAAAGTGAATGGGCACAACCACTACTCTCCCATTAAATGTTGTCATTAAAGAGGAGAAATTGAATAGTAGTTGAAGGGCTAGATTTTGTTGCTGATGTTATTGTCTTGGGAGGTAAGGGAGTTGAGTTGATGAGAAGACTTTAGTAGACAAAGATAAGAGTGAAATTAATAACTTAAGAGAACCCGGTCTGGTCACTGTAGTTTTTATTACAGGAGCTCCTATTTTGTCCTAACAAGATTCATACTGGTCTTTGATGGTAATGTTTCAGGGCAGTGAAGAGGCAGGAAATTTGTTCTTATGGTTTGCTATCCCTGAGGGACTTTTCTGGTGCTCATGGCATTTGGGTCACCCTGCAACTGGGATGACCAGTAGATACTCCGTGGTAATTTGGGGGGTAAGCCAAGCAAGCCTTGCCTCTGTTTCACCAGAGCTCCCTCAAGGTGGTTAAAATGCAATGAGCCCCATTCCTAAATTCTGTTTGTTAGGCTCTCCTCCAGACCTAACACAGCCCAGGCTGTCAGGTGAAAAAGCACATTCTTCAATGGAAAAAAATGAGTGTTCTCAACAGAGTAATACAGCATAGAGAACAGAGAAGGTGCCTTTGATTTTTCGAGTCCCTGTAGACACAGACTTGGATCTTCACTATGAGTATGTCCCACCTCCTTTTTCTCTCACTTCACATTTTCAAGTTTTCATATCTACTCCCTCAACCGCCCTCAGAAAATCCATTTTTTTCCATAAAAATGTTGTTCCTCCTACACCATTCTTATATTCAACCTTTGTCTCTTTGTGTGCCTTACTGAGTAACGTATTTCAATTTAGCCCAGGTGACCATGGAAACTTCTCTTTATTTCTTGTGATTGTAAACAGGAAGTGCTGTGGCCTGCACCCATAAATGAGGGTGAGAGTAGGGGCTCCCATTCCAGATCACTTCCTTATCAGGGAGGGCTATGATTACGTTTTTCACTTGTTTCCCTAAAAATCAAACCCACCTTCCCCAAGGAAAAGATGAACGTGGTTACAGTGGTTGATACAGTCTAATCTCATCTGAGTAGACTATATTATTATTTCTTTGAACATGTGGGAGATTGTTCAAAGATTGTAACAGATTAAGAGTGTTACCAATCTATACTAATGCTTAACTTTCTTGAGCAATGATCAGCTTCAAGGTAATAGAGTAGGTGAATAGTTTTACTCACTCAGGGTTGAGGTTTTGACAAATTGATAATATAAAAAGCAATATTGTTAATGAAATGATAGACAGTGGAGCCTAGGTCAAATGTGAATAAAAATAAAAGGTGGAGGGGACTAGACTGAAAGAAGAGAGTCCCCGAGGAGTCAAGGAGACAGTCTCAGCAGGGAGGGTTGAGCTCATGAGCAGGAATAATGAGGACGTTTTGCCAGAGAATGTCATGCTTTTTCAATGACCTGCAGTAGCAGAGCAGTTTGTGGAGGTGACAGTTCAGCATGTGACCTTGGTGCTGTGGATGCAGTAGAGGTAAACAAACCGAGAATCGGAGAAGTCAGAGATTTGGGAGAATCAGTCTTGTGGTGATCAACTTGCCCAGAGAAGAAAGAGTCAAATGCCAAAGTTGACATTTTATATACAGCTAGGGAATGATTTGGCTGCAGAGCCTTATCCCTAATGAGTAGGTGTTGTTGCTTTATTTCAAGTAGGTGAGTTGAGAAATCATTGTCTGAAGAAGGAATCAAGAAAAAGGAGCACACCACACTCTCCTCTAAGCCACCAGTCAAATAAAAGAATACAGGGTGACTGAGAAAAGCTAAGAACATTGGGGAAAAAAAAAAATCTAAGATGTCCCACAGAAAACACTCTAAGTAAAATGTTGGCACTTCTTTCTTCAAATTCAGATATCTAATAGTTTCTCTAATTAGCAAATTTAAATATAGAATGGATGTTAAAGCATTTCTGGATAATTTTTCTTGTATCTAAAAAAATGGGGAAACGGTCATGAGGACCTGAGTAAGAGCATCATCCTGAGATGCTGTGTGTCTGGGGTAGAAATTCCAGATAAAAGCTTCCCTTGTAAGCTCATGAAATGCACACTCACCTTGAAGAGACATGGTCAATTAGTTTTAATAGCACGGGTATTAGGGAAGATTTGTTTAATGATGACACCCTCATTTTACTGAATCAATACCAGGAGGTGTTTTACAATGAAATGTCTCTCTCTACTGAGTAATTTACAATAAATAAGTCCATAAATCCATCAAGGCAGAAAATAAAGCCCCTTTATGAGTCTGGGAATCTATAAGATCCGCATCGGTAAAGATCAGCAAGAACTTCTGACACCAAAGTTCCAGGTCAGCAAACAGGTCACCGGAGCTTCAGTAGCAAATGTGGGGAAGGCTGTGCAAAAGGATCCCCTCACTCGGAATCTGTGTACGGATCCTAAGAAAACCCATGCACAAATGGCCAAGGTCTATGCAGCAAAAATGGATTATATTTTTGGGGAACATAATCGGCTCCCTTGTCATGCTCTCATGTCTTGTCCTTCTTAGATGCTGGTTAAGTATGTTTATCCTAGAGTTTAGCTCTCTATGTCGACTGTAGCCACTTGCTAGTAGTGTGACCTTGAACAATTTACTTAACCTCTCTATGCCTCAGCTTCCTCACCTATAAAATAAGGTAATAAAAGCATGAGCTCATGTGGTTTTGAGAATTAAATGAATTATTCTGTGCACAACACTTAAAACTGAAAACAATGCCAGGCACAGAATAAGCACTCAATAGCTGTAACCAAGTGTCACTACTTTATTTTCATTATTAATAATAGTACGAGACTAGAGAAGCAATATTATACACAATATTTCAACAATGAAAAAATAAAGTTTACATTATTTTCAGGACTCTAATTGTGTCCTTTGCTGAAATATCTAAAGTCAACATGTCAATTTTTGAATCAGGGTTATTGATCTCTGAGTAATAATCAGAAATGCCACATGAAAGAAAATGTTCAATTTTCCAAATGAGAAAAAGTGGGACAGCTTTATGTGTAAAAAACTGAATGAACATAGACACGAATCCTCTATTAAAAGCAGTAAGTTTGTTGAAATTACAAACTTATAGATGAAATGATCCATCCACATGGGATTTGGGGGCTTTGTGTCCATTTGGGGACATTTGTCAATTTCCTCTTTCTCATTCAACATTAAGTCCTTGAACTTTTGTCCAAACTAACTCTTCATACATGCTTTAGCTTACCTCCTAGAAAAGCACAATTATCATTTTTTATTTTAGTCATGTTCATTCTTTCTTCCAGCAATCTGAATATATCACAGCACTGAATGATTATAGAAATAAACATTTGGTTAGAATTTATTATATGCCAGGCCCTGTTTTAAACAATCCCATGGACACGACACCATTAAGTCCCCGCGTTCCAAATGCAAAGACAAAGAGGTGGAAGAAGTTGCCCAAGTCCACAGAGCCAAGTCAGTGGTACATGTAAACCCAGACTTCCTTGAAGCCAGGAGATCTGACTCTAAGCAATCTTTTAGAGATGCAATCCACCATTGGCCCCAAGTCTCTCCACACATCTTTGCTGGGTGTGCCATACTGCCAGCCTCACTGTCCTCTGACCCGGAGCCATTCCTGAAGTTGTCTCATAGGCAATTAGTCAAGGCAACCAGGACATGACTGCCATGTGAGAACTTGTCCCCCTCCCCGCCCCCCGCTCTTCCCCCAGACAGCTGGGTTGGTTTGCTTACTGCCTGCAGCCATAGGTGTAGAGCCTCCCCTCTGGGTTCCTTCACTGCAAGGCCACCCACCCAGTGTGAGGCCATTATGTGGTCCGTCATGCCACTGGTGGCACTTGAGGTTGGGGGAACCGGTGGTGCAGTGCTGATGCGTGTAATGTTTGCTGTGCTGTGAGCAATAATCTGCTGTACATTGATCTACTGAGATGCTTATCTGCTTGCAGCATCTATGCAGGCAAGCTGCTTGCTCCCTTAATCGTCGCCTCTGGAGTCTTGATATCCCTGCTCTCCTCTTTAAGGTCCATGTTCTTCCCAGACACACTGACCCCACCGCTGATGGCAGTGTCTCAAATTCATTCCCTGGACCCATAGCTCTTCCTCCTACTGCGAGTCACCACTGGATCCTGGGTCAGGGAGAAGTTTCCTCCAGGATCAAATCCACAGGGCCAGAAACATTTTATTCCACCTATTTCTTATGTCTCTAAGTTTTATATATTGTAAGATTCTTCCACACAGGGTGTCTATAATTTACCCATGCAACACCAGCTGCTGGTATGTTTCATGACACTTAGAAAACTCTCAATAGCAGTGTTTTGAATGGAGGAAAAAAAATGAATGAGTGAGCAACTGAGAGAAGGAATGTACCCGTGGTGTTTCCTACCTGGGCAATTGTTCTGTTTTCACTTTTACGTCTGGCCATCTCCTTAGAGTAGAATGGGCCTCCCTGTCTGAAATGTTTTCCTGCAGAGGCACTGTGTGTCGTAAAAAATTTATTTATTAGCGTTCAGTGACTCCCGTGTGTGTGTTTTGAAAGGCAATGTGGCATTGTATAATATTCAAGTTCTAGGATTCATTATTAGAATTTTAACAGGTCTGTCAATAACTAAGCATTTCATTTCATTTTTTCTGAACTGAAGGATGCTCATCTTTAAAATGAAGCTATTAATATTTGCTTCGCTTATGTCACAGGTTTCTTGAAAAGAACTGATGCATGAATCTATGCAAGTCAGGTACAAGGCATTTGGCGGCAAGTAATTGAACTGCCAGTTTTAAATACTTCGAACAATGAGATTTGTTCTCTCAAATAATAAGCACTTAACAGGAGGGTAGCTCCAGGTTTCGCTAATTCAACTGACAATCTGATTGGATCACGGGGACAGTGACCCTCCCCTGCCCCCGCTGCCTTCCTGAGCATGGCTCTTATCTGTCTGCAAGGTACCCAGGTGACGGCTGCAATTCCATGTCTCACACACAGACATACAAGCATCTGGAAGCAAGAAAAAAGACTATTTCTTCTTCAACATGTCCTTTTAAGACCAAAGACAATATATCCCCATTGATTGCTTTCATGTTTTTGACAAAGAAATAGGGCTACCGCGGCTTACCTTAGATGTCAGCGATTCTGACTTTCCCCTCTCGGCTTCTTCTCTGCCAGTTCAGCATTTGCATTGCACTGTGCACAGACGCGGAGAGGCCGTAGCTAAATGCCTGTGGCTTATTTCCAAGGTCTAATCGTAGCTGGGTGGTAAAGAGACAAAGGAGTGCAGGCTCCTTATCGTCCTGATGAAGGGTGGCCCTCCACCTGCGACGCCTTGCTGAACTAAAAGGGTCAAATGCCAAGGCGCCAAGCTCCTAGTCAAGGTCAAAGTGCACCAAGCTGGGAGCAGTGGACGCGATGCTGACGCTCACTTCCACTTTGCCCCTGCGAACGCCTTTAAACTCGGGATCTCAATAATGTTTTTTTCTTCTAATGGGCAGCTAGCTAGTCCTGCTGATCTAAAAATGGCACCAGCATCCATCAGATCTATTACTTCTACAGCAGTGATCCCAGTGGGCAGGCTCCATCTCTGCCTTCTGATGAAGACATTATTTTCTCACCTGCTGGCACATCTTATCGGAAAACGCGGCTCCTACAGAAATTAAGGCAGTAGGAGGTGAGCTAACAGAAGTAGACCAACCTCTTTTACCAGGGTCCTGCCCACAGGGGCAGCCTTTGCACATTTGGGGAGCAGGTGGCTGGGTCTTCACAGAGCAGGGCTGCATGTGCCTCGGTAACCCCTTACACGCAAGCAAGAATGTCTATAAGATGCAAGCTATGCCATGCCCTTGTAGAGTGAGCGACTCCGATCCTTACCTGAAAGCCAACATTATACCAGGTGGTGGTGGTGGCGGGGGGGGGGGGGGTCCCTAAATACCAGAAAGCAGGAAGCAGAGGCCTTTACCTGAGGAGTCTGCCCAGCTCTCCTCTGGATGACTCACCCCCTTTGTTTAGGTACAAATGCTTGCATTTGGGGCCAAGGGGAGGGTGCTCAGATGCAGCTGTTCTACTCAAAGAACAGGCCAGTCCACTCTTCCCCACATGGACCTGGAAAACGCCTCCTGGCTTTCACTCCCACATGCTACATCTGCCCTTTCTCAGACCCAGTGTGTCCCAGTGCCGACACTCTCCAGAGTGAGCAAATACTAGTAGGTCACCTGCATCCTCAGCTGGAATCCCGCTTCTGCTGCATCAGCCAACAGTTAAATAAGCATGGTCCTTATTTCAAGAAGCTCTGGGGGTACTGATAAACATGGAAACAGTAATGATACCGTGTAAAAGCACAGTGATCATTTTACGCAAATGAGCTTCATAGAGACAGGGTGCCTGCCTAAGCACACCTGAGCGTCTGTGCCAAGCTCTTGTGCTCAGGTGAGACAGGCCCAGGAGTGAGCATCACAGACCTCAAGGCCTCAGGCCTCACCACTGATGGATTATGGGAACACAGACCTGATTTTCAGGTTATTAATTTCAGAATCATCATATGCAAAGGTATATTAATTATACAGAGTTGGGCAAAAGTAGGTTTATAGCTGTATGTGAAACAGGAGTTTATTCTTGTATTAGTATTTATTAATTACTAAGTGGCCCAGTGCACGGATTCGTGCACAATGAAAGGAAATTAATTAGAAGAAAGTTTAATATTGCTATTTGCCCTTTCTCTATAATAGAAATGTCAACGAAATTCACGATCAACAATGACAGATTGAAACACACGCGTGCGATTGGCACCAGCAAGAGCTTTATATGTATTGTGCATGCGCGGAGTCAACTTAGACTTTTATAGAGAGAATAAACTTGCTTAATTAGACCTGCTTTCTGATTTTGCTAAACTTTTTCCAGCCCAGTGTAGCACCCCAACTTCTCTTTCAGGTAATTGTCAGCAACACAGCAGTAAATATCAACAAGAAGCAGATTATTATTGTAGATCACGCAGGGAGAACAAAGGGTAAAATATTTAACGGCAGCAGTGTCTGACTATATTCTGCGCAGTGAGAAAACCTGAAGTCATTTTCAAGGTCCACCATTTCTTACTTCTTTTCAGTCAGGTCAAGTTTCTAAGCTTTCTAAATCTCAGTTTTTCCAGCTAATGAAAAGAAAGTAGGATTCCACCGAGTCTCCTATCTCCCTACTCCAGGACTTCTGTGAGGATCAAATGAGACGAGGCACGGGAAAATGCTTCACAGACATTTGGTTAAAGTGTAAAATCTTTCCACCTGGCTTTAAAGCAAGTCGTGTTCCTGGGCTGAAGAAACTGCAAGGAGGCTAGTTGCTAGGGGGAGCAAGCCAGGCGTTGCTACCTGATGTCATTACCCAGATGGACACTTGGCATATTAGCCTTTTATATATAGATTGTTATTGATTTCCACATGAACAACTATAAACCTACTTTACCTTCCTCTATATATTCCTCCAGCAATATTCTATGAAGATTAAATGGCAGGATACATATAAAAACCCATGTAGAAAGATCTTGCGGATAGAATGCCCTCAATAAATGATAGGTTGAGGTTTTCTTCAGTTCTATCATATATCCTTTTCACATTTTATCTTTTCTAAGTTGGAAATTCCTCTTATGATTCCTGTAAAAGAAACGTTTCCTTGGTCAGGTAATACTTTCTTATGTGGAAGAGGAAAATAATGTGAAAGTCTTTATTAGTCAAGAGAAATGAACAAAACTATAATTTTTGCATTATACTAAATGGAGGTATCAGTTAGCAATTACTGTACAGTATAAGAAAACTCTCTACAACTCTATGGCTTAAATCAGTATGTGTTTGTTTATCCCACAATTCTGTAGGTTTTTTAGGCTCTGCTTATAAGAATCAGCTGGTCTTAGCCAGACTTGCTCATGACTCGGGGGTCAGCTGGCAGGTAAGGTCTCGAAAAGCTGCTCTAGGATGACCTCAGCTGGGACTTGTCTCTTTTCCATGTTCCCCTGTCCCCTAGCAGGTTTGCCTGAACTTATTCTCACCATGGAGGAAGGGCAAAGAGAGGAAGAGGACGAGTGAGTGGATGATTGCAAACCCCCTTGAAAGTTAGGCTCAGAAGTAGCGTTCCTCACTTCTGACACTCTCTGTTAGCCAACACAGTTCACACAAACAGACTGGATTCAAAGAGAACATGACACATTCTACCCTGGAAAGGAGGCGCTACAAAATGACGTTCAAAGAGTCCAGGCACTTGGAGGAATAAAAACATTGTAGATTGATATGGTTCAACCCCAATCAACCAAACTGGGGTTTTAGCATCAAGTAAATATTTACTTCAATAGCATAATTCTTTAGAATTAGTTCTATTAAGATAAGGCACAGGATTTTTTTTTTAATCTTAAATTTTTCATTTGTAAAGCAAGGAGTTTAGATAGACCCAATTTTATTTTTCAGACAAAATGCTTCTCAACCCAAAGAGATTTTCCCATGGTGTTGGGAGTTGGAGTCAGAGTGGGACAGAGTTTCACTTTCCTTCTTGAAAAATCACTGATTTAAATATCTCCATAGGCCATTTTCTTTCTCTTTATCTCCAAAGACTAGTCTTGAGTTCTTCACTTTCTCTTCTTTATCTATATACTCTTTCATTAACACATCCATTTATAGGCACCTGTTCACATATTAATCCAGAATTGTTTCTTGAATTTTATTTCTTTCTAACTACCAAGTTATTTCAGTGTGAATGTCCTGAAATTCCCCACACCTAATTTATATTGGCTATCCTAATTGCTTCCTACCAAGATGGAGTAAAAGAAATTGGCTTTACTCCTGCCTGAAGCAGCCAGTAAATAAACAAAATATATGGAAAACCATGTCTTCTAAGACAATGAACATGAGTCAGTGAAGGTCAGTGACCCCTGATCTGGTAACGAGAGAGGCAATATCAATACAGATTCTATTGATACTGAAAATATAAAAGTGACTATAATGAATAACATTATGCCAATAAATTAGACAATGTCAATAAAATTGAGACACAAACTAGCAAAGTTCATGCACAGCAGCCAGAGCCTTAGAAATCAAGGCATCCCTTTCTCCATCCTCAAAGCCAACAATGGTGGGTCAAGTCCTTCTAACCTTCTGAATCTTTCTGATCTGTCTCCTTCTGAGGAACAGTGACTACCTAAGACAGAGGTTTAATCAGGACAACACACTCGTCAATTCAGTTAAGCAAAGTGCACACAACTTCACTAGGGAAATAACAGAAGACCTAACTTGAAGATAGGTTAAAAGAAGTTACCCACACAGAAGGATAAAATCAATTAATAATAATAATGACAATGATAACACAATTAAAAACTAGAGCATTCAAAAGCTTTGAGTCAACATCAAATAGTATAACCCACAAAAACTAAGACTTCTAGAATAGGAGGAAGAAACAATTGCCAAGAATTTTCCAAGTTTATAATAACCAGCCAAAGATCCAAGAGCTCAGAGACACTGCACGACATAAAACCAACTGTCCTCTCTCCACACAGACATGTATCGCACCAAAACCAGAAAATCTGAAGGCAGCCGATGGAAAACAATACATTGCCAACTGAGTAATAAGGATAAAATCACATCGCACTTACCCGAAACCATGCAAGCGAACACGACAGATGATATCACAAAGTGCTGAAAAGAAAAAAAAAGTTTGTCAACAAATCATAATTCTGCTCACACGAATATGCTTCCCATATACTTCACAAGTGAATTTAAAATAAAGACTCGGGTAAACAAAGTGAAAATGTATTATTAGAAGGCCACCATTGGGGAAATGTTAACGCAGTTCATTAGGCTGAAGAGCATCAGACCAGACAGGAGCTGGAATCTCTATGAAGAAATGAAACGTCCTGGACATGGACATTAGTCATAAGTCTCCAGATTATATCATATATATGTAAATACATAATGATTTTAATATAATATAGTAGCTCATAATATATTTTATATAAAACATTCTATATAAAAATATTTTTTATTTTATATAAAAAAGAGAAAGAGAGAGAGAGATGGAAAGACAGAGAGAGAGAGAGCGATTCGCTGTAAGGAATTGGCTTACATGACTATAGAGGCTGGGAAGTCCAGAATCTGCAGCGTGGACCTGGGCGAGTGGCTGGTGCGGCTCTAATCCAGAAGCAGTCATCTCGGGGAGAGGCTTTCCTTGCTCGGGGAGGCCGGCTTTCTGTTCCATTCAGGCCTTCAACTTACTGGATAAGGCCCACCTACAGCACAGAGGGCATCTGCTTTACCCCTTAGTCACCACCTTGCCTGTCAGCTGAGCCCAGAATCCTAGGCAAGTCTAGCTAAGACCAGCTGAGTCCGATTCTCATAAGCAGTGCCTAAAAATAACCTCTTAATATTAGCCTGATACAAAAACTTAAAAACATTTAAAGTGGACAAATGGAGTTAACCATAACTCTATCTAAAACAAAACTAGTGGCAGTATATTGAGTGTCTAGAGAATACACAAAAGCAGCATGTGTAATAAAAATAGCACAAAGAATCAGAGGGAGGAACAAAAAATGTAAGTATTTAAGGTCCTTACACAACATATGAGGCAAATAATATTAATTAAAAGCTGATTATAATTAAGTTGAGTATTACAAAACTTAGGAAATCCCTAGAATACTTTGGCAAGGTATAAATAATAGTGGAAAAATATAAAATCATAAATCAATGCTTACTCAATTCAAAGGAGGTGAAAGGAAATAAAAATAAAAAGACTGAATAGCAGAAACAGATACCATGAATTGGAAGACAATATTTTAAGATAACAATTCTCTCCTAACTGACTATATATTTGAAGTGCTCTCTATCAAAACCCAAACACAACCTTTGGCAGAGTTACACAAGCTGATTCAAAAATATATGTGGAAAAAAATAAACTAGAATTGTCAAAAAATATGAAAAAACAAAATTGGAGGACTCACAATAACAAATTTCCAGACTACAGTGAGATACTGTTAGCAAGCTTGACCATCGAAAAATTTAGCAGAATTGAGAATCTAAAAATATACCCACACTGATATTGCCAACTGATTTTCTAACAAAATGCAAAAACAATTCAATGAAAAAAAGAAGATATTTTTCCATTAATGTTGCTGAAAAAAATCGGTCATCTATTTATAAATAAAGAATACTAAAAATCTAAACCTCGTACGTTAAAAAGAATTAGCTCAACATAGCTCAAAGAGCTAACAAAAGACATAAAAGTATAGAATTTCTATCAGAAAACATAAAAGAAACTTTGACCTTAGGTTAAACCAGTGGTCGGCAAACTCATTATACAGAGCCAAATATCAACAGTACAATGATTGAAATTTCTTTTGAGAGCCACATTTTTTAAACTTAAACTATATAGGTAGGTACATTGTTATTAACTTAATTAGGGTACGTGGTATTTTGTGGAAGAGCCACACTCAACGGGCCAAAGAGCCGCATGTGGCTCGCGAGCCTCGGTTTGCCTACCACTGGGTTAAACAAAGAGTTCTTAGATTCATCACCAGCTACATGACCTTAGAGCCGTGGTCGGCAAACAGCGGCTCGCGAGCCACATGCGGCTCTTTGTCCCCTTGAGTGTGGCTCTTCCACAAAATACCACGGCCTGGGCGAGTCTATTTTGAAGAAGTGGCGTTAGAAGAAGTTTAAGTTTAAAAAATTTGGCTCTCCAAAGAAATTTCAATCGTTTTGCTGTTGATATTTGGCTCTGTGGACTAATGAGTTTGCCAACCACTGCCTTAGAGGAGAAAATGGACAAATGGGCGTTCACCAGAATTCAGAGGCTGCGCTGGGAAGGACGCTGTTGAGAAGGAAGGAGGGTCCCGGCTCCCGTGCAGGAGCTGGGAGTCACCGTGTGTCCTAACCCCGAGTCAAACCTGAACAGACGGACAGGCGGACACAGAGCAGGCCGCAGGGCAAGCCCCACGGAGGGTGGGGACAGCAGACAAGGGGGGGCGGCTTACCTGAGCAGAGACCACAGCAGACACCTCCCAGCAGCAGCGTCGGGAGGACACCTCCCCTTTCACGGAGGCACAGCCGCACTCAGAGCAGACAGCTCAGAGAGGAAGACTCCAGGGCCCGGCATCAGCATTGGGAGACTCGCCACCAGGAGCGGCACCCGACAGACTCCCAGTCAACAGGGAAGAAGGGTCCCCTCTGGCGGCTGGAAGGGAAAGGGAACCATTCCGAAACCTTCCAGAGCTTTCTGTTCTTAATAAGGCCTGCCCTCAGGTGCAGCTGCTTAGCCAGAGCCTGACCTGCTGGGCTTGATCAGAGGGAAATTGCCGGGGGAAAGGAAGGCCAGGCTCCAGCTGGCTGGGCCCCTCCACCTGGAGCAGGGAACGCCCCACCTGCAGCCCATCCCGCCCACCCTGCCCCGCTGGGGGTGGGAGGAGAAGGAAGCGCTGAAGGTCACAGCCCAGAGGCACAGACTCACTGAACAGGGGGGCTCCTCAAGGCTGTAGGACCCGCCCTCCCCCTCACCTCCAGGGCCCCAAGGGCCTTGCACAGCGCTTCCATTGACCTGGTGCATCGAGCCTATCAGGAATCAATCAAAATCAGTTGGCAATATCAGTGTGGGTATATTTTTAGATTCTCAATTCTGCTAAATTTTTCTATGGTCGAGCTTGCTAAAAGTACCTCACTGTAGTCTGGTGCATCGAGCCTATCAGGAATCAATTACAGGGCATACCGAAGGCAAAACACACAGCTTAAGAGACAGAGCCAAGCTCCAGAACCAGACCTGGCAAGGATGGTGGAATCATCAGACAGAATTTAAGGAAACTGTGACCGTTGTGCTAAGGGCTCCAATGGATCAAGCTGACAGCCCACAAGAACAAATGGGCAATCTAAGCAGAAAGATATAAATGCTAAGAAAGAATAAAAAGACATGCTAGAGATAAAAATACTGCTGACAAACAAAGAGTGACGTCCAAGGGCTTAGCAGTAGATTGGACACAGCTGAAGAAAGAATCTTAGCGGCGATAGCACCAGAATCCTCAAAAACACAAACAAAAACAGCCACAGACTCAAAGGCTGTGTGTGTGGGACACCACAGAGGGTATAACATATGTGTAAGGGGCATATCAGAAGAGAAGAAAAAGAGAAAGGAACAGGGCAAATATTTGAAATAATAATGATTGAGAATTCCTACAAATTAATATTAAACACCAACCCAGAGATTCTGGGAGCTCTGAGGATACCAGGAATGAACCAAGGTAAGCCATGGATTCTGGGCCATTGGAATGTATCAGAGTAGGATCACTGTTGTTGAAATGTGAATGTTAACAGAGGAGGCTGTGCAGGCGCAGAGGTCAGAAGTTCTAAAGTGCATTTCTCTATTTTCCTGGCAACTTTGCTGTCAACCTAAAAGTACTCTACGAAATTGTCTCAAAAAAAGGCAAATATTACTCTAAATCAGGGACAGATATTAAAAAAAAGCAGTGCCAAAAAAAAGATAATTGGCAGGCTAAGATAAAATATTTGAAAATCCATAAGACAAAGACATGTATCTAGAAAAAATATATACATGTACGTATATAAGTATATTTGTGAATATACACATATATAAATTCAACAAGCAGACAACTCAAAAAGATATAGAGATGGCAAACACGCCTGTGAAAAAATGCTCATAATAATTTGTCTTTAGGGAAGTCAGACTTCAATTTTGCACCACCTTTGTGTGGTCTAATGAGATGCCACTACATATCACACAGAATTACTAATAGTTTTTTCAAAGTATAAGGAAATAACAATACCCCATAGCTGCATAATTCAGAACAGCTGGACCTCTATGCATTGCTGTGGAAATACACACTATGTAGCTCCTTCAGAAAACAGGCTTGTGGTTTCTTTCAAACTTAAAGGCACTCACCATCTACCCACCACTCTAGTGTGGGGGCCCTGAGCAGAGTACACGGGAGGTTAAAGGCCCCTTTGCCCTATGTCAGTGCGAGGGCAATGGCTCAGCAGGAGCCCTGTAGGTACTGTGCCAACGCGCCCCATGTAACCTGCTTATGGAGATGCGGCACCACCAGCACAAATTGGCACGAGGCCTCTTTTGTCCTAAGAGAGCATGTCCCACCCACCTACGGCCACTGGTGGGTCCTTCCAGTTTCCTGCACCCAGAGGGGTCCAGTCCCTGGCTCAGGAGCTTGCTCCCAACACTGCTCCTTGGTATTTGCCTAAGAAAAATAAAAACTTGTGTTTACACAAAAACCCGTATGCAAATGTTTAGAGCAGCTTTACTTGGGATTGTCAAAAACCGGACACAACTCAAATGTCCTTCAACCATTGATGGGTAAGCAAACTGGCACATACGTAAAATGGAACACTCATCCGGACACGGTAATGAGATATTAGCAAGACCAAGTAACAAACTCCTGGTCCACACGGCATGGGTGAACCGGAGTGCGCTCTGCTGAGTGAAGGAAGCCGGTCCCAGAGGAGTATGTGTTCACGGTGTGACTCCATTAGCGGGATGTTCCGGAAAAAGCCAGAAAACACAGCAGCAGTTGCCAGAGGCCCAGGTTGGCCGAAGGAATTGATGGCAAAGAAGATGGGGGGAAGTTTGGAGGCATGAAGGGGCCCTTCTAAATCTTGGCCGTGCGAGGGGGTCCAAACACAGTATGTTTGCCAAAACTCACTTTTCAAAATCAAGGATTATACTGCTCCTTCAAAACAAGAGCTTGTAACATTTCTAGGTTAAAATTCATGGTCCCACGCTGTGTGTACTAAACTCGTTTTTAATCAGGGGATATTACTTAACGTTGATTGTAACTTTAAATTCCACTCAGGAAGTTTGAGACGCAAACATTGGGACCTGAATGAAAAAAAAAGAGAGAGCTCTAAAACAGTATAGATTGGTTATAAAGGTTTGAATAATATAGTTTGTTTACAATAACAACTCAAGTTAAACTCAATGTGGGCTCGCTGTATTCTAAGTAAAGTAATAAAGGTGTATTTAATTGCAAAGTTAAAGAAAACAAATTCCAATGAGCTGGAGGCGTGAGGCATAAAACTAGAGCAGCTCTGCGATAATAAATAATAAAGCGGACGAAGAGAAGCTACCCACAAAGTGTGGATGAAAACATGGGAAAAATCAAAAATAAGGAAACATAACCTAGGAGCAGTTTGAGCCTAGAAGATGAAGATCTGGGAATCACTTTCATTTACACCGTCGACAGCTGAAGACATCCGAGTTGATTACACCTCGGAATAGGATAGATACACAAGAAAGGGCCATGGGGAGAAACATATATTGTTTATATATCAGGGGGAGGAAGGGGCCAACATGTGGCCGAGTGAGGAAGATGACAACAAGGTATATAAGACATTCAGCTAGACACCGAAAACTATGTACTTTTATTCTCTTTCCCAGGTAACCTTCTGAAAGCATCAGGGAAACTCCAGTG
Source organism: Eptesicus fuscus (assembly GCF_027574615.1). NCBI lineage: Eukaryota > Metazoa > Chordata > Mammalia > Chiroptera > Vespertilionidae > Eptesicus > Eptesicus fuscus. Next base: position 110,913,932 of record NC_072476.1, read on the forward strand.
ACAGTGTCAGTGACTAGGACATGCTAGAAGTGGGAATGGACGTTCAGTGTGCTTTACCCCGAACTCACCCTCTCATTTTCCTCACCGTTCTCCAAGCTCACTGTTACCCTGATTTATCACTGGTTCTCGCTGAGCAGTTGGGCAAGTGTGCCCACAGGCCACGATCCACGGGCTAGGGGAGACCTGACTTGTCGCGGGTGGTAGAAAATGTTCAAATACTTCCCTGTCTCTTAACTTCAAACTTAACAAACAACAAAACAAATAACCTTTTCATCTTGTGCCATCTGATGGATTAAGAAGGTACAAATGCTTCTTTAAAAATGTGTTCTATTTGAAAAACATCTTCCTCTAACCCCTGCCTTTCACTCCTATACGCTAGTGCAGTGGTCGGCAAACTCATTAGTCAACAGAGCCAAATATCAACAGCACAACATAACGATTGAAATTTCTTTTGAGAGCCCAATTTTTTAAACTTAAATTTCTTCTAACGCCACTTGTTCAAAATAGACTCGCCCAGGCCGTGGTATTTTGCGGAAGAGCCACACTCAAGGGGCCAAAGAGCCGCATGTGGCTCGCGAGCCGCGGTTTGCCTGACCACGGCACTAGTGCATACAGATGAATGATGGCTTTGTTGGGGTGTAAAACAATTTTGCAAGGACTGAGACCCGTGAATGGTTTATGTGTTCTCAGCGTTTTGAACATGTGAAAGAATGAGTAAGGGATACAAAACACAGCTTGGGAAGATCCACTCCACATCTCCAGGCTCAGAACAGGAGGGAAGGCATTTATTTCAGGTAAAAGAAGTTACTAGGGAGCAGGTCAAGTCTCTGAAGCAATTAAATTCTGGGAACCACAGACTGCTAATCCCACTGCTCACCCCTACCTTTATGGGAAATTGAGTAAAAAGAAGGGTATTTTCTTTAATGATCTTTCACTTTAACCAATATTTATTAAATCTTTGAATATAAAAGGCCAGCGCACTTTCTGGTCTTTGAGCCTCCCTTTATTATAGTTTATTTTTATTTTTATAAGAAAATAACCCCAACTTGAATCAAATCTCAAAATCAAATAGCCTATTTAATTGTAAAAAGGGAAAAACATTAGAAAACACTTTCATATACTTTGCAATTGGCATACAACAAATAAGACGTGTATAAAGAATTTGAACATAAAATTGAGTAAGCAGTAAGATATGCAAACAACAGATTCAGAACTGAAATACATATAATGATTTCTCTAAATTTTTGCTACTCACCTAAAATTATAGAAGTAATTAGATGGAAGCCATAACTAAAGACTCAGGGGGTTTATTTAAGGAACTCAAGAAGCCCTTAAAAAAATAAAATTCTGACCAATTATTTGAAAGCAAAAATTTGGTAAAAAAAAAAAAAAAAAACAAGAATGAGAATGTAACCTAGAAATCAATGTGCTTTGTCGGGATTTCTTTACAACTCATTATTAAATTGCTTACAAAAAAAGAAGGACCTTGTAAAATTCCTGTTGATAAAAAGCAGATAAGCAAGCACTTGGAAATAGGAACATATTATATGGGTCTTAGGACCATGCCTTTTCAGAGGGTCCTGGGGACATATATTTAACATGCAATTAACTCTCCGTGTTTTAAATCACTAAGCACTGTTTCTGAAATTCACAGACTTCCAGGGAAATAACTGAGTTCTCGCTAATCAAAAGCAAACATGATATACTTGGATGATTTTTTACAGAGAAAATATTGGGTAATCATCTTTCACTTTAACAACCTTTATAGAATGTTTAAATGTGGAAATAACCTGATTCCCTCCTTATTAGGATCCCCTTTTTAAGAAATAAATCATTCTAGCCTTAGTCAAAGTTAAAATAACTGTTTTAGCCCTCTAGAGCAAAGAACATAAAAATGACTTCATATTTTATCATTAAACCATTATTTATAATATTTTGATACATATTTATAAAAAAGAAACATGCACACAAAATTGAATTAGTAGGCATTGTACCTAGATTTACACTACCAGAAATAAGACCATAATGCTTTCTCTAAAATCCAGACATGACTATTTGTCAATAATGTCCTGGATAAATATATGTTCTTAAAGAGCAGCGTTAGACAGGTGGTCCACAGAAGGCAAATTTTGAATTGTTTGAAATTTGAAATACTACTTGAATTCAAATTTCAAATAATTCAAATTATCTAAACAGCTCAAACTATCTGGAAACATATTCCAGGTGTATAAATATGACAAGTATACGACAAGAAAATGTCTACATTAAAAAATATTCTCTATTTAATTACTCAGAAGAATTGTTTTCTGCTGCAATAGCACCTAGAAATGTGGAAGCATAGATCAAGAAGGCGTCTTAGAGGCAAACAGCTTGAGAAGGAATTGGAAATGTGGTGAGAATCCCTCAGAGAAGCAAGACGGATGGTCTGGGCAGAGGGCGCCATGCTGGGACAGACTTGCATCTCTCACAGAGCAAGTGTGTTGGGCTCCATGCAGTTTCATCTGCTGAGCTTCTGTGCATGCCATCGGCTGTGGTCCTACTCTCTGTCTGTCAGGGGGGAGGTTGATGAACGGAGGGACAATTAGCATTCATTTGGTCCTCCATCCCGTCCTACATCGGGTCAGCACACATATACTTTATTTACTTATCTTCGTCTAAAATGACTCAGGAGCTCCTTGCTTCTGTGCTCAGTTCCATCTGTTTTCCATGTGCACATGAAATACCACAGGATTTGGGTAGCGTGGTCCTTCCACCCCACTGGACACTCTTCTTAATGTGTGAACCGACCTCACCACTTTTCCCTGCTTCTTTCGAGATGTTTCAAATGGATTAAATCAATAAACAATGCAATTTGAGTAGCTCAAGGTGGGGCCTAATTTGGTCCTGTAACGTAGCATGGCTGGCATCAACCTTAGCACTATAGTAACATTAAAAAAAAAAAAAAAAAACATGGGATAGGGTGGTTTATTTTGTTTTGATTTGCTTTTGGAAGCTTGTAATAAGTCTACTTATTTTTTACTTAAGTATATTATACTTATCTTTTATGCTTATATTTGAGATGCTAAAACTGCACCGAATGAAGGTAGGGAGAATTTGAAGAAATCTAAGTAGGAAAGGATAAGGCTTTTGTGGAAGGAGTCTGAGGAAGGAGTTCCTGCGGCTGAATTAGGCTTGGGCAGCAGGAAGGACTTCTCTTCCGCTACAGAAGAGAGAGATTTCGGTACAGGCATGGTGAGAACTGATTTAAAGACGTGGAGAGGAAATTGAGGGGAATTCTTCATGTGTTCATTTAACAAACACCATCAAACATCTACTGTGTGCAGAGCATGATGAGAAATGCTAGGTCATCAGAAAGTCATGTCTGTACCCACAGGAAGACAGGTAGTTCAAGATGAAACAGCTGAAATCCGCAGAATCGGGAGGAGGTGGCCAAGTGTAGAGGGGATGAAAGAATTTCAGACAGAAGGTATTAAGGTATTAAATCTAAAGTTTAAGGATCAGATGACACATTTAAAATATAAAGGAAGTTGGCTGATGCAAATACTGTGCGTACGGTGGGGTGGAAGGCCAGGAACATAGGAGCAAGATGCATAAGAAGAAACTGGAGCAGCAAGGGAGCGAGATAATTGGTTTTATCCTAGAGACAGCGGAAAACAATAAAGGGCTTTTGAACAGAGTGTGATATACACTGAGTGGCCAGATTATTATGATCTCTGAATGCATAATAATCTGGCCACTCAGTGTATATCCTATATAATAAAAGGCTAATATTCAAATTGTCTCCTCGACCAGGAGTTCGACCAGCAGTCAGGCCGGCCAACTGCCCATGTCCCCTCCCCCTGGCCAGGCTGGCTGGACCCCACCCATGCATGAATTCATGCATGGGGTCTCCAATATATGTATATGTATATGTATGTATATATATATATAATGAGTGGCCAGGTTATTATGCGTTCAGAGATCATAATAATCTGGCCACTCAGTGTAAAGTGATAATAATAAATCCAACTGTTGGCTATGTGAAAAATTAATTAAAATAACTCTGAAAAAAGAAGGATTGGAGGCCATAAGACTAAGTGAAGAAATATTTCCTGGAAGAAGGTGGAAAAACAAAAATAAAAGTAAAGTATGTTAAGATCTTAAGGAGAAAATGATAGAAGCATATGCCCTGATATTTGTGGCAGCTGTGCATCTGTGAGATGAAACACAAGCTCACAGCATTTGGGGAGAAAGAACTAAACTACATTATAGTCAGATATGTGCACTTTGTTGACCATTCTAAACATTTGCTTGAAAACAACACAAGGAAACCATTCCCTAGTTATTTTCCTGTTAATATCTGCTAACACCTATACTTGATCTTTATGAGCGTGAGAAAAATAAAGCTATTTGCAGTTGTAAGATTTCTAAGTTTTTACACACATTTTATTCTATTCCCATTGCTCCCATAACTCAGGCCAATAATACACACAGTGTTCAAAGTGTCCTATGAATACAGATGGACACTTTCTGTTTTAGAGGTTGGTTTTCATCCTCTAAAGAATTATTCTCATTTTGGTAGAGAAGAAAATTATTTTTTAAAAGCATCTATATGAATGCCCTGATGCTTTTTCACTCAAGTTTTCCTCTTCCCTTCAAGGTTTTCTTTAATGGATTGATTTGAGAGGGAGGGATCAAGGGAGGGAGGAAGATATAGAGATAGATAGATAGATAGATAGATAGATAGATAGATAGATAGATGATAGATAGATATAGATAGGCATATATAGATGATAGATGATAGATAGATATAGATAGATAGATAGATAGATAGATAGATATAGATATATAGATATAGATAGGTAGATATAGATGATAGATAGAGATAGATAGATAGATAGATAGATAGATAGATAGATAGATATAGATATATAGATATAGATATAGATATAGAGATAGATAGAGATAGATAGATAGATAGATAGATAGATAGATAGATAGATGATAGATATATATGTATAGATAGATAGATAGATGATAGATAGATAGATGATAGATAGATAGATAGATAGATAGATGATAGATAGATAGATAGATAGATAGATAGATAGATATAGATATATAGATATAGATAGGTAGATATAGATGATAGATAGAGATAGATAGATGATAGATAGATAGATAGATAGATAGATAGATAGATACATCAATTTGTTGTTCCACTTATCTATGTATTCACTGATTGCTTCTTATATGTATCCTGACTGAGGATTGAACCTGAAACCATGGCTTATCAGGATGATGCTCTAACCAACTGAGTAATCCAGCCAGGGCTTCAACAGGTCTTTAATAAGCATGAAATTTACTTGTTATTCAGATTTGTAGGGAGTCACAGATCTGTGGTGTAGTTCATGCAGACAATGCCATCTTAAAACACCACATTTTTTAAAAACATACTTTTAACCTTTTGCACTCTGATATCGAGTGTGACTCGACACGGTTAGCATCAGTAGCAGAGATTAAAATTACTCTTTGAATGTATCAATAATTGAAATATAAAAAAATGAAATAATAAATATAAAAAAATCCAAATAAATAAGTTTGTATGAAAAGAAACTCCAGTTTTTATTCTACTGCCGTGCTTTGTAAAATCTGGGGTATTTAAAAAATTAAATCCTGAGTAGAATAAAGGAATTGAGAAAAAAGAAAGCGAGTGCAAAGGGTTAAAAATAAGCAAAAAAATGCAAGGGTTCATTTCCCCACTGTCTTCACTCTCTCACACAATTTAACTCAACTCCTACATTTTTGTGACTCTCTCTCTCCTCGGGGTGGTTTTCTTCATTTTCTGACCCTGTATGATTATCATTAATGTCACATGACATGAACCTCATTTCTCCTTCAATGTAGGAATTACATCTTATGTTTCATTAACATCCTCTCCACCAACTCCTGTCCTTGGACTGGCACTTATGTAATAGAAAATGATTGATTTACAGTTCAAATACTAGAACATGCAGTTGTCTCTTTATCAAGCAGTGGATCTATAGATTATTTTAGACCCACTACCAGGGTCCTTGATTCTTGACACATAAATAATGTGACATGCTGACTAAATTATGACATAAGCTAGGAAATGGTCCCAAAAGGATTCATGTTCTCCAAACTGAGAAATTGTACAATTACACATCACAATGAATAGACACCATAAGAAAGTCACATGGGCCATCTTATTCATTTAGCAAAGACATCCCTCTCTCCCCCCACCCCCCGCCACCCCCCGCAACACACACACTTCTATCTTGCCTCACATCCTTGCTAACCACGGAAGCTTCTCTGACAGAGTACGGATGCCCTTACTTTGACAAAGTAAAGGATGACATAGTACGGATGCAGGGTTGGCGTCAGTTAAGAGAGCTTAATCGGATAAAGTGGCAGATTGCTCTCTTAAAAAGCCCGTCCAAAAGCCCTGTCACTATTCTCCGGGGAATGTCTGAGATGACTAGAGTGTCCTTGTTGTAGCTGATGTGAAATGGAGCTGGGAACTCACTCGGCCGCAGAAAAGGACCACAATAGTAGTGAGGAGGCGCCCTAGAGCAGCAGTCGCCAACCTTTCAGACCTCATGGACCACCAGTAAGAGATAGGGTCTGAGATTTGACATATATTTTGCATTAATCTTATAATATTGGCTCCATTTTCATCTGAAGAAAGTATAGTATGTGGTTAATATATTATTAATACATTTAGATGAAAGTCCTTAGCTATAAATCATGTTTCCATTCATGAAATAGAAAATAATAATTATATTTTTACTAAATTGGGCAATTTTATACTTATTTGGTTCCATTAATTTTACTGAGAATTTTTTATTAATTAAAAAGCATTAAATTGTTGCTCTTTTTCTGAACTTAGAGGCATTTCAGTGTCTAAATTATATTTCTAAATATAGTACAGGCATGATTATTTAATCCATATCTCTAATCACATGTCAGAGATGGATATAAATATGTGGTGATTGGAGGATGGAGGGAGTGGGTGAAGGTGGAAGAGGATATGGGGGGATAAATGGTGATGGGGGAAAAATAAAAAGTAAATATGTATATACATACATACACACATATATACTAATATATATATACATACACACATATATACTATACATATATATATATATATTTCCAATTTCATGTCTTCTAACTCAACCTTCCTCTTCCAATTAACTCCCACCCACCTCCACTTGCTCTCCAACCCAACCCACACACACTCTTGTTTGTTTATATTAATCTACTAGGAGTTTCCTGACTGTACCATGATATATATATGATTACACGGTGTTGAAAAATGTGCTCCAAATTAAAAACCCCTTCTCAAAGAACAAAGCTGGAGGAACACACCTGATTTAAAACTACACTACAAAGCCATAGTAATCAAAGCAGCATAGTACAGCCCAGCCTTCATGTGTCAGTGGTTGAGCATCGACCTATAAACCAGGAGGTCACGGTTCAGTTGCAGGCTCGATCCCCAGTGCGGGTTGTGCAGGCAGCAGCCGATCAATGATTCTGTCTCACCATTGATGTTTCTATCTCTATCTTCCTTTCCCTTCTTCTCTAAATTAAATAAAAGTATATATTATTTTAGAAAGCAGCATAGTACAGGCAGAAAAACAAACACATAGACCAATGGAACAGGAACCTAGAGCCCAGATGTAAACTATCACATATATAGTCAACGTATAGACAAGGGAGACAATTATTCACTGGGGAAAGGATGATCTCCTCAATAAATAATGTTGGGAAAACTGGACAACCACATGCAGAAGAATAAATTAAACTCTATCTTACGCCACTCACAAAATTAACTGAAAATGGAGTAAACATTCAAACATATGAACTGGAACCGTAAAACTCCCAGAAGACCTTTACCTCCAAAAATAAAATTAAAAATGTTATGCAGTGTTAAATTTTCTATTTGTCTTCAAGATCAAACTCCTTAGCTTAACTAATAACATTTTATAACCTGGCCTTTGATTTTATCTCCAATTTCACGTCTTCTAACTCCAACCTTCCTCTTCCAATCAACTCCCACCTGCCTCCACTTGCTCCCCAACCCAACACACACACACTCTTACCTGTTTATATTAATCTACTAGGAGTTTCCTGACTGTACCATGATCTGCCATCATTTCCTATACAACTATCTGTCCTGGTGACTGACACACCTCCCAACCCCCTCCCTGTCTACACAATCTCACCCTGTTTCCTCTAGCTCAGACACCCTTATATTTTGAACCTGGGTTTAGATGTCCTGTCTCAAAAAGACTTCCCTGTATTTACCTTGATCATGACCTTTTGTACACATCATCTCACCTGTTTCCATGACTGATTCACTTCATCATAAACTTTAAGCACATCAATGTTAAAAAACTGACATTAATTGAGTTTGTGTTTTTAATTCTTAGAATTCTGGTTAACATTGGGTTGTAAACCTAATGTTCAATAAATCTGTAATGAATTCATGAATGAGCAAATTCATTCATTTATTCAGTAAATATATAAAAATGACTACTATATTTTCAAAATGGTTATAGGCCTTAAACATAAAATGAACATAAAGAAAACAAGGCCTCTGCTCTCTTGGAACTTTTATTTTACTTGGATGAGATAGAAAATAAACATTAAATAAGTAATTTCAAATAGGCTAAAGCGAACAAAAGGAAAAAATAGAATCTTCGAGCCTTAAATGTGGATAGTAAATTCAACAAATGAATATCAAACTTAACATAAATTCTCATGTTTTACTTCTCAGTAGAACTTCCTCTTTGTTAAAGATGTCAGTGTGCCCATTGGACATACTCCGGTCTCAGAATTCCTTGTATTTAGGTGTGTCCATAGGATGTGGTCCTAACTAATGAGCTCAAGTCACTGGATGGGCTCTTTCTGTTTTGTTTTCTTTTCTTTTCCTCATCCATCCTCTCACATGGAATGTGGGACAGATGATTATCAACCAGGAAAGTCAGCCATGCCCTGAGGATAAGAAGTAGGAAGAGAGGGGCCGGTTTTAAAGGGCAGACTTAGCCCTGGCTCTCCGAACCCTAAGCTCCATGTCAGGTAAGAAAAACAAACAAGCAAACATTTATTTATGAAGCTACTTAGGTTTCTCTTAATTGCCCCTTAATACAATCCTCACTGACACCGTGGGTGCTCAGGTGTCAGTGGGAGAAAAATGTGCTGACATGCTTCAGAAATCCACAAGACAAACTTCGCCAGGTGAGAATCTACACATAATGTTTAAAATGTTATCGTGCAACTTTACATTTCATATCGATACAAGAGCAATCTAGACTTGAGAGGCAAAAATATGTATGAGTTCTGATTTCAACTCTTATTAAGTAAGGTCAGATAATTTTATAATGTTGGGCATCAATATATTCCTCATCATAAAAATACAGTAGAAAATTCAGTAATAACATATAAAAAGCCTTCAAAAAAATTGCCTATGGACAGAAGAAATCACTTAAGAACAGAAGGCATGGAACTGATCATTTCTTGGGCAGGGGTGGCTAGAGAGGGACTAATATTAGCGAGTCAGCAACTCCCAAGGTTGTGAAAAGCACCGAGGCAGGAGGTGTCTGTGCCTCCCACACGTTCACCGCTGGCCATCTAACAGTGCTACAGCGCTGTCTCTTCAGCCTCTGACCCGGATGTCTCAAGAGAAATTACATTGAAAATGCATCTGGGAAGGTCGACACTGAAGTTTTCATTCATCTTTTTCTCCACAATGAGAATAAGTCCACAGGATTCTCTTTAGCAGGTTGGGATTGTGTGTGTGTGTGTGTGTGTGTGTGTGTGTGTGTGTGTGTGTGTGACTCTGACTATATGTGACGTTTGTGGTTACAAATGGGAGGAAAGAAGATGAACAAAAGGATTTACATCCCCAAATTTTGTTTGCGTGTGGCGTTTTTGTTCCTAATTATGCAAAAATCAAACACCAGATTAAAAAGCTCACATTTGATTATTACTTGAAACAAATGAGCTCGCCTCCCGGACAGGTGGAGCTGAGCGACTGTTCATGGAGGGCTGGGTGGCCCAGCCCAGCGCTGGCCCGGCCGCAGCCTGCAGCAGGGTGTCAGGTGTCAGCTGCCTGGAAGGTTGGCGCCAACCATCCTCTTCTGTGAACCACAAACCAGAATTAATAGCGAATCAATCGAACAAAGTACAACTGATCAGTAAACCAATTAGTAATTTTAGCTGTTCATGCTGTCTTCATTTACCGGGGCAGAGTGGGAAATGGAAGTGCTTTTACACCACGGATAAGGTTGCAGCTTGCCCTCGCTGCCCCGGCCTCCCACCTCTCTCTAAAATGCCGCCTGGTGCGCCACCTGCAGAGAGCCCAGGGTGCGAACGGCCGTGCAGGCGGCCTCGGAACCTCTCCACTTGGAACATAGAAACGCGTTTGGGCAAGTAATTGCTGGAGAAATTAAACTATGTTTTCCTATGCAAATATGGAATGCCTATTTAAAAATCAGTAAGAAAAAAAAAAGAATTAATGAAACATCTTGGGAAAAGAATATAAATAAGGAAAGCCAAGCTTCTGCATCAGGTCACCCTCCCTCAGTCCCATCTTGGCGGGACAAACCCAGTACCCACATTTGCAACTCAGCGCTTCGGGTTATTTGTAAGTGGAATTTTCGCAAAAGTGATAAATGGCTAAAGTTGGTCCCAGGTTCAAGATGAATATAAACGGATTTTCCTTTAGGTCCCAAGTACTAACAGCTGAGAAGTGGCTCCTCTTCACAAAGGTGATACTTCGCCCACAGGCCTCAGGTTCCTAATTACCTTTCCTTGGTTCCAGAGACCGCTCGGCCTCTCAGCTCCTTCTTCAAAATGGTCTTGTATTCAACTTCACTCTGCCCACAGGGAAGGCCCTCTCCCTGGATTCACCTCTCATCCCATCGGCACGTTGCCCGAGCATCAGTCATGGGTTCCAGAAACGGCCTCGGCGTCCAGCCACACAGTGCAGGGAAGGCGGTAGAGCGCAGGTGCCCGTGCCCGGAGGGGAAGAGGCCGAGGCTCCCCGCTGGGAAGGCAGCTTGGAAAGACCAGCCAACTCCTTTGGTTGCAACACCTCCACTGACCAGATCCTGTGCCATTTCTTCACCGCGCCAGCCAACGAGAAAGCCTGAGCTGTGGGTCGCCTGTGAGGGGTCCTCTCTTGCCGTCTCTCCTCACTGTGCCGTGGTTTGATTTTGTGTCACAAACACAAAAGTTGTTGAAGGAACCTCACCCACCACATTCTTACTTCATTTTTTTCCTTCACTAGATCCCCTTCCAACAGATTGTGTGGCCGTCCAACATTACCTTTTCCCTAAAACTATTTTTATTATCATGTAGATGTATAGTACGAATATCAGCATAGGTTCCCAAAAGATAGATTTCCCACAAATTAAAATATTCTATTTACCTCTAAATATGGAAACTGAAAATATACAACCCACTGGGAAATGAATTACTCATGCATCGTGAGTCACATTTTAAACCAGCAACTCTATAACCTTAAAATACAGCTCAATCTTAAAGTATTAATTTTGAAATGATGCATTTGTGCTAATGATTTACCAGGAGGAGAAATCCTTTAATCTACCCCTTTTGCTTATGAACTTGAAAGTTGAACTCCATAGAAATGACTGACGGCAACAGCAGGACTCGTCACCAGCTGATCAAAATTAACAGTTTCTTTCAATTGTTCTAATTAAGACCAAGGGGAGTTCTGGAATGTACCAACAGTATCTCAAATTGCTCCCTTGCTTAAAACTAGCTCCTGGGAAGGAATATGAGCTTTTATCTTTCCCTACAAATACTTTAGTCTAAGTTGCTATTATTACTATTTACTAAAAGTCCTTTTATAGATGTATCCTATGAGAACTTTTTTAAATTTTATGACATTCAAAAGGGTAACAATTAAAGATGAGAAACATAATCATCTCAAGCAGAAATCTGTAGGAAAACAGGTGTCCTATCAATGTTCTATGAAATCAATGAAAGTGCTATAAACATGGGTTAGTCTTTTACATGGTAATAATTTTATCTTACTCAATAATTATTTCATATTCATACTGGAAATACAATTAGAAAAATCAAATAATTAAGTCATTGTCATGGTAATAATATCAAAATTAAATTTATATAAACCCTAAGTCATATAAGCATACTGTTTTAAAGAGTATATTTTTTCTCTAGTGGAATATCTCTCAAGGAACGTTTTCTACCCATCAAAATCAATTCTTTCCTAGTAAGTTGTACTCTATTATCATTCATCATCTCAATTTATGGTCTAAGTTACTAATAAAATGTTTTCTTAATCATTATGTTTTCTTAATAGTAATTTATTTTTAAACTAGAGGCCCGGTGCATGAATTTTTGCATGGCCAGGGAAGGGGCCAAAGGTAGTTGGCTGGCTAGCCCCACCCCCCCCTGGTCTAACTCCTGGTTGAACTCCAGGCCCAACTCCCAGTCCAGGGGACAATTTGCATATTAGCCTTTTATTATATAGGATTATTCATTTAAAATGTTCATTTTCTTCAAATTCTTGCTTTGGAGGACTTAGATAGAGTTTACTACTTAAATAAAACATCTACCTTAGGAGTTATATAAATGGTGAAGAGTGCATAAAAGCAAATACCGATATTTTTGTCACTAAAGCAAAACCAGAGTAAAGTTTAAAATCCTGACCTGCATGTAATTCAATAACAAGGCATTTAAATGGCAATTATGAAGTGACAAAAGAATTAAATAACGAATTGTTTTCAAGGGCAACCTATTGAATCCCGAGTGCCTCCCATCTTACGATAAAGAATCCAGGTCCCTGTAAGTCAACCCAACACCAGCTCCCTTATAAAGTAGGATCGTGTTATGGGTGATGAAGATGCGTTGTCTTGCTTCCTCACCATTTTAAGCCATTTCTTCTTTGAGTGTGGCAAGGCTCAACGGGAAGACCTTGGAGAGGGCATCCTCTTTAACCCCATACACAATCCCTAAAGAAGTAATTGACTCTTTCAACTCTCAGGGCTGTGCTAAGATATGAGCCACCTCTTGTGGTAATTAGCATGCCTTCCTGGGAGAAGGGCAGAGGCTGGGCCAGCAGGTTCCCAGGGGCATTCCCTCCCCCAGGGCTGGGGCAAACTAGTTAAAGCCGCTGTGAGTCAACAGGATTAACATGGAGTCAACTTCCTTGGGAAGTGGAGCCAAAGAGATTCTAAGAGACAAAATACTTCAAGGCAATCACCCTGGTGGTGAAAATCACCAGACTTACTGGTCCTGTCACATCTCATTTATCTGATGACATGGACGTTGAGCAGGGCCGCAAAGACTTTTCTTTATGAGCTTAAACCCTTTTTTGACTTCCTGAGAGCTTAGGATATTTCCATTTTTTTTCAAACAGAAACTGAAGTGAAATCCATCATAAAACTTGGAAAACATCTCCTGTTTATTCAGACCTGCATGCAAGGAGATTAGCACCTCTAAAGGGGAGGGTTTGCCACAAATGTTAAAACCTGGCCAGGCTGTTGTTTAACTTGCAATACTTACCATGTACCTTTTTAAAGTTTTAATTATATGTAAATGTTTTAATTTCTACATAAAGTTTCTTGAAAATAATGTATATTTTGTGGAACTTGTTTATGTAAATTTCTTCAAGGATTTGAGTATTTTTTTCATTGTCCCATAATTGAAGACTTAAAACTAGAAGTAAAAAAAAAATAGAACTTCACCCTAACCGATTTGGCTCAGTGGATAGAGCATTGGCCTGTGGACTGAAAGGTCCCAGGTTCGATTCCAGTCAAGGGCATGTGCTTTGGTTGCGGGCACATCCCCAGTGCGGGGTGTGCAGGAGGCAGCTGATCGATGTTTCTCTCTCATCAATGCTTTTAACTCTCTATCCCTCTCCCTTCTTCTCTGTAAAAAATCAATAAAATATATATTTTTTAAAATGGAAAAAAATAGAACTTCAAGAGAAATTTAATTGTCTATGAAATGATATTTCAAAATCAATAGGCTAAATCCAAATATTCTGTTAATGGTAACATTTTTGGAGAAGATACAAATTTTAAATATAAAGAGCTGTCATTCCTTGTTTTGTCTGTATAATTAGCAAAGCATTTTATTAACGATCAACTATGTACAGATCATTATGATACAGATTTGTAGTGAAGAAATAGACAACACAGTTTCTCCTTCTAAAGCACGGATAATGTAGTTGGCTAATCAGACATTTTCATAAATCACAGGCCCTGTTACCTCGGACAGTGGGTTACATGTGGGAATAACCGGCTTCTAGGTTGAGACTTCAACGCTGGTGTGGCCACGTGGCCCAGCATTGCGCCCCACCCGGGAGAGCTGCAGGTGTCAGAACTCCATCGTGTTTGCAGGTGGAGGATAGCCAGGAGCTCTGAATTAGTTACCAAATTTAAAGGAGATCAGTTCCCAAGAAGGAATTTGTATCTTAAGAGGAAATATATGAATAATTCTTTCGCATTGGTATGGTCCCTTGATGGCCCAGGAGGGAAGATGCCAGGGACTCTGGGGTGGAATTCAAGTCATTCATTCATCAATATGTTCATCCGTTTATGTATCACATTTACTAGCAGGCCCTGCTGGCGTGCACACAATGTGCTAGGCAGCGGCTTAGCCACGTGCAGACACTGTGTCCTCCCTCTCCCAACACTTCAGATCTCCTGGGACATGGAATCGCATGGGTTTTCCCTAATAAGCCAACTCTGGGCTTGACTGTGTCACTGGCATAAAGTTAATTGGAAAAGAGAAAAGGATGCAGGGAAAGTAATGATAGAAACCAGCCGGAGGGAGTCTGTGCCTCTGGGAGGAAAATTAATATTAAAATAAAGACCGAAGCCGCCCCGCTTAGAGGGTTCAGTGATGATGCGGAGGGTCAGCCGGGTACGGCCTGACGCTGTGTCGAAAGGCTCCATGGCCCAGGCACTGCGGTCGCTGTGCTCGCTGGCAACAAGTCACTGCGGGGCCCTGAGTGACGTGTCGTCTGAAACCAGCTCACTAACTGCTCACATTTTGTGCCCAAGCATCCCTGCCTGGGACATCCCTGTGGGACACTGGGTGAAAGGCACCTTTCCTCTCCTCTCGGTGAAACAGACCGGGAATTGGCACAGGTCTATGACACAGGAGGGAATCATTAGTAAGATAATATTTTAATAATCTGAAACCTAAAGTCTTAAATATACTGAACAAATATCAAGAAGTACACCTTGAGGCCCAGCCAGGTGGCTCAGTTGGTTGAGGGTTGTCTCGTGCGCTGAGAGGCCACCAGTTCGATTCCGGTCAAGGGCACAGGCCCGGGTTGCAGGCTCGATCCCCAGGAGGGAGCGTGCAGCAGGCAGCCGATCCATGTTTCTCTCTCTCTCTCCCTGTCCCTTCCTCTCTCACTAGATATTTATTTTTTCAGTAGACCTTGAAATGGATATGGGAGCTTTTGCATTCTCACGGGAGGGGGGATGATCAGGAAGAATACGTCACATTCAAAAGGCTGAAGCCTTCAGGTTTGTACAGGTCATTATCCACTTCCAAGCAAGATCAAGAGGCCGTGAGGTGAAACCCTAACCTTCCATATACCTCAAAACGGTGCCTTGGCTTGGGGGCCTAATTATTCAACTGTTGTGACTGAAATGTTAATGGAAAAACTGAAGATTGCTAAACTGGTGTCTTGTCAGAAGAAGGTACATTCCCTAGACTATTATTTGTATACCCTGAAAATAACTTCTATGTCTTAAACAGGATTTAGTAAATCTTACACTTCCTGAGAGTCCCCCCAGTATAACGGGTCATTATGTTAAAAATATATATATATTTCAACCAATAAAATAAAATTCATCATATATACATTTAAAGTAAAAAATAGACTGTGTGTGTGTATGTGTGAGTGTGTGTGTGAGTGTGTGTGTGTGAGTGTGTGTGTGTGTATGTGTGTGTGTGTGTGAGTGTGTGTGTGTGTGAGTGTGTGTGTGTATGTGTGTGTGCGCCCCAGGCCATAGCTCTTGAGAGCCTGAAATCTAGGAATAGAGGTTGCTTAGTAAAAACAATACTTTATTATGTGATACCAAATAAATAACAATCTACTGTTGTACTTGTACCCTTATTAGAACGGATGAACTTAAGTTTATAGAAACAAAAGGGTTCCACCTGGTTTCCTCCTAAAGATCCTAAAATAACTGGATATGTAAACTTGAACACTCAACTTCTTCAGTTGCAAAATGAATATAATAGTTGCTTGTTTATTTCAATGTATGTTCTAATGAGAGATAATAGATACGAATGCATTCTGGGGGGAAATGTTAAGGCAATATAAAAGAAAAATAAATTTACATGTGAAATTGCCTAAACTGATAAACACAAATCCCTTAACCTTTCACCACACAAACTAGACCACAAGTAGGGTTATAACTGTCCCAGGCACGTAGCACCTGCAGAGGTGGTAATGACAGCACTGGGGCCAGCACCCCCCGGTTTGCTCAGGACCTCTCTCCCCCTCTGGCTGCACTGCTCAGTGGTGGGGAGGGAGCCACAGTGGGCCCCTA
Source organism: Eptesicus fuscus (assembly GCF_027574615.1). Lineage (NCBI taxonomy): Eukaryota > Metazoa > Chordata > Mammalia > Chiroptera > Vespertilionidae > Eptesicus > Eptesicus fuscus. The sequence goes on from NC_072476.1 coordinate 110,930,506, forward strand.
AGCCCTGCAGAGCTGACTGCCAGAGAGGAGAGGGGTGGGTGGGGGGCTGGAGGTTAGGAGACAGGGGGGCCTAGGAGAGTGCCTCTCCTCCTTGGGCAGCGACTCCAGCTGGACCCCATTCCCTCCAGAGCCTCACCTTCCACCAGTTTCCTGTCTGGTTCCACGTCCCCTGGGTGACTCACCTCTGAACTTCCTTAGCCTCACCTCTCACCCATCCCTTTAGCCTTGACACGGGAGCTGCTTCCTGCTATTCCTAGTCTCCGTGTGGCCTCACTGTGCCGTGGGTGGCACTGTCATCATCAGAATAATCAATCCCTACACTAATTCTCTCTGTTTGAAACATGCAGAGTTGTGCCTGTTTCCCTGGTTGAACCCTGACTTATCCAGCAGTTGACACATTTCTAATATTTACAACATGATATGCCAGACTCCTTTCAAAATGCTTTATATTTAAGAAATCAATTAATCTTCACAATAACTGTATCGGGGAGGTTGCTAGTATTGTCTCAATTTATCTATGAAGAAACCAAAGCTCAGGGAATTTTTTTCTAATTGCCAGTGCTCTCATGGCTAGCCAGCAGGGGTGGCAAGATTTGAATCAGATAGTGCGCATTCCTAGCCATGCATGTACCCGCCTCTCCAATAGGGGTGACCTCACTACCTCCAAGAGATTATCATCCACTCAAACATTTTATCATAAATACACCACTGTGTCCAGAGTCCCCCGCCATCTATGAAACTTAGGATGGTGCTGGGCAAGGAGGAGGCATTCAAGAACTCAAGAAGTTTCAGCCATTATTATTGTCATTCATGTGATTCCAGCACTGGGGACTCAGATTGTGTCCGACTAAAGACAAAACTACTCATCTCTTCAAGTTTTTATGATTGAATTTCAAATAACTGAATAAAAATAACCAAAATCCTATATAATAAAAGCCTAATATCCTAATTGTCCGATTGTCCATTCAATCAATCAAATCGTAATATGCTAATGATATGCTAAGGCTGCTCAACGGCTCACTATGATGTGCACTGATCACCAAGGGGCAGACAGTCGACCAGTCGACCAGTCACTATGATGTGCACTGCACCAGGAGGCAGACACTCTGACCGGTAGGTTAGCTTGCTGCTGGGGTCAGGCCAATCAAGACTGAGTGAGATGGGCCAGACATGCCCTGGAACCCTCCCATGGTCCCTCCCCTGCTGGCTAACCTCCCAAATCTCTCTCTGGTCCCAATCATGCACCGGTGGGGTCCCTTGGCCTGGCCTGCACCCTCTAGCAATCTGGGACCCCTCAGGGGATGTCAGAGAGCCAGTTTTGGCCCAATCCCTCAGGCCATGCCAAGGGACCCCACTGGTGCACAAATTCGTGCACTGGGCCTCTAGTGTCAACTATAACAATCATAATTCTAATAAGAGAATTACCATATTGTTACCAAATTTAATTTTCCCAAGTAAATTTTTATGTGCTATCTATAATAATAAAAGCGTAAAATGCTAATTAGACCAGGCAGCTGAATGACCTTCCGGACGTCCTTCCAGACAACCTTCCAGACAAAGCCTCAGCTGCAAGGGCTGAGGCAAGCCACTGCAGCTGCAAGGGCTGAGCCCTTTGCACAAATTTCGTGCATCGGGCCTCTAGTAAGTTAATAATTTTAAAACAACCTTAAGTTACAAATTCCTTTGACAAGGTGAAAGCTATAGAAACTTCCAAGAAATCTGTGCCTATGCTTATTGGTGCACAATGTTCTGAAATGTTACTTTCCATTTGAATGCCATCTATAGAACTCGGAGTCTGTACACCCCAGGTTGAGTCCTCCCATCTGTGAACGTGGCCATCCTTAAACAGAAATCGAATATCCACTTCCGGCTTAGAAATCTTCCAGTGGCTGGCAATTACCATACAGGAAGGATTCCCAGTTGTTTGTGTTACACTCAAGCAAAACTACTTTCCCCCCTTCACTCTACTCTTTTCTGGAGCAACTGATCAGGAAGGCTGAGCGCTTACAGGTCTTCCCTGTGCTGGGCCCTTCTCACCACCAACACCGCCGTGTTCTCAGCCCCTGTCACGCAGGGTACCTCGGGGGAGATGTGTGAAATACCAAACCCTGGGCAGCAGCCCCAGTGATTCTGAGTTAACTGGGCTGGTGTAGTGCCCAAACATGACTATTGGTTAAAATGTCCCCAGGTAATTCTAAGGTGCTTTCTGGGTTGAGAAGTGTGTGCATTGTGGAGTAAACTGATTTTTATAAAAATGCTCCCTTTACATGCGGTAGATCACAGGCACATGTCAGGGCTCTGGGCACTGACACGCAGGCAAATGGATAGAGTTGTTTAAGTAAAGGAAAAAAGAGCAGGAGATCAGGAAGGATTTGCTTGAGAGGTAAAGGGGAGGGTGCAACCCCAGCAGGATAATAACTCAGCTGAAGGAGGGGACATCAGCCATAATGACACAAGCACAACTCTTCTCCCTAGAACCTTCCACCCAACTCCAGTACCTTACAGGTAAACAGTGTGAAACTATGCACTAACTGTGACATAATATGAGTGTTCCTGCTGCATGCAGTGGACTTCCATGTGTTTGAATGTGAGTGTGTGCATGTGTGTTGCTGGGGGGCGGGGGGGGGGGACGCGGGGGAGCTATCCATTTGTTTGAATTGTGAAGTAAGAGGAATTTATAGATCATATTTCTTCTTCAAATTCCAAAGGTCTCAGCCAGCAAATGAGATTATAAGTCTGCACCTGGCCAAAATAATAACCTCATCCCACACGTTCATGTCTTTAAAGATGCAAGTAAATCATTACTTGAAGGGATGATATGAGAAATAAAGGAGGGCATACTTGCCATTTGCAAACATAACACACATAGTTAGTAAAATAAGGAACTCAATCAAATCCGTTCACATACATCATAGTGCCCACCTGATCTTTCGGAGGCATCATCTATAATAATAAAAGCATAATATGCTAATTAGACCAGACAGCCAAACGACCTTCCAAATTTCATGCATCAGGCCTCTAGTGTTAAATAAACATTGAGGTAGCATTACTCTGTGGGAAAATGATAAGTATATTCTAAGCAGAGTGGTTTGCCCATCATCATCCTCACACATTTGTCTAAGCCAGCCTTACAGTAAAATGAAACAACCCAACAGAAAGTCCTTTACACACAGTGTGAGCAGAAAAAAAAGTGAAATGATTGGAACCAAGCTGAACCCTTTGTAGGCCATAAGCGTCTATAGATGCTTTAAAACCATTTTTTCGTGAGAATTTTCAACTGAAAATATTCAAGAACACCCAAATAGTGAGTAATAGATTTATTTTTATAATATTCATTGCAAATTGATTTTTTAAATTAAATTCAAAATATCGTGGCGTGCGGGGATGGTTTCCGTTTTGGACTCATGGCAGTTAACTGGCGCATGATTACCGGTGGCAATGGACACCATTCTGAGCAATTAGAAAAGCGGTGATCTGAAGATACAAGAAGGCAGATTCCCTGAGTTCACATCAGCCTGGGCAGCAGGAATAGGTGCCACTGCCTGGTGAGCCGGCAGTAAGAGCCATAAGGCTCTCACCTGTCACCACCGTGCTGCGGTTACCCACCCTACCTGTCACCAGACCGAAGAGTGGTGCCGGATGCTGTTTCACACCGCACAATCTGAGTGTGCCACCTAGAGAACGCATATGAAGTTTCACAGTTATTTTTCTTGGGACTTGACCCCGGTATCCCTACCAAGAAGGTTTTTTACATGGAAGTCTGATACGCTGCCATGTACAGAGATATTTATACAAATGACTGGCCCCTTGGCTCCATTAAGATACAGAAGCGCAGACGCTCATTTTCTTGAGGAAATTCTAGGCTTCTAAGAGGAACCCAGTAACGGGATCCGACCTCGGACCTCACACCGTAAGGGCTGTCAGGCTGTCCGAGACTGAATACACGTAATAACAAAATGACTGAAGAGCACATTACCGTCCGAAAGGCAATTTTAACTCTTTCTCACCTGGCTAACTCACGCTGGCTCTCAATAATTCCTGCTGGAATGCCAGCTGCTCTCGCTTCTCCACGAGGCATCTTTGGCCTGTTCCTTCTCCCTAGCGCAGGAGATGAGGTGATGCCGTGAATTGACTACCAGTGTTAGATAATTATGGCCACGCAAACCATAATGGCTATCAGGTGCATCAGCAGGTGGATGGAGAATGTGACATAAATACGCCTGTCCATAACCTCATGTGAATAACCTCACATTCGGGAAATGGGGAAATGAAGGGCTGGGTTAGAACCTAAAGAGATCACCATCATTATGACTCTTCTTCCACTGTGGTCACCCAGGGGCCTGGGCCTGGAGGGGGTCTGCCTCGGGCCCGCCTGTAGTGTGGGGGTTCTTGACGTCGTGCAGGAAAGATCTCACAACGCAAGTCCGAGTGATTTGGAGAGGACGTCTGTTAAAGCTGGGGCAGAGAAGCAACGGGAGGAGCTGAAGGTAGAAGCAGCAGCAGGAGACAGCTAGGGGGGTGGCTCTGGCTCTCTAGAAGCCTTACAGGAAAGAAGGGAGGCAAGGCAGCGCTGCTGTCAGCTCCCTGGGAAGTCAGAGGCAAGGGGGCCTTGGGGACAGGTTCAGGGGGTTAGCCAGGACAAGCTGCCACTGCCCTCTGCTCCCCTGGCTGCAAGTCACCTGGGTCCCTTAGAACTTAGGAGAAAAAGAGCAGAGATACAAGGCATGGGCATGCTCTAGGGAGAGCACCCATGGGTCCCTTGTCTTGAGGCTTTTTCTCTCTCTTTGGCCTGTGGGAATCCTAGGGGAGGTTTCAGGTGAGGGTCTTTCTTTAATATATATATTTCAGAGAGGAAGGGAGAGGGAGAGAGAGATAGAGAGAAGGGAGAGGGAGAGAGAGATAGAAATATCAGTGATGAGAGAGAATCATTGATCAGCTGCCTCCTGTACACCCCACACTGGGGATCGAGCCCACAACCCCAGGCATGTGCCCTGACCAGGAATCGAATTGTGACCTCCAAGTTCAATGGTAGATGTTCAACCACTGAGCCACACCAGGCCAGGCTCAGGGGAGAGTCTTAATAGAACATTCATTAGCTTGCAGGTGTGCCCTTCAATATAGTGATTCCTCAAAATGTGTGTAGAGAGGGATCGGGGTTACTTTCTGGTTAGTTTTATTTTCAAAGAACATCATCAAAGAGGGACCAGAAGTGAGGCCGGCCTGCCCTGGCCTGAGGTGTCCTTGGTTGGGGAAAATAAAACCTAGTGATCCACTAGCTGGCTATGAATTGCTCAAATTGTTTGGCCTTGTCTAATTATTTTGTCTCAATTTCCCTTATTCCACTTGGTAAGGAACTCCCCTAGCCTCTACCCTGCCTCACTGCCGCTGGCCAGAGAGAAAACAAGGACCACGGAGTGTAGAGGGCCCCCTGGGAAGACACATGGACATTCTTTAGCTTGCTGTTGACTAAGCCCAAGATATTTGACAGAGTCATGTCAGTTGCACCTCGCCCCAGGAGTGCGCAGGTGTTGTTATTTCCTGGCTTACCTTTGTCTAGGTTCCAGAAGAGGGCTTTGAGATGTGGAACCAGTCTAGCACAGGAAAAGAGGAAATGAAATAGACCTGGGCCCTCCCAAGCTCCTTTAATCTTAAGTTTTTCAGTGAACCCGCCTTGTATATGGGAGTATAAATAAATGTGCTGCGTGGCTCAGGGGGTCGTCTGTCTCTCCAGCAGAGGAGGTCAGTGACCCACCTGGCACCCAGCTTGCATCTACTTCTGTGTCTCTTTATTTCTTTATTTCTCAATCCCTGTACGCCTCTATCAAGAACCAGTTTCATCTCTCTCCGTGATGGCCACGGAAAAGGGAGATCCCCGCCGCATCAGGCCACCGCCACGGAGTTACGCTCCGGCCTGGCCTATCTTGATGTTTTTATTCAAGTGCAACTTGAAGAAAGTTAAGATGTTACTCAAGAAGTACAACTTAAGGAAAATTAACATATTAACTTGAAGCAAATTAGCATTTGCTGAGGAACAATATCTATAGTCATATTTATTCGAATGTACATGTTTTGCTTTTTAAAGGAGAAACCCCCAGATGAGGATCATCCACCAGGGAAGCTTGGGTTTTCCCACGACTGGGGAGTCACCACTAAGATTTCTTACAATATTAGTCTATTTCCTCTCAACAATGTGCAGAAGTATGAGATGATGGGAAACCTAAGGCATTGTAAAATGATTCATCGATGATCAAACACCAACAGAGCCAGAAATCCTTGTGATAAATTTTATTTCCCAACACAAGGCAAGAAGAATAGCATCTTTAACCCATTGTACGCCATAAGCATCTGTAGAGGCCATCAGCGGACCTTCCCCACACGCCATGCACATCTATAAAAAAAATGTGTTCCCTAAGCCTGACCAACTTTAAAATCGTTTTTCTGAGAATTTTTAGCTGACAGTATTCAAGAACACCCGAATTGTGAGTAATATATTTGTTTTTATCATAGTCATTGCAAATTGATTTTTTAAATTAAATTCAAAATATCGTGGCATGGGGGATAGTTTCCATTTTGGATGCGCGGTAGTTAACTGTTAACAGCAGCATCTCCAATAAAAAGATGCAAACGTGAACTGGGCAGACATCGCACGGTTTACGATTATGGTGTTTGGATTGGAGGAAAATACTAAGCGCTCATTCATTGATTCATTTTGTCACTAGTTTACTCATTCAACAGACTTCACGTTATTTCCTTCCAGAGGTGACCACCTCGCATCTGTCCCGAAATGACATCGAAAGAAAGAATACTCTAGGAGTTGCCTACAAGATTCTGGCTTCATTGGTTTTCATTCTTCTTCTATTGGTTCCCCAAAGATGACATCTCTTGTGATGATTTCCTGTTGTAGTTCCTGACTTCAGAGCAGGCTGAGCATCTCTAATGGACTGGCTCCCCCTCATGCAGACGTTCTTCTATACTCTGTGTAAGGAAGATCCAGCCAGCTGGACCAGCAAGTACAGCTGAGAATTCCAGGCCCACAGGTGTCTATTCTCGCATTGGATAGCTTGCCAATATCAAAGCTAGATTTGTCGAGGAGATCCCCACAGTTGTTTCACAGAAAGAAAATTATCCACTGGCACTAAGAGGACTAATCCCCTCCTCCGTTTCTGACTCAGTCCTTGAGCTAGAGCCACAGGCCCCTCCCCCACCAAGACTGAACCCATATCAAGTTCTCCATCCTTTGAACAAGTGGGTGGCAGACTGTCAGGACAGGAGTCAGATGGGTACAGGTGGCACCACCTGCTAGCAATGCTCTGCGTCCTCTCATCATCGCTGCACGCCATGGCATCATTCTTTCTTTTCTTGCCAATAACCACGGTCCCATTTGTTTGAGCTTAAAGTTCGTTCCAAACTCGGATTTGGGGTAAAAAGAACATGAAAGGAATTTTTTTTTAATTGAGAATATGAAACGAGTCAGAGAAAAAGTCATTATTTAGTTGTGTCGAATGGAACACAAGGTGATCTAATTTGAAAGTGCAAAGGTTCATTAGCAGATAAATGAGAAAAAAATATTATTGATGATTCCCTGGGAGCTAATTATTTTTGCATGTGAGTTTAGCTGAATTGTAATCATTGGGAAACTGGATGTTCATAGATAATACTTATGGATACAAAATTCAAATATAAACATTTAGAAATGAAGAAAAATGAATTCCTGAATCACCTGTGTTTCATTTTGAAAAGTGCCTTACACAGTCCATTACTTCTTTCAGAGTTTTCAATCATCTTATTTTATGTTTCAGCTAAGCTTTAAACAGATAAATGGACTGGCATTTCCTGGGCCTGGGAGGTGGGTGGGGTTTTATGTGAGCCAGCAGCCAAAAGGGGAATTGTTTGCAGACCAGAGCAAACTTTCACCAAGCTGGTTGGAGTTTAAAGCATCAGGACAATGTCTACAAAGTCTCTTCAAACATCCTGAAGCTCATGTGCTGTTTTAAGGGACGCTCTAGATAAGACTCTGATCCACAGCCCCCAGCATTTTCAAAATTGACCTCAACAGAGGACCATGGAGGCCATTGATTAAGTTTGTTGTTTGTAAAATTTGTCCATTTTTATCAGTCAGGGTGCTGGGATAAAAGATATAGCAACATTGTGAATTTCATAAAAGAGCCATTTATAAATCTGTGGGTGGAGATAAGAAAACGAACAAGGAATGGTGTGGTTCCTAGTACAAGATTTGAATGGACAAGAAGAGGGAGTGACTACTGGAACTCAAAGAGTTCCCTTTAATGTATTTTAGTTACAGTTATTTTTATACTTGTGTCTTTAACTTCTATATAAAAATTAAAAATTATTTATATACCACCATTACAGTATTACAGAATCCTGTTGTCTATATACTTATTTTTACCAGTGAGCTTTATACTATCATATTGTTTCATGTTGCTATTTAGCATCAATTAGTTTCAACTTTAAAGAATCCCTTCAGCATTTCTTGTCAGGCAGGTATAATAGTGATAAACTCAGCTTTTATTTACCTGAGAAAATATATATTTCTCTTGAATTTTTAGAGGATTGTTTTGGCAGATATAGTATTCTTGGTTGGCGTATTTTTCTTTCAGCACTTTAAATATATCATACTTTCTTCATGCCTGTAAGATTCATTGAGAAATTCACTGATAGTTGAGGATGATTCTTTGTACTTGATGAGATGTTTTTTCTCTTGATACTTAGAAAATTCTTTTAGTTTTTGACTTTTGACAATTTCATTATAATGTATCACAGTGTGGACTGACATTGGAAATTTATGGCTCTCTAAATACAAGCATGGTGGCATGTATGTCTGTGTACATATATTTTCATGAGCACATTCTGGGTAGGTGGGGGTATAGAGTTTGGTATATATGTGGGCTGAAGGTAAAAACTTGTTTATTTTTGATCAGTGTAAGCAATATAAAATTATTTAAATTTAAACATTTATCATCAAAGCCATCTGATCTTTCCTGGTGCCTGGCCATTTTCTCTGCTCTCAAGCTCATCATCTAAACATCCATTTCTTTAAATCAGATATTCATTTTTTTTACCCAACTGCTATAATGTAATTTGACTCTTTAAAACCAATGCTATATAGGTTGATAGTCCAATGAAATGTCATTTAGCTCTCTGGTATAATACAGCTAGAAGAATATTTCATGGAGATGATTATAATAATGAAAACGTTCTACTCATTTAAGAAAAATAGTTCTTCAAATGCCACCGTAACATACCTGTTACCATGCAACTTTCTGACCCAGATTACACTTATATCTTGTTTTCAAAACATAATTGTAACGTCCCATAGCCTTTCAACATCCAGATCCTCTGTCTCTGGCTATTCATGACAACAATTTCAGGTATCTCCCTTTAGAAAAAAAGCACACTAATTCAAGGTGCTGTGAGATGAGTTTGATAGCAACCATAAAAATGTCCTTAACATAAATACAGCAAGTAAATTCAGATAATGAGAACACATTTGAAATCATTGATTTGAGAACTTGTACAGCCCCATCCTGACATTTCTATTCCCATCTTCATTTTGCTTTTAAGGAGATTTCCTTTTCTTGACATGTTTATTCTTTTGACACTGAGCCAGTTTTCTCAAAGCACTTTTACTCCAAGGATCCTAAACTGGACAAATATTTACTATGCTATTTAAATTACTTTTAGCTTTACTTAGAAAAGAAGCATACTGACAAGTAAGTGACTGTTCACACATTGAATTTCTCACCAGAAACCTGTCTCCTTCATTAATAAATTTGAAACTGTACTTCCAAGCTTGGCAATAGAAAGAAAAATATCAACTTGTGAAGAGTGACTGGTTTTTACTGCCCTTCCTGGTTTTATGTATTGGTTGGCCTTTATGGGTCAACCTTGTAGGACTGACATTTCATTTTATTAAGAGTATAATAAAGAGTGGTATTCAAAACATTCAACCACGGTGTAGTAGGGGCAGAAAACCACCTGAAGGGACATTGGCTGTAGTTCTGGCCCCCAACTGTGTCAGACATCATGGTTTTATTTGCTGGCTTGTGAGGGGTATTAACAGGGGGGTATTCAGGGCATCAGGACCATTCAGCAGGGTTCAAGACAGCAATTATTTATCAATTGCTGTGAAATGATTACAATCCTGGAACTATCAGTGAGTTGATATGCACTAACTAAATATCAACTAAAATTTCATTTCTTCTTGCATCTTTATGGGCTGACTAGCTTTAAGCGTAAAACTCAGTCCCTTCACAGGATTGCAGAGGGAAATCAAGCGCATGTACATTATACTTTTATTGGAGATGTGGAAGTCACAAAAAGGGGTCACATCTCTTACACATAACATTTATTCGATAAATCTCCATAGCTCTCTTCTTCTCAGGGCTCTCCAACCTGTCTCAGCCCTCAGAATCATACTTACTCATATTTCTTTATTCCCTTGCTCCATTGTCCTCAAAGGCAGAGAGTGTAATCTTCTACCTGAATATTCTCATTTTCCCTATAAATCAGAATTTCTCAACTTTGGCATTACTGACATGTTGGATCAGATAATACATCATTATGAAGAAAGGGTGGGGGGAGGGGAGTTCTTGTGCATTATAGGATATTTAGCAACATCCTTGGTCTCTATGTTCCAGTTTCCAGTTTCCCATGTTACGACAACCAAAATTGTATTTAGAAATTGCTAATTGTCCCCTAAAGGACAAAATTGCTCCCATGTCAAAAAACTGCTCTAAATCTATTAGTCATTTCTTACTTTCAGCAACTTAAATGCTATATTCTAGGTGGCTTTAAATGTCCATGCAAACATCCATGAGGAGCTCAAAAGACAAAGGACACGAGCTCTTAAGAGGGTAGTAAAAAGGGAAGGCAATTCTGTTGTTGGCCAGAGGATTTCTCCAGGACGAGAAAAATACCTTGCGTCTGACGGGTGTTCCATGAGACGATGAACCTCATTTATTCCAAGCAGGTTATGTTTTGTGGGTTTATATTGAAAAGACCTTCAAAGATAAAACACAGTCTATTATTGTGTTGCATATAACCTCTGCTCTGAAAAAGTCTAAATAAGCCCATCTATGTGAAATATCGTTAGTCTAGAATCTTCCTTCTCGGTTTGCAGAATCCTCTAGACTAGAGTCTAGAATCTAGAGGGAGAGGAGTGAGGGTGAGCACGCTCTTTGATGGCTGCTGCTGGTCCATCTGCCTAGATATTCTTACTTCCTCATTTCACCATCTTTTACTCTTGCTGACTCATTATTTACATTCCTCTCTTTACCCACGTCATACGTAGTGCCCTTGGTTGTGAAGCTTACAACCAGTTCTAAGATCTTGTATATTTTCCATGTACTAGTACCGTGGTCGGCAAACCGCGGCTCGCGAGCCACATGCGGCTCTTTGGCCCCTTTAGTGTGGCCCTTCCACAAAATACCACAGCCCTGGGCGAGTCTATTTTGATGAAGTGGCATTAGAAGAAGTTTAAGTTTAAAAAATTTGGCTCTCAAAAGAAATTTCAGTCGTTGTCCTGTTGATATTTGGCTCTGTTGACTAATGAGTTTGCCAACACTGTACTAGTACGTTCAGATCAGTATGAGAAATTCCTCTCAAACCAGGTCCTATTTTGCAGAGTAATATAACTTGTTTCAGTGAAATTCTCTTTTGCCAAATCAGATTTTCTAAGAAAACTCTCTCTATCAAAAACAATACAATTATTGGCCAACTTGTAAAGTGGTCACATTTGTATTTGGTTTTCTGGGCCTCTCACAATCACATAAATTAAGGTTTATGGAGGTGTATATGTTCGTCCATTATTCCATGATTAACTAAGCTATCAGAAACATTGTTTGAACAGCTATTTCCAGACCTTTCCTTTATAAAGGAACTCAATGCACTACATTTCCTAATTTTTCAAAGCAGGATTCTAAATTTATAAGAAATAGAGACATATATTAAGCCTTATACTCTAAATACTGTCATACCACTTTTTGAAACAGTAAATAGAAATCTTATCTCTAAAAAGAACTACATAAATATGAATTATAAAATGTCTAGCTAATTTTTATTTATTGATTCAAATAGTTCATGTATACATACAACTAAAATGCTTGATACCAGACCCACATAATTGTGACTAATAAATACCCCCTATTTAAAATAATATAAATTTCCTGTTGCAGGTTTTCATGACAAAGTCAAGGTAGAAATATGTATCAAACCTTAAAAGCATACACAAAGCTATTGGGGAACATTGTATTATATCACACTTCCTTTTATCTATATTTAATATGGATTTGTGTTCTGCCATTAATTTCTGTGAGATTCAGCTTAGCCAATGAAAACTCTAGAACAACACATTGCCAGAATTCTGTCTCTTATTGGGAACTTAATTAAAGAAATACAACTTTGATAAGCCTCTCCCCACTCCCAGCTTATTATATAAAATAGATTTGAAAGCACTTATATAAGCCCTATAGAAACACCTCCTGACATGTTTTTAACTTTTTTTTTTCCGCCCTTGGCAAAGCTAGAAGGTAAACATTTCTAATTTAAACCTATCACTTTTCATGTGAATTCTTCCCCTGTGGAGAATTCCAATTGGGAAGATGTAGGGGAAATAGCACTAAAGATGAGTGTTTCTTTCCAATAAAATCTAAATATAAAAGATGCCGAGGAGAGTACAACCAAATAGGCCACAGTAACAAAAGCTGATTTTGATAAACAAGTAAAAAGAAACCCTTTTAAAGAAAAGGGAGTTCATCTAATCACTTTTCTATCTGTGGTCTTTGCTTTGGGCCAGCTATGTAGCCCCATTAGAGGCTTTTCTCCCTGTTCTAATGCTGATGGATTTTACACAAACCAGTGACACATCGTCCCCTGCTGTTCGGTTCTGCTGAGCGGGTTATAAGGAAGCTGTTTTCCGACCCAGCGGTGGCTCCTCCCGAGAGCTGTGTGAGGACGCTGGGCTGTGAAGAACAGAGTTCCCCTGAGTCCTCATCACACAGCCTCCAACGACCTTCTCCACTAATCCAGACAAGGATCGTCTACCTGAGCTGAGGGCCGGCACTGTGGATGCTTTTAACCAGGAAACTAAGAAAGAACATTGTTATTCAACCTCGCCTTCTTGGCGTAGGAGAACACTGTTTATTTAGTAAGTCAGTGCACTGTTCCGTTTAAAATAATGCATTCCCACTGATGATGGCTTCACTAAAATGTTTACTTCTAAAGTTAGATTTCCTCTCAAAAAAGCCTGTCACAGATTATTTTATCATGCATTAGAGAATAAAAAAAAGATTTTTTAATTTAAAATTCAGACGGCATAACTTACTTATATTACATGCAACTTTTCCATTCTAGCTGCCTGCAATTGGACACATGTTTTTGAAAAGGCAAGAGAGAGAAACATCGATCAGCTGCCTCCTGCACACCCCCTACTGGGGATGTGCCCGAAACCAAGGTACATGCCCTTGACCGGAATCGAACCTGGGACCCTTGAGTCCGCAGGCCGATGCTCTATCCACTGAGCCAAACTGGTTTTGGCTGCACATATGTTTTAAGCTACTTACGTTTAAAGCCACTTGTTCACTTCCTGCCAAAATCACATTCCTGCATTGACAAGGTGACTCCTCCCAGTTTTCAAGCATACATTGCCATGCTTAAAGCATGGGCTTCCCCAAGAACATGTGTGCGGAATGTCTACCGGAGCGTTTCCATGAGGAGAGAAACTGGAAGACTGTCCCTCGCCCAGCGGGAAGTGGCCAGGTCAGTCCGGGAACTCACATGCGATGAAGTGCAGGCGATGCGTCGTCAAGGTGCGGCCTACATCATTTGCTCGATGGATACTTGTAAAATCAGAAAATCTATTTTTAAGCATAGCCGTAGAATAATATGCAGTCCATTATATTTGTTAGCGTATTTTCTATTTACAAAGAGAATAAAATTCTACAGAAAGCTTTTTTTTTTTTCTGACAACATTTCTACCCTGCCTACCTTTCCAGAGGAAGGACAATGAGTTGCAGGGGAGAGGGGGGCAGAAATACATCAACTCAAGAAGCATAAAAAGTCTAATATAAACTAAAATTGGATAGAGGGCTCCATTAAAATGTAAGCGACCCATGGAAGCTAGCATGTCAAGATATAATTTGAGGTCTAGGTGTGTATATATATATATTATAGAGATATACTGAGGTATTGCACAAATTCTCCATTAAACTTGATTTTAAAATAAAGAGATTAGATCGCTAGAAAGAGTGGTAGACAGATAGATAGAGTCTTGAATCAGTGACTGTTGGATGTCAGTCAATCCCCAGAAGATAATAAAAATTAAGACCAGTGTTCCTGGAAGCTTCTGACTCTAGCATTATCTAAAGGGTTAACACCGTCCTTCAACACAAATTCTTCCTTTTCACTCTGGACCAGTTTATCCCCAGAATGAGTCACGTCGATGAAGTGAGTGTATACAATGAAGAATTTTGAGACTTAGGCTGCCACTTTGTTATTTAAAGTAAGCTACGTTCCAATACATTATTGTCAAGTTCAAAAAGAACCGTATTTATTCCTTTGTGACCTTCAGTCAAACTGTGCATAATGCTGTTTCCTGTACAAGAACCACCTGTACAGATAAGCCTTGATTTATGTTCGTGATCATTTGGCAAAGTATCATTCGGCTTGATTGTCAAAGCGTGGCTGGATTCTCCTCGGCCTATAGGAGGAAGAGCTCCGTTTGCCATACTGTTTGGATGAACGGCCGAAACAAGAGGCCCGCTCTCTCTGTAGAAGGTGCATTTATGTCGAGTGCACGACATACATTTTAACAAATGTGATTATCTTACTCGTGCAAATAAAGGACAGAAAACAGCTAGAGTAGCACTCACTCAGTTATTATTATCAAATGCACTGCAAAGTCCCCCGTAAACAGATTCCTTATATTTGCACGGACCAGGGCTCTTTTCTGTCTCATCACATGGGAGGCGCCCTGTCCCATTTCATTCGGTGGGGAAGAATAGGACGCCGATATTTGAAGTTGTGAACTGATCATCTTAATAGCCCATCTTTTTAACTTTTGTTTGGTTTTTGGTTTGGGGTGGGTTATTTTGGAATTTGTACACAAATACCCTGTACTTCGGCCACAGACTCCGGCCCAGGTAAAGCATTTTCCCTCTGTGTGAATGCCCTGGGGGCCCAGGAGAGCCGTGGGATTTCTGGGTTATCGTCATCGTTACTGATGACACAGCGATCGCGTTCGCTGCGGAGTCCTCCACCAGAAGGCCCAGCTCTTCACCCGCATCTCCACTGGCAGCCCCTTCCACGTGCCATCAGAGCACCTCCTTGGCCTCCTGCGGGTCCCTCTCCTCTCCCGCCCGCCCCTCTCACTCAGCCGCTGCTGTTCCTGCAGACAAAGCACAGGCCTCTCTGGCGGCTCTGCCCCTCCTGCTCTCCTTATCATCACACCCTGCGTGCTTTGTGTCCTGCCCCCAATCTGCGGTTGGCCTGCTTCTCACCCATTTGCTCATTTGTCATCTGTCCCCTCCACTTGAACGCAAGCTCCCCATTGCACGTGTGGTTCTGTGATGATGCTTGCGAACAGCAGCTACGGCGTTTAACACACAGGAACATACACCGCACAGCAGGGATCTGCTCTGAGGTAGCTACTGGGGCCGTGCAGAACTCCACATTTGAAAGGGGAAGCCTGACTGTTGGGGGGCGGGGGGGGGGGGCGTTTTCATCCAGGTTAATAGACAACCACTATTGATTGTCACAAACACGTCTGCCAGGGTGCGGGGACAGGGACACGGTGGGGTCCAGAAGCATCCATGCCAAGGGGCTCAAGGACAGGGGAGGGACGGCATGAGTCATCGGGCAGATGTGGCAGGAAGTGAGTTTGAATCCCCCACTTGAATTGGGCTGCAAAGGACCCGAGAAACCCAGCAGAGGCACGTGTGGCTGAGGTCCTGCAGGGAAGAGAGAGGATGCAGTGATGAGGGAGGTCGGGCTGCTAACCGGAGAGGCCCGTGGCTTCTCCCCGCGATGGTGGATGGAGTGCTGGGGCGTCGGGAGAGCGAGTGGGCCTGTGGCTGTGTGGCCAGCCCAGACCCTCAGCGTGGAAGGTGCGCCTCCAGGCCTCACCACTGAGCGTGGCCCCGGGAAGCGGGCGGCAGACCCCCTGGACCCAGGAAGGCGGCGGAGAAAAGGGCTGAGACTAAAGCAAGGCACACACAGGCCTCAGGCTGCGGCCGGGGCCCCTGCGCCCGGGGCCGGGGCTCAGCGGGGGTCTTTGCTGTCGCAGACTGCCCCCACAGTGCACACGGGGACACAATTCAGAGCTCACAACGTTGCACTGGTTTTCTTTAAACTGGGGGCTTTGCACCCACGCAGGAGGGAGGGGAAGATGTATTTTTTTTTTCTATAAAAATCCCAGAGAAATAGATGCACACAGATTGAAATTTCAAAATATAATTTTCTTCCCTTTGTGAAGTGACTGAACCCTGAGACAGAAACATAGACTCTTCCCCCTGTTCCCTCACTTTGAAAGTAAATACTCAGAATTGTGCCTAATGTGACACGTAAATGCACGCATGATTGGAAATTGTCCTTTAAATATGTGACATTTTAGCTTCCTCGTGTTTATTGCCTTATGCACTCATGAGTCCAATAAAACATCACGCATGGAAATGCACCTGCTAGAGTCTCTTTTACACACATTTACATTTTCTCTGGGATATCCCCTCCAGCTTCTCTCAGAATGATTGGAAAACTATTAAATAATCAGCCGTATTTTTCAAATAGTAAGAAAAAATGTGTTGTTACTCTTATAGCTATATCTGTTCTTTCATACCTGGGCGACATGACAACGAGCAGGTAAGACACACATTTCTCCTTTAAATGGTCGTCAGCAGCAGGCATGGGATTCTGAGCGGGCTTCTCGTGCCTCAGTTTCCTCACCTGTAAAACAGTATAATAGCATCTACTTCATACGTCTTGTGTGAGGAGCAAATAACTTACTCTTTGTAAAAATGTTTGGAATAAGTCCTGCCAAAGAGCAAACACTCTGTCAGTGCTATTTATTACGTTTTTATGAAGACCAGCCTTAGAGGAGCTGAGAGTTCATTTGGCTCCCCTCGCACCATTCCGGAAACGTCAGCTTGCTGGGCGTTGGCTGGAAATAAAGTAGGATTTGCAGAGACGTGCCCAGGTCCGCAGTCGGTAGGTTTCAGTCCCACAGTCCCAAAGGGCTCTAAATAGGCACTTGTCGCCCTAACCGGTTTGGCTCAGGTGGATAGAGCGTCGGCCTGCGGACTGAAGGGTCCCGGGTTCGATTTCGGTCAAGGGCATGTACCTTGGTTGCGGGCACATCCCCAGTAGGGGGGTGTGCAGGAGGCAGCTGATCGATGTTTCTCTCTCATCGATGTTTCTAACTCTCTATCCCTCTCCCTTCCTCTCTGTAAAAAAGCAATAAAATATATTTAAAATAAATACATAAATAAATAGGCCTAGTCCATGCCTTCTGGTTCTCCCCTCATGTGCTCAAGGTTTTCCTTTGTCATTTAGCTCCTGCTCGGCATCCAGCAGGGCGTCCTCGGACCCGTGTCCAGGCTGACCATCTTCACCTTCGTGAGATGATGGCGCACGCCCTGAGTTTAGGTCCTGCTCTTGGCTGTGGAACACGCTCTCCAGGTCAAAGCCATCTGGTGTCTTTACGGGTCCGTGTGCCAGGAGCGTGCCCTCGTGGAGTTGTTTGCTTCATCATCTTTCTCCTGCCTCTGGTGTGGGTGCCTAATGCCGAAGTGGTGTCTTGGCTACATTCTCAAGGTCAGCAGTGAGACTTTTCACGGGCAATGCCCACCCAGCTACCTCTACATCGTTTCCTTTTGGGGAAGACCTTGCTTGCCTAGGGTTTGGATTTGAGAAAAAGCAAAGCTCTTACTAAATCTATAAACTCAGACATACGTGAAATGTTTGGTGTATGTTGGAAGTAATTATGAATAAGTCTCTGCTGTAATGTTTTCTTCTTCAGTCCTAACATGGATCCTCCGTTCCTTATTGATTCATATTTTAACTCTCTACTTTGAAAGCTTGGTTATCTTGTTTCCTCAACAAGAGCAGATAAGAGAAGTAATTGAAGGGATGAAAACAAAGGCTGGTTAGTGTCAAAGAGACAGTGAGAAGAGGAAGAATTTGACAAGTAGAAGAAGGACACCGTGGCTTTAAAGGACACAGAAGGAAAGACTAAAGGTAAATACTGACTCTCATAAGACAGTAGAGTTAAGGACACCCAGAGTGACTCAGGTCAACAAGAAAAGATTAACTTAATTTTACTATTTTCCATAAAAAAATACAGATAAAAAAGCAACTTTCATAAAGAGCCCTTGAAAAACAGTATTTCAAAGCCAATATTATTTTTTTATGGTTAACTCATTTTCTTTCATTCTTTTTTAAATTCTTTATTGTTGAAAGTACTACATATGTCCCCTTTTTCCACCATTGTCCTCTCCCAGTCCACCGCCACCCCCAGCAAACCCAAAAAGACCCACACCAAGACACGCCGTGATTACAATGGCAAACGGTAACAACAAAGAAAGAATTTTAAGGGCTGCAAGAGAGAGCCAATATTCTTAAAAAGAGAAATTTAACCGGTATAATCAGTGTTCCTGTGTAGGAAAAGTTATGCACTAAAGAAGTGAACTCACCAAGTATTTTCCTTAAATACTTTATGCCTTCCCAGCCGTTCTCTATCAGGAGTGGGGAATCTTCGTTCTGCCAAGGGCCATGTGGATAGTTATGACATCCCTCACGGGCCATACGACATCATCAGCTTAAAGATTAGCTGCTACATTTGGTCAGACATTGACTTAACTCACCCCTGACGCCTTGGCAGGGCCAGACCACATGATTTCAGGGGCCTTATCCGGCCCGTGGGCTAGACGTTCCCCACCCTGCAACTGGTTCATCTAGTTTTGGGTTTGGTGTTTGTTTGTGTGTTTTTACCAATACTATTGAACATTACCATGAGTCAGACTTCGGATTAGGTGTTGAGCTAGGCCAAGGTAACATATCCTGATGCTGCAGAATGAGCTCGAAATGACCAGGGCAAGTCATTAAATATTTTTTTTTAAAGATAAGCTTAGGTTGTTTGAAATGTGTATCTAATAAAAATATGGTTTAGGTATTATAGGAATATAAAAACACCTCCTATTCATATAGTGTTTACCCTTTACACGGCATCTCCCTGTGTTATTATCTGTAGCTTTGAAGCTTTAGCTGGAGAAGCAAATTAATTTTAAAAGTTTTCTCCTCCCCACCTACACTCCCAACCCTGAGCTCGGCTGTCCTGAGAGTCTTGTTATCTGACAGTGTCCAGCAGCTAATATTTTAGGTTTGGAATAGAGCTTCAAAAAGACCTCCTCTGTCACTGATAAAACTGGAGATGATAAAGCCCCACGTTCAATGTTTGATTTGCGGTAATTTTATTTAATAGCTTCTATTCATCATTGTATTCTTTATAACATCCCAGAGCTGCTTCTGCACACGCAGCGGGCTCTGCGGAGAATGTGGAAGGCGGGATGAGACAGCACACATGCCGACCGTCACCGGCCTGGACCACCACCAGCCAGGCAATGCAACAGCACCTGAATGTTTATAAAGATCGTCATTAGTCACCAAGTAATCTTGCGTGATAAATTATTCCCCGAGGGACCCTTCGAAACACATACCCCTACTATTGCGAGCGAGGCACCTGCTTTGGCAACATGAGGAAACGCCACATTGAAAAATGGATGAGAACGAGTGGGGAAGCATTTGACGGAAAACAGACCTGAGCAATAAGCCTCCTGTACTCCGAGGTACAGCCCTGCAGCCTGGCTTCTTGCTTTCCCTACACCATTGTTTAGCCATGTCTCCAGCCACATTCTGGGTTTTGGTTTTTAAATCTTTATTGTTGGAAGTATTACATAGGTCCTTCCTTTCCCCCCTTAACCTCTTCCAGCCCGCTCCCGTCCTCCCCTCTCCCCGCAGGCCCTCACCACCCCACCGTCTACACACTGTAACTTACTTATTTCTTCAGATTAACAAACCTATAAACTGCATTTTCTAATGTCTCAGCACTTTTCGTTTCTATCCAAAACAATTGATTTTACTGAAGGGCCCTGTGTCTCACTTATTCTCCTTTGCAATCTTCATATGTCTCAGACATCTTTCTGAGGCCCTAAGACCCATGTGGATGCATCTCTACAGAAAAGATGTGTTCCAGCTGGAGCCCCCTGGCAGTGAACACTGGAGAGCATGCTGCAAAGAGCAGCCACATTCACAGCCCACGAGTCAACTTCAAGACAGCAGTAACCACAGGCCACATGAGAACGGACGCCTAAAAGTCCAGGTTTAAGCTCTAGGTCTGCCACTAATAACATATGTGACTTTGGACAGTTAGTGACTTGTCTTCAGCTCTGTGCCCCAGAAATAATCCTCTGAGGCAAAATTCCTACCTCAACCAGATTCTCTAGGTCCACCTCCACCACCATCACACCACCACCACCTCCACCAACAACACCAGCAATACCTTCATCACTAATACCACCAACACCTCCACCACCACCACCACCACCACTTCCATCACTACAACCAACACCACCTCCACCAACAACACCTCCACCAACACCTCCATTACCAATACCACCAACAGCTCCACCACCAACACCACCACCAAAACAACACCTCCACTACCAACAACACTCCAACAACACCTCTACCACCAACACTCCATCACCAACAACAATAACAACAATACCTCCACCAACAACACCTCCACCAACAACACCTCCATCACCAATACTACCAACACCTCCACCACCATCACCATCACCAACACCAACACCTCCACCACCACCAACACCTCCATCACCAATACCAACAACAACACCTCCACTACCAACAACAACACTCCAGCAACACCTGTACCATCAACACTCCATCACCACCAACAATAATAATACCTCTACCACCACTAACAACACCAACAACACCTCTACCATCAGCACAACCAACACAAACAATACCTTCCACCACCACCACCAACAACAATAACAACACCTCCAGTACCAATACCAACAACACCACCTCCAACAATAACAACACCTCCACCACCACCACCACCACCACCACCACCACCAATACCTCTACCACCTCCATCATCTCCACCACCATCCCTGAGGTTTTCAGATCGTCCCCTTTCCATTTTGGGACTTTTCTGTCATGTAAAATAGAAATGTCAATGTCCCTCTTTGTATTTAGCTCACAGTATTCACGTGACACTCAGACAATATAAGACACGGCTGGGAGATGCAGAAAAGAAAGAAAATGGTTGGATAAACTACAGCTCCGTACCCTTGCACACAGGTGCTTAGGGATAAACTAGGTTGACCACGATTTGAGAGTCTCTCCTTTTCTCTGTGAGCAAAGCCTGTGTGCTGACCAACTCTTCTGGTGACGTCGACCTGATTCTGTGGGAACGGAGCCCTGGCACGCCACGTGCCTCCATATCAATCCATTTCAGTTGCGAGCACTGGATCTGTGGTGCGCTTGTATTCCAGATTTGAAACTAAAAGATAACCTTGACATTTCATGAAGTCAGTTTCATTCATTAGGCAAATTGCCACATTTGAGAACAAGCAAATAAAGCATTTTCCTTCGTCGGTGGCGTCTCTGAGCAGTGTAATCACACCGGATTGTGTCACGGATCGGCTTCAAAGACTTGTAATTGTGTGTCAGTGGGCGACGGGATGCTGAGCATTCCCCTGGGGCTCTCTGCAGCCCACCCTCAGCCTCCCTCTCCGTGGACGGACCATGATCCTGGACACACAATGAGGATCATTTGGGAGCATTGTTCTTCCAAGCCTCTTAGACCACATCCAATTTGGGGGACCTTGCTGCCCTCATCTTAAGCCGAAGTAATAATAATACACAACAAAAGTAATGAGATGTCGCCCATTGTTTGTGAGAACTATGTGACAAAGAAGCACTCTGTGTGGGGACCCCTTCCAGGAAGCTCAGATTTGTATTATTAATCCTTGTTGTAAATTGCTACCATCTATGGAAATAGCTGTGGTGCAAAATGCAGAAATATATTTCTTTTGTTAAGAAGCTAATTGATTCATTTAGAGCTTTCTATTGTTAATCCACCAAATCACAGCTACTAAATATTGCATGTTATAGCCATAGATAAAGTCATTATTAACACTGAAATTACTGTGGGGGGTTTTCAGCCCACATTCACAAATGTTTTCCTTTTAGTAATATGGCCCATGCTTTAAGAAATTTCCTTGCAATAGAATTTACAGTTTAAATTTAAAGGCAAAGCATTCCAGGAGAACAATATGACAAATCTTCTTCCACTGCATAGGAAATGTTTGTTTGTGTATATATAGGGTATCCCAAAAATGTATACACACACTTTTGAATAATTATAAAGGCACTGTTTATTAAAATATATTTCATTTTCAAAATTGAGCTATCAGCCGGTAAAGTGTGTCTACATTTCCTTGGGACACCTTGTATATATATATATATTTTTCATTTCTTATTGTATTGAAGATATTATTTTTTGGAAATCAAAAAGTATATTCCTGATAAATACTACTGACCAATTGGATCAATTATTTCCCTCCCCCAAATGATGCATATTTTCAAACTACATAAAACTGTTTGTATAATGTTGATTAAATATAGCAATAAGGCAAAGTAAAAATCCTCTCCCTTAAATATGGCCTCATATTACTGATTAAAATTAGCCTTCAAAATAATAAAACCTAAGAACTTATTACTTACTATGTGGTAATATATCCATTTATAGTAACGCATACTATGTGTATACTTCTGCTTCTTACTCCTCATAACAGCCCTAAGAGGCAAATATCATGAGTTGCCACATCTTAGAAAAGATAACAAGAGGAGAAGTCCCATACCTTCCCCAAGGTATAGTGACTTATCTCATGTCATCTTGGATTTGAACCCTGAAGTTCTGAGGTTCTGGTCCCTGAGTCCTAAATCATGATTGTATACGACCTCTCTTGAAATACAATAACCTTAATATTCGTCAAAGTCAATGAACTGAGTGCACAATTAATTAAAGAGATTTTCAGCTTCTTCAAGTCTCCTGAGTTTCAATATAGTGATAGCAATTTTCAGCTGAGATTTTTATTGTGGTCTATGAGACATGTAGACACGCTGTATTTCTCTACAACTTGCATCCTACTGACTTTTGGAAGGGATTAGAGTGCCGTGAGGAAGAGACGTTGTCTTTCTATGGTTTGGGTGTTCATTCCATGGTCTTGGCTTTGGTTCTGCCAGGGAAATGGGGGCCTGTATAAGTGGCACAAAACAGATCGGGAGGGCCAAGCTGGACAGTTCCTCAGCCACGTGTTCTTGAAGCACCCATTTCTCCTCTAGATTTAGTTCCCACATCTGGGTGAAAGGGACTCGACCTGAAACGCCGCTGTCTGAAATGTCACATCGGAATCACCCATGTCAGGAGGAGTAGAAATCTGGATATTTCCCCTCCATTTCACCATTTCTCTTACAAAAATAAGTCAAGTGAGAGCTGAAAACATGCTTTTTTTATGTCACATATGCAAACCCCTAGGGATGTCATTTTCTGCTTCTAAAAAGTAAATAAAGCATATTTATACTCCCTCATTTACTCCTTTCTATATATTCATCCCCCTTTTTTTCAGAAATCACATCTTCATTTTTATGCTCAATTTCTGACTCTTTTGCAAAAAGTATACCTTTCATCTCTTAAAGTCATCACAAACTTCTATACCAACATTTAGAGCAACTTTGGACTTGCAAATTAGAATGCAAAATAATTGGTGTTAGGTGGTGGTAAAAGGGAAATTCCTATTACAGCATCTGCAAATTACCGGTGCAAGTCATTTCTAACTTCTCCCGCAGTGCTTTTGAGAAACTTCGCTTGTTTTCCTCAGAGAAGAAAAATGCCTCATGAAAGGCCTAATAACACATTTAAATTACTGAGGATAATTTAAAATTTTAAGTTTTATGGAATTTGGATGATTACTAGGATCCCAGCAAGGAGCATAATGGACATAATTTTTCTAACAATTGAGAATCACTCTGCACATGATACCCTTGCATTGATTTGAACCTAGCATTTAAACACGGTACTTAACCCAAGCCACCAATCAGAGAGTTTTGTGTTTTGTTTTGTTTTTGGGGTGGGGGGGCAAAATACAATTAGCTTGATAGAACTTTAGGTAGCCCATATTGTCCTGTAAAGTCAAATTAGTTGGAATGTACATTTATTTAAGACATCAAGTCAGAATTTCTGCATATGTTCATGAAAAATACTCTGAAAGCTAATAGACAGAGCTGTAGGTGAAAGGTACAGAAACACATGTGTCTGAGTGTGCATGTGTGTCTGCTTCTCTCTCCTTTGTACCCACCTTCTGGGCCCAGAGGCAGGCTCTCCCTGCCTCCCCCAGCCCCGTTGCTAGAGCCCACATTTACATGTGTAATGGGACCACTGCTTAGCCTCGCTGGCTCTTCAAAGGTTGCGCCGTGCACGCCACGCCGGCGACAGGGCCATTATCTTTTCATTCTAATCTTCCTTGTCAATGTCACATCTCAAGAGCAGGACAGGGATTAGCAGTGCCCGGGCTTAATCAGTTTATAAAAGTCTCCGGAGAAAGCCACCCTCCCTTCCATACAGCGCAGATGTTTTGTTTTCACTTGAGTAGGCCATCGATTTGGCCCCCAGCGTCTCAAAAGGAAGATGCTCTGACCACGTGTGCCTGAGGGAAGGACGGCAGGGCACGGGCCAGGTCACCTAGCACCGCCGCACGCAGGACCCAGCGCCGATGCCACCAGCGGGGAGCAGGCCGGGACAGGCACCTGCAGACATCACTCCTCTCCGGGCCAGCCGGCGCAGGGTGGGCCAGGGCACTGCCATGCCCCGCGCAGCAGGCCTCTCTGCTGGCACTCACGTGTTAGGGCTATTCCTATACACAGCCGCTGTGCACGGCCAAGATTACCAGGAAGCACTGGGAGAGAAGTCAAGTTCAAGTCCTTTGTTTGCGCAGGTGAATGAGCAGTGTGTCTGGGGTTCAGGAGTCGCCACCTTCCCGCCCAGCACCAGGGGGCCTGCCCGAGGTCCCTGGAAAGGGGTGGAGGTGGGGAAGGGGCCTGTCTGGGCGAGGGCTGCGGTGCTTCTGCTCAGAGCTGCTGCCGGCTCTCCTGGGGGACTCTGCCCTTCACCCCCAGCACCTCCACAGGCCCTTCACCCCGGCACCTCCGCAGGCCCTTCACCCCGGCACCTCCGCAGGCCCTTCACCCCGGCACCTCCGCAGGCCCTTCACCCCGGCACCTCCGCAGGCCCTTCACCCCGGCACCTCCGCAGGCCCTTCATCCCGGCACCTCCGCAGCTCCGTTCGGCTGGGGCTGCCCGGCAGTTTGCATGACATTTTCCCAGTTTACCTGTGGCCCTGCTCAGTTTATCACCGTGCATTTTGGTGCATTTCTTAGCACAAATAGCTCAAGGTTTTAATTTTCCATGTAAGGTTTCCTAAAACTGCTATTCCCCATTATCAAGAGAAAAAATAATAATAATGATGCTGGTTGTTTGCTTCAGTCTTGAGGCGACCAGAGGTGCTCAGCGCACTACAACTCTATTTGCTAGTTGAAATTCATTAGTACACATTTTACCCAATTTTATTGGGGGCAGGGTTTTGACTTAAAGTATCACCCAGCCTAATCTATCACCGTAAGAATGAGAACCTGCTTTCAGTGGACAGCGTTTATTAGGCAGTGTGCTGTGTGCCATCGGCTAGATGCATGCATTGCTGCGATTTGTGTATAATGTTTTCACAAATTGAGATGAAGCGTTTCATGGCAGAGATTGTTACTTTTGTCTTGTGGCTATGGGAGCATGTGGGTCCTTTGTCGTTCCTGGTTGCTTCGAATGTGAGCGTCATGATGAGATGGCAAACCCCCTCTTCACCAGGGAACTCAGTGACAGGTTAGCCAGGCCCTCTCATCCACACAGCATGTTCTGTGACAACTAAACCAGCATCACAGCATCAGGTAGAAAATCCCCAAAGGACCATGACTGCAGGCCCATGCTTGGTCCAGGGGAAGGGGATTCACAGCAGAGGGGTCATGAAAGAGTAAACTATATTCAACGACACCTCTCTCAGTCATGGGTTCCAGAAACACACCGTGAAAGTGGAGTTTTCTTGTATATAAACTGCAGAAGGCCCTCATTGTAACTGGTCTCTAGCAAGAAGCTCAGCATTTGCACACGGCTTCGCCTTTCCCCAGGTGAAACCGGAGCGTTGCACACGCATGTGAGAGTTAAGGTATTCTGAAAATGTGGACGAGTCAGACACATTTGTATTTCGGATCAACAGTGGGCACGCGGGTCACCATGGAGATCAATAATCCTCCTAATCCTTCTTACAATCCATTCTCAACGCCAAGATGTAATCACTGCATAATGAGAGCTCCACGTCCCCTGATGAAAGCCCAGGGCCCAGGATGAATAATTCTAAGGCGTCCCCCTTAAACTGTCCTTTACAGATAATTAGGTTCATGAGATTAAGGATGTACTCCGAGGATTAGCCAACAGCCCCGCCTCAGGACACTGGGCCACGGGAAGAAGCCTTTCGGGCCATATGGTTACCGGCAGCTCCGTCCTTGTCTGCCGCAGCCTGCTGCCAGGCCCCCTGGTGAAAGCTGGCTCCAGAGGAGTCCAACCCCAGGAAATCCCCTGAAGACACTCCCAAGATGACAAGGACACACGGCCCGACCGCACTTCTCACTGTCACATGACTCTGTCCCCATTGGTGCTCCTCGGACCGTAACTCCAGTGCTCTTCCTGTCACGCCACAACCACGCATGGCGTCAATGCTAAGCACGGCCACTCTGAGCTCAGTGAAGTTCCGGTGGCCCAGGGCCGGCACAGAGGGGACCCTGTTCAAGCCTGTCAAGTTTCATGTTTGTGTCAACTACTGCACCGTGTCCTCCACATGAGTTAAAGTCAGGTTACACAGCTCTCAGTGAGGATGCATTCAGTAAGTCATAGCTCCTGCTTTTATTATTATACTTCTTTTTTTAAAAATATATTTTATTGATTTTTTTTACAGAGGGAAAGAGAGGGATAGAGAGTTAGAAACATCGATGAGAGAGAAACATCGATCAGCTGCCTGCTGCACACCCCCTACTGGGGATGTGCCCGCAACCAAGGTACATGCCCTTGACCAGAATTGAACCTGGGACCCTTCAGTCTGCAGGCCGACACAATATCCACTGAGCCAAACCCCGGTTAGGGCATTATTATACTTCTTGAGGTTGGATTTGCATCTGAAAAGGAAGCAAAATCTCCCATCCAAGTACTAACCAGGCCCGACTCTGCTTAGCTTCCAAGACCAGCCCAGATCAGGCGCGTTCAGGGTGGCATGGCCATAGACAAGGAAGCACAATCTCAACGACACTCCGAATGCCTGGACTTCTGGGATTTCAAAGATTAACTATCAACTACAACAATAATAGCCCAGAGGTGGCCATGCCAACCTTCTAATTTGCCAAGTATTATGTTTAGATTGTCTTCTATCATTTCAACGAAATAAGACTGTATAACTTAAATGTTAACACTTCATTTGGGACCAGAATTCTCTCAGGATAAAGGCTAGTCCTTTGAATTGAATAAATTAGTAATCTTAATGGAAATGATCATTAGAAGCAGCTTCATGTGTGTGAAGGGGGTTGAACATCACAGGTACTAACTGTTTTCTGGTGGTGTTTCTTGATTGGAATAATGCTTATCACATTACATACACGTTATGCCAATCAAGAAATATTTGCTATATGATATTGGCCATATTTTAATTGTGAAGATTGAAAATTTGCTATTATTAAATGTATCATAGGTTATTTTGTGGCCCGATTATTTTTAACATGGTTCCTTTAAGATCATACTCTCAGGTAGATAATCAGAGTGAGATGCTTACTTATTTTAATTGATGAGATCCTTCTTTTTTTATTCAAAAGCAAAACTATTATGATAGTTTGCATGTACACATCTATCAATCAATCGATTGATCTATCTACCTATCCATCCATCTATACATTTATCCATTCATCCATATATTTTATCCATATACTCACTGACTCAGTAAAAAATACTTTAACTGTTTTACCAGCAATCTTTATAAAATACTAGAGGCCCTGTGCATGGATTCATGCACTGGTGGGGTCCCTCGGCCTGTCCTGCAAGGATCAGGCCAAAACCAGCTCTCTGATATCCCCTGAGGGGTCCCAGATTGTGATAGGGCAGTTCTTTGGTGACACACCCCAGAATCGGGCTCCCTCCTCTCTGGTTCCAGATGCGTCACCTGAGAACTGCAGCTGCCAAGTCACCGCAGCTTGGCAGCTCCTGTATTGAGCGTCTGCCCCCCTGGTGGTCATTACACATCATAGCTACTAGTCAGACGGTCGGGCGGTCACTTAGGCTTTTATATATATAGATTTTCTCTTCTCATGCTGAAAACTGCAGAAACATGCGACATCGCCTTCTCGTTGGTTCGCAATTTCATTTACACATAATCGTAGCTGGGTGTGGCAATGGGGATGCCACAATGTAAACATAATGTTACAAGAATTTAGAATTTGAAAGCCAAAACTTACATTCGAACTTCACACTGCAAGTGTGTATATCTTACCATTCTAGGGTGCTTCAGGATTTCAGGACTTCTAGGGGTAAGGGGGGGAGGGAGAGGTGGGGCATGACCAGGCCAGCAGAGAAGGGTGTCAGTGTAGCTGCACTGAATGGATGGCATGGGAGTGACCTGCATTTCAATTTCCTGGAAAAATCTGGGACAGAGATCAGGCTGCAGGAAGTTATGGGGGGTGCCTATAGGAGCAATGCCTATGAGAAAGTGAATAAAATAGGGGTGAACAAAGGGATGTGTTGAACTTTAGAGCAGTTCCAACAAAGGTGGTGGCAGATCCCAAAAGCAACTCTGAAGCTGGGATGACCCTTTGGAATTGTCCAGACTGAGGCAAGTTGGCCAGGCTTTCAGCCCCACATGGACCCCATATTAAATACAAGCCGCGTGGGGAAGGGACCTATCACCATGGAAGGTGGCTCTCGTTAACTGAGGGTAATTCTCAGCAAGAGACACAGCTTCTCAGAGCAGCCTGTGCAGGGGAAAGAGAGGGAACATGTCTTCTCCCATCTTATACAGGCCCATCCCCCAGCACAGGATGCCTCTGCGCTCCTGAGCAAAGATGCACAGGCACATGCGTCTGCCCTTGAACCCAGGAATGCCACTTCCAGCCTTTTACCTAAAGACACTCTCAAATGCAAGAATAAACAAAGTCAGGTAGATGCAGAGTTACCTACTCTGCCTTTGCTTATGATTGCAAAAGACTGAAAATGACCCAATTTTCCATCTGTGGGTCATAGTAAATAAATCAGAGTAAGGCCATATTATGAACTACTGTCCATCCATTAAAAAAGAGTGATACTATCTTATAGACCACATAAAATAAGCTTCAGGGTATACTGTTAAGTGGAAAGAACAAATACAAGAAACAGGATGTATACAGCTAAGAAAAATGTGTTTTCTTGGTAGCAAAGAGCTAAGGTACCAAATATGATTTGGATCCTACCATTGAGATGTATTCCCCAAGACTTTTGTTCTGAGCCAATGATACGAAGAATAAGAAAAAAAACAACACCTTGTGAAACATGAATATAGCCTGACACATCCTAGGAAGAACGAAAAGATACAACGGTCCATTTGCCGTGTGAATCAGAGGTACTGAAACTCTGGGGTTGACACTCTTGTATGTGGCTTCATAAATGCTGCTAGCTCTCACTCATAAGCCAGTTCTAGATAGGGTGTGGCTTTCAGAGCACCCCTGGAATTTCAACCAAGAGTGGGCTATGTTTACGAGTTATTCATACCTTTAGCACTGACCCTTCCCTTGGAGCTACCTAACTAGATTATATTGTCTGTGACTAGTCATGTTGAATATGCCACCACCCTCGTTTGAAAAATGTATTTTTGAAAGTACACATAAAGATGTTTCTTTGCATGTACATAAAAGATCTCTTAAGGATACACAGAACTGATAACATTGGTTGAGTCTGGGAAGAGAAATTGGAAATCTTGAAAACAGGGATAGAAGAGATAATTCATGATAATCTCTTAAATATTGAACCATATGAAAATATCATCTTTTCTAAAAGCAATCAATACAAATTCTGCAAATGTGAAATGAACATAAATATGTACTTCTTACAAAACCTTGGTTTGAAAATGAAAACAATCAATCAGTGTGTTTGTTGAATTCTTACTACAAGCCAGAAACTGCACAAAAAGTGAACAGAGAACAAGACCGTTAAGTTTTCTGATTCTCTGAAGGCAGGAGGAATGTAGATAAGAGAATGAGCACATAATTAACACTTACACAAACATCCTTAATGCCACTGGCACAAAAGAGCAAGATCATCCTCATTACAGTGATTAAGCTATTATTATTCATTACCAATATCTTATACAGTATATATGCATGTGTATGTGTGTATGTATTTATATACAACTAGGGGCCCAGGTGCACGAAATTCATGCACTGGGGTTGGGGGTCCCTCAGGCCCAACCTGCCCCCTCTCACATACTGGGTGCCCTCAGGGGGATGTCCTACTGATGGCTTAGGCCCGCTCCCCACAGCTCCTTTGTGGGAGGCAACCGGGCTGATCAGGGGAAGGCACCAGCCCCATCACCCTGCTGCTGCAGCCACTGCCAGTCACCACAGCCACCAAGGTGTTTTCATCAACACGGACTCCAGTCCCTTCACCAAGAAAAAATGACAACTTTCTTTAGGCATTTTCAAGATGTGTCTTTCATAGGATATGCATTTTTTTTTAATCCTCACCTGAGGGTATGTTCCCATTGATTTTTAGAGAGTGTGGAAGAGAGAGGGAGAGAGAGAGAGAAACATCAATGTGAGAGGGACACTTTGACTGGTTGCCTCCTGTATGAGCCCTGAACATGGGCGCCAGGCTGGGGGGCATGCAGGGACCCCTGGGCCGCACGCAGCGGTGGCCGCCGGGGGTCTCCACACACCCCAGAGGCCAGCAGCCAGTCCCCCATCGTGTGCGCCAGGCTGGGGGCATGGACCCAAACTGCCTCTTGGTGCTGGAGCATTCCCAAGCGGCTGGGGGCACTATGGTGACACAGGATGTTCCTGCCCCGCCCCGCCCCCAGCCCCTTGGCGCCTGCACCTATAGGCTCAAAGTGGCCAGGGGGCATTCTGGGACCCCTGCCACTCAGGACCTAAGCAAGGGGCCTACAGGCTTGGACTGGCCTGGGTCCTGAGGATGTTTGCGGGACCCAGCCCCTTGGCGCCTGCACCCTTAGGCTCCAAGTGGCCAGGGGGCGTTCTGGGCCCCTGCCACTCAGGACCTAAGCGCGGGCCTACAGGCTCTGATCGGCCTGGGTCCGGAGGATGTTTACTGGACCCAGGCCGCTCAGCGCCTGCATATGCAAATTAACTGCCATCTTGTTCGCTCTGATTGGCTGTGGGCATAGTGGAGGTGCAGTCAATTTGCATGTTTGTCTATTATTAGGTTAGATAATTATACCTATTGAATGAGCAATATTTTGATTATCTTAAGATGCTAATAAAGCTTTCAAATATGTTCCATTCATAAGTAAAAATAAGGTTGATCAAAAGTCTGAAGAAATACTTTAATAAATTTTTTTCTCCTATCAAGTGGTGCCCAAGTAGATGACTTAATGGTCACTAGCCAGTGAGATGTTGGTCACGCTTTTAAGTCTTTCGAATTGTCTCATTATCTAGGAAACAGAGTATCCTTGCCCTTTAAAAATTATAAATGTTTTTGTTAATAATTCAAAGTGTCAAAGATAATCATGGAAAACCCATTAAGTCATTTGAAGATGGTACATTAAAAAAGGCCCCCTGAGTAGCTGTTCTATTTAAGCTGCCTCTAGTTGACTAATCAAAACTGAAAAGGTTTTTTGTTTGTTTACTCTCTCTCCTCAGAGCTAGGAAGCTGAGTAAACATCTGATTTCTTACATGTTATAGAACTTTAGAAAATAATGGCATGTTCATAACAAGAACCATGTTCAAATATGTACAGAAGTCTCATTATTTTGTAGACCTTAGGACCATAACATCTAGTAGAAAGAGACAGTTCATGTGGGGTTCAGAGCCGGGGCTTCCGACTTCCTGAAATGAGTGGTCGTTGGGCCATTTGCTCGGTGGTTCTCAGCAAGTGAGTCTCCCTTCATCTCTGTTTCTCCACCTCCACCGCGAGGAGGACAACAGGACCTGTCCTGGGATGCTGGGATATGGTTACAAGGAATAATCTATGGAAAGCACTTACCCTGGTGCTGGGCATAGGCATTGGTATGTTAGCTGTTTCGGAAATAACTGATAATTGAAGAACTTGTAAAATTATGTCTGCCTAGCAACTCGCTTCTCCCTAATTTTCAGTGTACACCAAAGAAGGCATGTAAAAGTTTCAACTCCCTAAAACATTGGTAAAAATGGCATGTGCCTGATATACCTGGGAGACTTTCCCATGAATAGCAGACATATAGATGTGAGTTGAGGATCTCGGTTTGTGGCTGATTCATGTTCATTTCTGTACGTCTTCATCTGAAACGAAGGAGAAGCAGACCTATGGCCCTTAAAGAAGGTTGGCTTCATTCCTGACTCAGCAAAGTAGAAAGAAGTTGCTCGTTAACCATCCTGGATCTGTTTTTGGAAGTTTCTCGAAATAAATTCAGTCACATCAGCACACTGGAATGCCAGGGAACAGAGTATGGGGAACGGGGAAACAAAAGGGGTCCCATCGGTGTTCCAAATTAAATTTGGGGAGATATTGCTCTAATAATTCAATAATATTGGTCCAGAAATATCAAGGGAAATCATTGTGGAAGTACTCATTGAGGATTACCGTTACATACACGTTGTCTGGGACAATCTTAACAAATGCTAGTTAACAATCAAAACGAGGCCTGTAGTTTGAAGACATTAAAGATCTATTCTCAAAAGATGATTAGTCAGAAGGTCCTGAGTTAAGCTAATGAGCCCTTGACTCTTGTAAGCATTCATTCTCATAAGATGTCCACTCTAATTAGCATATTACCCTTTTACTAGTATAGATTTTTATAATGAGCACATGTCCTTCAACAGAACAAAAAGGAAACAAAAATACAGAAAGAATACAAAAATTTGATCTTAAAAATAGTGACCTAATTCAAAAAGAAGACAAAATAAAAAAGAAGAAAACTCAAATGTATAAGTTGGGGTAGAATTCAAGAAAGGAAACAAAAGAATTCTGTATATGAACATGGCGCCTGGTACTGTGTGAAGAAATTAGTAAGTGGAATAGTGTCGCTCAGAAAACAAGAGCCACCATAGCAACAGCCCCGGGAGCAGCAGGGCCAGGGATCTGTTCATATCAGGACACTCAGCCCTGGCGAAGCACGACAAGACGTGGCGTGAGACAGGAGGCGCCCACGGGGCCTTGCAGCAAATCAGAAAAATGAAGCCAGAGAAAACTAGCTCAGCCAGGGAGGACGGCCAGCCCTCGCCGTGGGACTGGGGATGCTGGTGGAGGGACAGGGGTGCATATTCGCTATCTTCAACCTTCTGTCACCTGACACGCTGTCGAGTGCACTGACGTTCTGCTTAAGGAAAGCTTCAACACCAATGCTGTGAAAGAGCTCTGGCCAAATATGAGCTAAATATTTTTTAATATATTTTTTATTGATTTTTTACAAAGAGGAAGGGAGAGGGAGAGAGAGTTAGAAACATCGATGAGAGAGAAACATCAATCAGCTGCCTCCTGCACACCCCCTACTGGGGATGTGGCCGCAACCAAGGTACATGCCCTTGGCCGAATCGAACCTGGGACCCTTGAGTCCACAGGCCGATGCTCTATCCACTGAGCCAAACCGGTTTGGGCTGTGAGCTAAAATTTGATAGCAAAATTATAAATCCAATCCCACAGAGATACTATGTTGTCATCGACACCAATGCATGCACAGATGGGGAATATTCCAGAAGTGCGCTGAATGCGTTCATCCTTATTTTAACATCTTGTTTCATATTAACTAGTATTATATGAATAATATTAGTATTATAATGCCGAATTTAAAAAGCAATCATTGGCAGAGCGCAACACATGGCCAATCTCTCCAAACCCCATTGTAAAGTTCTAGCTGACTTGAGGGTGGTTGCCATTTTAAGGTAATATCTCTAACGGAATATTATGTTGATAACTCCAAGAGTCAAACAGGAATAATCCTGTTTCATCAAAATACCAATATTTATGAGTTTTTCCTAAAATTATTACAATAATATTGTGTTAACTTAGACTTTATTCTTTTAGATATATTTATTAAAGTACTTTCCCATAGAGCCCAGGCCCAGTGGCTCAGCTGGCTGGAGCATCATGTCCCATACACCAAAAAAGGTTGTGGGTTCAATCCCAGGCCAGGGCACATACTAACTGATATTTCTCTCTCACATCGATATTTCTCTGCCTGTCTACATTTCTCTCTCTAAAATCAATAAAAACATGTACTCGGGTAAAGATTTTATATGTGTGTGTGTGTGTGTGTGTGTGTGTGTGTGTGTGTGTGCGCGCCTAGATTTGTGCGCAGGGCTACTAATATTAACTAACAAGTCAGTTAATTATTATGAAAAAGCAAACCATTTTTTCTCCCCAAAATGTATTTTATAATTCCAGTCTACTAGATTACACATATAAGTGAAATCAAGTGATATTTGTTTTTCTCTGTCTGACTTATTTGGCTTATTAATCTAAGGCAGTGATCAGCAAACTCATTAGTCAACAGAGCCAAATATCAACAGTACAACAATTGAAATTTCTTTTGAGAGCCAAAGTTTTCCAACTTAAACTTCTTCTAACGCCACTTCTTCAAAATAGACTTGCCCAAGCCGTGGTATTTTGTGGAAGAGCCACACTCAAGGGGCCAAAGAGCCGCATGTGGCTCGCGAGCCGCAGTTTGCCGACCACGGATCTAAGGAACACAATAAACTGATGAATAAAATAGAACCACAGGCAGGGAGACGTGGAACAGACTGATGACGCTCAGAGGGAAGCGGGGAGTAACCAAAGAACGTATAAGCATACGTGCCTAGCCCATGAACACCCACAACAGGTGGTGAAGGCCTGGGGCGAGGTGGGGTGGGAGGGGAGAGGGGGAGGAGAGAAGGGGGGACATCTGTAGTGCTCTCAACAATAAAGCATTTTTAAAAAAATTCTAGTCTAAACATGTAAGTTTTGTAAATGAAATAAATTTACATTTTATATGGAGGACACTTTCGAGGAGATTTTATTAAAGCAGACCACTGCTTCAAATGGCGCCCACAATTCATCCACAGCTGTCACTCCTCCCAGGATAGACCAGAGGTATCCCCGGACAACCCCATCCGTGGAAAACGAAGCAATGTCTTCGCCTGGCTTATTAAATGAATTATCAGGTTGTATTACCACCACTTCATATCAGACTAGTCTGTTACAAAACACAAGCAAATAAAAAACACTTTTCCTTTGTGCCAAGAAGCCAATTTTAAAGGCAAAGAGGCGAGTTACCCAGTGGATTTTGTTTAATCAACCAGCTCCTGGAACTAGACCCCCTCTGGTCACCAGGGAAGGTGCCGGTACACGCAGCCCCCCATGGGTCGGGCCTGGGACCCATCGCAGCCCACGGGGCTCACTGCTGAGATGCCCGGCGATCCCACCTTCTGTGCTTGTCCTTCCTGTGACCTTGCAGCCCGGCCGGCTGCGGGAGGCCCAGGGGAAATGCTGCGCAGCTTCCCTGCAGAACACAGGCCCGCGCCTCCGGGGCTGCGGCCGGGAAGAAAGGGAGAGCTGCCTGGAGCCCAGGGGTCTCGGTCTCCTCTCCAGCCGCAGGGGGGTGACTCCATGCCGGAGCACGTGTGCATGAGGCCTGCAGAGGCTCAGCCCCAGGGCTGCCCTTTCTCAGATGGGGGCCGCAGTGCCGCACGTGCCATGTCTGCACGTGCTAATTGCGGTGCCGGGGGCCCTGACATTCGCTGGGGGCATGCCGCATCGCGGGCAGCCCCCCGGGTCAGAACAGCACGCCCTGCCGTGGCCACTTTCTTAAAAGCACATTTGCGCTGACACCCACGCGCGTCCTGTGCCCACTGGCCCGGCTGAGCTCACTGGTCCTACAATTATTTTGTCACCGCGACGCTTGAAGGCTGATCTGTGAAAGGCTTTGGGGGGGTGTTTCCCCCCCCTTTTCATGTTGATGGCTCTGGCTGGCAGCACCTACAAGATTAGTGGCAGATATTCTAATTTCCATGTATATCCTGCCAAATTTCAAGAGGAAAGTGGCAGGCCAGGCACAGCAGGCCAGAACTCGCTATAGGCAGCGTGATGGAGGGCGCTATGCGCTTTCTTGTTATACCTACTTATCTAAAAAGGAGATGGGGGAAAAGAAAGAGAGGGGGGTGGGTAATAGCATTTTAAATGTGGTATTTTAATATATTAGCAAGAAGGCCAATATCCACCCACTGTATCCAGAAAATACCACTTGTGCAAAAATACCAAACAACCATGCCAAAGTGATGTAAAACAGAATCCTTTTTCCTTTTCTTTAAGCTACTAAATAGGCTCATTACACCAAAAACATCTACAACTTGCCCTGTCTTTAGGATGAGATCACTGGTCTATGTGAGTAACCTCAGAAATGATTTCTTCTTCAATACTAGAAATCAGGCATCACGGTCCATACTAAAGTGAATCTGGGAACATGTTAATCCCTCCTTATGCGACTGTCCCCGCGCTTCCATACGGACACTGCTGGGCCTGAGCAGGCGCCCAGTAATCCCGCAGGAGTGCCCATCAGCATATTAACTCCGCAGAGGGCAGGGACCAACCCTCTCCACTCGCCCAGCGGCTGATGGGGTTCCTGCAACCTCTTCAGCCTTTCACATGTGTGTCTGTGTCCCCTTCCCGCTTACCTGGAGACAAATGCCTCTTTCAGTCAAATCTTAGGGCATCCGACGTCCTACGTCCTGCAAACGTCAGTGTTCATGGACATGGGGATTCCCTGTGCTCACTGACACACATCCCTTTGTCCCGAAGTTGACTGCGGTGTCTGCTGAAGTATGAATCTCCTGGCGAAAGCAAGCTGCCTCTGGCCGCCAGCCAGGCGTGGCTAGATCATCTTTAGGGCATCCCGAGCCGCCAGTAGTCTTCCTGAGAAGAAATACACGAATGTGAGGCTGTCGTCGTAATTAAGGGGGACATGCCACCAAGTTTGAATCAGCAGGAAATCAATGATAAATGATTTTTCTATTTGCATAACTTTTGAGTTTGGTTATAATGTTCCATAGACGGTAACTTTGATTTCTATAGAAAGTAATTTTCAGAAGTGTTCCTAAAAACCCCGACTTCTCCTTGAAAATATTCACATCGGTTACTTTGCAAATTAAATAGCAATTTTTTAATTTTAAAAATGCCTTTACAAGAAGAGTCATAAGAAGATTACTTTAATTCAGTGATTCTTAATTGAGGTTTTAGAGAAAACATCAAAGAATATTCCCAGAATGACAAATAATATATCGAGAAGAAGGAGGTCTTCCTAGGGTATTACGGCATTATAATGTGCTAAATATAGAGAGAGCTAGATAGCTAGACAGGTAGCTCAATATAGAGATAGAGGAAGGTAGAGAGAGAGAGAAAGAGAGAGAGAGAGAGACAGAGAGATATAGAGAGAGAGAGATAGATAGAGAGATAGATAGAGAGATAGATATAGCTATAGGTATATGATATACAGATACAGATAGTTTCTATAATACCAACTAAGTAAGAAAACTCCATACTTGGATGAAGGGAGCTGTGTAAAACTTTTGGGAACACTGTCTAAAAGAACAAAGTGAGAAACTCAGATTCATGAAGTCTATGCATATTTGACAAAAGAAATCCCTTTAAACAGTAACTTTGCTTTCAATCCTACATTTTCCCTGTGCTTGTAAAAAGGAATTGATCTATGAGAACTGGGCTACCTACGTACACTGTGTTTAAGTATCATAGCTGTTGTCTTTGTGAGGAACAACAGTGGATGGGAATTTCCTGGAATTAGAAAGAAAACTATCACCTGTGTCCTCTCTTCCTATTCTCTCCGGTACAGGGATTTTGTCCTAACTCTCCTCAGCCAGAGCTATGCTCCTTGATTTTTCTGTTTTATTTTCTTTCCTCCAAAGAACAAGTAGGAAAATGAGCTGCTGTTGATTAGGATCAAGGGCGAAAAGGCTTAAATAAAAACACAGGTTATACTTTTTTAAGCAACAAATTCTTGACTATCCTCTTCTTTACTGCAGGCAATGCACCTGCCAATCCACTTTTTCTTTTCCATCCAACAAAGAAAACATTGCAAACAAGAATTTGCATCCCCAACACACATAACTCCATCTAACCCTCTCTGCACATTCATACTACCATTCTTGGACAAGGGGGTGAAAAGCTGACCTGACAGTACTGTGTCTAAACTTGAGATAAATGAGGAAGAAGCTTCTAGAAATATGAGCATTTCTCTCCTCCCACAATTTCCCAAAGTCACTGCAGCACAGGAAACCTCAATACACACTGTGACTTGATGTTGCTTCAAAATATACCAGAATGCTTTGATTTTTTTCCATATTATTATCTGGGAGAGTTTTAGTTCTGAGATAGCACTCATTTCTAAGACCGTGTTAAGGCATAGGACTGTGTTTTAAATGCAAATAACAATAATCCTGAGTGAATACTAGCAAAATCGTAGTCAATCAAGACAACCTGACTGTTGCTGCAGAACGGGGGCCAGAAACGGATCCTGCATCAGTAGCTGTGCCGTACCCAGAGCCACCTCGTGAGGAAGAGTGTAGGCAGCTGCCCTGGCATACCGCTTTTTCCTCTTCCCATTTAGTCACCAGACAACGCGTACGCAGCGATGTGACTAGGTGATCGCTCTTCCAGAATCGGCCAGCGTCGGCTATAATTACGTTGTAATAGAAATGGCCGGGAAGACTTGGCACGAGTCAGTCAGTGACCCCGATTTGTTTTTCCAGGTCACGGAGACCCATCCTTGAACCTCATCAAGAACTCCAAGTTAATAGCTCCTGTCAGGCGCTCAGAGTCCTCTGCTTGTCACACTCAGGCTGTCAGAACACCGGCCCCCAAACATTAAAGCCAATTGGACAACATTTTTATTTCCCATCTTTAAGTTATTTCACACACATAAAAACCATCGTGTACGACACGAGACAAAGAGGAAAGAGACAGAGGCGGGAGGGGTAGCCACGCTCCGCGTGAGCCTCGGGGGATGCGGGCACAGGTACCGCGGCCACGTCCCCGTGCCCCCAGAGCAGGCGCAGCACTCACGGTGGCATCTGCTCAGGAATGCGCAGCCTCTCAGCGACCGGGCAGCCTTTCCCACGTCATTACAGTTGGAGCCGAGAGGACATTCAAGCACTGGCCCACAGGGCAGCGGCCCACGCCACCCTTGCCGGGAAAGCATGTGATCGAACCGGAGGCCCGGTCGGCCGTGTCAACAATCCCGTGTCAAAGCACATGGGAGCGGATGAAAACAAGCCCCCGCTGGCTTATCAACCTGAGACAAATAAACGTTCCAGCTGGGCACACGGTTTTAAATGGGAATCTGATGGAGACCCTGCTTCCCAGAACAAGTTCACCCCAGCATTTGCAACCTGCCGTAGTCTGGGCCAGCTCCCTGTGAGAGCTGCAGGAGACAAAGACGTGGCTTGGGGCGGCGAGGCAGGGCAAGAGGAGGCCGTGAACCTCAAGGGGCAGCTCCGTCCTGAAGCCGGGTAATTGCATTTGCCCCTTCGGAAGGGGCCTCCTCAGCCCAGGCCCACACCCCTCTGGGACCGCCAAAAGCCAAGCTCGGGGAATTGTGTGACCTCCTTGACCCGATGACTCCAGGGCGAGGATGCCTCTGTTATGCGTTTGGGAGGGACAGCCGCTGGGGAAATTCACTCCCATCCACTGCTGACCTCCCATGCATTCTGCCAGCCGCTGCTCAGGCCCCTGTTCTGGGCAGAATGTGACACTAGGGATTTCAGGAAAGCTCCGCCAGCTCCTGCTCAGGATGCTGAGGTAGCCAGAAGAAGCAACAGCAAACTTGAGATTGGATCTAGCTGGCAGTGTGTCAGGGGAGTGTTTAACACCCTCTCTCGTCCTAGCCGGTTTGGCTCAGTGGATAGACCTTCAGCCTGCAGACTGAAGGGTCCCAGGTTTGATTCCCATCAAGGGCACATGCCCGGGGTTGCAAGCTTGATCCCCAGTAGGGGGCGTGCAGGAGGCAGCCAATAAATGATTCTCGTTCATCATTGATGTTTCTCTCTCTCCCCCTCTCCCTTTCTCTCTGAAATCAATATAAATATACACTGAGTGGCCAGATTATTATGATCTCTGAAAGCATAATAATCTGGCCTCTCAGTGTATATCCTATGTAATAAAAGGCTAATATGCAAATTGTCCCTTTGACCAGGAGTTCGACCAGCAGGCAGGCCGGCCAACCACCCATGTCCCCTCCCCCTGGCCAGGCTGGCCGGACCCCACCCATGCACAAATTCATGCACCTGGCCTCTAATATTTATTATCAACCTGAGATAAATAAATATACTGAGTGGCCAGATTATTATGCGTTCAGAGATCATAATAATCTGGCCACTCAGTGTATATTTTTAAAGCCTCTCTCAGGGGAGTTTGGCGGGGGGTGAGCCTGATCTTTTGGTGGTTCTGCCGGTTTCAAGCTACCAACATGATGACATCCCTGGGCGCTAGGGACTGAGGCACAGGTGACTGCCTCTCTCAGGCCAGCTGCACCGAGTGTGGCCCCTGCAGGTCAGGAGTCCGTGCTGCACATCCCACAGCACCTGTGTCTGAACACTCAAACCCTGCTGCCTCTGACAATTCCTATATGCGGAGGCACCAGAAGAAACGTGTCCCAACTATCACCAAGAGACCGCGCAAAAGAAACACAGCTGTACGAGGGGCCCCTGGCCAATGTAAGAGCATTTTATGATTTTACCAAATGTTTGTGTGCGGTACAA
The DNA here is from genome assembly GCF_027574615.1 of Eptesicus fuscus. Taxonomy (NCBI): domain Eukaryota; kingdom Metazoa; phylum Chordata; class Mammalia; order Chiroptera; family Vespertilionidae; genus Eptesicus; species Eptesicus fuscus. Next base: position 110,971,676 of record NC_072476.1, read on the forward strand.
ACCATAAAATAAACGAAAAACTCATGAGTCCCTAATAAAATAAACAAACGAATAATTAATAAACAAGTAAAGAAGAAGGGAAAGATCTTCCTTACAACACGGTGCCAACTGATGAATGCTCAAGAAATAATGGAATTAGGAGCTCATCATTTTCCAATACTCTTAGCACGACTTAGGCAGGCAGGGGAATGTTGTAGGCGGAAAGGAATATTTACATGGTCTCGATGAATCTTCTCACCTGTACCATATTCCTTACCAACTTCCTGGAGGTGGACAGAGGATGCCATTTTAAGGGAATGGTCAAAAGCTAACATCACCAATAACACGGGAAAACAAAACCAACAAGCAGCCCCAACAAAACCGAGAGGTGCCTCCAGGGCAGTGCACGGTGCAGGCTGCTGGATGACTTCAGTGGAATTCTTGACGAAAATGCATGAATTGAATCAAATCATGACGAAAAGTCAGACAAAACATCAGACAAAGCCATCAGTTATTCTCTAATGTAACTGACATGAACGCCGAAGGATGTTGAAGTAGGAACAGTGCGAGGCGGGTGGAGGGAGTGAAGAGCTGTTGCAGATTAAATGAGCCTGAAAAATGTGATGATGCCTAAAGACAATGTGTGATGTTGCACTGGAAATAAGAGTTAAAGGGGTCCAGCCGGCGTGGCTCAGTGGTTGCGTGTCGACCTATGAACCAGGAGGTCACGGTTCGATTCCCGGTCAGGACACGTGCCAGGGTTGCAGGCTCGATCCCCAGTAGGGGGCGTGCAGGAGGCAGCCGATCCATGATTCTCTCTCATCATGGATGTTTCTATCTCCCTCTCATTCTCCCTTCCTGTCTGAAATCAATAAAATATATATATATTTTAAAAAAGAGTTAAAGGGGCACTATTGGGACAACTAGTCACACTTGAAAATTGACTGTGAATTCGGTAATTAATGCATCATTATTACATGCCTCTACTTGGATGATTGTATTGTAGTTATAGAAGAGAATGTCCCTGTTCTGAGATAATATACACTAAATATTTAGGGGGGAAAACACATAGTACCTGCAATTTGTTCTCTTTCTCATATAAGAGAGAATGGTACCTAGATCTATCTATACATGAAGGTATGTGTGTGTGTGTGTGTGTGTGTGTGTGTGAGAGAGAGAGAGAGAGAGAGAGAGAGAGAGAGAGAATGACAGAAAGAGAAAGAAAGGTAACAAATATAGCAAACAGCGTCTGATCAACCTGGGTGAAGAGTAGACTTGAATTCTTTAGCCTATTTTTGCAACTTTTCTGTTAGTTTGAAGTTAAAAGAATTTTTAACTCAGCAATTGAGTCCATTTGTTTGCCCGTTTAGCATGTCTTATATGCCCACAGCAAGCTAGTGACTTTTCCAGGCCTTGGGAATATAAACACACACCTGCACAATACATCATCGGAAAAATTAAGCATCTATACTAATAAAAGGATAACGTGCTAATTAAACTGGGAGACCTTCCGGACGTCCTTCCGGACAAAGCCATGGTGGCGGGGCCGAGGCCGAGGCAGTTAGGGGCGATCAGGCCAGGAGGGAAGGGCAGTTGGGGGCAAGCAGGCTGGCAGGGGGGACAGTTGGGGGCGAGCAAGCCAGCAGGCAAAGTGGTTAGGGGCGATCAGGCAGGCAGGCAGGTGAGCGGTTAGGAGCCAGCAGTCCCAGATTGCGAGAGGGATGTCCGACTGCTGGTGGGATCGGGCCTAAACTGGCAGTCAGAAGGTCCCTCTCAGCTATGAGGCTCTCAGGGGGTCAGAGCCAGAGCAGCGAGGTCAGTGCCCACGTGGCAGCCACCGCCGCCCCTGCATCAAGGCCCGGGCGCCTGTGAAATGCGCATTCCCGGGCCGCGCTCCCGGACAGCAAGGCTGCTGGTCTAGGGAGCACCTCGGAGCCTCCTGGTTTGGACGCACCGCCCGGGACCCCACCTCATTCTCCTGAGTGCCACGTCCGCACACTTCTCAGCAGCCACCCTTGTTCTCAGCCCGAAGAGGAGAAACTCTTTTTTCTTTTAATATATTCTTATTACTGATTTCAGAGAGGGAGAGAGAGAGAACCATCAATGATGAGAGAGAATCATGGATCGGCTGCCTCCTGCATGCCCCACACTGGGGATTCAGCCTGCAACCCGGGCCTGTGCCCTGACCGGGAATCTAACCATGACCTCCCGGTTCATAGATGGACACTCAACCACTGAGCCACACCGGCCGGGCCGAAGAGGAGAAACGCTTATCAGCAAGTGACAAAATGAGAAGCGGAACCAGGCCTTCTAACAACCCCACCAGCACTTTCCCACCTGGACTGGGAACGGCAGAGGCATTTGGCCTTTCCCGCCGGCTACTGCAGGCCAGTGAGAGCCCGGTCCGGTCCCCTCCGGGTGACACACAGCGCCTGAGCAGGAAGCACAGACAGCAGGCGGGGATGCTCCGGCAGCCACGCGGCTTCTTCATCCTCCCACCACTTCCTGATGGTCTGTGACGCCTTCACACCGGCCCGCCCTCTCCGATCGGTCAGAAGCTCCTCCACAAACCGTCGCCTTACACCAGATGTCTTCCTTTGTGTCATTTCTGGTCCAAGCCCTTGCAAGATTTGAGGTCATGACCGAGGCACACAAGAGCCGCGGAAAGGCAGAACTATTGACCAGTGTGTAACGCACTGGCACCTTCAGACACATGGACACGGAGTCTGTACCCATTTACCCAGCAGCTCCTTAATGTGTCAGGCGCCAACCCTGCAGAGGCGAAAGGAAACGCAGGCGCCTTTCAAACCGGGCCCCTTTCTCCTCTCCCCACGTCGGTGTTTGCGTAGACGCCTCTTCTCTCTGCACACAGTGACGGCTCGGAGCGGGGCACCTGGCCTGGGAGCCGCAGGCATCACCTCTGGGGTCCTCTCTCTGAGGACATGACAGCCTGGGCCCTGCAGATCGAGTCAGCCAAGTCCGGGTGCTAGACTGGCCACGTGAGGAGCACCAAATAGAGAGGCCACTGTCTGGGGACCACCCCAGATGAGCAGATGGAGGAGAGGGGCTCCTGTGGCAGAAGCCCCCGCCCGGCCTCAGCCCCACAGAAGGCAGGGCTCCGGTTTCTGCTCGGGGCGGCACAGATGGCCTTCTCTCTGGCTCAGATTCATTGTAGTGGGTTTGTTTCTCACAACCAAACACTCCCTGGCAGAGACAGCCACCTAGGGATGAACTTCAGTCATGGAGGAGAGGGAGGACGGGGCAGAACATGCTGGCTTTGGAGGTGCGTCCAGAGAGTGCAGCGAGAGAGGGGGCGCCTAGAATGAACTTGTGGGGAGGGGGGTGTGAATTGCGTGTGAATTGGGAAAATCAAGGGAAGATTCGCCCTCATGGAATGCAAGTCTGAACAGAGGAGGGTGCAGTTTCTGAAAGTGATGACACCGGTGACCGATTTCACCTTCTTCATCATTTCAACAGATGCCATCCCTGAGCCTATGAAATGCCTTTTTTTTAAAATTAAAGATATTAATTAAATCAGACTCCTGCCTGATAAACAAATCTTTTGGAAGACAATTCCCAACTTTGGAAACATAATTATAACAATGCTGAGGAGGAGACCAGATCCCCTCACACTTTCTCTAACTCGCCTCCTTGTGGTCAGAAATGAAGACTCGCCCTGCAATCTGCTACTTGGAATTTTTTTTATTTGATCAATTAACGAACTCCTCAGTAAAAGAGTAATGACCGTGGGGTAGGAAATTGTTAGTGCTAGCCACAGAAAGGTCATTCATTTGTATTTTTGTTCTCCTAATATTAAATTTTGCAATAATTAAAATAAATAATCTTTTCACCTGAAATTATCAGTTACTTTGTTGTAGAAGTCATACAGATGGATGTAGCTCTAACATTTTAAAGTCCTTCGAAAAATCAAATGTAAAATCCAGAGGAACTCCTGTGGCCACTATAGCGGCGATGGAAAATGAATACTTGACTCTGGTTTCCTTACAGCGAGGGCCGCTTCAATGACAGAAGCAATAGAAGGCATACTTGTGGCATTTTCATACACAATGGTGAGCGGCATTATTCCAGGTGTAACGTAAGAGCTGCAAAACAGCCCGCCTAAGCTTCTGCGGCAATGGCTGGCCTGGCCTTCTGTTGACTCTGATCTGGTAAAGGGAAAATGGCATGTAACAAGATTGTATAGTATTTGCACACACAAAAATTGCCATCTGAAAATATTTGTGAAAACCTATTTTTATGCCTGAATCTAAGTTGAATGCATAATTTAGTACTTATTTTCTGAACAAATAGCTTGGAAGAATTTCATGCACAATTGATGATAATTTGAGTGTGCAATTCATGGCGGAACTCATTACCATATTCATTCTGCCTAAGCTCTGTGTGCAAATTTAAATTGTAGTTTTCCAGAAATGGCTCGTAACAACCCCCGGACATCCAAAACAGTCATTTTTAGCACTGATGGTGGAGCCTGAAGACTTCTGACTGATAAACAAATCTTTTGGAAGACAATTCCCAACTTTAGAAAAATAATAATAATAATACTGAATATAATTTGCATTCATATTATACTGAATACAATAGTTTAAGAAACCTGCAATATATAAACAGAGTAACAAAGGGGAAGCATCTGTGTGTGGGCAGGGGGATGTAAAATTATCTTTCATATAAAAATTTGTTTTAATTCAAAGAGGCTTTTAAAAAAATGATTTATATGTCATAACATTAGCAAACATTTTTTAAAATAAAAGACATAAAAATATTATTTCTCTGAGAAAAAATTTTATATAAATCTATGTAAATGAGAAATCCTACAATATCTTTTTTTATATTTTATTTTAATGTCTATAAGTGTAAATACTGCTCTCGGAAGGCAGAAAGGGAGCTATGAATACACATACTTTGCATGCTATTTTTCATATGATCAATTGTCTGTCATTGATCATTTGTCTTAATTGACTTAGAGCTTTATAAATTATTATAAAAAGTAGAAAAAATATATTACTAGAAATAAGTATAATATTTTAAATAAACATGCTTTCAAAATTGAGCCAAACTCTAAGGCGTTGTTTTACTATGCATATTATTGCATAATATAATACTTTGAAATGGCCATATTTTCTATATAAATTAAGACATCTCCTCATCAAGATGTATACCATTGGATATTTTATATCATGTCAGTATTTTCCATAATTCAAAAAAAATTGATGATACATGATTATTTTACAGTGGACATAAAAGTGAACATACCATCATGAACTTCCCAGAAGCAAATAACTAACAAGTGAGTAAAGCTCCAGAGCAAACCCTGTCCTGACACCGGATTTTGTGTTTAATGGTACAGTGTGGCAAGAGTAGGCCTTTCAGCCCCGATTCATTACATAAGAAGATTTGACAAGGTTAAAATTTGTGTTGCTAATGGAAATTATTTTTTCAAGAATTAACCTTTTAGGCTAAAAAGAATGGCAGATATTCAAATATTCTCAAATGAGCATTAAAAAAAAAAAATGTCTATTCATTCCTGCCCCAGCAGAACTGCCATTCCGGAACCCCGCATGTCACACGCTGCATCCTTAACAGCTGCCATTCAAAAGGCCCGCGGAGGAGCATTTGAAAGTAATATTTTGCTCTGTGTGACATCTCATTCTTCTCCCCTCGGAAATCGTCATTCTTTTACACACCTCATAGTCTTCCTAACAGGAAGCCAGCTCTGCCTGTCACTCCGATCGGGGAGGGACCTTGTTTTCCAGGTCACTGGCTTGAGTCCCGGAGACAAGATATTCATGAGGCCTGGATGGGGAATTTATATCTCGCTGCGCAGTTTTCCTCTCCATTTGCCAGCTCGCCAGGTCAGCGAGCAGCTGTCACCGGGAAGATAATGGCTGCTGCGCTGCCCCCCGCTTATTACACACTCAGTGCGCCTGACCTTCTGGGAAGACCTCCCAAAGCACCTGATGTGGGGCGTCCCCTGCCCCGTAGGCCCCTCTCACACCCACACCCACTGTCTGGGCCCAGCAGGCTCAGGACTTGGGAGCAGGCTACTCCTAGATACCAAACTGTACACTTTTCCCCTCCACTAAGAATGCCTTGTGCAGAGGAAGAAAAAAATATATTTTTAATGTAAATTTTATAAGACGGAGCCCTAAAGCCAATGCATCCGATACAGTAAAAATTAAGTACAATAAAATCATCAGCATTATTAAAACAAACAAACAAAAAAACCTAACAACTCATAGCTTGTCAGCCCTTACAACTTGAGCCGGTCACCTTAAAACAAACATCCCGTATTTCACACATCAAAATAGCAAAACTGTATTACGGAAGAAATCAGGTTAACTATATATTTTAATAGATCACAGAGTTATTTTAGGACCTGGAAAAATTAGTGAGGGCTCTGCCTGTACAAATGCCTTAATTTGATTATTTTCTTTGCAATAAAATGGCTGTTTCTTGACCTCAGGAGATGGAGTGCAAGCAGGCTCGGCTGTGCCTTCCTCTTCTATCCCACGTGTTCAGACCTTGTCTGAAACAACTCCACCTCTGCCTAATTTTTAAAAAGGTTTCTTTGAACACCCAGCATTCTAGCACCCCTCTGACCATTGGATGAGGGACCTTTAAGGAAGAATTTACAAGTAAGCAAATGGCATCCCAGATGGGTGATGTCCCAGTGCCAGACAGGAGGCCCAGAGGTGGTTTCCCATCACAGCTTTCTGACCTCATTCATGACACAGTCGATGGTGACAACAATAAGCAAGCGTAATTCCTGGGCAGGAGGGACTCACAAGGGGCTTTCAAACAGTCCACTCTCCCTCCCAATCCCAGTTACAACATGAGAGTGGGCCCAAGGAGCACACGTGTTCCAACACAACTTTTTAAAACCCCGTAGCCTGAGAATGTTCCCTCCAACAGGAGAAACCCAATTACCTACTGATGCCGAAGGCGTCCCTTAAATATTTCCACTCACTCACTGTTTTAGAAAGAGCAAGTTCTGAAGGGCCAGCTCCATGCCGGTGGCCTGGGCACGAGGGACTGGCTCTTTCCAAATGACAACACAGCAGAACACAGAGGGAGACCACCAGCCTCCATACCCGCCCCGGGGGAGCGGCTCCCAGGAGAGGCGCAGACCTTATCGGAGGTTTGCCAACATTTGGGGCTCAGAGCCCCTTTCACTTTTAAAATATGTTGAGGACCCTACAGAGCGTGTGGTTGTGTGGGTCACGTCTATTGACATGTAACAAGTTGGAAATTAAAACAAAATATTTTTAATATTTAATAATTCATTTTTTAATTTTTGTTTTTTAAATGTATTGTGTGTGACATTGGTTAATGAGATTATGCAGGTTTCAAGTATACATGTCTATGATACATGATCTGTATATTGCACTGTGTGCCCACCATCCAAAGTCAAATCATCTTCCATCACCTTTAACCTTTACCACTCCCCTACACCCATTTCACTCTGGTAACCACATTCTGTTGTCTGTGTCTGTGGATTTCAGTTTTATATCCCATATATTAGTGAAATCATGTGGTTCTTAGCTTTTACTGATTGACTTACTTCGCTTAGCATAATATTCTCAAGGTTTATCCATGTTAATTTCTACATTGAATCAGTGGTGACATCATTCCATGCATGATGAAAAAGATAAATTAAAAGGTGATATTCTCTCTCTCTCTCTCTCTCACACACACACACACACACACACACACACACACACATACACACACACACTCCATGCCATTCAGCTTAAAAAAATGATCCTTTGATTAACATTTATATTAGAGTCCAGAATTTAAGTTAAGCATAATTTTAAAATATATATATAGTTCGAGTTTTAAATATATATGGTTCAAGTGTTCTGAATTGTTAGAAAGCTCAACCCAAGCACAACGGAAGCGAAACGAACAGAAGGCTTTGAATGGGGGACTGAACTCGGACTCCAAGCTCAGATCCGGAGCGAGTGCCATTCCTTCCACTCTCCCAGGCCTGGGCACATTCAAGGTGAAGGACAGCTATTGTGGCAGTGAAAGGAGGACTGAAATATAAAGGCGTATTGAGCTTTCCTGGCCCCATCAAAGCCCCGCCTGAGGCTGAAGGAGAAAGCCCGCCTGTCTTCATTGCTGCCGTCCAGCATCTCCATCTCCAGGCACCGCCACGCAGCAGCCTTGGCCTTCCTGTCCCTGAGCTCAAGGGCTCCCAATTGTTGCTCTAAATTCCTAAGTCTAGTCACCATGCTCCGAGCCTTTTGTTTCCAGCTAGCAGCTTACTGCCCAGTTACCTAATTACCACCCCCACCCCCCACCCCCGCCCCAGCTCAGGTCTGGATTTCTCAGCCTTTTGAGGTATAGAACAACTAATCTGATCAATTAATTCTTACAAATACCAGAAGATGGGAAATTTTCACACCAAACCCAAGACACTTTTGATTGGAAGACACACACACACACACACACACACACACACACACACACACACACTCACAGAGGCACATATAGCCAACCATTCTTTGTTACCTCTTATTTAAACAGAAGTTTTCTAATAATTTGTGAGTGTATGTTTACTCAGTAACCTTTTCCTATTTCGTGTTCATTGGGAATTGACTAATGGCACTCAGTAACATAGATACATGCTCATTTTTAAAAAATGTATTGCCTCATTTTAAATCACACTGTTAAATACCTGTGTGCTATATATCCTATAGGTAAATATAAACGTTACTATTAAAGCTGGAGAGCTGCCAAAGCCATTTGCCCTGTCTCCCAGGAGATCCCGGGGAACTATGTTAGTGAGCACCTGTGCTGCTTCTAACCCTCCCGGAGCGCCTTCAGTGCTGGGCGCCCGAACCCCGCGTGTGAAAGGGCAGGGCGGCTTTGTGAGCAACCTCTTCCCGGCCCCTGCTGCAAGTCTGAGCAGAGTCCCAGGGAGCCCCCGGGTACGCTCCCTCGCAGGGCCTTTCAGCATGAGAACGAGGTCCTCGGTGGGCTTTCGATCAGGAAGGAGATCGAGCCTCTTCAAGTCAAGCCCAGGTGGATGCAGCCACGCTTTCAACAGGCTGCTCTACAGACGTGCTTCCGACTCGACCACAGGAGCACGCTCTTCACTCCTGGGCGTCACTCCATCTCCTTCTCCACTCTGTTCTGAAGGGGAGGCCACTGCGGGAGGCAGCGAGGCAACTAGACGAGCAGGAAGGGGATCTGGGGTCTAGGTCTCTGATTGACCCTGTGGACTTGGGCAGGTCGGCCAATCGACACACTGCTTCCTTCTCATTCGTCAAGTCAAGGCCAAAATGCCTGCTCTGACGGTCTCTTAGGATGTTGTGAACTCACTCAGTAAATTCTATGTGATGCAGTCATGAAAGAAATTATTATCATTTTTCATTATATAAATTCTGACCAATTGAAAACACAAACATTGATGAGTCAGAAACTGATACGAACTCAAGTTACAGAGATCAACATAGACTCAAAGTTGTTGACATGGTAATGGCGTCACCACAACGCAGTCGTCTTCATCCCTCCCCTCCCCACAGAGGTCACCCCTCATGACCTGCAAGGCCAGACTGACGGGTCCTGTGATGGACAGCCTGGTCATCCTACATGTCCCTCGCTGCCCTGTGGCCTCAGTGCAAAGCTGTCAGACCAGATACTAGACTTCGATGATGAAGACTTAGGGCAGGGGTCCTCAAACTTTTTAAACAGGGGGCCAGTTCACTGTCCCTCAGACCGTTGGAGGGCCAGACTATAGTTTTAAAAAAAACTATGAACAAATTCCTATGCACACTGCACATATCTTATTTTGAAGTAAAAAAACAAAACGGCAAAAACACCCGCATGTGGCCCGCGGGCCGTAGTTTGAGGACGCCTGACTTAGGGAATGACAGAGAAGGCCAGAACCCAGAATCAGAAGGTGGGAGAGAAAACCATGCAAAACTCAGCTGTCACAATAGATGTGAAAGAAGAGGAAGGAGGAGGGAACACAGAGAAGGCATTGCTGTCTGGGGAACGGTAGCAAGCTGGTCTCTGGAGAACAGGAAGGAGGTAGAACAGAAAGTGGAAAGCATTGCTAGCAGTTACCAGTTGGATCCTCAAGATTTGTCACTAAAGAATGAAACTGCTTTTCTGATTTGAAGATGCTTGCAGGAGGAGGTAGCTGTTGAAATGAGGTTCTCTGAATGCAACATTATTCTACATTTGAATCAGATATAAATTATGTTCAAACTGTTATATTTTGCTCTCAATAAAAAGCGCCATATTTATTTCCCTGCTATTCCAGATTCAGTATGAAAAGAGGCATATCAAGTATAAAGACCTAGATTCCACTATCTAATGCAACAGAGACAGCTATACTTGGGCAGCTCTGAGAAGGATGGTGCAAAATCACTAACACCTTTTGCTATCACTCTGAATTGACTCCACCATCTCTGTATCATGCAGACCTTCAGGTACCCAACCGTTCTTTTCCTTTGTGTGGGTCTGTGCGCTGTGGGAAGAAGCTCAATTGGTCCTCCCTAAAAGTCGCATTTTGTCATTAACGAGAGAATAATTGTCATCATGCACGAGACAATTACTACGTGGCATGTGCTGCATTATGCACATTATATACAATCCCATGGATCTCTCAGAACATATAAGGTGGGTGATATTAGCACTGTGATCATCTCAAATAGAGAAATTAAGTAATAGACTGTATGAGCTAGAGCAGAGGTGCCTTCCATGTGGAGATTCAGGATATAAGTCAAATTACGGTGAGGATCTGGAGACCTCACCAATAACAGGGCCAGGAACCAAGGACACATTCAAACAGAATCAACCCCGCTGAGGTGGAGGTGAGGAGGGAACATGTAGGAGGGACTGGATTCCCCCAGGCTTTCCAGATGCCTGCTGGCCAGGGAAAAGAGGACCCCATGGTTGTCAGGGGGCAGCTTAGTCAAGAACTGACAGGGCTGAACCTCAGATTTGACTGTCTGAGTGTGAGCAGCGTGTCCGGCCCTGAGCAGGCAGAGATGGACACTAGAATGTGATTTCCTTCTGAACACCACGTCACTTAAAATATTTTCATAGCAGAGCTTACCTCCTGTGACTAAGCACTTGAAATGCCTATCTATAATAATAAAAGCGTAATATGCTAATTAGACCGGACGTCCTTCCACAGGAAGCTGCGGCAGGTGGGGGCCGAGGCAGCCACTATGGCGGGGGCCAAGCCCCTTGCACAAATTTCGTGCATTGGGCCTCTAGTATTCTTATAAGTGTGGTTCTTCGGAATGTTTGTGGTGGTCCCAGCACTTTTGAAGAGTGTATACCTCACAGCTGTGATGAAACAGTCAAGGCTAAGGTCAGGGTCTCAGCCTGGGTGTGTATTTCCCGTCTCCTGGTCTCAGATCAGCTTGCATTCCTGGCAGCATGTCACCATCATGTCGCCGACAGGCATTGAACCCATGGGGACGGTGAGCCAGCACTCCGATGGCATTCCATCGGCGCCCCCCAGTATAAATCAATGCCATCTGACCTTAACCCCGGTACATCCTGGTGCAGGAGACCCGGGGTTGGGGGGATTGACGAGCCCTGCCTGATGTGCAGGGACTGCATTTGGGGACATCCTTTGCATGGTAAGGGTTGACGACAAATGACTCACTTTGGTCAAAACTGGAACAGCCTCATCAGCCTGAAAAGAAAGTTTGCTCCTGTAAATTAAGCCCCTGGAGTAAACAAGCAGTGATTGCTTTAGTAACTTTGCAAATCACAGAAACAATAGGACCACAGGGTTTTTTAATATTTGAGAATGTCGGTTCGCTGCTTCCTGTTTACTCGCAATTATTTGAAAATAACCTGGGTAACGTGATAATCAAGGTACTTCCTCCTGGCTCCCTGGTACCCAGCAGACTGCCTGAGGAGAGGCTTGGCATCCCAAGGTGTCCGAAGCATAATCAGTCTTAAGAGCTGCTAATGCTAAGACCGTGGCTAATGTTAATCACAAATTTTTAAAAAATCTTAGCTTGTTAAACACACACACACACACACACACACACACACACACACACACACACAATAAAATCACATTAGTTTTTATAATGCAGCTGGTAAGTGATGCTGCCTAATCTTACCGTGTTTTGGCCCATTGCCACTTTACAAAACGGCCTCGTGTGCGCCTGTGTCCTGCGTGTGTGTTTGTTACAACTAACCGTCAATAGAGGCTGTTGGAAACTGTCCAACTGATGTCCAGCTTCTACCTGTTACTGTAGAGTTAGCAAAAGTCAAAGCATGGAAGAAAACATATACCCTTCAGGGAAGGACATGTTAATGAAAAAACACTTTCTAGGCTTTTATTATGTGCCAGCGTTGACTGGGCTGATTTTTTAAAACTCTTATTGTTGAAAGTATTACAGATATCCTTTTTCCCCCATTGACCCCTTCTCGCCTGCACCTGCCCCTGCCCCAGGCCTTCACCACCCTATTGTCTGTGTCCTTGCTTATGCATAGGTGTGATTGGGCTGACTTTTAGGACTGTGATCTCAGGAAATGTATACGACTGCTAAGTAAGACATAGTTTATGTATCCACATATTGATGTGTTTAAGCACATATTCAGTTATTAGGGAGACACTAAGTTGGGTCAAAGTAGACAGGCCTGACTTACCCAAATGACCGCCGGAAACGTCTAACCTGTGTCCTGCTGGGGTGACCCTGTGGTGCTGTGTGCACCCTGCATTCCCCTATACTCCGCACAACCCGCTGGGTATCCCAACTCGCCTCCAATTTGGTGTTTTTCCTGGGTTGCCTTTCCTGGTGCCGTGATCATAGACACCTGCACGTATGCCAGTGATCTCGAGTGTATTTCTCTGGACTAAGCCTCCCTTGGAATGCCAATCTGGAATATTCAGTGGCCTACTGGTATACCAACCTCCGTAATGATGTCTAGCAGACATATTTCAATGTCCAAAATGAAGCCCCTGGTTTTCCCCTGGGGACTGAGGAGCCTCTGTTGGCAAGAGTGACTTTTCATGCATCACTTCCCCCCGGGGAGGAACTTCCAGGTTAGCCGGGCTTCACACCCAGGCCATCACAGCGCTGTTATTTCACCGCCTCCTTGGCCTCCGATGCTCTATCCTGGATGCTAAGACTACCTCCCAGAGGCCCTAGCGTCTTCTCCAGGCCAGCATGTCCTGGGAAAATCATCAGGAAGATCCCCCAACATGACGGACTTTAAAAATGAATAAACAATGGAAATGCTACTTTTTGGTTTCTTCATTTTATTATCCCAAGTTCTCTGCCCCTATCCTGGCTCAATAACCAAGAAAAGATGAAAATGTTACAAAGAATATGGAAGTAGACAAAATTAAGTGGAAATTACAGTTCTATTATTTATAATATACACTGAGTGGCCAGATTATTATGATCTCTGAATAATATATTAGAGGCCCGGTGCATGAATTCATGCATGGGTGGGGGTCCGGCCAGCCTGGCCAGGGGGAGGGGACATGGGCAGTTGGCCGGCCTGCCTGCTGGTCGAACTCCTGGTCGAGGGGACAATTTGCATATTAGCCTTTTATTATATAGGACAGTGGTCAGCAAACTCATTAGGCAACAGAGCCAAATATCAACAGTACAATGATTGAAATTTCTTTTGAGAGCCAAATTTTTTAAACTTAAACTTCTTCTAATGCCAATTCTTCAAAATGGACTCACCCAGGCCGTGGTATTTTGTGGAAGAGCGATACTCAAGGGGCCAAAGAGCTGCATGTGGCTCGCGAGCCGCGGTTTGCCGACCACTGATATAGGATATACACTGAGTGGCCAGATTATTATGCGTTCAGAGATCATAATAATCTGGCCACTCCGTGTATCTATCAAGAGACAGATTTAGCATACTTGAGCATTATTTACTTGTCTGTAAAGTGGGGATGATTGTAACACCATAGGTTGTTGAAGAATTAAGTCAAATGAAAAATGACAGGGCTTGCACATACTGGCTTCCTTCCTCCCTCACCCGAGGGACACTTTCTGGCTGCATCACCTGAGTGCTCTTTGTTCTATCAAATTATGGTTAACGTATCTATTAACATAGCTTCTCACATTCATAAAGATTAAGTGGACCAGTCAAGTTCAGAGAAACACTAGAATATAATAGAGCTGGAGAGAAGGAACACCACTTTCAAATTTTGTCTCATGAATTCTATTATACTTTGAGGTAACATGAAGCAAATCATTCTTTCTATAAAAAAATCTAGCCAAAACATTTCTTGAAATTCTAGATTTCTTTGAACCACAACAACAAATCAACAGACAAAAATTATCACTGACTACAGAGAATTCTGCTGCTCAGTTTTCTTCCCAGCTTCATTAGCATCTTGCTAAGTCACGTGGAGAGTATTGAAGGGCGTAGCTAAATGGGAAGAGAATGAACAGGTCAGTTCACGGAACCTTTCTGTGTGTGTTTTGGTATCTTGGTATAGAAAACAATGGCTCTGCAGCATTGACCCTAAGAGGTCCCCGAAGGAACTGACAAGAAGTATGTATAGGCCTTAGCCAGCCTGTGGTCTGTGCCATAGTGTTCTGCTTGGAAATAGCTGTTGGTTATTGATGAAATCTTTCCTACTCGCCTCACTCTTGGCCCACTGCTCTGAGTCCAAGACCTGCTCTCAGTTCAAAGGCTCTAACTGGTTCAAGGTTCTGACTGAATCAAACTCTACTGATTCCTAACACCACCCTGTGCCTAGTGGGCGCTTATCATCTGTGCAGTCCTCCCGTGGCCTCCATCCTTCCTTATCTCCAAATGGCAAAGATAATTAGTCTACGGCAGCACTTAGGAAAGTTTATTTCTCCTTAGTTTCTTCTGCCACTCTAAGAAGATCCTGCCCATTTCCTGTCTCTTCACACACACACACACTCACACACACACACACACACACACTCACACATGCACACACACACACACACACTCACACACACACTCACACACACACACACACACACACTCACACACACTCACATACACACTCACACACACACACGCACACACACACACACACACTCACACACACACACTCACACACACACACACACTCACACGCACTCACACACACACACTTACTCACACACACACACACACACACACACACACACATGCACACTCACACACACACACACACACACACACACACACAGTTTTGCTTTTCGGCTCTAAGTCTTCTGCTCCCACGATTTCATTCTGGCAGATGTTCTCAACCTATTACCCTTGGATTCTAGTTTCTCTTTCAGGAAAATGGTTCCGCTTCAGATTTTCACCTTTCTCTCCCCAGTGACGCGGCTCTTGCCAAAGACCCTGGTGCTCAAGGGTTCCCTGGTGGTCCCTCTAGTGAATTTTCACCCTTTGACCTCTGGAGAGCTCAGGGTAGTTCCTTCAGCACTGATGCCGGAGGACAGCTCTCGGCACACTATCTCCTGAATTCTTCACCAAACTGCCATAGTGCTTCCCACAGATCTTAGCATGAGTTTCATGGCACAACTTATTCCAAAACGACTCCTGGAGATATCTCTTGTCTGGCTACCTTCTGAGAGATGGATCCCTTGGTTCAGGAACTTGTTTATGTATTTGTAATCATTCATTCATTTACTCAACAGATATTTACTCAGTTTCTACTACTGTACAAAGCACGGCATATGGATGCAAGGAGAAAAATGGAGTGCCGGCCTGGTTTCTCTCTATGGGACGTATGTCCAGCCCTCTAGTTGGACAGGTAGACATGAATCAGTACAGCTGACTCTTGAACAACATGGGGGCTAGTGGCGCTGACCCCTCTGAAATCAAAAATCTACCTAAAACTTTAGACTCTCCAAAATCTAAATACTAATGGCCTACTGTTGACCAAAAGCCTTACTGGTAACAAAGTCTCTTAAGACATATTTTGTATGTCATATGTATTATATATACTGTGTTCTTATAACAAAGTAAAAAAGAGAAAAAGAAAATTATAAGGAAGAGAAACTACATTGACAGTATTTATCACAAACATCCCCCATGGAGGTGGGCCCACGCAGTTCATCCTGTGCTGTTCAAGGGTCACTGTCCTTGCAGGGCCAGGTGAACAATGACAGGCTCAGACACGTGCTTTGAAGAAAGAGAACATGTAGTGAAAGGACCTCGTCTCACCTGGGAGTTAGAGAAGACTTGCCAGAGGAAGTGACGTTTGAGCTAAAGATGAATGAGGAAGAGGAGTTCCATAGACATTGAGTGAAAAGCGGAAAAATCCCAGGCAGAGACTAGGACGTGCCCCTCTCCTATGGGCAGCTAGAGGAATCTCGGTGCGGCTGGAGCACAGACCTCGGCTGAGGAAGTGTGTGTGACACACAGGACTGAAGACCCAGGCCGACCAGGTACCAGCCTAAGAGGACCTGGGAGGTTCTGATCTTTGGGAGCTGTACACAGTCATCGAAGGCCTTTAATCAAGAGGGAAGGAGGTTCCATTTGCATTCCACGAGCCCACTTAGGTGCATGCTGGAGAATGCATTGGAATGGAGCCAGAGTGAGTATGTGAGGCCAAGGTAAGTGAAACTTGGGTAAATGAGACTAAAGTTCAAAGCAGTCGAAACAAACACATGAAAGGAATAAGAGGTAAAATTAACAAACTAACACCCTGAGCTCAGAGGTGTCCTCATGCATGGCATGGGTTTTCTTCATTTCAAACTCAGATAGCTTGGAAACTTAGAAAATGTTTTTGTTGTCACATAGATCAGACAGATCTACGTGATCTACAGATCTACGTGATCTGAATCACACTATACAAAGGAATCCGAGTCCCCACAAAGCCACGATTATTCCACAGAAAGAGAGTCAGGGTAGCCTGTAACAGTGTCCTTGGGTTACACCCACAATTTTCCCTACAGAAAAAGACAGCTTCTTCCTTGTAATTTACACAGTCACAATTTCATCACCTAGCATTGAACTAAGAACGTAATTGATTTTTTTTTCAGTAAAAATATATACCTGAGCATACTACAACAATGCTAGAAATTTAAGTGAAAGCACTTATAAATTGTAGGGCTCATTAAGTGTTAGTCATGTCACCTTACCTGAAAGCATTAAGTTTTGTGAAAAACGTTCAGGGATTGTGTGTGAGAAACTAGAGAATCGCGTTTCATTATGTGACTTGGGAATGACCGTGTCCACTCCTCACTGGAATGGAACAAGCCATCCGTTTGGAAGAGAACGGTAAGAAGTGCACGATGCTTCTTGCAACAGGCCAGTGACTAATATGCCCCCTCCTCTCTCTGTCACAGCAAGAAAACAAGAACAGCCTCTTTGTGCCGTTCTCAAGTGGTTTTAAAAGCTCTTTAAACTACTCAGCATATTAATGATTTGCTATTTATAAATGACACCCACTGGAAGGGCAAATGGCGAGGACATAGAACACGGAAACTTGTCTCTGTCAGGAAGTTGCCTCTCCCACCTCCCAACAGAACAAAGGCAAGGCGCTCTCCCGTTGCCTGAGGGTGGTCACCACTGAGCCATGAGACCTCTAAGACCCGGGGCAATGGTCTGGCCATTTATTTTTCTGTAGAAAATTTTCTCTGAGTTTATAAGTCAAGAAATAACTTAATTAAAGCGTGACTCTTCTCATAGAGACCAAAAGTCTAAAAATGGGGTGGGGGTAGTCTTGATTCTTGTATGCTCTTTTCTTTTAATCACTAGGCATTTTAGTTTACTATGATTCTGTTCACACAGCAATGCCCTAGAATCACGTCAACCACCTTAAAAAAAATTCAGCAGGCAAGTTCCAGTCTACTTTGCCAGAAGCTCAGAGAAACGAAGAAAATAAAAAGCACTTTTATAGCACATTCCTCACCCATATTTATAAATCTTCACGTTCGATGCTAATTTGTGTTTCTAAGTAGCTGTAGAAAGTATATGAAATCACTGCCAGTTTCTGTTTGGCATCTTCCCATCAGAATATAATGCAGAAGAACGGCCGTGCACACGCCGTCACAGAGACGCAGCGGGGGGAGCGAGTGATATTTGCACAAATGAGCACATGCCCGTCCATCTTTGAAAAAGCACAACAAAAGCTCACATTCTGAGATACTTATTGTTGACAGTTGTTTAAGTAATCTGCAAATAGAGAACATGACAAGTAGGATAAATTATAAAACTTAGAATTGAAAAGGTATCATCTACTACTTAAATAATACACACTCTGGTCGGCTGGAAACACTTCTGCTGATAGTTGGGAAACACCAGAGATACGGAATTAGTCATTGAGATGCCAAGGAGCAGGAGTGTCTACCCAGTAATTCTCATCTGCTGGGCTGGATCCTGCCACTGGGCCCGGTAGGAAAGGGGATTGTGGGTGGAGGACTGCCTCCCCAACTATGGCTTCCAAGTCGTCTCTCCTCTCAGACATTGTCCCCAGAGGATTTAGAAACGACGATGTATTCCAAAGGTTCATCAGATTGCAGATCACTATGTCAGTGTTCTTTAATTCATTCACACTCATAATCACCACATCCAGGCACCTGTTAACATCTCAGTGTCTGGCTCCTATATGCCGGGCGTTGGACATGGGCTTGGATGTGAATTCCAATGATCCTGTGCACCAGTGACCTGCCCAGCAGGGAGCCACGTGAGCTGGAACTGGGAACGGGGGTCAAGTTGCACATTCTCCCATCACACAGGTAGGGCAACAGAGACAGGCATTCGTTCCCGAAATGCCAGTGTAATCGCGTAGAAGCTTCATCTCTTTAATGTGAACGCTTCGCCCTTCTTTCCTTTTGATTCAAAGCGGCCACATCCAGCACCTGCCCCCTTCTCCCCTTCATGTCCAATCCCTTCGTCATTAAGCCCTCAGGACCACGCGGCTCTGATCAGCATGAAGTAATCTTGGGAACAAAGCCTGCGGTCTGCCGACCCCAAGACAGTTTCAGTCAAACTAGAGGGAAGATCTGGGCCTCAGTGTGTTTCAGTTCCAGACCCAGGAAGGCGGCAAAACCAAAATAAGGCCATGGCTGACATCAGGACCAGATGCAATGACCAGTGACCCCTCCCCTAGCGCCAACCAGGACCCTGACACCACACTAACTCCCTTAGTAACCAGGATTGATGGTTTCCATCCATACAACCATCCCCTGGAAGCCATCGGGGAGCCAGGTCTCTGAGCATTAGCTCGCTTGTGTCTCTAGCGGGGGCCACTTTTTCAGCTAATAAGCCCTTACTTTCTTGGCTACAAAATTCCGTTCAAGTCTTATTGGGCTTTGATGCGTGCAGGCAAACGGGCCCCTCTAGTCCAACACCAGTTCTCAGAGTATGCTCCAAGAGATGGAAGAGGGCCCTCCGGGCGACAGCCACGTCCTCCTTGTGCCAGTGAGGATGTGAGTTTGAGAAAGAACTGATAGGCCCCGCCCACACCAGGCAGGCTTAAGGAGGGCCTGGCGATGGCATTTCCTTCCTCTGTTAAGTGCTGGGAAAGATCTCGAAAGCCACCAAAGATTTCAATTGCTCACAAACTAAAAGAGAAACGCAGTCCAACCCCATGATGGACTCTCCCATGACCATGGAGGCGAGACCTCCACCACAGCAGGAGGAGGACCTCGGAGAGCCTGCGGGATGAGTCCCGGCAGCAGAAATGCCCGTATATTAGATGCTCTTTCTGGTTCCTTCTCTCAGCTGCATGTCCATGAAAAGGACTTTTTAGAAATCACAGACAATGAGGGAAGGTAAGAATGTTTCCTGTAGGAAGACCTTACTCTATTACACACACACACACACACACACACACACACACACACACACACACCAATGCTGTCCCAGGAGGTAGTCCTAGGTGTTCCTGTCTGCTCCTTTGTTCCCCAACGCTTCCGTGTACCGTCAGCTGCCTGATGGTTCGATTTCCATGGCCGCGGCCCCAGACCAAATGACCCAGGACCTTACAGATTCAGCCCTTCCCCTGACCAAGAAAACAGTGACCCCAAAATTAGCATATTGATTAGAATATCATCGGGGCTGATGAAAAGGCTGGTGGAGACAAGCTCCCCTGACATGAACAGGAAAGTCGCCAGGATTCCCACCTGAATTCTGAAGACACACCAGATGGCAAGGGTGGCATCCAGGGTGCTGACTGCGTCACAGGGGCAAAGCCACAAGTGTGAGGGGCGTGACCTTTTCAACATTTCCAATAGTCACTTACAGCTGTGGCCTTCTCCCCGCCATGGACGCACAGTGAGAAGGTCAGGTTGGGTTGCTGCGCATTCGCATAGACGGGCTGCTTCCAAAGAGAACTTCCTTGGGGCTCGAGCCCCACATTGGTTCACAGCAGAATTTAAGGTGGAACCGTGTGCCTATGGCGAGGACCCAAGCTCCAGAAGTAATGCTTTGCCTGTATAGCATTGTGCACAGTACGTATCCACTCTCCCGTGTCCTCCTGGGTAAAGCGGGGCTGGCCATCGTGCCCACCTTAAGGGTGCGGAGGCCGTGGCAGTGGCTGCAGCGCTAAGCATGCATTACGTGCCGGCCGCTGTGACGCTAACTCCAGCTGTGCCTTTTACTCAGCATGTGCTGGGAAGCAGTCACTTAAGGACTTAGAAGCCTCATTTCAAGTCAGTTCGGCTCAGGGTTTCCCCCTCTCTATTCTATAGCTTGAATAGACGTATTTTTTATTTTGCATATTTTATGGGTTGCTTACTCTAAATAAGTGCAAGTGATTTTATGAGAGTTAAAGGAAGTTCATTACCCATTTCACATTAATTCCAACCAATGGTTGCAATAGCCAATTGTGACATATAAAGAAAAAGGAATGATTTATTACTACTCTCACAACTCTACTCAAATAGTTTATTTGGATAATCTGAAAAATAATTAACTAACACCAGTTTTGTTTTTTTTTACTAAAGTTTACTTTTCATTATATTAATGTAAAATTTCATATAGTTTTAGTTACATCCGAGTTCTGCTATTTTACTACAATCTTACTTATACTTTCGATTTGTGCTATAAACCAATTTAACTGAAAAACATACATTTCTAAAATTAGCATTGTGTCTTACCAAAGCTGCCAAACCCCCATCTAGGAGTGCCTCTCCTCACTCTCCAGAATGTACTCCCCTGAATTAGTAAGACAATCGTCAGGGACCCAGACTTCCGTGTTATTATTCTGCCACCTTCAATTTATAGCTTGCATTTCATGGTCCACGATGCCTGCTTGAGTTCCAGGCAGCAGGTCCACACCCCTGGCCACAGGAAGAAGGGAGAGGAGGGCTTGCTATTTGTTTAATGGTCATGTGACTTACATCCCATGGATCAGAATTTTGCCAGACCTGATAGAAAAGAGAGCTTGAAAATAAGTCTTTTTTTTTTTCCCCCCTACTGGCCATGTGCCCAGCTGAAAAATCTAAAATTCAATGGCCAATAAAACAGGGGAGAATAAATATCAGGGCGCAAATAACTTTCTGCCACACCTTCACAATGGCGCAGATTATTACCGGAGAATACAGCACTTAAGCCTTTCTTTCAGTTCATGAATTAAGGTGATTAGAACAGAGAATACAGGTTATGCTCATATCCATCCTTTACTGTAGAGGGAATTCAACAACGTTCTTTCTAAGTAGCTTGTCTGCAGCGAGGGAGACTGATAATACTGAATGTTGTTTGCATCAAATGAAACAATCACTTCACCTTTTAAAATAGAAAAATATTTGAAAATTTGTATTATTAATACTAGCATCAATAACTAATAATTTCCTGTTTAAGTGATGACCATAATTTGGTAAGAATAAATAAAATTGTCAACATTATGAAAGAATCTCTACACAGATAATGGATGATGCAGATAAAACATTTCGGACATATTTTTCTCAGGAAACCCAGAATTTAATCTATTATTATTAAGCACCAATGAACAAACTTTCCCAAAAGCATTGGCAAGAGGGCTACTGTCAGAATTTACTTTTCCAGTTGATCAGCATGGCTATTTATCATTGATTAAAAAATGATATGTTAATAATTCCAGTTCCTTGGTGAACACTGTTGAGCTACCAAGCTTCTTGCCATTTAATCCCAAATTCTATAAGAAATGACAGCCATGCAAGTGTTAATCCTGTTTTTAAATGAAGAAAGTAGACCTGGGAGAGGTTAATTGATTTACTCAAATTCACACAGATATTGAAATCATGGTTCAATGGCTTTTTAAACCATATTGAAACCAAGTGTTTGGAATATTCTTATGTAAAAACGAGTCCAAAACTAATGCAAAGAGTACATAGGTGTCTGCCTACTGGTATTGTTCAAGTGTCATGGTAAATTATGAATTTATAAATTTTAGAAAATGTATAAAACTGTGGAAAAACGATCATGTTTTGTCAATGATAATGCATATTAAGTGATTATAAAGATCAATGTAATTATAAACTACATTACATGAATAGATGAGAGAATATAAAAATGGTGGGAAATGTCTGTATTAAGAAGAGGAAGACAAAATCGTTCCACAGATGACTGATAGTTTGCGCAGCCTTTTGTTATGGGTAATTAGTTCAGTTTAGTAATTGAACGTTTTTATTAAGTCAATAATTAGTTGCATGCAGATAAGTAGCTATGAAAATATTTAGCAAATGAAACCTCCCTTAAACAATTTCTCACTTATCATAATGTAAAATTTATAGGCAAAGAGAAATATAATCATGAACATAATCAGTATTCCATTAGCCCAGAGGTTAAAAAAAAAAAAAAAGCTTGTGAGCCTGAGGAAAGAGAGCAGAGAACATGCAAACAAATGCAGCCTCTGCTCAGGTCCTAGATGTTATTTCCAGGACGTTTAGCTCCATTGCGTGGGTAACTGATTGCTTTTAAGGAAACCCAGTGGTCAGCAAACTGCGGCTCGCGAGCCACATGCGGCTCTTTGGCCCCTTGAGTGTGGCTCTTCCACAAAATACCACGTGCGGGCATGCACGTACAGTGCAGTTGAAACTTCATGGCCCATGCGCAGAAGTCAGTTTTAGGCTCTCAAAAGAAATTTCAATCGTTGTACTGTTGATATTTGGCTCTGTGGACTAATGAGTTTGCCGACCACTGAACCTAAACTCCAGCTACCTAGTAAACAATATTTACAATTTTGATGTATTTTGGTTACCAAACCCTCCTGTACTCCGTTTCCTATGCAATTACCAAGATGATCTTTTCGAAATGAAAATCTATTAATATATTTTCAGATTTTAAAATTGTTTCATACGAACACACAGTTTTCATCACGAAATCCAAACACATTATCATGGTATTTATTACCATTTGGGATCTGACACCTCTTCCTCTCTTTCCTTCCCCAGACACCGACGGTAATTATTTATTTTTAGTTCCGTTATTCATTCAGAGTTGTATCTCAAGTACCTAATTCACGTCAGACAGTGTTCTAGGTGTTTGAGATGCAATAAGAGAACTCGGACGCCTGGCCTCAGGACGCTGATCTTTTATTCCCTGACCCTGACATCAAAATGGAGACAATGCTCAAGCTCTGTGATGTGTACGCCTCCGCATCCCTCAAGTGCTCTCTCGTCACCATTTCCTTTGGTCCGTTATTGAGCCCTCTGCTCTAGCCACATTGTTCATACTTTGAACCTTGAATGTGCTGCTTCCTATGTCGGAAATGGGTTTCCTTCTCCCACCTCTCACTCCAGTTCTCCGGGCTAACTCTTCAGTGCTTTAAGACTCAGCTCAATCATAACCTCCCTCAGCCAAGAATGCGTGATTGAGCCCAACCCCTCTCATCAAGAGGGCTTTGGTATTTTCCCCTAGTGCTGTTATGACATAAATCAAATGCTACATGTTTCATAAGATCATTTTGAATATTTAATTGACATTTTATTTGAGGTATATCGCTTTGATTTGGTTTAGGTGACCTGAAAATAGGTTGTTCAATTTCATAAAAGTATTCAGTAATTATAAATCTTTACTTTTCAGATTCAAGAACATATTTTTACAAGGCAAGTCAACTTATTTCAGTAGGCACAGAGTAAAGAGAGGCACTTATGTTAAGGAGCTTGCGTAGTTACAAAAACTGTAAGAGATTTGTTTTGATTGCTCAAAGTTCTTCAAAGGTACATCTGAGGCTTTACACTGTGTGACTAATGACTCAAATGAGACTTAAAGATAGGAAAGAGTGTGTTATGTGTTTTAAGTATCCGCGTATATATTTACAGGGAGTTTTTTGGAATGACAAGGGCATATTTGACATAAACAACCATTAGACTTGATTTTAGAATGATAAAAAGGAGTTCCATGATTATACATGGATAATGAGCGCATTTATTAAATATTGAATCATAATCTTAGACATGAAATGAATGAGTCATCATCACAGCTTTTTCAAGGAAACCTGGGAGAGTGTGAGCATGAGTGCATCAATGTAAATCCCAAACGCAGCCCCATAAGTGATGGGAAGTAACCGTCACCTGATGGTGCGGACATCCAAAGCAGCAGCCGACTCCCTGTAATTGTGTTTGTGTGATTGTGTTGCATCGATGCTACAGACTGGATGCGTCTCCCCCAAATCCAAATGCTGAAACCCTATTCCCAACACAATGGTATTTGGAGGGAGGGCCTGTCACGAGAGTGGAGCCCTCATGAGTGAGATTAGCGCCCTCATCAAAAAGGCATCTGGAGCACCTCTTGGCCTCCGTTGCCCTCTGAGGACACAGCGAAAAGATGGCAGCTTATGACCCAGGAGTGGGTTCTCACCAGACACTGAGTCTGCCTGGGCCTTGATCCTGGGTGTCTCAGTCCCCAGGACTCTGAAAACTAAATCCCTGATGTTTAGAAACCACGAGTCCATGGGATTATAGCAACTCCAGTGGACTAAGACTGCTGACAGCGAGGGAAAAAAGGAAGACTGTGACCCTTGTGGTCTTTCCATCCACAAGTAATTGACAAATTGAAAGATGATGGGATTTTTCAATGAAATTGCGTATTTGTTGATGCTCTCTACTCTTGACTCCCATTAGAGCCGGGAAACGGTGATTCCCCAGGGTTTCAAAACCCTGGCTCCCCTTTCTCCTCTCCCATCCCTGTTGTCTTTCTTACTTGGCTTCGTTGTAAGTGGTATCCCCTGAAAAAGAGTGGCTGTAATCTGAAGATGATCTCTAAGGTAGCAACTGCTGGTCAAATACTAGAAAGTTCTTCACGCACATGGAGACCACCTTTTAAAACTAAATCCCCAGGAAGAGCATCAACATAAAGAACACCAGGAGGGAATGTCAAGCTTCTATTTCCCAACCAGCTCTTACAGTTTCAGCACAAGCTTGACATTTTGTGAGTGCAGTTTGCTGCGTTTAATTACTACCGTCATTATTATTATAGATACAGTAGTAATTATCTCTTCCTACTGTCTCATTATGTTTTGATCAATTCACATAATAAAAGTTTACTGTAAATATAAGGTTAGGTAACATTCAAGAAAACATGTAATTAGGGAATGTATAATCATACACAATCTAAACAGCTGAACATTTCCACATTTCTAACAATTAAATGTTTGGAAAGTAAAGAATTAGCTGCGTTTAATAACACGGCTGCAGTTCTGGAGGCAGTAGCTACAGACGCTTTCTGGGTTGACCTAAAATTACTTTACTTCGGTTATATTAATAACATCTAGGTTTCTCCAAAACCTGCTGGCTAACAAACAGCCTTGCCAGCTTTATTAATGATTCATGCGGCAGCTTCTGAAGAGACACGTCCCCCCGAGAAGGAGCTCTTGATTAATGACCTGGAAACACTTTTCCTGTTCAGCTGATTAAATAAAATTGACTGGATTTTTACATTTTTGTAATAAAATGACCCGCAGGGCTGAGATGACACAGTGAAAGCAGCATGTTCACTCTTCAGCAGGTTTTTATTTTGTCACTTGTAAAAATGAAAGGGCTCACCACCCAAGCAGAAAAATGCACTTTGTCATTGTCCGTGGCGCCGCCAGAGCTGCATACAAACACGCCAGCACCGAGGGCAGCAGCGGCCTCCCTCAGCACCTCTGCCCGCTGACGACTCCAGCCTTACTCCTCCCGGGCCTGGCAACCACACCAAATCACCCTTTACAATGAAAAACCTAGAATTGAAAGAAAATAAACACCTCTAACCTTGACCTATCATCTTTAGAGGCCTTCAGTGTGACCGGAAGTAGATTATTAGTGCCATTGTTTTTATTTTAAAGTATGTTTTTATTGATTTCAGAGAGTAAGGGAGAGGGAGAGAGAGAGAGAAAAACCAATGATGAGAGAGAATCATGGATCAGCTGCCTCCTACAGGCCCCACACTGGGGAATGAGCCCACAACCCCGGCATGTGGCCTTGACCGAAATTGAACCCAGGACCCTTCAGTCTACAGGCCGATGCTCTATCCACTGAGCCAAACCAGCTAGGGCTATTAGTGCCATTCTGGGCTAAGGGGATGTGCTTTAAAGACCAAAGTTCTGTTCTTATTTTCACACTAACATGCTCACAGAGAGCCCCAGGCAAAACTGTGATGTTAAAAAAAAGGGGGGGGGCGGGTTTCTTGCATTTTCCACAGCAGCATCTTCCTCCCCCTCTCTGGATTCTTTCCGGGGCACCTTCAGCCCGGAAATGACTTCCCTAACTTACTATCTCTCTTGTCCTTCTGGTCCCTAAATCTTTGCTTAGTCTGCTCCTTAAAGTGGTACCTTTGTCATTCCTCGTTGCCCGCCTCTAAGTAATGGCCACTGCCTACATCTAGTCTTAGAATTGTACCAGTTCCAGGCCCATTGCCTAGGTTATCTCAAAAGGAACCCTCCCTAGCTGTTCATTTGATAAAGGAAAAGGCCAGAGGAAATCATCCTTCATACACCTTACTAAATGGTAGCCCTATATTTAGACAAATGTGCTCTGTTTGGCCTAACAATTAAATGCAAGACACTTTGCACAAACCCCATAAATTCTGGGTACATCTGAAAACTCCACAAGTCTCAGCAGCAGGCTAGCTTTCCCACCTGCAGCTGACACATGAGGGTGCCTGGGATGGGAGGTCTGAGAAGGCTCACCATGTCCCCCCGTCCTTCTTGGGCCCTGGACTCCCAAGTTGAGCATCACCCACTTTATCTCATTCCTGGCATCCTATTCCTCTCGTTGACAGGACCTTCTGGCCTCTGAAGGTCTCTGAATTTGTGAGTCCCAGCCAAGAATTGGGGTTCTGCCTGGTCTCCAAAATGATATTTTGCAATTGTATCTTTTTCTTTTCCCAGAAAAAAAAATATATATACAATTGCCCTGGCCATTTAATCCACTGAAAAAATAGCAATGGGATAATTTCTAGTTAGTAGGAGCGGTAGACAAGCCACTCTGTGGAAGATCATATCATCATGGGTATTTGGGAGCAGACATATGTTGTCCATGTCAAGAGAAAGTAAGTGAATCATTTGAATTTGAAAGTTATTAAACTCAGAGAAGACTAGCATTAGATAATAATGATTTCATTTTCTAAGTATTTTTTTTAAGTTCCAGGAGAGTAATGCCGGTGTTGGGGTATTTTTACGAGGAAGGAAAAAGCCCACTGAGAACACAACCCATTGACTGGGAGCTGGACGGGCTGTTCCATAAACGCCACCAACCGTGATGCAAAGTCACATGGACAACTTCTCTTGAGTATTCTGATACATCCCATATAATAAAAGACTAATATGCTAATCAACTAAATGGCTGAACAACCGGTCACTATGACATGCACTGACCACCAGGGCGCAGACACTCAACACAGGAGCTGCCCCTTGGTGGTCAGTGCACTCCCACAGGGAGAGAGCCGCTCAGCCAGAAGCCCTGAGCTAGGCTCATGGCTGATGAGTGCAGCAGCGGTGGTGGGAGCCTCTCTCGCCACCATGGCAGCACTAAGGATGTCCGGCAGTCGGACATCCCCCGCAGGCTCCCGGACTGCGAGAGGGCGCAGGCCAGACTGAGGGAACCCCCCGAGTGCCTGAATTTCATGCACCAGGCCTCTAGTTTCTTAATAAACATGTAAAAAGCTTGGAGATTGCCATATTGGAATTGAGTAGAAAGGGCTACATTCTTGTTTTTATATCTTTATATATAGAACTAGAGGCCTGGTGCATGAAATTCATGCACTGGTAGGGTCCCTAGGCCTGGCTGGCAAGCAGGACCGATCGGGGCCTTCCTTCCAGCTGCTGGCTGGGGCCTTCCTTCATTCCGCACCACCCCCTGGTGGTCAGCGCACATCATAGCAAGCAATCGAACTCCCGGTCTCCTGGTTGAACTCCCGAGGGAACACTTTGCATATTAGCCTTTTATTTGTATAGATGAGATAGAAATAATCTGGTCAATTCAGTTTTGTGATGTAAATAGCCGTAATTCAGTACATGTGATGATACCTGTCCGTGAGATGTATCTCTAGTCCTTACCACTTTCCATGTATTTTACCATGAACTACTCCCCAAGATTAGCATGATTAGAGGAGAAGCTAAGCCCCGTGGTGGCGGGAGTTAGCTCTGCTCTGTCACCTGCACATCCTGCCTCAGCACCATCCCGCCACAGACAACACTCAATGGACATTAGTTACCTGTTGAAGACGATGGCTGAATTGAAGGTGAATTCTCAGATTCTCCAAGCAGGAAGCGTACGTGTAGTCACTGATCAATTCTAAGCAAGTGATTATTTGTGCCCCTTCCAATTCCATAGTTATCTGATCCAGTATATTGGGCCAAAATCTGAGTCATGTTTGGGAGGACAATTAATTATTCGGTGCCTAGAGGAGTATTCAATATTATGTTCAATTCAAGAAACCTACCAAAATCAAAATCCAGAAATCTCTCAAAAGGACGACAGGGGTGCGAAGTGCATTAACATCTGCTCATGAGGAGTTTGCCATGGAGTTGTACTGACAGATTATTTTACCTCCCCTTTCTTTAGGACATCACTTCACAATTATTCAGCTCCCATAGAGAAAGCAGTTTATGTAACTGGCCTCCAGGCTAGAATCTTGATTCCCCACAATCCTTTCTCTGTATCGTCGCTGGTCTACATGTAACTCGTTTCGTATGTATTAAATGTAATATACAAGCACACACACATGGACGCATTCCTTACGCAAGGCTGTTTCTAAATCTTCCCAGGGTAATTGAAGACTATTTTATTTCTATTCATTGCCATATCAGTTTAGCTGTTTTGAGTTACATAATGATTTTACCTTTGAAGTTCAAGGTCAACCTTGGGGCAAGGAGCACTTTACCGTGAAGCTGGAAATATAAAGAAGTGTGAATAAAACTGTTCATGACCCTCTGAGTCTCTGTGAGCCGGGTCTTAAGCAAGAATTTGAAGGATGTCAAATGCACACTCATGTCAACAGGCCATTATAAAAGGCACACCACTCCCCCCAGCCTGCAGTAGGACCAGCGACACCGGACACATGGTGGGAGCCTGGGGAAGCCATGAGATCATTGCACTGACATGGAGATCTCTACGGAGTGCAAAGCCCCGTGTGGATTTCATTCCCAATCCATCTGCACAACCCCCAAATGCGTTCTGCCAAATTAGAAAGGGGTAGGTTATAGCCCAGGGTTTATGGACAGAAAAAGAGGCTGGGGAAAGATAGGCCTCTGACGGAAAGCCCAGAAAACACTTAGACCTGTCCGCTGGACATGACATTTTCATGCCGCTGCGCTCTTGCTCTTTAATGGTGAGCGCGCTGCCTCCAGACAGACACCCAGGGCGGCCTCGGAAAAGCATTTCACGCAGCTTTTACTTTCAGGTTTATAGGCTCTCAGGATCGGTTCACAAGTTCACATTGATGACATAAGAAGAAGTTCAAAAGGTCAGGGTGCAGCAGGCAAAGAGTACCATGAAATTAAAGCTGTAGCTTTCGCCTGCTAAGAACCATTTCTGTCCTACATGGACCAAAAAAAAGTTTGGGGCGAACTCTGCTGAGGAACATTCCCATTTCATCTTACATGACGTTGGCAAAGGGAGGACAGAAATAGAAAAGTGGGGTGAATAAACACACACACAAGCAGGTGGCGTAGGGGAGCGAAAACACTGCCAGGATTCGGTTAGCCTTGAACGTGAACCTGAGAGGAGAAGGCCCAGGCCCCGGGGCCCCGGTTCAGTGTTCAGAACGCCTTTTGCTGAAGCGAACCTCCTCTCCTGTGAGAGCCCATTCCTTCTCCCACATGAGGGCGGCGGCTTGGTTTCCACCAGGTCAAAGTTCGGGTTTGAACACTCCTCGGTGAGCCTGTCCGGGCTCTTTGGGACCCTATGTCAACCCAGGCAAAATGGCTGACATCGAGGGAATGGGATTTGCTGGCTAACTCCACTTTCCCACTTTAAAAACACTAGGAGCATCAGTGACATGCACGTACTTAAACTTCGTGGGGTACTTTTTTGATCAAACTGAAATGCAGAAAGGCCTTTGAATGAATCAGAACCTGAAGAATGATGATGTGATGAACTTCAGTGTGGAAATGCCTGTGGATGAGAGTGGAGTCAGCCTCAGTCTTCTTTTCCACGATAAGACGGGCATTTCCATTTCGAGAGCGCAATAGTCGTATGTAATGGCTCTCCTCTGAGCAGAGAACTCCATTTCTACAGCATCGCGATTCCCCACTTTCAAAATTCAGAATACAAGATGAAGCCTCTGGCCCCGGTCCCAGACACGAACCACGAGCCAGCTCACGGGCAGAGGCGGGGCTCTGTCACAGCGACACTGCACTGTCACTGGGATTAGCCCCAGGGAAGGGCATGGCTTGGTACCGAAATGATTTCACGCAGTCATAGAGCCCATGTCTGTACCCAGAGCCTCTCCTCAAAGCCTCATCCACAATTATAGAATGTAGGACGTCATTGTCCAGGCTAGGCTTTTGTGAAATGTGGATTGTGGATGGATTCTATGAGTCCTGTAACAATATATGTAAAATTGTGTGTGTGTGTGTGTGTGTGTGTGTGTGTGTGTGTGTGTGTGTGTTTCTTTGTGAAAAAAAAAAATGCATGGCCTTTCTCAAGATTTTCAAGAAAATTTACCTTGAAACCAAAGGAAGGCCAAGTGTGTGTATTTGCCTGGAGGCAGCATGGGCCAGTAGAGCTGAGTGCCACCAAGGGGTTGAGAAATGTGTACCCTTGTCCCAGTCTATCACGAAGCAATCATTTGACCTTAGGCAAGTTACCTAATCTCTTCATGGCTCGGTTTTCTCAACCATGAAATAGGTGAATTAATACCCTGCACCTGCCTTTCTTAGCTCATAGGGCCATGGTGAGGATCATAGAAGAATGTGTAAGGAAACCCTTTGCAGCAATGTGCGCTACAAATGCATGGCTTATGGGGACCAGTTCCTCGTGCTCTTTCCTGCACCCCCTTTCCTCTACCCCATCATAAACTCACTGTGAAAAGCCAGTCCTTGCTTACAGATAATTCCCCATCTAACACTAAATAGCACTGCCTTTCTCATGCTAAGTTTAATATTTTATAACATTTCACATTTCTTCACGATGGAGACTCTCACTAGGCTCTGCCCTCACTGAGCCTCCTCATCTATTTTCTGTTTAGTAAACTTTCATCTAACACCCAGGACCAGCTCCAGTCATTTCCCAGGTGAGTCTTTTCTCCAAGGCCACGCTCTCTCTCTGTGCTTCCTCAGAGCTCTTTCTGGGATCTATACTCTGGAGCTCACCAGGTTGTGTACATTGACATTGGTAGATGGTCAGTGCCTTGTCTGAATTCCTCTCCAAATGAACCCCAACAATTGCAGAGGGCCACATAGGTAGTAACCCACAGTAAAGTGATTGTTGAATACGAAAACTAATGTTAACTGCACATCTATGAAAAAATGTACATAAAATCGACTTCAATTTCAGCAGAAAACACAAAAAGTTTCTGCAGTTTTGCTATGTGAGGTCCAGTGCATATGCTACTAAATGGCAACTGGTTTTCCAATAGAGACACCGTGAGTGCCTTATTTTAACAATTTTTAGTATCTTCTACAGCCAATCTAGTGTTTTTATTTTTCTAGGCAAAGTAGTTCCTTAAACTCGTCAGGTGCACCTTACTTCTGAACAGATCCTTCCTATTTCCATATCTATGTTTACTTTTGTTTAACAGCATTGTGTTCAGCCCTAGCATCAAAGCACCCATTATACCTACTCAACACATTATATGCATTAAAATGTAAATAAAAATATATTCAAGGGTCTATCAAGCTTTTTAAAACTAAAACAAAAAAGCAGATTACTTATATTGATCACTTAACCTGCCTAAAATTGTCTAGTGGGGCCTAATTATGATGTTGTTCTCTCCAAGGAATCTTTGGACTGGCAAGAGGAAATAGAGTAAAATTTGCCTCAGGTGGTAGCTGGCAGTGCTAAAAGCAATCCTCTGGTCACCCCCAATCATATGCTGCTTAAAGCCTAATCCAGGCCCCTCTACTCCTAGTCTGCCGTGGACCAAGGTGGGATGGGCAGTGTCTCTAGCAAGGCTAGAGTGGCTAAAATTCTTCACATGGAATTTGCTCTTTCCATTGCTTAGTCTTCAGGGAAGTTCTATCGTTCCACCCACCCCGCTTTGGCTCTATATACCCATCAGCAGACTGACTGTTCCAGATATTCTCTCTTGAGGTCTGTTCCTCCAACCTTAAGCTTCCTTATGAAACTGCCCCAGAATTCATTACTAGGATGTAGAGAAACATCTGTTATAAGCATCTCAATCTAAAAGTAAGTAGTGAGAAATCCTATCTACTGGCATGTTGCTATAATATTAGAGAGAGTTTTAAGCTATATTTATATAAAAACTTGTTTCTCATTTTAATAAATTGAGCATGCCTGACTATTATAAAGAATTCCATTTTTAAGAAACTCGCCATGACCTAATCCTTTGCTTTGAAGAGAGTATACCTCCCCGCTGCCCCCAAAATAACTTCACTTTGAAGAGTGTAACTCCTTTCAATCTCTCTGATGTTGAGGATAGAGCCACCATGAGGAGAAGAGAACACAAAGCAGAGAATGAAAAATAAACTCCAGGGCTAAAACCCAATATGAGCAATGGGAGGTCACTTTAGCAAATTTAATTCAAGAAAGTATGGACAATTAAGTTACTCTGAGGTTGTGATGATAAAGACATAAAT
Organism: Eptesicus fuscus; assembly: GCF_027574615.1. Taxonomy (NCBI): domain Eukaryota; kingdom Metazoa; phylum Chordata; class Mammalia; order Chiroptera; family Vespertilionidae; genus Eptesicus; species Eptesicus fuscus. Next base: position 111,004,767 of record NC_072476.1, read on the forward strand.
CCATCACTTGATCTCCTAAGTGGTCACATTCCACTTTTTTCCTATGAAATTAGCAATTTCCTAAAGTTTTCTCTCATCCAATAGGGTAAGACATTTCCCCTCTTCTCCTGATATTTATTCTCCATGAAATTTATTCTAGCTCTGACTTTCCCAATACCAAAAGCCTTAAATACTATAACATTTCACCCATACACGTGTAGAGAACACCTGGGAAGGCACATGAGCATTTCTTTAATTATTGTCAGCTGAATCCAGTGGCGTTGGCAGAGCCACATCCTGGAAACACACCTTGCCAGAGGCAGGAGTGTTGTCAGCTTGACCTTTAGCCCAGGTGCCATTGGATGGGTTTCATTACTAAATCCAGCCAAGCACCAGGAATGAATATGACTCGGGCCCACCCAAGAATGCACATAATCTCCTTTGTCTTGACCTTTAGTAAAACTTGTTGGTTTTTGCTGTATAAAATAAACACACTGTATTGGCTCTGGGTCCCTGTCTCTCCATCAGAGGACAGTGGTCCCACCCGGCCCCAGCTTTTTCCTTCCATCACTGTGTCTGTCTCTTTCTTTTGTTTTCTCAATCCCCTGCAGCCCCTACTCAGGAACCAGACCACTCTCTAGCCATGCTGGAGGCAGAAAAGAGAGAAATATTTACACACACATGCTGTTTTTGTCTGGGTATCTGATGTCTTTGCTCACACTGTCTCTATTGCATGCTCTTTTGTGGAATAACAAGAATATCTGCTCCCATCCCATTACTTAGCATGAAGACAATCTTCATTTGGCCAATCTAAGTATAAGTAGGAGCTGGAATTCATAATCATTTTATTTGTTGCAGAAATACCAAGACCCAATACTACCAATTTAGAAATTATATCTCGATAGTGAACATGTTATAATTTTTTTCTAAATTCTATATTGAGGTTGATCAGAACATGTAATGTTAATATCATGTAGGTTACTCTCATGTACATAGCATTATTTTGTCATCATGCATTGCAAGCTTTGTGACTTCTCTCCCCCACTTCCCAATTAGTTTGTGAACCTCTGAAGAACACAGAACCTCTGAAGACCTCTGACAAGCTCAGAAAACTATACAGGTTTTCTAGTCTTGCCTTTTTATATAGTATAGTTATGCATCCTCTGCAGCCTGGAAAAGCTGTGTTTTCAAACCCTAGTGGCAAAAGAGAAAAAAAAATATTCTGATGATCTCTATCTCAATGTTATTTTATATCTTACAAGAAGTGGGATTAGAAAGGTGAGAATAGTAAATTGTGGGTGAACTTAACATATTGGCAAATATGATTAGCATTTATCCTGCCTAGAACAAAGACCTACTTCTCTTCAGTCATTCAGAAATATGTATTGCATATCTACCACAGAAGCAGACATGATTGCTTCCTTCATGGAGCCTAAAATTGAGTGAAAGGTGAAGTAACCACATAAATAAATATAAAATTATAATTATGACAAATAAAGAAGAGGTATGTAGTGACATAAGAGCAAATAATAGAAATTTGACTTTGTTTGAATGTTTGGAGGAAACATCCTTAAGGAATTAACATTTGAGATGGTATCTGAAAGATGATCCATATTTACCTAAATAAAAAAAGGGACTAAACAGAGTTCATGGGCTGGTGAAAAGACAAATAGGGCTAGAGAAAATAGACTAAAGACATGATTCAAGATGAATTTGTAAAATAGAGAAATAGGCCTTATACTTTGTGCCTTGTAGGTCAAATTTAGAATTTAGTATTTATCCCAAGAGCTATAAGGACTTCAATAAAAGGGAAAGATGGTGCACTGGGAGGGAGGGAAAAGGATAACTATATGAATAGATTTTCACTCCAAAAGATTCTTCTAGTTGTATGTAAAGAATAGATTAAAGAAATAAAAGGCAAGAGTAAGTGAGGTAGACCAGTTACCTGGCTTTTGTAGAATCTAAAAATGGGAATAATTACAGTGTGTATTAGCATACTATGTATTGCAGTGACATGGGAGAGAAATGAAAAGATTTAAGAGATACTTGGGTGACAAAGCCAACAGGAATTGTGAATGAATGGCTAGTCAATACCTTTTAATGAGATGTTTTAAAAAGACCCAAGTTTCTGACTTGAGCTATATTTGCGTTCCATTTCCTGAGATAGAAAACATTGGAAGAGGAACCAGTTTTCAAGAGAAAAACCCTGAATTAGGAGGTATCATGTGTGAGTTTGAAGAGCTACTGAGAGTAGTAGCAGCACAAAAATAATGGTCTTTTATGAAGATTAATAAAGCATCGGTTTGCTGGGTGAATTGGGTATGGTAATAATGGAAATAATAAAAGCAGATAGAAGACTATTATAACAAGTAACCTATGTGCCATATTTCAAACAGAAAGAGCAGACTAAATAAATAAGAAAAATTAATGGGGAAAAAATTCATTATAAATTTAAATGTGAATGCATTTAGCAGATGATTTGCAAAGGGGAAGTGGGAATGGACTATTTAGACAAAGATCAATTGAAAATTCTTTCTTTTTCTTTGAAATAGGAATATCTCATGGAAGAAATGGGATTCTAAAGTGCTTTACTGGATAATAGCCAATTTAAATTTTAACAAATTAAAATGTAAAGAATATTTTAAACATAGGGTGTGGTTTGAAAGCCATGACAGAGAAAAACTCGACCAAGCCAGTAAAATTTGTTTTTGTTGCTTCTGCCTCCTAGGTTATCACTTACTCATCTTTCCTGTTCTCTTTTCCTTCTCCCCTTCCCTCCCTAGTCACTTCCAATGGAGGAATGCTGCCTCATAACAAAACAGGATCTCCGAGAAACAGAAACAAGCAAAATGTGCTTGTGTAGTGTGTCTGGTAAAGATCCACTGCGTATTTGCTATTGTATGAAGTTACTGGATGTTGTTTAATTTTAAAAAGAAATGTGTGATTTCTAGGAAACTTGTAGGAAAGGTATTCCTATCTGATTAAAAATAACAAAACATGAGAAATTGCCTTTTCTTGACTTTTATGGGTCCGTGTGCAGTGGCGATGTTCCAACCCATGGCAGCCACCTGTAGACACCAGGGGCCAGCCTGCTGTCATGGCGGGAATGTTAAAGGGGACGGGAAAGACAGAAAGAACACAGGTGCTTAAGGACGTGGTTATGCCATCCAATTTTTAACCTCTGGAACGTCCGGTCTCCAAATTACTTCGCTTGTGAGGTGATGCACTTTCTTATTGTTTGAAGCCATGTTGCTGCTTCTAAAAGCATCCTGATACAAAGAGGAGAGGAAATGGAAGAGGTGGGGTGAAAGGAACTCCACAATCCAGGTTTTCCAGAAAATTTCCAAGTTCATGAAATTCTTTAAATAAAAGTGAATCCTCAAATACATGACCAAAGATATATATATTATGTAATTATTCAAAGTATTGTTGGATATTTAAAACCTTCCATTGTTTTATCTTTAAAAAAATAGGCCAACCTGCAATTATGTCAACATTGCAATTTTTAAATAAATAAATAAATAAAATAGGCCAGCCTGAAAATATTTCAATCTAAAATGTGTCAGATTTTTGGGAAATGTGGTATTACTGATAGATAAATAAATGACTGGATACATGTGATTCCATTGTATTATGTTTTAGGACTACAGCAGCAAAAAGGAGGCTGTAAACTGTTGAACCGTTTCTGGGTATTGGAATTAGAAAGAATGAATCACAGTGGGGAGATTCCCTTTTTGAGAAGCATGTCATTGCATGAATATAATAACTCAGCTTCATTCCTCATATGAAAATGTAAGACTTTTGAAACTAATTGAACAAAACAGCTTCTGTTTTTTAATAAGTATTGACATTTATGAATAAAAAGCAAAGCGTAATCATTAATGTACCTGTAGAATATACTCTTAGTAACAGCAATGACATATGTCAATATATGTTTAATCCCTAACATGCTTTTTCTACAGCAGTTTAACTCTGCTGTTTAAAAATGGACTTTTCTGTCCTTTGAGTGAATTCTTTTCATTAAAGATGACGCTGCCCTAACCGGTTTGGCTCAGTGGATAGAGCATCGGCCTGCGGACTCAAGGGTTCCAGGTTCAACTCCGGTCAAGGGCATGTACCTTGGTTGTGGGCACATACCCAGTAGGGGGTGTGCAGGAGGCCGCTAATCGATGTTTCTCTCTCATCGATGTTTCTAACTCTCTATCCCTCTCCCTTCCTCTCTGTAAAAAAAAAAAAAAAAAAAAAATCAATAAAATATATTTTAAAAAATAAAAAGATAATGCTGCTCTGGTGTCACTGTCCCTGTGAGCAAGTGCAGCTGGAAATTACACCCTGAACCAAATGTGCCTTTTCTATAAGGACAACACTGTCTGAACTGCTTCTAGTATTATTGAGTAAGATGCTTTGATTCAGAGAAAATGGTTACTTGCAAACAGATGATAAACCTGTGTCAACTGAATGAAAGGACCCGGGGCGTTCCACGGATGGCGGGCCATGTCCCCTTTAGTAGACGCATTGTGCCCTACCCAGACCCCCTCGGGTCTGATCAGTGTGTTGCATAGCAGCTCAGAGCGGCAGGATGGGTCCAAGGGCCTTCTTAGTGGGTCCCAGCCTATGGTGCCCTGTGCAGGGCAGGACAGAGGTGCCGGGAAGGAATGTCCCTTATGAGCAGCCCACACCCAGTGGCCCACAGGTGTTGGCACTTAAGCACCTCAGAGGAATAATCCTGGGGCCACACTCTATGCAGATCACTGCCATCTGGGCAGGATTCAGGTCCAGGCTCGCAATGGCCCTGGTTGGATCATTCACCTTTCTCGCCTCTCTTCCTCAGTCACCTCCCAGCACGTCCTGGGATCACCATCAAAGAAACTATTTACAGCGGTTTCCTTGTCTCCGTGTCTGCTTCTGGGGCAAGCCAACCAAAAGCATCACATAATTTGGCCAGAAAGGAAATCACTATCTTGAAGTTTAAAGGATGGCCTTTAAGTGGATCAGCCTCTAAAACAGCCATTATGAGAAGAGATAAAAATGGAAGGAAGGTTACGAATGGGGAATGAGGCGCTGCAGCATTGGAGGGAAATTGAGCAAAAAATAAATTTCAACTGAATTTAAGAAAGAAAAAGTTCCAATGAGCAAGTCCTTTAGACAATAAAAGAAAATGCTCTCGGCACCGTGGTGGAAGTCCTATTGTTCGAGGCATTTAACTCTAGATGCAACAATGTGTCATCGATGACAATGACAAATGGCAGTAGATAGATATGATAACCTAATAGGTCTGTTCTGGCTCTAATACCTATGATTGCATGATTCGATTCAAATACAGTCGTTTACTGTATCTCGAGTGCGTAATACACTTCAATTGTGAAGTGCTACAATTTCAATACTAATACGTGTGAAGTGACAGAGCTGTCACCTACGTACCCAGTAGGGTTGTCTGAAATGCTACAGAAAACAAACCTTCCCCTTGTGGATATGTTTATATACACCCCTGACTCGCCACCAGGCAGATCTTGTGCCCGTAAGCAGTTGTCATTCATTAACAAAGACCCACATGAAGTTTTCTAAAAGCTGATGTGTGTGAAATTATGCCACAAAGAAAGAAACTGGGCCTTGCTAGTTTCCTGCAACATAGTACTCGTCTGCACCGAACATTTACTGATCCAGAGGCATGCAGATCACTGCCCTTTCAAGGGAAGTCTGTCTCCATCAACATCAAAGTCACTGAACTGAGAAATCGACAGTGTCTAAATGATGTTGGGAATTTTGATGTTATGTCTCTATTTAGTGATACAACGCATGTGGCTGGCTTCTGAAACACAGCAGGCATGTCAACCCCAGTTGAAGTAAAGACAGAAAGTTCTCCAGAAATCCTATCTTTGATATTCAGTTCATATATTGTTGTTGTTGTTGTTTTCAGTTATGAAATATAATTCTTGAACTTACAGGTCATCTCTTGATTACTAAGGAAGAGAAAGAGAAAGGGACAGTGGCCAATTTCATGGCCTCCATTTTCATGCCTGGAGCTTTCTTTGAAGGAAGTAGGACCTCCCTGTACCAATCCAGAGAAATGATGCCCATTGACAAAGCAACCTCAGAGAAGCCAGGACAGAGATAGATAGCACAGGTTCAGAGCAATGCTTCCCTACTAACGCCACCCGGTTTTCATGCTGCGCTGGTTCACTGTTCATGTTCCAGAATACTGGAGAGGAATAAAATTTAAATGTACCAAGTTTCTCAGATCAATAGGTGTCTTTATTAACCCTTCACTTGACTAAGATCTTTCACAGAAATGAATGAGTTAAGGGTCTCCGTTCAGCGGAGGAGTACTGGTTGGGACTTTGCTGAATGTACTCTCCTGGCCCGTTTGCATGGGCAGGCAGATGTGAGCAGGAAGCTCCACGTCCCCTGCGAAGGGAGGAAGGATAGCAGCTGTGAAGCACGGCTGTGGTTTCTCTGACAAGTCTTTCTTAGAGAAGTGGAGCCTTTCCCCGCTCCCCAGGAATCCAGGGAGCTTGTGACTGAAGGTGTCAGCAGTGATGCTCCTCACTTCTGTAGCAAGGTCATAAAAGTGCGTTCACCTCCAATCACGATGGCTGGAACACTCCCTCCTCCCGCCCTGAGACACCTAGCACGGAGTCTGACTAGCCTGAGGTCTCCATGCTGTGAGGAAGCCCAAGCCACACGGAGAGGCCACATTGTAGGTGTTCAGTCCCATCTGTGGCCAAGAGAATCATACAAATACAGATGCTGGACGTGGGAGCTGATAAATCTCTAAGTTATTCTAGCTTCCAGTCATGTGAATCTGTCCAGCTTAGGCCCCAGACATTGTAGCAAACCATCTCTATTAGGCCCGTCTGAATTCCTGACCAAAGAACAGTGAGCATAAAGAAATGGTTGTTGTTTGATACTGCTAAGTTTGAGGAAGTTAGCTATGCAGCAATAAAAAGAAATAATTTAAAACACACACACACACACACACACACACGATTGGAAGAGAGATGGGAATCAGGGAAGAAGGGAGAAAACCAGAAAGAATGAAAGGGGAAATAAAGAAGGAAGTGAGGAAGGAAAAAAGAGAGCAAGGAGGGGAGGGACTAATGGAGGAGAAGAGGAAAGGAGGAAGAATGGGAGGAGGAAGAGGAGGAACCTGTCTTGAAGTGTGATTAAGAGAGGCTTCTTCATGTTTTGCCCTCATACACTAAGAATTTCTATCATCTGATTTACTTTGGCCTTCTCAGAGAGAATTGTTCCACTTAACTATAGATTAATTGGCCCTAGCCAGTTGTGCTCAGTGGATAGAGCGTTGGCACACAGACTGAAGGGCCCCAAGTTCAATTCTGGTCAAGGGCAAGTACCTCAGTTGCAGCCTGATCCCGAGTTCAGGTCAGGGTGTGTGTGGGAGGGAACCAATCCATGTGTTCTCTCTCACATGGATGTTTCTCTTTCTGTCTCTCGCCTTCCCTTCCACTCCCTCAAAAAATCAATGGAAAAATATCTTCAGGTGAGAATTAACAAAAAATAAAATAAATAAATAAATAAGTGTAGATTAATTGATTAATTAAACATGGATTCTAAGAAATGGGGGGAAGGAGGAGAATTCCCTTTCTTTTAGGAAAATCTATATTGAAAAATGTATATTAACTATAGAGCAATTAAAAAAATGGTAGAACAAAAAATAGGTGAGGAAAGACAGACACAAATTATTTGTGGAAAGACAGCCACAAATTATTTCTTCTCTAAAAGAAGCATCCTGATTAAGACTTAAAGTTCTCTTGAGGTTCACACCACCAGCCAGTGAGACTGCAAGCAGGACCTGTGACAGAAAATGTTTCTTGCTGAGCAGAGCCCATCAGCACACACTTAATTTGTCTAAAGACACACGTGTCTAGATTTACCTTCCTCCTGCCAAAATATTTTTAGACCTCTGACATATTTTTTTTCATCACTAACTATTTTAAGCCATTGTAGGCCATAGTCATACAATTTTTCTTATGGAAGATTTCAAACATTTCAAAGAAGGGAGACTTGTATGAACTCCCTACTACCCACCACCCATCTCTAAGAATTATTAATGTTAGCCAGCCATTTTAGTTTTAACTCTCTTAAGGTAGTAGAATTTTCGAGCCTAAGAGAACCTTGGTTATAGTAAGTCACTTTTGGTGACCCATTATTTAGGAAAAAAAGATACTGTAATCCTCCAAATTCAGGGTTTTCAACCATCTCTAACCCATGTTCACTTTGGAAAATTAAACAAACAAATAACAACTTATACCTGCCTTCATACCTAATTGGAATGTTATTAACATTTTAAAATAAATTTAATTTCAATCAAAATAATGATATCAAATATGCTACTCCAAACTGTATATAACTCCCCTTCCCATATGCTCTTCATTTCATTCTTACATTCTTTCCTGACAGCCGCTCACCTCTACTCCTACTTGCAATTGAGAATTACTATCCTAAACATTTATTTTAAATAGCTTTTAAAAATGAAATAACAACATTTTAATCCTCACTGAATAAGAACTCCCAGTGGCTCCAGGAGGGATAAGAGTGGGCATTTGAAAGTGTAGCTAACAGGAGGAGACTAGTCTGAGAAAGGCCACCACTGCCCAGTGTTCACTGGGGATTATCTGAATGGGTGCCAAAGAGTACACAGGTCACATGACCAACCCACACTAGTATTTCTAGGGTTTTTAATTGTGAATCAGCATTTTAAAGTTAAATACACATTGCAGACATCAGTCATTGTTCTTTTCTCAGTATATAGTTTTTCCTCCCTGACTTGATTTTAGCATCAAACAAAAGATTAACTTGCAATCCCAGCCACAGAAAAAAATGAAATAATGTAGGATATTTCTTGACCAAAATAAATAGGGGTCAGGGGCAATTTATCCCACAAGAGTCTCCTGTAATTATTTGGAGCTTAATTACCTCCTTGCTTCCCTTAAAAAGTGCTGGTGCTAGGATGACCTCTCCAGCATGTGTGAAAGGGGCCGTGGCCTTCTTTTCGATTAAGCTGGCCTTCTAAGCGGAGACTTACCATTAAAGAGGAGTTTGCAAAATGGGTCTTACCACATTCCCACAAATATGCCACTCAAAGGATTGGTTGAAAGTTTCTAAACATTGAAATATAAGTAGTAATATATAAGCAAAGAACCTTTACTTCAGATTTCTTCCTATCAAATCACACCTATGTTAGAAGATGGCTGACTATCGAGCATAAACATTTGACAAATGTTTAGGGTGGAAAATTGTACCTTCCTATGGAGGTTAACTTGGAGGTCACGATCACAACAATTAACTTTAATTTGCCCATAATGGTTTTTAGTGATATCTTGAGATTCAGCACAATATCAAGGGATTTACAAGATAACCCTTTTAGATCATCTACACTAATAAAAGAGTAAGATGCAAATTGACTATACCTTCATGACGCCCACCAGCCAATCAGGAGTGAGTATGTAAATTAACCCAACAAAGATGGTGGGTTAATTTGCATACACAGGCGCCGAGCGGCTGGGGGTGGGGCGGGACACTTGTACCATCACCAAGGCAACGACGCAGGCATTCCATACCGCCCCAGCTGCTCCAGGCCTCTGGGCAGTGTGGGAAGGCGGAAAGGCGGCTCTGGCCAGAGCGAAGGCAGTGCCGGCAGCCAGGGGAAGGAAGGCCCATTCTTGCATGAATCTTCACATGCATCAGGCCTCTAGTGTAAAATAATTTGGTCATTGTTCAACTCTTAAGGTTTTTTTTTATTCAGTAAAGTGCCTACTACCTTACAGTTTTCAATAGCCCTAATGCCTGACAATCTCCTAGGTGTAATTTAAATTGAAGGTTACCATGTCAATTACTACTGGGAGCCAGTACTTTGCTGCCTTAGTCTAAGCACAATGGAGAATATAAATGGGAAGTCCAGCTAAGAATAGCAATGCATGCTTCTCTTAGTTTTGCTATTCCAGCATCCAAACTCTTTTTTTTTTTTTTTTTTTTTTAATTTTGGAGAACATTCTGTCTCTGGCCATGAGAAGGACTGGCTCCAGAATCTATCTTCCCTCATTCACAGAAAGCCAGGGCACCACAGTGATTTAACTTTGGCTAACTGGATAGTTCCTTCCAGAATCCTGAACATAAAGGGAGATGAAGGAACTGTTAGAATTATTTTTAACATTGATCCTGGGAGAGGGTCTTCCAGCAACATCGATTATTTCTACCTAACTCATACGATAACAGCTCAGTTCATCTTATTTTAGAAAGAACTGGTGCATTCCCATGGACTAAATTTCGTGAATTCTTCATCTGGATTCCATAATTTAGTTGTACACATGCTGTCTATACGTTCCTTCAGCGTAGTTATATCAGTTACTGAGCCAGCAGTCTCAAAGTGTGATCTTGTGGCCCTTTGAGGGTCCTTCAGATCTTTCTATAAAGTCTATAGTGTCAACATTGTTGTCATAATAATAGTAAAGTATTACTTTCCTTTTTTGTTCTTATTCTCTCACAGAGGAACAATAGATTTGTTGCCAATATACGGGAGCATATACAAATATCCTATAGTCTTCTTTTAGTCAGACGGTAAGAAGATTTGAAGATATCTTTTTTTTTAAGATTTTCTAATTAATTTTTAGAGAGAAAGGAAGAAAGAGGGGGGAGAGAGAGAGAGAAACATCGGTGTGAGAAACATCCATCGGTTGCTCCCATATGCGCCCTGACCAGGGATCTTACCCACAACCTCGGCATGTGCCCTGACCTGGAATCCAACTGGAGACCTTTAGGTATCCGGAATGACTCTCCAACCGACTGAGCCAGAGGGGCCAGAGCGAGAGGGGGCACTTTTACCTTTGATATTTTAATTATATAAATGTGTTAACTTTAAAATTGTCCGTGTAAATTAAAGTTAAATGTGGTAATTTGGAAAGAGGAATGTGTTATCTGATGGCTCTTTCAAATTATTACAATACTTAAATTGTCAACTGGATTTGTAAGTTTTGTGCGTCCCCCCTCCTGTGAATTGTTTTCCCCTCTGCCCAGCGTGGGACCCTAGAGTGCTTCACGAGCTAAAGCCATTCCAGCTGGTCTCCGGAATCGCTAATGTCTTCCATTTTGGGATTTACCCTCTGAATATGGCTTACAGTTTTAGCGTTATATTCATTTTCTACCAATATGATTAATTCAATTTCCCTTTATTTGCATTAATTTTATGTTGAGAATATAGTTTTCTTTACCAATATTGGTTTATAACCCCTATTTTCTTCCCATTTTGTTTGTTTGCATTTATTTTATATCCACTTCCATAATCCACTAGAATTCATATACTATGAGCTAGAAGTCTACAAAGCTGTTATGATTTTTCCTACAACTGGTTATTTCAGCAGCTTTATTAAACAATTGTTTCAATTATTTAACTACACACTTTGTGGTCATATATGCCAGTGCGAGGCTGTTCTGTTCTTCTGAAGCATCTGCTGTTAATTCAAACAGCAGTTGTGAAGTGTTTTAAATATTTTAGATTTCATAGCATATTTTGTATTACAATAAAACCCCTTGTTTTTCCTACTTATCTGGAATAGTCTTACTAATTTAGACAGTCTTATAAATTTACAATTGGTTATCAAGTATTAGCCCAGTTTTCTCCCAGATCATCCCCCCCAAAAAAGTGTGTTTTTTTTTTTTTTTAATCTCCAGGTCTAAAGACATCCAAAGTTAATACACTTACCTCCCTTTCTTTGTCAATTATTTTAGGATGAACTGACTGACATCTTAAATATAGTCAGCCTTCCAAAATCTAAATCTAGCAAATATGTCTAGTGCATATTGCAGAGGTTAGGGTCTTCATATGTGGTGTGTTTTTTTTAATCGTTTTTTAAGGAATTTAAATTGTGGTATGAATATACAAGTAATGATTATTGATTGCCTAAAACACCATCATTTATTGCATTCTTGCATGTGTTATTTTAAGCAATCCTCATAAAATAGGAGGTTTTGCCCTATTTTTTTAAGAAGAAATGAGCTCTGAGGAATTAAATAACTTGTGGATATAACAAATAATTTACCAAGCTGCAAAAATCAATAATTCTGACTTCAAACTTCATTTTCATAAAATAGGGTGCGCTAAAGGGACATTAAGTTACAAAGCCTCCTGCTTCCTTCAAACAAGACTCTCCCACACACACTCAGGCCCCCTTTGGTCCATCCGGCTCCTGCTGAACAGGACGGGAAACGTACACGGGAGAGCCGGCTGGAACTGCGTTCACGCTTAACGCACGTAAACAGGACACCTGGAAAAGCACATCAGCTGTAACGGAAAGGTTTGCCAGGCGGGGTGAGCACCATAGAAACCACCTTTTTATTGCCAGTTGGAATTAATGTCACACCCTGGTGGCCACTGTCCCCGACCCAGTGATTTGATAAAAGACTCATTTACCTGCCCATATTATTAATTTACTTTTAAGATCCTCCTGCCAGGTGGCATCGCGGGGCACGACAGAGGCCCCCAAGGATAACAAAGTGGCTGGGGGCCTGGCCAGTGTGAGCCACCGGTCCCCGGCAACGGGCCCCTGGTCAATTAAACCCCAGCCACACGCGGGTGGGAGCGTCCCTGCTCACTGAGCATCTAGATGGGCTGCCAAGCAAACAGCCAGCCAGCCCATTAGTGAGCGGTTGCCAGCACTAAATGAATAAAACTCCCCGAGGAGGCCACGGCGGCCAGGGCCAATCTGTGCGGGTCGCTGAGCCCGCGGCGGCCGAGGGCCCGGGCTGCTGTGAAACACAGGAATGCGGCCCGGAGATGCCGCCTGTTGGGGACCCAGGACCAGCCCCTCACTTAACGGCATCCTGCAAACAGCTGGCACCCACGCCTCAAATATTGACTCAGTGTTTACAAATCGGCCTCGGGTTTGGGCAAACAGCTTGGGTAAACACGTGCCCCATCTGGCTGCAGGCTGTGGGTGTCAGCGGCCCTGCTCCCAGGCCTGGGGGTCAGGACTCCTGGGGGCCGCTTGTACTGGCCCCTGGCTTCCCGAGGGACAGGGAAGGAGTGGTCCGTGCTAGAGACAGTTTGGGGTTCTGGGGGCATGCGATTCATCAGTGAGAGGTTGCCAGCCAGGACACAAGCCCCGGCCCATGGCTCACGCGGCCGGCAGGGGAGAGGGTGCCGAGGCAGCCGTCCTGAGCGGAAGCCTGTGGGCAGAGGGCGGGGGACAGCCGTGCGCCTCGTGCTGCCACATTTGCCAGACGTGATCCCAGGCAAACACGGGGAGGGGGGCTGACCTTCTGCACGTGGCCGTGGGCCGAGGCCGGTAGCCAAGCAGAGCCTGCCGTGCGGAGGGGACCGGGTGTGGAATTCAGGCAGTAAACGCCGGAGGCCTCGCATTCCTTCCTCACCAATCCGGCCGGCGGCCCGCCAGGTGGCCGCACTGCCACTCGCCGGCGGGCTGCGCTGTCGGAGACCATGACCCAGCGGAGCAGGTTATCTGTTTGGCTCCGACGACCCCGGACTCAAAAACATGCTCATGCCAGGCGTAAGCAAAGAAGTACAACTTGGGGTGCTACTGGGCTTCAGGGTGCTCCTTACAGAGTCACTCTCTCCCAGCTCATCAGGGTTTTCACTTCTCTATCTGATCAGCTTTTCAACCTAAATTTAATTTATCATTTATCGTGCCCTGGATGCAACACCGCCCACAAGAAGGTCCTATGTACTTACTGGGGGGAAAAAACACACACAAATAAAACGCATGAGTGGACCCACACAGGTCACACCCGTGTTGTTTAAGGCTCAACTGTATAGTTAACCACACAAAGACCCTACCAGATCTAAAACACCATCACTAGTGTTTAAAGATGAGGAAACAGAAAATTAGGAAAGTAATGTTGTTCGTAAGTACATGTAGAAGGTAGGGTCGCCGAGTCCAGACTCTTAGGCCACGGGCTGGCCTAGCCACGTCTTCCCTAACCCACCTACCTGCCTCCCCACAGATTTCTGCTGAGAGAAGAGCGGCAGGCTGTGGAGCAGGGGGACGGTCTAGTGGTTAAACAGCTGGCCTCGTTGTCTCTGAATTTAAGTCCTGACTCTGTCATAACGAATGTCTGTCCAGTGAACTAGCTGTGGGCCTCAGTTTCCTCATCTCTAAAATGGGAGAGTAGTACCACCAGCCGGCAGCTGCCAGGGAGATTAAACCGGTCGATGCGCCTGAAGTCCCTGCCCCATGTTGGCATGCAGGGAGCACCCAGGCACGGGAGGCATCATCGTGTGTCTTTACAAAGCCATTTCCCACGGGTTTTGCTTACAACTCCACTTCTTAGATGAATAATCTCCTTTCGAACCCCTCCTGCACGGGCAGTAACGGACTCTCCCTTCGGACGTGATTTGCATTCCGCTGTTCCCCTCCCCCAGGGGGCGTGGGTGTGGACTCCCTGCACCTGGGGTAAGGTCGGACCCTCCACCCGGTTCCTTCACCTTCTCCTCCAGATGGAAGCAGTTCCACGCTCCTCCCTGAACGTCCCCCTCCCCAGAGTGGCCGGGACAGTGGGGACCACCTCCTGTTACCTGGCCTGTATGGCGGCCATGCCAGCCTCACCCTGCGCACAGGTTACCTCTGCACCCTCCGGCCGACGCACCCATCCAACGATCCCAAAATCCAAAGGAACCCATTGAAGAGAGCAACAGCGAGTTTCTCGTGGAAGTCCAGTTCCCATGGCTTCCTCCGTGCCCACATCTCCATCCTCTCAGGGCCAGCTCCTCTCACCCAGCAGGTGTGGCCGGGCCGGCTCAGGATGGGGAGCATTCAGCTGGCCAGGCGATGCTGCAGCAGCCTGGACTCGCTCTGATTTCTCAGGCCCTCCCTTCTCCGCCCGGCCTTTGGGCTTCGCACAGCCAGGATTTCTCTGGCTTGGCCACATCTTCCTTCTTCGTGTCTCGTCTGTGAAAAGTAAACACCTTTAACTTACGGCCAAAGAAATAAGAGCCACTTCGAGTTGTTGCCACTTGGGGATCCGCTGCTTGGTGAGGTCTGCTTGCAGGAAGAAAGAGCA
Source organism: Eptesicus fuscus (assembly GCF_027574615.1). Taxonomy (NCBI): domain Eukaryota; kingdom Metazoa; phylum Chordata; class Mammalia; order Chiroptera; family Vespertilionidae; genus Eptesicus; species Eptesicus fuscus. Next base: position 111,019,779 of record NC_072476.1, read on the forward strand.
TAAATCGGCCTGGAGGGCTCTTCAGGGGAGTTCAGGCCAGGGCAGACTTCATTCGTCTTCTTGTCCTGAATGTTCAACAAGTCTTTGTTTCTGTCCCTCAATCCCAATAAAACGCCACACCGGAGTCGGCGGGGAGGGGATGGCCTGTGGATTTTTTCCTTCGGGCACCATATCTGAGCCAACTAGGGACGCAGCTCCCTGGGGTCTCCCGCAGGTAAGCCCCACTTCCTTTCACCTGGGGAAGGCAGTGGATGGGAAAGGGGGGGACCTCGATGATTTCAGCTTCTGCACCTGAAACCCGCGAGGCCGCCCTCTGGCAGACTTAGGGCAGTGGTCGGCAAACTCATTAGTCCACAGAGCCAAATATCAACAGTACAACGACTGAAATTTCTTTTGAGAGCCAAATTTTTTAAACTTAAACTGTATAGGTAGGTACATTGTTACTAACTTAATCAGGGTGCTCCTTCAATCGCACTGTACATGCGCCCCCACACCCGCACGTGGTATTTTGTGGAAGAGCCACACTCAAGGGGCCAAAGAGCCGCATGTGGCTTGCGAACCACGGTTTGCCGACCACTGACTTAGGCAGTTCCCCCACGGAGGAGAATTCTCATGTTGTTTTTCTCTCTCCCGAGACACTTTAAAACCCCTTCAGGAGTGTAAGTTTCCATTTACTGCGTCTGCCTGGCGCAGGCGGTGGGTGGCAGAGGGGTCGGAGGGGAGGGGTGACGCCGAGCGCATTGGCGGAAGGCTGTGTGCAGTGTAGGCACGTGGGTGGGGATGGCGGCGCTGTGGGTACAGGATGTAAAGATGTTCTCCGAGGACCAAAGTATTTCTATTTCCCACGTGACTTTGTTTTCCTTTTTGTGGGCATCTCTACCTGGGGAGGGGGGAGGGGGTATTAAAATTGATCAGTAGCTGTTACCTCTGCTCACAGGTGACTGGCATCTCACCACAGCCACACAGTTCCTCATCGTCTTCTTATCAACTCACTAGAGGCCCGATGCTCGAAATCCGGGCAAGGGGCTCAGCCCTCACAGCCCCGGCTTCGTCCAGAAGGTCGTCCGGAAGGTCGTTCGGCTGTCTGGTCTAATTAGCATATTACGCTTTTATTATTATAGATTCCTGTGTGAGCACTTGTTGGAAAGGAATGCAGATACTGCTTCAGAGATTTCCATGATTCAACGGGCCTTCCAAGAAAGCGCCATCTATTTCTGCTGGCTTGTTTGGGGTACACTTTTGCCTAATTTTGTCCTCTCCCTTTGAAGTCTTTTTTTTTTCCCTGTGAGGATTCCCAGTAAAATTCCCAGTAGGTACTATTGCCGAAAGGAAAAAGCATTTTAGTTCTCATGTATCTCCCTTTAAATTTCCTCAGCTGATTACCAGTACATTTTTTCCACTCTGTATACCAGAGCAATAGCTAACACGACATTTAAATCAAACACATTTAGGAAGGAAAGTTTTTAGACCCTAAAATTAAATTACGTATTTTATGCCTTAGAATTCAGCCAGTCCCTCACTACATCATTGTATAACATGTTTACAAGGGTTGAGGCTTCCAGGCATTTGGGGACTTGGATCTACAGCTTATACACACAACAACACGGAGCAACCGATACTCATTGAATCTCTGCTCTAACGTGTACGGTGCTGAGCGCTGGCCGCGGGAAATAAAGGCACGGTTGTGTCGAGCAGCGCCGTCTACCCCCGGGAAGCGAGGAACGGCCTGCCGACGGCCCTGCAGTGAGTCCCACGCCGGGCTGGGCTCCGGAAGCCGTGGGCTCTCATTTAGAGCGAGAGGAAGGAAGCTTCCCGAAAGATATGATGCCCGAGCTGGGTTGCAGACGGTAATGACAACGCTGCCAAAATATAGGGTGTCCCTAAAAATGTCTACACACAGTGTCATTTCAAAGGCGGTGTTTATAGAAATACATTTCATTTTCAAAATTGAGCTCTCAGCTGATAAAGTGTGTGCACATTTTGGGGGGGATACCCTGTATAATAAATGCTTATTACCCAAACCAATTGATAGCCATTGCCTCCTGCTCTCCTTACATGCTATCACCATGTGAAGAGGAATGTAATGAGATACATCTATCATCCTCGCTTTATAGACAAGAATTAATAAGCTGGTGGGAGCCATTCAGCCAGTCAGTGGGGTGCTGGGAGGAGCCCGGGTCTGGCGGCCGGTCCCTTCAGGGGCCTCTCTGATGTGGGAGTGGGAAGGCGTGGACAGTGGGGGAACGATAAGAAACTTAGAAAGAGTGAGCTCATGGACATACGTGGGAGGGAGCAGGGGAATGAGGGCAGGGGGTCAGGCAGGTCGAGGGGAGCCCCAGAGGCCACGGTCAGGAAGTTGAACTTGATCCCACGAGCCGGGAAGAACCGGGGATGATGTCACGCCGCGGCGTGTGCAGATCAGAGACGCTCTTTGGAACAGCCGTTCTGCAGCAAGAAACCCTAAGGATCTACTGGATCTTCAGATGCTGGGAGCGGGCGGAGGGCTGGGAGAGGCCGGGCCATTCCGAGCGCAGGAAGGACAGCGGGAGGTACTGGGAGGCAGGCGCGAGCTCCGCTTTGAACGCGGGCCGCTGCCCATTGAGATGCGGTGGATGAGGAGCTCATGGGCGGGCGTGGATGTAATGGAGGGCTGAGCATGTGTCAAGAATAAACGTTTTTTTAAAAGAAAATGTTGAAACTCTCTTAATACAAAAATGACAAATTTGGGGGCTCAAATTGAGCAGAAAACGCATTGGCGGTTTGAGACCGCGTCTGTTCCGGAGACAGTTCCTGTAAGAGAAGAATCAAGAGGCTAGTTTGACAGGGAACCCTCCCCGAGGGGCTCCGGTGAGCCTGACGGTCCTGTCACATCGATCACTCCCTTTCTGAGCCGCTCGAACGTAGACTCGAAGGCAGAATGAGTAACCAGGAAGTCAGGGGGAGCTGTAAGGTTCTCCTTAGTGCATCGTAGTCAGTGTATGTATCAGTTCTTTCCTTTATGTGCCTCTTGATTGTTTCATTAGCCTTATTGAGCATTTAGTTGCTGAAATATTCTCTATACATTATATTTCCATTTATATGTAAATTATATACGTGTGTATATGTGTGTGTATATGTATGTGTGTATATATATATATATATATATATATGCGCGTAAGTGGGTTTCAGCAAATGCTTTATGTTTTCAAACCCAGAAGCTGGAACTGGTTTATGACTTGAGAGAAGCTGGTGGTGTGGGTATTAAGATCTAACGCAGTGGTCGGCAAACTGCGGCTCACGAGCCACAGGCGGCTCTTTGGCCCCTTGAGTTTTCAGCAAAGGCCAGCTTAGGAGGACCCTAATTAAGTTAATAACAATGTACCTACCTATATAGTTTAAGTTTAAAAAATGTGGCTCTCAGAAGAAATTTCAATCGTTGTACTGTTGGTATTTGGCTCTGCTGACTAATGAGTTTGCCGACCACTGCTCTAACGCATCACCCGCTCCCTGAAGGTGCACCGCAGGCTGGGAGCTGGCGGCACTGAGACCTCTGCAGTACCCCTGCGTGTGCACCTGAGCCGCCAGAGAGCTCGTGAGCAGGAACGCGTGGGGCCCCAGGCTCCTCCGGGCTCCTGGAGCCTGGCTGAGGCTCAGCTGTTGCTCTCTGAGTCGCAGCGTTTCAGAGAAAATCCACGTGAACCAAACTGAACGTCAGATACTGGAAGTCCGTCTTAGCAGGATGAAGAGGACGCGTGGAAAGCCCGCGTGACGGCTGTGTTTCTTGTCTCCTGCTCGGAGGCTCTGCCCGCGGGCACCAGGCCGGGGCCCGGCCGTCCCGTTACCTGCAGAAAGGGCTCCCGCTCGTGCGCAGCAGCAGCGCCCTGGGCGCCTGAGGACGGAGTTGGAGTCGGTGTGTCTCTGAAAAGCCGCTGCACACCGGGGGGCAAGAGGAGGCGCTTCTAAAGGTAAACCCCGACCAAGTAAGGGGTTTTGTTTGAAATCACTGAGACACTGGAGCAGATGGAGGGACACATGACAAGCGAGGATGAGAGTCCTCCGAGTTGTTTACTCCGGTCCATGAGCCTTCATTCCGCGGGGAGGAGACAAGGATTTGGGCACAAACCTAGGAATCGGCGCAGGGGGCGTTCTCTTTTCCAGCGGGGACTGGAGGTCAGCAAAGGGCAGGAAATCGCCTGTGTGTGTAGAGGCCGGGCCAGGGGGGCGAGGGGCCTGTGCGAGCCTCGGAGGCCTCGGCCTGGGTTGGCAGGGGCAGCAAGAACAGGAATGAAGGCAATGAGCCCAGCAGCAGCCTCCACAGGAGGGCATCCGGCTCAGTGGAGAGCTCCACGCGGAGCTAGCTTTGATGCCAATGGGCAGGCCCGGCGCTCGGTTAAAAGCGGATCTGAAGCAGCAAGGGCGCCAGCAGGGCAGGGCAGGGCAGGGGGCGGCAAGAGCGGGGGAGGGGGGAGAGCAGGCTCCTGACCCCCTCCCAGGGCCCTCTGCACACTCAGGCCCCCACCTCCTGCTGTTTCTCACGCACAGATACATGGTCACTGTTCTCTGCTCCGTCTCAGCAACGCGACGTGCACATTACACACACGTGAACGCACCCACGGCTTTGGTTTCTTCTAAATCATGTTTGTTAAGTCGAGCAGGGTCAGAGCACAGATGCTGAGTCTGTCTAAAATGGCCTAGAAAGCAAAGCGCAGGCTCTAATCTGATGTCTGGGATGCATTTTAAAAAATTGGATTGAAAGGGATTAGATTAGATGAGATCCTCTGGATTTAAAATGTGAAAGCTCCATTTGTGCTTTCACATCATCTCTCTGCTCTCGGGAGCCATCAGGCAGGGCGCGTCCTGGGGAGCTTTTTTCTTGTTATTAAATTTCCGAGCTTTTTTTAGCATCCACTTCCATATTTGTAACAGAGAAATCCTCGGAGACAGAGCTGAGCGTTCTTTTGAGCCACTGCTCAGGGGAAGGGTGGCAGAGGTGCCTTCTGACCTGCGCAGTGGCTTTTATGTGTCTGTACACACGGAGACACACAGACACACGTGGGAGTGTGAACAATGAGTGTTTAAATCCAAACAACAGGGAATGCTTCTAATACCATGCATTTTGTGAAGTTATCCTGGCTAGGAAATAAAATGAAAAGACTTGTACCCCAATTGGGCATACGCATTAACTCCAAGCTCTAAACTGAAAACATATGCTATTTTCAAACTCCTGAGGCTCTGGATACAAATGGACATGTTCTGCGGTGTTCCTATTCATGAATCATGAACTAGAGAAGACAATTGTATTGCAGTTGTACAGGAAATGCAGAGGCGGAGAGTCGCATGAGCAATACAAACCTCCTGCCGCTGATCTCTCTGAATAGTTAATGATCACGTTACGAAAGCACATACACAGAAAAGCTGACTTTGACTCCAGAGTCTTGTCCCCACTGCAGTTGGGTCACGTGTCTCAACATTAACATAATCACAAATGATCAATTATGTTCCTGTAACATCAAAGCTGTAAGATCTATGGCTTATCCAGGTGAACAAGGGCCATCACTTATCTAACACATCCTGCCACCATGTCACCAAAAGCCCTGAGGCTATTAATAAACTATTTTAAACTAAAAAAAATATTTAACTACATTTTTAAAACTGGACTATGGGCAGTCTTAGCCCAAGAAATATCACTTTCCTCGTTGTCCCCGATATGGGATTCACTAACCACTTGTGGTGGGTCCACGATGCTGTCTCATCCACAGACCAGAAGCAGCCGACCTCATGACGGAGAAGCATCAGTGACAGTGAAATGTGGATAGAGAGGCGTTTGCTCTTTCAGGAGACCCTAAAATCAATTTGGTTTCACTTTATGAGGTCTGCCTTTGAGATTTTTGGTAAAACTCTTCATATTCAATCTTTTCTTTTCAATTAAAAAAATCCATTGATATGTCAATCAGTTAAACTTCAATTTTTTTATAAATATGAGACAGAATCTACTGCTTATTCTTTCTTTTCTATACAATGTGTGTGCCGTGGGTAATGAAGTCGTGAACGAAGCAAGTTTCTCTTTACAGAACTGTTCCAGCCACTGAATGGGGAAGAAGTTACAGAATTATAGTATCTCCGCTTCGCAGCCCCTAAGGAATGCATGTCCTGACCTCTCCTGGCTGCTACCATCACACACACACACACACACACACACGCACACACACACATGCACACGCACACATGCACACACACCCATTTACACTCTGTGGGCCTTCTGATAAAACTCCACAATGAAACTTCTTGCCTTTTTAAAAACTCAAATCTGAATCTGATCGAGCACTATCCACCAATTACAGCAAAGGTATGGGCAACACAGCTTGTTTGTTAAACAGTACAACTGGACGGAGCCAGCAAAATTCTGACTCTAGGAAGCCATATAACAAACAATCCAGTTTCTTCAACAAATAAATTGCTAGGGAGAAAGAGAAATCGATGAGGGGTGGGGGATGGGGAGAGTGAGAGATAGAGAGAGAGAGAGAGAGAGAGAGAGAGAGAGAGAGAGAGAGAAAGTGAACACCTGTAGATTAGAAGAAACTTAAGAGCTAAGTCAACCAATTGCACAGTATGAACCTATCTCCGACACAGATACTGTAGACAAGTCAAACAAGGTACAAAAGTATTCTATTGTGGTCTATGTCACAGAGCTCCAAGGGATTTTCTCAGAAGTCCTTTTGCCTCTAGAAAAACAAAAATGGTGATGCATTGGTGAGGTCTCAAATGCAGCCAAGGTAGTCTTTGCCAAGCTTCAGAACACAGTACTGTAGCTCTAACTGTGAGTGTGTGGTTGTTGCTTTCATAAACCAAACCCTAACAACTTAGCAAACTTGAGCCAACCAAAAGCATTATGCCAGATACCAGTAATAGTTCATCTAGACACCAACGGTGCCCACACATAGGTTATTTTTTGAGACAGCTGACCAGCCTTTCCTATAGTATAAACTCTGTAATTTTACACTTATAGAAGGATGAAGACCTAATACTAAAAATGATAGCAGGTTCTAACTCCTTGAACAAAAAAATACAAAACAGGAAGGAACAAGAAAGAAAACGAAAACACTAAAATCTAAACTGAGCAAACATGAAAGCTTTAAGAAATACACTGAAAAGAAAAATAAAGTATTAATCAGAAACAATTTGTACAAAATGAAAAAAGAGAAATCTCACAATGAAAACAAGGGAAAGAATTCAGAGCAATGGGAAGTGAAATACTCCCACAACACATTATGCTAAAAGGTACTTATTTCATTCGCAACTTGTATTTATATTTTCTTAATGCAGAAAAAGACCAGCAAGCAACATATTATGTTAAAAGGTACTTATTTCTTGGTTATTTCTATTTAAAGAAGTAATAGCTTTACTTGAGTTACATATAGATCAAATGGGAATTTAAATTATTAAATTGTACTATTATTTTTTTAGCTCAGTGACATATACCTAAAAAAAAGAAAAAAACAGGTAGAAGGACTGTAATGATTTTCTGTATTTTTTATTCCTAAAAAGTTGAGATCTAAGGCATTTTTAATACCAAATTCCAAAAATCCCTGCCTCCACCTATTCAAGGTCTTTGAATCTCTAACTAGCTATCTATCACAGGGACTTACTACTTCTTGCATTTGTACACAGTGAAACAAGTCAGTATTGTCAACTCATAAACATCACGTTTAGTAAATGTTGTTATATAACTGATCTGTCAGAATAAATTTTCTCTTCATCAGTATTAGAATCATCTGAATGCTAGGGTGTTGTTAGCATGAGATTACACCCACCTATTAGCAAGTTAGAATGGAATTTTCCCAATAGCAACGCCACTCTGAAGGGGCATTTCAAGGCCCCTGAATTGGAAAATAGTAGGAACAATGTGTTGTCAGGCCCCGAAAACTTTTTTAAAAATCCTTCTCCCATTGTCATCATCACAACGGGTTGGCAGATATTCTGCCTAATACTGTGGGCTCTAAACGCTACCAATGTTTTCTCGGCTTGCACTCTTTATCTCTAGAAACTAAATTAGAGCAACAAATGCAAAGCCCTTCTGCGCAGTCTCTCGGTATGAGATAGAGTATTGTTTTAAGATAGAACTACCGCTTTGCAAAAATTCTTATTCCCCCTTTGTTGGGGAAAGCCCCACACGTCTGAATTCAGGATCAATTCCAAGAACTGACGCATAGCCTTACCCATGTTCTAAGAGCTTTACTAGGAGAAACGCACAGACAAGGGCAAAGCAGCCCTCCCAGTGGTAGGGACAGGAGAAACCCACACACCAAGCAGGGCAGGACCCCTCTTTATGGGGAGGGTTCATGGTAAACCACATGGTGGGGAGTCACGTAGACCACCAGCAAGAACAGGGCACTCCTCAGTAGCAGAGAGCATGGGACAGTGACCACACTGCAATTCATCAACCTCCTTCCTGGGCGGGACCTTGCTCTTGGGCGGTATTGCCGCTTCGGGGTAGTCAGCCAAGCCCGAGGCTGCAGAGAGTTCCACAGTCACAGAGAGTTACTAGTGAATAGTTGAGTCCAACATTTCCCAGATGCCTTTGCTGCTGGAGCCATATTGCATCTAAAGTGAGTCCATCCCCCTAAACCCCCCCACCCTCGCCAGTTTTGCTCAGTGGATAGAGTGTCGGCCTGTGGACTAAAGGGTCCCAGGTTTGATTCCGGCCAAGGGCACATGCTCAGGTTGCAGGCTTGATCCCCCCATTAGGGGGCATGCAGGAGGCAGCCAATCAATGATTCTCTCTCATCATTGATGTTTCTATCTCTCTATCTCTCTCCCTTCCTCTCCGAAATCAATAAAAAAAAAATTTATTTATTTTATTTTTTTAAATATATTTTATTGATTTTTTACAGAGAGGAAGAGAGTGTGATAGAGAGTTAGAAACATCGATGAGAGAGAAACATCGATCAGCTGCCTCTTGCACACCCCCCACTGAGGATGTGCCCGCAACCAAGATACATGCCCTTGACCGGAATCGAACCTGGGACCCTTGAGTCCACAGGCCAACGCTCTATCCACTGAGCCAAACCGGTTTCGGCTGAAAAAAATATTTTAAAAAAATAAAGTGAGTTCCCCTAGATCCTTTGTTCATAGATTAGCACAATTTTAACTCTTTGTTCTTATCCACATTAAAGATATTTTCATGTCCTTGTTTTAATTTCCTTTTAGTCAATTAATATCAGTATTTTAATATTGTGATTTTTTATTACCCTTTATAAATGCACACTACTTAATTATATTTTGTTATAGACAAACATTACTATACTAGAGGCCCGGTGCACAGGATTCATGCACTGGTGGGGGCGTGGCCTGCAGGAATCAGCCTGCCATGGGAGCAGCGCTCCCACTATGGGAGCGCACTGACCATCGGGGGTCAGCTCCTGCATTGGGCATCTGCCCTCTGGTGGTTAGTGTGCATCATAGAGACTGGTCAACTGGTCATTCTGGTCGTTCCACCATTCGGTTGCTGGACTTTTATTATATAAGATTTCTCAGACTTTCCCTGCACACTTCTTCTTGCCTTCCAGAATGTTCTTATTTCTATTTATATAACGTCCAGGGTTGTTAGCAATTCTTTGTAGGAGGAATAGGTAAAAGTATATCGACTCCATTTTCCTGGAAATAGAAGTCCCTGACAATATTTTCATAGCTAATATTTTATGGTATGGTATTTTAATACCATATCAAGGCATTGACCAACCAAACCTTGTAGAATAGTAAAATTGTTTTGATCATTTCTTATACCATGGATAAATAACTGGTTGTTATGAAGGATAATGGTGCAAAATAATGAAATACAGAGTTTGGAGACAAGGATCTCTGAATTTGAATCTTTGATCTACATCTTAAAAGATATATGACATTCATAAAATTCTTTAACACTTCTAGAACTCATTTTCCACACCTAATAGTAATAGCTGCCTAATATTGTTATAAATTCAATGTAACAATATAAACGGACAGGGCCTTGTACACTAAGTAAGAGCCTTTATAATCTTGGCATATGTGTATCTTTTAAGCATCCTTATGTGAAATAATAAATTACTCCCTCCCAGAGTACTAATTGGTACTTTGCTGTCTTGAAATGGTGAAGAGGAATAAAATTTCTTTAAGCAGTATTTTCTTCTCCCAATGCATCCTGGGACCAGGTTATGGAAAGCATCTGAATTGTTTAACAACCAGGGGTTACCACTGATGAGCACACTGCAAGCTCGGAAAACACATTTGAAAGTATCTTATATTTTGGCCCATGACTCACTCCTTGACATTAATTCCTCTCTATAAGGGATTAATGTACTCAAGAATCAATATGCTTTCAGACGGATCCTACATCAATGAGTTTCTTTGCTGGTCAGTATTTTCATTATTAACAACTTATGTCAGCAATATTCCCTATTCGTCTAGTGAGTGGTATTTGAATTTATTCTCTCAGTTTAGTCCTGATGGTTGAGCATTACTTTAAAGGTCTTTTATAACTTGATTTACCAAGAAAGCAGGTTAGAAATCCATATGAAGACTCAGAGGCCGGAAAGGGGAGCAGTTAGGAAGGCTGTGCTATTCAGCTCTGCTTCCTAAATACATGGGTTGAATACTCTGTATACTTCTTAAGGACTAAATCCCCCAATACCCCCAGTTAGTCTACCCAGTTATTTTTTAGTCTTTTTTTTTTCATCACGATAGACTTCTGTTATCATTTTCCTTCTTGGATCCCATGCTTCAAAAAATTTGGCCATATTATAATCTATTACCTAATCAGAATTTAATTATATTTGAGCCAATCCAGTTTTGTATGTTTGACATTGCATTGCTTTCATATAAGGCCTAAGAATATGTGTTCAAGCCCAGGTCTGGATTTATCCATGTCATTGACCTCTAAACAGAATCAGAATTTCCTGAAGACATGGCTGGTTCTAGGGCTAGTGCAGGGCAAGTATGAGATGATTCTAGAATACATGTTTATTCCAGAAAGTAAGGAATGGCTCAACAAATTAGGGGGTCACGTAAAAATGACACTGGAGTCAGTTTGAAAGTCTCCCCACATGCCAATTCTGGAACAATTAATTGAGCAGGAAATAAATGACAATAACGGATGATAATACACCAATTTAATATTATTGATGTAGGGGGAAGAGAAGCAAAAGAATGATCATTTAAATGAGGCAAAATTTTAGTAACTGGAGAGTCTATGCAAAAGATATTTGTGAGTTTACTGCATTAGCTTGTAACTGTTCTGTATGCTTTCTCCTTTTTTTCTAAAGTACACACTCATATAAGATATTTTGAGTCCAATTGTTGGTTTTGTCATTTATGGTGTGACACTGGGCAAGTTACTTAAATTATTTAAACCTCAAATTTCTAATCTGTAAAATAAAATAATATAGTACTATTTCTACAGTATTGTTAGGATTAATGAGAAACTACTAATAAACTTCTTGTCATGATATCTATAATTGAATAACCTCTCAAAAATATTAGGTGTTATTATACCACCTTGGTTATTAATCCATTATAAAATGTAATCCATCAACATCAACTATTTAAAGAAAAATTGGAGTTTCTTACATTTTTTAGTAATTACTACATATACAAGCACCGAAGTACTCCCCTCATTCTAACTATATCATTTTATTCTGTTCTCTATTCAGAAATGTAAACTTACATAATCTCAACAAAACACACAGCAGACCGTGTACTATGATTTAGGAAGGCCTGGTTTTACCTCCAATGACATTCCTAACAGGTACAGTTCTCAAGGGAAGACCTATACCTCAAAACTGAATGGAAGATGGTACCGATATAGCACTGCACAGAAATATATGCCTGCTACCATTGCTAGCAATGTGTGAATAATGCATTTATAAATGTAGCTGCAAAGTACTAAAATTAGTATTCTTTCCTTTCATATAAAAAACATGTCATACTCATTCCAAGGATGTTCTTAAATTTAGCGTAGTTCGGCACATATATTTTAAAAGCGAGAATTCTTTCTCCAATTTAGACAACTCGCTTTGTATTTATAATATTCCCTTAAGTATTTTGATACCAGTCATACTAATTTATGACTTTCATTTCTGCATTTGAAGCCTACTTCATTATTTTATACATAGTAACTTTCAAATAAATGTAGATTATTTTATTTATTGTGTGCAATTGATCTAGTTTTAATGCTTTTTAGTTTTCCATTTATACAATGTTTTAAAAGCTAAGCAGTTACTCTGTATTAATTCACATTGTCTTTGAATATACACATGCAAATGATAAAATAATGCATATGTGTGTATGAATGCATATATATATATACACACACACATACACACACACACACACACTGAGTAGCCAGATTATTATGATCTCTGAACGCATAATAATCTGGCCCCTCAGTGTATATTCTATATAATAAAAGGCTAATATGCAAATAGTCCCCTCGACCAGGAGTTCGACCAGCAGGCAGGCCGGCCAACTGCCCATGTCCCCTTTGCCTGGCCAGGCTGGCTGGACCCACCCATGCACAAATTCATGCACCAGGCCTCTAATATATATATGACAGACTAATATTTATTAACATATTTGACAGACTGATATTTATTAACATATTTGCAATGATTTGACACAATAGTCAATCTGAGGAAAAAATGGTTTTATTTTATACTCACCATAAAAGGGTTTCCTTTTTGTTCTTATTTTATAACCTGAGTCCCTAATTCTCATGGACATTGGTTTATTAATTGTCTTAAAAGGTGTTAGTTTCAAACCTCCAGCAGGCGGCCAGAAGCTCGGTTGCTGCTGTCACGTGGCATAGAAACAGAACACAGCACTGTTAGAAACAGAATGTAGGAAGTCATGATGTTCACTGGGTTGGTCAAAATAGACGAAAGCGCTGACTCACTGAAATGCTGTTGTGTGAGCTGCCAGGTTATCTTCTTTATGGAGCTTTGACAATGTTTGCAGGGTACTTTCCTGACATTTCAGCACTTTCATTTCCCTGACAATGAAGCCTTAAAACGTGGTGAAGCATCATGTGCATTTTAATCTTCTGCTTCAATGAATTCTCCCATGGTAGCTGGTCACTAGCATTCAGAACGTCTTTCTATGTTGGACAGGAAATAATGAGCGACTAACTGCTGCTTTCTGTTTCACCTGTTCTCTTCCAACATCCACTATTCTTCCCTTTATCTTATGTAGAAATCCACAGCCCTCCTTGTTTTCCTCCTGTTTTGACATCTAATGATCAGCGATGACATAGATGACTGCACCTGTAAAAGTCAGATCACCGCATCACACACATGTCAAACATAGCATCTTCTTGAATGGATGTTGTACCAGACAGTCCCAGCCTCTCCCGGATTCCCTTGGCCCTGAAGAGTCCTGGTCTTTGCTTGAGTTGCCTGCATCCTAATACTATCAACCATCTCGGGTTCCCTGTGAGCAAGGACCACACCTTGTCAAAGCCTCCACCTCAGTCCACATCAGCATCGTGGGAGCTGCAGAAATCCCAGTGCCGGGCAAGTTCAACCTCACGTTCATTGCGCTCCGACTTTCCTTGCAGTTGCAGGGGCTGGAGGCTGGGTGGGCACTGGGTGGGGGAGGACCAAAGGAGGGCGAGGAACACAACCCCGATGTGCAGGGCAGTTTGCGTTGACCGAGGAGGAGCAAGATGCAGGCAGGAGGACGGTTCACAGTTCCAGCTCTTCCACAAGGACTTTCTAGGACGTGGGGACCGAGCAGCAGGTCCTTCTACTTGTGGACACCCTGCCAGCCTGGCAAGCTCTGTATGTCATTCCTCCTTCCCTGCCTCACTTCCTTTCATTCCCCATAGAGCATTGGCACGGAAGCTTTGCTCCCATTTTTTATGAGAACGCAGGCTAGTGCATATGTAGAATATGTTTTAGACAAAGAACTTAAGTGGCTTTTACTTGATTCCCAAAATCTCTGTGAATTTGTAAGATGCAGACCCACGCCACTCATACCACTCTCTGAGGGGGGTTCCACTCTCACACTTTCTTAGACAGGTGGCGAGAGGAAGCCATGTTCATCTTTCAGACAGATAATGACGGCAGTGCAGGGAGGGAGAGCAGCAGAAGCTGGCAGCCAATTAGATGAAGAAGCAGAGTACAGGAGCGTAAAAAGTTCAAGCTAGCACTGACCTTTTGGTCTGAGGGTCTATGAAATGGTGGTTACACCAAACTCCAGACAGAAAAGGATGATAACCTAAGAGACTAGTTATAGACTAGAAGCTCACTTAATCCTTGTTATCCTATCTAATAAAGAGGGAATATGCTAATTGACCCTCACACTGTCACAAAGATGGTGGCGCCCACAGCCAATAAGGAGGGAATATGCTAATTGACTGCCACGCCCTCAAATATGGCGGCGCCCACAGCCACAAGATGGCAGTGCCCAATCCCCTCAGCCCCGCCAGGGTGGCAGGAACACGGCAAGGCCAGGCACCTGCCTCTGGAGTCCACCTGCCTCTGGAGTCCCCAAGTCCCCTCAGCCCCCCAGCCACCCAGGGCCAGCCCGAGGCGCAGGTAACCAGGGGCAGCTGAGGCTTGCACTGCCGGCAGTGGCAGCAGCAGAGGTGTGATGGGGGGGGGGGGTCACCTTCCCCTGATTGCCGGGTCACCTTCTGCCCCTGAGGGCTCCTGGACTGTGAGAGGGGGCAGGCCAGGCTGAGGGACCCCCTCTCCAGTGCATGAATTTTCATGCACCGGACCTCTAGTATTTTAATAATGTTTCTTGCTCTCGGGCAATTAAAAAGATACAATCATGATTGTAAACTCTTCTCCATTAACCCAAATCTCTGTGCACCTGCCTTGAAATTCAGTGTTGCCAATGGAAATCCTTGCTCCCAATGAAAATTGTAATTTTCCCCTAAATTGCCCTGTAAAATGTTATTTTTGAAAACCGTTAGCTTGTTCATTAATACAACTTTAAAAAGACATAGAAAAGCTAGCTCATTAAACCAGCCCAAAGGGCAGTCGCTGCTGCCCGGGGAAGTGGCCGGCTGGCAGGAAGGTCTCTGCACTCTTCAAGGTGAACTGAGTGGGAGCGAAACTCAGGTCAATACCCATCCTCAAAAGTGGGGACCCAGCCTGCTCGGTCTTTTAAAAGAATTGACGTCCGTACGGATGAGTGTTGACCTTAAACAGAAAGTCAGCTACATGTTCCTCCAACACAAAGGTTTATTCAGGAGCGGAGAATTGCAACCTGGACCTCACAGCAATGGTGAGCCACGTGCCAGCCCGCTAGCACAAAGGGGATTTTCTTTCAGATGGTCAGAGGAAGAGAGAACTGTTACAGCCAAGACTTCTTCCTGTGGGCTCTGCTGTCGGTGTGGGCATGAGAGCTCCCCCTACAGACACGCCCTCCTGATTCCAATCTCAGGTTCTTCTTTACTAATTTTTTTTTAATCCAAGAAAGATAAAACCATTAGGTTAGCACCTCAGTGTTGTACAATATTGTTTTGAGTAGTAATTAAGAAGAAGTAGAATAAACGTTTTGACTGGTCCCTAAGTTGCTTAACATACTAAACTTGCTGCCTTGTTGCTCAGAGAGTCGCCTCTGGTTTTTGGCAAGTACCTTGGCAGATGACCAGTTCTGTTTTGGAAGCAGTGCATTCGACTTATAGGGTCTAATGCAAACACTTTCCAGGCTAACACGTTTAACACGCCACGTAGATACTCTTAGCGCCATGCTCACTGGGATAATCGGCTCCAAATTGCAGAGACAATAAGTGTCACGGAGTCCTTGCTTTTGGTTAAGTATCTAAACTCATTAGCTGCTTAAATAATGGGTATAAGATGAGGGCCATCCAGCTCTGAGGGAAAGGTCACGGAGCGAACTTGCTTGGTAGTGTGTGAAAATGGAAACATAACACGCGCAATCCTTCTCGTTGCAGACGTTCTATGAACGCATTGCTAAGTTCTTGTTCAAAGGTGTAATCCATGTGGCTTCAGTATGTGTTTATATAAAAAAAAACTATACATTCATTCTAATGCTACCATTTGTCTGTGAAAACTACCTTGATTCAAATTTAGCTACCATTAAAAATATGTGTCAGGGAATTGTTTCCCTAGCAACAGTTACCATGCACTAGACAGTCCCTTCCTGTTCATTCAGCTCCTTTTCCAATCTGACAATTGGCATAAATGTTCATGGATGGCAGTGAGGTTGAAAATTCAAATTCAATACAGAGTGACAAGCTCAAAGTGAAAATATAACCAGAATTAAATCAATGTTTATACTAACACACTGACTAGGGCAATTGAAGAGACCATAAGGCAAAGTTAGGAACGCGTGCAAGTGTCATTTGGGGAAGAAGAAAATGACAAGAGAAGATTTATAAAGGCTAATGTCACTGTGGGCCCACTGTGGTAGAAAATAGGAAATACCAGCTAAGTTTGGGGAACTGTCAAACTTTTCTCATTTCTCTGATGGTAAAAACAACAATTCTCAAGAAAATACATATAACAGCAGCTCAAGAGAGAGGGGGAGCTGGTTGACGTACACTTGGCAAATTTCAGAGGTTTTCTTTAATTTTGCTATTTAGCAGATTTCTTAAACACACTGGAACGAGAACGCAACCGCACATCACTTTGGCATTTACCGTCTGTTCATCCTCACAAGATATTCTGAGATGAAGCCTATAAACAGCTCCCCCGAAAAAGCAAAGGAACAGCAATCCACAACTGAGTGCTTGTGAAATTATAGAATCAAAGAGACAAAGTCAGGTCTAGACCAGCATCTTCAGGAGGAAGACTTCCAGGTTCGTTGTGTTTCGTGCCATATGAAGGGGCTACATGTGACCCCCAGCTCAGGCCCGTGTATCATGAATATCAAATCACACATTCAATTGTCTGTTATATATTGATCCATCCATTTATTCCTTCAACATGTACTTATTGAGCTCCTACTATGTGCCACCCTGTACCCAGCATTGGATCAAGTGGGGTAAATAGTTCTGGAGCGAGTGGCAGCTTGGCGGAAATGAAGACAGCTCAGCAGAAGAGGCAACTGACAGCAGCAGAGAGGCTGCCCGGGAGTCAGCTGTAGGAGCTCTGACCAGGTACCGCCTGTGGGACGTTGAGCACCTGCTAGATCTTGCCAATTCTATTTATCTCACAAGTGATAACGAGAAGCGCAGAACAGTATCAGGCAAGCATGTCAAACTCACGGCTGGCGGGCCGCAATAAGGCATGCAGCCTGCCAACCATGAGTTTGACATGCTTGGAATAGGTTTACATTCTCACGCAAAGCTTTGCACATTGTAAAATGTTCCCCACGTGTAAGGATAACCATTCCACTGCAGAAGACTGGTCCCTGGGTGCAGCCACAGCCTCCTCTCCTCCTCCTCCTCCTCCTCCCCTGCCCACTCCACATGCTCTGTCCAGTAGCCCCTCTCTGTCCCTGCTGGAAATCCAGAACCGGCCCCAAAGGCCGCTGTACTCTCTCAGATAATGAATTTCTCAAGTAACACTTTGTCTATAAGCTTCTCATTCGTTACTTTTAAAATGCCCCGGTTTCTGAGACAGGACATGATTGGCATGTCACTCAAACCCTGTCATCTGGGAAAGAGGGAGGATTAGATTCTTGTCTACTCCACCGTGCCTGCGTCTGTTCTCCTTTCTGACCTCCATCCAGACCCCTGCCTTGTGTGCCCTGGGTTGGAGCTGGGAAAGAGGTAGGGATGGGAACAATAGGTCTCAGGTGGCAACACCTTTGAGTCAAGCGTTGGTGGCCAGCGCCATTCAGCGCAGCGTCCTCAGGAGCACATGGAGTGTTCCATTCACTCCTCGGGAAGACACTCATCTCTGGGCACCTGTCAGTCGCAGCCTTCTTCTCCAGCAGGCCGCTTTCTCCTCTCAGCCTCCCGTTTTCAAAGTCTAGTCCTCAAAGCAGCTTCCTGTTTGTGTCCCATCACCCAGACAGGAAGCTCTTTTTTGCTGCGTGACCCCAGTCTGGCCCACAGGAAATGTCACGGCTCCTTTCTTTTTTCATCCTCACCTGAGGATATTTTTCCCATTGATTTTTGTAGAGAGAGTGGATGGGAAGGAAGAGGGGGCAGAGAGAGAGAGAGAGAGAGAGAGAGAGAGAGAGAGAGAGAGAGAGAGAGAAACATTGATGTGAGACACATTGATTCGTTGCCTCCTGCACGTGCCCCGACCTAGGCACATGCCCTTGACCAGGAATCAAACTCAAGACCCTTCAGTCCACAGGCCTATGCTCCAACCACGGAGCCGAACCCGCCAGCGCTCATGCTTTCTTTGCTACCACAAGCTCTAGGGTTGTAAGCACTCCCAACAGCTTCTCTTACCTTCCACGGCCAGGCCAGCCTGCCCTCACGACCTTTGGCTCATGGGATATTCCCATTCATCGTGTCTGTGTTTTAGATCGTGTTGAACTTTACTAAAAACAATGGTAAGTCATGGCCTGGCCCCCTAAACTCCCTGAAGGCAGCTCCTTAGCCAGGTCAGGAGTCATGCTGCCAATCAGCTGCTGATGGCAAAGCACCCCCGCCGGGTTTGCAAATGTTTCTTCCTAAAATACAACAGGTCATTTTCACAGTAAAGGCGCTCAGGTGGGTAATATTATTGAATGAAATACTAAATTTTTACATTTTAAAGACAGGAATACAATGACCCCTCATTGTTTGCCTGATTCCATGTTGCAACAAGGATTAGAAGATTTGGGCTTTGTTTTAAACTGGTGCATGCTCCCTCTAAAAAAATAAAATAAAATAAATAAAATAAAATATAAAATAAAATAATAAAATTAAATTAAATTTTTAAAAAACCAGAAAGCCTAATTTCCAGTAGCAACTTTGCTGGGCTCACCTAGCACATAAAAGCTGGAGCGATAATGACATTGAAATCCAATACTGCGCCACTAAAACCAAAGCAGGCTTTCTCGTTGCAGGCTGGATTCTGGGCTGTCAGCTCTCCTTTAACGAAATGAAGGCATCAAAGCAGGGCTTTGCTCTATCTCCATGTTAATCTCAGTTCCGCTAAACCAGAAAAGCTAAAATAGATTTGATTCAGGAAATAAAACCCACCGCTTTTATAGAGCTTTCAAGAGGTTTTTGTAATACTAGTTTTTCAAAATTAAAAGCAGTCTGATGCAATACTATAAATCCAGTGCCGTTTTTGACAAGAAAACTAACATTGGGAGACTCATCACTGTGTTTCAGGGCATCATTTATGGAACAAAAGTAAATATGCAAAGAAAGCAAGACGTTCCGAGCCTTTCGTACGAACCACAATAAATAGAGGTGCCCTCACCCCACAAGAACCGTCTGGAAGGTGGGAGCACTTCACGCTGCTCCAGATGATCAAAAGATGTTGACAATTATGTCCCGCCTCTTTGTAACAAAAAGGCTCTTGTTCACTCAGAGAGGATGAGAGTGAATGCATCTTAGATGCTTTTTTAAAATGTCATCTTCTACTTGGGCCTGCATGTCTTAGTCTGACTGCATGTGATGTAAGTTCACAGAATCTTGCCATGAAAAGCCTAGGTCAGCATCCACACCCCACACTGAGATATCGCTTATTACATAACTAGAGGCCCGGTGCACAAATTTGTGCATGGGTGGGGTCCGGTCTGCCCGCCCCGATGGGGGCCCATGAGGCCGGGCCAGTGGGGGAGGAAGGGCCATGGGCAGTTGGCCGGCCCCACCCCCAATCCTGGCCCGGATCAGGCTGGTTGGCTGTCGCAGTGCATGTCATAGCCATTGGTCATTCTGGTTGTCCCGCTATATAGATATATTCTAATATATAGATATATTCTATATGCATGACTCCGGTTGCTGGGCTTTTATATATATAGATATTTGGTCAGGTAAGTGCACCCCCATGGAAAGTGACTATATGTGGTAGATCTTCCAAATGTCCCTGGAAAGATTACTTGCTAACTGAACAATCTGCTTGCCAGAGTAACATGCTGCCCAAATCACCCTGGGGTTGAATCGTAGGTCAAACCATATCTTACGAAGGAGTCGCCATTTTTCAATAAATTAACATCCACTGAGCTGATTTCGTACTCTAACCATTCATTTAAACCTGGAGGTCATTTTACTTTACCTCAGAAATCCGACTAAATTAGAAACATTTTTGCCTTTCATTTTTTTCTCCAATATATAATATCATATGTAATGTATACATATACATATATAATATATAATTTTTATGGTAATAAGAAATTATAACGGCCAGAGCCCTGATAGGTAATGCATTTCTCAGTTCCATCCGCACATTATGAAATCAAAGTAAGAGGGAGCCTGACCTTCTGTGGGATAATCAACTTCCCGGAAGATGAGATCCGAGGCAGCTCACAGCATCCCGTCAGCTTATCTACCTGGGCTCAAGTCCATCGTCGTGTAACTGGAGAAAGAAGGAGGAAAAGGTCGCAAACGCATGTGGACAAAAGTTATCCAAATACTCTTTAAAAAGTTAAGCAAACAATCTTAGAGATGGTTTCAACAACAAAAATTTCCTCATTTTTTCCCAAATTAAGATTATTTTTGTGTGATTCCTGAGACTCCTTGTTGTTAGACCACAATTGTCACTAATAAAAGATTCAAAGGAATCACAAGTAAATGCAACAGTCTCTGTCCTCAGGACACTCACAGGCCTGGTGGAAGATTTGGATGCAAAAGAGAGAATACGCTGAGACACAGATAAAGAAGCTAACCTTTAAAAAGCCACATACCTGATTATGTTCACTTGGTGGTTTTTTAATGTAAATTCAAGGAAAAAAAAAAAAGAATGGAAGGTTCACATTAGAAAAATAACAGTTTGAACTTGTAGCAATTCATAAGTAAATGAAAAGAAAAAGTGGGGAAAGATCCACCCCTTTGCCTGGCTTAGCCCAGGTACCTGGAGGGACCCGAGACCCCATCCTCCTGCTGCTCCCAGAGAAAAGCCAGCCCCAAACAGTAGAAATATATTGTAACCGAGCAGCCTGTGGGCCCCTGTTTTGTTTTGTTTTTTAATTTAAAACCAAAGACCTCTCTCCAGGCATATGAAGTACATAGAGAAATGAAGAAAAAACATTTAGCCAAACAAAAGCATGACTCAGCATCATCCTAAGAAAGAAAGAAGACTTAAATCTCTATTCCTGATGACAATGAGTCAGCAGAATGGCCTGGAGTGTGGCATAGATATATTCTATATGCGTGACTCACCATACATATGTAAATGTTACTTCATACATATGTATATACATATACTCTGTGTACACTAACACATAAACTACAGGGCACAAGGGAACACAGCCTCTAAGCACCACCGGTCGGACAAATGGTCTTGTTGGAGTGACTTAGTCATCTCACAATTGTCTTCCTCCTCAAGAACCAAGAAAAGTGTGGAACAGTGGACTTGAACTCAAGAAAGGAGAAAACAAGGGGGTTTTGGACGAAAGACCAGGAGGCCGTGGGTGAGCCTTCCTCGCAGGTGGGCACAGCGATCTTAGAGGAAACATGGAGCCGGGCGCTTCGCGGGGTCTTCCTGCCTCTGCCCAGGGATGGATGTGTCCCACCCGAGGGAGGCGGGCAGAGCAGGGCACGTGCTGCCCGGGGCTCCCCCTCAGTCCCGGACAGACACTGGACTGGACGCCAGCCAGGCCTTCACCCAAAGCAACGCCCCAGAACCGCGAGGGGAGTCCGCACACAGGCATTTCCCGTGGCCTGGAGTTCCCACGAGCCATGTCCTGGAGCAAGTCACCCCGGTCTGTCGCCAGTTTCATGCAGAGCCCGCCGCCTTGCTTACTGGACTTGCCTTTATTAGAACATGGAAACGCATGGCTCCCTGGTGAAGAACTCCTCCCCAGGTCTGCAGAGTCAGTGCCGCTCGCAAGCACATCACTCCCTCTGTCCTGTGGGATTTGACGAAAGAGACACGAAATTACACCTCATGAGGCCGGCAGCTGTCCCCAAAATGAGAGGAGCCCTCCTGGAAAACACCATGCCTTCCCCACAATCACTCTCCCCGCCCAGCTCCGAGGCTGGTTTGGGCCTTGCAGCTGCAGGGAAAGAAGAGGAGGAACTGGCTGGGTGCAGTCATCACCTGGGTGAGGGACAGCTTCTGCTCAGAGGCACTGAGTCACACCGTTCCCATAGAAACCCTCCCCGGGACCGTCCTGCTGTGGCTTTGATCTTAGTCTCTTAGGTGCTGACTAAGTTAGTTCACAGGTGCTTCATCCAGCCTGGCAGGAGAATGGACTGCAATGTGTCCTGCTCACCACAAAACCCAGGATCCAGAAGGGAGGGTCACTGCCGATACCCCCATTACAGAGCACACTGAGTCTCCTCCGAATCTGGGGCGAAGGGGGTGGGGGGCATGCAAAATGGGACTAAAAGCCCAAGCGAGAGGCTTTGACCTGGCAGTGTCCTCCTGAGGGACCGGGAGAGGCTCTGCTGAGGTATCTGGTGAGAAGTCAGTCAAATTGAGAGGAAAATTATATCACGAAAAATGTCATGGTTTAAGAAACTTGGAAAAAACCGTTGGTATTTTAATGGGGAGTGCATTGAATCTATAGATTGCTTTGGGTAGTATGGACATTTTAATGATGTTGATTCTACCAATCCATGAACATGGTATGTTCTTCCATCTGTTTACGTCTTCCTCTATCTCTTTTTTCAGTGTCCTGTAGTTTTCCGTGTATAGGTCTTTTACCTCCTTAGTTAAGTTTATTCCTAGGTATCTTAATTTTTTTGGTGTGATGGTAAATGGGATTGCCTTTTTAGTCTCTCTGTCTGTAAGTTCACTATTGGTGTATAGAAAGGCCATAGATTTCTTGGCATTAATTTTGTATCCTGCTACCTTGCCGAATTCATTTATTAAGTCTATTAGTTTTTTGACGTAGTCTTTTGGATTTTTTATGTACAATATCATGTCGTCTGCAAATAAGGACAGCTTTACTTGTTCTTTTCCAACAACAAGAAAGCCCACTGCATGGGAGAACATATTTGCAAATGGCATCACTGATAAAGGTTTAATCTCCAACATCTACAGGCAGCTTATACAACTTAATAAAAGGAAGATAAATGATCCAATAAAAAAAATGGGCAACGGACCTAAATAGAATCTTTTCAAAAGAGGACAGAAGGAAGGCCAAGAGACACATGAAAACATGCTCAACGTCACTAATTATCCGAGAGATGCAAATCAAAACAACAATGAGGTACCATCTCACACCTGTCAGAATGGCTATCATCAACAAATCAACAAACGACAAGTGTTGGCGAGGATGCGGAGAAAAAGGAACCCTCGTGCACTGCTGGTGGGAATGCAGATTGGTGCAGCCACTGTGGAGAACAGTATGGAGTTTCCTCAAAAAACTGAAAATGGAACTCGCATTTGACCCAGTAATCCCACTCCTAGGAATATGTCCTAAGAAACTGGAAACACCAATAAGAAAGGATATATGCACCCCTATGTTCAAAGCAGCACAATTTACAATAGCTAAGATCTGGAAACAGCCTAGGTGCCCATCAGCAGATGACTGGATCAGAAAACTGTGGTACATCTACACAATGGAATATTATGCTGCCATAAAAAAGAAGGAATTCTTACCATTTGCAGCAACCTGGATGGAATTGGAGAACATTATGCTAAGTGAAATAAGCCAGTCAATGAAATAAAAATACCACATGATCTCACACATTTGTGGATAATAAAGAACATTATAAACTGTTGAACAAAAAGATAGATACAGAGGCAGTAAAGCATCAAACAGACTATCAAATTACAGCAGGAAGGTTAGGGAGAGGTGGGGGAGATAAGAGATCAATCAAAGGACTTGTATGCATGCATATAAGCATAACCAATGGACGCAAAACTCTGGGGTATGAGGGCATATATGGGAGTGGGGTGGGGGCAATGGTAAGATATGTACACATATAATACCTTAATAAAAAATTTTTGAAAAAAAGAAAAGAAACTTGGAAAAAACCATAGAGAGCACGCATCTGGGGAAGACCCTAAGCCACCCAGGGAGAAGAGTCCTGTGCTGAGCGACGGTCAGGTCCAGCTTGGAGCGTACACCCAGAAAACCGCACCTGCTGGAGCACCGGCCCCACGGGGAGCCCTTCCCGGCATCTGCTCATGAGAGTAACAGGAGTTGTCTCTCCCGCGGTAATCCCCTGCTCCCGCTTTATCCGCGCCTGCAAATACCCATTCAATCCTGGGCGCTGGGGTGCAGCCCGCGTTCCAGTAAGCGAGGGATTTCCCAAACTCCAATTTTGTTCAGAACTCAGGAGATAACATGCTGGTCAGGATAAGCTTTAAAGAGCAAAGCAACCCCATTTCCGTCCCATTCAATCAAACAACAAGAACGTGGGAGTTTTAAATAGCACATGAAGTTACTTGCCAGCCTTCCCACCCCCAATGCAGTGATCCATCACTTCCCTGCAGGAGACACAGGGCGCTTAGGGGACGCACTTGTTGTAGGAAAAGCGATTGTTTTCTGTCAGACACGACGGAAGGCTTTTCACGCTTGAGGAACTTTCTGGGCTCCTTGTCGGAGTGGGGCTGGAGTCCCTTCGCTCACACACCTGCTCAGGTCCGTGATGCCCTGGCCCCAAGCCACCTCTTCATTCCTGTCAGCCTCGAAGCCTCTATACTTCTCCAGTGACTGAGACAGAAGCAAAAAAAAAAGGGATGGAGACAACTCCGCACAACGTGAGGGAAGCCTTTGTTACTGAAAAATCACAAGCGGGCGGCTCGCTGGGGGAGAGAACGGGAAAGATGCAGTGGTGTTAGGTAGCGCATCTCTAACATAAGCCAATGGCAGCATTGTTCATCCGAGGCTCCTCTGCTAATCCCAGGAGTGGGGCCCTGGGCAGAAGAGAAAAAAGTGATAATCCCGGAGCTGATGGCGCCAGCCAAGTTGGCAGAATCTGTGACCCCTGAGCTGGCCCCCAGCTGCCATTCACCCTCAGCAGCCTGGTTCCTGCGCCCGTGGCAGCAGCCAGCTCAGTACGCCCTCGCACCCAAGTTATCCCCTTCGCTCGGGCTCCCCCCTCTTCCCGTCTTTATAGGAACTGCCAGTTGCTTTCTATCGCCTTATGCTGCCGCTGCCAGGTTTATTTATAACTAGAGGCCCGGTGCACGAAATTCGTGCACTGGGGGTGGGGGTGTCCCTCAGCCCAGCCTGCACCCTCTCCAATCTGGGATCCCTTGGGGGATATCCCTCTCACAATCTGGGACTGCTGGCTCCTAACCACTCACCTGCTTGCATGATTGCCCCTAACTGCTTCTGCCTGCCAGCCTGATCACCCCCTAATCACTCCCCTGCCAGCCTGATCAACACCTA
The DNA here is from genome assembly GCF_027574615.1 of Eptesicus fuscus. Classification (NCBI taxonomy): domain Eukaryota; kingdom Metazoa; phylum Chordata; class Mammalia; order Chiroptera; family Vespertilionidae; genus Eptesicus; species Eptesicus fuscus. The sequence continues at coordinate 111,045,105 of NC_072476.1, forward strand.
ACCGCTCCCCTGCCAGCCCAATCTCCCCCAACTGCCCTCCCTTGCCGACCCGGTTGCCCCCAACTGCCCTCCCCAGCTGGCTATCTTGTGGTGGCCATCTTGTGACAACATGGGGGTGGCCATCTTGTGTGAGGCTGTGACGGTCAATTTGCATATTACCTCTTTATTATATAGGATGGGAGGAAACTGGTTGGCGTGAAATATATTCAGAACAAATTTTAAAATCCAAGTGCTTAAATAGGTTCCTATAGATCTTAAAAGCAGCTTGGAAAAAGGCACTTTATGATGACTTTGTAGATACCATTTTTTAAAGTAGGGCGAGGGCTCCCTGATTAGAAACAAACACGACTCGTGGCCTCAGAGTTTTCCAGATGTCAATGTGTTCTACTTTGTCCAAATCCCTCGAATGTTCTTTCCAGATAGTCCTCTTAATATAATTGTAGTAGCGTGACTTTGCCTCCTATGCCTAAAGCTACTGAGCAGGGATAGAAGATTCCACGTTATTTCTAATTACATGTGTCTGTGGACCACACAGAAGACTCAGTGATGTTTAGGGAGCACTGAGGGGGGCACAGATGCACACTCCGCCTCACTGAGCATCCCTGTGCCCAGGAGCCCGGGCATCCACCCCGGGCATTGCTGCAGCTCTTCTTCCATGGCCCCAGGAAAGGTCAGGGTGTAAGGAACTTTGAAAACACTGCAGTGGCTCCTGCAGCTTTACAATTGAGAAACAGGTTTGGGGAGGTTCCGTGGCTGCAGTGCTCCTCCCTGATAAGAAGGGGCCTCTGACTCTTCGTCTGAACATTTTGAACAGTTTACAATCCCAAATAGAAAGCCGGTGCTGCTTTTCTACTTCTTCCCTCACTGTTTTTGCCAAAGTGTGCCTCCAGAAAGCTTCTTTCTGTCAAACAGTAGAAAAGATCAAGTGACAGAGTAACAAATATCATCGAAGGGTAACAACAGGCCACCTGGCACTGCCTCCCTGTTACAGGAACAGCAAAGTCCTGATCAGCAAAACCACTCCAGGTGGTTGCCAAAGCAGCCCGGCTGCCCACCTCACCCAAGGCAGAGGCAGGTCAAAATGTGCATGTGCTCGGGGAGTGGCTGAGGAAGGGACATACAGAGCACCCAGCAGAAATGTCAATAATTCACACCAGCTGAGAGCATCAGCCAAAGATTCCACCAAGAGTTCCTTTGCGGACGTGGGTGGTCCTTATCAACCAGACTGGGAACAACTTGAGGGCCAGAAGGAGTCCTTGTAGATGATGGCCTCCATGTCCCAACTAGTGCCCAGTATTTATTGGCTTGATTTAAATGCATCAGTTTAATTGACTAGGTAATAAGGTAAGATTTTTGTTACTTTCTAAATAGCGTTGTAAGTCTCAGGGGATGTGCAGGGTCAAATGGCCCCCTTTTTATGTGAGAAGAAGATACTGCAGCGGGGAGGAGGTTCAGGCATGATCCAGCCAGCCTCCATTCTACTCTTCCTAAATGGTCAACCGTGCAACGCTCTGTTTTTCAGCTAGAAGACTAATTTGGCCATTTGGGGGATTTCTGAAACTTCCATTAATTAATAGAAAGCCTCTCCATTAGGTATTCCAGTACACAATGAGCTGGGATCAGTACATTTACATTAAGGTAATGGAAGTAGGGTGAGCGAACGGCACAGTTTGCTCAGGCGTTTCCTGGTGTTAGAACTGAAAGTTCATGTCCCAGCGAACCCCTCAGACCTGAGCAAACAAGGATAGTTGATCACCCTAAAAACTCAAAGACAATTTCTAATAAAATCAGAGCAATTTCAATTCTCCAATTGAATTTGACAGTAAGTCATTTGAGTGCCCAGTTGTTGCTTAAGTGTTTATGTTTATTTCTTTCTTTGTTTGTATGAGAACTGGGTGGCTTTTCTACACATAAGACCTCTGCAGTCTGTAGGCAAAACAAATTCATACCAAAATCAAATATTTATATGGTCATTTGAAAGGAACTTGGTGAGTTAAAGTTTAAAAGCAAGCTGACTTCATGGGAGCAGTGTGGTCTAGGCCAGGGAAGAAATATAACTGATTAAACAAGAAAACATGATTTAAATTCAGCAAGAGAAAATTTGAAGAGGGTGCCGAATGCAGTAGTTTTCAGACTGGGGAGTGGTGAGAAACTACCCACACCTGGCCCCCTCCCCGCAGACTCTAATTCCATTGTCCTGGGATGGGGTCCAGGCCTGGGTATTTTTACATAGTTCTCCAGGTAAATTTACTATTTCGTATATTCCCTGGAAATACTGTATTCTTGTAGAAATAAATTTAACAAGAAAGAGCATAACCATAGTTGAAATGTGCCTTTTCATTCACAATTGATTAAAATTTATCTTTTCATCCTACCTAATAAAACAGTAATATGCTAATTGACCATACCTTCGCTATGCCCACAGCCAATCAGGGTGCTATGCAAATTAACCCAGTAAAGATGGCGGCCCCCACATGCTGCCCTGCCCCCCATCGCCATGGGAACCGGGGCCGGCGGGAGGCGCTGGGGCCTCCCGCCACTCCCATTGCTGCTGGAGGCGCTGCCCGCCCCGCGCCGCTGCCGCCCGGGGCCAAGCCCCGACCCTGAAAGAAGGCAGAAGGCGGTGGCCAGAGCCAAGGCCTGGGTCCCCAGTGCCAGCGGAAAACTGGTGCAGGCAGCCAGGTGAATGAAGGTCTATTGCACGAATCTTCATGCACTGGGCCTCTAGTATTATTATAAAAACTAGAGGCCCGGTGCACGGATTGGTGCACCAGTGGGGTCCCTCAGCCTGGCTTGTTAGATCGGGCCAGAACTGGCTCTCTGACATCCCCCAAGGGGTCCCAGATTTTGAGAGGGTGCAGGCCAGGCTGAGGGAACCCACCGGTGCACTATTGGGACTTCAGGAGGGCTCCAGGGCATGTCCAGCCCATCTCGCCCAGTCCCAATTGGCTAGACCCCAGCAGCAAGCTAACCTACCGGTTGGAGCATCTGCCCCCAAGTGGTCAGTGCGTGTCATAGCGACTGGTCAAAAGGTCGACAGTCAGACACTTAGCATATTACGCTTTTATTATATGGAATGAAGAAATGTCTACATAGATATAGGGTTTTTTTTAGTATGGTTAGGAATTGAGAATTTTTAACTTAGAAAGCTTATATGACAGTGGATTACTCACATGCCAATAACATCTAATGGAGACTGCTAATTTCCCATGTGTTTCTGCAAAGCATATACTATAACTTATCTACGTGTGCACACGCATGCATGCATGAAACAATGCATCACTATTGATTTTTTAATCAGATAAGGAAAGGGAACAAATTGTCATCAGTAAAGTCCTTCCCTATAATGAAACCCAAAGACATATATAAAGAGAAATGGACATTTGGAATCAGTAACAGGATATGAACACAATGACCTCTTAAATGCTATTTTTAAATTTCTTCAGGTCAATAATAGCCAAATGTTCTAATAGACTGATTTCTCAGTGACCCATGTCAGTTAACTAGATAATGTGAGTCTTATACTAGTGAAAAAAATCAATATTGTAGTTACTAAATTGTATACTTATGTTGTAAAATTTCTTCAAAGAAAACCAATAGAAATAGTTATATGTGTAAAATAAAATCAAAATATATAATTTCAAAAAATATATGACCAGTAAAAATTATGAATATTTGGAAATTAATGGACAACACTTTAAGAACTAATTTGTACCCAAATATTTGCTGTGGAAGCAGACATTCACCAGATAAATCACATAGGGACTTGAGCACTATGTTTTCTAAAAACAGGTTCCATTTCTCTTCTTTTCACTTAAGGGTCCATTGCAAGAGTCGAAATGTATGAAAATGTATCTGAATCAGCACTGTGGCTAGTAAAAATGTATTAGGCCGGTCAAGCCTGTATATATTTCTGTGGCAAATTTTGTACTGATTCAACAATTATCTAAACCATTAAAATGCTTTATGAAACATTATAAGTTGGTTCTCAATAAAAGTATACTATCTATAAAATAAATACAACATCAAGTTTTACGTATGAGAATCCTCCACATCATGGGTCACATGTATAATGTACATGTTACATAAAGATGAACTAGAATCATGCTGTGATTTGTAAAAAGTGTGCATTAAGGATATGGAGAATTTACAATAAGTGTCAAATGATCACAAATTGGTCTCAACTCTTTTTTAGAGTCAAGTTTTGTACACCCTGTGAAAATACAATAGAAGCTAAGATTCTGACCTGACTTGAAGAGAGAGAAAGCAAGATAACCTTTATAGAAATATTTAGGGGAGCATTGGAGAGTCATTTAATCTTAAATAATTGGGCCAACATGCTAGACAATATACAGAATTCATTAGAAAGCCACCCCTTACACTTTTCTATCAAGTTTACATTTAACACTTCTTAAAATTGTTTAATGATTTGCCATCTGCCTTTTGCTTGCTCAGAGAGTCTGGGCAGGGGGGTGGTGATCCATGGGTGAGGAGGAGGGGAAGAGCTGAAGGGAAGTGAATCTTGTACCATGAGGTGGAATACTCATGAAAATAAATCTTTGTCTTTGTTATCACGGTGCCTAAACATGCAGTGAGGTTACAACACGAGAAGCGTCAGGGAAGGAAAAACCCAAATGGTTGGTGATATGGAACAGATTATATTATGAAACAGTTTAGTGTATGGAATATTTTGGATTTCATGTAAAAATTAAGACATAAAAAAATAAGATTGAAAGAAAGTTACAAGAAAAAATCCATTCATGACTTAATTTTGACTGCAGCTGTTCTATAAATTGCACACGTTTATATTAGCACACATATCTACACAAGTATGATGCATATTATACGTATGATGACAGTAGATGATCATCAATGAGCTGTTTTCTTCCCGACTTAAATTGTTTCAAAGCTTAGTTACGCTTTTATTAAAAAGAAGAAATTGTGACCCAAGTGACTATTTTTAGGGAAAAATAAACACCAAGAAGGCGCTCTTGGGGCAAACGAGAGCATGAAAGCGTCAACAGAGCCAATACCCCTGTTGCGTTTGAGGGGAAGGTCAGCAGGCTGGAGAAGTGACTGAAGCAAGAGGCCCCGAAAATCACTGGTGCCGAGCGGGGCCAGGATGCAGGCTGAGCGGGGATTATAAAACGCGCTTGGCCACCGCTGTCTGCCTTGGGTGGTTTCCTTCAACCTCAGCAAACCCTGTGCTGCTCAGATGTCACCCGAGTCCCATTCCACTCACAGGCCAGGCGGTCAGGTCCCCCTCTCATCAGCCCACCCTCCCTCTGCGCCTCCCTCTCAGGCCTGGTGCTGACGGAGCAGAAACACCATGTGGCGTGGCCTGGTGACTTCCACCCGAACCCCAGACACTTCCCTTCAGGCCCATCGGGGGCGTGCGCCCCAGGCCTCGCACCCCGTGCCGGCCACAGCTTGCTATCTGATTACCCAGCTTGATCCCATTAGACACTGATCTTTGAAACAGCACAGAAAACGCTGACGAAACGCCTCTGCACACATTAAAAAGGTCCTGTGTGCGGAGCGCTCGGGTCCCGTCAGCGAGTCAGCGTGGGGTGTCCATGTATTTAAAGATTTGTCAAAGACAACTGCAAGTGACAACTGCAAAGACTCGAGGGCCTTAAGAAAGAAAACCCTGGGGGACAGAGTGAGACTTGGTGAGACGAGCTGGCCTTTCTCCCACTTGGGGAGCTGGGGGCAGGGGACACCCCGCAGCACTGTGAGCAGAACTGGCAGTGGTCTAGTCTCCTGAGAAACCCAGACTCACAGCCCATTCCCGCCTCATGGGGAGCGTCTGGCTTCATGCATTCTGAGGGATGCATACTGGAAGAGTGGTGTCACTAAACAATCAGATACGCAGGCAGGAAATAAAATATCTGTGGATGTCTAGGACCTCAAAACACCAAGAAAAAGGGGACTCCAAATCTATAGAGGTCATAGGGATACTTTTTTTAAAAATATAGTTTTATTGATTTCAGAGAGGAAGGGAGACGGGGAGGGAGAGAGAGAGAGAAACATCAATGATGAGAGAGAATCATGGATCGGCTGCCTCCTGCACACCCCCTACTGGGGATTGAGCCCCCAACCCGGGCCTGTGCCCTGATGGGGAATTGAACCGCAACCTACTGGTTCATAGGTCCATGCTCAACCACTGAGGCCATAGGGATACTTTCCAAAGAAACAAAAACAGATTAAAATCAATCTGTAAAAAAATGAAATCGTGTGCAGAGGGGCGGTCGCTAATGGTGTGATTAGGAGCTACTCGGAGAGACGTTCATCAGGGAAAGCAGTAACAAGTCTTCTTGGGTGACCGATACTCAGAGGGAGCCAGACTCGCTTTCCATTCCACCTTTAAAGGGATATAAACTAAATGTGAGATAGTCTCACCATGGAATGCAGTGCAGTCGTGAAAATAAATTACCTGTCTGTGGCCAGAGGCCACAGCGTGGAAGAGTATCAGAAATACAGCACCAGGTAGGCAAACCTGCATGAAGACTGTTTATCGGGTGAGCCATTTTAATGCAATTCAAAAGCAAGAATGTACATGCATTACATGTTTAAAGATGCACCCATGCCCGGTCACCTTATGTGCCAAGGAAAGAGGAGCCCCAGACTCAGCCGAGTGGCCGCGTGTCACTGAGGCAGGGCAGACCTGGGCAGTGTGTCCGCAGCTCCGTGGGAGGGCCACCACCTCGCCATACACTGTCCGGAGGACTCGCCGTTCAATGTATTACTGTGCTTCGTAGGATCTTACGGGTTATTGTGCACCAAGTTCTCAAAAGGAAAATTAGACCGTGGGAAGAAGGCTTCCAATGTCGTGACACCCCACTAACTGGGCTGGAGGCGCTGGGAGAGGAGCCAGGACGGTCAGCAGGGAGGAGCGAGAAGCCAAACGAAGGAGAGAGCAGGCGCCGGGCCTGGGATGGGACATCGCAGTGCACTGAGGTAGGTGAGAGGAAGGTGGGGGCTGCGGCACGGGACCCCGGAGCCAGGGGGCTGGTGATGACAGAGTGGCGCCTGGCTCCTGTGGAGGCCTGGATGCCCAAAAGGACAGGTTTACCTTCAGGTGATGGAATTATGTCCACGCCTTGGTCTGCAGCCAGGGGTCCCAGCCCACTGCCTCCCCCTGAGGCGATGCTCTGCAGGACGGCCGGAAAGCGGGCCTGTGTGGGTAAGGAGGAGGTCACGGTTATAAGGGAATGATGATAGTGATAGTCGGCTGGGTGCACTTTTCATGCAATACTTGGCGCGAAAGCATGTAGTCTCCGGATCACCTTTTCCATTACCAAGTTTTACGGCCTAGTTTGGGCTAAGGAGGTAGTTACTAATGAAAGATAGGATTGTTCTGAAAAGCTGTAAAAGTGCCAAGTGCAAACGTTAAATGGACCACAGAACGGCTATGGGAGAAAGCCATCATTTCATGAACCTTGCCTGGGACGCTGTGTGGGCGCCACCATTGGGGGAGGGCACACCTCGGGACCACCCTCCAGTCCCTCTGGATCTGCTCCTGTCCCTCTGGGCAGCCTTGGCCCTGACTGTGAGATTCGTATTGCAGCTCTCCATCCACTTCCCAAGACCTGAAATGTATCTAATTGCATGCCTGATATTTTATTGTTTTTAAATCTTTATTGTTGAAAGTATTACATTTATGCCCTTTTTACCCCCATTGACTTCTCCCAGCCCACCCCCGCCTCACCGCCCCCAGGCCTTCACCACCCCATTGTCTGTGTCCATGGGCGATGCATATAAGTTCATTGGTTGATCTCTTCCCACCCACCCACCCTTCCCTGCCTTCCCTCTGTTCTTTTTTAAATTCACCATCCTACCTAATAAAATAGTAATATGCAAATTGACCGCACCTTTGCTACGCCCAAGCCAGGCCCACCAGCCAAAAGCCACGCCCACCAGCCAATCAGGATGAGTATGCAAATTTCCCAACAAAGATGGCGGTTAAATTGCATACACTGAGGGAGGGAGGAGTGAAGACTGAAGACAACTTAGAAGGAAGAGGGAGGAAAAACGGAAAGCAAGGTGGCTGCCAGAGGGAAAGCCCGGGCGGGGCGGAGCGGGGCGGAGCGGGGCGGGCGGTAGCCGCCTGAGGGTGCAGGCACGGCGGCCGCAAAGGCGGTGGCAGCAGCAGCGCATGTGGCCGCAGCGGCCGCTTGCAGGATTCTTCCTGCAAATGGGCTACTAGTTTTATAATAAAACTAGAGGCCCGATGCACAAAATTCGTGCAAGAGTAGGACTTCCTTCCCCCAGCTGCTGGCACCGGCTTCCCTTCGGCACCCAGGACCCGGGCTGCCCTCGCAGCCTCGGCTTCGTCTGGAAGGTCATCCGGAAGGACGTCTGGAAGGATGTCTAGCCTAATTAGCATATTACGCTTTTATTATTATGGATGAAAGCACAATTTTTAAATGGCTAAGTCATAGAAATTTGAAGTCAAAGTATGGTGTGGAAAAAGTTGGATAATAAAAAAAGCAGTGTGCTACTTCCTGAGGTGGTGCCAAGTCAAGACTGAACTTCTCTAAAGAGGAACTCATCAAAACAAGCATGAATGGAGATGTCCTCATGTTTCAGGGATCGAATTTTATTAAAGATGATATACCCTCTTGTAAAAATCTAAGATCATTTTATAACAGAAGTCCGCGGGTGCCTCCTGGGCAGCTGGATGGAATGTTTCAGGGCCACATATCAGAATGACAAGAACATAGAACAAATGAAGGAGCAAACAAGTTCATTCTGGTTTTAATTGGGTTCGATGACGTGAGACAAAGAAAACCATGGCACCTCAGAGGCTTTCCTGCTTCTGGCATCTTACAGCACCTGCTTCAGGGAAAATCGTGTTTGCTATTTTCCCCTGAATATTTTCCCCAGGAAGCGTGTTTCTGTGTGTCTGGTCTTTCCTTTCCTTTCCAATTTTGAGGAGAGGGAAGGAATATCTGATTTTACAACTGAGTGGATTACTCAACCTCTGCCCAGGAGACAGCAGCCGGCCGAGGGCTGATGTGAAACGGACGTTTGCTGCCCTCTTTTGGAAGAAGTAAGTGAACAATAGCCCTCGCCGTCTACTTTGCTATTGTCTGTTCCTACCACTGCCTCGCTGCTCAGGAAACAAAGAGCTAGAATGCAATTACCAAATGCCTTGTTATTTAAAAACTGGAGATTTATTTTAATTTATGAACGCAAAAAAAATGTTCTTTAGCATAGGATTAGTTAACAACATGCTGAATAAAATTATAATTGCATTGACTACAACAAATCCAGATTACAAGCTAACCTACAAACTAAAATAGCAATGTTTGTCCCCAATATGTGGGGTTTCATGGAACCTTGTAAATAGTGACAATTACATAAATGGAAATTTTCAGTATAAAATAAAATGGCAATAGATTTAATTATTAAAATATTAGAAGAGCTTTTAATCTACCACAATGAAGAAATCACTGCATTTATTTTAGTTTCTTATGTATGTGTTCCCATTTTGGTAATAACCCTGGAACTGACAGGTACTATTCCTATTATTCACAGGCAGTACACCAACGTTTGGTGAGCCGGTAGGGAGTTTTGAAAGCAGGAAATTTTAGACAAAACTTAGATCTGACCCGACCAGTTACTATGCTCCCCTTCCTCCACCAGAAAAAAAATTGTCAACAAAAATGTATGATTCCAGATATTAAACTTTATAATAATAGCTACAAACTACAGCCGACACCAAACAGAACAGGACAAGGTGGAGAAAATTAAATATATGCGTATGCTTTTGCTGAGAGGATCCAACCCCCACTGAGGACAGTGGGGACCAAGTCATGAGAAAGGTGAAATCTGGTTATTTCCCTCGGTGCATGGAACCCTTTGGAGGGACGCGTCTTGAAGACGTGATCAAATGAAGGACTGCACGTGATTCGAGGGAGAAAGAGCCTAATGTTTCAGGAGGCTTGACTACACCGCCAACAAGGAGAACCCAAAACAACAGCAAACAAAGCAATTAAGCGGACCAGTCCCAAATGTGGCCCAAATCCTCGTCATAAATAAGAACCGTTGTCTGTGTGAGAAAAACCTGGTTTTGAGCATATTTAAAAAGTGGAGTTTTAGAAAAAACATGTTTGTAACATTAAAAGTTTCCACTGTGCAGGATGAATTGTTTACAAGTTGTGGACAGAAGCCTTGTCATCATTTCACATAAAGAGGAAATTTCAAAACCCTTGGCTATCACACATAGAGAGCTGGGATCAACAATTTCAGATGTCAGCAGGCATTCATGTGTTTTAGTATGTAATTGTATGTAAGTGCAGTGTAATCCATAAAATATCTATGCAGTATATAGAATTTTATAATCAGTAGTCTTCATTCCCTTTTAGGTATTTTGGCAACTCTACTCACTCATATTGCATGATACTTAGATACCTAAATCAAAATACTTGTTAACTGGATTAGTATTAATAACTATAAATATGTATTACCATTCAAACCTCCATCTTATTTTAAAATTGCATAAATGTTAATTCAGTTATTATTATTCCAACGTGACAAGATATTTCAACACTGATGCCAGACAAAAATGATGAGCTGATGGACAGGGTGACATTTCTGGAAGTAAAATTTCTGGATAACCTTGGGGCTGGAAGGTCATCGAGGCAATGAGATACAAATGAAGCTAAATGACATGGGCTTGTCCTCAGAGTCAACACATCCAGGTGCATCTCACCATATTGAATGCTGTGAGTGAGCCTAGATCTATAGATAAGCAGTTTGTTTGGTTCGGGGTAAGCAAATTAAATAGACTTCGTCTAGACAGAATGACCTCACTGCATACATTTGCTCCCACAGAAGCCAGAATCTAATGAAAATTCCAAATTACTTTATTAAATAAACGTCCTTAGCTATGCATATATGTTGCTTTTTCCTGCAGTCCTGGCAATGCTACTGTGGTGGTCGGAGCTTTCATTCTGCATTAAAAAGTGCAGAAAAGTCCTGTGGTAGGAACATAACAAACTGTCTAGAAGTCACCACACTCGTATTTATCACCTTCTGTGGCTGTTGATTTTATTTGAATTCACTACTATCTATGAGGAGACGTGCAGTCTCGTAGGTACCTGCAGGCTAAATTGGGTGATTTCGGGACAGATGGAATAATGGTTAACCAAGAATTGGCAAAAATAAGAACATAAGAAAAATCCCAATTTGCTTTTGTCTCTTTCTAATATGTGCACATGTGTGGGAGTGTTGCCTTGTTTTAGATTTAATTCAGCTCTTTGTTGCTGTGTTGCTATCCTCCTGTTGTGTTGCTGTTGGGTTGGAGAAGTTAACACTTCCCTGAAGGAAGTACAGGGAAAGGTATGGGGGCGGAGTCTTTAGAGTTAGGATTGAAACTCTACCTTGAATGACTTAAGGTATCAATAACACACCTGTGAGAGATTTTAGCAATTCCAGAGGAGGCCGGGGCAGCAAAACTACACCTTAGATTTGGGCCACTCCTACTATCTTTTCGTGATAGGAAACGAAGTGTTCGGGCAGCCGGTGGACACAGACTCTGTCACACGCAAAGTTGTAGTGATGGAGCATGAGGAAGCCGTGGTGTAAGGTGAGCCCTGCTCTTCTGATGAGGAAGTCCACCATCACCTCCTGACAGGTTCCTCTAGAGAGGAGGTCAGCAAGAGGAGGTCCACTACTTCCTCATGCTTCAGTCCTTGGAAATGATAATGGGAACAAAAAGAAACATGGGAACAACAGCCACTACTATTTGTCAAACAATTAGTATATTCCAGACAGTAGATTAAATATGAGTTTGACTAATCATAATAACTAATACCCAGGAGAGCACCAGGCAGATAAATTCTTCAATAAATTTGTGTGCATTGCCAAATTTAACATACAAACAAATGACATAACTTTTATTAATTCCATTGAGGAAATTAAGACTCAGAAAGATTAAGCAAATTGTCTAAGACTACATAGGTAGTAAGGGGAAAGGCTAGGAATTAAGACCAGTCTTCCTCATCTCAAAACCCATCTCCTAAAGAAGTCTGGCCCACATGTTGCTCCCAAGGCTTTCAGTGGACGACCAATGTTAACATTTAAAAGAGTCAATGCACCCACCCTGTGTGACCCACGCCGGCTAATCTCTGATGTCCTGAGCATTCAGTGACCCAGGTAGCAGATGACTGAATATTGGACACCCCCATTTTCTCCAAGTATTCTTCTATTTTCCACCCAGTGAGGTGGTTCCTTGAAGGACATGGTCTACCTCAAAGGTGGGATATGCCCACTGCCATAATGATGGACATGCAGTGGCCTGGAGAGACCATAGAGATTCTTGAAATTAGAGCTTCAAACTGGGAGCAAGAGTCAACCAAGCCAAGTTCCTTAGAGATAGAAAATGCCTCCCTGTTCCACCCCACAAATTATGGCCCAAGTATTAGGAGTAAAATTATACTAGTAGAGCTTTGTGGGCCTGTTTGTCCCCTGATATCCTGGTCGCTTGAATGGGTTCCCACAAGAGTTAACGTCAACTCTGGCCTGAAAGCCACTTTCACAGGGGACAATGCTACCTTGATATACACAGGTCACCTGGGCTTCGGTCTGCTCTAAGGTACTTATTTGGAGTATCTACTTATAAGCAGCTTCCTTGTATAACTAAACAATGACACCTATCACTGGGAATAGCTAACATGTGAATAACACAAAAAAATACTGACCTAGCTCCTTAATATGGAATCCATTTGACGTAGGTGCTGATAAATGTGTACTGGAAACTCACTCAATCTTGGAGATTTGCAGTATATAAATTGTCTTCCACATGCCATATCTCCAGAAAATTTCATTTTTGTCTGAGGAAAAATCATATTCATTATCAAATAACATCAATTAACCTCTGTCACTTAGTATTGTTGGTTAATTAATCATTGACTAATTTTAATAAAAACACTATTAATGATGACCAATGCCCCACTATTAACAGTTGGTATGGAAAACAGTGGTAACTAATAATTCTTAGTTACTTAATGTGAAATACATTGGACACAATTGCTGATAAACGTTTCCTGGAACAATTATATGATCTTTGATTTCTTTATGGCATAAATTGCCTCCTCGTGGCATAGTATGTCTTCATAAAATTATTCTATTCTGAGAGAAAATTGCCTGATCATCAAATAGTAATCAATCAGTTTTTTTCATGGAGTGTAAACTGTGTGTGCCTTGAACTTACTTATTACATTAGCACTAGACTTTGGTCTATTTATCTACCTAAAGACTCTGGAGGACCCCTTTCATCCCGAATTGCTGAAAATGCGGAATTTGATAACAATTTCCAATTCCATAAAATTATGAGGTGGGCTGACCCATTTATTTATCACAGGTTGAAGAATTACTCTTTTAACTGACTCAAATTGATGTCATGGTGCCAATTCAGCACTAAACAATGCTTTTATTTTAAAATTAAATCATGTTTATTGAGAACCTTCTATGTACCAGCCACTGTGCCCGATCCTAGACACATAAGGACAATCATGGAGCCTGGTACAGAGCTGGAAGACTTAGTAGCATTTAGATGCTTTTAAAGTCGATTTTTTTAAAGTAAGTATAACATACATATAAAAATGCAAAAATCCTGTGCATAGCTCTGCGAATTTTTACAAAGTGAACATACTCTTTTGATCAGCACTTGGAACATAGAAAGCATCATTTCCAGCCCCCGACGCACCTCTCATGTTCCTATCGCCGTCCCTTCGAGAGTCAACACTGCTCTGATTGGTCACATCCTAGCCGGTTTTCCCTCATTTTCAACTCTATAGGGTGCACGTTGGGGGGGACCAGGCCTGCAGGGGAGGGCAGTTAGGGTTGATGGGGCCTGCAAGGGAGGGCAGTTGAGGGTGACCAGGACTGCAGGGGAGGGCAGTTAGGGGCAACCATGCCAGCAGGGGAGGGCAGTTGGGGGCAACCAGGCTGGCAATGGAGGACAGTTGGGGGCAACATCTTACTATAGAGATGCATCATGTTCTTGCATGTACTTGTAATCCTTTCATTCTTACTGTTTTATAGTATTTCATTTAATAAATAGTTTGTATATACTTTTCACTGTAGACAGAAATTTGGGTTGTTTCAAGTTTGGGGTCATTATGAATTGACAGGCTATGAATATGCTTATTTTCCTCTTCTGATGCACATGGTGTGTATTTCATGTATATGGAGATTTACTAGATCACGAAGTCCATACATGCTTAGCTGTATGAAATATTGCCAAACACTTTTCTAAAGCAGTTGTATCGACTTACAATTCCAAGTGCTTATGGACGTTTCACTAACTTCAAATCCCCAACAATACTTGTGATTATTGATCGTTCCATCGTAGGCATGCTGGTGTATAGCGGCGACTCATCGGAGGTTGCGTGTGCATCTTCCAGGTGATTAATGACACCGAGCATGATTGAGATGTGCGTGGGCCACTTGGCTAGCCTCTCTGTAAGTATCTGTTCAAGTCCTTTGCCCATGTTTTGTCTACTTGTGTTTTTAAATAATTCTTTATTGTTGAAAGTATTACATGTCCCCCTTTCTCCCGCACTGACCCCCTCCAGCCTGCCCCGCCCCCTGCCCCCGGCCTTTACCATCCTCTTGTCTGTGTCCATGGGTGATGCATATATGCATAAGGTCTTTCACTATTCACATCTCACCCACCCACCCTCCACCTGGCCTCAGTCCTATTGATTTTTAGGAGTTCCTCATATTTTGTGGATATGAGTCTTCATGAAATATATACTTCAGACCTACCTGCAATGTGAAAGCTTGCTATTTTACTCCCTTAACAACAAATTATTATCTTGTGATAATAGATTATCAATTACAAAATTCTTAATTTGTAATAGTCTGATTTTTCAAAACTTCTTTCACGATTGGCACTCTTTGAGTCTTTGTAAATATTTGTCCATCCCCAAGATCATAGAGATCTTTTTTTTCTCCTAAAAATCTTTATTTTTCTAGTTTTGCATATTTAGATCTGGAATGAATTTAGAACATAGTTTAAGGTCAAGGTTCATTCATTTTATATAGATATTCAATTGGCCAAACACCACCACCTGAAAAGACCACTCTTCCCCTCTGCCCTGCAGTGTCCTCCTTGGCACGGGTCCACTGCAGGTGAGATGGGGAGGGGCCTGGCGAGGAGGGGGAGGCAGAGAGAGGGCGTGGCCATCGCCAGGAGTTGTTACGCTGGACAGTCACCTGGTTCCATAGCAGACTCTGCAGAATCTAAGAAGCCACCTTCTGCCATTTAGATGTGCGGGCTTGTCTGAGACGGCAGCACAATTAAGTGCCTTCTGTAATAGCCATCGTACGAAATGACTTACATTATTTTTAAATAAATAAATTCAATTCGTGACCAGATGAAGCCATCTGGGCCATTTCCCGTTACATGATGTTTACTCTGCCAAGCTACGCTGATTTTAAAATATTAGTGAATTGATTCTATGCAAATTCTAAAACATAACTTTAACTCAAAAATAGGATTTTAGAAAATTGTGAATGTCCCTTTTAATTCTGTACAGAGTGTCAAAGTAGTTAATATTTTATGTCACCATTTCACAGAGCAGAAAACGAGCAGTATTTTCCATTTTCTAAAACACTTTTTATAAGGGATGAAGTACTTCCTTCATAAAGAGGAGAATGCAGGACAAGGGTGACATGTGCCATACTGAATGGTATGACAGGTTTTTGATCTGGGCAAACTCCAAGCTCAAACATTCGCCTGCACCTTTCTACTCAGGGTTGCCAAACGCTGGCGACTTCAAGACAGTGTGTGGGGCACGCCGGGGTTTCTCCTATAACACTCAAGGGGTCACAGGGCAGAAAGGTGGGGAGGTGATCCCTGGCCAGCAGCTATTTTACTGGATTCCTGAAGAACTAAGAGTCCTGAATACTGTTTGCAAGTTATTTGCTAAATAACTGGCCTTTGAAAGAAATAAAATATATGTGACTTGGTTTCTCCACGTTGCAATAGCAATTCTCTACTACCTCGCTCACCGATTCCATGGACTAAGACATGGACTAAACCAAAGTGTCGGTAAAATGTTTCAATTCCTTGAGAGCAAAGAACATTACATGCCTCGGTCATACTACACAGGCAACCACCATTTCTTGAAATGAATGAAGACACTATCATTCGTTCTGCAAAGTAATTAACAGTAGTTGGTAAATTACCCAGGACAGATGCTCTGCCCCCACAGAACCAGAACCAGTAATTGGAACAAGCGAGTCCTTATTCCGGAGCAAGAGGGTTATGAGCTGTCCCAGACTCACGTGTCCAAAGAAACCGCAACATATTCAACTTCGAAAAACACACAGAACCCTTCCCTGGTGCCTGTCTACGAAGAAAAATGCGGGTTGCTTTGGAGATAGTAGAGAGGAGAGGAAATTTTTCTCTGAACCAGATGGGTGATATTTTCGCTCTTAGGAACCACTGTGACCAGCCTCCATAAAAGCATCCGGGGGAGCTGCTTAGAGGTGAGCAGTTCCAGCCTTCCGCCAGGCAGGCGGGGGAGGGGAGAGGCTGCGGGAAAGCTGGGGGAGTCATGTGGTCCAACTGTAAAACAGAAAAATTGCATGTAATTATTTCACAAGCAGCGCGCGACGCGGTGAAAGGAAGAACTAATGACGGTGCACTCAGCTTGTTAGAGCCTTTTCCGTCGGGGGAGCTCAAGGTTACAAGAAGTGCTGCTCACGGGAGTTCTTTTCTCCCTCTCCCCCGGCTGCATCACGGTGCAGTGAGCCCCGCACAGAGGGGGTTAACGCTGCAAGGATGTTTTTAAATAATTTCTGTGACCAAAGCCGGAGACAGAAGCCTGGCCATAATTCTCCCTGACTTCCAGCATCCTGTATTGATTGATTAATTATTCCACCAATGAACTAACAGGTATTGACCTTATCTGGTTGAGTAGCATTTAGCCAAAAGTCAGTAATCTACATCGATCACTTAATGGAACATCAAAGCTCAGCCTTCTGACAGGTTTATGTCATTCAGCAAAAACCTGTCTATGTTTTGCTGATACCTTGACCTTTTGTATCAAGCAGGCTTGACAGGAAACAAGAAGCAATGACAAAATTAAATCTTGGAAATAGTGCTTTGTTATGCAAAGGGAAGTTCTTCTCGGACTATTGCAGAGAGCTTCTGCTCAGCCCCACCGAGGGCTTCTCGCAGTTCCCCGCATGCTGGCCGCGCAGGGCCTCCTGCTGGAGCATGGAACCATCCACATGTGAGCCCTGAAAGAACCAACACGACAGCAGAGCTCCACAGAGGGGCCGTCGAACAGGCCGGATCATCCAGGGAGAGGTCCCTGTAGGTGGGACTTGGGCCAATGATTCTGAATGGGTAGGACCCGGTGCCGTCTGCCCTTGCCCGTTCTGGGTACCAGAACCCTGACTCAAATATGCAGACAGATCTATCGATCCAACCAAATACCCCTGTATCTACCCCGAAGACTAGAAGAGTTTGTTACAGAAACAACAGAGGGATCAGGTGAAAATATCTAAGTCACCTTTGCAATGATAACGATATCCTTTGAGATCAGATGTATGTCCAGTGAATACGAAAAATGCCTGGTAGATTCTTATTGTGGTCTGTCTCCTCCTCACGAAGGAATCGGTGATGGGACCCTTCACAAGCAGGGCTCGGGGAATGGTCTCTAGAATAGTCCCTCCTGAACCCTCTTCTGTGACCCTAAGAATGCTTTGGTCCCACGAGGCCTGGCTGCATAAGGATGCCCACTTCTTACCGCAGAACCCTGGAGTTCCAGCTGTGGCTCATGCCCTTGGCTCGAGTACCTAGACTTGCCTTCCGGAAGGCCCTGCTGCCTCCCCACAGGTTGAGATGACGGCTCTACCCAGGCAGGGCTTTGCCACAGTGCAGTGCCCCCTGCACCTCTGCCTCTAAGGCTGCCTTTCCCTGGAAGACCCTCCCCCTAATACGCTCCGGAGACAGATGGCGGGCTGCTGGGCTTTGAAGCCCGTTAGAGCGAAGCAGCTTCTCCTGCTTGGAGTCTCACTGAAAACGCTTCTCACAACCGCCGAGCCCCATTCTGTCGTCCCGGGCAGTGCCTGCCATGCCTATGGGTCTGCTTTTGAAGACAAGCCGTGAGCTGTGTCCCCAGACAGTGTGATAAGCTTGCCCATTCTGTGACAGTCTAAACTCCAGGTCTGCACCCAGGACTTCCTGTTCATTAATTAAAACTCAAATCTCCTTTTACCGATAAGGCTATTCAATAATTGTTGAATATTTTCCACAACTAATCGAATAATCACGGTCTATAATAAAAATAGTAAACAGATTTCAGCCTGGGTTCTCATGCTTCTATTATTATTTCTTTGGTGCTAAGTCATATTCGATCAGTTCCCTTGTCAGCAAAATATGGAGGTTGGCCTAAGAGAAGTTTAAGGACTATTCCATCACTCATGTTCTATTATGCTCTATGACTGTTAATCAGTAACATATTGTACAATATGTTGATAGGAAAGTTCACCAGAAAAAAGAAAAATACCCAGCTGGTATGGCTCAGTGGTTGAGCATTGACCTATGAACCAGGAGGTTATGATTTGATTCCCGGTCAGGGCACATGCCTGTGTTGCAGGCTTGATCCCCAGTGGGGGGTGTGCAGTAGGCAGCTGATCAATGTTTCTCTCTCATAAATGATGTTTCTATCTCTTTCTCCCTCTCCCTTCCTTTCTGAAATCAATAAAAATATTTTTAAAATAATAATAATATTCTGGAGAATCTTTTCATCAGCAAAGGCATGAAGTAGGACAGATATTCCACACTAGCCTCAGATGGCCACACAGAATATCTGATGGATTGCCTCAAGGTCAATGTCTTCGGAACTCAAAGCTGGTTTCCTTGAGAACCTGACCCAACAGGAACAGCTCATATGCTGTCACAATCATGAGGGAAAACAAAATCCAAAACACTCCAAACACCCGGACACCTGAGGAAGGACAGAGCTTGGATTTCACCCGGGCCCTCTGTGCGCCCTCGGCTCATGGACCGTGACGAGGTTCAGAGAATGAGTGAAAACCTTTTATGGATGGTTTTCACATTTGACTGCTCTTCCCTTTAAATTCGAAGTGATTAAAGCCAGGTAGCCAGGAAAAACGGGCAACGATTTTTTTGTTATGATTTTGTAGTGTGTATGATATATTTTGGTCTAAAATTAGTTCTTATTTTTGGCCACGGTATACATATTAATAAGGACTGTTGAGTGACATGTTAGTCACTTGTTTGGATTTTGCGTTCATTTTGTATAAACCAGAGAATTTTCTCTCCATATATATTTTGCTCCCCAGTATAAACAAGTCCATTGAATTTACATTAATGCTTATTTATCTTCATAATATGCATAGAGACCCTGTATGCTAAGTAGAAGGTACATCTTCCTCCTGGAGAAATAAAGATGAGATTTATGTTCCATAAACACTAACCCTTGAATTTCATAATTTGAAGAAGAAGAAGAATATGTATCTTCTTGGTAAAACAAGTTAGCAGAATAAGTAGCCATATGATTGGGCAGACCTTCTGCCAAGCAGCTTGGAAAACAAGTGTATAAAACACTAGTGAGTAAAACTAAATTAAGTAAACTCATTCTAAGTGATAAGTTTCTAGAAGCCAAGTTATTGAAGAGCATGAGGACCCAGGCATCTAAATATATGAAGTCCAAGGCTGCCATCCTCCCAAGTGGCTGCACCATCTGCATCCCCACAGCAATGACTAAGAGTTCCCGTTGCTCCCCAGGCCCGTCAGCCCTTGGTGGCATCAGTATTTTGGGTTTTCACAGTGTAACAGTGTGTAGTGGCGCCTCGCATTTTAATTCGCAATTCTCCGATACCGTCTGACATAAGGCTCTTTCCCCATGCTGACTTGCCATCTCTATATCTGCTTTAATGAGGCACAAAGGTGATTTTTTACATCGTGAATTCGTCCTTTGGAAGCTATTGGTTCCCTGAGTCACGCAGATCTTTAAAATGCTGACATATTTCCTTTTACCATCTGAAAAATTCATGTCTGTTAACATCCCTCCCAGTCTTCTCAGACAAATGTCAAGCTGGTCATGGCAAATGCAAGGCTCTCAAAATTCCCGCTTCCTCTTGAATGCTCACATTTTATTCTTGGAAACTTATACTGTCCATTGTTCACCTTTGACAAGATTTTTCCATCTGCTTTCCAGGAAATAGGTGTCAAATAACCCCAATCTGAATAACCATAGTTTGTCATTTTTTTTAATTTAAAAAAATATTGATTTTTAGAGAGAGGAAAAGAGGGAGGGAGGAGAGAGATAGAGAGAGAGAGAGAGACATCAATTGGTTGCCTAGCGCACACTTCCCCGACCAGGGACCAAACCTGCAACCTGGGTATGTGCCCTGACCGGGAATCGAACCTGCAACCTTTTGGTGTACGGGATGATGCTCCAATCAACTGAGCCACCCGGCCAGGGCTCATTTGCTCTTTAAATAGAACTGGTGCTGCGGGGGATAGGGCCGAGTGAAGCCGTCGTGTGCACGACTGCGCGGCGCCCTCCCTGCGCGGCGCCCTCACACACAGCACCAGATTCTGTGCACACTTTCCATCTCAGCATGAGAACATGCAAAGGGCAGTTGACGGTCCAGATTCAATAACATTAATGTTTATGCTGCATCGCTGGTAAGTTACAATGGCTTTTAATTTTCACCGTGCGGGGATGGCAGTGAGAAATACAGGGATGATGAAATAGCTCACGCAAACACTTCGTTTCTGTGCTGAGGGCTGTCGGGTTTACCCACCCTCGATTTTGCACAGTGAAAGGCAAGCCATGTCTCAGAACTATTATGTAAGTAGTTTGGAGCTTTACACCCTCTAGTAGCGAGTCAAGGATCCCTAGGATTTAAGAACCAGCCTCGAAAACTGCTGCTGCTGTGTGCTTTCACCTCCTGGCTACAGAGGGCATGAGGAGCTGCGGAAGGGTGTATCTCCTCATTCTAGAGCAGTGGTTCTCAACCTTCCTAACGCCGCGGCCCTTTAATACAGCTCCTCATGTTGTGGTGACCCCCAACCATAAAATTATTTTTGTTGCTACTTCCTGACTGTAGTTTTGCTACTATTAATGAATCGTAATGTAAATATCTGTGTTTTCCGATCGTCTTAGGCTCTACAGCAGCAGTTCTCAACCTGTGGGTCGCAACCCACACGTTAGAACCGCTAGCAGGGTCGCCTAAGACCATCGGAAAACACAGATATTTACATTATGATTCATATCAGTAGCAAAATTACAGTTATGAAGTAGCAACGAAAATAATTTTATGGTTGGGGGTCACCACAACATGAGGAGCTGTATTAAAGGGCCGCGGCGTGAGGAAGGTTGAGAACCACTGTTCTAGACAAATGTACACACACACACACGCTTTACATACGGTCTTCGAGGTCCGTGGACCGTCATGAAGCCACCCGCAGACACCTGGGCATAGTCAGCCCCGCCTGAGAGCCATGGGCCTTACTGGCTGATCAGGTGGAATTTTCTACCATAAAACTTAGAGGAGCTTTACAGTACAGAGCCTACTTTAAAACATCAGATTCTAGTGTTTAAATATGTGGGTTTATTAGCAGTTAAAACTACACAACATCTTATATAACTAAGATGAAAATCATTTAAATAATAAAGATACAACCAAGGTTTAGAATTTTAGAATTTCTCAGAATTCTTATTTCTGTCCCTTTAATCTCTTCCCTGCTGAGAAAACTAGAATAAATTGTGTATAAAGATTGTTTTAAAGTTGATGTGCTGGACCTTACAGGAACTGGCGGGTGCTCCTTTCCTGGTGAGCTCAGCTGTGGTTTTGCCCGTCAGACTCAAAGAGAGGGCGTATGAATGTGGGTTTTGTACATTTCTATGTCGCTGCCGGAGCCCTCGGGAGTATCCCAGGTGACAGTAGCCTCAAGTCAGCCTCCAACGTGCCCTCGGGTCGGGGTGGCACCCAGGCTGGTGCGGGAGCCCTGGGCCCGCTGAACCCGGAGACCATTATCGGGACCCGCAGTTTTACAACACTGCCAGTTTGGCCCAGGTTTTACTCCTACACACAGACGCACTCACACCTCAGCGGTGCATTTTCTGCGGGAAGAAAGGAGCTTTTTAGCACCTCGTTGCACATACACTGGGCTTCACGTTCAGAAAGTTCCTTTCCGTGGATAATAAACCTAACGTAAAGCAGGTATTTCTGGCAGCTGACTTGCCTGTGTGGTTTACAGAGGTGCCTTCCTCATAATGGTACCTTCTGATTCTCCTCTCCCTGAGTTCAGTGGCCAGTGTCAATTACTGCTGGTTGCCATAGAAATGAGACAACTAATGGTTTTTAAATCTTCATTCATGGACTAGTGTTACAAATAATGTAGACTTTGGAAGGACTGCTTGCCAAAGACATAATGCTTGCAACAGATGCCAAAAAAGTTAACCCTTCAAATGATGTTTGGAGTTTGTTGTGTAGTTTTCACTACTAATAAACCCACATATTTCAGTCCAGGGACCTATAGTTCACACACGGAGGAGACGGAGCCGCCTCGCCTAACGGGATGCTGAGTGGAGTGTGTGACGGGGACGCAGCTGGCGAGCCGCCCAGCACCTGACTTGGGAGGGCCCACGGGCTACAGCGTGTCAGGAGCTCATTGCTCTTACCGGTGTGACGGGAAAATCCGGCTCTCCCTTTAAATAAAACGGGACATTTAGAAAAACTTTCTACATGCCTCCGGAACGCAAGAAGAAACACGAGCCAGGCTACATTAATATTGTTAATGGCTTTAAAATGCATGCGTGCTCTGAAGCATCCTTGAGAAGTAATTGCTTCTTAAGCTATGTCAGAACTTTCTGTGTTTCTAACATAAATCTAACGGGGGGGAGCTCTTTTCCTGCTTGCTTTCCCCATGCGTGCTATGGTCACACATGAATAATGCGTTCGCGACCCATTTACAGAACTTATTAATTACCCCGGCAATTACAGTGCCACCCGGGAGAGCCGCCCAAATCAGAGTCCCGTGGAGCCGAGCGTCGCCTTAGCGCCGGGACCCTCCCTCCAGCGCTAGGCCTTCCTTTAACCCAGTGATGGCGAACCTATGACACGCGTGTCAGCACTGACACGCGTAGCCCTTTCTGATGACACGCGGCCTCTGAGGCGGCCGCATGCCGAGGATGAAACATTTGCTGCTCCTGAGGATGAAACATTTGCGAAATAATGTTTTTTCCTCAAAGGGACACACTACCCGGGTTATGCTCAGTTTTTTGGCGAAGTGTGACACACCAAGCCCGGAAGGTTGCCCATCACTGCTTTAACCAGCTGCCGAGCCCTAACTGTGTTTGGTAGCATCCCTCCGTGGCTGCGATGACACCCGCAGCGGAAGGTTTTCACGGCCTCTCTCCCACCCACGTGGCAGAACCAGAGAGCACCCCCTTCATCCCCAGCAGGCCCAGGGAGCGGGGACCAGGTGGCGCCTGGGGGGTGCCCTGGCAGCGAAGGCAGAGGGGCGCACTAGGGCTCTTTGAACCCCATCACATTTTGACTTGAGTTCAGCATGAAGCTTCCTGTCCCTCCTCCTGTCAGAATTAAATCTGCTGGGGGGCCTCGGGCAGGGGCGCCGCGGGGCGCTGGGGGGACGGAGTCTGCAGGCATCAAGGACAGGCCACCTGGGACACTGAGGTTGATCCAAACCTCACGCACCCTTCCGGCAGAGGATGCCTCGCCTGTGGGTTTGGTCTGGGCAGAGCCTTTGCGTGGCGGTGGGGGGCCTCGGGGGGCGCCTGGCCCGCCTTGGGTAATGTCAGGAGCCCCCCGTTACCCGGCATTTCAAAGGCGAGTTAAGAAAACGCAGCGGTGCCAGCGGAAATGTTTTCTCTCAGTGCAGCCGAGCCGCAGGCGTAAAACACAATGGGAACGGCACAATGGGACCAAGTAAAAGGCCTTCGGATGAGATCTTTGTCGCGCCGCTGCATGTATTTCATAACCTCGGCTCCCCGTCTCTCCATTGACATCACCGAGGCCCCAGTTAATGAGAAGAGACATGAAGCAGATTGCATCCAACAGACGCCGGACAGGACGCAGAAAGTGGGTCGGCAACGCGGGCGTCTCGCTGAAGCAGCAGAGCCTCTGAATAGCAAAGGGCCGAATGTGTGTTCGCTCTTCTCCCTTCCAGCCATCAGCCCAGGAGCAACATGGAAAGTGCTTTCTCTTCTAGGTGCTCCCCCCCCCCCCCCGCTCCCCCCACACCCCACCATGAAAGCCAGTCAACAAGGATCAAAAACATTTCCTTTTAACTGCATCCTGGCAAGCCAATAAAGATGCAGCACGCAGATTACGCGCAAATCAATGGCAGGAGCCGGGGTCAGCAGGCCTCAAGGAACTAAAATTGCTCACAGTCGGGGGGTGTCTGTCCATAATGAGCTGTGGGGCTCAGCACAGAGCCCTGCTATGCTCTGGGCAAAGCCCTCCAGCTCCCACGGCCCCGGCTTCCTTAAGCAACTTGGCGGTGTGGTACCCTCCCCAGATGGGCCGAGTCAGCTTAGCTTGGCTCTCCAGAGGGCCTGCAAGGACACAGTTAATATCCGGGAAACAGACAGACAACTGTCATGCTAATGTCTAGTCATCCTCACATAAACCGGGGACAGGATTGATTTAAAAGAGTCGATTCCTCTGCATGATCATTTATAAAACTGAAAGCAACAAACGAACAAACAAGAAGAGCAAAAACTCATAGACACAGCCAGCAACGTGGCGGCCACCAGAGGGAAGGGGGTTGGGGCAGGAAAGAGTAAATAAAGGGGCAAATCCGTGTGGTGACAGCAGCAGGTTGGCCTTCGGGCACTGAGCACACAACGGAATAAACAGGTGCTGGATCAGAATTGTACACTTGAACCCTATGTCCTTCTATTAACCAATCTTACTCCAACAAATTCAACTGAAAAAGAGGATTCTGAAAAATAAATACAAAGAAGATTCTTAAATGTCCGCTTGCCAGCGATTACCCATCAGTCATTGCTGTGTTTTCATTGCTGCTCCCTGCACATGGCTGAGGGGCGAGGAGATATTTTTCTGTTTGAAAGACAAAGGGATGAGACGTTCGTTCTGTGTTGCTCTATGTCCACCACGCGGGCTCTTTCTTTGAAAATACGTAATAGCGTCAGCAGCTCCGCAGACCTCTCCTGCCTGGCGCTCGCTTTTGTTCTTTTCATGTTCACGGCCGCACGGCCAGGGGAAAGGACGACATTGCGTCCCGGATGCTCAGGGGGGACGGGCAGAGAAAGGGGATGGCCCGGCACCCAGGAGCCAAGTCACAGCATCGGTTCCCGATGCCCAGGCTGATAGCCAGAGTTCCACCAGCCGGGTCTGAGACTGCGCACGATCCTTCTCCCTCCCACGGCACCAGTGTCTTCATCAGACACATCCTTTCAGCTCTGCGTTTTCACCTTCAGGTCTAAGAATGCGTGTCAACGGAGGGAACAGCCATCCCGAGTCTTTCACGTTCAATCAGGAGAACGGTCATGGCTCTCAGACCCTTCGGGCACTGCGTGTGCTCTGAAGAGACTTGACAACAGTCGCCTAACACGGGCTATTTTTCTTCTTGCATATTAAAGAGATTTTATTAACACGAGCCACCTTATTTAATCCATTACCTGCTAATAGCCTCCTTTGTGATTAACCCGAAGGTCTACCATAATCACTGATAATCAGCTGTTATTAGAAAACTATCTGCTTCGGAGAGCACTCCTGGTTTCCTTCTCATCCACCGCCATTGTACTTCCTGTCCATGCTCCCAGGCTCGCTGGTCTCTGTGAATAGCCGGGGCATATGGCGCTGTCATCCTCTCTGGGAGGAGAGAACCAATTTATTCCAAATGGAAAGAACTTATCAGATCCAGACGGATCTCTGCAACACCTGTAAGATAATGTGGATGCCCAGCAGTAATCAGTAGCAAACAAATTTCCCTCTCCTGAAGATGACAAATGACTGCGCTTCATTGAGCAGACCTTTCCTTATCTGATTTGTTTTAAAAATGATAAATATATCTCCATAAATCTGAAAGCAAGCCAGGAGTCCCCATCTCCCTAATTGAATCAGAGCTTATACGATTCAGAGAGATAAGAACACATTAAACAAATGAGGGATCTTACATTGCAAACGCGGATGGAAGTGCGCCTTGGAAGAGTTCAGGGGAAACATTAATACTCCTCATTAATGGCCTGAGCAGACGAAGGACCGAAATCGAAATGCAATTAGTGAAACTCTGCATTTGGGGACAAATCTCTGCTCTGAGCCCCGTTTCACTGTTGCACACATTTGGGCCAGTTGTGTATGATTTCCTTCGACGTTCACTCGTCGCTTAGAATGAAGCCCTGTGTCACTAACCTGTCCCTTCTGCTCGGGCCTGCGTGTTTCCGCTTCCACTAGCGAATGTCCCGGGAGTTGATCCTCCTCTTTACAGGGGCAGCGCCACCAGCCTCCTGAGTGTCTCCGTCTTCCCTCACCTCCGCTGGCTTCTGCCTCGGCGGGTCCCCCCGGCTCCGCCTCTGCCCTTGGCAGCCTCTGTTTGGTCTCCTGTTGGTCATTATTTCTGAGTTTCCACTTTTTAGTCAATTCTGCTCAAAGTCAGATGCTGGTTCCTTCCCTGGCCGTCTCTGCCCGGCGTTCGCTTGGGATTCTGCTCTGGTCGTCACTCCCAACACGCAGGAGCCACCAGGACCCGGGGACTTAGGAGGGCTCATCTCTCTAGACAAGCAAGGAGGGTCCGGCTGGCTTTCACGGACAGCGACGCGAATGCCACTTGGCGTCCGGGGTCCTTCAGCGGCCTCTCAAGATAGAGAAGCAGGCGCTGTCCTGGGCATCAGCGTGGCGGGTCATCGCCTCGTTCTCTCTCTGGAGACCTTTCAAAACAGAAGTCCGTCCGCGACAGCTCAAGTTCACCACGCGGACCCGGGACTCCCTTCAGCTTATGGACGTGTTCCCGTGCGCCTTTACTGCCCCAGGAGAAACGGGATGAAAAGAAGAAATGAGGAGATGAGGAAATGTAGGTCTGAGTCAGCTCAGGCCTGGGAGACGTCCTAGAAGCGGGAGTGACCACAGAGCAGCCAGAGAAAGTTCTAGAGAATGAGGAGATCACAACCCTTCCTAGGCCAAACTCTCCAACAGCTTCCTACATGCTGAGCATAAACCCAGACTCCTCACGAACATCCATGAGGCCCCCATGATCTGGGCCTTGCCAACATCTCCAACATGAAAGTTCCCTGGGCCAGACGGAGGCCTGGAATTCCCCCCAGGGAGGCGGCAGGTGGGCAGGAGGGGAGAGGCTCTGCGAGCGCGGATGCTGGGCCATGGGTGTGCATGAGAGAGGAGGCTTGCAAGGCAGGGTGGTAGCTGCTGGGCGGGACTGGGCATCCGGGAGGAAAACCTGGGGGAGCGGAGATGAGTGGAATCCACAGTGTCTGGAGCTACAGCCCCTGTACACTGCCCCCTGCCCTGGGAGGCGCAGGCTGTCAGCGATGGGCACTGGGACTTTGTGTGCGTTAAAGGGAACTCACAGGCGCACATGCTGGTCGGCTGTTTGGGTTAATCGGTTCACACCAGAGTCCAGCTGCTCTGAAGGACCAGGAGCCCCCAGCACCGAGGCGCACCTTCGAGGCCTGGGCAGCGAGCTGAGCGCGGCGGCCGCTTCAGACGAGACATGGTTCCCAGCTTGCCACAGGCCCCCCCGCTCCCTCTTGTGTCTCTGGGGCTGGAATTCAGGTGCTGTGTCTGTGCTGTCCTCCCACACTAGGCTTCTTTCAGGCATTCACAACACCAATCTAGCCCCTAGAGATCTGCAAATGTGAGTCGCCAGCCTGGTGTAACATATTCCCAGACTCTCCCTACACGGAGGGGTGTCTGCACTGGCGCTTTCTGGGGAAGGATGGATCCTTTGGAACCTGCACCTGTAGATGGAGGGTGGGCCTCCACTGTGAGTCTGCTCACAGCCCTGCTACGGAACGGCAGGCTGGCAGTCAGCAAACACTCAGTCCCTGCCTGCCCACTCCCCAGGGTTCCTGTGCCAACAAAGTCCTATCCACAAAGACCTGGATAGCTCCGTTAATGACCGTGGGGGGCTGGGGACCAATAGGAGTCAAGCCCTTCCTTCCTCACATCGCCTCTTAGCTGAGTCTCTCCCCATCTTTTGCTCAAGAATGCCACAAACATGGAAAGACCTCTGAAGCACCCGGAAATACAGCAGCAGGGACACAGGTAGGCAAAGTAGGCTTACATTGTGCATATGCGGAAGTTTATTTTTGCATTACTATTAATTGCAGTATTGTTTATTGGTGTTATTTGTCTTATCATTACTGTTACTAGAGGCCTGATGCACGAAGATTCATGCAAGAATGGGCCTTCCTTCCCCTGGCTGCTGGCACCGGCTTCGCTCTGGCCGGAGCCACCTTTCCGCCTTCCCACACTGCCCAGAGGCCTTGAGAGGCTGGGGCAGTGCAGAATGCCTGCATCATCGCCATGGCAATGACACAAGCATCCCGCCCCCAGCTGCTCAGCGCCTGTGTATGCAAATTAACCCGCCATCTTTGTTGGGTTAATTTGCATACTCACCCCTGATTGGCTGGTGGCGTCATGAAGGTACAGTCAATTTGCATCTTACTCTTTTATTAGTGTAGATTATTGTGTATCAGTATTTATGATTTATCTCTTAGGTAATGATGCTGGCAGTTTAACCTCTTTTGCCCACCCTCGTCCTTACCTTGTCTTCATGTGAAATTGGCTATCGTCTGCGCTGTAGAAAACCAAGCCCAGGCCCTTTGGGCAGACCAGTGGGAGCACATTTTAGGCTTTTGCAAACTTTGAAAAATCGGGCAGGATTGATCTGTTTGCAATACAATACCTCAAGCTGACCAAGAATTTCATAGGCAGAAAACAAACCAAATCAATGTTTAGCTGTTCCTTAACTAAGGAACAGCTATATCTTGCTAGTAGCAGGCTTTTCATACATTTATTTGTCAGCTCCCTCTGTTGCTTTGAGGTTTTCCCATGCCAGAGCAGAGGAAAGGTAAAAGGAAAATTCCATAATCACAACTCACGGAGGCCCACTCCCATCCCCACAGGAAAGGAGAGAAACCGGGGGCTGGGGTGTAGCATGCCGGGATAACTGGATGCAATAGCATCAGCTTTTCACGAACTGACCGGGTTATCCTCAAAGGAATGACACTTCCCTCCTTCTGTGGGAACATTAGTAGGCACTCAGAATGGTGTCCACGTCGTAGAAGTTAGAAGTTTACAGGGTGGTAGCAATAGTGGAGCCACAGAACTTTACGCAGACAAATGGTACGGTGCAGTAGGCAGTTGTGTAAATGTGCCATCTTAATGATCTGTGCAGCGTGTTCTTCAACCGATGGAGAGGATGTTTGTTTATAACCTGACAGCGGCATAGGTCATAAACCGGAGAGGCCTTAAACCACTGCGCTGGGCCCGACTTCATCAAGACGCCTTTAACCTTTGCTGGGAGAGCTGCAGGATTCATCACAATCTGGAGTTTCCATGGCGATCAGCCTTTACCTCAAGACTCAGACTCCTGAGCGTGCCTGGCTTCTCTCCTGTCAATTCTAAATGAACTCTGCTGCTCACGGGTTGTAGAGAGGGTGTCTATTTGCCATTGCAGTCAGAAGTTTCATCTTGGTCTCCAAACTCCCGACTCAAACGCCACCCGTGAACAGTAGCTTTCCATTGGTTAAGTTCTCATTGTGTAAACTTTCATTATTCTGTGTGTCAAACTCCAAATGTAAAACATGTTCAGCCCAGGATTTATTTATTTTAAAACTCTAGTCGATGGTGTGTGTACAGAAGTGCTCAGGGGTGCAGTCTGAAAGTGACTTATAGGAACATCAAAAAATAAGATGGATTGATGGATGGCTAGCGGGAGGGTGGATATATGTGTAATAATGCAAATACAGCAAAATATTGATCTCAGAGTGTAGGTAGTGGATATATGGATGGACGATGGACAATACTTTCAACTTTTTATATGTTTAAAAATTATCATAATAAAATCTGAAAGAAAAATTCACTTGAGGTAATATGTTAAAATATCTAATAACCAAAACAATATGGGCATTGACCAATCAAAGCAAATGTTGGCAGTTTAAACCAGCAGGAATAGGCCAGTTACCTACATTGAATCACCCCTACTATTTGTTCCGAAATCTAGGAACTCTCAGGGATGCAAGACATTATAAGATGCCTGGCCCTGACCATTGAGGACCAACACTGCTATGGCGTATCAAACGTGACATACAAACATGGTCAAAAATAAAATTGACACCACATGAGTGTACTAGTCAGAGAAATAGAACGAGTAATATATACACAGGGTGTCCCCCAAAAATGTGTACACACTTTAACCGCTGATAGCTCAACTGATGCTTCTTTCTTTCAGATTGAATGCGTTGGAATTAATAATTATTCAGTGTGTGTACATCTTTGGAACACCCTGTATAGACATGTCTACAAGCAGATGTTCATTTCAGGAATCAGCTCACCTGGTTACAGAGGCCAGGAAGTCCCACCGACTGCTGTCTGCAGGCTGGAGAGCCAGGCCAGCCGGCAGTGGGATCCAGTCTAAGTCCAAAGGCCTGAAAGTCGAGGGACCCACGGTGTTGAGTCTGGTCTGAGTCCAGAAGCCAAGAGCCGAGAGCACTAATGTCCAAGAGCAGGAGAAGTGGTGCCCAGCTCTAACTGAGAAAGCAGGCTCCCGCTCCCCACACCTCTGGGTTCCACTCGGGCCCCAACCAGTTGGATGACACCCCCACATAGGGGAGGGGCCTTCCTGACTCAGTGCGCTGGTTCAGATGCTCATGTCTTCCAGAGGCATCCCGCCAGACTCGCCCAGAAATAATATTTCACCAGCTGCTGGGCACCCCTTCAACCAGGCAAGTGGCCACATCAGAGTTGCTATCACAGTGAGAAGATAAAATTCTCCCACAGTCAGTCTTTCCTCCTGAGCGCCCCGTTATTGGTAGCAGAAGAGAAACAACTCTGGTCAGGGTTTTAGCTTCCCCGTGATCTGATTATTCAAACGGTTCCTTGACTTGTACGCAGGGACCTGAGAGATCTCTGTCTGGAGGAGCAGAAACATAAAAGGCGTAGAGAGAAGGAAAAGGAGTCTTTACAGTGAAGGCAGGGAAGTTTGTAGCAAGTCCAGCCGCTTGCTTCCCGGGTTCCCTCCTCCATCTGGGAGGCGTGCTATCCACCAGAGAGGCTGGGATCCGAGCGTTTCTCTCCTAACCCGTTTCTAACATCCGAGGAGGCAGGCAACATGGAGAGAAATGGGGCCAATTTACACAGTGCGCAACAAGATGCCATCCGCTCTCGTTTATTATAATAGGGATTTAAAAGGATGCTCAGGAGCCATTTAGACCTTTCAGTTAGTTGAGCAGAACGAGTGGCTTTGCATAAGATCTACCCTTAAATCATTTAGCGCCTGTGGCACCATTAAGAGCAAATATATATACAGATGCCCATATATGTGTTTATTTAACTGCGAGGATTGTAACAATTAACTGCTCGGGAAAGCAATCCCCCCACCGCTCCACAGGCTCGAGGGGTCGGGGGCCCCTGGCGTTCCCCGTGGCAATCCCTGGGAGACGCCTCCGGCTTGTGCCCCGGCGAGGCCACGGGGAAATGGGACCTGCTCGCCACCTCCCGCCTCCTTGTCACCGTCTCTGGTTACAGAGTGTTCGCCAGCTCTGGGCACTCTGCCTGGCAGGAGAGAGAAGCTGCCCACGGCCACGTCTGAGACAAGACGGCTGCACACGGCGAGAGCAGCGGGGACGGGCAGCTGCGTGCAGGGGCTGGTCCACACTCTGGGCGCCTTCACGCCAGCCCTGGCCGCTGCTCACGGCACCGTCCCTTTCTGGGGGACTGTCCAATAAAAAGACACCCACGGCTCCCCCACACGCCCCCGGGGACATCAGGACCACAGCCTGGGATCCCTCCGTGGCTCACGAACCAACGACCTTCTGTGGACACAAGACCCGGAGGGGAGGGGCTGCTGTGCACACCAAGCAGTCAGCGGACCTCTCCTGAGAGGCGAGACCCCACTGCTCAGAGCCATGAGGGACCCTGCCCCCCAATACCCCTAGAACCCAGGGGCTCCCATTATGGACCGAGTGTGCAGAGGACATCGATGGGGCATGGGAATGCCCACTGGACTACATCGCAGCTGCCATAGCATCGCTTTTTATGATCACTAGTATAGCCTTTGTCACAATACATCGAAGGTGTCTATTTAACTAACAATTGCAGGCAGCTAGCCCTGACCAGTGTGGCTCAGTAAGTGGGGCATCGTCCCCTGCACTAAAATGTCGCCTGTTCAATTCCTAGTCAGGGCATATGCCTGGGTTGCGGGCTCGGTTCCCAGTAGGGGGTGTGCATGGGGCAGCCTATGGATGTTTTGCTCTCACATGGCTTCTCACATCAATGTTTCCTCTCTCTCTCCCTCGCCCTTTCTCTCTCTCTAAAAATCAATAAAAATATTTTTAGAAAATAATAATTAGAATAAGTTAAACTTTATATATGTTATGTCAACCGACCTAGACAGTGATCTGAAGAAGTGGGCACCACGATTGTCCTGTTACAGGCGGGGAAACTGAGCGGTGCTGAGGTTGGGTCATTTCCCCGGGATCACACACAGCTGCTCACCCGGGGCCGGTCCCAGAGCCTCAGCCACGAAGGATGTGCTAATAACACCTGCAGCGGCCCGGCTTCCCTGCTTGTTACTCGCTCCGCATCCCCAAGGACCGACAGGTAACCGCTGCTCAGAAGACGGTGAATACATGTCACGTGAGTAGTCCCACATCTTGTCCAACCCACTCCACGGATCCTTCTGTCAAAACATGCTTTCTTAGGGCGATAGACAAAGACTCATTCATAGAAGAAACGGGTTAAGAAGCCGGTCCGCGGAGTCTGGTCACGTGCCTGGCACGCCCGCTGACTTGGTGGAAGTGTGCTGGTTACCTGCCCGCACCAAGCTCTTGGAGGCCAAGCTGACACACTCTTTGGCAAACGCTCCTTGATCCGGTGTTGTTCTATTAGGTAGGATATCAGCGTTATTAACCGGGCTATAATTTATTTACTCTTACATTGAAACACACAGACCTACACACTCACTGACCAACAGGAATGGCTGTTTATCACCCAAGTGGGGAGATGAATTTTGGACGGAAATCTGTTAGCACATTAGGGGAGATCCATTTGCTAGTGTTCTCAATCTCCACTCTGTTCAGTGGTTATTTGAGTAGTAAATTAAAAAAAAAATAAATAAATAAAAAGAAAATATCATGGAACTAATAGAGTAAAATTCCTTAACTATTAACACAAGTAATAATACTGGGTAAAACCTGTGGCTGCCACCCATGGGCACTGTTGTCAGTAAACTAAACAGGGCAAACAGAAAAAGGAAAAAGAAAAAATATAAAATGATTAGAAAAAGAGAATGAGCAGCGGGGAGGATTAAGGAGGTAGATACATGAATGAGACATGTCCCCCCAAATTGCTGCAAGTAACATTTATGGTAACAAGGATCGTCTGTGATGCTTTTCAGCAATGATTTCAAGAACAAGGTCATTTTGGTGTGGACGTGGTAAAGCAGTGTACTCAATGTAAGCTGCACAGCACTCTCATCAGTACGTCTTCATCAATGGTAGATCTTACATTTTAGAATCAATATCTCAGGCCCCACCTACCACAGCCATGGAAGAGACCCTTTTCTCAATTCTAAGGCTCTTTAGTAGGAAAGGGACTCTGTTTAGAAGTGGTAGCTCTTACCCACTGCCCCAAACTGGGGTGTAGTCAGTTCTTCTGAGGCCAAACGTCTCACATCCATAAATTTATTCTAACTCCTTATCCCAATTTCTACCTCCTCCCAGTTATCACTATTCTAATCAGGAAATCAAACACTTCCGAGGCCCTTGGGAATCCCTGCATATCACACGGATTTCTTACTGTTTTTATTTATTTTTTTATTTTTGGTTCCAAGGTGCAGAAATGCTCACTCCAACTAGCTTAACGCTGTACCAGGAAAGGCTTGGCCCGTGTTCCTGCCAATCCGAAGGCTTTGCAGGACCAGGAGGTCCTGTTCTGGGTCAGGAGAAGCTGGACCCAGCAGTCACAGGGGGTCCCCAAAACCCAGTTCTCTGCACTTTGCCTTCAATGGTCCTCACTTCCTCCTCAGACACTCCAGAGAGCTCTGGGCGACGCTCTGGGGACAGCGAGTGGCCGGGGCAGTCCTGAGCGTGCGTCCTAGCACCATATCAACCCTGAAGAGAGAAACCATCTGAGTTCCAGAACCATCAGTCGGCACCTCCTGGCATCTCACGAAGGCCGATCGGGCTGTTGCCCGCCCGGGAACTGGCCAGGAGACTGGGACTCACGGATTGGGTTCAGTCACTCACGGGTCAAGGCTGTGTGACGTGGGGTGAATGGACACTTCTCAGAACACATGGCTGTGACCAGAAGACATTCAGGACCCAGACCCAAACCCAACTGAGCTCTTCACGCTTGAGAGGGGGGCTGTGTGCCCAGCAGTAACAGCACCGCAGCCCCCCCAAAGCCGTGACCCTGCTGCACAGACGTTAGAAGAGGAAGATGGTGGAGAGACGAAAGGTGATGCCATCCTGACCGTCATGAAGATTACAAGGTTCGGAAGTGGGTGCAAGGTCCATCAAATAGGACGAGCGTGAGAAAGAGTTAAGCCGGGCTTCCCCGCACACCCACAAACGCAGCCTCACGAACGCATCCCCTCACTCCGGGCGCAGGGGCCTGTGAGGATGTAGCACGCCATCCCCCCATCGCCACTGGGGGTCATCAATTTTGAAAGAGCACTTATTAAAAGTTATAAAAATGGAAAGAAAAAATAGGATCTTCAGAAAACATCTCAAGCATACATTCCTGTAACGGCCAACCTTCTGAGCAGCGGCCGCAGAAATAACGCAGACGGGCCGGCCTCAGAGCGCGGGGCGCGTCCAGGCCCGGGCGGAGCACACGTGTGACAGCATATGTCAGCGCTCATATGTCAGCACTCACTCCTCCAACCGCACATGTGTCACCGCACAGCCATTCCGAACAGGACCACGCAGGGGCCTGGAGCTGTTTAGACCCCGTGGACTGTTGGCGGTGCACTAGAAGAAAACATTTAACAAGCTCAGAAAACCCAACAGAAGGCAGTAATTTCTGAAGCGGAGCGGGCAATGCCGTCTCTGCGGGTAGCGGGAGGGAGGCTGGCATCGCACCAATCAAACCCGAGTCTCAGGTGCCCGGGGAGCCGCCTCACAGCTATGCCTGCCCATCACCCTGCTCGGTGCCTTCTCACCTGAGCACTGGGGGCTCAGCCCCGGCCTGAAGAGCTCATGATTCAGGAGTGGGGGGCTCAGCCTGCTGCCTCGGGGCAGGCTCACACGGACATTATGGACTAAAGAAACATGTGACGTTGACTGCCCAGGTACGTCGCCTCACGTATGGACTAGACAGAGACGGGGTGTGCCAAGTATCGGCGGCGAAGGACAGTGACTGCTGTCGAGGTTGGTGACCGACACGGGAGATGGGGGCCAGGTCTCCGGGATCCCAGAGTCTGTGGAGTTTTATGAATAGGAGGAAAGCTACCAAAATAGAGCTTCTAGTTTCTCCATAGGGGATGTCAACCCAGAGCTCCTTCATTTGCATATCTTTGCTTGGATGAAAACCATTTCCTTTAATGTTGTCAGGAATAAACTTAGTTATAAAACCTGCATTGTTCCACCACGCAGATCGGTGTACACCAACAGCCTTCCACAGGACGCAGAGGGTGAGCTCGTTCCTCACTGACCGTGACATTCGCTTCCCGCCAATGTCATGTATGCGGGAAACATGTTTCACTGGCACATGTTTCCCCCCAACCAAAAGGGCTCCTTCCCACGCAGAGGAACCCACCACCCACACGGCATCTATTTAAAGAATGCAGGAACGAGCTCTAGCCGGTGTGGCTCAGTAGGTAGAGTGCCAGCCTGCAGACTGAAGGGTCCCGGGTTCGACTCCCGTCAAGGGCACTTACCTTGGCTGCAGGCTCGTGCTTGAAACAACCAATGGATGTGTCTCTCTCACATTGATGTTTCCGTCTCTCCCCTGCCCTCTCTCTCTCTAAAAATAAATAGAAAAACACCCTCGGGTGAGGAGTAACAAAAATAAAAGTAAGTAATGCAGCGATGAGCGCATGAGTTCCCGCTCTTCTCAGCAGGAGCTCCACTCCACGCTCGCCGTCTTTGAACAACTGTGTCCAACACGCACAGCCGTGGGTTCGGGGCTCGTGTGTAGATTCCCTTTCATCTTAACCCTTTGCACTCGGATGTCAAGATTAAAATTACTCTTTGACTGTATCAATAATTTGAAACATAAAAAAATCCACATAAATACGTTTGTATGAAAAGAAACTCCAGTTTTTTATTCTACCGCCGCGCTTTGTAAAATCTGGGGTAATTAAAAAATTAAATCCCGAGTAGAATAAAGGAAACGAGAAAAAAGCAAGCGAGTGCAAAGGGTTAAGCAGCGCTCCTCTCTCACGAGTCTTTAAGCTAAGACTGTATTTTATCGCTAGTTCTCTTTTGTTTTACCCAAAAAATAGGATTATTATTTAAAAACATAAACCGAAGTCTTGAATTGTGTGATATACTATTCCAATTATGCCCATTATTTCACCAGCCGAAGCACACATTTTAAACTCTGTTTCTCCCTTTCGGCCTCATCGAAGAGTGTGTTAGTTAGAGAACGTGCCCACAGAGAAAGGGGTCCAACCTGCCTCAGAATTTTTCAGAAACAAAAAAGCAGAGATGATAAATTTGCCAAGATATGTAACCTTTAAAGCGGCTTTAAAAACTGGTGTCTGTTGACTCTTGTTTCAGGTTTCAAAAAATCACTTCTCCATTGTTCTACAAGGAAGTAGCTAAAGCAAAACACTCCATTCCTTCCACAGTGCAGACATGAAAGAAAAAAAAATGGGAAAATTTAACTAGGACATATAAAGGGAAATACTCCCACCTTGTGGCCGCTGCTGGAATGACATGCTTTAGACATTTTCATCCCAGACACCATCACAAAGGCCGCTCACTGCTCTTGAGGAATGCCTCTGTGTGCCAGGCCCCATGCTGGCACCCAGTGTGAGCTACCTTCCTTAAAACTCGGAACGTGCCACCTGCATTTTGAGGAAAATCAAAGTAACTTGGTGCTCCTGAAACCCCACTTTTTAATTTCACTGATGAAAACAACTGAGGCCCTCCTGGGACTCGTAGTCTTAACTAGTCGTTTATTCTAACAGAGCTCGGACCTCTTGGTTTTCGGGTTTGTATACAAATAGCCCATTTCCTCCTAAATTCTACTCATCTCAGTCAGCTTGAACGGAAAATACCGACTTCAATATTAAAACGACCATACGGTAATTTTCCATGTATAAGATGCTATTTTTTTCTAAAATCATTAGACTGAAAATTGAGGGGTGTCTTATGCATGGAAGTCAGCCCAGGAGGGAGCCACGTGGGTGTGTAGCTGCCCACACCTTGTCAAACAGGCTTCCTCCAATCAGGAGCCTTACTGTTACTGACGTCAGCGGACGCCCTAATTGGAGGTGGAGGTGAAGAGTGCGCAGATGCAACAGGGACCGGAGCGTTCTGAGCCCATAAAGATGTCAAAAAATAAAAAGATAAATACCAGTAAGCTATTGTCTTACTCTGCAAAATTCAAACTGAATGCAATCAGCTGTGCAGAAGAGCGTGGCAATAGAGCTGCAGAGAGACCATTTGGACGTCCTCCCGCTGAGTGTTTGTGTGTATCAGACAGTGGAGAAAACAGGAAGAACAGCTCTTTAAGATGCCAGAAAAGAAGAAGGTCTTGAGAGGAAAACCAGCGAAATGGGCAGACTTGGAGCAGGGGCTTAGACTTGGATTAGGGAGCAGCGCCACAGTGGCTTATGTGTGTCAACCATGTTTATTCAATGTCAGGCAAGAATGTTTGCAAGCGAAATGGACATGGTTGATTTTACAGGAAAGGCAAAATGCTGCTTCAATTTCGTGGGGAGAGAAGGCTTGGCCATGAGAACATGAACAAAGTTAGCTCAGAAAATGCCACCAGTGTATGAGGATGATCTCACATATATAGACAGTGACTCAGGAGACAGCAGTGACACAATAGAAGGTGAAGAAATTGATATGTCTGGAGCTAACAGTGATGATGAAGAAGAGAGCAGTGATGCAGCAGAGGCTGGATAAAGTGATACGCTGCATGATATCATAGCACTGGTATGTGAGCATTGTCTGCAGTAATTAGTAAATAAAAATGTGTTCTGTTCTATGTTTAAATCTTTGATTTCTTAATTTGGGGTTGGAAAAGTGGGGGGCGTCTTATACATGGAAAATCTGGTAATTCTCATGATTTTCAAGTTATTTTTTATCCAAATGAAGAGTGTGGGTTTCTTTTCTTTGGCAACTGGATAGAGAGTTACAATTGCTCCCCTGTTGAGGGGAGGCCAGAGGGAAGGGTTTTACATTTAATGACCTAATGCCAGGTCAAGGCAAAACACTATCTCTGATTGGCCAACGTCCACCAAATAAACTTCCAGAAGAAAAGAACAATTGGCCTTCAGACAAATGACAGAAGATCAAAATAAAATGTCATCAAATTCCATAACTGGAAATATGTGTTATCAACAAGCTAATTTAGAAAGGAATTATCAACCTCCATGCCACCATGATGCCCATTTTACCAGGAAAACCAGTGAGACAAAGACAGACAGAGAGACAGAAAGACACTCACTGCAGTCACATCTTTTAAAAAGGAAGTAACATTTTCTAGAACCTTCCTCAGTGAATATTTGTTGGATTTACTCTAAAGAAAGCCGGCAGTTGCGGGGACAGAGAGCAACATTCTGAGGGAAGTTATCCTGACAGACACCCTCCTCACTGGTCTCCACTTTGGAGGCCTCAGGGCATGGAAGTGAGGGAAGCATAAATGAGTGTCGCCATTTCGGAAGCTCGCCTAAGCTTGGGAAAGGTAACATTGGCCAGATGCAGCCCTCAATCCCGGCCCCTGCTGCGGGCCTTCCCACCTGCTGACATGGCGGAGTCTGGGAGGAGAGGTGGGTGGGAAACTGTTGCTGGCTCACCCCTGGTCCCACCCTCACTCATTTAACACAAAGGATCAGACCCATGGAAGCGGACCTGGACTTGCTTCCGTAAGCGGCCGATGGAGCAGGAAGGATGGCGCTTTCGGATCTATTTGTATATTGTCATTGGGAACACACACCTTTTCTTATTTTAATTCATTTGAATAAGGTAAACATTGAAGTTCCTTATGCAGCTAATAAGAAAAACTTATTCGTTTACATCTATACTAATAAAGAGCTAATATGCTAATGGTCGGGATGCCGTAACAGGTAACGACCTGGTCATTAGCATATTAGCTGGGGTGTTGCTCCAGAGATGGGGCAGGAGCAGGGAGGCGCCCGGAGGAGGTGGGACCATCCTGTACAGGGGAGTGCAGGGGTGAGAGCCCATAGCGCCCCCCTCACCAGTCCTTCGCCACCCACCGCTCGCACTCTGAGTGCCCCATGGCCCACCTGCCAGGGGAAGGAGCACAGCGCAGCGGGCAGGAGGCTTCCATGCTCCCCTCCGGCGCCATGATGGGGCAGAGCCGCCTTGTTGCTCCAGAGATGGGGAGGAAGTGGGGAGGCACCCAGAGAAGGTGAGACCAGCCCGAGGCGACTAGAGGGACTGAGGGCGGGGCTTGAAGTGGCCAGAGAAGGCCAGAGGGTTTGGGGGCGGGGCCAGGGGCGCTGGAGCTCTGCGTGGACAGGCTCGGGTGTCAAGGCAGGGCTGCAGGTGGGTGGGCGGCGCTGCGCGAATTCGCGCGCTGGGCTCCTAGTATTATTACCAAAAAGAGAGCAAGGATTCTACTGTCACACACTAAGTCTTATGCAACAAGATTTGTTTTTAAGTAAATTTAGTGTCAGAGATGTGTAACGTAGTAAAGGCTTTTTAACTAGAAATCTTCTCAATACTATTTGATGTTTTCAGGCTAAAAACACTTTGACCATCAGGGCAGAGTTTCCTGCTCAGCAAAATGCGGTTTCGTTTTTCACCTGTAGGCAACACTGAGCTTCATGCTTGCACATTTCAAATGTGTAGCTGTCTCCGGCAATTCATGCATCACATACACAGCTCTCCATCTTGCAGCCCGCACAAGGGCCATGCCGTGGCTTCTGAAACACATGCTATCGAGCGGCCAGCTCTGCAAATTGAAAGCTTGCCTTAGCAATGGTGTGTGTGCTGCCGCGCTTGGCCGGTCAGCAGACCCCGTGAGCTGTATAATGAGCTGCTCTCTGGAGGGAGGGGGCTCGGTGGACGCCCAGCTGGGACGCGCACAATGGCCACATCAGCTTACCACCGCTCTGCCTGCTGACCCCTGCACCAGGCTTTCTTTCCCGAATTATGGCGTTAACTCCTTCCGCTAAGAATAGCAATGGGAGAGAATGGAAACAAGCAGATGGTTCCAGGTCTGAGAGTACCACCTGGATGAAGTCCTTGGAAATCCCAGCACAGCTATAGAATCATTCGAAAACAGCATGTGGAGAGTGGTCAGGGTTAGACGTGCAGAGGAGATATCCATGAGTAAAACCTGGGATTCCTGCTCACCTCAGGAGAGAGGCTGAACCCCTAGTTCCCCATCCCCCCACACTCTGGGAGGAGGAGGAGAGGTGGGAAAGGTGTGAGCTCCCTGCAGGTACCCACAGGCTCTGCTTCTGAGAGAAGTCTTCTCCCCAGGGGAGCCATCAACTGCACGCCAGACATCGTCGGGTCAGGATGGTCCGGATAAAAGGTGCGGCCACCCAGGTGATGGGATTGGAGGAGCGCCAGGTGTCCTCGGAAGTGTACCCTTCCTCTTCGAAGGGACGGAAGTGCAGCCTCCTGGACTCACTGCTTCCATTTCAAAGCCA
This sequence comes from Eptesicus fuscus, assembly GCF_027574615.1. NCBI lineage: Eukaryota > Metazoa > Chordata > Mammalia > Chiroptera > Vespertilionidae > Eptesicus > Eptesicus fuscus. Next base: position 111,086,146 of record NC_072476.1, read on the forward strand.
GAAGCTCTGGCTTTGGGGCTTCCTTGGTAAAGGGAAAATATCCTCTACAGTGAACACCTCAGTGGGGGTTAGTTGACCCTTTGCTGAAAGGAAGTTGAAGAAGATCGTAGCTGGTTGCCTAGCAGCCGAGAGAGCAAAGGAAGACGGCATGGATATTATTAAAATGCACTTGGTCTAGCATCTCTCATTTTTCCTGGGGCCGATCCTCTGCTTCAACTCTGCTTTTGGTGGCCCTTCCAGGAGTAAACAGCCAAGATTCGTGCCTCTCAAATAAACACGAAGGCTGTGGGGCAATCTCACATCCCAATCCGCAGGCGCAGGGAGTGTTTCGCATCTGGAAAACCTGTAGTCTGATTCTATCTCTGAGAGTTCGGCTAGGCTGGCTCTCAGGAGTATCCTAGAATGAGATGTTTTATTTTAAAGTAGAGACGTGACTGATGGATCCAGATCTATTGATTCTCACTGCACAGACCTACGCCTCCATCCTATTAAAAATCATTTCTGAAACATTCATATTTTCATTCATTGGTAAAGCATTGTCCTCTGAGATTCACACGTCACAAGACATAGCCTAACTGCCTCCACTCTGGTTAGCGCGCGTCTTCTAGAAACAGGGCAGAGGTCCTTGGAGGGGATGGGAATAAATGCCAGTCTGAAGAGAGGCACGGGAGAGGAGGAGCTAAGACGTCCCGGTAGACTTCCTGTCCCCAGGTGCACATTCTCCAGGATCACCCTTACTTCCAGTGACAGCCCAGTTCCACTGTCCTTAGCGCCTCGCGCTCTAGGCCAGTGGTCGGCAAACTCATTAGTCAGCAGAGCCAAATATCAACAGTACAACGATTGAAATGTCTTTTGAGGGCAAAATTTTTTAAACTTAGACCTCTTCTAACGCCACTTCTTCAAAATAGACTCACCCAGGCCGTGGTATTTTGTGGAAGAGCCACACTCAAGGGGCCAAAGAGCCGCATGTGGCTCACGAGCCGCAGTTTGCCGACCATGGCTCTAGGGAAACACTGACACTGAGCTGGTTTCAGGATGACCTACAGGCTCTAACCGGGCCTACAGGTCTCTCTTTGGGCCCCAAAGTAGGAACAACGGTCAGTGAAGCCGACACTTGTTTTCCCGTCACACTGATGCCCCCGGTGCCCTTTCCACCTCCACCCACCCCGACCCCTCCCCGAAACTAATTTGAAATAAAGCCAATACTTTTCTAAAACATATTTTTATTGATTTCAGAGAAAGGGAGAGAGATAGAAACATCAATGATGAGAGAATCATTGATCCTCTGCCTCCTGCAACACCCCTCACTGGGGATCGAGCCTGCAACCCAGGCATGTGCCCCAACCAGGAATCCAACTGTGACCTGCTGGTTCATAGTCAATGTGCAACCATTGAGCCACACCAGCAGGGCCAAGGAAGCCAATAGTCTTAATATGAGGAAGAAAATCAGCTCTCATTTGATTGGATTTTAGCTATTAGCTCGCACCTTCCCACCAGTCACGTTGGCTACGTCACTGCTCCCTCTGGCTGGTGGGAGTCATTGGACAAGTCTCTCTCTTTTCCTAAAACTCTTGAATTTGATTTTAACCATTAATTTCCTTCATCAGATCCAAATAAGAAAAAAAAAAAATAGATATCAAAACTCCTGAAACTTAGTTCATACTTCTTTCTTTTCCACTCTAGATTAAAATATGTCTACTCTAGTTCGCGTCGACTGAACCAGGGTTTTGCTGTCTATTTCAGTTTCAGATGAATTCCGGATTGTATTGTTTAGGTTAGGAACAAAGGCCATCAACGTTAGTGTACGATATGTTACATTTCTGGAACTTTTTCAATAGGAGGCTGTTCAGATTGAGGGAAATGTTGGACACTTCAAAGTTTAGAGTGCTTCGTAGGTTCTTGTCTGAAGGTAAACCAGAAAATAGGAAATGGATATTGAACATTAGACTGAGTTGATAAATATTTCTTCAAAAAGTATGTGTTTATTATATTCTTTCAGCTTAGCCATGTGATGCTGTTCATGTAAGAAGCAGTCAAACCTGTAAAGAATTGTTGTGAGTTTACTTGAGCCAACTGTAGACAATTGCCGGGAAGCGGAATCTCAACGGATTGGGATAGTGCTCTGGAGAATAGCAGCTTTTCACCTTGTTTTACACGTTACAACCAAAGGAGGAGTTGTAAGTGGGTGACAGGAACTCCATTGTTGACAGAGTAGGGAGGAGGGCGACAGCAAAGGGAGGGAACCTCTGGGATTGGATAAAAGGTAAAATGATAGACACAAACTTCCTCTACTGAGTTAACAGTCAACAATGAACTCAATGACAAGGAGGGGATTTGTGGTCTGGGCAGAGCGGTGCCTGTGCTTTGAGGGGCCGGGGAAAAGGAAAATGACTTTGACATTCCAACGACATGTTATCATAGATGCAAAAGGACAGCAGGCTCAGTCAAGGCGAAGACTGACCTTTGTCAGGGAAGATACCAGCCGAGGACGTGACTACCCACCATCACTGCTTTCAGTTAAAGTTTTCATTTCAGACCAGCCTTTGTGGTAACCAGGCGTACCGGTTAATAATGCGGATTTTTTTCAATAGATGGAGTTACACATATGTTGATATATATGCGATTTGATATGTATGCTATTTGGTTGCATTGACAGCAAGCTTCAAAACTTCCTGTCAAATTTTCTGAAGGTGTTAACATCATAGGTATTTTTACGCTTAAAAATGTCAAATTTCATGCCAAAAAAAAAAAGAGCATTTGCGGGAAGTTTCAATTCATTACTTTATTTTGAAGAAAAAGTTATTGTATACTTTGGGAAGCTTATGGTGAATATGCTCCATCTCAAGATACTGTGAACACTGCTTTAAATGCTTTAAAGTGATATTTCAATGTGAAAGACAAAGAACGTCCAGGTCAACCAAAAAAGTTTGAAGACCAACAATTACAAACATTATTGGATGAAGATGCATGTCAAACTCAAAAACAACTTGCAGAAAGATTAAACGTTGCTCAGCAAACAATTTCTGATCGTTTACAAGCAATGGGAAAGATTTTAAAGGAAGGAAAATGGGTGCCACATCAACTGAATGAAAGACAAATGGAAAACCGAAAAGTCATCAGTAAAATGTTGCTTCAACGGCATGAAAGAAAGTCTTTTTTGCATCAAATTGTGACTGGCGATGAAAAGTGGATTTATTTTGAGAATCCCAAATGCACAAAATCATGGGTTGATCCAGGTCAACCATCAGCATCGACTGCAAGGCCAAATTACTTTGGAAAGAAGACAATGCTCTGCATTTGGTGGGATCAGGAAGGTGTGGTGTATTATGAGCTTCTCAAACCAGGTGAACCATTAATACTGATCGCTACCGACAACAAATAATCAATTTTAACCACGCTTTTATCATGAAACGACCAGCATGTGCCAGAAGACATGTCAAAGTAATTTTGCTTCATGTTGACGCACCATCACACACTTCAACACCAGTTAAAGACACGTTAAAAGATCTTGCCTGGGAAGTATGAACCCACCCGCCGTATTCACCAGACCTTGCTCCTTCAGATGACCACTTGTTCCGATCGATGGCACATGCACTTTCTGAGCAGCACTTCAAAACGTATGAAGAAGTGGACAATTGGGTCTCTGAATGGTTTGCCTCAAAACAAGAAAAGTTCTATTGGGACGGTATCCACAAATTACCTGAAAGACGGGGGAAATGTGTAGCTAGCGATGGGCATTACTTTGAATAAAGCACTTTGATGTTTCTCTTGAAATTGTCGTGTTTTCTTTGATGACAAAATCCGCATTATTAACCGGTGCTTTAGGTCTCTGAGTTTGCAAGGCTGCCACACAGGCCTTCAGTGAGCTGGCATGTGGCCCCTTTCACCCACATGCTAAGTTGGAAATTGTGGGCTCCCAGTTGCAAGAGCAAACCCCCTTCAGTGCTCACTTTGGTTTGCATTTGGCAAACGGTGTCTTCCTGCTTTTAGGAGAGGAAGGCCTCCAGGGGCTTATGGCCCCCTATGCGTCGAATAGTGGCCACACCCACCTTCCTTCTTCAATGCAAGCTGGACACATCCTATATAACAAGAGGGGAATATGCAAATAGACCGAACGGCAGAATGACCAGAACACCTGCAGCCCCCCCCGCCCCAGCCGGCCTGCCCCCGATGGCCCCCATCTGCCAGGGGGGAGGGCAGTTCTACCCCACCAGTGCACGAATTCGTGCATCGGGCCTCCAGTATTTAATAATTAGAACGTTGAACTGAAATGGTCAGAAAAAATCCAGTAGACAATTCCAGTCAACTCTGACCCAGGGGAAGCCCTCTTGACGCGTGAACTCAAGACTATGCCCGAATTGTCGCTCCTTCTCCTAACCCCACGGTGGCTATAAAAACTGGCTTATCTCCAATAGAGGGTGTTTAGTCAGCCAATCTCTGAGAAACAGAGTGAGCAAGACCTGAACGTCACTCTCAAGGTTCTTGAGAACTAGAGCATGTGAATGAGACTTCTAAAGCTCACCATGTGTGCATGTATGCATAACCCATGGGCACAGATAATAGGGTGGTGAAGGCCTAGCACCGGGTTTGGGGTGGGCTAGAAGGGGTCAATGAGGGAAAAGTGGGACATCTGTAATACTTTCAACAATAAAGATTTAAAAATAAATAAAAAAGCTCACAACGATTTTAGTTGCTAAAAATGTATATAGATCCACATACATTTATATCATAATTTTATATAAATGCAAGCATTATGTGGGGGCAATTTCTGATAAAGTTTGCTAATAACCCTATGCTTCAGATAGGTTCAAGATGTGAATTAACCCTTTAATCTTCTGTCCTTTAGTTCAGTTCACTTTTTCAATATTTCAGAGCTGATAGATGGTTCTGAAGAGATAACCCAGGGCCCGTCACCTGCCTACTCAGGTCCACTCCGCTGTCCAAGGACAAGTGTCCTATGAAAGGAACACAAATAAAATCAGACACTGTTCCTGACCAGCCACACAACTAAGTCTCCAGAGGAGGCTGCCCCAGGCCCTCCTCTCCATCACTCCAACCCTGCACCCAGGTGCTGTAAGCAGTAAACCAGGAAGGTACACTGCCGGGGGTCTTGTCCAGCATCTAGAAGGGTTCAGGAATCTGGAGAAGGGGCTGCGGTAAATTAATAAAGAGTCCAGAGACGAAACATAATTTTGGAAGGCATTTTGGGGAGCCAGAGCAGACTTAGCTAAAGAAACCAAGTCCTCCTGTCTCTCTGGACCCAGAGCTTTTTATTAACACAAATTGTCCTAAGGCAAGGTAGATATACACATCAAAGGCCAAGGTTTAGTATACAGAGGCATTGTTAGATTGGGGGAACTGCCTACAGCTGTTCAGGTGTTTGGCCAGCAGGAGGTACTAACATGTAGCTTGAAATGCCCTCAGCTGTCTGGCAGCAAGCAATCATTTATGCATCCTTTTCAGGTTTGGGGAAATGCCCTCAGCTGTTTCCAACAGGCAATAACATGTGATTTTCCAGCCTTGCTGAAGGCTCAAGGTCTACCAACCTTTGGATGAACTTCTTGCATTTATGACCTGCTGGAATTAGCTTCCGGCAGTACACCTCTGGGAACTACAGACATCCCCATCAACCCTGAGAGAGCAGCAGGAGTCGGAGAAAATCTGAATAAGTGACAAAACTCCCTCAAACGCGAGTTCAGGAAGCTCTCAGCATAATGGGAGAGGAAATTCTGGGACGCCGAGCAGCAAGACCTCCACTCTCCATTCACCACAAGGATTCGTGATTCCTGCTCCACCAACGCAACGACATCTAAAACCTGCAGCCATTTGGATTCCGCCTTAAAATGAAAAACTAGCATGCCTCCAAAAAGGTGGGGTTTTTTTCATTAATCTCCCAGCAGAACATCAAACACAGCACTCTAGCTGGACCAGCACCAGCCACCTGGACCCATCAGACCCTGGGAAGGGTTTTGCAGAGACACAGTGAAGATCAGACACGGAAGCTGCATCAGAGTTGATCGTCATTTCTTACCCCCAAAACTAATACAGAATCATGTGGAATGTAAACTGTAATTTAAAATAACAGTAGTCATCTCGTAGGGGAGAGGAAACCTCCTCCCTCCATACCCCTCCCCCTACTACCTTACCCCACGGCCACAGATCATCGCCAAATCTCGGAGACGTTAGTGGAGTGGCTCACCTGAGCGGCACCCTGGCCCCAGAACAGGAAGGTCGTCTCGGAGGCCACCAAGGTCAAGGTTTGGCAGGGAGCGTAAGGTTCACGTCAGTCACAGGAGTACTCCCTCGGAGATGGAGGGCCATGGGCGGGACTGCTGAAATGCTCCCAGGCAGGGAGGGTGGGGGAGGGGGAGGAGGCGATGAATCCCAGGATCCTGACCACACCTGCCCCTCAGGAGGACAGCCTCATGGGCATCATTCGCACTCCCCGCCTCTGCCCCAGGAAGAGGCCTTGGCGAAGGACAGGCGCCTTTAAGGGTGGTGGGACCACTGGGCAGGGGTGGGAGCACTGGGCAGGGGTGTGTCTTCGCTGACGCCACTGCCGGGGATTCGGTGGGTGAAGGGCTCATCATTAAAGCTGCAGCGTAAACAACAGACCAAACGCCATTTACTATTGGGTCTCTGAATGGTTCGCCTCAAAACAAGCCAAGTTCTACTGGGTCGGTACCCACAGATTACCCGGAAGATGGGGGAATGTGTAGCTAGCGATGCACATCACTCTGAATAAAGCACTTCTGATGTTTCTCTTGAAAGTATCGTGTTTTCTTTGGTTACAAAAGCCGCGTTATTAACCGGCACACCTGGGATCTAAGACAGTCAATGCCACGCAGAGAGCCTGGTCCCAGGACCCCCTGTGCAGTGACCCGTGTGACGGAACCTTATTAACTCTGGGACCCCCTTCAGAGGTCCTGTCAGGTGAGACTTTGGAGCTGGTGCTCAGATCTGGGGTCAGGAAGGGAGTGTCAATAGGCGCCAGGCTTGCTCTCACAGGAGGGAGGGGCTGCCCTCGGGTCTGCAGTGGGGACAGGACGTGCCCTCGGGGCCGGGGCCGGGACCCCGGGGCCGGAGCAGCAGCGTGGATGGAGCCCGGGCCCTTCTCAGGCCCCACGGAGCTGCCCCGCGTGGCCTCTGAGCTTGGGAACGGGGGCAGGGAACCAGCAACGCCGTGCACCTCGGAAAACACTGAAAATTGCATTTTCCAATATTCCCACCCCCTTCCCACCGGGGGCCACGCTGGACCCACAAGCCGGCGCCTGGGCAGTGTCCTCACGCCGCACCTCCAGGCCCCGCGGCCTCTGCCCGAGGTGAGGGGGAGAGGAGAGCGGGTGCCCCTGCGGGTTCCTGCTCATCAGACCCCGGGTGTGCGTCCTCGGGGAGTCCGTTTCTGGAGGAAACGCACCGGAGCTTCCGTTCTGCGGGGCCAGGAAGGCTGTGTGCCCCTCAGGAGGCTGCAGTCTGTCCAGTCTGTCACCGCTGACCCGGGGGGCCACCTCCCGCTGACCCGGGGGGGCCACCTCCCGCTGACCCGCGGCTGCGGAGGGCGAGAGCCGGAGATGTCGGTGATGAGCACCGGGCGTCCCCTCGGGACCTGATGGCCCCTCTCGGGACCTGACTGCTCTTCCTCTCCCCACCGGCGCTTGGAGCGACTCCTGAGTTGGGGTTCGCTGTCGGGGGGAGGCAGCCAGCAGAGAGCAGAGTGACTAGAGTTCCACCCCCCACCCCCAACCCCGAGGTGCGGTTCCAAAGCTGACGGGAGGAGCCGGGAAACATGCCAGAACACGGTTATGGGGTGCAGGACCGTGTAAGATGCCATAAATAAACTTAACTATTTAAAAATCGTTTTAAGAACCCAATGCACAGATACCTTACTTTCATCGCCGATCATAAAGCAGTGAGACTTGCACAGAAACGGAGCGCGTGGCACTGTGACGTCCCTGACAGTAACCCCGCCGCCGGCGCCGCGGCCAGTGACCCCTGTCCGCTGGGCGTGGGGCGCTTCTGAAGGCGCCCAGACCTGGTCACCTGGGAGGCATCTCCGTAAATCCATGGCTTTGTGGTAGAATGAACATGAGAAAGAACGAGAACATTATATTCGTCTTTGGATTCAACATTAGGGAAATGAAGTCGGCTCTGAGACTCTTTCGCTGGCCTGGAGTGTCTCCTCTTCACAGTCCCGGGCGAGGCTTCTCGGAGCTGAACTCTGCACCTGTCTCAGACTCCTCGCCCGTCCTGGGGCCTCAGCGCCTCCTCCACGCCGCCCCCCGGGCAGAGCCTGGGAAAGCAGGTGGCCCCGCGGCCAGCAGGCCCACCGCTGGGAATGGTCAGGGGAAGAACTTTGGGCCAAGGCCCTTCCCACAAAATACCCCGCTCACCTGACCCCGAATCCGAGTGAGACCACAACCCATGGGCCATCGGTGTGTGGCCACTCAACGCGTCACTGCCTGTCCCCCAGACTCAGTGCAAAGAGGACGAGGACAAGGGAGACAGTGAGGGGGTGGCAACACCCACCTCCCAGATGCCCCATGAGCAGGGGAGGACAAACCCTTCGTAAGACCAGCTGGTGCTATAAAGTCAAAGAGTACAGATGTGGGGGAGGGTGAAGAGGATAAAGGGAGTCAAATATATGGGGGCAGGAGACTAGACTTGGGGTGGCGGGCACACAATGCAATGTACCTATGATGGATCATAGAATTGTACACCTGAAACCTATATCATGTTAACCAATATCACCCCGGCACATTTAATTTTTTAAATCAAGCAATGTTGCCCAGCTGGTTTTGCTCAGTGGTTAAGCAACGACCTATGAACCAGGAGGTCACAGTTCAATTCCCCGTCAGGGCATACGCCTGGGTTGCGGGCTCCATCCCCAGTGTGAGGGCGTGCAGGAGGCAGCTGATCAATGAGTCTCTCTCATCAGTGACGTTTCTCTCTCTCTCCCTCTCCCTTCCTCCCAGAAATCAATAAATATAAAATAAAATCAAGTAATTAGCCTTGATCAGTGCTAATGAAAGAGAAGGTGCTAGACACTATGAATGAAAAGTTAATACCACGGTTGTGGGCATACGTGTGAAAAATACACAATCTGGTGGGAAATGATACCAATATTTTCTCAGATCTAAGGATTTTTGAGGATTATTTGTGAGGATGAGAAAATCTCAGCACCTTTAGGGGCAAAGCAGGACCTCAGGGAATGCACGTTGGAAACGCTGTACCCCCCTGAGTTCCATTTCTGTCTCTGAAAAGACTCGATTTCCTAACAAAACGAGTCTGGGCTGGAACCGACTTCACCAAATCACTCTTGGGAGGAAGGCACCGAAAGATCTCATCTGTATTTATTAACAGCGTTCCAAAAGTATAATTCAGTTTTCAATACACGATTCCTCGGATATACACTGACACAAATTCTCCTTAATTTTCAACCTGTAATTAGAAAAGAATAGCAGATATAATCGTTATTCTAATAAGTATTACAATCACTGTCTCCCTGCATAACCCTCCCTCCCTTAGCCTAGAGCAGGAGAGGGGAGATTAGCTTTCTTTAAGCACAACCCTTCTCTTCACAACAGAAAGAAACAAGACTTCAGGCCTGTCAGTCCTTACATCCTGTCCCAAAGCCATGTCTATACTTTCATGTAAAAGCTGATGAGCCTCAAGTGACAGCTTCAGCTCAGACTGCTCTCCTGACACCCACGTTTCTGTGTTCAGCTACCTCGTGGTCAGCCTGGAGGGTCTAGACACCCACAAGTTCAGCAAGCCAAACAAGGAAGGAAGGAATGAGTCCCCCCTTTCCTGCCGAAGCATTTCCCCTCAGGACGTTTTCTTCATTAACTCTCTCAGCACCCAGCCGCCCATCAGCGGGGTCCTCACGTAGCCCTCCAGGTGGTTCTGATGCATGCTAAGAAACACTGTGGATAGAACACAATCTGAAAATCCCCGAGTCAACTCTTCACTCGGGCAGTTTAGCCACCAGATTGCTCAACTCTTTCTACACGGCTCATATTTGATCACACTCTCCTTTGCGCCAGACTATACGAAAGACATAATTCTAATAATGTAGCATAACACTTTATTTTTAAATATTGTTTAGAATGTCTTCCCTACAGGGCTTTGAAATCCTTGTAACAGAAAAACATATCATTTTCCCCCTTGTGTTCCCAAAGTCTTGGAGAGTTTGGTATGAAAGAAGCACTAAAAATTAAATGTAAGAGTAGTTAAGGTCTGAATGGGAGTGATGTAAATTCTATGATTTGTAAGTTACCATCCCAGCTATTGTGGGGTTTATAAGTATAAATAAAACGATGTTCTCCATTTACGGAACTAGTGGAAGTCACGAGATGTGCACGTAAGTGAAAATACAGCAGAGAGGAAGGGTATCACTGTGGGAAACTGGAGGAAGGCAGACATTTTTCTTACCAAGAGGACCAGGGAGACTTCGGGCAGAAGGAGAAATGGACATGGTAGCTGGGAGAGTCCTGAAGCCAAATCCAGACTGAAGTGCGTGGACTCTCACTGAAGTGAGTCAGGAGGCCTCCAAATCCGGCAAACGTGAAATTGGTGTTCAGAGCAAGGCTCAGAAGTAATCAACTGGGTAGCGGTAGGCAGGGTGAACTGAACAAATGGAGGCTGGAGGCAGCGTGGCCATTTAGAGAAGGATTATATTATTCCAGACAAACCATTCTGTGGGACCTGATATTTAAATCCCAGAAATGGAGATGCAGGTGAGAAAGCCAAGAAGTGGGAACAAACTTGGGATGTCTGCAAGACAGGACCAGTGAAACTTGTGGGGCGCGGCCACAGTGTCTGGACAGGTTCAAGCCTCGGACTGATGAGAGGGCACAGTCCTCTCATGGCCACGTGCAAGTCCCAGCGTGGAGGGCAGAGCCCTCCCAGCACCATGATAGCCAACAGCTGTGGTTGTGAGCGTGAACCTATGGTCCGAACACGTGGCCCCCACGTGCCTGAGTGATGTGGGCTTGATAGAGTTCAGGTGCATGTAATTGAGTAGGCTCAAAATCCATGAGAATGTTGTAAACATCTTGACCACGCCCTTCCTTTGCCTCGTGGCATCGGCTGTAAAATAAAGACACGGCTTGTAGTCCGTGGCGCTGTCTCTCCATCCGGGAGCAGCGTCCCACCCAGACCCACCTTTCCTTCTCTTGTCTGTCTTTTCTCATCCTTCACTGCCTCCTCTCAGGCTCACCGAACCTGGCTGAGCTGGTGTGTCACATAAGGCACCCAACATGGGGCTGAGTATGCCATGGCCGTGCCGGCTCGACACAGAAACTTAGCAAGTAATTTCAGGCAGGAACAAATCAAAGAGATGCTCACCCAAGAAGAATCAGAAGTCTAAACCTGAGGGATTGAGAGGGTTCAGAGACAGGGGCCCCCGGAGAACTTGGGGAGAAGTTTGCTTCTGTTTCTGTCATGTACCTGGACACGCAGCAGGCGACAGTGGTACACGCAGCAGGCAACTGGGAAGGTGTCTAGAAAATCAGAGAGAGACTGTGCCTGAAAGTCAAGATTTGGCCATTCAGCTAAAAAAGATCTGGAAGGACCCAGGAGTGAGTGCTATGGCCAAGGGTCACAATACAGGGGAAGGCAAGGCTTGAGAAAGAAACTTCGGAGCGTCTTACATTTAGGAAACTGACTCAGAAAACTATCCTAAGATCATGACCATTGAAACCAGAGAAGAGCGAAGTATAAACACGAAGAAGCTACTGACAAGATCTAATGGCATCCGGGTACTGAAGTTGTGCTATAAATGGGGTATAGCCACTAGCTGCATGTGTGGATCAAAATCTAAATTAAATTAAATTAAATTAAATTAAATTAAATTAAATTAAATGTACCACCTCATTTGCAATAGTCATGTTGCAAGTGTTTGCCACCCCATGTGGCAGGCAGGTCCATAAGAGAATAGTACCGAGGCAGGGCCCACCCATCCCGGCAGAAGGTGTTTTTGACGGCGTTGGGCTGAGGAATATGAAGCCCGAAAGAAAAGTCAACATAAAAGGGGTTTTCAGGGCATTTAAGGGCATTGGCTCTGCAGCTCGATCAGCGTTAATCCCTCTCTGCCCACTTACTATATGTGAGTCCTTCCACAAGCGACTAATCTCTTTATACCCAGTTTCTAGCACTTTCCCCTCGAGTTCTCTAAGTGCTTACATGGTAATATGATACCACAACACAGGTTACGGTGGTAAAATACATGTAGATCATCATTTCGTCACTTAGTAGGAGGACAGCTTAAAGTCCCAATTCTGGGAGAAGTTCTTTTAAAATAAGAGCCCTAGCCCTAGCAGGTTTGGCTCAGTGGATAGGGCATTGGCCCTCAGACTAAAGGGTCTCAGGCTCAATTCCAGTTAAGGGCATGTACCTCAGTTGCAGGCTCAATCCTTGGTGTCGGGCACATGCAGAAGGCAACCAATGGATGTGTCTCTTTCACATCCGATGTTTCTCTCTCTCTGTCTCTCCCCCTCCCTCCCACTCTCTCTAAAAATCAATGGAAAAAATATCCTCAGGTGAGGATTACCAACAACAACAAAAATAATCATGTTGGTGCCCTAAAGGAGGCCTGAGCGCAGGGAATGGCTTAGGGAGCACCCGAGGAGGAAGCAGGTAGGAGGAAGCTGGAAGGACGTGTAAGAGCGATTTCTATTTTCTCATTGTTGAAAGGACAGGTGCATTGTCTGTCCAAGATGGTATCACCTATCAGTAAGGGGAGTGGCTAGGGCAGTGGTCGGCAAACTCATTAGTCAACAGAGCCAAATATCAACAGGACAACGATTGAAATTTCTGTTGAGAGCCAGATTTTTTAAACTTAAACTTCTTCTAACGTCACTTCTTCAAAATAGACTCGCCCAGGCCGTGGTATTTGGTGGAAGAGCCACACTCAAGGGGCCAAAGAACCGCATGTGGCTCGAGAGCCGCCGTTTGCTGACCATGGGGCTAGGGGAATCTCTATGGGGAAGGAGAAGAGGAAATCAGAATAAGAGCCAGCTGCCTCTCCCGTGGCCCTGCAATCACACTATTGCTAGAGCAGGGACGAGTTTTAGCTCTAATGCCCAAGTCTAACTGTTGACAGTTGCTGCCTGAAGCCCTAGGTTGAACAGGATTCTGAGGCTGCATTTGACCTCATTTGGAAAGAGGCATGAGTAAACAGTGTAAACAGAAAAGCCGTTGTTTAAACATGACCCTTTCTCCTTTCTGCCCATCCACGCCCTTTCTTAATCATTAAACCCTGGGACATCAGATTCTGGTCAGCCTCAAACTGTCTCAAGAACATAGCCTCAGGTCTGTTGACCCCATAAAGCAGGGGTGGGGGGACATCCGGTCCTCTGGCCGCATGAGGCCAGAGAACTCATTGGGTCTGGGGGCCTTCAGGGTGAGTTCATTAAATGTTTGACCAACTATAACAGACTACTTTATAAACTCTGAGTAGCTACCGATCATCAGCCAATATATTGAGCAATAGTGGTTCAGTGAGATGTCATTCTTGACATAAAGGCAATTAAAATCTAAAACATAGTAGGTGCGCAATGATTTCTGGGCTTTTAAAGTGAATCAAGAAAGACAACGAGGGTTTTCTTCGACCATGTATCAGGACATTGATTTCAGCCGTCATGTGTCCTTTTCCATATAATGTGCCTAAAACTCCCGAGAGCAATAGTGGTTAGTCTCACCAATAAATGTGTCCAGAATAACTTAATTGTGAGATTTCTTTGATTAAATGTATGAAATTCACAGAATCCCTTCATAATTTTTAATCATAGTCCAGTATCCTTCACACTTGAAAATAAAAATGGAAGCTATTTCTCACGTCCCAGTTCTCCATCAATTAAAATCCCAGCACGGTTGTTTATGTCCTCCCCCTACTTACCCTCACCAACAAAAATACTCAATTTTGAAGAGATGTAAATTCCTGGATTAAATCAAGTTTTGCCAAAAGTATAGTGGCCAGACATTACCACATGTTTCACTGTTCCGCTTTAACGCGATTTTTCTTCCTTAAATTAAATCCCTTGTGACAGGTTTATGGAGAACTCAGAGAAAAATGGAAGAATTGGTTTGAATTATCCTCTTCAGTAGGAGGGAAAAAACGTGGAATGAGTCCGTTTTACCCAAAGTATGGTTAATCCTTAAGGTTTTATTCTCCGTGGTCAAAGGACTGAGAAAGTGAAGAGCTTGGGAAGTGAGAGAGGTATTTAGGATAAAACAAGGACCTCTCACAAGTTGGTTGAGCTGTAGAAAAAAAACAGGCCACGTGGAGTGGAGAGACGTTGGCTCTTTCAATCCTGGCGTGTTCACCGGGAACTCGGGGCCATGGGCCCAATGGAGCCTTTCATTCCTCCCCCGGCCCGTGCTGCTCTGTGGCCAGGGGCTCTGTAAATCACCGTGCCTCCCAGCCAGCGCCTCGGCCCCTTTCTGTTTATGTACATTAAGCATGTGCTTCCTGTGACCACTTCAAAAGAAATGTAACTTTCTTAAATATTATTTAAGTGCCGCCCGGTGGCTGTGAAAGAGAGAACGTAGACCTGCCTGTGAGTCCTTTACTGCACAGGTGGGGAAAGAGGGAGGAGTGATTGCAAGGGTACACTGACCAGGCAAGGAAATGGGCAATAACTTGTGATTAAATGCAGATGGGAACCTGAAAATTCAGTTAATCACAGGTATTAACATGCCTGGAAGCGATAAAAAAAAAAAAAGCGGAGCGTAAACCACTGAATAACCAACCTTTCACTGAAGGAGTGTAGTGATCCCCAATTCACGTGGGGGGGCGGGTGGAAATAAGGGGCCAAGTTTAAATTACTTCATCTTTTCCATCTTGTGTAAATGTTTATGTACAGATGAACAGACCATTAACTAGACTAGGAACCAGGGGACATTGGCAAATGGAATAAATCAAACCGGAGCAGAAAGCGCCGTGAGTGACAGGTGTGTAAGTAGCACTTGGAAAGGAACAGGCTGAAAAATATTCCGTCTGAGTCAGCAGGCGCCACAGGAGGAGCACTGCAAAGAGGAGCTCTATAAAGAGGAGCACTGCATGCCGAAACCGGTTTGGCTCAGTGGATAGAGCATCGGCCTGCGGACTGAAAGGTCCCAGGTTCGATTCCGATCAAGGGCATGTACCTTGGTTGCGGGCACATCCCCAGTAGGGGGTGTGCAGGAGGCAGCTGATCGATGTTTCTCTCTCATCGATGTTTCTAACTCTCTATCCCTCTCTCTTCCTCTCGGTGAAAAATCAATAAAATATGTTAAAAAAAAAACAAACAAAGAGGAGCACTACAGAGAGGAGCTCTATAAAGAGGAGCACTATAAAGAGGAGCTCTATAAAGAGGAACACTACAGAGAGGAGCACTATAAAGAGGAGCACTACAGAGAGGAGCTCTATAAAGAGGAGCACTACAGAGAGGAGCTCTACAGAGAGGAGCACTACAGAGAGGAGCTCTATAAAGAGGAGCTCTAGAGAGGAGCTCTATAAAGAGGAGCACTACAGAGAGGAGCTCTATAAAGAGGAGCACTACAGAGAGGAGCACTACAGAGAGGAGCTCTATAAAGAGGAGCACTACAGAGAGGAGCTCTATAAAGAGGAGCACTACAGAGAGGAGCACTACAGAGAGGAGCTCTACAGAGAGGAGCACTACAGAGAGGAGCACTATAAAGAGGAGCACTACAGAGAGGAGCACTACAGAGAGGAGCACTACAGAGAGGAGCTCTACAGAGAGGAGCACTATAGAGAGGAGCACTACAGAGAGGAGCTCTATAAAGAGGAGCTCTACAGAGAGGAGCTCTACAGAGAGGAGCTCTATAAAGAGGAGCTCTACAGAGAGGAGCTCTACAGAGAGGAGCACTACAGAGAGGAGCTCTACAGAGAGGAGCACTACAGAGAGGAGCACTACAGAGAGGAGCTCGATAAAGAGGAGCTCTACAGAGAGGAGCTCTATAGAGAGGAGCACTACAGAGAGGAGCTCTATAAAGAGGAGCACTACAGAGAGGAGCACTACAGAGAGGAGCTCTACAGAGAGGAGCTCTATAAAGAGGAGCACTACAGAGAGGAGCTCTACAGAGTGGAGCTCTACAGAGAGGAGCTCTACAGAGAGGAGCTCTATAAAGAGGAGCTCTACAGAGAGGAGCTCTACAGAGTGGAGCTCTACAGAGAGGAGCTCTATAGAGAGGAGCTCTACAGAGAGGAGCTCTATAAAGAGGAGCACTGCAGAGAGGAGCACTACAGAGAGGAGCTCTATAAAGAGGAGCTCTATAAAGAGGAGCACTACAGAGAGGAGCTCTACAGAGAGGAGCACTACAGAGAGGAGCACTACAGAGAGGAGCTCTATAAAGAGGAGCTCTATAAAGAGGAGCTCTACAGAGAGGAGCTCTACAGAGAGGAGCTCTACAGAGAGGAGCTCTACAGAGAGGAGCTCTACAGAGAGGAGCTCTATAAAGAGGAGCTCTACAGAGAGGAGCTCTACAGAGAGGAGCTCTACAGAGAGGAGCTCTATAAAGAGGAGCACTACAGAGAGGAGCTCTATAGAGAGGAGCTCTACAGAGAGGAGCTCTATAAAGAGGAGCTCTATAAAGAGGAGCACTACAGAGAGGAGCTCTACAGAGAGGAGCACTACAGAGAGGAGCTCTACAGAGAGGAGCTCTATAAAGAGGAGCTCTACAGAGAGGAGCTCTACAGAGAGGAGCACTACAGAGAGGAGCTCTACAGAGAGGAGCTCTATAAAGAGGAGCTCTACAGAGAGGAGCTCTATAAAGAGGAGCACTACAGAGAGGAGCTCTATAGAGAGGAGCACTACAGAGAGGAGCTCTACAGAGAGGAGCTCTACAGAGAGGAGCTCTATAAAGAGGAGCACTACAGAGAGGAGCACTACAGAGAGGAGCTCGATAAAGAGGAGCTCTACAGAGAGGAGCTCTATAAAGAGGAGCACTACAGAGAGGAGCACTACAGAGAGGAGCTCTATAAAGAGGAGCTCTATAAAGAGGAGCACTACAGAGAGGAGCACTACAGAGAGGAGCTCTATAGAGAGGAGCTCTACAGAGAGGAGCTCTATAAAGAGGAGCTCTACAGAGAGGAGCACTATAGAGAGGAGCACTGCAGAGAGGAGCACTACAGAGAGGAGCTCTACAGAGAGGAGCTCTATAAAGAGGAGCTCTACAGAGAGGAGCTCTACAGAGAGGCGCTCTACAGAGAGGAGCTCTATAAAGAGGAGCACTACAGAGAGGAGCTCTACAGAGAGGAGCTCTATAAAGAGGAGCTCTATAAAGAGGAGCACTACAGAGAGGAGCACTATAGAGAGGAGCACTACAGAGAGGAGCTCTACAGAGAGGAGCTCTATAAAGAGGAGCTCTATAAAGAGGAGCTCTACAGAGAGGAGCTCTATAGAGAGGAGCACTACAGAGAGGAGCTCTACAGAGAGGAGCTCTACAGAGAGGAGCTCTATAAAGAGGAGCTCTACAGAGAGGAGCTCTATAGAGAGGAGCACTACAGAGAGGAGCTCTATAAGGAGGAGCTCTATAAAGAGGAGCACTACAGAGAGGAGCTCTATAGAGAGGAGCTCTACAGAGAGGAGCTCTATAAAGAGGAGCTCTACAGAGAGGAGCTCTACAGAGAGGAGCACTACAGAGAGGAGCTCTACAGAGAGGAGCTCTATAAAGAGGAGCTCTACAGAGAGGAGCACTACAGAGAGGAGCACTACAGAGAGGAGCTCTATAAAGAGGAGCACTACAGAGAGGAGCTCTATAAAGAGGAGCACTACAGAGAGGAGCACTACAGAGAGGAGCACTACAGAGAGGAGCTCTACAGAGAGGAGCACTACAGAGAGGAGCTCTATAGAGAGGAGCACTACAGAGAGGAGCTCTATAAAGAGGAGCACTACAGAGAGGAGCTCTACAGAGAGGAGCTCTATAAAGAGGAGCACTACAGAGAGGAGCTCTACAGAGAGGAGCTCTATAAAGAGGAGCACTACAGAGAGGAGCACTACAGAGGAGCTCTACAGAGAAGAGCTCTATAAAGAGGAGCTCTACAGAGAGGAGCTCTACAGAGAGGAGCTCTATAAAGAGGAGCTCTACAAAGAGGAGCTCTACAGAGAGGAGCACTATAGAGAGGAGCACTGCAGAGAGGAGCACTACAGAGAGGAGCACTACAGAGAGGAGCTCTACAGAGAGGAGCACTACAGAGAGGAGCTCTACAGAGAGGAGCTCTATAAAGAGGAGCTCTATAAAGAGGAGCACTACAGAGAGGAGCTCTACAGAGAGGAGCACTACAGAGAGGAGCTCTACAGAGAGGAGCACTACAGAGAGGAGCTCTACAGAGAGGAGCACTACAGAGAGGAGCACTACAGAGAGGAGCACTACAGAGAGGAGCTCTATAAAGAGGAGCACTACAGAGAGGAGCACTACAGAGAGGAGCTCTACAAAGAGGAGCACTACAGAGAGGAGCTCTACAGAGAGGAGCTCTATAAAGAGGAGCACTACAGAGAGGAGCACTACAGAGAGGAGCACTACAGAGAGGAGCACTATAAAGAGGAGCACTACAGAGAGGAGCTCTATAAGGAGGAGCTCTATAAAGAGGAGCACTACAGAGAGGAGCACTACAGAGAGGAGCTCTATAAAGAGGAGCACTACAGAGAGGAGCTCTATAAAGAGGAGCTCTATAGAGAGGAGCTCTATAAAGAGGAGCTCTACAGAGAGGAGCTCTATAAAGAGGAGCTCTACAGAGAGGAGCTCTACAGAGAGGAACACTATAAAGAGGAGCACTACAGAGAGGAGCACTATAGAGAGGAGCACTGCAGAGAGGAGCTCTACAGAGAGGAGCACTATAAAGAGGAGCTCTACAGAGAGGAGCTCTACAGAGAGGAGCACTATAGAGAGGAGCACTACAGAGAGGAGCACTACAAAGAGGAGCTCTATAAAGAGGAGCTCTATAGAGAGGAGCTCTACAGAGAGGAGCACTATAAAGAGGTCTGGAAACCCAGAACGCCAGTCACCCCCAGAGACAGTGCGATGCTCTGGAAAGCAGGCCCTGACCCCACCAGCAGTGCTGGGAGCTCTCAATGCCCGCCCCCCCCCCACCCCCCGCCCCGGCCAACGCTCCCAGCCTCACACAGGCCGGCACAGAACTGACCCCCATTCAGCGCTGGGTCTGGTGTATTGCTGGTAGTGCTCCATGAAATAAAACATTTAATAAGTTCATCTATACTAAGAAGAGGGCTTCAAATAGAATTCAAATAAGTGCGCATAATGGCTACTGTATATGTTCATACCCTCACCAGCAGTCACCACCCTTTCCCATGTCTAGTTGCCTACCTTCCATGATTGGAAAGCTCCTCTGTTTGCTCTGGCTCCAGTGAGCCCCTCATTCATCATGTTCAGCTGCTGACTTATGGCTTTCAGCAGCTGGTTCTTCAAAGCCAAGGTGAACGTGCAGTCAGGAGTTCGGTGCTGGGCTAGGCCAGTGGTCGGCAAACTCATGAGTCAGCAGAGCCAAATATCAACAGGACCACGATTGAAATTTCTTTGGAGAGCCAAATTTTTTAAACTTAAACTTCTTCTAACACCACTTCTTCCAAATAGACTCGCCCAGGCCGTGGTATTTTGTGGAAGAGCCACACTCAAGGGGCCAAAGAGCCGCATGTGGCTCGCAAGCCACAGTTTGCAGACCACGGGGCTAGGAGAGCCACAGGTTACCGAGTGGCCTTTCGGAAAACAAAGCTAAACTATTTCCTGCCATACTTGCTTCCCAACGCAGCTTCCAAGATTTGTCCTTGCAAAATGTGGGGCTATCCCAGACCCATGCATCCAAAACATGGAGCCCTGAGATCCACAATATTGATCGGATCACATTAGGAAGATGGGAGGGGAATTCCAAAGTTTTTAATAGCAAACAAGCAGAAGGAAAAGTCTGGTGTTGATGAAACCCCAGAGACTAAGGTCTTAATTGCTGGTTCCTCGATGTCCATGTTTTTCTCCACCGGATTAAAGGGTTCCCGCAGTGGTGCTGGCCTGGAGGGAGTGTTTTTATTGAAAGACAAAGGAAGAGGATGTTGATGGAATTGTTCACAAAAATAGCATCACCCAACGTGAAATCCAGGATAGAAAAGAAGGAAGCAGGTCCACGCAGAAGCTTGCAAACTGAAGCAAGTGAGAGCGGAGGGGAGAGTCTAGGGCTGGAACAGCAGTGGCTGTGCGAGTCAGAGGCGGCAGCTCAGATCCTGCCACGACACGGGTTAAGGATGAACAAGGAGTCCACAGTCTTCCGGAGGCAGAAGGGAGAGGTGGAGGCAGGAAAGTTGGCAAGTCACCTCCTCTCACACCTACAGGCCTGCACTGTAATCACAGAGACATTCTAACGACGAAGCAAGAGGTGCCATCAAATGTCGTTTCTGCCCCCATACCATCCCACTTTTTTGTAAGAGAGCATTTCTTGGGTAAATCACAGAAGTAGAAGTAATTCCTAGAAGGCATGGGCTTAGGAAACAAGTTTCAGAGGTAGGGGAAGGGCCTGGGAGCGCGGGAGTGAGGGAGCTAAAGCACCAGGCGGTGGGGTGGGGGAGGGAAGGGGAAGGCGGGGGAGGGGGGCTCCCAGAGGGAGGGCCTCGGCCTCCTCTGTCCTAGGGGTTTAAGGGTGGAGATCTTAGGGGAGGCCGAAGGGGAAGATCCAATAGCAGAGGCTGCAGCTTTCCAGGTGTGTCCGTTCAGGGCGTGGTCTCCACTGATGGACTGGCCGGCACCCGGCAGGGCGTCCTTATCCAGCGCACTTGGATGGGCCAGTGTTTGCAGTTAGTGATGCCGTCAATGTGCTTCCAAGATCAGTTTTCCTCATCTTGGGAAAAATGCTCTCCAGACAGAGGCTGGGAAAAAACACACAAAACAAACCCCAGCTCATTTCCTGTGTGGAATTGGGAAAATAGGAGAGTGTCCAATTAGAGAGAAACTATTTTGACATTTTTCTTCCTTTGTATTCCCCCATGCATACTCCTGAAATAAAAATAGAATTAATCCTATCTCCCATGATCCAATTCAAGTTTAAAATAGGGTTGCGTATATCCAGGGATGAAATAATGAGTGTACCAGTAGTTGAGGCTAGGAATAGAGTCTATAACTTAAGAACCTTAAGAATTTAGTAAGTGGGTGGTGAACACTTAACACAATATACAAATGATGTATTATAGAATTGTACACCTGCGGCTTATATAATTTTATTAACCAATGTCACTCCAATAAATTCAGTAAGTTTTTATAAAGGAAAAAAATAATAGTTTAATGAGAGTCCACAAAATAGCATCCAAACCTACAAACAAAGTTTTATAAGAGCTTATTTGAGCCAAGTTTGTGAGACAATGCTACAGTGAACGGGAGATTTACAGTTTCTTTTAGGCGTTTAGAACCAACAGAGAAAAGTAAGGAAGGCACGTGAACTCCACTGCTGGTAGATTAAGGAGGTGGGAGAAAGCAAAGCGGGGAAGCCCTGGGGTTGGATAAAAGGCCACGTGGAGCGATAGATACTGCTTCCCCGTTGGTGGGTGCTGGTTAACTTACACTGAACATGCACAGCCCACGAGACGGCATGCGGGCAAGCAGGTAGCATGAGAGGTTCTGTGGCTGGAGCTCTGGTGGCCTTGCCCTCTGCAGCCTGCGGTGTGGCTTGAAGGATCTAGAAAAAAATACTGACCTTTCACATGCACGTTATCCTAGATGCGCAAGAACAATGGACAGAGCGCACTGAGGAGGAAGGTTAGTCTTTGCTAAGCAAGCTGTGGGCCTGGGCGTGTGGGCATGACTACCCACCAGGACCTGCCCAGTTACGAATCTGAGATCAGACCCTCCTCTGTGCTGAGTGTCAGTCACTGCGCTCGGCAGGCCTGCCATGGGGCCCCTTGACCTCGTCAGATGCATAGATATCCCCATTTTTGCTCAACATGAGTCTTCTGTTAAGTGAAATAAGTCAGGCGGAGAAAGACACATACCATCCGTCTTCTATGTGGAATCTTAATAACAAAAGCAACAAAAGGAAACGGAAACAAACTCAAAACCCCGAGAACAAGCGGATGGCCCCTGGAGCAGAGGTGGTTGAGAGGATGAACAGAAAAGGGGGTTGAGAAGCACAAGGTCAGCTATGAAATGTCTTGGGGAGGCGGGGCCCAGCACAGGGAACAGCGTGGTAACTGTGCGCGGGGACAGGTGGCCACCGGGCTGATGGTGATCACTTTGCGAGACGTAAAAATGCGGAGTCACTATGTTGTACACCTGAAACTAATATAATACTGTCTGTCAGCTACAATAAAAAATGAGTTAAAGAGGCGTGGCTGGCACGGCTCAGGGGCTGAGCATCAATCTATGAACCAGCAGGTCAGGGTTTGATTCCCGGTCAGGGCACATGCCTGGGTTGCAGGCTTGATCCCCAGTGTGGGACATGCAGGAGGCAGCCGATCAATGATTCTCTCTCATTGTTGATGTTTCCATCTCTCTCTCCCTCTCCCTTCCTCTCAGAAATCAATAAAAATATATATATTTTTTAGCCCTGTCTGGTTTGGCTCAGTGGATAGAGTGCTGGCCTGTAGACTGAAGGGTCCTGAGTTCGATTCCCAGTCAAGGGCACATGCCCGGGTTGTGGGTTCGATCCCCAGAATGGGGAGTGCAGGAGGCAGCCAATCAATGATTCTCTCTTATCATTGATGTTTCTATCTCTCCCTCTCCCTTCCTCTCTGAAATAAATAAAAATATTCTTTTTAAATAAAAATATATATATTTTTAAATGAATTAAAGAGCAAAAAGACATTAGTGAGATTTCCTCTCTTGTCAGTGATGGCTTATCCGAGCAGCTTTGCCTGAAGACCCTCAGTCCCTTTAAGGAAGTGAGCGCTTTGTTCACCACGGGCCTTTGCAAAGGAAACACTTTTCTTGGCTCCTGGATACTGGGCTCCATCCCACGGTAGCTCGTGTGCTTCTCTACTTCCTGGAATCTTGGTGGGTTTTGCTGTTTATTTTTAAACTTGACAATTCTCTACCTGAAAACATGGATTCTGTCCAAAGCCATTGGAGTCCACTTGGACGTATCGCAACACAAAATGAGAAGATAGCAACGAAGCAGCCCGCACATGAGGGAGCGGAAACACCCAGCCCAGGAAAACCTGCTCCAGGAAAACGCATGCCTGCCACTCCGGGGCCTACAGGGTAGCGGTTCATAGCAGGTGTTCGTAAGGATTTATTGACTGACAGAGTAAACGAGTGAAAAATAGTTCGGGATTGACAGCAAATGTAGTTGAAGGACCCTAATGCATGTAGCATTTAATTTGCTTTACTCACAACTGGGGAGCCGTGAAGGGGCCGCATGACTATTTGTGGTCTAGTCCAAGATTACCAACTCCGGGGAAGACAAGCGAAACCCAGACTCTCAATTATATTTACACTTACACATCTTTTCTTAACTTTTCATTTTGAGATAATTGTAGACTCACATGCAGGTGGAAGAAATAACAGAGATTCTGTGAACACTTTACTCGGTATTCTCCCACGATAACGTCGTGTGGAACTAGAGTACAATATCCCAGTCAGGAAAGTTACACTGACACAACCCATCAGCCTTAAAATACATGCACTGTAACCAACCCACTTATAAAAACATGCACTTATCTGTGTGTATGTGCATTCAGTTCTACACAATTTTATCACATGTCTAGATGCATGTGGTCCACTTAGATGTCTTTTATTAGTTTTAATTTCATCTTATTTCAAAGAATTTCTGCCAGAGAGCAGGTGAAGTGGGCTGCAAGAGACAGAATGGCTGGACCCAGGGGGTCTACTCCAGGATCTGGATGCGGGAGCAACATAAACGATAAAGTCGGCCTAGGCGTCCCACAGCGTACACAGTGAGGGCAGTACAAACAGGAAGAACGAGATGCGTCACGCAAATAAATGAGGACCAAGTAAGGGGCACCTGAAGGAGCCGGGAAATGGCAGAGACACAGGAAGATACGCACTGACGTCTGTTACTGTGAAAAAGGCAGCAGCGATGGGAACAAATGCAGATGTGGGCTAAACCATCCTTTTTTTTTCCACGGTTATCTTCCTTGTCTCTAACAGTCCTACTACTTCCTTGTCTCTAACAGTCCTACTAACTTCACAGGACAGCCATTAGCAAAGACCTGCCTAGCAAAACCATTGGGCATATTAAAATAGGAAAGCATAGTACTGCATACACTATGCAAGATGGGAGGTTTTTAAATTTTATTTTCTTCCGCAGGCACATACATGCACACACACACTAGACCAGGGGTCCTCAAACTTTTTAATTAGGGGGCCAGTTCACTGTCTCTCAGACCGTTGGAGGGCCGGACTATAGTTTTAAAAAAAACTATGAACAAATTCCTATGCACACTGCTAAGTCGGCTGCTAAGCAGGACAGGCAGCGGCGGCAAAAACACCCAGCGGGCCGGATAAATGTCCTCGGCGGGCCGCATGTGGCCCGGGGGCCGTAGTTTGAGGACCCCTGCACTAGACACTGACATCTGCTCTTTCAGGAAGAAAAACATATTAGGTCAATTTTTTAAAGTTATTGACAAGTCTTATGAATGTTTCTCCTTTATTTTCACACTAGAGGCCCAGTGCATGAAATTCGTGCATGGGTAAGGTCCCTAGTGGCTGCTGCCTGCCAGCTGGGGCCTCCCTTTCCTGGCTGCTGGCTGCCAGCTGCCAGCTGCCAGCTGCCAGCTGCCAGCTGCCAGCCAGGCCTTCCTTCGTTCACGCCACCCCCTGGTGGTCTGCACGCATCAGAGCGAGTGGTAGAACTCCCGGTCGATCGAACTCCTGAGGGGACACTTTGCATATTAGGCTTTTATATATATAGATGCTTGAGAGGTTCCAAAGACAACTGCTATCACCCATGAAAGGGTACAAGAACCTAGAAAAGTGGCATACTTCTAGAAAAACACTCCAAAGCACTCCTGTTCCCCATACTCAACGTGAAGCTAAATAGTAGTGATGCCTCTTGAAATCTTGACAAAAACAACCACTCGCCCTTTTGATCTACAGTTTTCTTCTTCATGAAACTGCAGATTTATCTCTAAGGTTTTGCTTACACTGTTGGTCACGTCAATTAGAACTCTGAAGCCGTGTCTTTCCCTGGAGTCTCTGCAATGTTTAGACATCTGACTTCCTTTTCAACCTTGATTACTTGTGTGTGAGAACTTTCAAAATCCTTTCCCAGGAGATCTGTTGGTTTTATGTCCATTCCATTATCTTCCATGGTAACTGACATAAAGAATTTATTAAACATTTTATCAATGTCTTCATTTTTTCTTTAATATTTGCCCTTTTTTATAGTAGCCATATCCCTTCCTTACTTCTGATCCCCACTGATATTTATAATGATTCACATTCTGAAAGGATTAGGTCTACAAATTCTTTAGAAGCTGGTAAACAGTGTTCTCTTTATATTCCTAATTGCGTTATTAATAAGAATTCTTATAAAAATAAGATTTGGCCTGGGCTTAGGAAAAACTAAGGTAGACAAGATACCATTCAAAGAGTAGGCCCCCTATAAAAATAATCCGTTATTGATAACTTCAGCTCTTACGATTCTACACACAAAGGAAGTGTGCCCATGTATGTATAATCTTAAGCTCTCTACATATAAGAAAAAGAGATAACAGTTGACACTAAAACAAGACGGTATTCAGATCATATCTATAAATTTGAAGTAAATGATAAAAATTTATTTAAAAAATATATTGGACTCCTGAAACAAGTAAGTGTCCTTATGATTCAGGCAGCTGAGCCTAGAAGAGAGTGGCTTATGGCAGTTATTTCAGTACATTAAACACTAAAGCACGATTGAGCATGGAAAGAGGTGACGAGATTTTATATTATTTCCCAACTGTCTTTAAACCTATGAAACAAAAATTGGAGAAAACTTTAAGTGCCACCCACTAACCTGGAAATGTAGTAAAAATGCTTGCTGAAACCAAAGGCAGTGAACAGGGGGAAAGATTTGAGTAAAATAATAGTGGAACCCCAATCCTATTCTCTCTGTGCGTTTAAAATCTAATTTACATTCTGGTCCAGAGTCCGAGAAACTCATGGGGACCTGATATAAATTTACCGGTAAGGTAAACTTAACTCTACTGTTAGAGATGTCCCCACAGCCTGGCTACCAGCGCCATGGAATCTATGGGTGCTGAAGAGGTAGCCGACTGCTAAATGACTGTGTTCTAGACAAACATAGGTGAGAACCAATAAGCTTTAACAAGTGGAAATATTTGCAGACAAAACACACAAAAAAGTACATTTTAAAAATCAGAAAGAAGCTTCAAATAATTTTAAAATGTTCTAAGAAATAAAGGAATAGAAATAAAATATCTCCATACTAATAGAAGACTGTGAACAATGTCTACTTAGAAAATGACCATAATGGAATATGCAGGAGAGAGAAGTGTATGTTGTGTATCAGTGATTCACTGGAAGGATTCATGGGTCTCAGAAAGGTGTAAACTGCTGGTTGCAGTGAGAGGCTACAGATTAAAGTCAGGAGGGAAAAGACACTTGAGTGAATTCCAAGAGAAACCAGATCACCCCTCCAGGTGTCCTCCACCAGCAGAGTCACTCAAATGTGCGTAATTATACAAACAACTAGTGGCCCAGTGCATGAAATTCATGCATGCATGGGGCCGGGGGAAGGGGGAGATGGGGGATAGTGTCCCTCAGCCCAGCCTGCACCTCTCTCCAATCTGGAACCCCTCTGGGATATCCGACCAGCAGTCGGACCAACAGTCGGACATCCCTCTCACAATCCGGGACTGCTGGCTTCCAACCACTTGCCTGCCTTCCAACCTGATCACCCCCTAACCACTCCCCTGCCAGCCTGATCGATGCCTAACTGCTCCCCTGCAGGCCTGCTCACCCCCAACTGCCCCCGCCCCCCGCCAGCCTGCTTGCCCCTAACTGCCTCTGCCTCGGCCCCGCCACCATGGCTTTGTCCCGAAGGACGTCTGCAAGGTCTCCTGGAAGGTCTCCAGTCTAATTAGCATATTACCCTTTTATTACTATAGAACCGTGGTCGGCAAACTGCGGCTCGCGAGCCACATGCGGCTCTTTGGCCCCTTGAGTGTGGCTCTTCCACAAGATACCATGGCCTGGGTGAGTCTATTTTGAAGAAGTGGCGTTAGAAGAAGTTTAAGTTTAAAAAATTTGGCTCTCAAAAGAAATCTCAATCGTTGTACTGTTGATATTTGGCTCTGTTGACTAATGAGTTTGCCGACCACTGGTATAGAAGATGATGTGTAATGACACCTGTGATGCGTTGTCACCCAGGGAAGTTCACTTGAGCCTCATGTCCACGGTTTTTATTGGGGGTCAATCAAGTAGGCAGGCAGGACTTAGCCTCCTCAGATTCCAACCACTGAGCAAAACAGGCTCACCATGAACCACATTTGTGAGCACAAACCATCTGGTCACATTGGCACTGTGTGGCCCAAGAAGAAGGTTCCAAAGACTCAGAGCTCAACTTCCAGGGGTTGCCCGAGGGCCAGGTCAGAAAACAGGCCTTCGCTGGAAACGTAGAGGTTTGAGCCGCTCACCTCTGAGGAGTTAACTCATTCCTGCACCTATTTATAAAATTCAAAGGAAAAAATCAGTATGTTGAACACAAGAATAAACACAAAGAAAACATAAACAAATAAATTTAAAGACTGATCCAAGGAAGTCTCCCAGAATTCAATACAAATTGGCCAAAAAATAGAGACATAAAGGATGAGATGGGAAGGTCCAGTCTCCCACTAGGAAGAGTTACTGAAAGAGAAAATAGATTTAAAGAAAAGTTTTCATTATTCCGAGGCGTGGATGCCTTACAGAACATTTAAAGTACATGCGTGGCCTCTTTCAGTTGGACATGACTGCCCCATTGTTGCAAAGAAGTCCAGCATCCCTGGCACCGGGCGCTGAAAGCCAGGGAGTTGGCCTCCTCAGACGCACACGTGTTCGAGGAGAGAGGACATGGAAGCTATCGGTCTCCCACATCCCGGGCCAGAAACGGGCACTGGCATTGTTTGGGTCTTGTCAACCAGCCAGTACACCGACTGCATGAGAAATGGAATGTGAAGTTATTTTTTTTTAAAAAAGCAGATTAATTTTTTAAAGCCAAACCCAGAGGAGGCAGTTCCAGAAAGTCACAGGCGGTAACTGATTGTACGGTGCCTGGGAAGCTCAGCGTGCCCGCTGGGCTGGGGAAGAGCTGGCCTGGAGTGGCTTGTCTCTGTGCGGGTCGCATTACAAGGCCTCTCAAAGGCGACCCGGGTCCCCAGGGTGTGCCGTACAGTAACGTCGGCAGTGAGAAAAGGGGAAGAAACGCTGAGCTGGTCAAATGCTATGTCCTCTCCCGAGGGGTCAGCCAACAGGGCTTGTAACAGCTCATATCCTAGACAGTGGGAATGCAAGCGAGGGATTTTTCCCTTCTCTCCCAGGAGAAAAAATAAATATCCAGGCAGGAGTTTTGAAATCCAGAAAATTCACAGCTGGAAACCCAAAATAACCCATCCCGAATCCTCAGATTCTGTCTTTGATCTGTTATCTCCTTGAGAGGACAGCAAAGTAGGACATGAACTTCACAGGGGGCTCCTCCCGACTTCTACCAGGGGCCCCGATGATTAGAGGTAACTTGCTGCTTGGATTAAGGTTCGTTGTACCCCTTTACATTTAATCTCACTTTTAACTACTTAACATAAAAGATCCCTCTCATTTCACAGTCTCCCTCGGCAGCTGACTTCCATCCTGCTCTCCGCGTGTCCCAGAAGCCGTGTGCAGTGACCTGGATGGATGCCCCTGGAGTACACATCTCCCTCCCCACACGTGCCCCGCACATGTGCCAGTTCCCATTGCTCCTACTTGGAAAGGTTTCCTCCAGCACTTGTCCTCTTGCCTGATGTGGGGAGGGGCGGGGGATGAGACGTTGGATCCTTCAACATTATTTCACAATCAGCCATCTTCTCTCCACAGCTGCCTGGCCTGCCGGTGCTGTCTTATTCTCATTTGGAAGCAAAAAGAAGCTACGAGAACCAGGCACCGGGGGCTGCCTGCCCAGCCTTCTGCATTGCTGCTGGCAGCGTGACAACCACCCCTCACCCACGTGGACCGAGCAGCGAGCCTGCCTCAGTGCGGACCAGGCAGGTGAAGGGCAAGTGGCAGGACCAACCGGCCGGCACGGCCGCTCACCCGGTGCTCACACACCTGACAGCCGCTCTGGCATGTCCCCACGAATTCTTCCAGGTGCAGTAACTTCTGTTGAAAATCTAAAGTGTTGCTAGCAGCTGATAGACAGCCCTGTACACTCATGTTAATAAAATATGCTCCCCACAGTGATAATACGCCATTATATGGCACTTCCCCGTACCGAGCACTGGTCTCATGTTTCACAAACAGACCTATCTGTATCCCACCACATCCCTGGGGGGTAGGCATGATCACCCCTCACCTTAGGGAAGAGATGGGGAAACCGAATACTCAGAGGCCAAGTAATGGGCCCACAGTCACCAAAGCAGTCAACAGCCGGCCGTGGGCTTGAACGAGGACGTCTTGGCTCCAGATCCCTGACCTTAACTGCTGTGGTGTCCGGCCTCTCTGGCCACCAGACAGCAGCTGCGCCCCGGGACCCGCGATCATTGAGCTGTGATGCTTCCCCTGAGGGTGCGAAGGCCTGGGGAGTCCTGTAGTGTTTTCAGCGTCGGGGTTCTACACCCAAAGAGAACGCTGGCTGCGGGTGAGACCGCACAGGTACCCCTGATTCAGAAGCCCGCCGCTGCCCAGCTCTCGGAGGCTTGTGCTACACAGAAGCGTAAAACATTCCTGGAAATAATACCCAGTTAAAGGCATTAGGGCTGACAAGGATCATCATTCTGCTGCTCATCAAGTTAATTTCCCAAACATTTACTCAGCATCTGCTCTTCATAAAACACCAGGCGAACGAACAGGGGCGCGCCTCGCTGTCCAACTCCACGGGTAGAGCCACCGTTCTTGGACTTGGCTGCATTCGATGACCACCTGGGCGGTTCCAGTGAAGCATTTCAGCGGGGAGAACCCCAGTGACCCCAGTGGAGTAAATGCAGAAACTCCAGGGTGGGACGAAGGCATGAGGAAGGTCTGAAGCCCCCAGCTAGTCCACTGTGCAGCCAACGCTGAGAATGCCGAGCCCCGGATCAGGGTCCCGAGGGTCCGAGCCTGCTGCCCTCAGCAACGGGACCTTCCCTACCCGTGTTTCTTTTCCCTTCCCGAACAGGTGAGCGGAATTTTACTTAAGCAATTTCAAGCGTCTTCATCTGGAGCTCGTCTTTGCTTCTAACTCGAACTGGCCACGGCAGAGCATTGTGGGGGGCAGTGGCCATCGTGTGAGGTTTCCATTGGACTCGGGGGCCCGGGGGCCAGTGAGGCAGGAAGCAGCCTGATGTGGGGAGAGGCCTGGGCTCCAAGGACTGACACGCGTCGCTCGCATCTCAGTTGCCAGGTGAGGACCCTGGGTGAGTCACGCATTCCGTCTCAGTTTCCCTGTTTGTGATGACGATGCCTGTCTGTGAGAACCACACGTAGCAACTTACACAAAGGGCCTGGTACAAGGTAGATGGCCCATGGATGGCATCTATACCGGACTGCATTTCTCCTGCTACTTGAAATGAGTCCTGTTCTGCCCTGGCCGGTGCGGCTCAGTTGATTGGGCGTCATCCCATCCACCGAGGGTAGCTGGTCCGATCCCAGCCAGGGCACACGCCCAGGTTGCAGGCTCCACCCCTGAATGGGGAAGCCCCCCCAGCTAGGGGCTGTGCGGGAGGCAGCTGATCACTGATGTTTCACTCTCATGTCGATGTTTCTCTCACTCCCTCTCTCCTCTCTCTCTCTCTCTCTAAAAAAATCAATTAAAATATTTTAAAAATTAAAAATGAAACGAATCCTGTCCCCTTTGGAGGCCGCCTTTGCTGGGTTCTTTGAAGACTGCCTGCCTGCCGCCGGGGCTCCTCGCCCCCATTCAGACAAAAGCCGTGGCCACTCCATTCCTTTCACAGCGATTTCCCACACTGGACGCTGAAGTCACAGTTTGGCTGGTCCTAACCGTTTCCCATTCTTCAGATTCTTTGGTCGCTTTCATTTTTTTCCCACATCCTCAGACTTCCACTCCAAAGTGATCTTTGCTCTCAAGGTCTTTCCATGCAGTTCCTTCCCGTCCGCTTTTCCTCTCTGCTGACTCTGCCTCTTCCCCCCACCGCCTTCAAATGCATAAAACAGGCGCGGACCCTGTGGATCCCCGCGCTCTCCTGCAGCCGGTCCTGTTAGGAGTAAGGCTGCAGCCCCGATGGAGGCTGCATGTGGGTCCCTACTCAGCCTTCATCTGCTGAGGTTGGTGTGATAACCAGCAAAAAAATCTGTAAGAAAATAAACTCCATAAGAAAACCAGACAGAACATATTAAGGGGCCCCAATAGGACGGCCTGATGAATCAAATGTTCTAGAAGACTTGCAAATTGCCTGTTGATCTCACCTGCCTTAGCCTCTCCATGCAGTTGAGCTTCATCCTTGCACGTAACCACTCCGGGCTCCCTTTTCAAAACCCATGAGCACTTGTTATTCCCTCTTCTCAGTCCTTTGCCTGCACTCTTATCAGCTGTGGAATAGCCTGAAAGCGATGACTCAGGGTCCCCGTTATCTTATCTGCGCACAGCACAGCCCTGGCCCCATTTGATGCATCAGAGCTGCTGCTTGTCATTTCTCAGTTTCCCACAATGTGAGCCAAGTGATAGATGGAAGATCCCCCAACAGATGACCTCCTTTCTGTGCACAGAGCAGTCTTCCGTGGGAATGTCACTCACCCCAAGGCCTTTCTCTCTCCACCAACCCCCCCTGACTCAGGAGAGGCCAGGCGTGGACCTGTGAGGTGTCGTGGGTGACAGAAAGCAATGAGCTCACATCCACTGTTTGCAGGCGGCTCCATGATCCGGCCGCCTCGTGCTGGCTGGCTCATCAATCTTCCCATTTCTACCCGAGCCATCTGTTTTCCCGGCCTCTTAATGCGGTTTGCACCTTCCTCTGATCACGTTCACCTGTGCCTCTCACCGCCGTCGTTTTTGCTGAATTTCTTTTCCATCCTAAGCTGTGAGGTGACATCGCCAATTCCCGCTGTCATAAACAGAGTCCATGCGGCTTTATCTTGCAGATGGTTGTTTTTAAAGACTCTTTCTGACTTGGCCATATTATCGCTTAGTCATTCAAAATCTGTATTTTTCTCCATGCTTTTTGGTCTTTTATTCTTTCTTTGAAGGGCTGGAGCTTTTTGGTCTTTTTCTCTTTCTTTGTGTGTGTGTATATGTGTGTGTGTGTGTGTGTGTGTGTATGTGTGTGTGTATTAATATGATATATATGTATATAATATATATTTCCTAGAAGCAGACTACCTTCAAGGCAATGCCATTGATAGCTGTTTTCAAATGGGTACTAGCTGTCAGTGTTCTGGAAGTGTTTGAAGATTATAAATCTTCACTATGTGAAAGTTAGTCTTGAAAAGGTTTGGATAAATATTGATAAAGTATCATCTTCATGAGCCAGGGATTACTTAATTTACCCAAGGCTACTTGTTCTCTCCAGAAGTTTTATAAAAGTCGCTGTTCCTAACACCCCCCACCGGGAACCACATTCTTTGTCTCGGCGCGGCACTAGGACCCAGAAGAGCAACTCAGGGTCTCTGGGCAGGGAAGCCCATGTACGCAAGGAGTGCTCCCGGGGGAAATCATAGCAGCCACATGTTATGTGACATTGAAGTCATCACGCTCAGGCATTGAAAACTGAGATAAACAGAACAGAGGTGCTCTTTCTCCTGGAAAAGCATCTCAGGAGGTGAGCACAGAGCTCCCGAGAAGTGGGTGTGAAGCCACAGAATCCCGCTCTCAGCCACCCCATGTTCCTCACCCCCACTGAGACCGTGTGAAAACTCCTGATCTAGTTTAACATGTTTACTGATAAGTGAGGACACAGGTCTGAGCAGGCGGTTACCTGACCCAGGGAGCAGACCCTGTCAGTGACACAGCAATAAAAACGGACGTCTCCCGATTTCTGGCCTAGGGGTCATGCTGTCTCCCCCTCAGAGAGGTGCGTTATGGAAATCACACTCTGACCACGAAAGCGGTGGTGGAACGTCTTGAGATTCTGCTTAGACTGTGGAGTGTGCATCTCAAAAAAAAAAAAAAAGAAAGAAAAGCAGATAAGGCTCGTCACTGCGTCTGCATGTGCCCTGTGCTTGCTGAGCTCTCGCATTGATACCTTTGACCTTGGCACTAATAGAGGGGTTGGCGGCAGCTTCCTGCTGAGAACTCTGTGGTGTCCCATACATGGGAGCCCATGGTGATCGCTATGACAACAGGGATAGGATTCTGTAAACACTTGTCATGGGCCATTCAGCTGTGTTTAAGTTTAGGCAAGCTTTAATGAGTTTGAGTAAGCAATATTTTCAGACGTGTTCTATACTGATCACTGTCCTATAGACCTGACTCAACTGGTGCTATAAATCAGCCGACAAATAAACAAATTTCTGCAAACTGCATCTTTCTTGGAAGTGAGATGTTATCCCAAAGCCACAGGAAGACATGAACGGGACAAACCGTGTTTATAAAAGACGATGGAAACATTTGTAGGTCATTCATAAGGATGAAGAGAATAAGCTGATTAATCTGAGCCTCACTGACCTCAGAACCTATGAAACTTATAATCAGTATACATTTTCTTACTCAGCTTGGGTCACCATAATAAAATATCCTAGCCTGGGGGGTTTAAACAACAGAAATTTATTTTCTCATAGTTCTAGAAGCTGGAAATCCAAGATCAGTATGGCAGCGTGGTTTGGTTTGGATGAAAGCTCTCCTCCTAGTTTTTCGATCCTGCATTTTCACTATGCCCTTAGGCCTCACATGGCTGAGAGAGAGAGAGAGAGAGAGAGAGAGAGAGAGAGAGAGAGAGAGCCACTTTTCAAACCTCATATGAAAATGAAATATTTAGCACACATGGATTTTCCAGATAAGTAAAAAGTACCACTATAAGCAATGCATCTTTGATATTACAACTATTTAACGGAATTATTTGCAGCATGTTCACAAGTCTCCCTCTTTAAATATAGACATGCATATTTAAAAACAATTTAAAAGTATTTTCTTGACAATGCAAGGTCATCATAGGGAAGACCAAGTTGTTTACTCTGACAGTGAAGGATACAGATGTGCAAAACTGCCTCCTTCGACTGTGAGAGACCCGGATTTAACATCTCCACACTCAGAAATCAAACAGAGGCAGGAAAACGCAATCTCAGACATGTCAGAGGCAGGCCTTCTAGTGTGCTGTGTACACTGTTATTTATTGCATAATCTTTTACATTAAAGTAGAGGCCCGATGCATGAAATTCATGCAAGGGGGCTTGGCTCCCGCCGCCATGGCTTCATCTGGAAGATCATCCAGAAGGACGTCCGGAAGGACGTCCGGTCTAATTAGCATATCTGCTTTTATTATTATAGATGGCAGTGTTTCCTTTTACCTTTCATTCTGAATCAACAGAATGTGGGCTGGGGGCCTAAAGTTTCATACCTGGGAAAAGTGTGCAAGCTCTGTAAGTGTTAAGTTTGTTATGAGATGATTCTTTATTTATTTGTGTGTGTGTTTAGATATGTGTGTTTAGTTTCTCTTAAGAATTAAAGTTGCTAAAAGTTCGGTGATATATAAAGACATTATTTGAAAGTAACCAAACTGCATTTAATTGAAATATTCTACAGTTTAGGCTTTTCACTAAATATATTGTCTTTAGAAGCATAAATGGGAAGCAACATATTGGCTTGATGATTATTAATGAAACTTACTCCTGTAAATATTTCCCAGTCCCACTGGGAGTAGCCTAAGTGCTAAGGACTATTTTTTATGTATGAACTTCCTTTCCTCAAAGGCTCTACATATTTAAGTAATTTAAACTAAATAAAAACAAATGTTTTGGTAGTCACAAGAATTTAACTCGGCTTTCTCATTACAATAATGCTGTTTTACATATTTTTCAACTTTGTTTCATTTCTACTGAAATGAACCATGATTCTCCCAACAATTTTTAAAGTTGTGTTGATAGATTTTTATTACTGTTGGTGAAACTAAGCCCTAAATTGTATTTTTCATATACAATACTCATTAATTTAAGTAACATTCAAGTGTATATTAAGCATAAAGTATGTCTATACGCATTTGGGAGTTTTAGAACATATTTGTTTTGTTTCAAAATTTAATACACACAACTAACTCCATGGGTACATAAAATAAACACTATTGGTTATTACTATTAATGAAGAAATTAGTTCTAGATAAGAATTTATTTTTTTAAAGGAGATTTGGCAAATAGTCTCTGTTTGAATTTGACTAAAATTCCAGATTTGTTTTCTCTTAAGATTATACTAGTGCTTCCCTAAAATGTTATTCTTCTGGAACAGAATTTGACCTTCACTTTCCATCTGCCCACCCCAACCTGGGGGGTCAAGGCACTTACACCCCAAGATCACGAAGTAAGCTGCCACCCAGACTGCATGGACAGTGGTTTAATAACAAGATCGTTCCTGTAGGGCCCCTCTGTTGTCACAATCGTTGGCAGAAGCAATGTGGTACAGTAGAAAGTTTTAAATTTAGATTCAACGTTTTGTTTCCAAGAAATTTGGGAATATGTATCAAGAAACCAAACTACTCATATCCATTGACTTCGTACAGAGTATTTTTCTCTTGGGAGCCTCCTATTAAATATTAAAATATTAATCAACAGAAAACTATGCACAAAGAGACGCTCTGAGGCATTATTTGTGATAAACATGGAAAACATTTTAATTTACATGACAGAATAGTGTGATGGTCTAAACATGTGGACTGAGGTCTACAATTAAGGCCCAAGGTCATGTGCTGCCTGAGCACTGGTGACATCAGGAGGACCCGGAATGGCCCGACCGGAAGTTTCTCTCCCAATTCTGCTCCAACACAGAAGGCGTGAGCCCTGAATGGCCCTCTCTTTTTTGTTTTCTTAATTTATTTTTATTGTTGAAAGTTTGACAGATGTCCCCCTTTTTTTCCTCATTGACCCCCTCCACCTGCCCTGCTTCACCGCACTATGGTCTGTGTCCATGGGTTATGCATACTTGCATAGAAGTTCTTTGGTCTGAATGGCCCTTTCTAAAGCTATCAGCAATAGTATTTCACTCATTACAATATAAGCCAAATACATTACAATACAATACTGAAATTCAGGTGCTTATATTCTGCCGTAATTATTACTTGACATTTGGAATGGGCTGGGGTTTGGGCTATTTTTTTTTTTTTAACTACGAGTCATCAAAAGACCACATCTACGATAATTTTGAACATCTTAGGAGGCCTGTTCCCATCTGACCATTTGCTATGATGAGATTACAGGCTAATGCTCTCTTTCAAAAGGCCTCGGCAGCTGTCGTTTGAAGCATCCCCAGATGTGTGTGATGCCTCAGAGCTTAGTTCTGGAAAAGCGAGATTCATAATGATGGGAGACGGAGTGATAAAAAGGCGCTGCATGAAACCGAGTGAGTCCGGGGAAGAAACAAACAACTTCTGGGACCTATTCTGAAGTCAGCCACCACTAAATAGATTGTTTATTTTACTTGAAAATTAAAAAAATAAAAGGAGTATCAGAACTGGGAGACACATACCATCAGATATGATTCTTTCTGATTTTCTCTCCTAAATGGGCGTTTGCTTTTGTCCAGAGCTTGCAAATTCGTTCCTGTCTGTCTGTCTGTCTGTCTGTCTTTATAGCTGTGGTTGGGAATAGAGTCCCTTTCCCACATGAACAACTCTATAAAGTACATAGGCAAAGAGTGCAGTGACTACTTTTAAGAATATTTTGGCTGCTTTTCTTTTGTGAAATATTAGGGAATGTATCTAAAAAATCTGCAGAAGCCATTTTATTTATATATATTTATATTGGTTTCAGAAAGGAAGGGAAAGAGAGAGAGAACTTTAGAGGGAATTATGTGTTTAACCAAGTGGGTAGTGTTTGTTTGTTTTTTACTTTAAAAAATATATTTTTATTGATTTGAGAAAGGGAGAGAGGGGGGGATAGAAACATCAATGATGAGAGAGAATCATTGATCGGCTGCCTCCTGCACGCCTCACAATGGGGATCAAGCCCACAACCCGGGCATGTGCCCTTGACCAGAATCAAACTCAGAACCCTTCAGTCCACAGGCTGACACTCTATCCACTGAGCAACTGGGTAGGGCCACAGAAGCCATTTTGGAAGGCATGCGAATGTGTAACTCTGACTTAGAGCGTCCTCTAGCTGCCCATGTGATCTGATTAACAGGGACCAGGACTCGTAATACACGGGTTCAAAACACCAAACCCACCCCTTGGCCTTCCATGGAAGGCTGTCTAGAGTCGCTTCCCTAATATTAATGATATAAAGCTTTACCTGCTTAAGAGAAAGGAGCGCGTCCCTGATAAGGAAAAGGATTGGGGCCTAGAAGTGAACGACTTACTGTGTCATTTACTTTGCAAAGGTACCAGTATCTTTTATACAAGTGCAGAAACATACATTAAACCACACACACACACACACACACACACACACATATGCACACACACATGCACACGTGCACATGCATACATGCAAACACCTTTGCCATTAATTAAAAGTATTTCCTTATCACTAAGACCATACCTATTGGATCACTTCAACCTCTAATTATAGACTCACTTCAGAATTCAGCTGTAAGCACAGTACTCATTAAATTAAGGCACAAAGACCCATTACTCTTTCCCAGTCTCAGGAACAAGGACTAAGTTGAAAATGTTTTCACAGGCAGAAATCAGGCAACATGGACTCATGAGATAAACAAATCAATGAAAAATCTGAACAACTGCTTTCTTGTTATTTTCTTTGACTCACAATAGCATTGAGACTTGATTTTGCTTCACTGGGTATATGTAGGTACATCTAGTTGAGTATTTCTTGAGAAAAATATCAATAACACCCTTTTGCTACAATACCACTTGTTAAATATTCTCATAAAAATTGTCAGTACTGCCATATATTTTTAATTCTTTTTTAAATTTAAATTCTTTATTGTTGAAAGTATTACACATGACTGCCAGATATTTTTGAGATAAACAATCCCTAGGGAAACTTTAAGTCTCTGTGTACAGGAACTCACTAGTTTCAATTAAATTACTTAAATTTCCATGTATTTAGATGACAGAGCAACTCACTAAAGTCAAGAAGAGAAGCTCTCAGTGGGACCATGTGTAAAATTTGAGCATCAAAGACAAAGCCCGGTGTTTACACAAACCCCAAACCCCAACTCCTACTCACGCCCTGATGGAAACCCGGCATCTTCTCACACCTCTGCACGCCCGGTTATCTGGGAGGCCGAGCGTGGAAGTGCTCAAATACCAAAGGCATGACTCTTGTGTGTTTGTGGCCAGACCCGCAGGAAGTATCAGAACCCTCAGGAGGATTCCCTCCCTGGTGCTATTTCCAGCGTTATGTTTCATGTCTTCCGAGGTCTGCACAGTTCAAAGGGCTTTCTCAAAGGCAATGAACCTGAATCTTTTTCAAAAGCGAGTCCGACAGAGCTGTATTCTTCAAGTTTTATGAGAGCAAGGAGAAATGTGTCCCAGAAAGCTAACTGTTTCCTGGCCTATGCACTAGATTCAATAACAAGCAAGAGTTCCCATATATTTAAAAGGTTAGGTCTAGCCCTAGCCGGTTTGGCTCAGTGGATAGAACGTCAGCCTGCAGACTGAAGGGTTCGATTCTGGACAAGGGCACATGCCCAGGTTGCAGGCTCAATCCCCAGTAGGGGGTGTGCAGAAGGCAGCCAATCAATGATTCTCTCTCATCATTGATGCTTCTATCTCTCTCTCCCTCACCCTTCCTCTCTGACATCAATAAAAATATATTTTAAAAAATAAAATAAAAGGTTTAATCTAAATCTTACTCAAAATAGTTACACAACTCTCATGGTTATACATAAGCCCAAGGACCCAAGGACATGGCATACTCAATATACGTATCCCTGTTTCTCTTTGGCTCATAGC
Source organism: Eptesicus fuscus (assembly GCF_027574615.1). Classification (NCBI taxonomy): domain Eukaryota; kingdom Metazoa; phylum Chordata; class Mammalia; order Chiroptera; family Vespertilionidae; genus Eptesicus; species Eptesicus fuscus. The sequence continues at coordinate 111,125,268 of NC_072476.1, forward strand.
ACGTTTCTTTGATTCTATTAGAAATGCCAAGTCAGGAGGCTGTCAGTGAAAGGAGAGCCAGGCTTCAGCATCAGAAACCAGAGGCTCAGCGACGATAACTCAGCCGAAGGGTAACAGGTCTCTCCAGGCAAGGCCACAGCTGGTGCCCGCCGCGCTCTGCCAGGCGGGCGTGGGAGGGCGCCTCCACCAGGAAATGTGGGTCCCAGAGGGAAGGCCCTTCCTGCAGGAGAAGGCACATGACCGAGGGGTGGGGCTCAGGCTCCACAGTTCTACCCACCACCACCCCACCCCCGCACCCCATCCCACTCTCTAACCCTTGGTACCCAAGTGCGCAACCCGACAGCAGGCTCTGCTCTCCCCACAGCTCTGACCGTGGGCACGGGTCACACGCCCTCGCCCTGCCGCACCAGCACGTGCTGGACGTGGCCATGGCTCCCCTTCAGTCCGCTCTTCCCGTGCGGGGGGCGGTCAGGGACGCTCAGGCGTTTCCTCGGGGTGGGATCGCTGTGCTCTTACTCTTGTGGAGGAGGCCAGAGGAAGAAGAGACCAGGAAAGAAGCAGGAAAGCGTGTTTTATGGAGGGTTAGTGGGAACTAGGTGATTGTGTGGACCAAACACCACTTTTTCAGGCGTATTGGCTTCCAGAAGCTATTTGCAGACACGGGCGCCGGTAGGTGAAGAGAAGCTGCAAACCCCAATACGAGGGGGTGCATGAAAGCAGCCCAGCAAAGACTGACCTGGGGTGCAGGCGGAAGCGGGTGGAGGTGCTGGGGTGGGGTGAGGAGGAGTGAGTGCCAGGATTGAGAATTGACTGTGACAGAGGGAGTGAGGGCAGAATTGGAGAAGGAGGCGTTTTCTGGCTCAGGCGAGTGAGTCGCTGGCGGCACAGAGAGTGAGTGTCACTGTGGGCATTTGAGGTCCTGGGAGACCCGCTCCCCAAGTGTTTGGTAGGAAGTTGAGCCTGTGCGTCCCTCCCTCCAAGTCCAAATTGCTGCCTCTGCGTCAGGATTGGACTCCAACTGTTTGCATAAGTGAGAAGTGGGGAAGGGAGCAGGCGTCCGTGCCCGCACATGCATCCTGTTCCGCCCGGGAGCAGGCTGTAGCGCCTTGAGCCTGGACACAGACGGGAGGGGCCTCGGGCACCAGCTCCAGAGCGACTTCTGCTAAACCAGGAGCCTGGCGTCCTATGGGGGAACGGATGCCAACGGACATTCTCGTGACTTCTATGTTCACATGCTAAGTCATCGTACACAGCAGGCACAAGGCATGGCCGGGGACGCCACGGCAGCCCGTGTCGCTCAGAAGCCCTGAGGACTGGGCGCCGGACGGAGCCCAGGACAGAGCTCATCGGGGTTGGGGCTCGCCCCCTCCGCTCCCTCAGACAGCCTGGTGTCAGCTCACCAGCGCCTCTGCCACAGGAAGCTGCCGAACCGCTGTGAAGGCCTCACCGATCATATCAAGCAGCTCCTTCTTGTGCACGAGGAAGGTGTGATGTGGTTGTAAACCCTTTCCCCGCACCCAGACCACAGGGGCCCGGCGGACAGAGGTCGGGGTTAGGGAGCATGATCTGGCTCCGGCTGGAACTCGGGCTTGTGAGAGGGCACCGTGTGCGCTGGGTCTTTGCAGACCATTGATTTGTCGATATGACTAGATGTTGCTGTGGACTCCCTTACCCCCACCTTCCAGGCATCTCGTGGCTCCCAGTGGCGTTTTATCTGCTGGTGACTCCGCATCATCTCCCCGCTAAGCTCCCCACTGACCCTGAGGCCTAAGGCCTGGGAACTACATTTCCAGCATCCCTGCCTCCAGTTTCCATTCTAGACCGGAGGCACTCAGGTGAAATTTGGAAGGAAAAGTGCAAAAGGGCCGTGGAAAGAGGACTCGGGAGGCTGGAGTGGAGGCCCGTGGGCGTCAGCAGAGGCGGGGGCCGGGGGTGTCACAGCCTCCGGGCGTATTTCCTGAAAGGCACCCCTTTTGGTGCTGGAAGCAGCTGGGGTCATTGTCAGCCACTTCCTGCCCTTCCCTGGCTCCCGGAGGCAGCAGACCTGAGGCCCGGAGGTGCCCTGGCTTCCTGCCCTTCAGACGCGGCAGGCGCTCGCTCTGTCTCGAACCCTTTGATGCCGCCAGAGGCCCCTGCTTTCCGGATCCTTCCCTCTCAAAGCCTGGCGAGGGGCGTCCCTGTGAGGACAGCACGGCTACCTTCCTTTCAGACTTTTCCATCGGAGGCTTTATGTCAGCGGCTCAGGGAAAGTCACTTCTATTCTACTGTGTTTCCACCGTACCCCGGGGCTGGAAACGCATCGGACGTGGCCGAGACCGTTAGGGTGTCAGGAGTGAATGAGAGTAGCTATTTGTATAAAGGCGGAGGGGGGAGGGGGATGTCACAGATGAATTTTATTAGCAGTCATGGTGAAGACATTCCATCTTCCAAAGGCCAAACAAACATGACATTTAAGAAAAGTCACTTTTTCTCCAAACCTGGACATAGGTGACGCAGAGGGAAGGGAGCCCCTGCCAGATTCCGCTTAAAACACTAAATTCACCGGAGGACGGCGCGCTGGGGGTCCAGGCCTCTGGGGCGGCCACGCGCTCCTCCGCATGTCAGGCTGGGGTCTCCCTTTAGCTCTTGGGAGACGGAAATGTCACAGACACCGGGGCAGGCGACTCCCTGCCCTTCCATTTCGCTTTCCAGTCTCAGATTCCCACCTTAACGGGCAAAGCAGGGCGAGAGCTGGTGTCTCGCTTCCCAGCATTTTCCAGCTTGTGCACAGGAAGAGAAGAAAAGCTGCAAACTAGGAAGGCACAGGCTGCCGACACGAGGGGAGCAGGGTCGTTCGGTTTAGAAGCACGTGGTGGGCTTTGTGGTTTGGGTTTGTTGGTGTTAATTTCCTCCTGACATACCATTTTCTACTCATCTTCTTGCATGTTCTGTAAAAAAAAAAAATGTTTTTCTGAAGAGAAAATGAATACTAAGAATTGAAAGCACACAGGAAGGAAACTTTTATTTCTTGCAATTTGGTTATTTATTTTAATCCTAATCCCAAATTCAATGGAAGATAATCTAGCATATTGGATTTGCTTGATTATTTTACACCAAAAGTCATGGTTGTTGAATTTCATACTCGTTTGGGCTAACGGGTTTGATATCGTTTTTGTGTGTCCATTGTTCTTAAAATAGTCAGGTACAGAAATTCCACTTATTCCGCTTGCAGCCGATACTTGCTGCCTCCCTACAGGATTCGGGTGGTTACATGTGGTTATCCACGTGGCTGGGGCTGGGGCTGGGCACAAATATGAATGAGCCGTAACCCCTGCCTTGGAGGAGCTCTGTTTATAGATCCTCCCCTGGCTTTGAGGCCTTTTCTTCCGCAGCCTGGGAGAGAAAATATACCTCTGGGCCAGACATAAGTTTTCTGGCCTAAAGTCACATATACTAGTATGTAAAGAAAAGGCAGGGAAAGCATTGGACTCTTTATTTTCTTTTTGGATATTTTTATATATTTTTATTGATTTCAGAGAGGAAGGGAGAGGGAGAGGGAAATAGAAACATCAGTGATGAGAGAGAAGCATTGATCAGCTGCCTCCTGCACGCTCCCTACTGGGGATCGAGCCCTCCACCTGGGCATGAGCCCTGAGCGGGAATCAAACCTGGTTTGCAGGTCAGCGCTCCATTGGTCAGGCAGCGTTGGCCTCTTTAAAGCTCCAGAGGCGTCCCTCAGCACACACTGCGTGACCCAGCAGCAGACGTGACTAATGGGGAGAGTCGGCAGAGCCCTGGCCATCCCGCCAGCATCTCCTTTTTAGGAACGTTCACTGCAGACGGCACAGGAATGCAGCTGGTGTCCAAGACATGCTGGTGTTTCCCGGGGAGCCGCGGAGGGGCCTGAGAGATCCGCTCCGTCCTGCCGCCCCGGCCAGAGCAGAGGGCTGTCCCCCCTCCCTGCACAGCGGTGAGGCCCTGGGCCTTCAGTCCGATGAGCAGTTCCAGGACCAGGCAGCCCACTTCCCGTTTGTACTTTCACGTTCCATGCAATGCGTCACGGGCAGGCCCTGGCCAGCATGGACTAGGGGTTAAGGCAGCAACTCGCACTGCTCTGAGGGGTTTCTGCGAGATTCCCTGAGCTTTCCAGGCAGAGCTGGTGGGAAATTCAAGTTCACCTGATCAAAGAGCAGGTGACCTCAAACTCCACCTTCCCATGGGAGCTCCACGTCCCAATGAAAAGCTCTCCCCCAGCCTTCCTACCCCTCCTTCCTGCGGTACTCCCCGTTCCTTACGGTCTTCATTGCTTCCCAACAGACTGTAGAAGTGTCCTTCCTTCTCTTTACTGACTGTTTCTCCCCACTAGGATGTGAGTGGGATGTGGATGTCTTATCTGTTTCGTTCATGCTGCTTCCCCAACCGTAGACTAGTGCCTGGTCTACAGACGGCTCAATCGGTATTTGTTCAATGACTCCGATAAATAATCTTCCTCTGAAAATCACTGCAGACATGTGGCGTACGGTCCATGAACCTGAGAAGGAGTAGATGACACTGGGTCCCTTTCCTGAAACAATCTGTCAGAGGCCGGGGTCCGGTCTAACTGCTAACCGCCTGGTGCAATGGTCGGCAAACTGCGGCTCGAGAGCCACATGCGGCTCTTTGGCCCCTTGAGTGTGGCTCTTCCACAAAATACCACGTGCGGGCACACACGTACAGTGCAATTGAAACTTCGTGGCCCATGCGCAGAAGTTGGTGTTTGTCTCTCAAAAGAAATTTCAATCGCTGTACTGTTGATATTTGGCTCTGTTGACTAGTGAGTTTGCCGACCACTGGACTGGTGCATGAACTGGGACTGTGTTCAGGTGGAAGTTCCTTCTCTAACTTCATGTGAATCTGTTTCTCTCTGAGCGCCTCCCTGTAGTGTTCTTGTGAAGGTTAAATACCATATCCATTGTGTGTAGGATGGTGTTGCTACTCTTTCTGCTTATTTTAAAAGAGAGATTAAACACCAATATCAACCCCCTAATTTTAGAAAGGGCATATTTAAGCCTTGTAGGTGTTAAGAAAATTACCGAAGGTCACGGAGCCAATAGGTAATAGAGTCTGAACTCTAATCTAAATTGTCCGCTTCCCAGCCTAAGCTTTCTCCATTGCCACATGTAATTACAGGAAAGCATTACTAAATAAAAGGAAAATATATATGCGTATGTACATTTATATACTATACTAGAGGCCCGGTGCACAAAATTTGTGCACGGGTAGGGTCTGTAGGCCTGGCCGGCGATCAGGGCTGATCTGTGGGGCAATCGGGGGGTCCCCGCTGGCACCCGCCTTGGCTGGCCTGGGTCCTGCAGGCTGGGGGCAGCTCCTGCGTTGAGCGTCTGGCCCCTGGTGGTCAGTGAACATCATAGCAACCGGTCGTTCTGCTGGTCGTTCCGCCATTCAGTTGATTTGCACATTAGGCTTTTATTATATAGGATGTAAATGAGTATGTAAATTTAATACATGCATGTCTTAAAACTTACATTGCTTTATTTTATATGAGTTTATCCAAAAGATCTTAGTCATTGCTAGCTGACCACGGACATAGCTAAAAGCGTGGCAACTGATACAGGGTTGGAAATAAAGTCTCCTCGTCGATGTAGTGGAATAGCCCTTTTTGTGCTTTGCAACTGAGGGCTTGATCATTGTAAACTTCAAAGAAAAACCTGTACTTGAAAGATCAAAGGAACTCAGACCAAAGGAGTCCTTAAAATAGCCAGCCTTGTTTACTTGTGCATAGGGTCCCCAGAGCTGAGAAATACAAGAATAGGCATCTCGTGGTTTTAAGTCAAGGTAGCTGTCTTTCTACTGGGAAGATGTGAACAGCAATCCTGTAGTATTTGTGTTTTATTAATTTAACAAGTATTGCTCAGCAAGAGGGTGAATTTTGTGTTTCTTAGTTTTATTCTCATACTGGTTTGATTTTTTAAGTTGTATATTACATTTTATTATAAATCTGATGTTTCTGTTACCCACTTTGAAAATCATAAGCACCAATAATAGTATTTAATGGTAATGAGGTATTGTTGGGCTTCAAAATACTAGGTGACAATATCACTTAAGAAAATATGGCTCAGAAATGACTCATAGTAATATACAATATTTGCCCTGATTGGTTTGGCTCAGTGGATAGAGTGTCGGCTTATGGACTGAAAGGTCCCAGGTTTGATTCCGGTCAAGGGCATGTACCTTGGTTGCAGGCACATCCCCAGTGGGAGGTGTGCAGGAGGCGGCTGATCGGTGTTTCTCTCTCATCGTTGTTTCTGACTCTCTGTCCCTCTCTCTTCCTCTCTGTAAAAATCAGTAAAATATATATTTTTAAAAAGACATATACAATATTTGATTTGGGAAGGTATGGGTAGATATTTTACTGAGGCCCCTTCTTTCATACATGAGACCAATACCCAAAGAAATAATGTGACCCAACTTCTTAGGTTACAATAAAAATTAACACCAACAATGAAATGGAAAACCAGGTTGAAGTCCAGAACTACAATAATTCTAACAATGGTAGCCCGTTTGGTCTTTCAGGCTAAACCTTAAGGGATAAAAATGATAATATTGAAAGAAGATGTGAGATATACGTATATAACATGAAATACTACTTACCCATAAAAACGATGAGATCTTGCCACAGCATGGATGGACCTTATGCTAAGTGAAGTAAGTCAGATGGAAAAGGACAAAAACCATAAGATTTCACTCGTTTGTGGAATATAAAATAAAAAGGAAGCAAATGAACACACACAAAAAAACAAAAAAACAATAGATACAGACAACAGATTGGTGGTAACAGAGAGGAAGGGGGTTGGGGGAGGGTAAAGGGGTGAAATGGAAACTCGATTTGTGGTAGTGAGTGTGCTCTACTGTAAACAGATGTTGAATTATAATGTTGCACACCTGAAAATAAATGAATAAATCATCGGTATTTATCTTATCTCAGTCCTTCATTATTTTAGTGAGATCTGAATTACCCAAGTCCCGAAGAAGGGCTTTGTTTTAAAGGGAGAATCACTGCAAACAGTACATGTTTAGTCCTTTTGATGTTGCCTCGCGCATATGTGCGAAGTTTCTGAGCTGTGAGTAATCTCCGATCATATGGAGAACCATAAATTACCAGCAGTGGAAAGAATGCTAGCGATCGGCCATCCAAGCCGAGGGTTTCCTTTTCCAGATGTGGCAACTGAAATGTCACAGCAGAAGTGGCTGGAAGTCACCGTAGGCGTGGCCCCACTCTCTGTCACTCCCAGCAATTTGTTTGGAGGATTTGTACTTCTTGACCCATCAAATATGAGCTCTGCAGGAAGAGGTTCATCAAAATGAACGCTAAAGCTTCCGGCCACTCTGCCTCCGGTTCCGAGACGCCAGGAAGCAGGGAGAGGAGTCACCCTCCTGGGGCATGTGATCCCGATGTCCGGGAGCGGCGGTTGCACAAGGAGGGCAGGGACGCGTGCTTGTCACCAGCTGGCTCCCAGGCACCTCCGAGCGCCCGTGAGCAATGCTGCTGATAAACGGACAGATGCGTCAGCGATGGCCTGCAAAGGGCACGGTGACCTGGGCTTACACCGTTCAGGTGACGAGGGTCTGGGTCACCGTACCAGTTAGACCACTTGGACAAGCAGAGACCCAGGCCAAAGGTGAAACAAACCCAGAGCACTCAAGGGAGGGAGGAGGGAAGGGCGGGGGGGGGGGGGCCTGGAGCGTTCACCAGCACCCAGAGGTGCTCCCAGAGCTCCTGGGAGCCAGGAATCGGAGCAGCTCGAGGGTCGGCTGGCACGAACCACACAGACGAGCCTTCAGGGCCGAAGCACTCCTTTCTCCAGTTTCTGGAACACAAGCCGAGGCCCGCTCCAGAGATGCACCTTAACGGAGGGCACCCACCTTGCCCAACATGATCCCCCCTTCTCAAGGGCAGCACACACTCAACAAGGGTTCATGCAGGAGTGTAAAGGCCTGCTCCCCGCTTTCCCAGGTCAGAAGTACGCTGTGGGGCCACCCCAGCTCTGGAGTGCCGCGTGGGATTGACCGAGCCTCTGCTGAGACCTCATCGCAGCCCGGTCTCTTCTGCCCCAGCCCCTTCCTTTATTCCCACCGACCGTGGCCCCGCCCCCCACTCAGCCTCCTTTCGGGGGACACTGACTTCCAACACCCCTCTGGTGAGTATGGAAAAGTACTAAACATTCAGGCAAGTCAGCACAGGGCCCTTTTCACTGTATCATCTCTCAAATGGAATCTGAAATCTGGAATGTTGTGCTCATGCGTACAGTAGGAGGTTCCTCACCGGATAACTTTATCAGAGGCCTGAGCGGCCTGAATATCTCAGTGAGACGTACATTGAACACACCGCTGACCACTCCTGATGGGAGCGCAGGGGAGGGTCCTCCGCCTCGGAGATGAGGTGCTCTAAGGGGAGAAGCAGCGAGGAGATAAGGGCATCTGCAGGGAGCACGCCACCCTGCCCAGGCCTACACCATCCCCTTGTCAACGAGAGAAACCTGATTAAAATGGAAAGTTAAAGGACCAACTTTTGAATACATTTATCTAAAAACCTCAAAGTGCTCAATTGTCTAATGAACGTGTTTACTCCTACATCCAATCAAAGCACACGCACCCCAAAATGCCTTGAGCACACATTGGTCGTGTTATTTTCACTTATTCTGAACAATAACAAACAAAAACTTGTCTCTACTTTATATATGCATATATAATGTATTAAACGTGTGATTTTTTTTAATGTGTATCCTCTTGGTTCTGTTTCTCTGGAGAACCCTGACGGAGGAAGCAGGATGAGAGATAAAGAGATGATTCAGGATAAAGGGTGTGAAATACAAGCGGGAGGGAGCCTGCTGGAATAGAGGCCAGTCCCCAGCGTCAGATCACAGGCACCTCAGCGAACTGAGAGCAGGTGCACCTGAGCTCATGAGAGCATAACCCTCCTCCAACCAAAATCCACGGGGGAGAGGTGATGTCTTCAAATAATGGGGATTCCGGTCTTTATTTGCACCTCTCACAACATTTACAAAGGTTCTAGTGAGCCGTCCACTCACAGCAGTTTCTTTTTTTATTTTTTATATATTTTATTGATTTTTTTTACAGAGAGGAAGGGAGAGGGATAGAGAGTTAGAAACATCGATGAGAGAGAAACATCGATCAGCTGCCTCTTGCACACCTCCCTACTGGGGATGTGCCCGAAACCAAGGTACATGCCCTTGGCCGGAATCGAACCTGGGACCTTCCAGTCCGCAGGCCGACGCTCCATCGAGGATACACATTAAAACATCACACGTTTAATACTGAGCCAAACCGGTTAGGGCCATTCACAGCAGTTTCCATTCAATATCTGGTCCCCAGCTTTCTTGAGTCACCCCTGGTCCACACTCTGCCTTCCCAGACAACTGCTTTACTACCTTATTAGCGACCACCTTCAACAGCATCTCCCCCATAAAATATCACCCAATTTGCTCAATAGTAGGAGTTATTTTTCTTAGGAGAACCTACTGACTTATACTTGTCCTTTCTCTCCTCAAGGCCAGTCCCATAGGGGTGGTGGGGGGTTGTGAATCTCCTGATCATTAATACTGTTGTCTCCTCATACCAGATTGACCAAGGTTGTAGTGGGGGCTCTAAGAAGATGGGACCTTGTTCCTGTTGAGAAACTCTCATTAAGAAGGGTCAGTTAAACCCTAATGGCCTAAGACTTCCCTGGTATGTGATGAATTAACTTATCTCCTATGCATCTGGAATTAAGCCAACTACTTCAATCTTTGCTTCCAAGTTAAGAATAGTCACTCCCATCAGTGTCTGTACACTTAATTCTCTTACGTAACTGGTAGAGAAAGGCTGATTTAGAGAGAAGATTGAGGTTAAAAGCAATAGATTCTCTATGAAATCCATATCATCAGGAGTTATGACTATCAAGTTTTCAGTCCTGAGTCCTGGTATGCAATATTGAGTGCTCAGCATTCAATAAAGATTTGTTGAATGAATGAATTCGATGAATGAGTGGCATAGCATCGGTGGTTCTATCCAGATAGATCTAAGCCCCAACAGTCCCAAAGTGAGGGAACAGCAGAGACCACCTGTCAAGGCTCTATTGGTGCTTTGACTTGCGCCTGGAAATGTGTTAGTGACACCTTTCTTGCATTAAGCCGCAACCACATGGAATTCCATCCTTCTCTCTCTGGGAAAGGGTTAGCTGTGCACCTGGACGGTATGACTGGAACACAATGCACCATGTCAGACAAGGCATGCTCTCCAAAGACGACAGCACAAACAAAACCCAAACCAGGGCTTTGCTTTTAGAACATACTTGTCTTATTCTTATCCTCGAACCTTCCACATTGTGGTGGAGGCAAGGTCAACGCTTGTGACAATTGTAAACCACATTGGTTTCCCCCCACCCCCCGCCACCCCTCAACAGCTACTAACAGCTTCCAGCAAAACTTCCTGTTGCTTCTTTTGTCAGATGCTGTTGGATAAGAGCAAGGTGGGGGGTCACGGTGGGCCATGTCCTGCTTCTCATCTTTGGTAAGGAAGGATCCACCTTCCACCGGAGGCCATAGTCAGTAAAACAAATCAGGATGGCCCTAGCTGGTTTGGCTCAATGGATAGAGCATCAGCCTGTGAAGCAAAGGGTCCTGGGTTCAATTCCAGTCAAGGGCACGTACCTCGTACCTCAGTTTCAGGCTCCTCCCCAATCTGGGCCCTGGTCCATGCTCGTGCAGGAGGCAACCCATCGATGTGTTTCTCTCACATCGATGTTTCTCTCTGTCTTTCCCTCTTCTACTCTCCCTAAAAACCAATGGGAAAATAACCTCAGTGAGGATTAACAAACAAACAAACAAAATCATGATGAAACCGTCAAGGACCTGCTGCCATTTTTCATCTTCTGTGTTTTGCAAAGTCCTCTCCCCCTATTTTGGAGTCAAGGCCATAAATACTCCCTCCTTCCTCCTCTGCTGCTCTGTTCCAACTAGCCCGTGGACTCTTGAACCTTCGCGATGACAGGGGCCTGCAGGAAGTGACACACCTGGGTTCTTGGTCCAATTTAACAACATCTGGAAGGACAGACACAGGATGTTCAATGACAGGGGAGGTGTGAACAGTGGGCTCCCGGGAAGCAGCCAGTCCCTCAGCCTTGAATAGGTGCTCACCACAGCACCACTGTCATAGCCGGACCCAGCAGCGGCCCCACGCAGCTGCTACCCTGGAGGTTTAAGGAGGGGGATGTGTTTAGACTTTCCAGAAAGTTCCACTTCCACGTGGAAAAAGCAATACATATCATTCTTTTCAAAAAGTGAAATAGACTACAGCTTCACACATGAGTCCCAGCTGTTTAAAATTAAACTGCTAAAGGAAATTCCACATAAGAATATTCCCTAGAACTATTTTCATTTAATTAAGACCTAGACGATGCAATCTCCAAACTGAAGCCTCAGGTAGTTAAATAAGTGTTGATAAGCGTGATGGTTGTGACGATGCTGTCTGTTACTTCAACTGCCTACATCAGCGGTCACCAACCTTTCGGGCCTCACGGACCACCCGTGGCCCACAGACCGCTGCTTGGCGACCGCTGGCCTCCATTACTTTTGAAACACAAAAGGACCTGCATGATAGAAAACATGCATATCTATTTTCTTCAACAATGGAGGTGACTTGTATTCTATTTTTACATCCGCGCATGTATGTTGACATCCTTAGAGATTCCTACATGTCAACCTTTCTGCTGCTGTTTCTCCCTCGTTGGTGCCTTCCCGCTGCACCAACCCAGAGTCTCAGAAGGACACCCTGGTCCTGGGCAAAGGCTGGATAGTTCCTCCTCAATATTTGCCACCTTTGCCAGATCCACCATCATTATTTTGTGGAAAATGCTACCCAAGCTTTGCCCTGCATTGTCAGCGATATCAATGACCACTATTTACTAAAATGTATGGTTTACCTCTGGTTTAACTTTGTGGAAAAGGAACGAGGCAAAGATGTCCAACATTTCTCTAGTTGTAACAATAAAAAGGAAAGGGATATAGCTCTTGCACACACACACACACACACACACACACACACACACAATTCTTAAACCCAGAGAAGATCCCGAGGCAGCAATGGTTTCCGGAGGGAATGGAGTAAGAGGGTAGTTTGGCCCACCCTGTGTCCACCTCCTGTCACAAAAGCACCAGGTGCTCTCAAAAACCCCCTGTTCGCAGAAGCTGGAGAAGGTCTGTCTGCCCTTCACTTGCCTCCTTCGTGTCGGTAAAGCTGGGGTCACAGGCTGCCGGCCTGCTCGGAGGTGGAAGACGCCTCTGGCGCACTCGGTGTGAGGGGAGAGGAGGCTGGAGAACAGAGCCACAGTCACTCTGAGTCACAGCCCGGACAAAGGACTGTGGGAAAAAGAGCCGGCCCCCAGGGCCTGGGCTCTGACCAGCTCTTCCTGGCCGGCCTTGCTCCCACAGGAAGGAGGGGCGAGCCCTGTGCCACCAGAGGAGATCAATCAGGACCCCTCTGGGCAGGGCTGGCCAGCTCGCCAAAGACGAAGGATGCATTTCAAAGGGACTGATATGGCGAGGCACCAGCCAACCCACCCACATGCTGCTTTCACAGGGAAAATAGCTTGCTTTCATTATATTAAAAAACTGCCACATGCTTATTACACAAAATCATAAACACACAAGGAAGAAAGAAGGAGAAAATCACCTGAAACAGGCATGGAACTTCTTGCTAATCTGCCATGTGTAATCACGGCTAGCAGTAACGAAGACACCGATGCTCTCGGGGAGTTCATAATCTGGTGGAAACGTGGCACAGGAGGCACTCAATGGGATGGCTAAGATCTCTGGCCTTACCCACATAAGCCCGCATGGTGTTTGTCAAATCAAAGGAGGCTGGGCTGAGTGTCTGTGACACAAGGGCCCTCAGGGACCTTTCTTGCTCCCCTCAAAGAGAACAAGACTCGCAGAGGACCATGCTGGGGGGAGAGGGCACCCCAGCTCCTCTCCTCCACCTGGAGTGTTGTTGTTTGATTGATTGTTTGTTTGTTTGTTTGTTTGTTTGTTTTAGAGAGAGAGAAGAAGGGAGGTGGGGTGGGGGAGAGAAACATCGATTTGTCGTTCCGCTTACTTATGCTTTGTGCATGTGCCCTGGCCGGGATGTTTTCAATGACATTGAGAAACATGGAAGGAGTCCTGACTCTGAGTTCAGAGTGGCTCTAGACAAACCTGTTGACTTTAGACAAACTCGTTAAATCATCTTAGCCTTGATTATTTAAAACAAGCCAAATAATCTCTACATCACAGAGCTGTGGCCACATACATGAAATAATTCAATCCTCATAACAGCTCTAAGAGGTAGCTGGTTAATGCCGCCATTCTGTGTGAGGGAACCCAGCACAGGTTAAGAACCAGCAATCTATTACCTTCTGCTCCCTTGATAGGTGGAGGATCCAGAGCACAGACACTGGTGATTGGCTCATGGCCACGTCACTCATTAGTGGGCGACTTAGGATCCGCTCCCAGGCAGCAAGGGTCACCGCCAGTCACTACCACACACAGCAGGCAAGAGGATCTGCCATTTGTCTTTTCTGTACCGAGTCTCCTTCTTATAGAACCTGCATACCATGTTGACTCCCCAAATCCATGCCAAGAGTTGAGAGGCTGGTCACACAGACCCCGATCCTAATTTCAGCATCACCCTGTTTTGACTTCCGTCATGGGAAGTGTTAGGGTTGCCGAAGGAGAAACACAGGATGCCAAAAGGGGTGAAGAATTATGAATTTATTAGGTCATTTGGAAAACCAGATGGGCCGAGCCCCAAAATGGCACCAGCCCCCTGGGACAGGGAGTCAGGAGATCTTCAAGGACTCCAGGCGGCTTTTCCTGGGCGGAGAGTTCTCTGGGTGGGTCCTGAGGGGAGAGGTAACGGTTGTAGCGAGCGGAATGAGGCCTAAGCGAAAGGGAATGTTGGTTGTGAAGTGGCTTAAAGGTCAGTTCCCATGGGAGAGGGTATCCATTCAATTATTTGGTCACACCCAACAGGAAACAAACCTGAATCTATTTTCTAGAAAACGGACTTAGCAGCACACCACATCCCTCTCCAAGACAGCGATTTCTGAAATCAGTGTCATCACCATCGAGGAAGCACCCAGACTTCGGGGTTCTCAGAGGGAACGAGCTAAACTGGAGGGAAAAGAGAGAAAGGAAGGAGATCAGATCTACTTGTAAACTACGCTTGTGAGAAACGCGGTGGGAGAAACTTGAAACTATTGAGTACAATGAAGTTTCAGAATTCTTTATTAAGTTTAATTATTTGTCTATAATTCCCCCCTTTCATCACAGACAGGGTAGGTATCCATACCCAGGAAGGGTAAATGCAAGTGTTCTGTTCAGACTTTCACACTGTATTTCCCCAGGGAAATGCCTCGCATAGTCGAGCTCAGATTGTGAAATTATTAACTGCTTTTATGGGCCTGTGCTACCAAGTGTTTAGAAAACCAGTGGCCCAGAGTTCCTTCCTAACCTCCGCTCCTTCTTCTCTGATCTCCTGAAGTCATGGAAAATTCTGGGGAAACTCGATAAAATTATTTTCTTAAAAGGAAAAGTCCAAGATGAGATTGTTTTCCGTCCTGGGAAGAGCCGCAGGCACCATGAGGTTCTGTTCTGAATCCTGGGTGAGACAAGAGAAAGTGCGAGAAAACCCGCATCTGCAGAATCAGAAGCTGGAGCCACAGGCCACCTGGGACAGGGGTGCCCTCCTTAGCTCATCTCCCGGCGTGAAAGGAAGCAGGCACAGCGCCAGGGCCCCCCTCACTCAGCGCCAGACACGCTGGGCAGGAGAGGCGGTGGCCTGGAGGAAGGTTAACACGGGTCCTGCACGAGAAAAGCTTCCCTGCGCTTACAGTTCACGGTGGGTGTTGTTTTGTTTGTTTTTAAGTCTCCAAACTACCAAAGAACGCGCGGAGGAAGAGGAGAGGGTGAGAAACGCCCAGGCAAAAACTTAAAAATTAAATATACTTATTCCTCAACCGATAGTGAAATGACAGAGGTGCTGAATGAAAGGGAAACACGGAAATAAAAGCATAAAAATGACATGCCCCATGAAGTCTTCCCACAACCAAACGGGAAAACCCACAGAGCGGAAACCTCTCAGCCAAGGACTCAAAACAAGGAAACGGCAAACGCATCTCCTCTGGGAACTGTACTCCCAGCAGAGCGCACCTCAGACCGAGGCCTGGGACGCTGGCGGCATTGTTCGGCTCAGATAAGATAAGAAGCCCAGGAAGTTGGCTCTTTCCCCCGGATCTGGATGGTCAAGGCAACGCGGCAACGCCTTTGTATTTGTGGGAACAGCGAGCAAAAGCCCACAAACCCGATCCCGGCATGTGGAGGCCGTGGCCGCCTGGGCAGCGGGGAGGGGGCTCTGGTCCCGGGATCCCTCCCCAGGGATGCGATGTCAGTATCTGAGAATGAGGCCCAGGGCCCCACTTTTTAAAATGCGTATCTTTTTTATTGATGTCAGAGAGGAAGGGAGACGGAGAGAGAGAGAAACATCCATGATGAGAGAGAATCATGGATCGGCTGCCTCCTGCACGTCCCTCCAACTGGGGATCGAGCCCGCAACCTGGGCCTGTGCCCTGACCGGGAATGGAACCGTGGCCTCCTGGCTCCTAGGGCGGCGCTCACCCGCTGAGCCACACCGGCCGGGCTCACAGACCTTCCTTGGCGCCCTCGATCTTGAGCGCCGTGGCTCTCGTTCTTAGGAGCCCTTCCACCACTCGAAACAACGGGATCCCAGTTAACCCTGTGTCACCCGACTGTTTTCCCTCCCACAGTTCTTCTCCGCCTCTGCGTGACCTTCAACGTGGACGTGAAGAACTCGATGACCTTCAGCGGCCCCGTGGAGGACCTGTTCGGCTACCCCGTGCAGCAGTATGCAAACGAGGAAGGAACATGGTAAGCCAGGCGCCGTGTGTTGTCATGGATCAAGCCCACAACCCGGGCATGTGCCCTGACTGGAATCAAACCATGACCTCCTGGTTCATAGGTAAATGCTCAACCACTGAGCCACGCCAGCTGGGAGCAGGGGACCCCACATTTCACCAGCATCTGGGGTGACTCAGACCAGCGGGCCCTCGCACCTCACCTGGAGAAGCGCCGCATTGGAAATTGCTATCAACCCCCACCCCCTGCCCGCGTGCCGTTCTGAGTAGGTTGTGTGGGTGAACTTGAGATCTTGTCTCCCGCAAGGAAAGGGGACGCTGGTCTAGTTCCTACCTGTGGTCAGAGATAAAATTCAAGGTGTTTCCTGGCAATCTGTGCAACTAGTAGCCAGACTTCTTGCTGATAAACCCGGAAATTTTGCAAAATTCACAGATGCATAAAGTCAGCCTTCAGGAGCATACTTCAGTGCCTGTTTCAGAGGGAGGGTGGGTGCCACTGGTTTCAGTCACCAGGTGGGTGACTGTCAGATCACTGACTGGATTTGAATGGGAATTTTTATAAATAGAATGTTTTAAAGTTATTCCCAAATAATCAAGATCACAAAGAAAACAACGGGGCAGCCCTGCATCTTGTCTCTGATAACATCCATCTTTCTGAGTTTTCTTACTGCTCCGTGACCCCAGTAGGGAAACTCCCCTGAGGCACAGGGCTGTTCACCTGGGTTCCATGTATCTGTGTTTGTGAGAATCTGAGCACGTTACTGACGGTAGTTCAAACCCCCAGAAAACCATCTGCCGTCGCCACCTTGACAGGAGCTTGGGACAGGGTCCCTTTTTAAAGGGCCCCCCGAGTTACCTTGCTTCGCCAGCAGAGTTCAGGGATATTATTTTGCCTCAGATTAATCTCCCTTTATAGGGATCAAAAGTGACTTTCTCACTCTTCCGTGCTTTTTCCATTGTGAAATCTTACATGACCCATTGAGCACTCAATGACTGATATTTTCTACAAAATGATGTATACAGGATCACTAGGCTGATAGTCTTTTTGGGGCGGGGGGCGGGGGGGTGAGGTCCTATCCAAGCACCTCATCCTTGTTTAATGTAAGATGGGTTACCTTTTTGTGTTCTTGTTGGAGCCATGAATCATATCAGCCTCTTTTGTGGGAGACTGAGGGTTATGTTTATATGATCATTCTTTTATGCTGTGTAAGGTCACCTTCTCATTCTTGTCTCCAGTCTAGGGTAACTGCAGCAATTGTTGGGGCTGGGTGTTCAGAGAGTCCTGATATTAAATATTTTTCTCCCATTGTCACTCCATCACATGATGTCAACCCACCCAGGACAAATTTTTCTTTGGAAATATAATTGCAAAGTTAATACCTGCCTTACAAATGGCTGACTTCGCTGAGCACCTTGGCGGGCCCTACCCGCCCCTCGCCCCCTCTCAGGATCTGTTTGATGGGAATTTGTTGAGGATGACATTGACCTAACCCCAAGGCCATGGGACACTGGCTCTGTAAATTACATCATCTGTTTCCTGCTCCTGCAAGAGGAGAGATTTCCTGCTGAGCAGCCGGCCTTGGTGTTAGCGCTCTTATCTGCTGGGCGCGTGTCTGCTCTATTCTCCTGGTGATTTTTCTAACTGTGGCCTGGTCTTGACCTCTGGTTTTCACCTATTCTCTCGTTCCTCTTGCTCAGCTGCAGCCTCTTGTTTTTGACCGTCAGTTCTATCCGCCCCCATCACTCTGGCTCCGCTGGTGCAAGCCTTCTGTTTTAAATACCTGTCACGTCCCCATCTGGAACTCAGCGTCACTCCCTCCGCCTGCTTTCAAATTCTCCGTGATGCTGACTCCCACCAGACTTTCGCCTGCCGTCTCTTCCCAGCACACAACGCCCGTGCCCTTCCCTACGCTCCTGGCCTAAACTCTGGTTTTCTCTTCCCTGCCCCTTTCCCAACCTTTCCCTGGTAAATTTCTGACTATTGAGGCTACTAGGAACGAAAGCGGAGATCCGCTAAGAGGGGGCTTCCAGGAGAAATGGATGTAAACCTGGGGATGGAATGTTTGCAATGCAGTAGAAACGCCACTTCTGTAACGGGACCCTTCCTCCTGTGTGCCTGTCCCCTGTCCCCTCCCTTCCTCAGTCATCAGGCTCTGGTCAGCGGCAAACTGGCTTAGGAACAAAGCCGCAGGTCTGCTGACCTCAGAAACAGAGCCAACATCTTGACCTCGGTGTGTTGGCCCCAAACCCAGGAACACTGAAGGACCTCAAGAACCACCCTCAGGGAACCAAACAGAACAAGAGAAGGCTGACATCAGGGCCTGGCATTAAGACCACCTCCCCCTCCCCTGGCCCCAGCCATCAGGAGAGCCCAGACCCCAGCTCCCTTAGTCCCATGATTAATGATCTTCCCCCTACGGAACCCGTCCCCGGGCAGCCATCGGGGGTCAGGCCTAAGCACGAGCTCACCTGTGTGTCCTGGCGTGGTGTCACTTCCTCAGCCAGTAAACGCTTCCTCTCCTGGCTGCGAACTCCGGTGTGTGCCTGACTGGGCTTTGATCCACGCGGGCAAATGGACCCTTGAGTCCGGTAACATGTTGACAACGAAGAAATTGGATTTCAGCTTCCAAAAAGGGAGGCTATTCATGAATATAGATTGAGGGGTGTTCTTTTCATACACAAACCAGTTTAATGGCTTGATTTGTGTGTTGTTGTTTTTTTTTGGGGGGGGAATATCAAATTAATAAGAAGACTAGAGGCCTGGTGCACAAATTTGTGCACCAGTGGGGTTCCTCAGCCTGGCCTGTGGGATCAGGCCAAAACTGTCTCTCTGACATCCCCCGAGGGAACCTGGATTGCAAGAGGGCGCAGGCCAAGCCAAGGGACCCCACCAGTGCGTGAATGGAGCTAGGGATGGATGTAGGAGGTTGACCAGCTGGAAAGGGACCAAGGGAGGGCTCCAGGGCATGTCCAGCCTGTCTCGCTCAGTCCCGATCAACTGAACCCCAGCAGCAAGCTAACCTACCGGTCAGAGAATCTGCCCCCTGATGGTCAGTGCACATCATAATGACTGGTCGACTGGTCAGCTGTCTGTCCCCTGGTGGTCAGTGCACGTCTTAGTGAGCAGTTGAGCAGTCTTAGCATATCATTAGTGTATTAAGCTTTGATTGGTTGAACAGTCAACCAGTCACTGAAAGACTGGACACTTAGCATACTAGGCTTTTATTATATAGGATAGTAAAGTTAATTATTCAACTGACTTAAGGAGGTTTTTAAACCAAATTTCTGTTGGCAATTTTGATCAGAAGTCAAACTTGTTTGTACATGAGGTTCGTTCTCAAATATATATCTACCTGGCAACCAAGAGCCTGATATAAGGATGTCCTCAGACTATTAAATGTTAGACAGAAGTGTCAGCCAGCAATGGGCGCCCGGGCACTTTACAGCTTTTCTAACCATAAAGACATTGCTCTGTGCGTGTGCTGCTTATGGCTACCGCTCCCTTCCCGGACGATTTCCAGCCTGACCTGTAATCCATGCCCAGCACGCGGATGCCGACTCCCATGGCCCCCACCAGACTTTCACTCCGCCGGGGCTTCCGCGAGCTGTCCGCCGGAGCCCGGGACGCACGAGCGGAGATGCGCTTCAAAGGACAAGACCCCAGGCGGCACGGAGCGAGCCAAGGGCACTCAGAATAAGCGAGGAAAGAAAGCCGCCGCCGGCCTCACTGGCCCGGCCTCACTGGAAACACGCATTTCGGGGCCAGGACCTTCTCTCGGAGGCAGAGGGACTGCGCGGGGGCTGCCGGTCTGCAGGTGGCAGTTGAAGTCACGGGGTTCACACTCTTTCTAAGAGACACCTGTTACGGGGCACCGAAGAAAAATCCACGTCGGATTAGGAGGAGACAACTTTGGAACAAGCAGGACTTTCTGTGGTCCCCTTCAAGCCAGCCAGCTCTTCAAGTCCAAGAGTCTGTCTCTAGTGCTCTCTCTCTCTCTCTCTCTCTCTTCTCTCTCTCTCTCTCTCACTCTCTCACACACACACACACACACACAAACTATACAGCTGTGCTCTTAACTCCGTGTAGATCTCTAATAGCCTCACCCCTTAGTAAAATGACAACATGGCTATAACATGTCCCTAGCAGTTCTGAAACATAAAATTAAAACTACTTGGAAGTCACTTCATCTAAAATATTGACTTAGAGATGGGGACGCTGAGAATAAAAATGAAGCAATCTCTGAAGCCTCACACAGACTGTGTCTCCCTCAGTCCCAGGACAACTCGGCTACCCTGACGGGAAGCCGCTGTGCAGGGGTTTTCCTCATATGAAGGCCCATCTGCATGTGATTTGCGTATGTTCCTCCGGCCCGGAGCCCTGGCTCGTGTGAAAGCCCAGACTCAGTTGTCATCGTGCCAGGGCACCGAGGGCTTCCCTTTCCCTCCTGGCTGCAGTGCGCTCACGGCCGTCCATGCGCCGGGCATCGTGTGGGCGCCTGGCTCAGACCATGTCACCTCATCCTGGCAGCGGCCTTGTGTGCGGGATGTCGCCTTCCTCATTTTACACGTGAGGACGGGAAGCTGAGAAAATAGATGTTATTCCCCACACAGCGAGTAGATAGTAAAGTCAACATTTCAGCCCAGGTCCTCCGATTACCAACCTTCTCTGGATTCTAATACCATCGCTGGGTTCTATTACCAGGGCCCAGGAGGAGATGGGGGGACAGAGGGCCCGGAGAAATCAGAGGTACCCCCACGTGCTGAAGGAGGAAACTCCCAGAGCGCCAACCCGCGGCCAGCTGACAGTCAGACTGATGGGCGATGCGGTTCCTGCACTGGCAGCCCCGGGCCTGATGGCAAAGAGGGCAAGGTCTCCGTCAAAGACGCTCCTCCAGAGCCACCAGGTTCCGTGTTGCCGGGCAGACTCCCGGGGCCTCCTTCACCCCCTGGGTGGGCAGACCCCAATGCCCTGCCGCCAAGCCCTGGTGCTCCTGGGAAAGCAGGGATGCGAGTGTGGGATTTTGCCTTCTTGAAACGATGTCTTCTAATTTGGGTATTACATCTAGTCCAGGATTTTTGAAACAAATGCTCAAACCACAGAAGATTAGGAAATGTTATCCATAAGTCGTTGGGGAGACAGCTGGAGAGAAATAACGTTTGGGGCTTGAGCAACCCCTTCAACTTGCCCTGACTTCCGGCAGCCTTGAGAAATGGATTCCACCTTAATACATACCAGGTGTCAATTTTACACAGAATCTGGGAAGTAATTAAGAATAGGCACGATTCGATCCAAGAAGTTATTTTGGTTTGTGTGGGAGTTGTGAAGTTCAGTTTGCCAATAATTCAAAAACATACCCTGGAATCTGGCCAAGGAGAGGAATACTGTTTGCCCTCAGCCTTTCCACTGAAGCTCAAGAATTCAAGTCCTCCAGGGAACATGGGTCCGGCTGACATGCGAGGTTCTGTCACTCGCTGGTTAAAACCCCTCAAAGGGCACTTAAAATCCACACTCTTCCAAGTACATTTTTATGGCTCTTCCTTCTTGCCTCATCGTCTTTATTTTTAGCCACTCCACTCACCCTACTGTGCAGTCACAGTCAAATTTTTTCCAAATTCTGTCACTTCTCCAAGCCTTGGTTCGTGCTCTTCCCTCTTTCTGGAACATTCCCTGCTGCAATGTTACCCTCCCCCACCCCCATTCCCACACAGCCACCTCTTCCAGTTCTCACTCGCACATCGCTCCTTCCGGGAGCTCCGGCCTGACTCCCCAAGTCTGGCTTCAGTGCCTCCCCGGAAAGCCCCCACGTCCCTCTGTACTCATGATAGTTCATTAGAATTGCTTGTTATGTGGTTGCTTCTGCCAGCTGTAAGTTCTCTAAAATGGCAAAGGCCTGTTGCCAACTAGCAAATGTTCGTTGCGTGTCCATGCTGTGCTAGGCATTGGGGATACTGTGTTAAACTAGACATATAAGACCCTATGTCTGCCTTGCCCAACATGGCATCCTAATTTGAAATATATGCTTTTGTTCTCGGATAAGATGTATTTATGACAGAAGATGCCTATAGGGACATCATGGATGTTTTCAGACCTTGCAACTCCATGAGGCAGAGCAACTTCTACAGAAGGTGGAAGCTGCTCTCCTGGAAGGGGGAATCGGAGCGGCCCGGAGGGCAGCCACTAGAGGCTACCTCCTGCCTGGGCTGGATCAGGTGGAGTCAATGGTGTACTTCGGTGTCTCTTTGGAATAAAACATGCCAAGCCCTACGCTAGGAACAGAAAGATACAGTCCTTGGCCCCTTGGAGGCAAGATGTCTCAAAAGAGCCTGAGCATGAATCCTGCTGGTCTTGCTTGGCACTGCTTCTCTCATTAATAAATAATTTATTAGCTAGCACTAACCCATTGTAAGATTACTTTTCTGTATGACGGCTAATTTACTTAACAGAATTCATGGTAGGTGATAGACATGCCAAGTGATCAATGAGATTAGAAGTGAAGCCGTCTGGGAATATCAACTACCGAAGGCTGTCATTCCTACTCAATACGTTTGCATTTTGCTGAAGATGCCCAATTTAGTTAGACTCCGTCTCTCTGATCCTGTAACACCGGGACTAGAGTAGGCAACTCATTCAGTTGTTCAGATACATTGATGTGTGAGTTCAGGACATCGGGAAGAATGACGTGAGATGATAAATTAACCCCTCCGCCCTCTGGACTTGGATAAAGAGTGCAGCTCCATCAATTCGCAGCAGCTTTCATTCGCCATAGATGTCCCAGGGTCAGGGGAGTCATTACCACCTGGATGACTGAGTCTCTAATTTTCTGCTACAGTGACTACAACTCATATATGTGAGCATCTTTTAACCATGAAGCCGATTGTAACATTTGCATCTTTCCCTCGATTTAAGGGCCACTGGTAACGTGGAAGGTAGGGAGGCAGGAAGGAGATGAAGAAAGGAAATAGGATATTATATCAGAATAGAGGCCCGGTGCATGAAAATTCATGCATTGGAGGGGGAGTCCCTCAGTCCGGCCTGCCCCTCTCACAGTCCAGGAGCCCTCAGGGGTGGGAGGCAACCTGGCGAGTGACGCCCCATCACACCTCTGCTGCTGCCACTGCCAACAGCACAAGCCTCGGCCGGCCCTGGTTACCTGAGCCTCAGGCGGCCCTGGGGGGCTGGGCAGCCAACCCGAGGCTTGCCTGCACCTCGGGGCCAGCGCTGGGCAGCGGGGGGGCTGAGAGGACTGGGCGCCACCATCTTTGAGGGCGGGGCAGTCAACTAGCGTATTCCCTTTTTATTAGATAGGATGCTTGAGATGAGAAGGAATGAGCCCGCCTCTGGGGTGGCCTGGGGAGTAAGAGATGCCTGTTAGTCCTGAGTCCACACCGATCAATATATGATTCACTAAGAGAAGAATTTTGAACTTCTGAACATTCAGGTTAGTGTCCTTTTCTTCTCAAACCTCTTTAAAAGTATAACGTAAGGGAAGCAGTATTGGTGCCTCTAAGTAGATGCAGGCCTGGTGACCGAGGGAACAGAGCAGAGGAAGTGAGTAAGTACCTTCCAGGGAGAAGCCCCCAGGAGAGTGAGTCATTGCACTTCACAGAACACTCTGCAAGGTATCTGGGATGAGGCCCACCAGCCCCCAGGGCAGGCCAGGGCCTGGGGAGGCCCACGCTGAAAATGAAGGTCATTCAAAGTGGATACACGAGGCAATTATTAATCACAGGAAAAGTCAACAGTCATCTGAGAAAGGAGCTTAGAGCAGCAATGGTTATTATTTACATAACCATAACAATATTAGCACGCCTGTTTAACCGAAATGTGGGGGAGGACTACAGTGGGGAGCTGACAACAAGGAACTGGGGATGTAGTGACGGCAAGAGAGGAGGAAATAGTCAACAACTGCAAGAGGAAGTCCATAAATAAAACTTGAAATTGACACTTCAAGAAATATCAGTTAGGAGTAGTATTTCTAAACATGGAGAAAACAGCAGGGGGTGAAGCTGTAAGAGTTGATGCCTCGGACTTGTAAGCATGCATATAAACCTAACCAATGGACACAGACAATAGGGGGGTGAGGGTATGAGTGTGTCGGGGGTGGGGTTGGGGGCAATGGGGAGATAAGGACACATATGTAATACCTTAATCAATAAAATAAAAGATAATATTTTTAAAAGAAAGTTGTTGCCTCTGGAACATTGGGTAGAGTAGGCTAAGAGAAGGAACAGCTTTTCAACAACAGACTTTTAGCTTAAATTATGTGCATTTGTTACTTAGATAAAAAACTAAAACAAAAAAAATAACAAAAAAGAGAAGTGACCTTTACGTTTCTGTAGTATTGGGGATATGGGACTGGAAGAAATCTTGATTCCATAATTCCACGCACCCACGATGCCAGCTGTGCACCCAGGAGATGCCAGGTCATGTCTGGATGGGTGTGTCATTAAAGCCACGCTTCTGCCTTGTTCACTGCTGGGTTCCCAGGGCCCAGCACAGTGCCTGGCTAACATGGGCGCCGCAGAAGCGGCTGAGGAGAAGAACATGGATGGAGATGATAGAAATGGTAGCTAATAAACTATTGCTGATTTAGGTGGAGGGGGCGGGAGGAAGGAAGGAAAGAAGCTCCAAGGAAGACTCAACTTGCAAAAGACCAAATATAACTGGGAGCCATGCCAATCATTGCCCTTATAAGGAATCGAAATCAGGGTGAAGTCAGGGTCAAACCACTAGTAAGGGGAAATGAGAATAACAGAAATTCAGCGTGGCATAGCTGTGAATTTAATTTGCACTTTGTATACGGATGGGGTGGAGCTTATGAACCAAGAGGGCAATTCTTACCCCTTATATGTTGAACTGGTTGATATTTTGAAAATAGAGAAAAAATAAGAAAGGATTCATCATCCAATTTGGATGGTCAAGAAAATGTATAAAAGTCTATGTCATATATGACACAGTCAATCAAATTCAAAACAATTTTGAAAAAGTCTTCCATCTAAGTAGGAATACCAATTTAGGCCTAGCTGTTTGGGCTCAGTGGATAGAGCGTCGACATGTGGATCAAAGTGTCCCAGGTTGGATTCCAGTCAAGGGCACCTCGGTTGCAGGCTCCTCCCCGGCCCCAGGGCAAGTGCAGGAGGCAGCCAGTCGATGTGTTTCTCTCACATCGATATTTGTCTTTCCCTCTCTTCCACTCTTTCAAAAAAAAAAAAAAAAAAACTCAATGGAAAAATATCATTGGGTGAGAATTTTTTTAAAAAGTCAATAAACATATCTTTAAAAAAACAAAAGGAATGCCAATTTTATGTTTCAGCCCATCCAGGGCTGCCATGACAAAGTATCACAAGATGCAGTAAATGACACGGTGCATGGCCTCACAGTCTGGAGGCTGAGAGTCTGGGATAAAGGTGTCCTCAGGGCTCGTTCCTTCTGCGCTCAGCAAGGAAGACTGCCCGGGCCTCTCCCCCAGCATCCGGGGCCGCTGGCATCGCTGGCGTCCCTTGCCTTCCAGATGCATCACCCCAGTCTCCGCCGTCACAGTCACATGGCATTCTCCCTACCTGAGTGTCTATGTCCAAATGTCCCTTTTCTGTAAGGACACCGGTCTATTGGGTTAGGGCAGTGGTCGGCAAACTGCAGCTCGCGAGCCACATGCGGCTCTTTGGCCTCTTGAGATTTTAGCAAAGGCCAGCTTAGGAGGACCCTAATTAAGTTAATAACAATGTACCTACCTATATAGTTTAAGTTTAAAAAATTTGGCTCTCAAAAGAAATTTCAATCGTTGTACTGTTGATATTTGGCTCTGTTGACTAATGAGTTTGCCGACCACTGTTTAGGGGACCCGTTCTCCCCCAGAATGACTCATCTTAATGCATTACATCTATAAGAACCCTATTTCCAAATAAGATCACATTCTGGGGTAACGGAGGACATATGAATTTGGGGGACACAAGTCAATTCATGACAGAGAAATCGTTACTCTAGTCTATGTTTTCTAGAATCATAATCCCCCCTTTCTGTCCCTAGTAGTAAATTCTATGGCTTTTGTACATTTTATTATAAATTCCCTAAGTTTCCTTGGAAATAAACAGGCAATGCAGTAGGGTGGATGGCTGGGCAAATGACTATGTCTGGTTGTGATGGTCAGGCTGGGGTCCGCCCTGACTGTGGGGTCAGACCTGGGGGACCAACACTAGAAGAGTGGGTGTCTGTCAACTGGACGACAGCGCTCCCAGCTGGAAAACTGCAAAATTCTGAATCGGGTCAATTGGAAAAGGAAGAGAGTCCAGCAGCACAGAATCCAACGCACACAGCAGAGGTCACAGCATCAGAGAGGGTCTCACGCTGATACATGGAACAAAATGGAAAAGCGAAGACACTCAACACAGTGGATGGACCCAGAGGCTATTATGCTCAGTGAGGCGAGTCAGACAGAGAAAGACAAGTGCCATGTGACTCCACTTACATGTGAAACCTAAAGAACAACATCGATAAACAAATAAAGCAGAAAGGAACTCGAAGATACAGAGAACAGACTGATGGTTGCCAGAGGGAAGGGAGCTGGAGAACTGGGTGAAAAGGTGAAGGGATTGAGAAATACAGATTGGCAGTTACAGAATAGTCACAGGGATGTAAAGTACAGCATAGGGAACAGAGTCAATAATAGTGTAATAACCGTGTATGCTGCCCGGTGGGCACAGGAACTATCAGGGGGGACAACTGGTAAAAGTATATGATTGTCTAACCACTACACGCACAAAATCTCAACTGTAATTGGAAAAAAGAAAAATAAAGAAGGCCAAGGCTCTGAAGAGTCCGTGAGGAGATAACAGAACTCAACAGGTTGAGCAGGCAAGTCCGGAGCCTGTGAGGAAGTGCGGTCTTGCTATGACCTGCCGCTGTCCTCTGTGGGCGCTCTGTGGGATGAGGTATGGACAGATGAGGTAGCTTTCCACAGCCAGAATAATAAAAAGAATTATCAGAGAGGACTTAGCCAATTCCCTGTGTCACTTTCAGGGAGCAGATCATGGGTTCTACATCCTCCTTGTCCCCCCTCCCCCAACCCCCTAAAAAAATCTGAAGGTTTTCACTCATTCCCTAGTCTGGGGTCACTTGTTACTTTGAGTCCTTCTAGTTTTTCGTTCTGCCTCTCCACCGCCAGTGACCTTTAATATCATTAAAATATAAACATTCCAAAGCTAGGAAGAGAGTCTGCCTACGGGAAAGCTTGTTCAATGAAGAAACAAAAGTTTTCCCTAAGAAAAAGGAAGAAAGAGACTACCTACTCTCTAGGAACTTGGAAGGAAAATATACCTCTAAAACTAACCATTCATTAATATTTCAGTAAATTGTCACTACACCAATTTTCAACTTCCAAAAAGCACCTTTATTACATTAAAATTGCATCTCCCTTCTTTTAATAGTGTAGCAATGATCTTCAAAAGACACCAGCATCACAAGAACATTCTTAGGACTCTACCACGGTCCCGGATGCAACAGGTTTATCAATTATTTGAGGAATGGTGGGGGTCATCATTGACTTTAATTTTCAAGCGTGATTTTATAAAAAAAAAAAAAAAGTGGTCATTGGTTCAAAAACCAGGTTACTTTCAAGTGCTTGACCTTGTCAAGTGTTATTGGTTCAAGAACTAGTTAAGTTCTATTCACCATAAATGGAATTTCTTTTTCTATCTCTTGGTTTTTACCTGAAATTTTCTTTCTTTTTTTTTTTCTTTTGTTTTTTCTTTTTTTTTTTTACCATTCCTCTGATCAACCCCTCAATGCCTGCACTGCTTCCACCTCTACTTCTAGACCCCAAGACTCATTACCACACCCAACCTCAGGACAACAGCGGCAGTCTCTGAGGTTGGCCACCTGGACTGTGGTAATGAAGAATTGAGAGAAACCACAAAACATTGTTGAAAGTAATTAAAGAAGATCTAAAAAAAAAATGAAAAGACATCCTGTGTTGCTGAATTGGAAGGATTCCTATTGTTCAAATGGCAATATTTTTCAAATTGACCTACAAATGCAATAATTTGTACCAAAATTACAACTGCTTTTTTTCACATAAATGAGCAGGCTGACCCTAAAATTAATGTGAAAAGACAAGGGATCTTGGATAGCTGAACTAATCTTGAAAAAGAACACAGGTTGAGGACTTGTGAGAAATGTCCTGATTTTTGAACTTACTACAAAATTACAGTAATCAAGGTGGAATAGGACAGACATATAGACCAATGAAACGGAATCGAGAGTTCAAAAAGAACCCATACATCTGTGGACAATTGATTTTCAACAAAAGTGAGAGTTGAATGGGGAAAGAATAGTCTTTTCAACAAACAGTGCTGGGAGAATTGGACATCCATATTTGAAAGAATGAACTTGGGCTCCGACTCACACCACATACAGAAACTAACTCAAAATAGATCAGAGACCCAAATGTAAGAGTTAAAATAATAAAACTCATAGAATAAAGCATAGTTGTAAATTTACATGACCTTGGGTTAGCATTTTCTTTTCTTTTTCTTTTTTTAAATAAATCTTTATTGTTCAGATTATTACAATTGTTTCTCCTTTTTTCCCCCCAAATCTCCCCATCACCCGGTTCCTTCCCCCCCGTTGTCCTTATCCATAGGTGTATGATTTTTGTCCAGTCTCTTCCCATACCCCCCACACAGACACCCCTTTCCCCCTGAGAATTATCAATCCACTCCCATTCTATGTCTCTGATTCTATTATGTTCACCAGTTTATTCTGTTCCTCAGATTTTTAATTCACTTGATTTTTAGAATCACTTGTTGATAGATATTTGTTGTTCATAATTTTTATCTTTACTTTTTTCTTCTTTTTCCTCTTTTTAAAGAATACCTTTCAGCATTTCATATAATACTGGTTTGGTGGTGATGAACTCCTTTAGCTTTTTCTTATCTGTGAAGCTCTTTATCTACCCTTCAATTCTGAATGATAACTTTGCTGGGTAGAGTAGTCTTGGTTGTAGGTTCTTGCTATTCATCACTTTGAATATTTCTTGCCATTCCCGTCTGGCCTGCATAGTTTCTGTTGAGAAATCAGCTGACAGTCGTATGGGTGCTCCCTTGTAGGTAACTAATTGTTTTTCTCTTGCTGCTTGTAAGATTCTCTCTTTGTCTTTTGCCCTTGGCATTTTAATTATGATGTGTCTTGGTGTGGTCCTCTTTGTATTCCTTTTGTTTGGAGTTCTGTGCGCTTCCTGAACTTGTAAGTCCATTTCTTTCACCAGGTGGGGGAAGTTTTCTGTCATTATTTCTTCAAATAGGTTTTCAGTATCTTGCTCTCTCTTCTTCTGGCACCCCAAAAATTCGGATATTGGTACGCTTAAAGCCATCCTGGAGGCTCCTTATGCTATCCTCACACTTTTGGATTCTTCTTTCTTTCTGCCTCTCTGGTTGGGTGTTTTTTTCTTCCTCATATTCCAGATCTTTGGTTTGACTCTTCGGGTGCGGTGGTCTACTCTGTATATTCTTTATTTCAGACAGTGTATGCATAATTTCTGACTGGTCCTTTTCCATTTGTTTGGTATTCTCATTAAGGTCCTTGAAGGTCTCTTCAAGTTCCTCAGCGGTTTTTAGAAGATTCTTGAGTAACCTTATAAATATGGTTCTGAACACTGTGTCATCCATTAGTTTGCTTTCATCTATTTCTCCTACTTGTGACATACTTCGATGTCTCCACATTTTGGCTGCCTCCCTGTGTTGATGGAGTGGCTTTGTGTGGTCGGTGACCTATAGGGGCCGGTAGCTCAACTTCCCCAATCACCCTAGGTGGTCACTCTTGGTACTCCCCTTTGTGGGCTGAGTGGAAAGTCTTGGTGTAGTTAAAAGCCTTGATTGCTGTTGGTACACTGGGAGGAATTGACCTCCGGTCCAATTGGCTGTGAGGGCCTGCTGTGTATATAACGGAAGAATTGCTGTGCTGGAGACACAGTAGGGCTTTGGTGCTCACTGAGTCTGCCTCTTGAATGTGTCCCTTATGAGAGTGGTTGAAATCTGGTGTCGTCCACACCGACAGAAAAGTCACTCTCACTCTCCGACCGGCCGAGAGTCCCTCCCGTAGGCGTCTGGGTCCCCCGCGTGTCCCCAGAAACTGGAGTTCAGAGTGGTTGGGATTGTTGGTATCACTGGCGGGAGTTGATCTCCAAGCCAGTTGGCTGTGAGGATCAGTAGTGTCTCCGCTGGGAGAGCTTCTGTGCTCAGCTTGGATGGGGCGGAGTCTCAGGGTGGCGCAGACAAGCTTTGGTTTCCCGTCTGCTCCGCCCTAAGAGGGGCGTTTTCTCCGTGCCCGAGTTAATGGCTGCGCCTCTGAGAGAAGGCAGCTTTCAAGCCTCTCCCGCTGCCTAACAGACCAGTTTCTCCCCAGCTGGGGCTGGATTTCAGTGCAGACCGGAGGTTTTGTTTTTCTCCCAAATGAGAAATCCAGTCACTGGGAGGGCTGTGCTCAGTTTGGATGGGGCGGAGTCTCGGGGTGGCTCAGACAAACTTGGTTTCCGTCCACGCCGCCCTAAGAGGGCCGGTTCCTCCGTGCCCGAATTAATGGCTGCGCGCCTCTGAGAGAAGGCCACTCTCAAGCCTCGTCCGCTGCCAAACAGCCCAGTTTCTCCCTGACCGCAGCTGGACCTCAGTGCAGTCGGGCGGCCCTGCTTTTCTCCCAAACGAGAAAGCTAGCCACGCAGCGTCTGCTGCCCTCCCTCTCCACGCGCTGCGAGCAAGCCTGCCGCGTATTCAGCCGCCCGCCCTTTCCGCGCTCACGGATCTCCGCACCTCCACAGCTCCTGAGGCTCAGCGTCCCCCTCTCTGTTTTTCTCTAGTTGTAGGTTTTCCACTCTGCCAGCTTTCCGGTGGTTCTGGACGGTGTGCGCTCTGTTTTCCAGTTGTAGTTTCAAAATTGTTGTGGTAGGCAACAGTTAGGTGTTTACCTTATGCCGCCATCTTGGTTTCTCCCATCAGCATTTTCTTAGAAATGCCAGTAAAAGCCCAACAACCAAAGGCAAATAAAATAAAAAAACTCTTCTTCATCAAAACTGCAAACGTTTACGCTTCAAAGGATATTATCAAGAAAGTGAAAAGACAACTCATCAAGTGGGAAAAATAATTGCAAATCATATATATGATAAGGTCTATTATCCTGAATATACACCGAGTGGCCAGATTATTATGATCTCTGAACGCATAATAATCTGGCCACTCAATGTATATCCTATATAATAAAAGGCTAATATGCAAATTGTCCCCTTGACCAGGAGTTCAACCAGCAGGCAGGCTGGCCAACTGCCCGTGTCCCCTCCCCCTGGCCAGGCTGGCCGGACCCCTCCCATGCACGAATTCATGCACCGGGCCTCTAATATATATATATATATACTAGTGGCCTGGTGCATGAAATTCGTGCACAGTGTGGGAGGGGTGTGTCCCTCAGCCCGGCCTGCACCCTCTCCAATCTGGGACCCCTCGAAGGATGTCCTACTGCCGGTTTACAGGGATTGGGCCTAAACCAACAGTAGGACATCCCTCTCACAATCCAGGACTGCTGGCTCCTAACTGGTCACCTGCCTGCCTGATTGCCCCTAACCACTCTGCCTGCTGGTCTGCTCGCCCCCAACTGCCACCCGCTGCTGGCCTGCTCACCCCCAAATGCCCCCCTGCCAGCCTGATCACCCCCAACTGCCCCCCATGCCCGTGTGCTCGCCCCCAACTGCCCCCCTGCTGGCCTGCTCACTCCAAACTGACCCCCCCACTGTCCTGATCACCTCCAAATGACCCCCACTGATGGCCTGCTTGCCCCCACTGGCCCCCCTGCTGGTCTGCTTACCCCCAATGGCCCTGCCCCCCACCAGCCTGATCACCCACAACTGCCATCCCATCCTGGCCTGATCACCCACAACTGCCCTCCCCTCTTGGCCTCTAACTGCCTCTTCCTTGGCCCTGCCACCATGGCTTTGTCTAGAAGAACATCTGGAAGGTCTCCTGGAAGGTCTCCCAGTCTAATTAGCATATTACCCTTTTATTAGTATAGACAGAGGCCTGGTGCACGGGTGGGGCTGGATGGTTTGCACTGAAGGGTGTCCCGGATCAGGGTGGGGGTCCCACTGGGGTGCCTTGCCAGCCTGGGTGAGGGGCTGATGGCTGTTTGCAGGCTTGTCAAGCCCCCCAGTGGGGACCCTCACCCCATGAGGGTATTGCCAGCCTGCGTGAGGGGCTGAGGGCCGTTTTCAGGCTGGCCACAGCCCCTTCATGATAGGGGGGTCCCACTGGGGTGCCTGGCCAGCCTGGGTGAGGGGCTGATGGCCGTTTTCATGCTGGCCATGCCCCCCTGCAACCCAAGCTCCCAGCCCCTCCTTTTTATTTTCTTTTTTTTTTTTTCAGCGCCTCCTTGAGCAGAGGCCAGGGCCGGCTGGAAGCAGGTATCTGGGATTTATTTATCTTCTATAATAGAAACTTTGTAGCCTTGAGTGGAGGCCAGGGCTGGCCAGGGCAGGTGGGAAGCTTGGCTTCCTCCATTGCCAGGGGCAACCCACCTGCTCGCTCCAGCTCCGTGGCAGCTGCCATCTTAGTTGGGTTAATTTGCATACGCACTCCTGATTGGCTGGTGGGTGTAGTGGAATGATGGTCAATTTGCATGTTTCTCTTTTATTAGATAGATAGATAGATAGATAGATACTGAGTGGCCAGATTACTATGCATTCAGAGATCATAATAATCTGGCCACTCAGTGTATATCCTATCCAAAATTCTTACAGCTCAACAATAATAAGATTTTTAAAAATTTAAAGATGGGCAAAGCATTTAAAGAGACATTTCTCCAAACTAGGTATACCAGTGGCCATTGAGCACACAATACGATGATGTTCACCATCTTTAATCATCAGGAAACACCAAATCAGAACCACCACAGTGAGATGCTACGTTACATCCACTAGGATGGCTATAACCCAAATAGGGAATAACAACAGTTAGCCTCAGTTGGGAGATTATTGAGCTCTTAGGCTGTCCAGGGAAAAGAGGGTGGGAGATCTGTCTCATCCTTAGTTTTATGGATGACTCTGGGACATCCCTGGAGCAGGCCTTTGTGCCCAGCTGTGTCAGCATGAAGCATGCATCCCGCCAGGCTGCCTGCTCTCAGCTCTGGGTGTGCAGCCTGGGAAGCGGCTGCCTGGGGAAGCACTTGGCACAAGAACACTAGGGAAGGGAGCAGGAAGCAAGGCCCAAAGTGCAACTTCTCTCTCTGACCCAGTTTCAGAGGAGGAAGAGGGTGGGGTGAGGAGGCCTGAAAATAGCCCTGGGTCCTCATGGGCTGTGCTCAATGGGCTTCATTTTATGGAAAGACATGGACTCGTTTCTATGCAGAGTCCCTTCTCTGATCATTTCTGTCACAATATTTTTTTAATTTTTTAATCTTTTTTCCTATCACAGTCTTTTAAAATGTACAAGATCAGGAAATCATAGGAATGTATTTCCCATTGCCCTATCATTTCCTGTTTATTCCAGAAATATTTGATATACTAGTAGAGGTTATTTTTGCTCTCCTCGTTACAATATTTATTTCATCAAACACATGTTCCACGTTCATTGCTTTCCAGCCTCTGAAAGGCACCAGTGTAGTTTGAGCTCTTATGCGCTGACCTTTGAAATAATTCATAATTGAACTAGTGAATGCTGCTCCCTCATTTTCCAACCTCAGAGCTAGCAAGTAACTGCTGGAATAGTCTGTGACCTATAAGAAAGAATTCTAAGAAGCTTATAATCATTAGAGAATGGTACTGTTTAGGCAAAGAGCTAGACACTGAACGTCTTGTTCTAGAGGAAGTAAATAATAGGAATAAAAAAACAATGTCTCTATAAGTTTCCCTATGATCCATAACGGAAGTGAAACTTTAACTCAAACGGAAAATAGTTCATTATTTTTTATATTTAAAACATTCCCACTATCTGACAGATAATCTTCTCAACACAGAGATTCAGAAAGCACCTCACAGCTTAGTGATGGAGATCTATAATAATAAAAGCGTAATATGCTAATTAGACCGGACAGCCAAACGTCCTTCCAGACGACCTTCCAGACGAAGCCAGGGCTGTGAGGGCTGAGCCCCTTGCACGAATTTCATGCATCGGGCCTCTAGTAGACATATAAACATAGACATTTACATTCATTCTGACCGTTGTAATAACAGAGCCACGTACACCACACAGAAGGAGTAAATATTTAATTCTGTGGAAATGTCAAGGGAATCTCCTCCCCACGGTTACATGTCCTGACTGCAGGCTCACACGGCACTGCCACCATGTCTTCGGTAGAAGTTATACCACAGATGCAAGGTCCCATTTATCCAGTGGTCACTTGTTTAATATCTGTCTCCTCCGTGAATGTGGAAGCTCTATCCCGGTGCAGAGCATGTCTGTTCCTGCCCAGTAAGTTCTCGATTCTCGGGATAGTAGCTATCCGTTAGCATCTTTTACGTGTAGTTGAGTGTAGGGATGAAAGGCATTCCTAGAGGAGCACATCAGGGGAGTGGACGGGCTGCTGGGAGTAGGTTAGGCGTTTGCGGGAGGCCTGGGCCAGAGCAGGAGGCCGTCGCGGGCCAAGCAGGGAGCGGCAGGTGCAGGGAGGCAGGCCCGCGAGCTGGGTGCGGGGTGAGCCTGCGCCGGAGTCTGCAGGGGCGCGTGGTGGAGGGGAGGAGGTGCAGGGCAGGAGAGAGGGCATCCTGAGCGGTTTCAGCTTTCATCTGAGCGGGCCTGAGAGCGCGGTCACCACAGCGTCCGGCAATGCGAGCCCTGCCTGCACTTTCCTCAAGTCTCAGAGCCCCTTCCTTACAGTTCCGTGTCCGCGGGGGTAGGTTGCCAGGAACAGAAGTGCACTTGGGTTCGAAAAGAGAGTGTATTATAAGAATAAGCATGAAAGTAAGGGAACGCTCTGTCAACAAATATGGAGAAATGCAATGCCATCTACGGATGACGGACGGATGGTAGAATTGTACACTCCAAATCTAGATTATTTTATTAACCAGTGCCGCCCCCAATAAATTTAATTAAAAAGGAAAGAAAGAAATGCTGGATGTTTTCCAGAGATACTGGGCATCTTGACTTTGGCCGGAGCAAGCTTACTGATGTCCTGGGAGCAGACACTGATTGCCGGTGGAGGGGTTAAGTCTGAGGAAGACACTGAAAACGGCACTTTTACAAGCAGCTTCACGAGAAAGGGGCTTCCAGGCCAACAGGCTGCGGAGAATTTATGCTTCAAACCTTTCTAACACAGAGCGGTGAGGGTAAGGTGTTCCACACACACACACTCACACACACTCACACTTACACACACACTCACACACATACACGCACACTCACATACACACACGCACACACACACAGACACACACTCACACACACACACAACACACACACACACACTCACACACACATACACGCACACTCACATACACACACGCACACACACACACAGACACACACTCACACACACACTCACACACACTCACACACACTTACACTCTCACACACTCACACACACACACACATACACACACATACACACACACACTCTCACACAGTCACACACACTCACACACACACATACACTCACAATCACACACACACACTCACACACAGTCACACACTCACACACACACACACACTCTCATACACTCACACACACACACACTCACACACACACACATCACACACACATACACACTCACACACACTCACACACACACATACACATACACACTCACACACACACATATACACACATATACACACATACACACACACACACACACACACACACACACACTCACACACATATACACACATATACACACATACTTACACACACACACACACACACTGCACTCGAATACACTGGAAATACCTATGTGGTTGACCGAGTGGTGAGTGGAGGCTGGAGCCACCACTGTTCCGAGCTGAGCATTTGGAGAACGCCCCCCCCCCCGCTCCCGCTCCCCCCCCCCCCCGCCACTTGCAGAAAGGAGCAGGGGCTGTGAGAGCGCCCAGGGTGTGGAGCAATTGTGGGCCGAGGAGGCACTGGGAGAGCGGACCCAGGTTTGTGCTCTGAGCTCAGCCATGCTGCCTCCCCGCTTCAGCTGCTCGTGTCCTGCTCCCCACTGGCCCACGAGGCAGGAGCTTCACACTGATTATAAAACGTAGCCCGTCCTGGAGATCCAAAGTGTGCAGAGGCGACTGCAAACCGCCAGGACAAGAGGGTGAGCAGTGGAGGGTGGCGGAGGCCTAGAGCAGTGGTCGGCAAACTCATTAGTCAACAGAGCCAAATATCAACAGTACAACGATTGAAATGTCTTTTGAGAGCCAAATTTTTTAAACTTAAACTTCTTCTAATGCCACTTCTTCAAAATAGACTCGCCCAGGCCGTGGTATTTTGTGGAAGAGCCACACTCAAGGGGCCAAAGAGCCACATGTGGCTCGCAAGCCGCGGTTTGCCGACCACGGGCCTAGAGTATGTATATGAGGGGTGTGTGTGTGTGTGTGTGTGTGTGTGTGTGTGTGAGAGAGAGAGAGAGAGAGAGAGAGAGAGAGAGAGAGAAACAGACAGAGAGGTCTTCTTATGAAGGTTAACCGGCCTACAAAAACTACAAACCATATGAGAGAAGCTAATGCAAAGAAAAGATCAACAAAAGAAGCAATCAGCTAGTGGAGCTCTTTCCTATGATATTTATTTTATAGAACACTCGGACAAGGACAGGTTTTTAAATGTTGAGAATGTCAAAAAGATAACTGAAGATGTGATTTTTATTTAAATAGAATAGAAATATTATTGTGCAAAAACAGACATAGTAAATCAGAGATAGGTAGGTAGGTAGGTAGATAGGTAGGTGATAAATATGCATAGGTAGATGATAAATAAGCATGCCAATTATAAATCTTGGAAGTGAAAAATACAGTAATGAATTTAAAAATGCAATAGCAAATTTCCAGGCAAAACAACCCAAAAATTAATGAGCAAAACAGAGAACTAAAGAATTCTAGTATGATGAGACAAAGATGAATCAGAAAACACGGCAAAGAAGCTAGATAGACTGAGATGTTCCAAATTTACAAAACAGGGGTTCTTGAAGAAGAAGAAAAAGAGAGAGTAGTGGAAATGCAATATTTAAAGAACTAAATATTGAGACATTTCCAGAATCACAGAAGGACTGGGTGTAAGGGACCCTAAGAAGCAAGGGGATTAAATGAAAAAAAAAAATCTATACTTGAAAACATTATAGTGATCAAGGCAGATGATCTTAAAAGCTAGCCGAGGAAAAAGTGTGCTTACCTGGAGATAATGACAGTAAACCTTACAGTAGATTATTTATCAGCATAACAGAGGCCAGAAGGAATGAGGCAAAACCTCCAAGCAGGCCAGGAGCTGGCTAGCCTCGGTGGGCCAGGCCGGCACTCTGTCCTGCCTATGCTTTGGTCAAGGGTCAGACAGAGCACTAGGCCGGTGAGCAAACATAGCCACTCCCTGCTCGAGCTCAGGGACCCCTCCCTAACGGCACCGCTGGCCCCAGCTGGTCCCGGGCCCTCTAGGGAGACCGAGGACATGCACTGTAGCGTGGGAGCTGCTCCCAGGGACAGGGCCCGCTCTCCCGGGTCCAAGGGCGGTACTCTGCGATGGCACAATGCTACCCAGTAATGTGAACGATTTGATCCAAGCTCCCAGTTCCGGTGGGGCTGAGTGCCCCGAGGCCCAGCCTCAGGTCGGCGGGGCGGTAGGAGATTGCTCCTCCTGGAGTCCCGGAAGATACGCGCTGATAGTCAGGCTGAGCGTGGGCCATAGAGAAAGGCTCTTCCCCCATCACACCCATTGCTCTGACTTTACATTATCCCCGGAGGCTGATGATGGCAGCGCTCATGTCCAAGACTCCGAGGAATATAAAATAATTCTTACCACGTCAGTAACTGCTACTTAGCTGCTTTGCCTTCAAGAAGTTTACAGGAAGATGTAATTAGTGAGAAGGCTTGACAAGGCAATACATTTCCGAGAAGCTTTAGCATTCTGCAATGGCGACAAGAGGTCAGAGGCCAATGGTTTTATCCTCAAGTGAACTGCAATAACTTCCCTGAAATGCACGCCCTGGAATTTGCAATTCCTATGAAGGAGAATTTATAATTAAAGGAAAAAACTAGCACAGCGTGTGGGCTCGCATGAAAATCAGAAAGCGCCCACTCATTTTAATACAAAGAAGCACCAGGGGAACAGGAGAGAGCCGACGCCGTCCAGAAGCCTGCTGACACCTCACGGCAGATCGGTCAGTGAGTGAGACCATTTTAGGGTTTCGGTTGAAGTTGGACGCACAATGGCACCATGAGGAATGTTCACCGGCAGCCAGGAGATTCCGTTTTCATGGAAGAGCAGCCGTGTTCCCCAGGGAAAGGATTTATCAAAAAGGGTTGGAGATGAAAACAGCAAATACTTTCAACACGCCCTGACCGGTGTGGCTCAGTGGATAGAGCGTCGGCCTGCGGACTGAAAGGTCCCAGGTTCGATTCCGGTCAAGGGCATGTACCTTGGTTGCAGGCACATCCCCAGTGGGAGGTGTGCAGGAGGCAGCTGATCGATGTTTCTCTCTCATCGATGTTTCTAACTCTCTATCCCTCCCCCTTCCTCTCTGTGAAAAATCAATAAAATATATTTTAAAAATATGAGGAAAAAAAAAATACTTTCAACAGCCTGTGGCCAGGCTCATGGAGCAAGGACCTAAGACACAGCTGCCTGCTCACAGGCAGGCCCCGGGGGGCTAAGACTCCAGCTTCCTGCTCGAGTGCCCACCTCGCACAGTCCTCTGGGTTTTCCCAGGATGATGACTCAGGTAGACCTTGTCTCTGTTCCGCGTCTCATTTTCTATAATCCAAGTAACATTTACTGTAGTTTTAAATGCAAACTCAAGGGTAAAGTAGGCAACAGCATAATCTATTAAAAAGACATCTGATATAGGAGTCAGTTGCACATGATCCTACATCTAGGTATTATTTCTGATAAACTGAACGTCAGTTTACTCACCTAAAAAATGGGTCTATTTATATGTGTCATGAAAAGTTGTGTAATTGAGGCATAACTGTGTTAACGTTTTTACAATAGTACCTGGTCTAAGACAAGATTGCAATGTATAGGATCACTTTTTTTTTCCCTTTATTAAATTCTTTATTGTTTAAAGTATTACATATGAATCCTTTTTCTCCCATTGACTTCTCCCCACTCATTCACCGCCCCCCCCCCCCGCTCCACACATGCCCTCATCCCCACTACTGACTGTGTCCATGGGTTATGCTTACATACATGCATAGAAGTCCTTTGGTTGATCTCTCTCCCACACCCTTCCCCTGAAGTTGATGGTCTGTTCGATGCTTCTATGTCTCTGGATCTATTTTAGTTCATCAGTTTATGTTGTTCATTATATATATTTTATTGCTAGTTTTTGGATCAGGTATTGGCCAAGTATCATCTAGCACAAGGTTGAGAGCTCCATACCTGGATATCTCAGATTACTGGCCAAGTTTTGAGCGAGTGGAGGCCTTCCGTGGTGGTCAGAGTAGGAAGGTCATGGGAAACGATGCACTAGCAGTGACTATATAGTTGTGCTGTTCTACAAAGTTCTGGAAGGTTTCAGACTGTGCCGTGAAGTGGGCTGGCATCAGCCGGTAGGCTCACCAGCTCACCGCAGCACCTCCCAAGGACAGCCGGTGGCCCACTTGCCCAGCTTCCGTGATTCCCTGGCAGACACTCTGCCTGCACAATAACTCACAGTTAAATGCTTTTACTGTAAATCACCCAACACTTTTCTTTCTCTTTGAAAAGAACTCATTAATGGACGAGGTCCATGAATGAAACATCCCTTGCCAAGTCTGACACCCACTCTAACTTGGCGAATCTGAGCTTTGAAGGCAGCCTAAAACATTGGGGATTTTGTGATCATTTGCCTGTGACCTAAACCTAACTTCCTATGGCGGACAGGAAAACTCATATTAACCCTCATTTGAAAATCCCCAAAGAATTTTCAGATACCACAGTCCTCTTCAAACCAGGAGGAGGAGGAACAAGCAAAAATAAACCAAAATATGTGTTTCCTTTAAAATGTGCATTTGTTTTTTTAAGTTCAGGCAAAGGTCATTTGAAAAATTCTGAGTTGTACCAGCCAAACACATGTACAGTGAGTAGCCAGATTATTATGATCTCTGAACGCATAATAATCTGGCCACTCAGTGTATATCCTATATAATAAAAGGCTAATATGCAAATTGTCCCCTCGACCAGGAGTTCGACCAGCAGGCAGGCCAGCCAACTGCCCATGTCCCCTTCCCCTGGCCAGGCTGGCCAGACCCCACCCATGCGCGAATTCATGCACCAGGCCTCACCAGGCTGCATGGGGTGACCAGGCCGGCAGGGGATTAGTGAGGGATGACCAAATGACTGAACAAGCAGGTGCATTGGGATGACCAGGCCAGCAGGGGGGTTACATATATATACACTGAGTGGCCAGATTATTATGCGTTCAGAGATCATAATAATCTGGCCACTCGGTGTATGTCCCAGGGGATTGTACCGAGGGGCTCTTGATCCCCGTGTGCACACGTGCACCAGTATCACAGTTGTGCTCATTGCCTTTGACCAATGCATTAAGGAACAAAGGTAATACGAAGCCCTGGAAGACCTAGAGTTGGTTATTAGCATAAGAATCCCAAATATTCCCAAGTACGTTAGGAGAGACAACTCACCTACAGTGAAACCGAGGTCAGCTGGACAGCACTGTGACCTGGTGCTTCTCACTCCCTCTCTCCTGAAACCAGGAGTGAGACAGAGACATTTCCAACAGCTGTACTCCACCATGGAAAGGTCTGCAAAAATGTAAAATGTCCCCCATTCTCTGGTGTCCAGTACAGTAGCCACTAGCCACATGCAGCTGGCATTGAAGAACTGAATTTCCATTTAAATTAATTTTAGTTACTTTCATTTCAATTTAGATAGTTTCATGTGGCCAGTAGCTATTGTAATGGACAGTAAGCTCTGCAGAGCAGGAATAGACTTCTGCTTAAATAAATATCTATAATAATAGTAACTAGCAATCCTATATAATAAAAAGGTAATATGCAAATTGACTGTCACACCCTCACAAGATGGCTGTCTGCGACCAGGCCAGCAGGGGGGTTAGTGAGGGACGACCAAACAACTGAACAGCAGGCTACGTGGGGCGACCAGGCCGGCAGCAGGGGGCATGAGGGGCAACCAGGCCGGCAGGGGGGGAAGTTGGGGGCAATTAGGCTGGCAGAGGGGGCAGTGAAGGGCGACTAGGCTGGCAGGGGGGGCAGTTGGGGGTGACCAGGCCAGCAGAGGGGGGGAGTTAGGGGTGACCAGGCCAGCAGGGGGGACAGTAAGGAGTGACCAGGCCAGCAGGGGGGGCAGTTAGGAGCGACCAGGCTGGCAGGGAGGGGGCTGTTGGGATCAACCTGGCTGGCAGCAGGGTGCATTTAGGGGTGACCAGGCCAGCAGAGGGGGCAGTTAGGGGCAATCAGACCAGCGGGGCGGGGGGGCAGTTAGGGGCGACCTGGCAGGCAGGCAGGTGAGTGATTAGGAGCCAGCAGTCCAGGATTGTGAGAGGGATGTTCGATTGCCGGTTTAGGCCCAATCCCCGAGGTCAGACATCCCCCGTGGGGTCCCGGATTGGAGAGGGTGCAGACTGGGCTGAGGGGACCACCCCCCCCCCCCCCGCACACAAATTTCATGCACCAGGCCTCTAGTAATTACAATAAATACCTACCATTAGTTAAGCATCTAGTGCTTTACCTGTTTATTTCTCAAGAGCCAATTTGCAACATCCTCCATTCCCTGAGTGCAGGTAGAATTACTCTTGATATGATCCTATCCTAATGCAACGAGGCGTGACTAAGGAAAATGACAAGGCTGGCCCCAGGAGAACAGAGCGCAGGAGTTGGTAGGACTGTGGATGAGCTCAGGGGACCAGATGGGAATTCCCATGAAGGGTGACTCGAAGCAGAGAGAATTTCACGGACCAAGAGTCAGTGGTCCGCCTTGCAAGACAACAGGTTGTGGGCGATCTTGATGTGGGTCCGGGCCTAGCTCCAATGATGGTAGAGTCCTCTGAAAGGGAGGGAAGAAAATGCCCCATTGACAATAAGCCCTAAGGAGTGTGTAATAATCATGGGGTTTAACAAGCCGTTGGGGTTGGGATAGGGGGTATTTGCAAGTGAGGAAGAGCTTGCCTGTGGTGACCTTGTGTTCACACTTGACTCCTCTCTTTCTCTCACACTGCTCATCTGACCTCTTCAGCAAATGCTCTTGGCTCTATCTTTAAAATATCCAGAGTCGCCCTAGCCAGTGTGGCTCACTGGATAGAGCATCAGCCTGCGGACTGAAGGGTCCTGGGTTTGATTCCGGTCAAGGGCACATACTTTGGTTGCAGGCTCCTCCCCGGCCTGGGCCCATCTCTCACATTGATGTTTCTCTCTGTCTTTCCCTCTCCTTTCCACTCTCCCTAAAAATCAATGGAAAAATATCCTCAGGTGAGGGTTAACTAATAATAATAATAATAATCTTACCTAATAATAGACAAACATGTACATTGACCATACCTCTGCTACGCCACCAGCCAATCAGGAGTGATATGCAAATTAACCCAACAAAGATGGTGGTTAATTTGCATACACAGGTGCCAAGTGACAGGGGTCGGGACGCTTGTGTCGTTGCCATGGTGACAATGCAGGCGTTCTGCCTCACCCCCAGTCTCTCAGGGCCTCAGGGCAGCGTGGGAAGGCAGGGCCAGAGCGGAAAGAGGCGGCTCCAGGGCCTGAGCAGAAAGGGGCTGGGCCAGAGTGGAAAGGCAGTGCCGGCAGCCAGGGAAAAGAAAGCCCATTCTAGCACGAATCTTCATGCATCGGGCTTCTAGTAATAATAATAAAATAAGTAAAGTAAAATAAAATACATCCAGAGTCTCACCACCTCTCATCACCTCCATTGGTCTGAGTCACTATTACCTCACACTTGGATTATTGCAATTGTCCTCTCTTTACTCTTGTCCCCATTACCATTTGATCTCAGAAGCGCCTACAGAGTGATTCTCTAAAGAGATAAGTCAGATGACGCCACTCTGCTCAAAACCCGTCACTGGCTTCCATCTCTGGATAAAAGCCAAGTCCTCTGACTGGGCGATACAACCCGTCCCCATACAATCTGACCTCGCCTTCCTCCACTCCTGCCTCAGTCACTCCACCCTGAACCTCCCAGAATGCTCCTGCCTCCGAGCCTTCTCTGCTGACACTCTAACCCTGCATTCCAGCACAGACCTGCCTCCCGGCTTCGCTCTCAAGTGGGCCTCACAGGGAAGCCTTTCCTGGTTACCCTCCCTCTAACTCCTGCCACCCACTTCTTCCTCCTCTTCAGCTTTATCTTTCCCATAAAACTTACATCATCTAAAATATTATTTTACATATCTTTTCTAATTTCCTAAACCTCTCCATTAATACAAGCTTCAGTAATATGCTTCTTCTGATTTGTTCTTTGTTATATTTGCAACACATAGAGAATTTCCCAGCAGGCAGTAGCCACTGAAATAAATTAATACAATGAACTATTGAAACTTTCGGGATGGAGATGTGATTAAAGAGAAGTTGATAAACCTCTAGAGGTTTATTGTTGGTCCAGAGTTTGCAGGCATTCAAGCTAATTTACTTGTCTTCAAATGTGATTTCCCAATTTTAATTCCTAAGTTGGCCCACAGCTAAGTATTGTTTTTAAGAGAATTTCTCTCAACTAAGAGGCATGGATCTGGCTTGGCCACACTTGAAAAATGTAGATGCAAGGAATGTTACAGCTGGAAGGGGCCGCGGGAACCCATGCCAGGGGTCTAAACTATGTTCCCACAACAGTGAGACCAAGTTTTCCCACCATAAAATTGAAAATGCAATATTTTTTTCCAATTTGCAGAAACAGAAAGTTCATAACAAAAATTTTCTCAAATAAATTTTTTTCTCTAACAAATTTCTCTTAAGGTATTGGTACTGTGGTCATTTGTCAACTAATAAGTACTAACAGACATCAAAAATCAGTAAGTCAGAAGCAAACGGATCAAAGTAGAACAATCCAGAAAAGTTTTCTGCAACAGCTGGATTTGTCATGGGTGCACACAGATGGTGCTGATTCTCTCGTGCCGCTATGTCACCGTATTTCCTACGAGTGCCATTTCCCCTTGTCTGTCAGTTAATCTGAAGATTGTGTGTCCATGGTTCCTCTAGAAACGTGTGGCGTCTGGAAACCATAATTTGAGCTACAGGGTCTCCCTGTCCTACAAGTTTGACAACTTCTAGTCTAGTCCCTTAATTCCACAGATTTGGCAATTTACACCCAAAAGACTGTCCCAGGCTCACATAGTGACAAAGCTAGCTAACTTGATAAATATTTTCTGCTTACCTCTTTCTTCCTTATTTCATGTCTCAAGGATTCAATCCACCTTGTTAAAGTTCCCAGTGTTTATTTTGTGGTGTGGGAATGAGCTACTCAAGCATCTGTCGG
This sequence comes from Eptesicus fuscus, assembly GCF_027574615.1. Lineage (NCBI taxonomy): Eukaryota > Metazoa > Chordata > Mammalia > Chiroptera > Vespertilionidae > Eptesicus > Eptesicus fuscus. Next base: position 111,169,802 of record NC_072476.1, read on the forward strand.
CTGAGTAGGGTGGAAGTTCCCTGGCACCCACCTCCCTCTCTATCCCCCAAACAAGCTCATTTTTCTAATCACTATGTAAGTCCCAATGTCTTAAAAATAAAGTTACAAAACTACTCAGAATCATACAGAGAAGGGGAAATGTTTACCTCATTTTCTTTCAGATGTGGTCACAGGTCAGAGGCCCGTGAACTCTTCCCAACCTCCACACAGGGTTTCCTTGAGGAATTTGGGAGGGGGAGGGGAGGGCCAACATATAAAAATTAGATGATTTCCAGTTTGACAATATTGCAGATTTCTGGCTTCCTTTAAAACACGGGAAGGTATTGCTACACGAGGCCCACACCTTGAATGACAGCCACCATCAGGATCAGGTAGCGACCGTTCCCTTTGGACAGGACCTAGACTCTCCTGTTCACCCCATTCTCTCCACCCTGTTCCCCAGCAATGGCCGTGTCCATCTGCCGTCTGGTTTTATGTGTGTTTTTATTTTATTGTAGTAAAATCTTTCTCTGTCCCCATGCCACCATCAAACTGAGAAAAAATAAATGAACTGAGATGGTAAGGAATGGTTTTCAGTGAGAAGAATCACATTCCTCTTGCGGAAAGGAAGCATGCTCCTGTATGTGTGTTAACGTGCACATGATGTGTGTGCACACAACTTGAGATGGCTTTCTTTCAGACTCCAGCCCAGGGCTGTATTTGAGTTTGTGTTGTCTGTCTTATAGTCATGGTTACTAGCTCACTGCAGCGACAGTAACTGAAAGCCACCGGCTTCCTGTTTGCGTTGCTCCTGAAGAATATTTAGTGCTCAGGCTGCGCACCAACAGTGAGCCCTATGTGTCATGCCTCATGTCTCGGAAACTCCCTTGCTCACCACCTACCCACCTCGCAGACACACTCAAATACGCGTAAACTTCATGTTCACGGAAATAGCTCCAAACCCTTCTTTGCAGAGGAGTTGGCCTTTGCGACTTTCCTGGGCCTTTGCCCACGGGCCCTGCGGCCTGGGGACCCTCCAGGCCCTGAGGTGGCCTGGCTTCTCGCTAAGACAACCAGACTTCGGATTGGGGTTGTATAAGATGTTCGTTTTTATATTTGTAACATTTCAAATTTTCTTATTTTATGAGATTGGCCAGGTAATAACGAGAATAGAAGTCAGCCAGAGAGGAGCAGAGAAGAAAAATGAGAATGTGTGGGCCATGAGAAGAGGGGTTGTTCCCTTTCAAAATATATGCATCAGCCTAAATTCAATTACATTATAATCAAAAGAGATTTATTTACGTTTTTTACGTTTCAGGGAACTGCCTTCTGCTCAGCAGCTCCCTTGTCCCACGTGTCCTCCCATGATTGTTCATGAAACCAGAAGTCCCCATGGGTGGCTGCATGAGTCTCTAATTGATAATATTGGTAAAGGATAAGACAATAAATGAGGGGAAAAATGCCAAAGTAACCCAAACACGGTTTAATCAATTTTTTAAAATATAAGATACTAGAGGCCCGGTGTACGAATTCGTGCACCAGTGGGGTCCCTCGGCCTGGCATGCGGGATCTGGCCGAAACTGACTCTCTGACATCCCTCGAGCAGCACCAGATTGCAAGAGGGCACATGCCAGGCCGAGGGACCCCACCAGTGCACAATCAGGGCCGGGGAGGGACTACGGAGGGCTCCAGGGTGTGTCTGGCTCATCTCACTCAGTCTCAATCGGCCGGACCCCAGCAGCAAGCTAACCTACCAGTTGGAGCGTCTGCCCCTGGTGGTCAGTGCACATCATAGTGAGTGGTTGAGCGGCCTTAGCATATCATTAGCATATTATCCTTTGATTGGTTGAATGGACGACCGGACACTTAGCATATTAGGCTTTTATTATATAGGATTGATCAGTCGTGAACAAATAATGAGAATGCAGTGCTGGCATTAAAAAAAAAAAGTCACAGAACTTTTTTTAGGGTTCATCCCAATTCAGAATCCAGGTAACCACCATCAACGGTGACTTCAGGTGTATTTGATCATTTCTGCTGGTTTTTGCCCAGTTTTGTCACAGCCTCCTATTTCAGTGATTTTAAGACACATAGGCAAGTCCAGAATTCCAGGGGGCGAGGGGTGGGGCAGCCTGTGGAGAGAAGCTCCCTCCCAGCCTCGCCCCGTCCTGGGAGACTGAGGCACGCAGGCGGCCAGACCTGAGATGACCCAGGAAGATCGTGGGCTGATCTCCCAAGGGTTGCTGCCAGGACTTCACGGGGGCTCCGTGTTTTCAGGAACTTGAGCACTTCCTGTAAACCTGGACCCGCATTTATACCAACAGACCAACGAGTATGGATGATCTGTGGCATCACCGACCTCGGAGCAGGTGGGAAACAGGAACCGAGTCTCCATTCACTCAGCTCCCGAGCTCAGTCCGAGTCAGAATATCTCGCTTCCTCAAAGACAGAGGGGCTCTTCTCGTCTAGTTTGGTTTTTCCTTACGACTGGTTAATTTGTGGTGTGGGAATAAAATAAATTTGTGGTGTGGGATCACTTTCTAATATCAGCAAGGAGCCCCTGAGCCATGATCCGAGGGGTCTGACAAATTGGTTCCACAGCTCTCTAACTCAACATTGTTATATCAACACGTAGTTTAATCTCCTCAACATGCATTCACCTCTTCTCCAGCTGACAGCGGAGAAATAAGAAGATTGCTCGTGTTCTGCTTGCAATTCCTACCTACCCTGCCAGGTGTGGCCATGCGTGTACAACCGTTTCTGCTGTCGGTCACTCCCTTCGTCCTCTCATGGACTGAACCCACCTGGGCAAGCTCCTAGCAAGCCTCACCTGATAATTTGGACACGAGGCGCTCCCATTTTGGGGGAACATGTGAATACGCCGTTGAAATCTTATTTGGTCTCATTATCATGCTCCATCTCAAGGAAGTAAGATCAATGTTCCAAAGTTTGCTGGCAAATACTTCATGATCCTATTCTTAAAACATTGCTAAAACTTTCAGACGGTCTGCACTGGGAGGCAGGTGGCCACAGCTGATCTAACTGAGAATATTTCTTTACAGCCCGGCCAGGGTGGCTCAGTGGTTGAGCATCAACATATGAACCAGGAGGTCAACGTTCGGATTCCCGGTCAGGACACGTGCCTGAGTAGAGGGCTCTGTCCCCAGTAGGGGCTGTGCAGGGGGCAGCTGATCAATGATCCTCTCTCATCGTTGATGCTTCCATCTCTCTCTCCCTCTCCCTTCCTCTCCGAAATCAATAAAAACAAATGAAAATTTAAAGAATATTTCTTTATAGCCTCTACTCCCATTGTTTCTCCCAAGCGTGTGGACCAGTTTCCTGCAGGCTGTGTCCTTGTTCACCCGAAATAGAAGCAACAGACCGAAGTGCTGCCTCAGATGCCCGCCGAGCGCCTCCTATTCCCTACTCCGAGCCGCCCATGCACCCGAGGGACCTCCAGCAACCGATGCTAACGCGGCGTTGCCCACAATCCCTATTTGATTCAAGACAGAAGTGACGCCTGGCAGAAACACCGTTTTAAACCAGCTCAGCTGGCGTGTTGCTCCGTGTGATCTAGGAATCCTCTCTTTTTGTGTTTCCTCTGGCTCGTGGCGTGGGCCCTACCCACAGCCGTGTCTCAATGGAGACATTTACCTTCCAAACTGGATTCTGTCTCGTGCCTCACGTTTCTTCCTGGCACGAGCTTAAACATAAGGTTTCATTCTCATCTCGTGAACTTCTTGACTCTTCTATCTCGTGGTGTTTACTATCCCACGCTTCTCCTGACTCCTCGGCCCAGCTCGAGGGGCCCGGGTTAAAAGTGCCATCGCCCACGAGCACGGCTTGAGAACCTGCGGAGAAGGTGACCCTGGAAGTGGACTGGGAGGACGGTTAGGATTCAGATGAGCGAAGCGGGGGGCAAACGGGTGTTGACTTTTCTGTTTCCAAGATTCACCCGAACACGCAGGCCCCCGGGCCGGCAGGAACTGGCTTCCTCTCCCGCTGGTCACGCCCGCCTCTGCGCCAGGGAACCGAGAGCTGCCCACGTTCCTGAAAGGACTTTGTGGGCGTCGATTGCACATCTGAGGAGCAGCCCTCACCCATGAGGGAGGAAGTGGTCGTGCCTGACCAAGAGGAACCATTGCCATAGGCGGCACCCCAGAAAACACCAGCAACGCGGCTGTACAATCAGGTCGCTCAGGGACGTCCCGAAAAAAGGAGGACGATGCTGGTTGTACCTACAAATAACTACATGGTTGTTCATCGGGCAGAGACTGGAGAAAAGAAAGACAAGAGGAAAGCCATTGTATCTGAATCCTGAGGATCAGTGAGAAGAAGAAAGCATTTCAAGAATGTTCTGCCGAGTTACTGATGAAAGAAAGATTAAGAAGAAGACCCGGGTGTTCGCCGTAGGTCTTATCTCTCTCCATCGTCCACAGCTGGGCTTCTCAGCTGGCAGGTGTCAGCTTAGAGGTTTCCGCTGCTGACAAGCCTTCCCTGACCTCCTGCCTCCATCATGTGTGCGTCACGTGTGCTTCTATTGCCCGGCTTGCCCTCCACTAGGCCTGTAAAGACGTTGTGTATAATAACCACGATTGGAAGTGACTTCAGTGGCCAATGCAAGAGGGTAGGGCAAGCCTGAGCAATGAAGTATAGTCATTAAAAGTCATGGATATGCCATTTTCGATCGCATAAGAGTATGTTCACAATAAAACACAGATTTCATAGTGAAATTACAGGATGAAAAAAATAGATTACGAGAACATAGTATGCATAGCATGATCACAATGTGGTCAGTATCCATGTGGACATATGTACATCATACGTTTTAAAGGCTGTGAATGCTATGAACAGGTTATCCCTGGGTGGCAAGACTATGTAGTATTTATTTTTATTTAACGTCTAATTTGTATACTTTGTTTACTTATTATATAATTTGAATACTATTAAATAAATGGTCTGATTTGTATTGTATAGATTTCTTTTGTCACGAGGGGAACAAGAGGGGTTATGGAAATGAACATTTCTTGAGCAAAGAGGAGGTAATTTAAACAAAAAAACGTGATTCATTCCGTCAAAGCACACGACGGTCCTTTACTCTCCGCCGCACCAGGTGGAGCGCCGTTTCAATCAAGTACAAGTCCTGCTTCCTTCCTGTTCAAGGTGACAAAATGTCTCTCCCTTCCCCCTCTTCTCTTGGGAAGGCTAGACCAGAGGTGACCCCAGGAACAGACATGAACACTGAGCCCCCGGGGCCTCGAAAGCTGAATGAATTCCAGCACCACCTGCCCGGCCGTCCTGCCACTTGGGCTGACGGAGCCCGAAGGAAACACTGAAGCAGCCGCTCACAGCTCCTCTTACCGATCCTGGGCGTTCCGTCTGATCACCACCTTCGTCCCTGTGATTCTGTTTTCTCCAGTTCTAACGAGCCACTCAGACACACGCTGAGGAGCAAAGGCTGCTCACGGGCCCGAGGGCTCTGCGGTGAGACTCACACAGACACAGAGAAGGCCCGCTTCGAGGGAAAAGCTGGTGTTTTCATGCCAGTTCACCGTTCCTTCCAAAGTCCGCTGGGCAGGGGCATTCGGAAGGTATGTGGCTAAGGTGTTGTCGATTCTTGTGGCTTAAAGAATGCTTACCTCTCGGGTCCACTCACCTAACTGGGTATTTTAAAGTTGCTTTTTGCAATGCAGGATATAGTGCGAGGTTTGGAACAAAATGATGCTTCTACCGGCGAATGAAAGCGCCCTGCGTCTCTCCGCTCCTCCCGCCCTGCACAGTCAGCCTTCGATCGCCGTCTGTGTCTCTAGGCCCGCGGGGTGGAGAGGTGAGACGTAGCGGGGCGTTTGCTTTTCATGTCGTTCCCCGGTTCTCCTTCCTCTTGCAGCGTCCGGGCGTCCACCCCGTGGCTCATTTCTGGCTGATAGTCACCGGTGCAAATAGCTCGCCTTCAGCCCAACTGGCTCCTGGGTTACTCCCCCAGTCTCCCTTGGGCCCCACGCATCACCAGTCCTCGTGGCGAACGGTGTCCACCCTCCGGTGAAGCTGACTGGGCCTTTTCATACCAACGCGGGTCCCTGTGTGGCCTTCACAGGCTGGCTCTGACCAGGCAAAAAAGGTACGAAATGTCACTTCCTCAGAGAGATCTTTTCTGGCTCCACATGAAAGCAGCCACCAGCCACCAGCCACTCTATTATAATGATCTGTGTCATATGTATTCCCATGTGACGTGGCTGCTCGTTTATTTGTTCACTGTTTATTATTGAATCTCTTTCCAGCAAATAATCAGCTACGCGAGGGCAGGGACTGTGTCTGCCTTATTTGCCACCTGAGTGTGGCTTGGGACAATAAAGCTAAATCATCTGAAGTCTGTACCTACTCCTGCCTTACAATTGGGCACTCAGGCAAGGCCAGCACAATAGGAAGAAGTAATCACTTTTATTAACTTACTAGAGGCCCGGTGCATGAAATTCATGCATGGGTGCGGTCCCAAGGCCTGGCCGGCGATCCAAGTGTGAGCGTCTGGCAAGGAAGGGCAGGTCCCAGCTGACCTCTGGGCCCTGGGCAGCACCTGGGCCCTCTGACTCCCGCGCACCCTCCTCTGCCTGAGTCATTGGGCCCGAGCCCAGCTCCCTCAGCGCCTGGGAGCCGGGCAGCAGCCCTGCCCCCCACTGCCGCCGCCACTGGTCACTGTCTACGGGGCAATCAGCGGGGTGATTGGGCCCCACTCCCACCCGCCTTGGCCTGGTGCTACCTGCTCACCTGCTCCACCATCCCACCACGGTCCTGCTCTCGTCGGGGCCCATTGGGGCCAGCAGTGCCTCCACTGCCACCTGCTGCCACACCGCATCGCTGATGCCCACCATGTTCCACGCTGCCCCCTGGTGGTCAGCACACATCATAGCAAGCAGTCGCACTCCCAGTCAAACTCCCGAGTTAGGGGACAATTTGCATATTAGGCTTTTATTATAGAGGATGGCTCAAAAAACCAAACCCTATTGTAACACAGACTAAGGCAGATATATTCATGGACAGCATGTTGCATTTTAGTTCCAGAGAAGCATTCAATAAAATAACACTGCGTGTGACCCGGGGGTGGGGGGGGCGTGCGGGGGGTGGGTACCCGGTTAAAATGTAGCACTGCACCCCACTAGGTGACCAGCAGCCCAGAGCAGCTCCTCTGGTGCGAGGCGGCTCCTTCTCCCAGGAGCGACATTGGGAGGCCATGAGTGAGGCGGCCCACAGCCTGGACTCGGGGTCAGAGAAAGCGGTCGACTGCGCACCCACCCGATGAATACGATATTTTTTCAATAACGCTGTTCCTGGCGCGTGTGAGCTATTCATCTCTGTGCCTGGATGTGTTCCTAACGAAACCGAAAATGTTCTCCTTTGACATCAACACGTCCTATCTATGACCGGTCATTGGATTTCCTGTTAACGGAGCCCACGGCACATTCAGCGACTGCCAGTCCCTCATTGTCACTCTGCATTCCAACGAAAGCCGCGGCATCCTGTGTGACAGGAAGGTGGGTGGAGGGCCTTGGAGAGCGGACTTCCAGACCCTTGTTTACGGCAGCTCCTGCCTTGTTGGGCGGCGGCCCCGCGCTCCGCCCGCCAGGTCACGGCTTCTTTCTGCGGGCGTTATCTTCACGCAGCACATGGATCACGCTTTCCTCTTTCTGTGACAAAATGCCTAAAACACACACACACACAGGCTCCCGCATCAGCCCCTCTCCTGGATTCTATTCAAACCCCAGGCTGCTGGTAACGTCTATTATATTCTGGGTCATGGCTGACAAATCAGGAGGCAAATGCATGCATACTTGCAAACATACATGCACACATATGTTTATGCGTGTGACTCGAGAGGTCTCATTCCTAGTGAGGGGACTTTGACTTCTACAAAAATAATGAACTAAAAGCTGCAGACACTTTCCCTTCAGGGACGTGAGGAGAGAAGGGAGGGGAGGAAACGGGACAGACGCGTGTTCTTTGCCTGAAAACAATTGTTTTCTCCTGCCTGAGGTCACCCAATAGATTCCAGATCAGAGAAAACAAAGGTGGCATGCTTCTTTCACCAAAGGAATTCTAACTCTCCAACCCTCCTTTTCGATTTTTTAAGATTTAAACGAAGATTTCTTAATCTAGCAAATTAAGAACAAAGGGCAAACGTCAGTAAATTTTTCCCGCCGAAAGTGAGTAACCTGACCAAAATATACCGTCACGGAAAGCTCTGCGCCTCGACACGTAGCGAGTGCGCTGTGGCCGTCAAGCGCAGGTGTCGCCCGGAAGGCAGAGCCCTGTGCCCTGCACACAGGTCAGCATCAGCCATGAGAGCGTCATGCGTGAGCCAGCACTGCTGGGTGAGGCCCTGAGAACTGTTAGTATTTAAAAGTCACTGCGTTCTTTGTTGAAACTCTTATTTATTTCCATTGGAAATCGTATCATTTCCAGGTTGACTTCCTCCCTGATGACATTCCAAGGTTTGCTTTATTTTGTGAGAGCTTTTGAGATTGATAATCAGTCCCCACAGTACCAGCAATGCTGACAAACATCCTCGCGGCTGCTATTGTCATTTCTTGAGGTTTTCAAATGCCAATTTCGTTTCCAAGCTGCTAACCTGATGTGCACAATGAGCAGGAAACAGATGTGTCCTAGAGATTTTTTTCTAATATTTTGTGTATATTTACAGACAAAAATTAAAATACAAGCCTAACATAAAATAAATTCTCTTGAAAATGTTCCCAGATTGTGGGTGCACAGACCTTTAAAACAAAGCCACACCCTCCAGAGTTCGGTTCCGGTTCCAGTCCTTGCAGCCGTTTAGTGGTGGCTCTGAATTCCCGCAAACCAAGGAAATTGGAGATACCTGCCCAGCCTCCCTGATGGGGAGAATGTGAAATCGAATATAATGATAATGAAACAATCCTCAATGATTATAAAAGGTCATACAAATAATACTTACTACAGTGTTCTTCTGCGAATAGTTACAAAGTGAAAGGAATGTTTAACTCCTCTTAAATTTGGAAAAACACTAAATCTTTGCAAACAACGGTGAAAGACAGGTCATGGTGAAGCTCTAATGTAAGGGCGACAGAGGAAGTGAAAGGGTGGAATACCGCAAAGAGCCACCCACACACCTACGTGGGTGAGCAGTCCTCGCCCTGGCCTGGGTCTCTGTGTAGACCAGTGTCATAGTGTGAATGATGTTCTGGGATCTGTATGTATGTGTGCGTGTGTGTGTGTACACGTGTGTGTGTGTGTGTGTGTGTGTGTGTGTGTGTGTGTGTGTAAGAGCTTGTAAGCAGGCTCACAGATCCTACGTGTGTTTTCAATGTTAAGACCCAACCAGACTCAATTTTCTGACTTTATTAGTTTTTGACTGAAGAATAGTCAAGCCTTCCATTTTTTTAAGCTATTGCAATAAAGGCATAAGATTGCCCTGGAATACAGTCATTTCAAGTCTCTGTTTTGTCAGCTTTTAATTCCATTTCATCCTATATAATAAAGAGGTAATATGCAAATTGACCCTCACACCCTCGCACAAGATGGCCACCCCCACATGGTAAAAGATGGCCACCATAAGATGGCTGGCAGGGGAGGGTAGTTGTGGGTGATCAGGCTGGCAGGGGAGGGCAGTTGGGGAGGACCAGGCCAGCAGGGGAGGGCAGGTAGGGGGGACCAGGCCTGCAGGTGAGGGCAGTTGGGGGCAACTGGGACAGCAGGGGAGCAGTTAGGCATCGATCAGGCTGTCAGGGGAGTGGTTAGGGGGTGATCAAGCTGGCAGGCAGAAGAGGTTAGGGGCAATCAGGCAGGCAGGCAGGCGAGCAGTTGGGAGTCAGCAGTACCAGATTGTGAGAGGGATGTCCCCCGAGGGGTCCCAGATTAGAGAGGGTGCAGGCTGGGCTAAGGGACAGCCCCCCCCCCCCCCAGTGCATGAATTTTGTGCACCAGGCCTCTAGGTGGTTTATAAAGAAGGGTTAGGCTAATTCTTAAAATCAGCCACTGGAGTCAGGAGCAGACCCTTGGCAGTTGCTTACCTGCTGGGGTTTTATTTCCAGTGTGTCTTCCTGTTCTCACTGCCGAGACATCTGACTTATTGGGAGCGTTGTCATCGCGATTGGGCGGCAGGCTGGAAGCCCTGGGAGCTCTCCTGCACCACATGGCCCTGGGTCCAAGTTGCTCTCCAGCCTTTCCCCCTGAATGGACTTCTAGGTCTTTCTTCTCGTCTATTTCATGCAGGTGCCTTACAGTTTGGTGATGAGCAGAGATATTCTGGGTGAATTTTACTGTCTCACACTTTCTCCTATTTAGTAGCTACTATTGAATCAGTGCCTCAACCAGCGATGACCATTTAAATGAACCATATTCATCTCAAAGAAATCTGGTGGTTTGTGTGTGTTTTGTAATTACTGTCAGGATAGTACTGTATGTTATTCTCCAGAATTTTCACTCTCATCAACTTGAGAACTGACACAGGACATATTGTTTTTCACTTGTTCCCTTGTTATTACTTTTACATAATTTTTTTTTAGTTATTTTCTTTATAGTTACCCTGGGGGTTATAGTTAACTTAAAACAATCTGGTTGGAATTAATTTTAATCGTATATAAAAAATTTGCTCCAATATTGCCCAATTCCAGCCCCCTTTTTTGTACTATTATTGTTATGCAAATGACACCTTAATAATTATAAGCTCACCAACATAGTTTTGTAACTATTGTTCTATGCAGTTACTTTTAAATATGATCAAAGGAAAGAAACAAAATCCACATGAATTCTTTTCCCCAGTTACATACATAGTTACCTTCATTGGTGTTCTTTAATTCTTTTCTTTTTTTAAATCTTCACCTGAGAATGTTTTTCATTGCTTTTGAGAGAGAGAGAGAGAGAGAGAGAGAGAGAGAGAGAGAGAGAAATATTAATTGGTTGCCTTGCATACTCATCACAACTAGGGATCAAACCCACAACCTAGGTATGTACCCTGACAAGGAATCAAACCTGCAACCTTCTGGTGTACAGGACAACGCTCCAACCAACTGAGCCACCCAGCCAGGGCTGTTCTTTATTTCTTCATGTGAATTTGAGTTACTGTCTAGTGTCTTCATTTCAGAATCAAGGACTGCTTTGGTATTTATTATTTGTAGGGCTAGTCTGCTAGCAATGACTTAACTCCTTATTTCTGTATTTGGGAATGTGTACATCTCTCTCTTTTCAAGAAGAGCTTTGCTGGATATAATTAATAGCCAACGTCTTTCAAAAATCTGCCCTGCTGGTGTGGCTCAGTGGTTGAGTGTCAACCTATAAACCAGGAGGTCAGGATTCCATTCCCAGTCAGGGCACATGCCCGGGTTTCAGGCTTGATCCCCAGGGTGGGGCATGCAAGAGGCAGCCAATCAATGATTCTCTCCCATCATGGATGTTTCTCTCTCTCTCTCTCTCTCTCTCTCTCTCTCTCTTCTCTCTCTCTCTCTCTCCTTCCTCTCTGAAATCAATTTAAAAATACTTGTAAAAATTTTAATGTCATCCTACTCCATTCTGGTGTTTTTGATTTCTGCAGAGGAGCCAACAGTCCATCATATGAAGAATCCCTTGTACATGGTGAGGGCTTTCATTATTCATTCAACAGATTGACTATGATGAGTCCAGGTGTGGCTTTCTTCAGATATTTTTTCCCCGTTAGTCATTAAGCTTCTTGGATATGAATATTAATGTCATTCACCAACCCTGGGGCTGTTCAGACATTATTTCTTCAAATGTGCTTTCTGGGACTTCCGTCGTGCACACGGTGGTGCATGCGGTGGTGTCCCCAGGTCTCTGAGGCTCTGTGTGTTTTTGTTGTTTGCTACTGTTCTGTTCCTCAGGCGGGGCAACCTCTTCAAGTTCACTGACTCTCTCTTCTGCCAGTTCAGATCTGCTGTTGAGCCCCTTCTGGTGAATTTTTATTTCAGCTGTTGTATTTCCCAGCATTATAATTCCTATTTTTACTGACATATATCCTTTATTGACATTCTGTACTCAGTTGGGCACCATCATCATACTTTTTTTTTTTTTTTTTTAGTTCTTTGGACATAATTTTAGTTCTTTGAGTATATTTATTATTGATTTAAAGTTTTCTCTAGTAAGCCCACCATTTCGGATTCCTGAGGGACAGTTTTCCTTGCTGCTGTTTTCTTGTAGTTAGGCTATAGTTTCCTATTTCTCTACGTGTCTTTTTCGTGTTGAAACTGGGCATTTGAAATACAAGATGACAATTCTTCAGGTCAGATTCCACACTCCCTGGGGTTTGCAGGCACCGCTGTCTGTTTTGCTGCTGCCTCTACTGCTGCAGGCTTAGTAAGTGACTTCCTGGCCTAATGCTGTAAAGTCTTTATGCTTCGCTTGTTATGGCTGCTGAAGTCTCTGAATGATTAGCTTAATGGTCACTTAATGATTAAACAGAGATTTTTTTTTTTTTTAGTGCCTTGAAACATGGAGCCTCCCAGCCTTTGCTATGGGCTCTCTCTGCCTGGGAGGGCACCTCTTCAGGCCAGCAGGCAGCTTAAACTCTGCCTTCGCCTTGACTTCCTGACTGCTTCAAGGTCGGCCAGAGGTGAGAGATGGGGGTCTTCTCAGGGCTTTTCAGAGAATGCACACAGCCCTGCACATGCACACGTCCTGCTGGATTCTCTTGAATGTGTGGAACCTTTCCAAGTGTCCTACGGCATCTGATTGTCCAGTGTGTTCCTGTGGCGTTGTTTTGGTTCGCTTCACCTCGGGCTGTTGTGCTGCTGAACAGTGGCCAGTGATTTTTAGTTTCTTTACAAACGTTCTGGAAACAGGGCTACTCCCCAGGGCTACTAGCTGCGACTCAGCCCAAATAAAGAGAAACCTTGAGAAGGAAGTGTTTTAGGGAGCTGCCAATCAGGACAGGTAGCGAGGAGTCCCAGGGCTGAGGACCCGGGAGGTCTGAGGCTCTGAGGACCTGTGCCGTCTGCAGTGGCTGCCCGGCGGCCGTGGTCACGGCCCGCTGTGTGAGGTGCTTTGTTTTCCAGGTAGCACAGAGTTAAGAGGAAGGGGTGGAAATAGAGCACATTAAAAGGGCAGTTTGTTGAGATTCAGCTGTGGTTTTGTGTTGTTTTGTTTTCTTAACTTAAAAAAAATGTTTACAACTCCCTGTTTAATCGCAGCGTTGTGAAAGGGTTGATTTTGGCAAACATTTGCCAGTGTCCTCGTGGCTTTTTTGGAGGACCCGAGTTTTCAGGTACTTCCTTCGTAATTCCAGGAATACTTTCCCCTCTCGTTTATTTTAACAATGCACAAACATGCCTATTACTGTCATCCACACAAAACGAGTCTTTCTTTCTTTCTTTTTCTTTTTTTTCTTTTTCTTTTGTTAATCCTCACCCGAGGATGTTTTTCCATTGATTTTTAGGGAGACTGGAAGAGAGAGGGGAAGACAGAGAGAAATATCGATGTGAGCGAAACACATCGATTGGTTGCCGCCTGCACAAGCCCTGACCAGGGCCCAGGCCAGAGAGGAACCTGCAACCAAGGTACATGCCCTTGACTGGAATCGAACCCGGGACCCTTTGGTCCAGGCCGACGCTCTATCCACTGAACCAAACCCGCTAGGGCCAAAATGAGTCTTTCACTAACACATTTCATAAAATAAAAATGCCACATTTACTCAGAAGAGTTAACTTTGATCACCACAAAGTAGAAAATTCTAATTCACTTCCCCTAACTCTTAGAAATATAAAATATGCAACAATCTCAACACTAAGTATTGTGGAGATAATAAGAAAAATCTAAATATTTGTACTCTAGCTAGATGGAATGTATGTCAAAAACGTATATTCTACTTGTGTTTTGTGTGTTTTGGCAGGATGGTCATTATAAAAGTGAGGTATAAGATTTTATAAGACAGAATCATAAATATCCAGTTATGATATAGTCAGGTGACAGACACATATAGTTTGTAACTTCCCAGGCCTGTTTCTAAGCAGTTTTTTATTGGGTTTATTAGAGTGACACATCAGTTAATAAAATTACATGGGTTCCAGGTGTACAGTCTATACTACGTCATCTGTATATCGTATTGTGTGTTCACCACCTCAAGTCAAGTCTCCTTCCATCACCACATGTTCCCTTTACCCTCTTACCTCCTCCACACGCACCCCTTCCCTCTGGCAATCACCGAGACGTTCTTCTTTGCTTAATCCCTTCATCACCTTCCAAGCACTTTAATGTCTCATTTTGCTAAGCACTGATAATGATTCCTAGACTAACTTAATATAATTTAGTTTTTATAAATGTACTAGAGGCCTGGTTCACGGATTCGTGCACATTGAAAGGAAATTAATTAGAAGGTGGCCGGCGGGGTGGGACTGGGCAAGACAGGCCAGACATGCCCTGGAGCCAACCTCCCAAGGTCCCTCCTGGACCAGCCGCACCTGGGGTGGCACCAGGGCTTAAAGGGCATCTGTGGAGTGAGCGGGGTCCCTCTGGCAGGTGGGGTCCCTCAGCTCCAATGCGGCGAATGTTCCCACCCTGCCCCCGGCTGCTCTGCACCTGCGTGCATAGGCCCAGAGTGGCTGGGGGACGTTCTGGGACCCCGGCCGCTCCGGGCCTATGCGCAGGCCTACAGGCTCAGAGCAGCCTGGGTCCCGAGGACGCCTGTCCCCGGAACGCAGGCCACTTGGTGCCAGCATGCATGTAAGTGGCCACCCGACCCCTAGCCGCTCCGCACCTGCATATGCAAATTAACCTGCCATCTTTGTTGGATTAATTTGCATACTCACTCCTGATTGGCTGGTGGGTGTCACGGAGGTACAGTCGATTTGCATATTTCTCTTTTATTAGTGTAGATAAGGGATGCATTTTTTATGTCCCAACTCAAACAAAAATTTAATCTCGCTCCAGTCAGCCCCCCAGAAGGCCAGGTGTGATGGATGGAAAGCTGTTTTCTTCCGACATGACCACCTCTCCTCCAGGCATGCAGAGCCCACCTTAGGGTGCTGTAAGTGCCTAGATTCTTGACAGTTATGTTGTCTTCATGGGTGGAGTGACTCAGGCCATACCCAGGACAGCACAGCAGCTGGCCACGCTGATGGGGGACTTTATGTCACTGCGTCCTATCACGGTGATACACTCTGCTTACGCAAAGCATCTGGTGGACCTGTGAATGAAGGCAGGCACTGAACAGGCTCTGGTCCAGCTGTGGGTGCCAGTATGTGCTGGTGTCTGGATGCTCTCCACCTCCATCCCGCAGTCTCTCTAGGTCTGGACCCACCCAAGCTTAGGATCCCCAATGTCTCTCCATTCTTATCACTTTTATGATTCTTTTTCATCCAAGGAGTCCAACAACTTTCTGTAGCTCTTTGAAAAGGAAAACTCATTCTCTTGGTCATATTGTCTTCCATTTTCCTTTTTCTTCTCAGCAGGACTTAAGTTGGGGGGTGAGGGGGGAATAAAAATAAAGTCGAGCTCAGAAAAAGGAAAGGGAAAAGGGAACACTAAGTTAACTCTCAGCACAGTACACCAGGGGCTTGAGAGAGAAACGTGTTCTCAGAAAAAGAGCCTCCTTTCTCATACTCCTCACTTCTGTGGCTGTGAAATTCTTCCCTGCGATGTAAACATGATTGTTTAATATTTCCATTTTATTAGCCTTACTAATACACTTGATATTATAATTCCTTGTCCTATTACTTTTCATAGCTGGGATAAATTTAGCCAGAACTCCATGGTAGGTCCATAAAACTCGCCTCTTATTCCTGTGAGGCCCATCTGGGCCACCTGAAACAAAACCCCAGTCAGAGCCTGGTATTTAGGGCCGTAGTTCTGAATTCCACACCTTGCTCCACCATGCTTCCATCGCCATGGCCTGCTCACCCGGGGCTTCGCCTTCTTGGCACCTGGCACCCAGGGTGGCTTTCATCTCGCAATCTCTGGCTTTCCTCTCAGCTGCCGCACGTCCCTGTCCAGGAGAGGGAGCAACCAGCCATGGCTTGTTCCACAAAAAGTCCAAGATCCCCTGTTAGTGGGCTTCGCCCCGCACAGCAGACTTGGAGGACTGTGAGCTCATGGCTTCCTTCACTCCAGGAATCAGCTTTGGGATCAAAATTCTTACAGTGTCCAATATTGATTATATATCTTTACTAATTTTTCATATGTTTGTACTGACTTGAGAGAGAGAGGAAGGGAGAGGGAGAGGAGAGAGAGAAACACTGATGAGAGAGAGAAACCTCAATGGCCGACCTCCTACATACCCCTTACTGGGGATTGAGCCCGGGCATGTGCCCTGACAGGGAATTGAACCAGAGACCTCTCGGTGCATGGGACGATGCTCAACCAACTGAGCTGAGCCACAGTGGCCAGGCCTTTACTAATTTTTAAATACCTGTTGTATGGTGTCCAACTGGAGTATCTAAACTTTCTGTAGGCATCACAGTAAGTGGCTTTATTTTCATCTTCTGTGAATTTAAAAGAACCACCAAAGATGATTCTTCTAGACCATTTATGCTCTTTCGTCAGAGACAATGTCCAGTCTTCCACCCTTATTCTGGTAGTGCATGTATTGTAATTATTGATAATAAATAATAAGAAGAAGCTTCCTTACAGAAGGCATTCCCTAGAAATTCAGGGGAAGGAAGTTTCACCATGTGCTTCACAGATTTCATGTATTTCATGTCCTCTACTACAAAAATTAGATGAAATCAAGCCACTTCAGGAAACAAGGAAGAGGGGAAAAATAAAAACAGAGTGAAAACTGTTTTGAATACATCACTCAGAACTATGAATATACTAGAGGCCCAGTGCATGAAATTCGTGCACTGTGGGGGGTCCCTCAGCCTGGCCTGCACCTTCTTGCAGTCTGGGACCCCTCAGGGGATGTCTGCCTGCCAGCTTAGGCCCGTTCCCCAAAGTTGGAAATCCTTCTCGAAGTCTGGAACCCCTCGTTCCTTACCGCTCGCCTGCTCACTGCTCTTTACCACTCAGCTCGCTGCTCCTTAGTGCTGCCATGAAGGCAGGAGAGGCTCCCACCACCGCCACTGTGCTCGCCAGCCATGAGCCCTATCTTTCTGTGTAGTTGTCTGTGGGCCAACTGCTCTCTTCCTTCTCACTTAGGGCGGCAGCATGTGAGGGCAGAGCGCGCTGGCGTGGAACACAGAGGGCTGCCCGGAGCTGAGAGGAGTGGCCGGGCCCACAGGGTGAGAGGTGGACACAGAGGACGCTATC
Organism: Eptesicus fuscus; assembly: GCF_027574615.1. Taxonomy (NCBI): domain Eukaryota; kingdom Metazoa; phylum Chordata; class Mammalia; order Chiroptera; family Vespertilionidae; genus Eptesicus; species Eptesicus fuscus. Next base: position 111,187,001 of record NC_072476.1, read on the forward strand.
TCACCCAATTGTGGGGCGGGCTGGCCATCCTTCATCTGCCTGACCCCACCCATGGAGGAACCGAGCAGGGTGTCCGCCTCTCCATTCTCCATCCTTCCATCTGTGACACCTGTCACCCTGGCCAGGCCTCCCCCAAAGTGAGTTCAGCTCAATCCCTGAATGTAAAAGGGCATGGGGGAGCGGGGGCAGCCACTCCAGTGCCCCCTGATTCCCAGTGACAGGACCTGGTCTCAGGAGGGTGGCCACAGCTGCAGAACATAGATCTGTTTTAAGAACAGTTGGGAATGCAGACTTTCGTACCAGCCCCTGTTCCAAAAGGTGGCAGTTTATTCACATTGTGGCAAAGACACCTTCAAGAGTAACATAAGTGGGTAAAGTCAGGGCCAAACGGGGCCATTTCCTCATCCAATCTCTCTGAGGCGCGTGGGCAGAACCAAGTCTCAGCTCTTCACAGGACACTTCCGGGGTTTTTTAAGCCTAAAGGACAGTAGTCTGTCCCCATTCTTGTTCTTTGGGATTTTTTTCATCATCAGATAAAAGGATACGTACATTGGGGCAATCCTCTCGAGACACAATATTCCAGTTGCACCCATGTGACGATGACAGTGCCCCTCAGGGGGAGGGAGCCAACAGATGGGGAGCAGGGAATTCTGAAAACCAAAGCAAAGGTTCAGAACACAGAAGAAGTCCTTGGTGTTCTGCAGAGAGCCTTGGACTCCTTCCTCTGCGGTCACACAACTGTCACACACCAGGCAGTCACTCAGAAATATCTTGGCATCGGCCAACTTACGGAATTCTCCCTTCTCTCCGTTCTCCTGAGCCGGACTCCGGACATTGACTGCAGCATTCTCTTGGTCATCGTTTTTGTTTTTTCCAAAACGTTACAAAGTTTATATGAATATAACATACAAAGATGCAGCCTCCTTTGTAGGAACAGGGAGGAAGGGGTGGTTAAGTAAGGCACACGGAGCTGCAGCAAGCACCAGCTGTGGGGAGGGCCAAGGGGGAGAGGAGGTTGGCACTGGGGCCGAGGCCCTAGAGCCGTTGCTGGGGAAGTAGGGATCCCCTCTGAGTGCCATGTTCTGAGGCTGAACTAATTGGTCAAGCTGAGGCAGAGGTGGGTGGCCGTATCAGCCATCTTTGGTGCTGTTTACCCTTCCCCACCCCAGCTCTGTTGTAAAACCCCTGAGCCCTGGATTCCAAAGGCCCCATCCAGAGCAGAGGCCCTGGAAGGGGTGAGAGGAAGGGGGTAGGGCACGTTTGAAGGCCAATAGCCTGTGTGCTGAGGGATGGCGGAGACAGAGGTGAGAGGTAGCTGGTGAAGGGCTCTCATACATACCCTTCTGTGGGGGCCACAGGTGAAGGAGGCCAGGGGAGTAGGGTAGGCATGGGGCACCATGGCCCCAGCCTCTTAGGCATCCCTGTCTGTCCTCTGCAGTGTACACGGAAGAAAGGGGCTGCGTCTGAGGAGGGGCCAGGCCAGGCCAGGTGACCTTCTTGAGTTCTGGCTGAGGTGATGGTCCTCACCCTGAGATGCTGTCTAACTGGTGATGGACTCAGGACTGACTCCCACCCGCGTAGCCTGCTGTTCGGTCGTCCATCCGGTCATTTAGGTCGGGACGGACCCTGGCTCTTTATATATTAGGATTCTATGCTTCTGAGGAGTTCACATTCCTTGGCATCCTCTAAGAGCCTTTCAAATCTGGCCCCAACTCCACTTGCCTACCCTCACTTCCATCCCATCCTACTCATCCATGCCCTGCTGCTCTGCCTAGAATGCCCGGCACCCTGTTCCTCTGCCCATGTCCACGTCCTGTGAAGCTAAATCCCAGTGCCACCATCTCTATGGAACGTGTTGCTTTTCTCCTGTTGACTTTGTCTTCTTGTCTAGGGGTCATCAGTCCCGATTAGAAAGACTATTCTTGCATGTCTCTGGGTAGCTTGTCATGTCCTCGTGGACAGGGTCAAGCAGGTCAACATCTCTGAATCCCTAGGATGTAGACGACTTCCTCTGGACAGAAGAAACGCCACAACCGTGTGAATGAGTGAATTACACGGGGGCAGGGGCTGCTGGTATAAAAAGGAGGAATTGACTATCTTGGTATGGATTAGGGTCTGGTAGAGCAGATGGAAAGTAGACACATCCTTAGAAAATGAGCTATTTCGTGTAATTGTTTTAGAGCCAAATTATACACATGCTTTCTCTTTATGTTTTTGCTTTCTATTAAATACTAAAGAGTATTTCCCCACATGCCTATTTAGTCTTATTATTACATGAAATGACAGTCCTTTTCGTTTGATTACTAATAATTTATTTCTTGCACTCCTGTGATTTTAGAGTTCGCCTACTTGATTTCATGTTTTAGAAATAGGTTAGAGCCATGGTCGGCAAACTGCGGCTCGCGAGCCACATGCGGCTCTTTGGCCCCTTGAGTGTGGCTCTTCCACCAAATACCACGGCCTGGGCGAGTCTATTTTGAAGAAGTGGTGTTAGAAGAAGTTTAAGTTTAAAAAATGTGACTCTCAAAAGAAATTTCAATCGTTGTACTGTTGATGTTTGGCTCTGTGGACTGATGAGTTTGCCGACCACGGGGTTAAAGGAAAATAACTAACCCACCTGCCCAATAGTCCTAGGACTGCCTGACAGCCACCGGAGAATTCATTCCCCTTTGACGGAGTGGTGGCTCCTCTGAGTCAGACAGTGCCACGCCTGGAGCAGCCTTGCCAGGCGCCCCCGGGCCGCCTCCCCACGGAGCCCGAGTGTGTCACCCACGCTGGAGTCTGCCCAGGAGCTTTGGGGAAGTTTCCTACACCGTTAACAAGGGCGCCTCGCCAGGATGCGAAAGTTCATTTTTTTCATCAGTACCCGTTGCCCAGACGTCTTCGGACCAGGCTGCTGGCACAGCCTTGTTCAGGAAATAGGGCGGGGGAACACCTAGTTGACATTCTAAGTGAGAAAACACTCACGGGGACATTACGCAATGGTCATTTTCACAGCGCTGGTTGGTGCTGAAGCTCAGGCTCCACACCCAGTGGCTGTGCTTTGTTGTGGGAGCAGCAGTCCGAGGTCCCTGCAGTGCGGGCAGCACGGTATGGTACTGTCGCTCGGCTGCTCAACCTGGCAGGTTAAACTGGAACGTCGGTGTTCGACGTGTGCACAAACCCGCTTGTTTTCTGATCCGACTTACAAGTGAAAGAAATGAATGGACAGCAGATTTCCCGGAGAAAATCAACTGTCCTACTCATTTTGGCCCTGGAGTCCTGCACATTTGCCTTGATTTGACATGAAGGTCAATAAATGTTGCCCTAGGATTCATATTCCATCTGAAAATTAACGTTAGCAGGGGTAGTGGTGGTGATCAGCATTAGTTTGAAGTCGCAGAGGAGATAAAATATTTATTAACCCCCCAAAAGAAAGGGTAAGTTCCCAGTAACTAAAGCCTTGATCATAGTATAAGTATGTTTTAACCCTACTTTATTTCAATAAGATATAACTTTATAATTTCTCTTTTATTTTTTCCTTCAATATATTGCAATTTTCTAGAAGCCCATGTAGGTATATGCATATGCATGTGTAAATATATATATATATACACACAGATATATATACACACTAATATCTGTTTTGAAAACAGCAATGTAGATAAATTTCTCTGTAATAAAAAACAATAGTTTAGAATAAAATATTTATTATAATTTTAAATGTCTAAGCATTAATCAATTAATCAATTTTTATTTTTTTAAATCTTTATTGTTGAAAGTATTACATATGTCCCCTTTTTTTCCCCCATTGACCCCTTCTAGCCTGCCCCCGCCCCCCTACCTCCACCCCCACCCCAGGCCCTCACCACCCCACTGTCTGTGTCCATGGGTTGTGCATATATGCATACAAGTTCTTTGGTTGATCTCTTACCACCCACCCACCCTCCCCCGCCTTCCCTCTGAGATTCCTCAGTCTGTTCCATGCTTCTGTGTCTCGGGATCTATTTGGCTTATCAGTTTATTTTGTTTATTAGATTCCACATACTAGTATGAGTGAGATCATGTGATACGTGTCTTTCTCTGACTGGCTTATTTCACTTAGCATAATACTCTCCAGGCGCCTCCATGCTGTCTCAAAGGGTAAGTAGTTATTAACTACTAGAGGCCCAGTGCACAGATTTGTGCACCGGTGGGGTCCCTCAGCCTGGCCTGTGCCCTCTCGCAATCCAGGACCCCTTCAGGGGTTCTAGTAGTGTGCGAAGTGGCAGGCGGCTAGGGAGGAGCCCGAGCCCGGGCCTGGTGCCGCTCCTGCTCATCCCGGCCCCGCTGTGCCTGCCACTGCCGCCTGATAGCGCTGCCGCAGAGGCAGGAGAGGCTCACGCAGCGACAGCTGTGCTTGCCAGCCATGAGCCCACTGTCTGCTGCCCACCGGTCAAGGAAGCGGTGCTCCCACTGTGGCAGCACACTGACCAGCATCTGCCCCCTGGTGGTCAGTGCACGTCATAGCAACTGGTCAACTGGAAGCTCGATGTCTTTGGCTTTTATATATAGACTAGAGGCCCAGTGCACGAAATTCGTGCACGGGGGTCCCTCAGCCCAACCTGCACCTTCTACAATCCAGGAGCTCTCAGGGGGTGTCCTACTGATGGCTTAGGCCCACTCCCCGTGGTTCTCTGCTCTCTGCGGGCCTGGAGGTTTCGCTGCAGCCATGGAGATGAAGCCCCCATGCCCTGCTCTCTGCTTTCTGCCGACCTCCCCATGCACCATGCGAAGGAAGCCCCAATGCCCTGCAGTGTGCTCTGTCTGCCAGGCCTGGGGGCTTTGAGGACACCTGTCCCAGCCCGGCTCTGTTTGCAGGGCCTGGGGCTACCCCGCTGCCATGGAAGCCGCCATACCCTGCTGTCCGGGCTCTGTTTGCAGGGCCTGGGGCTTCCCCACTGCTGCCGAAGCCTCCATGCCCTGCTGTCCATGCTCTGACTGCCGTGTCTGGGGGCAGATCAAAAACCCCTCTGGAGGTGGATCCAGCTTTGCTGCTCCTACCGACAGGCTGGACACTCCAGCAGCAGAGCTGAGCGGACTGGACGCCGCCATCTTGTGGCTATGTGGGCCGCCATTTTGTCACGGAGTGATGGTTAATTTGCATATTACTCTATCATTAGATAGGACTAGAGGCCTGGTGCACGAAATTCTGCACCGGTAGGGTCCCTAGGCCTGGCCGGCAATCAGGGCTGATCTGTGGGGTGACCGGTGGGGTGATTGGGGGAGCCCCCACTCGCAGCTGCCTTGGCTGGCCTGGCGCCACCCGCTTGCTGGCCCATCCTCCCCCCCACTGCCACAGGTCAGGCCGGTGAGCTGGGGCAGCTCCTGTGTTGAGCGTCTGCCCCCTGGTGGTCAGTGTGCGTCATAGCGACTGGTAGTTCTGCAGGTCGCTCCATTTGCATTTAGGCTTTTATTATATAGGGCTGTGCAGCGCCCTGGGGGTCTCACTGAGAGGCATGGCACATGGGAGACTGTAGACGGGGGATGAGATGTGCCCAAGGAAGGCCTTTGCCGCGAAGCTTTCCCAACGGGAACGGCAGGGGGCAGGTGGGTGACAGAGGTAAAGAGGACGCCAGACTGGAAAACCAAGCTGGGCCGGAGCACCGGATGCAGACAGGGACGCCGTAGGCCCAGCGGCTGGACTCGGGGAAGCTGAGGCACGGCGGAACTGTGAGCCCACACCTACGGTTTTTCTAGAGGCTTCTCTGCGCAGTGTTGAAGGCAGTGCTAAGAAATGAAGAAGAAATGGGAGCTGGAGACCAGGAAAAGAGGACTCTCGATGCACTTCCCAGGAGTGAATCACTTCCACAGGTTCAGGAGAGGAGGGTTTCCTTGGCTGGCCGGGCTGTGCTACTGCCATCTGATGGCCTTCAACCTCTCACCCCAGCACCCCCTGCGCCCCCCCCCCCCACTTCTGGTTGTCCTGAACCCTCCGTGACCTGGGCAGTGCGTCCAGTCCTCCCTGCGGGCCTCCCCCTCCTTCCCGCGGTACCTGCACCGGCACCTGAATTCGCTCTGAACCAGAGTCCGCCTTCGGGTGGCGCCCTTGTCCTGCCCAGCCCAGTCCTGCTGGCGAGGCTCGGTTCCTTGGGGGGTTGATGGAAGGGAGCTGAATACAGCCATGACCCCCACCACCTGTCAACACCCATCCACGCACCCGCTCCTTCCTTTTCTTTGAAATCCTCGAAAACAGACACCGCGGCTTGAGGAACAGCAGGTTGTCCGTGACGCCAGCCCCTGCCCGTGGCTCTCGGCTCCGGGAGCTCGCACAGCCCACCCGACCAGGCGCCCGGTCTCCCGGGGAGGGGAGGACCCAGCCCGCGTCGGGTCCCAGAGCGGTGGGCGCGGGAGACGGACAGGAACGTGGCTGCACGCGCCCTCCCTTAGGGCAGTCGCGGCAGGAAGGAGGGCAAACCGCCCCCGCCCGGCGCCCGCGGTCTTCCTGAGCCCCCTGTGCAGCGCCCACACCGCCCGCTCCGCTCGGAGCCCACGCACCTTCCTTCCCCGGGGCTGCTCCCCTCCCGCCTCCCTCCCGCCTCCTCCTCCGCCCCGTCTCCTTGGCCCTCTCCTCCCGCGGGTCACACAGTCTCCCCCAGGAGAGCGAACCCCCTTTCACCCCGCATCGCCAGGAGCGCAGCAAGCCCCGCAGAGGTGGAAGCGGGGCCCTCGGGGGGCGTGTCCGGGGGTGCGCCCCCGCCCCGCCCCGCCCCGCCCCGTGCGCGACCGCGGCCAAATTCAAGTGCGCGCAGGACGCGGCGGGTCCGAGCCCGCTCGCTCCCCGACCGCCCGCCGCCGGCCCCGCAGTCGGACCCCGGCCAGCAGCCTGCCCTCCGGGCCCAGGACTTTAAAGGGCCCCGCCCCCGCCCCCGCCCCGAGAAGCCGGGGGTGTGAGGGCGGAGCCTCCGGGCGGCCGGCCCCCGCCCGTCTTCCCGGCACCTCGGGGAGCCGGCGCGGCGGGATCGCCTCTCCGCGGAGCAGATGTCCCTTTAAGGTCCGCTCCCGGCGGCGGACTTCGGCCCGGACCCGCCGCGGCGTTGCTTTATTTGTCCGCGTCCCGGCCGGACCTGGGCGGCGGCCAGGCCCTCCGCGGGGCGGGCGCGCGGAGGGGCGGGCGGCGTGGCGCCGCGGCTGGGGTGTGACACGCGTGGAGCGGACTCAGAAGCCTTCGTGGGAGACACGGGCGATCCCCCTGCGGCTCCGGGACGCCCCGGCCGGCGGCACAGACAGCGACCCAGACGCGCCGCGGAGGGCGGCGGCGGAGTGGCCCAGCGCGCGCGGCTCCCGCTCCCGCTCCTGCTCCCGGTCCTGCCGGCTCCTGCCCTGCGACCCGCGGCCGCTCCGGCCATGGCCCCCCGGCGCGCTGCCCGCCCGGGGCTCGCCGCCCCCCGCTGCTGGCTCCTCTCCGGTGAGTGAGCATCTCCTGCGCGCGGGCTAGGCTCGGGGAGGGAGGCCCGCGGGGCCGGGGCGCTGGGGACTCGCGGGCGCTCCGAGCGGCCGTCCGGGCAGGTTGGGGACGGGACGGAGCGGAGCTTCGCGTCTGGCCTGGGACGGGAGTGGGTTTTGCGGTCGGTTCGCCGCCCGCCGCCCCGGCGGTGGGAGGGCGGCAGCGCCGGGAACGGGACGGGGAGAGCCGGCTTCTGAGTTCAAGTTGTTTTGACGACGTGCGCGCGTCGCGGGCTCTGCCGCCGGCGCCCCTCCTTCCCGGCGGGGAGGTGACTAGAGGGCGCCTGACGCCGCCGGGGACCGGGGAGCGCCTACCCTCAGGTTGCTCCCGGGCGGGCATGGCGGCCTCTGCCTGCGGCCAAGTTTGCAGTTTTCCTGCGGCGCCAGGACGCGGAGGAATTCGGGGGGGAGGCTGCTGGTCCCGGGACGCGCTCCTGCAGAAAAAGAGGCTCTGGAGCGGAGGGAGGACGGGGAACAGGCCCTGCAAGGGGACCGGGCGACGCGCACAGAACGCAGCGTGGACTGTGCCGTGGGTGTGCAGAGAGGCGCTTCGAGGAGGGACTTAAGTTCAGTGGAGATGCAAGTGCCATCCGGTTTAGATCCAAGATTTTTCCCAAGATTAACCCGTGTTCAGAGCTAGCTTGCATTCTTTCTTTTCTTTTCTTTTCTTTCTTTTCTTTTCTTTCTTTCCCTCCCTTCTTCCCTCTCTCTCCTTTCTCTTTCTTTCTTTCTTTCTTTCTTTCTTTCTTCCTTCCTTTCCTTCCTTCCTTCCTTCCTTCTTTCCTTCCTTCCTTTCGTTTTGTTCCTAGTTACTGATTGGAGAGGGAAAGTTGCAATGGTCAAAGAGAGAAGGCAGATGGGTGCCGTTTTGTGTTTTTGAAAACTGACCTGATGAAGGGCTTAATGAATGGTTGGCTTTGGCGAGTATCGTCCGAATTCACTTGTTCGGCGTCCTCACAGCCGGGTGCTTAGTGCTGCTGTTCACCTAGTGTTTCACCCCCAAAACGGGGGAGCCAGCCCGTGTGGCCTGGCCGGAGGGCCCGGGATTAACCTGCATGCAGATCCCTTGGGCATGGGTGCCCAGCCAGCAGAGCTTCCTCTCTTTTTCACCGGGGGCTGGTGTAGGGTTAATGATGAGCCGCTGGCCGTTCATCTGAACAGTTTCCACTCCTCAGGAAACGGCCAGGAACCCACACAGCGGCGGCTTCTGTCCGCTTCGGAGCCAGCGAGTGGTTTAATGTATCGGCTCCTGTCACTGCCCTTGATACGTCTGACCTCTGATGCTCTTTCCGGCTCATTGTTTGGAGGTGACTTGCCTGTTTTCGTTGTGCAAAATCGGAATTGCTTCCTACCTATTCAAACAGCGCCTTTTCCCGTTACCAAGTAAGCAGTCACTGAGGCAGAAATGGCCAAATGATACGTGCATGGCCTCCAAAAAGACAAGAACAAGACTTGAGGAAACATTGGCTAAGAAGTTACTTTTCATTTATGTGTAACTTCCTTACGTACACGTGTAACTGTTTCTGTATCTGCCTGCACAGAGAAGCATTTTGGGATTCCGCGCTCTGTGGGTGTTCTGCAGTTGTGGGATGGCCTGCCGGGCTAAGTCCAGGAAGGGACTTAAAGGGAAATGGTGCCGAGATGTTTCAAAATTACATAATTACATTTACTTCCCTTGTGTGTGTGTACATGTGTCTACATCTGCATGTTACTCAGTCGCATTGAAATGTAGAATGTGAAAAGTTACTGTGTCTCAATCAACAGCTTCCTCACAGGCCGTATTCACGCCCGTTTCACAAGGCAAGGATCTGAAGTTGGACTTTCCTTCCTTTTCTATGCTGGTCCTGTCAGTCGTCAGGTTGTCAGGTTGCTTGGAAACTTCCCATCGAGGCATCAAGTCCACACCCAACCTGGGTCCCAGCCCCAGCAACCCCCCTGCCCCGCTGCGCGCACTCCTGCAGGGCCAACTTCCTGTCTCCAGTCTGAACCCAGCCTCTACCCTGTCCTGCTCACAAGTAATTCTCATTATACCTTCGTTTTTAGTCAGAACACTGGTGGTTCCTTGTGGTCTTCAGATGAAGTAAAACATTCTCGACTGGCCATGCAGGTGTGGCCTCACCTAGCTCCCTGTATCTCCTTCGACCGCCCCGTCGGTCTCCTGCTGCTGTGGGAACAGAGTGCCACGGGTTGGATGGTTTCAAACAAGACACACGCCCTCCCGTCCAGGTCCGCAGCTCAGCAGGCTCCGGGCCGGGCCCAGCACAGTGGTGTTTGGCTCCAGGGGCCGTCTGTGTCCCGCTGCGGGGCCGCCAGCAGTCTGGGCTTGTGGCCCCCTCCACCACCTCCCAAGCCGGCAGAGTGGCCGCTTCAGATCTTTCCTCGCCTCTGACGCTATTGCCCGCTTCCCACAGGCCCCTCCTCATTACCTGGGCCCCCTGACCGGTCCAGGGTCCTCTCCCATCCCAAGGTCCTTCTCGTAGTCACATCTGCCAAGTCCCTCTTGCCCTATAAGGAAACGTATTCTCAGGCTCCAAGGATTGGGACATGGGCATCTTTGGGGGCATTATTTTGCGTATTAAAGTCTCTCAACATAGCCCTGCCAGGTGTGGCGCAGCTGGTTGGAGCATCGTCCTGTCCTGTAGGCCGCAGGTGGCAGGCTCTACTCCCGGTCAGGGCACACAACCTGGTTGCAAGTTCAATCCCCCGGTTGACCCCCAATAGGGCACAGGCGGGAGGCAACCAATGGATGTTTCTCTCTGGCATTGGCCTCTCTCTCTCTCTCTCTCTCCCCTCCCCCCCCTCCTTTTCACTCTCTAAAAATCAATTCTTTTAAAAAACAAACAAACCCGAACATACACTTCCCATGATAGCAGTCACATTTCCTTACTTTGCCCATGATCCTCTTGCTCATGTTGCTACCGTGGCTGTGACCTCCTTGTTTTATGCATCTAGAAGAGAACTCCGCCCTTCCTTCCCACCACCACTGCCCTCTAAACACACGCTCGCTCGCTCCCCAGCCTTCCCAACCTGTTTCCATCACAGCAAACCTCCGCCGCCTGATACGAAGGTTCCCATTGGGTTAGAACTGTCTTGCATTGGCAGTTTCCAATATTTGAAAATGGTTCATTTGGAAAGATGTCCTCCCTTTTGACCAAATAAAGTCTTCATGGTTATTTCACGTATGTCAGAGTCCCAGCCAAAAACTAGCGGCACGAAGAAAGGGTTCAGCGGAAGGGAGTTGAAGAAAGGGACTGTTTACAGAGAAACTGAGGACATGGGGGAGCCCTAAGGATAGACAATAGTGGGGAGAAAAGCCACTCCCTTCCTGGCCTGAGGACGGGCACCCTGTCCCCTGGACCTAGAACCCCAGCTCTGGGAGGGGGTCCCCGGGACAGGAGCTGTGGCCCTGGGAGGAGGCACACAGCTGGGGCCAGAACTGAAGTCCAGCAGGGAGGGGGCAGGGGAATACTCCCTTTCCTCCCACTCCCTCCTTTTGTGCCCACCCTGCCCACTGGCCATGTCCAAAGAGACTTCAACCTCCCAGAGGTCAAAGGTCAAACATACACCAGAGAAGAAATAACACAACCTAATGATGCAAAGCACATATGCATTGACATGTTATGCGTGAGCCCCCACACCAGGAACTTTGCATGTATGATTTCATTTCAGTCTTACAAAAAGGGAAACGTGTGGAACTCTTACCCATATTTTAGAGACGAAGGAACCGGAAGAGGTTAAATTAGTTTATCCAAAGTCACACAAGCAGCGAAGGGCAAGTCCTGCGCTCAGCTCAGGTCTCGGCCTCACAGCTCCTGCGCTGAAACCTGCCATCCGCGCTGTCTGCATGTCAGTCCTTTTCCTTCTTGCTCAACCTCCACACGTTAAACCCAGGAATCTCTGGAAGACTGATAAGGATCTAAGTAATGACGTGAGTGAGTCTGTTCTCATGGCTGCGAGGTTCATAGTGAAATCAGAGGATGTCTTCTTCTTGCCCCGCCCTGAGTATAACCGAATGAGAGTGCTCTCTCTGGTTATTAGGGCACCACCAGAGGGTGGCCCCTCGGGAAGGTACAGGCCTCTCCTTCCTGGAAAGAGCTTCCTTAGCCTGGAAGGAAGGGTCTTCTCTTGTGACTTTCTTCACGGGCAAGATCTCCTATTCAAAATGAAGTCCAGTGGGGCGATGGCTGAACATGGGAGGAAGCCAGCCACTCGCCTGCAGCAAGCAGGCGGCCTCCACTGGCTGACAGTGGATGGCCGGGAATCACAGAAGATGGAGAGACTTTTCGGTCATTATAATATCTGTAAAGACAGCGGTAAACTCACAGGATTTGTGTTGCTAGTTTCCATAGGAACAACTGTAAACCTACTTTTGCCCCACCCTGTATATTCAGAAAATTAAGGATCAAAATGCCCCTTTTTTTTTTTTTTTTACCTACACTGTTCTTCTGTTGTATGAAACACCAAATAGGGTATTTGAATTCATGTTAAAAACTTGAGGAGAAAGCTATTTGGCGTTGTTGCCACAATGCTACTGTCAGAATACACTGCCCATTCAGAGCGTCTGTGACTGGAGAATTGTATTCGCTCTCAAAGCAAGGGCAGTATCGAGACATGGAAATGAGCCGAATAGCCCGGTCAGTGGCTCAGTGGTTGAGCATTGACCTGTGACCCAGGAGGTCACGGTTTGATTCCTGGTCAAGGCATATGCCCAGGTTGCAGGCTCGATCCCCATTAGGGAGGCCATGCAAGAGGCAGCAGATCAGTGATTCTCTCTCATCGTTGATGTCTCTCTCTCTCTCTCCCTCTTTCTTCTCTGACATCAATAAAAAGAAATGAGCCGAATATATTCCCGTCCGCGAGATACTGAGCTTCTTTCCGCTCCTGGGTTGTGCCAGCGTCTCCGGAGCCGCTGGGCCTTTGCGTAGAGTTACTCACACTGCAGTGACGCTCAAGCCCCCATGGGAATGTCATTTCCAAGAAACCCACTGGACTAAATCGCACCTCCTCCCCTAGAAACCCTAGGACCTTTGCTTCTGTAACACATCACAGGATGCTATAATTAAACTAGAGGCCTGGTGCACGGAATTCATGCATGGGTAGGGTCCCTAGGCCTGGCTGGCAATCAGGGCCAATCTGCAGGGCAACTGGCGGGGTGATCAGGGCCTCCCCCCCCCCCCACTGGCACCCGCCTTGGCTGGCCTGGCGCTGCTCACTTGCCGGCCTCGCCTTCTGCCGCCGCCTCTGCCGGTCAGGGCCTGTGGGCTGGGGGCAGCTCTTGCTTTGAGCATCTGCCCCTTGGTGGTCAGTGCACGTCATAGTGACCGGTCGTTCCGCCGGTTGTTCCGCCGTTCAGTCGATTTGCATATTAGGCTTTTATTACGTAGGACATCTGGTTGTCTTCCCAGCTTGCTGTGTGTTCTGTGAGGGCAGGATCTTTGTTAGTTGTCCTTAGCCTCTAAGAATAACGTATTGAGTGATTCATGAAAGAATACAGACAAACTCACAAAATACTTAAGGGGTCACATTGTCTCCTTTAACGATATCCCCACCGTATTTACACCTGGTTGATGGAAACTGCCGTCAACTGAGTGATGCCCATCATTTAACCACCGCTGAGAGAGGGAAGTGCTGCACTCCAGTTATAACTGCACGTATCGGCTGTCCCCTGGTTCCAGGGCCGACGTGCATCTGATCATCACATCAATAACACGCAGGAGACTACGGGCCGTTTTCTACCTCATTTCTTTGTAGTTTAGAAAGGGCGTCATTAAAGTTGAAACACACCCTGTCTGGATACAAACGACACTGCTTCTGGGTACAAAGATGTGAACACTGTCCCTCTCAGTTCTCCCCCAGAGTCAGGCTTGTCTCTGCCTCGGGGCTAATTGCTCCTCTGGCACCAGCAGCCTCACCAGATCCTAACACAGAGCTTCCTCTCAATCCCTCTAAAAGGAAGCCCCCGGGGAAAGGTGATGGTTCAATAACCAAACCCTAACTTTCTGTCCTAGTGGAGGGTCAGAGGGCGCTGTGACGGGATCTAGTTCTCATCTAATGTCCTCTCTCATTTACAAGGACGACTGGAAGTCAGCAAAGTCTTAGAAGGAGGTAAAAGTGTATGCTGCTTGGTGTTAAGAATTCACTTTAGCCCAGCTGGCATGGCTCAGCGGTTGAGCGTCAACCTATGAACCAGGAGGTCACAGTTGGATTCCGGTCAAGGGCACATGCCCGGGTTGCGGGCTCCATGCCCAGTGGGGGGCGTGCAGGAGGCAGCCGATCCATGATTCTCTCTCATCATTGATGTGTCTATCTCTCTCTCTCTCCCTTCCTCTCTGAAATCAATAAAATAATTTATTTTAATAAATTCACTTTAGTGCTAACACATTAATATTGCTTTATCTAAAGAGTAGATCTCCATCAACAGAACAAATGAGAAATATGAACTGAAAAATCACTGTAGTTCAGATATTCAAGGGAATGGAGATACATGCCTTCTTGGCATGATTTTATTTATTTGGTAGGAGGCTTTGTATTGGCTAGTGACAACTGCAAGTCCGTATTTGTAATCGCAGGAAATGTAGGTAGTGAGTCCAAGTTCCTTAAACAAAGTAAACTTTCCCTTTTCCTTTCCCCTCTGACTGAATTTGCCGAATAAGGCCACACGGGCATCTTTTTACAGTCTGAGGTTAAAACAATTGCATTTACTGCTGGATTTTCATAACCGGAGCTCTGGCTGTAAAGATCAGATCGTGTACAATAAAAGCAACCATTGTTATAACCATTCTAAGAGATTTTAAGGTCTTCCCTTCACCAAGATGTTTAAAATGATCATTTTACTTATCTGACCGCGGGTATCTCAAGAATTGAAATAGGTTTGTAGAAACTTAGCTGAAGAGTAATCTTTTCCAAAGCTAGTAACATTGTAAAGCATCCTACTTGTAAGATGTCTGTGACCGCAGGCTAACAGCTCCGAATCAGAGGCGGGCGCACACCCACTCGTTCTTTCATGCCATAACTGTGAGGAGGGCGCTGCTGCGCTGGCCTTCAGGAACAGAGACAGATGGAAGGCGGTCTGTGCCCTTAAAAGGCTCCCAGCCGAGAGAAGCCACAGAAGCAAAGAAGCTCTGGGGGCAGAGCCTTCAGGTGCTCTGAGGAGGGAAAGGTGAGTCTAGTTGTAGCGGAGTAAGCTGGCAAAAGGAGACCAGGGAGAGCCCAGAAAACGCATGCAGCCCCTCCTGTGCGAAGCCAAGGTGTTGGGACAGGAGTTCCACCGCTCCGGAGCCCCGCCTCCCTGCTGCTGTCACACAGACCGCGTGGAGCCCATTGTAACAGGAAGGAGGAAGGAACCCAATGCCTGTGCCACTTTGTGCAGCAGGACTGGCCTCAGGCTGCCCTGGAGGGGAGGGGCTGGTATAAAGGAATGCACCCAGCACACTGGCCACCCATCAGCTTGGCTGAGCCACGTTTTCCCAAGGCCGAATGGTGACGCCGCGTTAAAGGGAGCATTCGCCCCCTGCTATGTCTAATCCGGGCATCTAGCTCCAAGCCAGGCACTGAGAGACTCAGCATAGCACCTTCCAGGTTACGGAGCGCTGCAGTGTACCACGGAGCATCCTCTCACCAGGACCCCATAAGGGTGTCAAATGAGGCAGGCAGGACAAATACCCCTATTTACACTTTCGAGTGAAAAGGGTCCGGTTCCTAGAGGTTAGGAGAACTTATCTCAAGTTGCTGGACTCGAACTCAAAAAGACCAGAACTCAGGTCTGCTGACTCTTGGTGTGCAAGTATTAAACTCGGTACCGATGTTTTACAGCTAACGTGGGCCTTAGCAAGAATCCAATTCAAAAGGTAATATGCAGGACTGAAAATAAATGTGTTAGGGTGAGATTATGGCTACTGTCTTAGTTTTTTAAATACTGTTGCAGCATACTTTTTACACTTAAAACAGTTGTTAGTTATTGAATTCGACTCCCTCAACTCTTAAGTAAAAGAAACTGAGTTTCCAAGAGACTGAACACTGCCTGAAGTCACAGGAAAACAACAGACAGGGTAAGAATTTCAGTCCAGGAAGCTTGACTTCTAGCTCGTCTTTTTTTTTTTTTTTTTTTTTTTTTTTTTTTTTTTTTGAGACACCAGAAGTATATCAACAGCAACAAACTGAAAACTTTTGGAGGTCATAACACCCAGCCCCCACCCGAAAGCCCTCACCCGCGCAGAGCAGCGAGGACGCCACCCTGGTCTCTGGGACCCTGGGCTCCGGGTGCTGGGACCCTGGGCTCCGGGTGCTGGGTGCTGGGACCTTGGGTGCTGGAACCCTGGGCTCCGGGTTCTGGAACCCTGGTGGGTTCTGGGTGCTGGGCTCTGGGCTCCTGGGTCCTGGGGTCCCCTCCGTCCCGGGACCTGCTCTGACCTCGGGCTGATCAGCCCCCGGCGGCGTGCAGTGCAGCGCCGGAGGGCGGGTGAGGCGAGAGCAAAGCCTACTTGGCAGCTTTGGGGCCATTTGAGAGTTCCTTTTCCTTTTAGGTGAGCTCTGACGCTGGAGGCACCGGAAGGGAGCAGGTGGAGCGTGGCAGCGGCACGCCGCCTTAAACAGCGTCCACTCCCCCACGCGCCCCAGGTTTCCCGCAAACCGGGCAGGAGGGGAGGCGTGGCAAGTGCCGCTGGAGCGTTCAAACCCCGGACCCGCCGGCCAGGACGGCGCCCGCCTCCCGGGGAGGCTCCGGGGCCCGAGCGCCGCCCCGCGCACTGCGCCTGCGCGCGCGCAAGCTGGGGCCCCGCCCCCCGCCGGACGTCAAACGTGCGCGGGGGCGGGGCAGCGGGAGACGCGGGCTGCGCCTGCGCGCTCATTGCATCAGCCCCTGGGCCGGCGCCGGCGGCCGGAGCGCGGACGGGACCGGGTTCCTTAGGGGTCTCTCGTGCCGGTGGGTGGCGGCGCGCCCGAGACTGAGAATGGCGGGGCCGGAGTAAGGGTCCCTGCCCCCCGAGCCGGGGCTGGCCCTTCCTTCCCGCCAGCCGGCGCCCGGAGGACCTGTAGGCGGGCCCCGCCCCCTCCCCGGCGCGGACTGCCGGTCGGTCCCCTCCCGCTGGGGACCCCGCGCCCCCGCCCGCGCCATGAAGCTCCTGAGGAAGGACATTGAGAAGGACAACGCGGGCCAGGTGACCCTGGTCCCCGAGGAGCCCGAGGACATGTGGCACACCTACAACCTGGTGCAGGTGGGCGACAGCCTGCGCGCCTCCACCATCCGCAAGGTGCAGACCGAGTCCTCCACGGGCAGCGTGGGCAGCAGCCGCGTGCGCACCACCCTCACCCTGTGCGTGGAGGCCGTCGACTTCGACTCGCAGGCCTGCCAGCTGCGGGTGCGGGGGACCAACCTCCAGGAGAACGAGTACGTCAAGATGGGCGCGTACCACACCATCGAGCTGGAGCCCAACCGCCAGTTCACGCTGGCCAAGAAGCGCTGGGACAGCGTGGTGCTGGAGCGCATCGAGCAGGCCTGCGACCCGGCCTGGAGCGCCGACGTGGCGGCCGTGGTCATGCAGGAGGGCCTGGCCCACGTCTGCCTGGTCACGCCCAGCATGACCCTCACGCGCGCCAAGGTGGAGGTCAGCATCCCCAGGAAGCGCAGGGGCAACTGCAGCCAGCACGACCGCGCCCTGGAGCGCTTCTACGAGCAGGTGGTCCAGGCCATCCAGCGCCACATCCACTTCGACGTGGTCAAGTGCGTGCTGGTGGCCAGCCCGGGCTTCGTGCGGGAGCAGTTCTGCGACTACATGTTCCAGCAGGCGGTGAAGACGGACAACAAGGTGCTGCTGGAGAACCGGCCCAAGTTCCTGCAGGTAAGCCCTCTTCCCGGGGCGGAGCATGCGCAGCGGGTGGGGGGGGTGTAGAAACTATTCCGGCCCTGGCCCGTGTGGCTCAGTGGGTAGAGCGTCGGCCTGCAGACTGAAGGGTCCCGGGTTCGATTCCCGTCAAGGGCAGGTACCGGGAGAAGCAACCAATCGATGTCTCTCTCACATCGGTGTTTCTCTCTGTCTCTCCCTCTCCCTCCCTCTTCCTCTAAAAAAAAAAAATCAATGGAAACAGTATCTTCTGGTGAGGATTAAAATAAATAATAACAACAAAGAAACTATTCCTGAAGCTTTAGACCTGGGAAAAGTGTAAGGGGGGGAAGTCTTCATTGGACGGGGATTGTAAGTGAGAGTGAAAAGAGCTGGCAATGGATACGGTAAACCGAGGCCCGAGGCCTTAAGCACAGGAAGCCTGTTACTGCTTTGGCGCCAGGTCCTGGCGGGCTGAGGGATGGGAGCTCCCAGAGATCCTTTCGTCTAACTCGGTGATCGGCAAACTCATTAGTCAAAGAGCCAAATATCAACAATACAACGATTGAAATTTCTTTTGAGAGCCGAAAACCGACTTCTGCGCATGGGCCACGAAGTTTCAATCGCACTTTTACGTGCAGGCCCGCACGTGGTGTTTTGTGGGAGAGCCACACTCAAGGGGCCGCAGTTTGCCGACCACGGGTCTAACTTGTCCTTGCGATTCCAGGTCCACGCCTCCTCCGGACACAAGTACTCCTTGAAGGAGGCGCTCTGTGACCCCACGGTGGCCAGCCGCCTGTCGGACACGAAAGCCGCCGGGGAGGTGAAAGCCCTGGACGACTTCTACAAGATGCTGCAGCACGAGCCCGACCGCGCCTGCTACGGCCTCAAGCACGTGGAGAAGGCCAACGAGGCCATGGCCATCGACACCCTGCTCATCAGCGACGAGCTCTTCCGGCACCAGGACGTGGCCGCCCGGAGCCGGCACGTGCGGCTGGTGGACAGCGTGAAGGAGAACGCGGGCACGGTGAGGATCTTCTCCAGCCTCCACGTCTCCGGGGAGCAGCTCAGCCAGTTGACCGGGGTGGCCGCCATCCTCCGCTTCCCCGTCCCCGAACTGTCTGACCAGGAGGAGGACTCCAGCTCCGAAGAAGACTGAGGACGGAGCTCACACTCAGATGCCGTGCGCCTCCTGCCCGCGGCCTCGTCCCGGCAGCCTCGCGACAGAAGCCGCGCTGAGCGGTGCTCGGGGGCCGGTCACGCGAGGCGGTTTGTGGCTGGCGGGACGTGTATTTAAAACTGAACAATAAATTAAAAGGGAATAATCTCCATGCACTACCACTTTTATTGATTAGGATGATTTTACCTCGGGATCATGAGTTGTTGGCTGTACTCGGAAACGCTTTGTGTATTCAATAAGAATCCCCATGTGGCCTTGGGGTAGATCCTAAAGTCCCATACTTCGTGCCTTGAAATCGTTTTCCTCAGGAAACGCTCTTCCCACTTCATTATCCTCATTTACGCTGTTTATTTGGTTTCTGCCTGGTGGTCTCCCACGATGTGTGTAGGATCCCTTTCTCCCCACTTGCCCGACAGTCCTTTTTTTAAAAAAAATCATTTGCTATTTTCATTGATAGCCAAATAGTAGACCTTTTTGAAGGCAAATTTAACACGTGTTTTTCCTTAAGAGACTTGTTAAGCCAATCATGTTGAAACAACTCGGGGGTTTTCTTTAATTAGGGTTGGTCATAGTTGCTTCAGAGGACCTGGGAACTAGTTCTTTTTAGGTCACAGTTGGTCTGCTAGGGACTCAGGGTCATCTGCTCCGGGTGCCCTTTTTCAAGTGAGACTGTGGGGTCTGACTGGCTGTTAGGTGGCTAATTGGTGGCAAAGTAGGAAGGAGTCCCAGTCTGGACCCGTTTGTTTGCACTGCCACACTGGGTGTGTGTTTTGGCCTGTCATAGTGATACTGAACGCTATCTCTGTGTGTTTTCACATTATTACTGGACTTTCTCTACATCCTATTACGTTTTTTTGATGTGCATTTCTAATCATTAAGGAGGGAGCCTTGTTGAACTTGCAGCTTGACCCTTTATAATCCTCAGTTCAGCAATAATTAGGAAAAGCCTTATGAGGAAAGAGTGATAATTCATTTGTAACCCAGGATCAACTTTCTTACCTCAAGTAGGGATGGATACTAAGTAAACTTTTTGATCCTCCTCTCTGAGTCTGGGTCTTTCTGCTGGTGTGAGGACCAGGTTTGGGAATTATTTCTTATAAACTTCCCAGCTAATCTGAGCTTTTTATTTGTAATTAGGAATAGATACCTCCGTATGCTTTAAATTCACATTTTTACACACCTACATCCTCATTTAAAAATAAGTCAGATTGTCGTTTCATTACAACTCCACGAATATTTAACTTTAAAATATATTAAAAGTATGTTTTTAAGTCATGTAATAGAGGTATGTAAATGAAGCCACCAAGATTATGAACCTCAGAACCCGATTGACCATGAGTCATACTCTCAGGATTTGGAGATTCGGGGCACCTGTTACTCTCAGTCTATGCAGTACGGTCATTCTGGGCTCTGCTCCCCAGTGATAGAAAGCAGGGGAAGAACGCCTGCTGATCACCTGACCGGTCCATCTGAGGCCACAGCTGCTCAAATTTAGCTGCTTGGGAGTTTCAGAAACTCAGTGCCCAGACTGGACCTTTCACCACTAGAAATGCTGTGTTTTGGGGTTTTTTTTTTTTAAAGCTTTCCAGGTGATTCCAATAGACCTCAAGGCTAAGAACCACTGACTCAGGCCTTGCTATTCAAGTGTGGTCCATGGGCCAGCGGCATCTGCTGAGAAAGTTCCAGAAATTACAATCCAGGTCTCTACCCTACACCTACCTCTACTGAGTTGCAGTCCAGTTTAAGGCTATCTCCAGTTGATTGCTGTGCGTAACTATAAAACTTCTTTAAAAGAAAGCATGTTTTTATGTCTATAAAGTACTTAAAATATCCATAAGAATTCCTATTTTTTAAAAGTTATATTTTATACCGTTATCAGGAATATGAATTTTCCTAGATGTGTAGGTAGAAATGTCAAAATAGTGATAGGAGCATAGAAAATAAAAAGCCTAATAATCATTTTTAAATCGTATTCTGAAGAGCAGAAAGGACCGTAATTCTTTGGAAACTGCTCAGTAGTCTAATTCCACCTGCTGTTCATGAATGAGGAAAGACCACGTGTAGCAAATGGAAGCCCTGCGGTGACATACCTCTCCACACAGCACGTGTTCTGTCCATTTCCACTTCCCCTGGGGTCCTGTGAACCCGGATCGGGAACCCCCACCAGGCACAGCGATGAGGCGCTGGCAAGTTTGTTTCATCTCCCTCTGGATCTGATAACTGTCAGATGGCATTTCGCTCTTCCTGGCCGGCTATTTATGTGTTAGACGTTTTTCTCATTTCGTGTCTGGGTTCCAGACTCTGCGCTTCACTTCCATTACTCCTTTAGAGACAGGTCGGACCTTCCTCCTCTCCGGGCCGTTCCCTTTTCTGAGCCTTTTGCCCAGTTCTGTCCACCCCAGGGTCTCTTTACCAGAAGTGAGTCGTCATTTCTGCAATTCAGGTATTCTGGAACTGAAATTCTCTTTGTTGCTAACAATAAAAGTCCACAGATGAAACGGTGTATGCAGTCATGGCAATGAAGCGTGTGGGTTCGGCCATCAGGAGACACCAGGGGGAATTGGAGCCGGAGAAGGCATGATGAACTGCATGTCACAAGCCTCCCTGCCTGGGGACATCAGGGTGGGCTGGAGGCAGTAAGTTGGCCCCCAGAATGCCTGCTAGAGAAGTCCAGGGTGTGGTGGTGCCCTAAACAAAGGCAGGGACTACCGTGCTCAGCGTGGGAATGAAGAGGGCAGTGGGGGTAGGTCAGAGGGGCCTGGGCTGCGGAGTGTCCTCAGTTACTGAAAGAGTCCAGTTGGCGAGTGCCCCCCCCCCCCCCCACGTCCCGCATGGTTCAGGGTTCGGGCTCTGGAGGAGGCCGCACCCAAATGAAAGAGACTAGAAAATAATAATTTGGGAATATTGGGGACCAGGCGGGAGCCCAACTCAAGGGGAAGGACTCCACCCTGCTCTGGCCTTGCTATCCCTTTTATTAAGACAATGGGATCCACCCATATCCTTTAGGCAGGCAATTCCAATAATAGCCCATCAGCAAGGATTTACATGAGACTAACAGGTGGAGGCTGCTTCAGCTACCATTGTCTCCACTAGACAGTGGGTGGTTGGCTCCGACCTTTCAGAGCTTCAAGGTTGACCAGTCTTCCGGGTTCCTTGTCCACACCTCTCTGCTGGTGAGGGCAATGGGCGGCTTCCGACACCCAGTCTAGGGCTATTTATTTATTTTTATTTATTTATTTGAATGCTGGGATAGATGATGGCACCGTTCAGCGACGGGAAACAGGAGGAGAGGCTGGCTTGCAAGGAAAACAGTGTTCAGTGTAGCCTCTTTGGTTTGGGGTTTCTCCAGCAGACTTCCTGTCCTCCCTGCCTCACTCCCTTCAGGCCGGTGCTCGCGTGTCTTCTCCGTGCCGTCTTCCCGAAGCAGCTTTAGGACAGTGTCCCTTCTCCGAGGTGCCTTTCCACCGCCTCATTTTAATCTGTAATCTTGGTGGTTTTGCTTTGCGTCTCTCTATAACATAAGCTCCGTGAGGGTGGAGATTGTGGCCTGTTAGGTTCGTGGCTACGTCTCCAACACTAAGAATTAATTCCTGGCACGGAATAGATGCTCAAAAAATGTTCGGATGAATAAATAAGAAGATCCCTTAGGCATTGAGCTTGCAGATCTGAAGTTCAGGAACAGCGCTGGGGATAATGATACAAGAGATGCTAGAACAGAAGTAGAACTGAAGTCCCAGAGGGGAAAAAGGATCTAACAAGAATTAGTGGAACTAGAAAAAAAGGGGCAGGCCCAGAGCAGAGCGAAAGGGGAGTATGTGATCCCTGTAAATACAACTTGACTCCGTTATCTGTATTATAATCATTCAACGCAGAGGTGTTGCTATAGCTCAGCAATTAACACAGCTGGATACTTATTCTGCAGATCTCTACAGTGTGCCAGAGATACATGTAAGATAGCTAAAGTAGCGATTGCATAGAAGTTGAGCTTTTAAAAGTTGTTAGGATAAAAAATTTTCTAACTTTTGGAGCAAAAGCCAAATTACTTTTGTATGTGGTTTTTAATGTGGGTCTTAACATACGTGTACATTAAACAATTTAGTGTGTGAAGAGTTCCAGTTTAAAAAAAATAGGCATATTAGGGGTGATGGTTGAATTTATTAGGGAACGTCCTCAGGGTTCCCATAGCTCAGGAATCTCACTCAGGCCCCAGGGTTCCTGGCGCTGGAACCTCAGCCTCCTGCTCCCTGCCCGCCCCCCCTCCCCCCCGCCCCCCCCCCGCCCCCCGGGGCCTCCCGCATGGCCCTCACCGCTTCCTCTTTCACTCCCGGAAGGACCACAAGTCTCAGAATCCTGGCATAAGTTCTGCGAAGCTGTATTTATATTCGTTTGATAAACTGATTGTGATCAGCCCATAGCCTTGTTGATGCACATTTTTCAGTAAATGAGTTCCCCAGAAGGGAAGGGCAGCTACAAAAAGGCATCGGACTGCAGATCAAGTGTTTCAAACCCTAGAGAAAATGCTCCCCTTCACATCGATACGAGTCTCCTTCAGCTCTGCGCTGCGAATCAGCTTTCCCGGGAGATTTCGTGTTTGGGAAAAGGGCTGGTCTGGGTTTCTTAGTGGGCTGTGTGGCTTGCTGACGGATGGACAGTTTCGAAGTCTGAGAGTTGCTGACCAGCCCACATGATCTCTGCAGGAGTTGAGATGCAAGCACACGTTTTGTGTGTGAAGGTGCCCACTTAGGGAAGATTCAGAAGGCAGCCATGCAGCTAATGAGGAGCTGGGCAGATAAGATCTATGCTCTGGTCTTGGAATTTAGCAAGGAAAACAATCCGAGGGGTTACCTAACAGAGCCAGCAAGTAGCTGGTAAACTCCGCTAGACCCAAAAAAGGCACCGTCCAAGTTCAGGAAGAAGATCTTTAGATTAGAGAGACGGTGAAAAAACATTGGCCACAGGTACTTGTGAAGCTGACGTGGAGGTGACGGCATCTCATTCAGCATTTTTCTTTACATCGCCAGCAGTCTTCCTCGTCAGGGCGTGTTCGGCAGAGTCTCTCCTCATCCTCACCCATATTCTAGAGTGTTCTTTATAGACTTCCAAGTATAATGACTTGTAAGACAGCCCATTTATTGAGCAGTATTTATTTATTTATTTTTAATATGTTTTTATTGATTTCAGAGAGGAAGGGGGAGAGAGAGAGAAACATCCATGATGAGAGAGAATCACTGGATTGGCTGCCTCCTGCACGCCCCCTACTGAGGATGGAGCCAGCAACCCGGGCCTGTGCCCTGACTGGGAATCGAACCGTGACCTCCTGGTTCATAGGTCGCCGCTCAACCCCTGAGCCACGCCAGCTGGGCTATTGTGCAGTATTTAATGTCTCCACGTTAAGAAACATGTTAGTAGATTCTGTTGGGATCACACTGAGAAAGAAACTTGGGGGGTTGTGAATTTGTACATTTAAATCGAGGAGAAACTGCGTCTTCACGTGGAACCCAGTTTTGTGTGGAATCCTTTTGCATACAGATCTGAGGCTCTCATTTTTGTTTTTGACAGTGAATATTTTAATAATTGGCATTGACATGGGAAGGCCTAATTTTTCCAGCTGCCACTTGCTGAGGATCGGGAGGTTTCAAGGGGCTGCGAGGACTGGGATCACCGTCTCCTTTAAGCCCCCTCTCCGTCCTCCCCTAACACGGCCCGCACTGGAGCCCAGGGCTCAGGACACTTAGTCCGAGCAGCGTGGCTCAGTGGTCGAGCATCGACCTATGAACCAGACGGTCAGGGTTCGATTCCCGGTCAGGGCACAGGCCCGAGTTGTGGGCTTGATCCCCAGTCGGGGGCGTGCAGGAGGCAGCCGATCCATGATGCTCTCTCCCTCTCCCTTCCTCTCTGAAATCAATCAAAATGTATTTAAAAACAAAACGAAAAGCAGTGCCACTTCAGTCACTCTTCAGCTGCGTGCTAGAAGGCAGCTCCAGACGGCCGGGTTCTGTGCCGCCACCCTCCCGACGAGAGAGCTCCGGTCGTCGCCGGAACAGGACTTCTTGTTAAGGAAGAAAATCCCGTGTAAGTTTTTTTCAGAGGTGGGAGGTCCTCTGAGTTCAAGTCTGAGTTCCAGAAGCTTCGTGTCTGGAATTTCTCGTCCAGTCCTCGTGTAAACATCCACTAGAACTTTTTGTCTGACGTCGTGGTGATAAATTGCTCCGCGGACATAAAACATCTTCATCTTGCGTTGCGGCTCATTGATCTTGTGACCGTAACTTGTACTTTTTCTTCTCTGCGAGGGAGCTGCTGGCCACGGCGGGCCGGGCTCACTGTGGTTCTGGATGAGGGGAGGGGGTTGGAGAGCACATGGCCCCACGTGGGGGGTCACTGAGAACCAGCAAGGGCGAAGCTGTGGGAGCCTTACAGAGCGTGTGACCGTCACTTCCCGGGGGGGGGGGGGGTACACGGGGCCCAGAGGGGAGGGCCACTCCCTCAAAGTCACACGAGTGGGCGTGCTTCGGGCCGCAGTCCTATCCGACCCACCCCTTCGGGCTTCTTACCCATTTCTTACCCAAATGCACACTGGGAGGGGGTTGGGACAGGGAAATCAGGAACAAGAGGGGACTCTAAAAGGCCTTCGCCCACTGGTCCAGCCGCTGACCTTCCTCCTGGCGCAGAAGCGCCTCCGCAGGTCCCTGAGGCCCGAGCCCAGCCTGGAGCCTGCGTTCCTGGGAGGAGAGTTTCTCTTCTGCCCCGAAAGCCTCGGCCCCCGGCCTCCACTCCCCGACAGCCACTCCCCAGGCCTGCGATGTGCCCGCACTGCCAGCCCCATGGCGCCAGGTGACCAGAGGTCACAGAGGCTTCCTCCAGGCCACGGGCAGGGCGGGCACAGATGGCCCCTGGGACCAGCGCGGATGCTGCGGGAAGAAGGCCGGCGGGATGTGAGAGCAGAGGCTGTCCTGACCCGCCCGGGCTGCCGGGGCCCTGGAGCTGAGGGCAGTGGGGGCATCTGCCCCCCCATCTCTCTCTCTGCAGGGGCAGTGGGAGAGTCTGCCCCATCTCTCTCTCTGCAGAGACAGTGGGAACATCTGCCCCCATCTCTCTCTCTGCAGAGACAGTGGGAACATCTGCCCCATCTCTCTCTCTGCAGAGACAGTGGGAGAGTCTGCCCCATCTCTCTCTCTCTGCAGAGGCAGTGGGAACATCTGCCCCCATCTCTCTCTCTGCAGAGGCAGTGGGAGAGTCTGCCCCCATCTCTCTCTCTGCAGAGGCAGTGGGAGAGTCTGCCCCCATCTCTCTCTCTGCAGAGCAGAGGCCCGGGGCTGAGCAGTCCCTTACAGCCCCCCACAGTGACTTGGTGGCTCCTTCCTCTGCACATGGGCCCGGCACCCCCTAAGCTGGAGGCCCCTGTCCCCAGTGAGAGTCAGCACCCTGAGGAGGAGGACCTCAGGGAGAAGGGCGATCACAGCGCCTCCTGCCTCTGCCCTGATACAAAGCTTACGTGGAGTCAGGAATGTGGGCCAGGGACCAGGACTGAGATGGCTGGAAGATTCTGGAACCTTCCTGTTTTTCACATTTTACGTATCCCCGGTTTCTCTCTCATACAAACAGCAAAACAGTTAAACGAGAAAAGAGAGCGAGGAAGTCGCGGTGAGAGTGAGGGTTAGGGACCTGGTGTCCTCCTCCATCGCATCCTTGGAAAGAGGACGCCAGGGTAGAGGGTGGGACGCCTCAGGGTGAGGAAGCGCCCACTGGGGAGGGGAGCACCCCCTGGGGAGAGGGAGCGCCCACTGGGGAGAGGGAGCACCCACTGGGGAGAGGGAGCACCCACTGGGGAGGATGAGCACCCACTGGGGAGAGGGAGCACCCACTGGGGAGAGGGAGCGCCCACGGGGAGGGGAGTACCCACTGGGGAGGGGGAGCACCCACTGGGGAGGGGAGCGCCCACTGGGGAGAGGGAGCGCCCACTGGGGAGAGGGAGCGCCCACTGGGGAGGATGAGCGCCCACTGGGGAGGGGAGCACCCACTGGGGAGGATGAGCGCCCACTGGGGAGAGGGAGCGCCCACTGGGGAGGGGAGCGCCCACTGGGGAGGGGAGCGCCCACTGGGGAGAGGGAGCGCCCACTGGGGAGAGGGAGCACCCACTGGGGAGGGGAGCGCCCACTGGGGAGAGGGAGCACCCACTGGGGAGGATGAGCGCCCCCTGAGGAGGGGGAGTGCCCACTGGGGAGGGGGACAGACTCACCAAGCAGGACCGCTCTGGGTGCTGCAGTGCCGCCACGGGGGCGGGGTGGGGCGGGAGGACTTCTCCGCAGAAGGGAGAGGACAGAGTCTTTTCTGGGAGGAGGACCTGGGAGCAGGCTGGGACTCCGTGTGGGGCGCACCCTGTCTCCTCAGCCTGAGTGACGGGAGGGGGGCCGTGTGGAATGTGGGGGCGGGAGGAGCTGAGGCCAAGTCTGTCATTCAATGGGTTAGATGTTTGTTTGGTTTTTGACGGTGAATCTGTGAGCACCTGGCAACCCTCACTGGGCGCCTGACAGGCTGGAGCCCAGGCTCAGGGTCCGAGTCCTTTCTCACCTTCTGGGCTCCTGCCTCTCCCTCAGCGGAGCCACTGGAGTGGGACATGGAGCCGCAGATGGGAAACGCAGGCCACAGTGGTGTGTGTGTGTGGAAAGCTCAGTCACGTATGTTCTAGACGCTTCAGCAACTTCCATTGTCGGGATCAGGAGGATGAGGCACAGGTTTTGTGTCTGAGACGGTGGCACGGACGTTGCACACCCACAATTAAATGTGCCACCCATGCCGTTCGCTGCAGTTCCTGAAGCTCGTGTAAGCGTGGCAGGAACATGGCATGTGAATAGCGGGTGGGCATCAGGGAGGAGCCGTCCGGGCCATTCTCCGAGGCCGCGGTGGCCGAGGCAGGCAGACGTGAGGCCTGGGCGGGTCAGGAGAGCGGGCGGGGGGGGGGGGGGGGAGTGCCCGTCCCCTCCCCCCCCTCCCCCCCTCCCCCGAGGCTGGGGAGCATGCCAGCCTCTGAGCCGGCAGTCCTTCCTCGGGACACTGCGGACAGCGCCTGGCCTTGACCCGCAGTCGCTCGGCAGCTCTCCTTCCACGCCGTGCAGCAGCGACAATGCCGGTTATTTTTAAAAGTCGTGTCTTTCCTGCAGAATAAATCACCAGTGACGCCGGTTTGAAAAGGAATCTGTTTTGCACCGAATTCCACGCGCTGCCAAGTGTTCGGTTTGGCCGAGCTGCGGAGCGGCCTGGGAGGGGCGCATTCCAGGGGCGGTCATGTGTTCGGAATGCGGGCCGGGTCCTGCCGTGTTCTCAGCGACCTTCACACGTGGGCACGGGGGTGGGGGGTGGGGGGGAGAGGCCGTGAACACCGCTCTGGCGGTGGGTGCCCAGAAACCCGGAGGAGGTCTGCGCCTCCCGTGAATACTGTGCCGCATGCCAGCGACATGCCAAGGCCGGGCCTGCGCCTCCCTCCCGGCTGTGCCCTCCCCGAGCAACCTCGCTCCCGGTCCCAAAGAACCAGGCAAGGGGACAGCCCAGGTCTGTATTTTTTCTAGAGTGTTCTTTCAGCTTAGGCAGTGGTTCTCAACCCAGGCAACACAATGAAATCAGCCAGCGAGTCCCAGCATCACACGGATGCCTGGCCCGCCGCCAAGCACGTGAGCGCCCGGGAGGGGCCCGGCACCCGTGCGAGTGCAGAGGTGTCGCTGCAGCCCGGTGAGACGGGCAGCGCCGCCACCCAGCGGCCCCCCGGCCCCAAGGCGTCCTCTGGCCTCAGTACCCGCCAGCTGTCCGGGGAGGAGAGAGAAATGGGCTGAGGGTGACTCTGCAGGGCGAGGGCCCACGTTCCCTGTTTTGGCGCCTTCTCCGAGGGACGGGAGGAACGGGTGATGGGGGGAAGGCAGGAGACACCTCCTCGGCATCACGCTCTGCAGGGGGTGCATCTGGGAAGGAGATGCATCAGGAAAAAGGGGATAAAACCACGTTTAGCACAATTCTTAGTCCTTCCCAGGGGCTTAGCAAACATCTTATCCTGCAGCCTTGCGCCTCTATGATCATGAGATAGCTCCTCATTCCCCTTTTACAGACAGAAGCTCATACGTCTGAGGTCACAGGGTTTGCCCAGCCAGGCGCCCCTCTGTGGTGGAGCGGAGACTCTGCTAGTTCAGACCGCGTTCTGCCCACGCTGCCCTGAGTGGGAGGCGCCACGCAGGAGGCAGGAGGCAGGAGGTGCCCACGGCCAGGCCCGGCGTCCCAGGAGGCTGAGCCCGCGGCTCCCAGCGCAGCAGCCTCAGCGCTGCCTCTGCCCGCCCCCCCCCCCCCCCATGGGCCCTCCTCCCGCCGCCTCCCCCCTGCGCCCCCGGCGGAGGCTCCATCGCTCCTGCGAGAAGCCGCTGCTGGGCCCAGCCAGCCGGGCACCCCCCTCCGGGCCCGGCCATCGCCAGGGCCTTCCCTCCGCGGGACCCTGTTTAGCTCCCATTTCTCCGCGGAGCTGGGGTGCCCGTCGGTCAGGAGCGCCTGCCACCGCTCCCTTTTCAGGCTTCATGGCGGCTGTGGAAACAAGCGCCTAATCCTGTCCGTTAAACGCGTGACGTAAATACTTTTCCCCGTACTTGACTTTCTTCTCTGAACCCTTTCCTCAGATATTCACCTCCGCCTGCTCGTGGGCCCGATACAGGAAGGGGTGTCTGATCCGCCACCCAGAGCTTCAGGGCAGCCCTGCTGTGAGGTGGTCAGTGGGGCTCATTGAGACGCTCAGCTCTGACCGCCTGGACCCCCGGGCAGCCAGGGTCCCCGGGAGCTGAGCTGGCGGAAGGGCGGGACACGGGTCTTCCTGAGGTCGCCTGGCCGCCCCCCGCCTCTGATCTCTGCTGTCCCCAGCTGACCTTTGCTTCTGGAAGGAAGGAGAAGCCGGGAGAGAGGAAGGTGGTATGCACCTCCCCATCCCCCGCATGCACACACGTGGCCTTGGCGTAAACGTTGTTGTTGTTGTTGTTTTAATATAGTTTTATTGATGTCAGAGAGGAAGGGAGAGGGAGAGAGAGAAACACAGATGATGAGAGAGAATCATTGATTGGCTGCCTCCTGCACGCCCCCTATTGGGGATGAGCCTGCAACCTGGGCTTGTGCCCTTGTCCGGAATCGAACCCGGGACCCTTCAATCCGCAGGCCGACGCTCTGTCCACTGAGCCACACCAGCCAGGGCTCAACCTTGTGTTTCAGTGCAGCCGGAGGAGAGCTGGAGACGCACGCAGACGTCCCGGTGGGCAGGCTGAGCAGGGAGGCCATGGGCATTTAGAAGGGCACGGCCCAGTGGGTGCCCTCTCTCTCACAGTGAACCCTGAATTTCACAGAAGCCGCAGCTCACACTGAGGGACACAGAGCACGCTTCTCCCGCCTTCCTCAGGTGGCCTTTCCAAGCTTTAGGGAGGGGTTGGGCAGGGATGGGGCGGACTTCTTCTGAAGAAATGTTCCATTGTTTATCAGATTCAAGTTTGATCGGCTTGTGGCATCCCCGCACCCTCATGGCCACCTCTTGTGCACCGTGGCCACGCTGGCTTCAGGAGACCTCTGCTCGGGTGGGTGTTGGGCGCATCTCTGGCGAGTGGGTTCCCGCTCAGGACTGGCCTTGCCCCTGGCTTTGGCCTTCTCCAGCTGTAGCCTCCTGAGGTTTCTAGGGGTCTCCGGGGTCCAGGAGCCGCTGCAAGGAGCTGTAGGTGAGGGGTCGGGGGGAGGAGGGACTCTCAGGGGTGCCCTGAGGCCCTTCTGCCGCTCAGACAGCCCCAGGGCTGGACTCAGTCTGAAGGATCGAAATGGGAGCACCCGGCTTCTGTGAAGTACTTAGCATGTTAAATGATCGTGCATCCTTAAAGACATTGCCAGAACTGGGTAAGGTACAGAGCTATTAATACAGAACATAAATACGTTTGAGACCAGTTCTCATTGTTCTTGATGAATGAAATATTGGAGAAGATGATCATTTTCAAAATTACTGAGGAAGTCCATGATATTCCTATTACCACCAAGTCCAGTGCTTGATTGAAGATATGGCGTCGCAGACATTGAAATGGATGTGCTTCTAGTGAGTGACAGTGAGGGCTCCGATTCTTCCGGCTGTTTAGGCCTTAGGGACTGGCAGTGCCCTGCCCCCCGAGGTCCCTCCTCCTTGTCGTTTGGATCCCGTGATCCTGCTGCAGGCAGAACCCACGGCCAGTTCACTGTTTGTTTATTGGGTCAGTGTTCAGCCTGCGGTTGGGCATTTAATGTCCCAGTGGAGAGAGCACAGCGTAGAGTGGAGAAGTACAGGCAGGGGCCAGAGGTCTTTGGAAACGAGGAGAAAGTAAGGGAAAAGGAAGAGGAAAGGGGTGAATGGCGCCTTTAACCTTTCCTTTAATTTTCTCACACATTTGGAAAATAGAGTGAGTTCTTACATGCCTGGAGTAGCCTTTCAAAGAAACGAAACGTATCGTCAGCACGTGCCGGTTTATTTCACATGTAAAAACATACCGTTAGCATGTTGTACACCCCCGGAGGGACGGTAGGTCAGATATTTGAAGAGCTACAGCGTGAAGGACGTGTCCCCTAACTTAAAAGTGCTGTGTTTGTTTTATGGTCTCCTGCTTAATGGCCTGTGACTTGATTTCTTTCAGCCCTGACCATGCCTTGTGCTACAGGTTAAAATAAATAAATGAATATATATATATATAGCCTTCAAAGTCATTCACTAGAACACATACATTTAAATGTTGTGATTAAATATCTTTAATCAAGCACTGAACTTGATAGTAATATGAATATTATAGACTTTCTCACTAATTTTGAAAATTATTATCTTCTCCAGTATTCATCGAAAATAATTAGAACTGGCCTCAAACATATTTATGTTCTTTCTTTTTTTTATTTTTTTAATATATATTTATTGATTTCAGAGAGGAAGGGAGAGGGAGAGAGAGATAGAAACATAAATGATAAGAGAGAATCATTGATTGGCTGCCTCCTGCATTCCCCCTACTGGGGATCAAGCCCACAACCCGGGGCATGTGCCCTTGACTGGAATCGAACCCGGGACCCTTCAGTCTGCAGGCCGATGCTTTATCCACTGAGCCAAACCAGCTAGGGCTATATTCTTTAGTAATTCATATATACGTATATCACTTCTTAAAATTAATTTGAGTATGTACATGCGTCATCCAGATTTCAGTGTCTATCCTTATGTGTGTTTCCTTTTGTCTCCCATTGAAGATGAAACACCTGGAAGGTTGTTCTCTCAATGGGCTGATGAGTAACCAGTGAAACATGCTGTCCGTTACCCAGTGTTAGCGGCAGGAAGCCCCAATACACAGTCCTATACTAGCCACTAGGGCCAGGTGTTTGTACATATTTTTATTTAACTGTTTTAAGTAGAAAAAAATAAGGACTGTATGGGAATCTACACGTGCCTCAAAATAAAAAGTTTAATTTTTTAAAAGCATATTATTGAATTATTAGAGTGAGTAATTAACACTTTGTATTTCTCATTGTGGCAAAATATACATTAAAATTTTACCATTTGTCTGGCCAGTGTGGCTCAGTGGTTGAGCATTGACCTATGAACCAGGAGGTCACGGTTCAAATCCTAGTCAGGGCATATAACCGTGTTGTGGGCTCCATCCTCAGTGGGGGACATACAGGAGGCAGCTGATGGATGACTCTCTCATCATTGATGTTTCTGTCTCTCCCTCTCCCTTCCTCTTTGAAATATATTTTAAATTTTTTTTTTTTTTTACCAGTTAACCATTTTAAAGTTGCAATTCAGTGGCACCAAGTACATTCACAGTGTTGTGCAACCATCTAGTTCAGAATTAATTTTCACCACCCTCAGTAGAAACCCCACATCCGTGAAGCAATCGCTTCCACTCTTCCTGCCCACAGGCCTGGAAACCACAGGTCTGCTTTCTGTTTCCATAAATATGCGACTCTTTATCCTTCCTATCAATGGAATCCTGCAAGAGGTCACTTTCGTGTCACTTAGCATTATGCTTCCAAGTTCATTCATGGTGTAGCATGTAGCAGTACCTCATTCCTTTTTACTGCTGCATAATATCCCACTGTGTGGATATGTCCCGTTTTGTCTATCCATTCATCAGTTGATGGATTTGGGAGTTGTTTCCCCTTTGGGGCTAAGGTGGACAGTGCTATGAACAATCAAGTACACATTTTTATGTGAACATGTTTTCAAATCGTCGGGGTATTCTAGTATGTGTAGGAGGGATTGTTGGGTCATCCAGTAGCTCTGTTGTTGTTGTTAATCCTCATCTGAGGATATTTTTTCCATTGGTTTTGAGAGTGGAAGGGAGGGAGGGAGGAGGGCAGACAGAGAGAGAAACACGGAGGTGAGAGAGGCACTTCGATCGGTTGCCCCCGCCCTTGCCCCCGCCGGGACCAGGGTTGGACCTGCAACCCAGGTATATGCCCTTGACCAGGAATCAAACCCGAGACCCTTGGGTTCGCAGTTCAGTGCTCTAACCACTGAGCACATGGGCTAGCGCTGTGTTCAACTTTTGAGGAACCACCAGACGGCTTCCCACAGTGATTATACCATTGGGATGCCCGTCAGCCATGTGTGAGGGTCCAGTTACCACGGATCCTCACCAAAGTTTAGTTTCTTTTCCTTTTCTTGTTATATCCATCCCACTGGGTGTGAAGTGGCATCTCACTGTGGTTTTGATTTACTTTTTCCTGATAATTAGTGACGTTGAGCATCTTCTTATGCGTTTATTGGCCACTAGTGTAACTTGTTTGGAGAAATGTCCATTACAGTCCTTTGCCCACTTTTTATTTGGGTTGTTTGCCTCTTTGTAGTTGAGTTTCTTCTTATTTGAAAAGGAGTTGTGCCCAAGGGGGCCTCCGTTTGCTGGAAATGTTCTTTTTCTAGACGTGGGTGGTCATGACGGTGGTGCGTTCACTTGGGGCCCCCGTGTGCCTTTGTCAGACAGGAGGCGGGGGGCCTCTTCTGAGCTTATTAGCTCCCCGGGCTGCCGGGTTGAAGTGCCACAAGCATGGTGGCTTACAACAGCAGAGAGGTTGGCTAACGTCAATAGACAAGAGATAACGAGTGCTGGCAAGAATGTGGAGAAAAGGGAACCCCCGTTCACTGCTGGGGGGAGGGTGAATTGGTGCAGCCACTGTGGAAAACTGTATGGAGATTCCTCAAGAAATTAAAAATAGAACAATAATCCAGCAATTCCACTTCTGGCAATACTAGCATATCTGACGGAAATGAAAACACGATGTCGGAAAGGTGTCTGCCACCCCCTGTTCATTGCGGCAGTATTCACAATTCCCACGACATGGAAACAACCTAAGTACCCATCAGCAGATGCATATTGCTCGGCCATAAAAAATAAAAATAAAAAGGAGGAAATCTTGCATTTGTGACCACGTGGATGGACCTAGAGGGTATTATGCTAAGTGAAATAAGTCAGACAGAGAAAGACAAATCCTGTGTGATCTCACTTATATGTACAATCTTTAAAAAACAAACAAAAAACCCTAACTCATTGAAGAGATCAGATTTGTGCCTACCAGAGGGGAGGGTGGGCGGAGGGGGAACTGGAGGAAGGTGGTCTAAAGGTACGAACTTCCAGTTACACGATAAGTAAGAACTAGGGATGCAGTGTACACATGATGACTCTAGCTAGCACTCCTGTGTGATGTGGGAATGTTGTTGAGACTAAATCCTAAGCGTTCTCATTACAGGGAAAATTTTTTCTTTTTTTGCATATATATATATATACACAAATAAAAGAGTAAGATGCAAATTGACCGTACCTTCGCGACGCCCACCAGCCAATCAGGAGTGACTATGAAAATTAACCCAACAAAGATGGTGGGTTAATTTGCATGTGCAGATGCCAAGCGGTTGGGGACAGGGTGGGATGCTTGTATCATCGCCATGGCAACGACGCAGGCGTTCCGCACCACCCCAGCTGCTCTGGGCCTCTGGGCAGCGTGGGAAGGCGGAAAGGCAGCTCCAGGCCGGAGCAAAGGCGGTGCCGGCAGCCAGGGGAAGGAAGGCCCGTTCTTGCACGAATCTTCATGCATCAGGCCTCTGTGTGTGTGTGTGTGTGTGTGTGTGTGTGTGTGTATGTACTAGAGGCCCGGAGCACGAAATTCGTGCACTCTGGGGGAGGGAGGTCCCTCAGCCTGGCCTGCGCCCTCTCGCAGTCCGGGACCCCTCGGGGATATCCGTCTGCTGGCTTGTGGCTGGATGGCCTTCTGCTGCTGCACAGCCTGCTGCTTGAGCTTCAGCAGCTGCTGATGTGCACAGACTGGGCCACCATGGTCTGTCCTGCGAACACCATTGAGTGGGTGAGTCAAGCGCGGAGGCAGGCTCACCCTGAGTTCCCTACACGTCCCTGAGTCACTGACTGCCTTGTATAGAGAAAGGCACCAGGATCGGGCCTAAGCTGGCAGTCAGACATGGGACCCCTGTGGGGATGTCCGACTGCTGGCCTAGGCCCCATCCCCGCAGGGAATGTAGCAGTGCGCCAAGCGGCAGGCAGCCAGGGAGGAGCCCAAATTGGGGCCGGGTGCCACTCCACTCGTCCTCATCCTGGCCCGCTGCTCAGTATTGCTGCTGCAGAGTTGGGAGAGGCTCCCGCCATGACATCTGCGCTCACCAGCTGTGAGCCCAGCTTCTGGCTGAGTGGTGCTCCCCCTGTAGGAGTGCACTGACCACCAGGGGACAGTTTTTGCATTGAGCATCTGCCCCCTGGAGGTCAGTGCACATCATAATGACCGGTCATTCTGGTCATTCTGCCATAACGTTCACTTAGGCTTTTATTATATAGATTTTATACATATATGATAGATGTTAACTAACCTTATTGAAGTATTCATTTCATGATATATATGTCAAATCATTATGCTGTATACCTTAAACATATACTGTGTGGAATATCAATTAATCTCAATGACACTGGAAAATATAAAATAAAAAGCATAAATTTACTCTTTCCTGGGCTGAAAGCCAGAAGTCCAGATTGCAGACGCTGACAGAGCTGGGCTCCTCTGAAGCCCCGGGGGGAATGTTTCCTTGCCTGTCACAGTTTCTGGCGGCTCCTGGAATTCCTGGCAGTCCAGGGCGCGTGGCCACCTCTCCAGCCTCCAGCTCTCTCTCCCCAGGGCCTTCTCCTTCGTGCTTCTGGTTCTCGCTGTCTCATCCCCTCTCCGTTATCGTCCAAGGAGAGCAGTCTTTGAATTTTGGGCCTCCTCTACCCACTGGACAATCTCACCTTGAGATCCGGTTTTCAAGTGAGGTCACACGCACAGACTTTGGACAACTTTTTGAGGAGACAGAGTTCATCCCACTACACTGAATACGGTGTATGGGATGCTTTATTTCTTAAATAAAAGCTTTAGAAGACATGTGGTCATCTGAATTTGTGAGTCTAAAGATCTGTAGGTTAGGGGGACATTTTTTCCTATATAGGAGATACTCCTAATTCGTTTTTTTAAAGAAGACTTAACTGATTTCAGTAATGAAAAGAACTTTTCAAATAAGATTTTCCAAGCACACCGATGTGTCCTTCTCTCCTTTGAGAGGGAGTTAATGAGAACAGCACCATGTCTGCGTAGAAAGAGAATACCTCTTAAGATAGTAAAGAGTTTGGTGGGTTTTTTTTTAAATTGTTTGTTTTTATTGCCAAAAAGAGGACTCTATTAACATGTCCAGAAAGCACTTTTTCCTCACACAGTTCCCGCGATGAGCTCTTGTTTCTGCTTTCCTGCTCAGCTGTGAGCTGAGGTTCCCATCCTGTGGCCTCTGTGACCTACGTTTGGCCTGGCTCGGCCTTGGCCCAGAACCCAGGTGCGCAAAGGGCTGTTCTACCTGACACCGGGCCGCGCCTCTGGGTTTCCGGGTGACGCGGAGCTCACCACCAGTTCTGCCGGGGTGTCATTTCACGCATCAGTTGAATAAACATGCGAATGAAGTGACCCTTTCTTCTCCGGAATGACATTTAATTCAACATATTACAAGTCCTCTGAGTTCCTAAATATAAAAGGCACAGGGTGTAGCCGCTCTGTGGAAAGCTGTCTCCCTATGAGCACATACAAATCTAGGCGTCCGCACAATGGCCTTATTCAGACGGAAAGCTTAGAAGCCAGTTTTCTAGACACTAGCGCTATTCTGGAACCTTCTTTCTTCTGCTCCTTCCTGGACAGCGCTGTTAAGAAACAGATGACAAGGCTTTGATTCACCACATCCTCGGACTGTCCCCACTGCTACACACGTCTTTAAAGATCGAGTCTGGAAGCTTTCGCATGCAAGATTGTACGAAGGTTTAAAATAAGTCCTAATTATTCACCAGGGAGCACATCTTTAAAAATTTTGTTTTTCCTTATTTGACGGGTATTTTTTAAAAAAATAATCTAATAGTCATTTTTCAGTTGATCGGACTTTACCCAGAAAATCATGACTTGTTGGTAAAGGTTACACATAAGGAAACCCAAGTTGTGAAAATGTCCACAACACTCTTTTGATACCTTTCAAGTCGTAAAAGGCCAAGTATTTGTGGCATCCAACCATGTTGCGTTCCTGGTCTTTCACCCTCGTGGGTCAGAATAGGAGCTGCTGAGGGCCCGGAGGAGCCGCCCGGGACCCAGAGGAGCCGCCCAGGGCCCGGAGGAGCCGCCCAGGACCCGGAGGAGCCGCCCAGGACCCGGAGGAGCCGCCCAGGACCCGGAGGAGCCGCCCGGGACCCGGAGGAGCCGCCCAGGACCCGGAGGAGCCGCCCAGGACCCAGAGGAGCCGCCCGAGGACCTGGAGGAGCCGCCCAGGACCCGGGGGAGCTGGGCTCCGGGCAGGCCGTGGAGTCGGGGCGGAGCGCACACCCAACCCAGGCGCCAGGCAGGGGTCACGGTGGCCGGTGGGCCGCCAGCCGGGGGTCAGCCCTGCTGTCCTCACAGGCCAGCGGACACAGAGCCGCCCTTGTTCCCGGCTGACTCACCACCTGCCCTCGCTCGGCATGACCTGGCCGAGGCTCACCTTGCGCAACGGGAGAGGTCAGCGTCTGACCCGCGAGGACAGTGGCTGTCATTCCTGTGTCTGCTCCTCCTCGCCGCCTGGCCGTGCTCCCAACAGACAGACACTCGGAAAGCCTTTCCCAATCTGCAATGCAGAGCCCTCTCAGGAGGATTTTTAAACTATTTACTCACCCGCCCTCGGCGGAAAGCAGCGTCACCCTTTTCCTAGCGCATAAAGGTCGCCACGTTAAGTCCCAAGGCCGCTCTCCCCACGTCCCGTTTAGCCCAGAGCTTTCAGGGATTAAACAGGAGAGGGAAAAACCTAGGATTGTGTGGATTCGTGAGGTGGACGTCCAAATGACAGTAATCACCATGACGGGCATCGGTCACGGTCCTTGAGCGTTTTGCTTGTTTGTTCACCTCGTAGAGTAGTTCTTTGCACTTGCGTCTCACCAGTGACTAAGCTCTTTGAGGGCGGGCTGGTGTTGATTTCACCTGTCAGTCTTCATGGCTCTTCCTGGTAGTCTGTGCTGAATCAACACCACGCATTCATAATGTTGTCACATGTAGACACCCATGTATGTACTGGTAATCTACATACACAGCAGGCCTGCTCTGTTATTTTTTACTTACTGTCTTTCTCAACTTTGTCGGGGGACAAAAGAAAGAAGGGAACATTGAGCCAAGTCAGCATAGCCGTCTGTTTTCCCAGCTTGCCGCCTCAGTGGCAGGGTCACGAAAATCACGGGGCACCTTCTGAGAAGTAGAGTAAGGCAGGTGCCAAAGGGAGTGGCTGACCCCCGGTGAGATGGGAGGGCCCGACTACACCCCAGGTGAGCGGTCCTAGACCTTCCCGCTCTGAGATCCGATGACTTATAATTAAACCAGTGAAACAATCGGAAGTCGTAATTAATTAAATGCGGGCTCGTTCAGTATATTTTTATTGATTTCAGAGAGGAAGGGAGAGAGAAGTAGGAACAGCAATGATGAGAGAGAATCATTGATCAACTGTCTACTGGGGATCGAGCCCACAACCCAGGCGTGTGCTCTGATCGGGAATCGAACCTTGACCTCCTGATTCATAGGTTGACACTCAACCAGTGAGCCACACCGGCCGGGCTCACTCTTTCTTAATGTAACTCTGCATTCCATGCTTCGGATTGTCTGCTCTTCTTCAAAGAGGCACTGATCCACCATATACATAGCACAGCCCTGAGATATGAAACAAGAAGTTAGAATGTGATTTGGCTTGGTTTTGGCAGAGGAAATTATGGGAAGGAACTAGTGAAAATTCTAGCAGGCAGTAAATTTTCAGGCCGGTGTATTTGTTTAAGCAAATTGTGACCCTTGGCTAATCGTGGTGTTAATCTTATTTCCAAAATCTTTGACATTTTTGCCCTTTGAGTTCACCCTTGGTGACGCTTACCAGAGTGCAAGTCTGAGATTGCAGCCCCCGTAGCAAATCGCCCTTAGCCAGGTCTCCACCAGGCTGTTCACCTTGCCTGCCCTGAACTCATCAGATCTCCCCCTTGTCTGAGTCTGCTTCCTTATCCCCTGCTGACCCTACCCCTTGCTCTCAGCGTCAATGAAAGTCAGGGGACTGTAGTCAATAGGAAGTGGGCAAAGATCATCCCAGCTGTTCTTTTATACTGTGCCCCCATCATGGTGTGTGCTCTAATGTGTTAGTGGAAGATTATAAAAATAGTGCAAGCATTTAATGAAATTAAAAAGAATTCTAGAAGTTATAGCATGTCCATACATTTTCAAACATCTATATAAATAAAGAGCCAGGGTCTGTAACATCCAAAACAACCAAATGGACTACTGAACGTCAGAAGTCAGCCCTGCAGTCAGTGCTGGGTCACCGAGGCGACCCAGCACTGACTGCCGAGGGGGCTGCGGATCAGACCTGGAGAGAGGCCCAGAGAGAGAAGCAGGGTCTGATCCACAGCCTCCATGGCAGCTGTTGATCAGCCCTTGCCTCTCTTTCTCTCCAGGCCTCGCCAGCAGCTTTGGGGGCTGCTGATCAGCCCTGCATCTCTGATCAGGCCCAGAGATAGGCCCAGAGATGCTGACTGGCATAGAAACCGACCAATCAGATCCAAATCTGGGTGAACTGAGAGGAGCCAATGGCTGCCTAGGAGGCAGAACTTTTGACGCTGACTGGCATAGAAACCAACCAATCAGAACCAAATCTGGGTGAACTGCGAGGAGCCAATGGCTGCCTAGGAGGTAGAGTTTTTGACGCTGACTGGCATAGAAACTGACCAATCAGAACCAAATCTGGGTGAACTGCGAGGAGCCAATGGCTGCCTAGGAGGCAGAGCTTTTGATGCTGACTGGCATAGAAACCGACCAATCAGAACCTAATCTGTGTGAACTGCGAAGGCAGAACATAAGGTGGGGGCTGAGGAGGGGTTTTAAGGGCAACAGCTGTTTGATGTAAGGTATAAGAAAGCAGTTTAATTTTTTAATGACTGGTTTGTCAGTATAGTGCATATGGCTGGCTATCAGTCGGATATAGGGATTATGTATTTTGTCTGCCAAGAGCATCTCCTCCTGCTGAAAAAGGTTTTCCCCCCATTTAAGCAATCCTGTCCTATATAATCTATCTATACTAATAAAAGGGTAATATGCTAATGAGACTGGTAGAACAGCCATCTTCCGGATGTCCAACTTCCTTCCGGACAAAGCCATGGTGGTGGGGGCTGAGGCAGAGGCAGTTAGGGGTGATCAGGCCAGCAGGGGAGGGCAGTTGGGGGCGACCAGGCCAGCAGGGGAGGGCAGTTGGGGGCAAGATCAGGCCAGCAGGGGAGGGCAGTTAGGGCGATCAGGTAGGCAGAGGCAGTTAAGGGCAATCAGGCCAGCAGGGGAGAGCAGTTAGGGACAAGATCAGGCCAGCAGGGAAGGGTAATTAGGGGCGATCAGGCAGGCAGGCAGAGGCAGTTAGGGGCGATCAGGCAGGCAGGCAGAGGCAGTTAGGGGCAATCAGGCAGGCAGGCAGAGGCAGTTAGGGGCAATCAGGCAGGCAGGCAGGTGAACAGTTAGGAGCCAGCGGTCTCAGATTGCGAGAGGGATGTCTGGGATCAGGCCTAAACTGGCAGTCAGACATCCCCTAAGGGGTCCCCAATTGGAGAGGGTGCAGGCTGGGCTGAGGGAACCCCCCAACCTCTGCAAAAATTTCATGCCCTGGGCTACTAGTATAGTAATAATTAAATAAGAACCCATATAAGCTTTTTCATGATGAAAAACTTCAAGCTAACAAGAAAATTAAAGGAACCACAAAGCAAACATGAATGTGCCCAATACTCAGTTTTCTGAAGTCTAAACATTTCCCCACAATTGTTTCTTTTTCGTAAGAAATAAAATACCATGAGGATTATTGAGAAAGCCAAATAATGAGCAAATCTCCCCCACCCCCCATCTTGTGGTCAGAACCAACTGGGAAATGACAAAACCATCCTGGAGCACAGGTGACCACGGACACTCCCTCTGTTGACCCCAGGATGACTTGCTCCCCAGCACCTGCTCAGAGCCCCCCAAGAGAAAGTGAGTGAGAGAGAAGACCAGGCTACTCCACAGCTTCTCCTTCTCATCTGGCCAATAGGTCAAGGGTGAAATCAGGGCAGAGAGAGAAAAGGGCAAGGGGTGTTGCAGTGTGCAGCCCGCGCCCCCTGCCAGGGAGCAGTAGGACCGGGAAGTAGCTTGGTCCTCCAAAAACTTATGGAGTTAAAGCCACACTTTTTAAATCTCCTTCTGGGACCTATCCCCTTCCATCCCTTGCCCACAGTCCCGGGGTAACCTCTGCCTGAATCTGAAGACCCGTGTCTATGGCAAGCACTTCGTCACTAGGGTGCTTGTTCAGTACAAGAATGCTTCCATTTAAGAAAAATATTGGCTTCCAGTTTGGGGGGATATTAGCTATAACATCTGTATGCACTTCCATTTCAAGATAGCCTCGTAGACTAATGGAAAGAATGCAAAAGATGCTGCTACCGGAGAGAAGTGCAGTGTGGAGCCAAGGCCATCACCGCCCAACTTCTGTTCTCAGAACGAGGAGACCCGAATGGTCTTAGCGGCCGTGAGAGCTAAGGAAACAGAGGTCAGAGCCATCCCCCAACAGAAAGAGAGCCTCAGAAACGGTCTCCTCACCCAGAAAGGAAAACAAGCATTCTATGACCCTTGCCTTCCGAGATATTTCAACATTCCAGGCTACTGAGATTTTTCTTCATCTCGTATAAACAAACCCCAATGTCCCTTAAAATACTTTCTGATTTATTTTCCAACGTTTTTTCTTCTCGTGAATAACAAATCATACTCATTTAGCGAACATTGTTTCCTCTTGATAAACTGGACAAGTTTTAAACTGGGCAGAGGCACCACAGAGCTTTGGAGTGAGGAGAATGTTTGGTAGTGAATGAGATCATGGAAAATTTCTATCACCAGTAGCTAGGCAGGGAGAAGTACTTATACAAAAGTCATTCTTAAGTGGTAGTGTATTATTAGGGGCAGTACTAAGCCATCCAGAAAAATTAGCCTGATGAATGGTATAGGGCCCTGGTCGGCAAACTCATTAGTGAACAGAGCGGCAAACCGCGGCTCGCGAGACGCATGTGGCTCGCGAGCCGCAGTTTGCCGACCACTGGTATAGGGGAATCAATAATGGCACCATTTGAAATGGCCGGTTAAAGCCAGGGGTAACTCTAGGATGAGCAGATTTGTTATAGGTTTTGTTTTTGGTTGGGGTTGGCACAGTATTTAATTTTGTAAGCTTCATGAAGCCCTTACGGTTCTAATGTTAATGATCGACCACTTGTATGTTAAACCGGAAAGTATTTAGATAACCATATCTCATCAAAAAGGAATGTTATAAGTCTGTATACTTTGCCTCCGGCT
This sequence comes from Eptesicus fuscus, assembly GCF_027574615.1. Classification (NCBI taxonomy): domain Eukaryota; kingdom Metazoa; phylum Chordata; class Mammalia; order Chiroptera; family Vespertilionidae; genus Eptesicus; species Eptesicus fuscus. The sequence continues at coordinate 111,229,373 of NC_072476.1, forward strand.
TCTGAGCAATCTGGCAAATAAAAATAAAAAAGAGAGAGGTCAAGGCCCAGTGAATCAACTATCTCTTTAGGGTCCATGGCAAAATAAAATGTAGGTGGACTTTATTTTATGGGTTGACTAGAGGCCTGCTGCACAAAATTCGTGCACTCAGGGTGGTGGGGGTCCCTCAGCCCGGCCTGTGCCCTCTCGCAGTCTGGGAACCCTTGGGGGATCTCCCCGTGCGGGCCTAAGCCATCAGTCAGACATCCTTAGCACTGTAGTGGAGGCAGGAGAGGCTCCCGCCACTGCCGCGCGCTTGCCAGCCGTGAGCCCGGCTTCTGGCTGAGCAGTGCTCCCCCTGTGGGAGAGCACTGACCACCAGGGGACAGCTCCTGTGTTGAGTGTCTGCCCCCTGGTGGTCAGTGCACATCATAGCGACCGGTCATTCCACTGTTCGGTCAATTTGCATCATATCCTTTTATTATATAGGATTGTCTTTCCAAGCCCTTGCCTACAAATCATAACATGAACAAATGTCTAGGCACATCCCTCTTTGAAAAAATACTGTAGCTGACTCAAAATGACAGTAACCATTTTCAATCTGAATAATCACAACCTAATTTAACAGATACTTTTTTCACTTTTTGGAATTTCACTAAGTGAGGAATGTCTAATATATTTTATAGGTGATATAGTGCAGTACACAGGACCACATTTTTTAACCTTTTGCACTCGGATGTCGAGTGTGACTCAACACGGTTAGCATCGGTAGCAGCTCATATGTCGAATTGTATTGAATGTATCAATAATGTGAAATATTAAAAAATCCAAATAAATAAGTTTGTATGAAAAGAAATTCCAGTTTTTTATTCTACTGCCGTGCTTTGTAAAATCTGGGGTATTTAAAAAGTTAAATCCCGAGTAGAATAAAGGAATCGAGAAAAAAGCAAGCGAGTACAACGGGTTAAAAGCTTTAAAGGTTTACTCCTCAAATTTCAATAATTAAATGGTCCCTATGTAATAAAGGCCTAATATGCTAAGTGTCCAGTCGTCCGGTCATCCAGTCGTCCGGTCAACCAATCAAAGCATAATGTGCTAATGATATGCTAAGTTGCTCAACTGCTCACTATGACGTGCACTGACCACCAGGGGACAGACACTCCTACCAGTAGGTTAGCTTGCTGCTGGGGTTCAGCCGATTGGGACTGAGCGATATGGGCCAGACACGCCCTGGAGCCCTCCTGTGGTTCCTCCCCAGCTGGCCAACCTCCCACGTCCCTCCCTGGCCCTGATCATACACCAGTGGGGTCCCTCAGCCTGGCCTGCGCCCTCTCACAATCCTGAGGGATCCCTCCTCCCCCAAGTGCACGAATTTTGTGCACTGGGCCTCTAGTTTCAAATAAAATACATATTTGGAATTTTTATGATTTTTTTTATTTCCATTTATTTTTTGTTACACCTAAGGGTAATTTCACGTAAACAATTTTAACTCCAAATTTTACAATGAGAATGGCTAAGGACTCCTTTTGTACTATTTGTACAGTAGGTACTAGACAATCCCTTTTCTCCCATTTTTGAGATGCCAGTGGTTCAATCTGAGTGAAATCCTGGCCAGCTGCCGTATGCACTCTGTCTGTTGATGTATTACAGTAAAGGACGTGAATAAAAAGTAGTACCTTCAGTAACAGTCTTGTCAGTTAACTTATAAATTTACATATAATTTCTTCTCAGTGAGATAGAGGAGGCGGTAGCAGGTTGCCCGTCCTGAGGTTATCTCTTCGGTGTGCACAGCAGGTCATTTCTTGGAAAGCAGAGAGGCACACACAGCGATTGGGAAGCTTTCCCATTTCCTCATTCTCATTGGACGCACTCAACGTGGACACCAACCAACCAACAGAAAGGAAGCAGGGACAGTGCACCGTCCCCAAGGAGCCATGGAAGCGCCAGGTAGCAGCCGTGTCTATGGAATCTCCTAGTGCACGGAATTGGAAATGGCCGTGAACGCGATGGGTAGATTGGAAATCGCCTGTTTCCATTACCTGCTATGTCTTTGATTTCCTGGCCTCCTACGTCCCTGTGTGCCTGCTAACAGAAATACCCCTAACACGGTCAGTGTCTTCCTGTCTCACCGAGAAGAGATCACATGTACACTAATAAACCTCATGGAAACATTTGTATGAACAACAGTACAGCTTTTGCCTGGCCAGCATGGCTCAGTGGTTGAGCGTTGAGCTATGAACCAGGAGGTCATGGTTCGATTCCCGGTCAGGGCACATGCCCAGGTTGTGGGCTCGATCCCCAGTAGGAGGCAGCTGATCAATGATTCTCTCATCACTGATGTTTCCATCTCTCTCCCTCTCCCTTCCTCTCTGAAATCAATAAAAATATATTTAAAAAATAATAATAATAAATTAAAACAAACAAAACAACAATACAGCTTTCATTAGATCCTTATCCACCAAAGACAGTGTGTCCGTGTGCCCAGGAAACCCTGTCCGTGTGCCCGGGAAACCCTGGGGCGGGCTGCCAGCCTGCTCTGCGGGAAGTGCCGCTCACCTTCCAGTGCCGCCCCAGCGGCCGGCGCAGCGGTTGGTGAGCTCAGCGCCGGGATGCCAGCCGCTGGGGAGCAGCTCTGAGCTCGTGTTGCTGCACAAACACACAGGCATGTTTCCCGCGGTGGGATCCCGGGACCCCCGCGGTTCTCAGCTGTTTCATCCTGTAAAACACGGAGTGGGGGGCGGGGGGCCTGGGCTCTGAGACCAGGACTCTCAGGAGAGGGGTCCGAGGGAGCGGCAGGGCCTGCAGAGATCTCGGGGGGAGAGGGGGATGTGGGAAACCACAAAGGAAGATAAAGGCTGGCAGGGCCAGCTCATGCAGAAGCGCTTACGGGGGGTTTGCGTGAAGGATGTTTGGGAAACACGCCTTGGGGTTTAGTGTTCTGGGCAGCTCCAGGGGGGGCACGTTCTCACAGCCAGAGTGACCTTCATGCTGGAGACCTTCCTTTCCCTGCTTGTTCCCTCCTGGCCCATGGAGCAGACTTGTATTCAACACCTACTGTGTGCCAAGAATGAGGGTCCTCGCCCCTTCCCGGCAGCCGGCGCCAGGCACTCACAGGGGCACACGCACTGTGAACTTCAAACGCCTCTTGTGAGAGCTGGGCCCGGGGCGTCCGCACCAACAGTCCAGCTGGGCTCCCGCACGCCGCGGGCTGGGGTTACAACGCCGGCCTCGGCCGAGGCGGGGAGCTGGCACCCCGAGGTGTTTATTTGGGTTGGCTTCCCCGGACTCGCTGGCGGAGGCAGATGGCTTGCTGACACATGACGTCGCTCCAGATGAAAGGCCTGCCTGGCGAGACGGATGGAGCCAGGCTTTTCCTTACACAGCTGCCCCGGGAGGCGAAGCGCCCGGTGTTTGAAGGAGACGCTGCCTGGGATGTGGTGCTTTTCCCAGAAAACGTGAATGCCTGGGCTGGAGACGAGGGTGTCATTTCCAAAGGCGGTGCTGCTCTGCGCTCCTAGCTCAGGGCTCCGGATGGTCTCCCCTTCCTTCTGTTTATTCCCTGCGTCTTCCCGCCGCAGTTCTTCGGCTCCTCCATCTCCAGCTTGCAATTCTGGTAAAATAATCATCTCAGAACTCAGGTCAATGAGAATGCTGCCGCCCTGCAGTGTTCTTGGCCAGATTCCGTTACACTTTTGTTCAGACTTTATCCTTTAAGGCAAACACTGAGACCCGACTCAGCCTAGAAAGAGTCCTTCAGCCAGTTAAGACTTCAGGTCCGCAGGCTGCTGCTCTGAGAGGTTTCCTTGCGTGTGACAAGGTGAGGGAAAGAGCTTCCACCGTGCACCAACTTCCGTCAACAACACGTGTTTCTTCCAGCTCCCCAGACGGCCTCCGAGTTAAATGTATTCCATCTAAATTTTAGGAGAAAGCAAACAGTGAATTTGGAGTTACTGTTGGCTTTCTGGACTTGCTGGTGGGGGTAAGAACTGTGGATGGTGAGATTGATGGAGCCAGACTTTTTCTTACCTCAAGTCTGGAGTACCTGATGCATCGCAACATATAATGATAGTGCACACGTGTGACGCTGGGCGCTTATCTCCCTCCAAGCCGCAGGGGGTGGGCTCTCCCCAGGTCTGGGGACACGGGCCCCTGCTGCTCCCCACCTCGGGGTGGCTGCCCAGGTGCGCTCTCTGATTCTCAGGTGGCTGAGGACGGTGACCCAGTTAGTGTGGCCTGGATATAGAAGAGTCTGGAAGAGCCACTGCAGGCGGGCATCTGCCCTTGGACCAGACGTTAGATCTCTAGAGTGTCCCTGGGGGGAGAGAAGCCTGGACTCGCTGTGACCCGAGCACTGAGATGGTATCATAAACACGCATCATTCTCAGGGCATGAGGTGGGACTCCAGGCATGTGACCACAAGAACTGGCCCTCACCTCAGACCTCCTTCATACACATCAGACCTCCTTCATACACATCAGACCTCCTTCATACACCTCAGACCTCCTTCATACACCTCAGACCTCCTTCAGACACCTCAGACCTCCTTCATACACGTCAGACCTCCTTCATACACCTCAGACCTTCTTCATACACCTCAGACCTCCTTCATACACATCAGACCTCCTTCATACACCTCAGACCTTCTTCATACACCTCAGACCTCCTTCATACACCTCAGACCTCCTTCATACACCTCAGACCTCCTTCATACACATCAGACCTCCTTCATACACCTCAGACCTCCTTCATACACCTCAGACCTCCTTCATACACCTCAGACCTCCTTCATACACATCAGACCTCCTTCATACACATCAGACCTCCTTCATACACCTCAGACCTCCTTCATACACCTCAGACCTCCTTCATACACATCAGACCTCCTTCATACACCTCAGACCTCCTTCATACACCTCAGACCTCCTTCATACACCTCAGACCTCCTTCATACACATCAGACCTCCTTCATACACATCAGACCTCCTTCATACACCTCAGACCTCCTTCATACACATCAGACCTCCTTCATACACCTCAGACCTTCTTCATACACCTCAGACCTCCTTCATACACCTCAGACCTCCTTCATACACCTCAGACCTCCTTCATACACCTCAGACCTCCTTCATACACCTCAGACCTCCTTCATACACCTCAGACCTCCTTCATACACATCAGACCTCCTTCATACACCTCAGACCTCCTTCATACACATCAGACCTCCTTCATACACGTCAGACCTCCTTCATACACCTCAGACCTCCTTCATACACGTCAGACCTCCTTCATGCACCTCAGACCTCCTTCATACACATCAGACCTCCTTCATACACCTCAGACCTCCTTCATACACGTCAGACCTCCTTCATACACATCAGACCTCCTTCATACACCTCAGACCTCCTTCATACACCTCAGACCTCCTTCATACACCTCAGACCTCCTTCATACACCTCAGACCTCCTTCATACACCTCAGACCTCCTTCATACACCTCAGACCTCCTTCATACACATCAGACCTCCTTCATACACCTCAGACCTCCTTCATACACGTCAGACCTCCTTCATGCACCTCAGACCTCCTTCATGCACCTCAGACCTCCTTCATACACATCAGACCTCCTTCATACACATCAGACCTCCTTCATACACCTCAGACCTCCTTCATACACCTCAGACCTTCTTCATACACCTCAGACCTTCTTCATACACCTCAGACCTTCTTCATACACCTCAGACCTCCTTCATACACCTCAGACCTCCTTCATACACCTCAGACCTTCTTCATACACCTCAGACCTTCTTCATACACATCAGACCTTCTTCATACACCTCAGACCTCCTTCATACACATCAGACCTCCTTCATACACCTCAGACCTCCTTCATGCACCTCAGACCTCCTTCATACACCTCAGACCTCCTTCATACACCTCAGACCTTCATACACCTCAGACCTCCTTCATACACATCAGACCTTCTTCATACACATCAGACCTCCTTCATACACATCAGACCTTCTTCATACACCTCAGACCTTCTTCATACACATCAGACCTTCTTCATACAGGTCCTCGTGGCCGCTGTAGGAGCAGGACGTGTGCTGTGGAAATGAGTCCGTGAACCCGCTGACGTCACACTTCTGTGTCGCTTTTTAAGATCCGAATGGCCCTCAGAATGGGGGATCCTCTCCCCACTAAAACTCCACCGCCGTCTAGTACGTTGACGCCGTGGATTTGCCCGTGGACCTGTGAAGGCGTGTGCGGGCAGTCTCTGTGGGCGGTGCCGCATTTGTGCTGCTCACGGCAGCCAGGCCCCGGGGCGCCTGTGAGCTGGCGGCGGACAGGTGAAGGCAGGCGCCCACAGCTCAGCCCTTCGCGGGGTCCCCAGGGAGGCGAGGCTGTCGGAGCGCCGGGAGCAGGAGTATCGCCTGGTTGTGACGTTTCCTCTGAAGGGTCTGGCAGGCACTCGGCCCCGGTACAGGCGTGATGAAGGGGGCAGTTGAGTAAATACAACGGAATAAATAAACGAGAGGTTCACTATCTCTAAAGATCACCCCCTTTCTATACTACCGAGGAGTTGGCTGTAAAACCATCAATTAACAATAACACAATCACTACTTCTAACCTTAGTATCGTAGCCTCACTCTATTTAAAATAACAAATATGTGAATTTCCCGGTTTACCGTGTTTTTTCTGGATAAACATGTGCAGGAAGGTGCTGAATGGAGCAACCCCATTTTAATGTGTGTCCCTCATCGTCTAATCGACACCCCCTTGCCGCGGGCTGTGGCTTTCACCTCTTGGAGACTCAGTGGCTACTCGGCACGCCGATCTGGATGGCACCGGGTCAGAATTCGGGACCGCCCTGGGGGGGACGGACTGCGCACCGGGTCAGAATTCGGGACCGGCCTGGGGGGACGGGCTGCGTCACCGAGAGGAAGCCATCAGGGGCGCAGTGCCAGGGGCTGGGCTGTTTGGAGGGGAAGCAGGAGACGAGTAAGCGAGCCCCTGCCTTTGAGACTTTTCCGGGCGCGGATACAGGGAACTAATGGGTGGTCACCCGGTGGGAGGGCGGGGGGAGCGGGTGAAAACAGTTACCGGATTAACAAGCTGTCGGTTCTAAACTAGTCCCGGATGCAGAACAGCAGCGGGACACGGCCTCTGGTGGTGCAGTGACAGGGGTGGGGCCCGGGGGGTGCTGGGCGCCCGGGGTGATCCCTTCGTAAGTTAGAGCCACGTCTAATCACGTGGCGCACACCCGGGACGGATATACTAGTGCACGGCAACTGCACTTACAAATAAATGTGAACAATAAAAATAAATTAAAGAATTTTCCAGCCTAGGAAACAAGATCTCACACAGCTGACGACCATGTAAATAGCGTTTGATACTTAGCTCTACGAGAGGTTTTCAAAACCAAAGAGGAGGGGTTAGTCGTTGGAAGATGATTTCCAGGTGGGGACACCAAGGAAGGCTGTAAACCGGGGCACATACGTATCTATTGTCTCGTAAATAGACACCCACCATTTCCCTGTTTTAAGAACCAAATTCCACGTACCAGAGAAACACCTGGTATTGTTCCCGGGGTTTAACGATGATGAATTGGAACGTGGAGTGAACGAGAGCCGGGGTTTGGACCCATTTGCGGGAGGGTTCGCAGGGGTGGGAGGAGCCCTGTGCGGGAGCCCTGGAGCTGCTTCCTGCTTTCGGCAAAGGGGCGGGTGCAGCGGCCTCCGGAGAACCGGTGCGGCTCTGACCCCGCGGGAGGCTCTTGGAGAAGGATTCCGGGTTACACCCGGAGGAGTCCTCTGCCACCTCACAGACACTGAGGGCCAGCTCCGTGCAGAACCCTGTGGAGGGAATCTCACTCATAAAGGGTTTCCCTACCTGAACTACAGGGGCCTGGGGGAGGCTCCGCCCTCGGTGCGCGCCTACTGTGCTCAGGTCGCCCAAGCTCTAGATGTACCACCCCAAGTCTCCACCGCGGCCCGTGGGCACCCAGCCCCCACGAGAGGAGCCTGGTGCACCAGCTGAGCGTCCCCCACGGCGTCACCGGGAGAAGGACACGGCAAGCCGCAGGCCTGTGCAGGAGCCCACTCTGGTGGGACCGCCTGGCCTTCCCCTGGAGAACGCTTCCTCTCCGGACGGTTAGCTGGCGATCGTGCCTCCTCTGTGGCCAGACGGGAGCATGGAGCTGTGCGCATCTCCCTGGCGCCCCGGGCTGCTGGGGGCTCGCTCTTTGGAACCCCCTGTCCCCGCAGTAGCCCACTGGGAGCCGGGTTTCTGCTCGCTTCCCCGCGCACACGTTGTGAAATCCCACCCTCTGGGAGTGATCGGACGCTACCTTACTGTGGGGTTGTGCTCCAGTGTCAATGTGTGTACTCTTCACAGCCGTGATATTGATCTCTGGTCAGTAGTACAGCTCATATCATAGACCTTTCCTTTTCGTATATGTGTTTTTATTGGTTTCAGAGAGGAAGGGAGAGGGAGAGAGACAGAACCATCAGTGATGAGAGAGAATCATGGATCGGCTGCGTCCTGCACGTCGTCCAACTGGGGATCGAGCCCACAACCCAGGCATGTGCCCTGACCAGGAGTCGAACCCTGACCTCCTGGCTCCTAGGGCGGCGCTCACCCGCTGAGCCACACCGGCCAGGCTCACAGACCTTCCTTGGCGCCCTCGATCTTGAGCGTTGTGACTCTCATTCTTAGGAGCCCTTCCATGACTTGAAAATGATGGGATCCCAGTTAACGCTGTGTCACCCGACTGTTTTCCCTCCCACAGTTCTTCTCCGCCTCTGCGTGTCCTTCAACGTGGACGTGAAGAACTCGATGACCTTCAGCGGCCCCGTGGAGGACCTGTTCGGCTACACCGTGCAGCAGTATGAAAACGAGGAAGGAAAATGGTAAGCCAGGCGCCGCGTGTTGTTGTCATGGAGTTTCCCAACAAGGCCGTGAAAACTGTCACTGGGCTCCAGTTTTGTTGGTGCCCCTCGTTCGTTCGGGCGTCATAATGCCGGGGTTCTTTTCCCGGCCTTACAAAGGGTGCAGCATTCTGGAGAAAGGGGCTGCGCGTAGATTCAAGAAGGAGTCCAAAGACGAAAGGTAATTTTGAAAGGCAGTGGGGGTCAGAGGAGCTTCAGCTAAAGGGAGCTGAAGGACTCTCCCTTGACCAAGGACCCGTGCTTTTATTAAACACAATTTGTCCCAAGGCAAGGTGGAGATAATGCACTTCAAAGGGTAAGGTTTCAAAGGGTACAGAAGCATTGTCAGTTTGGGGAGTAGCCTACAGCCATTCAGGTAGGTGTTTGGCCAACAGGAGGCAATAAATGCCCTGAGCTGTCTGGCAGCAGACAATCCTATTCAGGTTTGGGGGAAGTGCCGTTTAGCCGTTTCCAACAGGTAAACTACATATGTGGCTCAGCCTTGTTGAGCCGCCCAAGCTTCACCAACCTTTCGGTAAAACTCTTGTAATTATTACCTGCTGGAATTGGTTCTCGGCACAGTTTGATGACTGAGCGTTTGGCAGAATGAATCACTCACAGCCGGAAATGCAGTCCAGTCATTTGGTCACGGAAACTGACAAAGTGAAGCAAGAAACCTGTGTTGGCGACATTAAAGGAAGTGAGGTGATCTTTTTTTTTTTCCTTCTTAGAGAGAGAGGGAGAGAAAGCAACTGGGTTGACGACCCGAAAGGTCCTTGTCCGAAACAGTCTTCGTCCTGTAACGATGTGGTTATGGCGAGAGCACTTTCACTGTCCCCTATAGAGGCGCTGGCACCCAGCAGAGAGACCTGGGAGGCAGAGGACGTGCTGTCCTCGGAGGTGAATGTTGCTTCCACGATGGAATATCGGGCTCATGTTTTGGGTGCGGAACTGCTGAGTTCGGTCTAACTGTAATGAGCCTTCCTGAATTTCTGTCACATGCGTTTAAACACTGGAAGATTGGTGGAGTCCACTTCAGTATGACTTGTAGGACCTTGTTAAAATTATGTCACTTCCAGGTGTGCAACATCATAGTGCGACATCTGTACACACCACAGAATGGTCGCCTCCCCCGGCCCGGCCCGTGTGGCTCAGGGCGATGTCCCTGCACCGGGAGGTTGGCGGTTCGATTCCAGGTCGGGGCCCAGACCCAGGGTGCGGGCTGGATCCCCAGTAGGGGAGCCTGCTGGAGCCAGCCCATCGATGTTGCACTCTTGCAACGACGTTTCTCTCTCTCCCGCTCTCTCCCTCTCTCTCTAAGAAGAAAAAAAATGATCGCCTCCAAAGGTCTAGTTACCGTCCATGGCCAGGCAGTTGACCCCTCACCCCTTTGCCCACCCCAAGCGCTCTTCCCCTCTAGTAACCACAGATATGTTCTCCTTGTCCTGCTCTTATCACATAATAATAATGAATAATAATAATAATAATAACAACTAAAGAGGGCAGGAGGAAACCTTTAGAGGGGATGGACATGTTTATGGCATAGACTGCGATGGTTTTATCTCCAAGCTCATCCAGTTGTACGTATACATTAAGAATATACAGCTTTGTATATTTATTATTATTTCAATGAAGTGCTTCTAAATAAATAAAAAAAAGTGACTGCCCCAGGGAAATGGAATCACTGAGGGCCAGAGCTGAAAATGTAACTCCAGTCTCTCCACACCCAGCCGTGTGCTTTTTCTCTTTTACAGTGGTCGGCCAACTGCGGCTCACGAGCCACATGCGGCTCTTTGGCCCCTTGAGTGTGGCTCTTCCACACAATACCACCTGCGGGCGCGCACGTACAGTGCGATTGAAACTTTGTGGCCCATGCGCAGAAGTCGGTTTTCGGCTCTCAAAAGGAATTTCAATCGTTGTACTGTTGATATTTGGCTCTGTTGACTAAGGAGTTTGCCGACCACTGCCCTATTAGAACTTTATTGAAAAGTGACTGTTGACAAGACTGCCTTTGCAGTATCGCACGCTCCTTATGAGTGTGCGCGAGGCTTTGTGAGCACTTGACTGCATGCGGGTGTCAGACACTTTAATTCCACTTGGACATCCCATGCTTACAATGACTTCATGGGAGAAGGTGTGAGAAGCCGGGGCGACACACAATGTGGGCAGCTGAACTCAACAGCGAGCACACTGCAGCCTCTCTAGGCCCGGGCCTTCGGGGTGCCGTGGTGGCCGCATGCTGTTCCAAGAGACCGGGCACGGGTGGTGACGCAGAACACGCTTCAGAGACATGTTTGGGTGCCCGTCGGAGTCTATGAAGCCTGTAGGACAGCTGACAGGTTTGGGAGAACACGGATTCTGTTGTTTTTCTCCAGAGGTGGGGCCTTCGTAAATCCTGTTTCCTGCCCATGTTCTGGACCGTCACCGACCTCTGACTTTTTAAAGCATCCTCACCCACCTCCCATCTCCCATCGTGGCCGGATTGGCCTGGAGCAGGAGTCCTCGCTGCCCAGCCCTGTGGTCTGTGTGTGAGCGAAGCCTTGCTTTAATCATTTAGAAAGAACTAGAAGGTAACAGGAAGGCGCCGGCGCCGTTCCCGGTGGGAGTTGATGGGAGTGTGACTTCCCTCCCGCCTCTGGCTCGGGACCCGCTTCTCGGCACAGAAGGCGCTGCGCCTCTGATGGGGACCAGCTGCGGCGTTAGGGGGAGGAGGGCTGAATGCGGGCAGAGGACAGCCGAAGAGCAGGATGGCTAATCACCGCGCTTTGACGAGAAGAAACTGGAAGGTGCTGGGCACTAGGAGCCTCCAGGTTCGGGGAGAAGCACAGGTCCGGCCGCTGGGCAGCCACCGGGGCTGGTGGGCTCTCCCTCCGCTGCTCTCGCTCCGCGCCCCCAGCAGGTGCACCCCCCTTCTCGTTGCCGCTCCCACAGCCCTCCCTGGGCCCAGTGACCTCAGGGCCTGGACTCTCACGGTAGGCTTTCATACTGCGAATGCAATCCTCGCCCCGCGTCCCTCTCAGACCCTGCCGCCCCCACAGGCGCAGCTGTCGGCCAGGTAAGGGCACCAGAGGGCTCAGGTGACTCAGTCCTGGTCCCAGGTCCCCATGTTTTAAACAAAGCCCAATCCGGCTTGGGGTACAAAGTCTTTTATATATTTTTTATTATTTTTTTCTAATCCTCACCTAGGGGTATGTTTTATTGACTTTTAGAGAGAGAGGAAGGGAGAGGGAGAGAGAGAGAAACATAAATGTGAGCAAGAAATAGCAATTGGTTGCCTCCCGTACGCACCCCGACTGGGGATCGAACCCACAACCTGGGCATTGCCCTGACTGGGAATCGAACCCGAGACCTTTTGGTGCACAGGACGACACGCAGCCGAGACCCTCGGCCAGAGCTAAAGACTTTCCAGAGCGTCTAGCAAATGCGCTCACATGTGAGCACAAGGCTCATCTCACACGCTTGCAGCACCTTTCGAAGTTGACAGGTTCTCTTTGCCAAGCTTGTCACTCCTTCGGCTCGCCTCCCCCCGCTCTGCCTGTCGTGACCGGGAGTGACCCGGAGCACAGCAGCTAGCGGGCCGCTGCCCGGCTCCGCCTGGAGGACCACGCACCTCATTTACTCGCTAACACCTGCAGCGGGTGCTGGGCCTCGGCAGTGACTTGGCTTGGCCATCGGGAGAGGGTTAGGGGAAAAGAGTGTCAGGAAATAATGTGAACACGAGGTCACCGTCTCCAGGATCTGTTTTTCACAGAGAAAACACCCACAAACATGAAACTCGGGAGTCAGAGACCGGCTACTCTGCAAATAAACAGAATGAATGGTCACAATGACACTTATGATCACTCACATGCTCCGTTACCACCGTTTAGTATACGTGGAGCTCCTTGTGGAGATGTTTTGCTCAATTTGATGACCTCTGAACTCATTGGGTGTTTCTCTAGAGATCAGGAATGAGATCTAGAACATTCTGTAATCTTAACCTTTTGCACTCTGATGTCGAGTGTGACTCAACACGGTTAGCATCAGAATAAAGGAATCGAGAAAAAAGCAAGCAAGTGCAAAGGGTTAATCTGCTGACAAACCATTATAATAAATCAGTTGATCATGACGAATCCCTCTTGGAGAGCTTCAGCGGTAATCACGCCGCCTCCATGAGGAACCTCAAGCTCTTAGACTACAGAACTCGGCATCAGAACCCTCAGCATCAGAACACTCAGCATCAGCACTCGCTCGCCTCCCAGACCAGCGTCGGCTCCAGCCACAGGGAGCTCCTTGAACTTGTCCAAAGAGCCGTGTTCTTTCTCGCTTCTGAGACTTTGCCCAAGTTCAGGCCTAGTCAGTGTTGTGTAGTGTGTGTATAGTTCTGCTTCCCTTCGATGTGAAAGAAACAGCCTGAAAACTGAGTTTTATCCATTTTATATCCCCAGGGCCTGGCAAGACGCCGAGCCTGTCGAATGTTCTTAATAAACATTAATCCGTCTCTTGTAGCCTCAACTTAGAGACTTTTCAACTGTGAAAGTAATGTAATCAATCACATTATCAAGGGCTTGGAAAGTATTAGGGGGGGTGAAACCTAACCATAACCTTGCTTGATGTAATTCATGCTTTTAGTGAGCTCCCTTCTAATCTATGTTTTACATAGATGTAGCTGTTCCATCATCTGAAAAATAAGATTATAATAATAATAAAGAACTAACATGTAGGTAGATAGCACATCCTACGAGCCAAATACTTTTCTAGGCATTTTACATACATTAGCATTTTATTTTCATGGGGAGCCTGTGAGGTAGCTACTGTTATTGTTCCCATTTTACAGATGAAGCAAACAAGGCACCAGAGGTAATTGACTTGTCCTAAACCATTCAGCTGAGTAAATGGTAAAGCCATGGTTTGAACTCAGGAAGTCCACCATCGAAGCTCCTGCTATATTTCCTATGTACATACTATATGCTCTATGTACTGTAATGTGTTATATTACATACTACATAGAAAGCACTTAGACCAGTGTCTGGACCGTGACATGAAGTCATTAAATGCTAGTGATGATCAACATTGCTGTCATGATGACTGCATTGAATGTAATTCGTTACACTTCACTTTTTAAGTCTTAGGTTATCACTAAATGAGGTAGGTTTACCTTACATTAGGTCAAAAGGAATTTTTGATCCCACCAAGCTATCTTATCACCCATTATTATTATTATTTTTTAATCCTCACCTGAGGATATTTTTCCATTGATTTTAAGAGAGCGTGGAAGAGAGAAAGACAGAGAGAGATACCGATGTGAAAGAAACACATCGATTGGTTGCCTCCTGCACATGCCCCGTCCAGGACTTGGGCCAGGAAAGAGCCTGCAACCAGGTATGTGCCCTTGACCGGAATCGAGCCCGGGACCCTTCGGTCCGCAGGCCAACGCTCTATCCACTGAGCCAAACCGGCTAGGGCTTATTACCCATTATTTTGTATGACTGCACAGTGTCCTATAGAATGACCCCGCAATAATTAATTCACTGTGGCTGTTGGTTATTTCAGTCTTTTTTGTTATAGATAACACTTGGAGCATTATCTTTATGCATTACACTTTCCCCCTTAATGTAGGTCATTTTCTTTTAAAGGAGAAATCCCCAGAAGTAAGAATTATGCATGAAAGGGCTTGAGCATTATTACGCTTATTTATCCTTATCAGAAGTGCCTTTGCAGAGGCCTATGTCATAGCTATGTTTTATGGAGTCTGTTCAACAATTCAGTATTTATAGTTGTTATTAAACTTCTTTCCATTCATACCAGCTTCTCCCAAAGGACCCGTGGAAAATAAACCCCATCCCTTTTCAATACGACAGACTTCCAAATATTTAATTTGTTTAAAACGTGTGCCTTATCATACTTTTGCCTTATCCACCCGCACCCCTATATGCCCTCTCAGCCCTTCAGACATTCTTTCTCGGTGCTGGACACCCCCCACTCCTGCCAGCCCTCCGGTCTGACGCAGTTCCCAGCCTGCAGCCGTCGGAGTCCGTCTCCCGGCACATTCCATGGTCCTCCGACCTGTGAGCGTGGAGATTCCCGGCAGGCCGGCCGCGGGAGCAGGCGGGTTATCGCTTCCTCCACCGACCGACCGGGCGTCTATTTCCAGCCACGAGCCTCGGGTCACATTCACATTTTTGGCCTAAACGACACTGCTGGCTCATGGGTTCTTTCCGTCAGCGAAACCCCCTCTGGTGTTCTCCTGAGAACTGTTCGGTCAGGCTTCCCGCATCCTGTGCGGGTGGCGAGGGTGGAGTGCCGTCCAGTGAAGTTATTGACACAGGTTTCCACATAAACTGTAGCTGGTTTGTTTAAGTCTCTTTTCCCAGGAAGTTGCGATACTTCCAAGTGCCCAAGTGGGCATAGGGATGTACTTGACGAGTGCTTTGTGCTTTCTGAGCCTTCATTCGGGCATGAACAGAGATACGGGCCAAGACCCCCGAGCGCAGCCGTTGGCCCGGGGCAGGAGTCCCCGGCTACCAGCAGTCAGCGTCTGTGGACGGTGTTTCACCAGCAAAGAATCCGCAGCTGCGAGGTCCCCCAGTGCCTAACAATCAGACACATTCACCCGCCCGTTTCTGAACACATCTTAGGAGACAGTGTCACGGCTTGCTGGGGCTAAAACGCATCATGATTGTAGTGTGTCCATTAATTTTTATCTGAGTGATCTTTTAATCACCTAAAAAGACATAAATGATTTTTGCCCGGGTCTCATAGCTGTCCTTGCTTTCTAAGGACTCACAGACAGCACAGACTACTATCACATCTGTGCTGGGCCAAGGTCTGTGGCTCCTAACGCCTCTGTTAGGTTCCCAGTCCTGGTGAGAAAAGCTCATCTGCACTTTTATAAACTGACACAGCAGCAGGCTGGGCCCATACTTACCATTTCAGCCCCCAAATAAAAAGTATGGTAAGTCATATCAATTAAAATGAAATATTCTGAGCCCCCTCGCCTGTGAACTTTCTGGGTCATGTGATTCAGATCCGCCTGCAGCTTGGAGAAGACGCTCTGCTCACTTCGGGTAACACGGCATTGACCCTCGAGGAGGGCTCTCTGATGGTGTCTGTGGGAACTGCTCTCCGTTGTCTTAGAACAATGGTCGGCAAATACCACGGCCTGGGCGAGTCTATTTTGAAGAAGTGGCGTTAGAAGAAGTTTAAGTTTAAAAAATGTGGCTCTCCAAAGAAATTTCAGTCGTTGTGCTGTTGATATTTGGCTCTGTGGGCTAATGAGTTTGCCGGCCGCTGTCTTAGGAGAGTCGCAGGTCCACTGGCATACAGTGTTTCTCACTGTTCAGACGGGTTCATCGAGTCGCTTCCCTTCCAGGGTGCTCATCGGCTCCCCGCTGGTTGGCCAGCCCAAGAACCGGACGGGCGACGTCTACAAGTGTCCCGTGGGCAGGGGAGAGGCGCTGCCCTGCGTAAAGCTGGATCTGCCAGGTACGTAAGGTCCGAGCGGTGAAGTCCGGTCCCCGTGTTCTAACTGAAAACAAACGTCAACCAACCCAAGAAAATATTCCGAGTGCCCTGCACACATCCTTCCGTTCTTCCCCGGCAACTTCAGGTAAAAGGGCATGCTGACCCCTCCGCCCTGCATTGGCCGTAGGAATTCACTGGAGAATAGCCATAGGTTTAGAAGGCTGACTAGTGTTGTAGCATTGAACTGCCTCCATTGCCCAGCATCCTTTGTGAACCAGCGGTGACAGGAACAGCTGTTCCAGATAAACCCGCCCATCCCGTTTCCTCCCCAAAATCCAGCTTCGCGTTTGTGTTTTCAAAGACACTAGCGCCAGAGGAATTGTAATAGATGGGCCAAGCTTGTAAGAGACAAGAGCACAAGGTGAGTTTATGTCGAAGTAGGGGATTTGGTAGAAACATCACCGCAGCTAGAACGTGACTGGAAAGTTCCTACGAGAACTATCCAGGAAGCCGAGACGTCGGTGTTCCGTGCAGCATGACGTGCCATGGAAATGACTCCTAACCCACAGGTTTACTTCCGATAGTGTACTTCCAGCTCTCCCTTTAAGCTTTTCCTATTTGCTTATTGTGAACAGTTTTCCTTTACAGTGACGAGCGTAGTTCTAATAGCTGCTTTGATAACCGTTTCTGGCCATGCCGACGCCTGGAACATCTCAGCTCTTTTCCCCATTGATTCTCTTTCTCTTGGGGCCGCGTCACCTTTTTCTGTCTCCTCCTACGCCCGGTGGTTGGGGATTGTGTCCTGGATTGACCTCGGGTTCCAGGTGTGGAATCTGGGTGTCACCTGCCCTTGAGTGGTCTCGGCTTCTTGCTCCAGCGGCGGCTGAGCTGGCGGACGCAGTGTCCCGGCTGGGCTGCCCGCACGCAGCTCGAGTCACTGAGATACTGGACGGAATGCGTGTGTACGTGTCAGAGCGCCCCTCGTGGCTCTGCTCCCCCAGAGATCCCCTCGCGTCACAGGTGCTGCCATTGCCCCAACGTCTGTCCTTTTTCAAGACGGAAAGCGTTCTCTTTGGGGTTCAGCCACTGACGAGGGCCTCCCCCGAGGGGAAAACAAGCAAACACAGACGCAGGAAACTCGCCCACCGCTCCTGTCTTCTGACACGTAGAGGCCCCTCCGGGTCGGCCGCTCTCGGTCTCTCCGTCCCCACAGACGACTGTCTCTACATGGCTTCTCCGTGTCCCAGAGGCGGGAGCTGTGGCTGTAGGAGTTACTCCGACGGGAGCCGTCCCTGGCCCCGGGAGCCGAGTTTTATTTTTGGCTGGAGACTCCAGCTACGGCCCGAGGGGAGTGTGGGGCGGGGGGAAAGGAGGCGAAGGGATTAGTCAAAGAACACGCATGCGTGATCCATGGACACGGACAACAGTGTGGCGAAGGGAGGGAGGGGTGGGTAAAGGGGGGACACGGGGGACATGTGTCATAGTGTCAACAATCGCAAGGAAATGCTCACGATAAAGTTTTTAGAAGAGAACAGTCGGAGCGTTTCTGCTGTAGCCCCTGTCCCCGGGGGGCTCGCCCTGGGCCCACCCCAGCGTCAAACCTCGAACCCAGATCGCTCGAGACCAAGGCAATGACGCCCACTTCCAGGTGCTTTCAGAGCGAGTCAGACTGAGCTCTGCGACAGAGACCGTGTTCAGTGCAGACAGGACGTGGCCCTTCAGGCACCCGCTCCCCTCCCCCTCCCTCCGTCTTTCCATCATATAGAGCCGGGCCTTTCCCCTCCCTCCGTCCATATAGAGCCGGGCCTTCCCCTCCCTCCGTCCATATAGAGCCGGGCCCGAGGGAGGGAAGATTCCCGCCCGGGCGGAGACAACCCTTCAAGGGCGGCCATGCACTTGGGGCAAGGGGAGACGCTCTGGCTTTTCCTGCTCGATCTCTGGTTTTTCAAGGTGAAGACGTGGGATTTCTTGCCCATTTTGTTGCCAGCCGGCCTGTTTTAGGACCCAGCCTTCCTGCTTGGAATGTCAAAGGTCGTTCCTTCTTGTGTCCTTTTTTTAAACCCCAACTTCCCGAGCCCGGCTCTAACCTCGCTCCAGCTTCCTTTAGCACCCCCCCGGGGTCCCCACATGCCAAGAGGAAGGGCCAGAGAGTGTGTATTTGAGTTTTCTTTCCTGGTCTGCTCGCCGATGTCCTTCTTCTTGCCAGAAATGCCATGATTCATCATCAGTCGCGTGTCACACGCAGATACAACACGTAGGCAGAGTGTGAGCGTTGACATCATGTCCGCTGTGTCGTGAGACTGCCGCTTCCCTTTGTTTTCATCAGCGGCGCTCCGTGAAAGGCGGCCACGCCTGCGGCCCTCCGAGCCCGCATTCTTGCACAGTTTCCGCCACGCTCTTGGGGCGATGGCCCCGATAAAGCTTCTGGGACAGAGCCGTGTTCGGAGCCTTCCTTCGCGCGCTCACTGTGTCCCCTGATCGCGCCGTGGAGACTGTTCAGCTGAACGAAGAGAACGTGTGCCCGGACATGCGCAGGGCACGGAGAACGTTTGCACGAGAAGCCGGTTCCACGGTGTTTTCCCTCCTTCATACACTTCTGTTCTATTTCCAGTCAACACATCGATTCCCAACGTCACGGAGGTGAAGGAGAACATGACCTTCGGAGCCACGTTGGTCACCAACCCCAAGGGGGGCTTCCTGGTAAGAGAGCCCAGGGGGACGGTAGGCCGTGGGCCAGGAGGCTGCCGCGGGGCCGCCACATCTGTTCGACAACGTGTGACCTTTGCTTTTTCGCTTTTTCGCTTTTTCATTCCTCCAAGGCGTGCGGGCCCCTCTACGCCTACCGGTGCGGACACCTGCATTACACGACTGGCATCTGCTCTGACGTCAGCCCCACGTTCCAGGTGGTGAACTCCATCGCCCCCGTGCGAGGTACCGGCTGGGCCCGTGCGCTCGTGTCTGACGGCGCGGGCTGGACGAGACACGCGTGCACGCAGGCGCGTGCCTGAGAGCCTGAGCCGCCTGCTCCGCTACCAGCATGACCAATTTAGGGAAAGGCTGGCTTGGCCAATATATAGCCAAACCGCACGGCTATTTTTGGAGCTGATATTAGTGTAAATAACCCTCCCCAGAACGGTGTTTCGACACCCCGGGAGAGCTGTCAGGCTGGTTTATGTAAAGGGTGAGCCCGGAGGAGGCTGGTGGCTCCTGTGAAACCCGCCCAGAACGAGCACCGGCCTGGGACGCTCACGCCGGGGCAGGCTCCGCGGTGACCCGCGGGGTCAGTGACGCCAGGGGGAGAGGAGCTCTGCCCGGTCAGACCTCCGACCCCACGGGGACGGAATGCAGTGGGCGTCCCTTCTGCTTTTTCTAACTGTTGTTTCTGGTCTGAAAGCCACGCGTCCGCTTTGTGCAGCGTCGGTGAGGGCTCGGGCGCGCCCGGGGCCAGGAGCCTTCCTGCCTGAGGCCGCGGGCGCTGCTGTCTTGCAGAGTGCGGCACGCAGCTGGACATCGTCATCGTGCTGGACGGCTCCAACAGCATCTACCCCTGGGACAGCGTCACCGCCTTCCTCAACAACCTGCTGGAGCGCATGGACATCGGCCCCAAGCAGACGCAGGTGCGGGCCGGGCGTGTGCACCCACACACATGTATCAACACACGTGACACACACATGTCCCCAAACAGATGGAGGCGGAAGATTGCGAGCTAGCCTCAGCCCTCCCGGGGACGCCATGTGGCTGTCCCCAGCGAGCAGGCGCCTGGGGCTGGGTGAGGGAGAACCTGTGTGTGCCCTTCAGGAGAATGGAGAACTTGAACTCGGTGAAGTCACTCAAAGAAAATGGCATTTTGGTTGGCCGGCATGGCTCTGTGGTTGAGTGTCCACCTATGAACCAGGAGGTCACAGTTGGATTCCCGGTCAAGGGCACAGGCCCGGGTTGCGGGCTCGGTCCCCAGTGTGGGGTGTGCAGGAGGCAGCCGATCCATGATTCCCTCTCATCATTGATGTTTCTCTCTCTCTCTTCCTCTCCCTTTCTCTCTGACATCAATTTTTTTAAAAAAAGGAAGAAAATGGCATTTTCACATCAAAAAGTGTTCCTTCTCCTAGGCAGCAGGTGTCTCCTCGGCGTTGAGCTTGAAGAGGCTGGTGAGCCTCCTCGTGGGGGTGGCCGGCAGCTCTGAGCCCCTTCGGATCTGTGACCCGCTCCTCCCTGTCCACAGGGGCCCTTATTTTGCCTCCCGAGGACTCTCTGCCCCGGGCCTGGCCCTGCTCGGTCAGTGGCTGTCCCAGAGCCGTGACGGTAGCAGAAGAACTGTTAGCGCTTGTGTAGCCAGGACTCGCGGGTCATGAGGGGCCGAGAGAGGCTGGTGCCTGGTGCGGGTTCGGGCTTGCTGACCCCGGACCATCAGCCCCGACGGCAGCCCAGCGCCCTCCTTCCCGAGGCTCCGCTCCTGCCGAGGTGCGCAGCACCCCTGCCTCCTGGAACCCTGGAACACGGGTCTCCAGTCCTTTCCTTCCGGGGGTCCTCACCCTCCCTGGCCAGTGGCTGCCCCCGCCGGGAGCCCCGGCGCACCCTCCCTGCATGGTGGTCCCGAGATCAGCGGCTGGACCCCGCTCTCCCCCCTCTCCGCCCTCCCCACACCCCGCTCCTCCCTCCCCTGCTTCACCCGCCCGTTTCCCTTCCTAGCCAGGCCTTTCTTCCCAGATTTGATCATAGTCTTGAGACATTTTTAAGTTTCTAATGTTCTGGGTCATTGGAACATTTGACGTTACGTTGAAATCCCTTTATCTGTTTTACGGTGAAACATGGACCCGGGGGCAGCTCTGTGCAAAAGCCAGTGCGCTGAGCGCCCTTGGCAGTCGCTACTCCGCCTCAGGGGCAAGTCCACGGACTCAGCGCCGTGGGCCCCCTTCTGCGGGCGGGGCGGGGCGGGGCGGGGCGGCTGGGGGGAGGGACACACAACCCCCAGCCTCCCTGCCCAGCCTGTGCGGTCTCCTGTTTCTAGCGGTTAGGCCGCAGGGAGCGCTGCATGTCGGCAGGAGACGCACAGAGGAGCCATTCTCCTCCCTCAGAGGAATTCCAGCCGCCAGGGTGGGCTCCGGGGCCGTCTTTCCTGGCGGGAACAACGCCTCCATTCAGAGGATCGGGGTGCCCGGGGCCAGTGCCACCAGCGAGGGCGGGGCTGGGCTGACCCCCAGGCAGACAGGTCAGTCCCGGGCTCCCGACCCCTTTCCACAGAGAGGGAGACCCCGGGGGCCACTCGGCACCCACAGTTCACCCAGGGCGCCTGCCCCCTAAAGCGCAGGGCGCTGTGTGGATCGCGGGGTCGGTGCCTCCCGGGGACTCAGCTGCTCGTGTGGCATTCGTTCCGTTTTCCCCGAGGGTTCTCCCTGCCGCCGCGCTGGGCGGCCTCGGGCGATCACGGAGGATGGGATGTTCACGTGTAATGCCGTGTTTCTCCCGCCGTGGCTCCCGGCACTCCTTCCTCAGAACCCCGGGTGCTGGGGCCGTCCCCCGACCTCCAGCACTGGGAGCTCGGAGGGTGAGCGTGGGGCTGCATTTTAAGAGAAGAATCCACATAGTTCTCACACAGGCGAACGTGGGAGAAACACTGGACTAGGGCGGTATCATTACATTAGAGGCCCGGTGCACGAAATCCGTGCAGGAGTAGGCCTTCCTTCCCCGGCTGCCAGCACCGGCTTCCCTCTGGCACCCAGGCCCCGGGCTTCCCTCCCAGCCCCAGCTTTGTCTGGAAGGTTGTCCGGAAGGATGTCTGGTCTAAGTAGCATATTACTCTTTTATTGTTATAGATTGTGTTTGCAGGCGTGTGTGAGTGTGTGTGTGGTGGCGGGGGGAGGGGAGGTTTTCAGTTGAAGCGCCCAATCCTGCCCTGAGATTGGCAGTAGCTTCTGGAATTTCTCCTCCTCTCCCCTCCCACCTCCATGTCCCACAGGGGCAGGCACAGCGCTGTGGGGAGCCCAGAGGGGAGGGGAGCTGGGTGAGGCCTCCCGGACTCTCGCTCCTGTCGAGGCTGGGAAGGCTGGAAGGGAGCTGACAGGCTGTGGGGAGAGGGTTTCTCTGCAGAAGGCGCCGGGGGAGGTCCGCGGGGAGGTGCGGGAGCTTGGGGGTGCCTCGGGAGGTGGGCGCATGAGTCTGCGGCTGCCTCGTGTGTCAGAGCAGAGGAGCCGCGCTGGGACCGGGTCACGGTGTGAATGCAGGTTGCGCGGGGTCAGCGTGGAGTCCTGTCGGGTCCTGCCCACAGGCCCCTGCAGGGTGGGCGGAGGGGACCCTGCCAGGCCCTGTCCAAAGGCCCCTGCAGGGTGGGCGGAGGGGACCCTGCCAGGCTCTGTCCACAGGCCCCTGCAGGGTGGATGGAGGAGACCCTGTTAGGCCCCTGTCCACAGGCCCCTGTCCACAGGCCCCTGCAGGGTGGATGGAGGGGACCCTGTTAGGCCCTGTCCACAGGCCCCTGCAGGGTGGATGGAGGGGACCCTGGTAGGCCCCTGTCCACAGGTCCCTGCAGAGTGGACGGAGGAGACCCTGCCAGGCCCTGTCCACAGGCCCCTGCAGGGTGGACGGAGGGGACCCTGTCCACAGGCCCCTGCAGGGTGGACGGAGGGGACCCTGTTAGGCCCTGTCCACAGGCCCCTGCAGGGTGGATGGAGGGGACCCTGTTAGGCCCTGTCCACAGGCCCCTGCAGGGTGGATGGAGGGGACCCTGTCCACAGGTCCCTGCAGGGTGGACGGAGGGGACCCTGTTAGGCCCTGTCCACAGGCCCCTGCAGGGTGGACGGCAGGTGGCAGCCGATTCCTGTGCTGCTGGGGGAAATGCGTGCACCCAGGAAAGGATGCAGGTGAGGGCAGAGCCCACAGACCGCACAGGACGGGAAACACCTGTTAGCACGCGTCCTTAGGAGGGGCCAGCGGTGGGGAGGCCTCTAGCCTTTCTGTACCTCCCGCCTCTGTCCTCCCAACCCCCACTGGCCAGGAGCTGTAGCAGCATCGCAGGGAGAGGAGTGGACGCAGCTCCAGCCAGCCCCTCCCTCCCTCCTGATGTCCCCAGATGCTAAAACGAAGGGTCAGAAAGTTTCTATTTGGGCCCCAGGAGAGGGTGGGCATTGGGGGAGGGTGGGCATTGGGAGAGGGTGGGCATTGGGGGAGGGTGGGCATTGGGGGAGGGTGGGCATTGGGAGAGGGTGGGCTCTGGGAGAGGGTGGGCCCCGGGAGAGGGTGGGCCCCGGGGGAGGGTGGGCATTGGGGGAGGGTGGGCATTGGGAGAGGGTGGGCCCCGGGAGAGGGTGGGCATTGGGAGAGGGTGGGCCCCGGGGGAGGGTGGGCTCTGGGAGAGGGTGGGCCCCAGAGGAGGGTGGGCCCCGGGGGAGGGTGGGCCCCGGGGGAGGGTGGGCATTGGGGGAGGGTGGGCATTGGGAGAGGGTGGGCTCTGGGAGAGGGTGGGCCCCGGGAGAGGGTGGGCCCTGGGGGAGGGTGGGCCCTGAGGGAGGGTGGGCTCTGGGAGAGGGTGGGCCCGGGGGAGGGTGGGCTCTGGGAGAGGGTGGGCCCCGTGGCCTCTGCTCTGCCATCAGGATGTACCTAGTGGCGGCAGGTACCCACAGCCCAGGCCGTCTCCATGGTGTGGAGCATCCCTGCACGTGACTGTCCCTCCAGCAAGAAACAGGGAAGGTGAGAGGCGGGAGGGAGGGAGGGGGGAGGGAGGGAGGGAGGCGGCAGGCAGGCGAGTACAGAGGCTCCGCAGGACGGTCAGTGCACATCGCGGGGTCAGCGCCAGGGACAGGACCATCCATTCTGAATGCAGTAGCCCCTCCTTATCTGCATTTTCGCTTTCTGTGGTTTCAGTAACCGTGGTCAACCATGGTCCGAAAATATTAAATGGAAAATCCCAGAAATAAACGGTCCATAAATTGTACAGTGCGAGCTGTTCTGGGTAGAGTGATAAAATCTCCCCGTCCTGCTCCGTCCCCCGCCCCCCCCCCCCACCCCCCACCCAGGACGTGAATCACCCCTTTGTCCAGCGTCTCACACGAAGGTATTTTGAGAGAGGCCGCATTCACGTAACTCTCATTACGGTAAATTGTTTTAATCGGTCTGTTTTGTTAGTTATTGTTAATCTCCTGCTATGCCTAACTGATAAATTAAACTTCCCCAGCGGTGTGTACATAAAGAGAAGCAAAGTGTGTATAGGGTTTGACACCCACTGGGTCAGCGTCCACGGGGGGTCTGGGACGTGTCCCCCCTGGAAAAGGAGGGGGCAGCAATAGTTACTCAGAGCTTCTTCCATGTCTCTGTGTGGTCCCATTAAAACTTTTACAAATATAGTCAAGGAATTTTTGTAAACCGATTTTTAAAACAAGACAGAGTGAAGGCCATAAAACTGCCTTTTACAGAAGCGAGCCCCAGGCGCTCCGAGCTTGCCATGAAAGATACGGCGGCGTAAGCGTGATGGAGGTCGGATTGATCCCCAATACCTGCACAGAGCATGGCTCTCAGGGATAAAGGAGGGTGACATAAGTACGCCACGTCGGCCGGTGACTCGGGAGGCTGATGTAAGAGTGAAATGTACGAATGGGACCGTGTGTGGCGCGCTCCCACCAAGGGGTGGCATGACGTGAAGCCAGGCAAAACGAGGCAGAGACGTTCATTGCGCTCTAGGACTGTCATTGATCTGTCTTCCACTGCGCACTTATGGCCGCTTCCCAGAAGCCTCCCGATGGCCGCTTCCCAGAAGCCTCCCGTACGAGGCCTGATTCATCGTTGTGAGTCTGAGCAGCCTGGCCTGGCCTGCCTTGGGCCGCCTCCATTCGCCCCTCCCCCATAGCCACGCCCCTGAGTTCCCTGTCCAAGGTGAAGTTCGCCTCCTGGCATTGCCCTGGATAGAGACCCGCTGTGGCTGCCTGCTGAATGGCGTCCGCTCCCTCCAGGGGCCCCAAAGGCACTTGTCACCGGCATCCCGCTGCCTCCCTGTGCCCACCTGTCTTCCCGCAGCCTCCTGCCCGTTCCCTGAGCGCACAGCTCTGTGCCCACGGGGCTCTGCCTCGGCCCTCCTCCCTCCCAGGCCCAGGCCCGGGTGCCGGGGGACTTCTTAGATGAGTTCAGGTGTCATTCCTGCCGTGAGGCAGATGAGGCACCATCTTCCTTAAACTCCCGGTCACTCTGTGCGCCTGTACGTTCCCGGAGAGGAAGACGGGAGAGCATTCCCCGCTGTCTTCCCACGGGCCCTCCTTCCCCCGCCCCCCTAGTCCCTGCCGTCACCGCCCTCCTCCTGCATCTCTACCCCCAGAATGGGCCACTTAGGTCACTAATTCACATCAATTCAGCAGACGCTCCTGAAGTTTTTTATGACGTACTAGTGGCCCGGTGCACAAAATTCATGCACTCGGGAAGGGGGTCCCCCAGCCTGGCCTGTTCCCTGTCACAGTGCGGGAGCCCGGCAATCCATCGCCCCAAAGAGGTAGGCCTCCATGAGCCTCACCTCCCTGGGCCTGGCACCCGACGCTGCAAGTCCCCGCCCACCCGCGCCTGCTGCACACGCAGCCTCCTGCTGATCGGTCGTTACGCGTGAGGGCGTCATGACCATCTGCATGTTAGCTCTTTATTACTTAGATCATGCTACGTGTCCGGGCAGCATTAAAGCAAACCCTGAAGCTGTGTTCCCTTTCCCCGAGACCTTGCAACTCAGAAGCGAGGTAAAGTCTTCCTTTGGGTCCTGCAGGGCAAGAACAATGAATGGCTCTTTCTGAGGGGGTGACTCTCACTGTAGTCAAGCAGCGTTTTGCAAACTCTGTTGTTTGAGGTGCTGACTGTGTCCCTCACCAAAGAAGATTCCCTTAAATGAGAATAACGGGTGTTTTCCAATTCGTTTCCACGTGGAAGACTGAGAACCCGGCCGGAAGATTTGCTTGTGATGGGAGTAGAGCAGCTGGGACAAGCCCAGGGAGAGGCGTCTCTTTGCGCCGTCTCAAACGTGTGGAGTTTTTGTGCTTCACGTAGATGACGGGAAAGAGAGGCGGACGAGGCAGGGCAGGCCGGCTCCTGCGTAGACACGTGCGGACCTCACTCCGGCCGTTTCCCAGGGCGATCATTGGCGACGGAGCCCTTTTATGGATCATACCTGTAGCATCAGACGGCTGCTGGCGCTGCCTGGAAGGGCGAGGGTGTCAGCTGGGGGTTCAGCTGAAGGAGGGCTGTGCCTCGTGTTTACGTGGGAGGGAACCTTCCGAAAGGGAGACAGACCTCTTGTTCATACAACAGCCCTGCAGCCAGGGGTGTGCCGGGCCGCACTGCGCCCGAACCCTCCGGTCTCTTTGGCCTGAGACTGGAATTACAATCCATTGCACTATAGTCGCCCACTTTTCACTGACACATCAGCCCCCTCTTCCCACTCTCCCTTTTAGAAAAGTCCACATCTGCCCGAGCTGGTTTGGCTCCATGGACAGAGCGTCAGCCTGGGCCTGCAGACTGAAGGGTCCCGGGTTCGATTCCAGGTCAGGGCACATGCCCGGGTTGTGGGCTCCATCCCCAGTAGGGGACATGCAGGAGGCAGCCGATCAATGATTCTCTCTCATCATTGATGTTTCTCTCTCTCCCTCTCCCTTTCTCTCTGAAATCAATAAATATATGTATTTTTAAATTATTTAAAAGTAATAAAGGTGGAAGGCAGGGAGGGTGGGATGACAGGAACAGAAGGGGGTGGGAGAAGGGTAGAGCCAGGTGCATCCCCTCGCGTAGGGATTCCTGCTGCCCGCCGAGCCTTCTCTAGCTCCCCTCTGCCCTCAGTCCTGGTCCAGGGTCACCGACTGTCTTCCTGCTCTTGGGACAGTACCTCCCTCTTCCCCATCTCAGCTCGTCACGTCCACAGTTCCCTCCTTGGACCCCATCCTCCCTCCCAGCCTCCACCCCGGACAGGCCTCTGTCCCCATAGCACCCAGTGAGGTCTCTTCCCTGAGCCCCATTTTAAATCAGGGCCCGAGGTGGAACTTGCTAATGACAGCTTTTGCGTTACAGACCTGGTCATGGTTTGCAGTCAGGCGTGTGTTTGAGCGATGGCGTGATGGGTCTCCGTCTTGTAGCCTATAAGCTCCGTGGGAGCAAAGGCAAAGCCTGGGGCGGGGGTGGGGGGGTCCCAATGTACCCCCCCCCTGTGGCCCACTGGGGTCTGCAGTGAAAACTGCCACAGGGACAGACCGATCAGAAGTTTAATCACAGCACCTTCGTTGTTCTCTGGGCTCAGGCTGGCCGTAAACAGAGATACTGCTGCTGTCGAGGTAGAAGGATGCGTGTTCTCCTAGATTCTCACGCTCGGCCGTGACGTACACGTAGAAGCTGCACAAAGCTGGGACCGGGCGCGTTGCCGGGCCGAGGACCCACGGGCTTGTCTTTCAGGTCGGGATCGTGCAGTACGGAGAGAACGTGACCCACGAGTTCAACCTCAACACCTACTCCTCCACCGAGGACGTGCTCCTCGCTGCCAACAGGATCGTCCAGCGCGGCGGCCGCCAGACCATGACGGCCCTGGGGATAGACACAGCCAGGTACGCGATCCCAGACCCCAGACCCGCGCGGCCAGCGTCTGCGGCCGGCCGGGCGCGGCGCGGTGCACGTCCGCCTTGGCAGCCCTTAGAGCCACCTTGTTTGAGGCTGGATCCGGCCGTGAGCCTGCAGCTCCAGAAGCAGGTTTCTGTAGTAGCCGCTCTCCTTCTTCTCTTTCCGTGTGCTCCAAGGGTTTCACCGATGGAAAATCGGTCGGAAACCCGTTCGTCCACGGCATCGTGCTCTTGGGCACTACGGCACGGCAGGAGGGACTGTCTTTTCCCTCCGCCCTTTGTTTCCAGCTGCCGGGATTCTCACGCTACAAAGCACGGCCCGTGCACTTCTCCTCGGTACATGTTTCTATCCTCGTGTGCCTGTCCCTTCCCAGCACCGACTTGGGGTGACGGCCGCGCTCACAGAGGAGTTTGAGGCCGCGCCCAGGATTGCTGCCTTGAGACCCTTCTCAGGGCACGGACTGCAAGAAGTGGCTGTGCTCCTGGCGCTTTGTCCTCTCTCACTGTCTCCAAAGCCCCTCCAGTCCCCTCCTGCCTCCCTCCTGCCGCAGGGCGCGCACCGGCTCCGGGGCGGGGCCCCCCTTCCCTGCAACGCAGACCTGCTCTTTTCTGATTTCCCGTCTCCTTCAACCATCCCCACCGCTCCTCCGCTTCCTCGCCGTGAGAACCCGCAGCTTCTGAGCAAACACAGAGCAAACACCGGGCAACCCCCAGATCTGACAGGCGTTTGTCTGGTGTTAAGGCCCGTCTGCCGCGGCTTCCGCCTCGGCCCCCCTGAAGAGCCGCTGCCCGCGGCCGGCCCTCGCCTGCCTCCGAGAGCAGGTCTCACAGACTCCGAAGAAGGGGCTGGAGAGTCAGAGGCTTCAATCCACGTGCAGCTTCAGCCTCGTCCGCGTTAGGAAAGCACGGGGTTCAGGTCTACGGGCCCAAGAGGCGGGGCCGCGGTGCAGGTCCCGGTTGGCCAGCACGGGGCGCGGCTGGTGCGCACTGCCGCCGCCCTGGTCTCGCCGATGTGGCCGCACACGGGCCGCCGCCCGCTCCCTGAGCGCTCCCTCCGAGCCGCGGCCTCGCTGTGTGACCCCCGAGGTGACCGCCGCCCGTGAACATGCAGCGTGGGAACCCGCTGGTCGCCGCTCCGCCTGTGCCTGCGCCTGCACCGGCACCACGCGGTGCCAGGCCCCGATGCGGCTGCCGCCTGTGCCGCAGGGCTGGCCTGGCACACAGGTCACTGAGTTCTGTGCACGAGTGAACCCTGTGACAGGACGCAGCAGTCCTCTTGTCCACCCGTTTTCCGCGTTTGAGCGTGTTTGTAATTGCTGGTTCCTGCGTTCAGGCAGGGCCAGGGCCAGACACGACTTTGGGTTTTTGTAAGAACCCTTTACGTCCATGGCCAGTGGCTCCCAGTTCAGAATGCGTGTGTCCCCATCCCTGCCCCCAGTCTCCCTCCTTCGCAGTGAGTTCACACGTTTGGTCACAAGGCCTGGATCCTCCTGTCCCAGCGGTCGGCAAACTCATCAGTCCACAGAGCCAAGTATCAACAGGACAACGATTGAAATTTCTTTTGAGAGCCACATTTTTTAAACTTAAACTTCTTCCAACGCCACTTCTTCAACATAGACTCGCCCAGGCCGTGGTATTTTGTGGAAGAGCCACACGCAAGGGGCCAAAGAGCCGCATGTGGCTCGCGAGCCGCAGTTTGCCGACCACGGGCCTATCCCAAGGAGAGGGGTCCCCGGGGACGTTTCCATGTTTACAGGCGTGCGGGGAGGCCGGGGTTTAATTTACAGAAAGAGCCTGGGACGAGTCTTGGGGGGTCCAGGGCGACGTGCTGGAGGTACTTGAGAGAAGGGGGTCCTCGGCAGTCAGCCCGCGGCCACGCCTCCGCCACGTGGAGCCACTGGTCTCCGAGCCGCCCGAGGGGCTCCACGGAAGGTCTGCCCATCACCACCCTCATGGATGTCTGTCCGCGGGACGCTGGGCGGTGTAGTGACCCTCCCGGGCGCAGGGCCGTAAGGAGGCGGACTCCGTGAGACGGACATGAACGTCGCTTACGTACCAGCCTCTCGCATCCGTTCTTCCTTTGCTTGTTCACAAAGAGAAGTCAGAAAACCTACTGCGTAGCGTAGACGGCAGAGGCACGCGGGCCCCCATGGCCGGTATTCTCTTTATTTGTTTTCTTTTGTACATTTTAAGAAAAATTTAAATGTGAAAGTGTAAGTGCAGCAGAGTGCTCTGTGTGCCCCGAGCAGCGTGAAGGTGGGAGGGGGTAGCTTGTCGTGCTTGCTCCAGGCCCTTTTCCGGGAAGAATGGTCACAGATCAGATCCCTCCACCCCTCCGCGGCATCCCCAGGGCCCCTCTCCCGGCTCGGAGAACCCCTCCTGCGCGGTCCCTGCGCGCCTGGCCTGCGGGAACGGGTGCAGATGGCGCCAGCGCTGTGGGAGGCTGGTTTCAGAGAGGTGCCGGCACCCCAGGCTGCAGCTGTTCTCCCAGGACCAGAGTAACATGTTTACGAGGACCCCTCGGTGCAATGATGGCTGCATTTTATACCAAAATATGGAAAATCGTACACACAGCCCTTCTGTTATTTCGGTCCTAAGTAGAATGTACTCTCTACCAAGACCCCAGCGAGGATCGTGAGCTGAGTAACAGGAAGAAACAGAGGGGAAGTGTGTGTGTACAGAACGCACAAGACAGACGCGGGCTGTCCGTTTGTCCTCTCTTCTATCAACTCCAGAGATGCTGTGGAGTTAAACCCCAGGCCCTTTTTCTGCCACTGGGTTCCAGCATTTTCCCTTCTCCCGCGCCCCCTCTCCCACCCCACCCCCAGCAGCCTGTGTCCTAAACCTGGTTCCGCATCTCTTTCGTGGCCACCCCAGGCCTCCTGGGCCATCACCCTCTCCACCCGACTCCCCCAAAGCCATCTGCCGTCTTTATTCTTGCATCTCATTCCGTCCTCCCACCCCCAGGCCCCTCAGGCACTCACAGCCGGACAAATAGTCTCTTCCCATCGCCCCTCCACTCAGCGCACCTGCGAGCTGTCCTGCAGGTCCCGGTCGGGGTTGTGTGTTGGGGGGAAGGGGGAGCTAAAGCAAGAGCTGTGGCCAGGGCGGGAGGAAGAGGCTGCGGGGCAGAGAAGGGAGCCTGTGGAGCAGGGCGTGGCGGGAGGGCATGGAGATCGGGCCTGAGTGCGTGACCGCTCCGGCTCACCTGCCCCTCTGAGTGTCCGCAGAAGGAGAGGCCGCGGCCTCTGTGCCGGGATGGGTGTCAGGATGGCTGCTCCGCACCCGGAATAACCTAAGCCCCTGCGCGTCCTGGCCACGCGCCTCGCGGTGACCTGGGAGGGAGGGCGGCTCCCTGGGGCTCGCCTGGGGCTCCCCTCCCCTCCTGCCGGTTCCTGTGCTTCTCTCACTTGCTCTCCTCTGGACCCTTTCAGGAAGGAGGCGTTCATGGAGGCCCGGGGCGCCCGGAGGGGCGTCAAGAAAGTCATGGTGATCGTGACGGACGGGGAGTCCCACGACAACCACCGGCTGCCCAAGGTCATCCAGGACTGCGAGGGCGACGGCATCCAGCGCTTCTCCATCGCGGTGGGTACCGGGCGCTGCTGGGACGGTTCTCCCTCGGGGCCGTAGCCGTGGGGCTGCTCTGTGCCCCCCTTCCCCCCCCGCGTGCCCGGAGGGTGGGGAGGCATCGGGAGATGCGCATCGTGGCCTGTGCCCTGGTGCAGAGCCCGGGCCACTCACCCCCACGGCGCGAGCCACGTGGCGCCGCAGCAGCCAGGGCAAGGTCCCCGTAAGTGCATCCGGCCGGACAAGAGGCGAAGGGACCAGAGCGGGGGACAGTCCCTTGGTTCCGAGGGAGCCTCTGGCCGGCGGTGGTGATGGGATAGCCCCGCGCTCCTGTGAGCACACCTGTAGCCATGCAGAGGAATCGCCGCGCACACACAGCACATGCCTCCCACAGGCCACCAGAGCGCCTGTGAGCACACGTGTAGCCATGCAGAGAGATCGCCGCGCACACACAGCACATGCCTCCCACAGGCCACCAGAGCGCCTGTGAGCACACGTGTAGCCATGCAGAGGAATCGCCGCGCACACACACAGCACATGCCTCCCACAGGCCACCGGAGCGCCTGTGAGCACACGTGTAGCCATGCAGAGAGATCGCCGCGCACACACAGCACATGCCTCCCACAGGCCACCAGAGCGCCTGTGAGCACACGTGTAGCCATGCAGAGGAATCGCCGCGCACACACAGCACATGCCTCCCACAAGCCACCAGAGCGCCTGTGAGCACACGTGTAGCCATGCAGAGGGATCGCCGCGCACACACAGCACATGCCTCCCACAGGCCACCAGAGCCCGAGCACTCACACCTCCTTCAGGGACTTGTTCTAACCCCCGGCAGCTCCGTGCGGTCAGCTGGCCTCCTCTTCCCGGTGCCACCCCGTGGGGAGGGACGTCAGAACGTGAGGCTTTGCAAACAGGACGGTCATTTAAGTGACCCTTACCTGCACGCTGTCACACACACTGGCTTTTTATATCTGTGTCCACATGCCTCCCTGTCCTCGTGGCGCCCCCAGAGGAGGGAGCTTTCCTTTCCCCACACTCTGAACCGGGGAGCCCCAGGCAGCAGGCCCGGTCTCCAAGTCTCCAGACTCTGCGGCCCCCTCACCCCCGACTCATCAGATGACCTACTGGCCCTGGCTTTCCTTCCCAGACCCCAGTTTCTCACCCCCTCCACTCATATCACCGCTTCCCAAAGGGCACCGCAGCCTGCCCCCCGCCTCCCCCCCGCCTTCCTCCCCACCCCCCCTATACAGGGGTACAGAGACACCAGCCTAGAGGCACGAAGCCTGCGTCACCATCTGAACAGAAAGGACTCCGGGCACTTCCCTGCAACCATGAGCAGGAGGGTGGGGTGGGGAAGGGCAGAGGGCACTGCATTTGAGTCAGAAAGACCTTGGTTCAAATTCCGGCTGTGTCAGGGGTCAGTTACTTAACCCTGTGAACTTCAGCTCCTTCTTTTTAAAAAAGTATGTTTTCATTGGTTTCAGAGAGGAAGGGAGAGGGAGAGAGAGATGGCAACATCAACGATGAGAGAGAATCATGGATCGGCTGCCTCCGGCACGCCCC
The DNA here is from genome assembly GCF_027574615.1 of Eptesicus fuscus. Classification (NCBI taxonomy): domain Eukaryota; kingdom Metazoa; phylum Chordata; class Mammalia; order Chiroptera; family Vespertilionidae; genus Eptesicus; species Eptesicus fuscus. The sequence continues at coordinate 111,262,412 of NC_072476.1, forward strand.
CTCCTGGAGATGGAGCCCGCAACCCGGGACTGTGCCCTGACCGGGAATCGAACCGTGCCCTCCTGGGTCATAGGACTGAGCCACGCCAGCCGGGCTAGCAATTCCTTATGACGCCAAACACAGACGTGCGTGGCACCCAGCGCTGTCGCTTCCAGGTCTGTGCTGGGGAGAAAGGAAACTGTGCGCACACAGACCCGGGCGGACTGTACCTAGCAGCTTCGCTCTTAATCACTGGGAACTGGAAACAGCCCAGATGTCCCCCACCAATGCACCGCGGCGCCCCACGCGAGGGGAGGCTGCGCGGCGAGAAGGACGGAGCTGCCCCCGCAGCGGGCGGCCGCGGGATGGCTGTCAGAGCATTACGCAAAGTGACAGAAGCCAGACACACGGCCGCATACCGCTGATGCCTGGCCTCTGACGTCCTGGAAAGGCAGGGCTGTCAGGGCAGAAAACAGACCCGTGTCCCTGAGGGGCTGGGGGAGGCGGGGGACAGGGAGCTGGGGGCGACAGGAACATTCCATGTCTCCACGTGGGGGTGACGCATGGCACAGGGTTGTCGGAACTCAGAATGGTCTACCTGAAAAGAGTGGCTTTTACTGCATATAAATTATATCCCCATAAACCTTTCTCTTTAAAGTAAACCACATGTTCAAGAAAACCTTCTGGAACATCTAAATAATTATAGTTCAGCAACACACACAGCCCCGCCTCCTTCTCAGGAGAAAGAATGTCCCTGTCTTGGGCCTTTGGTTTCAAACAGGAAGTCCTAACTGTTTATTTCCCACACTTCCCAGTTAGCGAGCTCCTCGTCCAGTATCTGTTTAAAATGTACATGCAGCCCTGGCTGGTGTGGCTCAGTGGGTAGCGCGTCGGCCTGTGGACTGAAGGGTCCCAGGTTCGATTCTGGTCAAGGACACATGGAGGCAGCCGATCCATGATTCTCTCTCATCACGGATGTTTCTCTCTCTCTCTCCCTCTCCCTTCTTCTCTGAAATCAATCAATATAAAAAAATTAAATTAATTAAATAAAAATAAACTGTACATGCAGCCCTAGCCGGTGTGGCTCAGTGGGTAGAGCATGGACCCATGGACTGAAGGGTCCCAGGTTCGATTCCGATCAAGGGCATGTATCTTGGTTGCGGGCTCGATCCCCAGTAGAGGGCGTGCAGGAGGCAGCTGATCGATGTTTCTCTCTCATCGATGTTTCTAACTCTCTATCCCTCTCCCTTCCTCTCTGTAAAATCAATAAAATATATTTAATAAAGAAATGAACACATAAAATGTCGGTGGACTGGCCTGCCCCTGGGTAGGGTTTTCAGGAAGAACCACAGGTTCAAGATCAAGCAACCCACTGGCTTCTTGCTTCGCCAGCGGGCGGCGGTATCACCGGCCAGCCTCACATCAGAGGCCGTCAGACACTGTAGCCTTCCTTTGGAACCGGCGTGTTTGTAAGATACAGCGGTTAATAAACAGGCCCACCGGAATGCAGCACCGGGACCGGCCACGAACGCGCAGCACCGCCCTCCCACCCCCCGCCCCCACTGCGGCGTGGCGCAGTTCCCGTTGGGAACCTCCGTGTCCTGGCAGTGACTCTCCCGAGCAGGTGCAAGCTCACGGAACCGCCTGGGCCCCGTGCCGCACCGTCTCCTGTCCCGGCGAGGGCCTGGGTCCTGTCTGCGCACAGAGGGTGCGACCCCCTCCCCCATTTCTGTTCCTCAGATTCTCGGCAGCTACAACCGCGGGAACCTGAGCACCGAGAAGTTCGTGGAGGAGATCAGGTCCATCGCCAGCGCGCCCACCGAGAAGCACTTCTTCAACGTGTCGGACGAGCTGGCCCTGGTCACCATCGTGGAGGCGCTGGGGGAGCGGATCTTCGCCCTGGAAGGTGGGTGCGGGCTGTGGGGGGGGGGGGTCACTGTGTACAGTGGTCCTTCCTGTAAGGCTGACCTGGCCGGGTGGCCGTGTCCCATGCCCGGGGGGCGGGGGCTGGCTGGGTGAGGACCCGTGGGCGGGCGGGAGAGCCCATGAGGACGGTGGCCCGTGGGGACGTTCAGGAGCCAATATGTGCACGCGCGTCTGTTTCTCTCCCGTGGCCCAGGCTTAGAGAGGGAGACGCTGGCGGGTTCGTTTTTGGGGTTTGTTTCCCGTCGGGCGGCGAGGGGTAATTCCCTTCCCCTGCCCGGCTCCCACCCCCGGGGAGGTCTCCTGGCCCCCGGTACCGGTCCCGGGGCAGCAAGGCGGCAGTTCAGTGCGTGTGTGGGAGTCACATCACTTCTTTCTGTTTTTTTCTGGGCCTTTTCACGGCCACTGGCTGCCGGGGACACTGAGCGTCGCCTTAGGTGGAAGAAGTCAGGGAACAACTGACTGAGAAACTGGGCCTCCCTGACGAGGGAGCCTCCTCGGGGGGTGGGCAGGCACCCCTCCCTCCTCGCTCTCCGGGATCGCAGGCTGGAGAGCGGCCCTTCTCACCTCGGGACGAGGAACCCGCAGCACCCTCCCGCGGGCTCCCGCTGCATCCGTCCCACGTGGGCACAGGAGGGCTGTTGTTTTGGGGTCAGGTGACAAGGACAATGCGGGGAGGGACCGCAGGGAACGTTCAATGTGTAGGAAGGCGGGAAAGGGATGTGGGGTGATGGCTCTCCAGCGCCTTTTGACAGCGACCCCGAGGATCAGTGCAGCTTGCTTTGTGACCGGGGCACACACCTCTGCGCACCTAAAATAAAACAGATCTCACGAGTGGCCCTTGTCGTAGCCACAGCACTCTGGCACGTTCCATCTCTGCCATCCCGCTCTCTTCTCTTTCCATTAAAAATGAGTAAATGCCGGTGAGGACTCACCCTGTTGATTTCACGGCTGCGTCACACCAGCCAGGAGCAGGTTCGACGTGGAGATGATGGCACTCCACAGACCGGCAATCAGGCGGTTTTCTCGTCCCCTTTCACCCCGGCTCCTTGTGCCTCGAGGCATCGAGCCCGGGAACTGTTTTCACCCGAAGTCACAGCGGCTCCCGAGCACGAGGCTGCCCCCCGTTCCGCGGACAAGCCGGCCCGGCCCTGAGCGTAGCGCTCCTCACGGAAACCAGTGAGGTTTTCCAAGTCCTTGGGCCCTGTCATCTTTCAGGAACATGCGTCAGGAAACGATGGAAGCAGACCGTAAGAGCATTTAGAAGGAAAACTCCTGAGCTACAGGAGGTAGTCAAGCACATACAGTCCCGTTGCTCACCTCGAGTCAGCACCCCCAGCCAAAGACTCGCAGCAAAGAAGCCGCCGTGTCAGAGACCGGGGGGAAGGGGCCCCCTTTCCCGAAGTGACCTTTCCAGGTCGTTTCTAACCTGGGCGCACCAGGCCTCCAAGGCCGCACGTGGGCGCGCTCAGACACCCCGAGAGGCCTCTGTATTTAAGAGAGAAATTACTGCACAAGGGACTCCTCAGGTTAAGGCTCACCCAAAGAGGGTTTTGATAGCCTACTTCTGATTCTCTTCCATCATGAGACCAGAAAGGGCTTCATGTCCTTGTCCACCTGGGAAGGCTCATTCCCTATAAACATTTACTACCTTTCCACAGTTAAATAGCAATTCCGAAGTCCCTGCTTGCCGGGACAGCGCCACCTGGTGGGGGGCGGGTGCCAGCAACTTGCCCCATGAAATCAGAAAGTGGTCTCAGGTCCCCCTTTCCCATCAGACCTAGGGAGAAACGCAGAATTCCCCAACCAGAGGCTGCATGGTGGGTGGTTAGAGTGGTTTCCATGGCACCTGGCAGCCAGGGAGGCGCTGACGGCAAGAAGTTCAGGGAGGTACAGCAGCCGCTCCCACGATGCCCATCCGGCCGCAGCATGCCAGAGCTTCCTGCTCTGTCCTCAGACCCAAGCAGAACAGCAGTGCTGGGGCATGCAGGTCTTTGCTGCTGTTCCTGTCACTGACCTGGCAAAGAGGAAGGAGAAGGCACCTGGAGTATCGGGACTTACGTAAAGGTTGCAATCCATTAAGTTACAGTGCATCTCGGTCGTTTAATGGGAGGGTCATGTGTGAGATTGAAGCGATTGATTTGAATTCTTGGTTGATGTTCCCATCGAATCTGGTCCTATAAAAAAGGCAATTGCTGGTGTGCTTGTTAACAAATTTATGCCAGGAAGTCACGAGGAAATAAGTTTGATTCCACAAATGTGATTATTCTCATGCCTCAATGAGAGGGCAGACTGACATTCTTAAAATATGCTCTATTTTTAACGTCTCTGCGAGGCCAAATAAATCAGCAGCTCCCCACGGGAAGCCAGTAAGTCAACATCCCCTCGATCCCCTCGCAGCTGTGGCTGAGGGCTGGTGGGTGTTTTGAGAGTAGCACATTCCCGCAGGGCGCTCTGGTCTACCTCTGCACTGGGCACAGGATCGTGTGTGTGTGTGTGTGTGTGTGTGTGTGTGTGTGTACGTGTGTGTGTGTGTGAGATCGAATGGCACGTGGCCCAGAGCCCTGTCGAAAAGTCCCCTCCTGGTCTGTGAGGGACACCCACAGCCGGAAATTAGAGCAAATACAAACCCAGCGTCCCCACCGCCTTATCCAGCCACGGGGTCTGGGAGGCTCTCCGGCCAGACGTAGGGGGTAGGATGCCAGTGCCGTCTGCTCAGCCCGGGAAGGCATCCGGGGAGATGGGTCCGAATCTCAGCAGAAATCCCGGGGCGAGAGGCCCGGCAGAGGTTCCCATGCCGGACTCCGGGCTGTAGCCTGTGACATAAAGCCCCGTGAGGCAGTCAGCAGCGGGTGTGTGAGGACACGGCACGCGTGGCGATGCCACCACACCACATGCCAGGACGGGAGGCCCGGCTCTGCCAGCGTGCCCTGCCCGCCCGGCCTTGGGACTCCAGATGGGGAAGCGGAGGGAACTGCCTGGAGGGCGTTGAAGCTCGGCCGCGGGGCTCCCTGCCGTCCGAGGTGCTAAGGGCGTCTCTCCCTCCAGCCACCGCCGACCAGGCCGCCGCCTCCTTCGAGATGGAGATGTCCCAGACCGGCTTCAGCGCGCACTACTCCCAGGTACGTCTCCCCGGGACGGAGCTTTCTTCTTCCAAGAAAATGAAAGGTAGTTCAAGGATACATTTTAAGAACGTGAATTTTTCTGAGGTTTCCTCCCCAAACCAACACCCAGCGTCGACACGACGAGCGGTGGCTGAGCCGTTCGCCGCACCCTGGTGACATTTCTAAGCAACAGGGGAGGGCACGCACAGCTCCTCCCGGGGAACGTGTCCCCTCGCCCAGCTCACCGCACAGCACGATCGCTGTGAATCCCTTATGTCAGGTCCCCCTTACGTCGTCATGCATCTGGCTGTGGGAAATGCTGCATTAGAATAGTTGCTGATGCTGGGGGATGGGTCTTTCTCTCAGCGTTAAGATACTCAAGGGTTCTGCTAGGATTCCACGTTCAAGGCCGAGGGTTCTGGGCGCCGAGAACACAGCATGAGAAATGGCATCGTTTGCAGTTGATGGAGGAGAAGGCAGCGCGGCCCGGACAGGCAGCGGGCACTCCCACGTGCAGTGGGCCATAGAGCCAGCCGGGGCCGTCTCTGACCCCGAGGATGGAGACGGCGCTCCGGCGGCCGCCCCGGTCACTGAGCGCTACGGGGTCGGCGTGTGGGACGCCCCTGGTGACCTGTCTGCTCTTGTGAACCGTCCTGGTTTCTCTCCGATGTCAGGACTGGGTCATGCTCGGAGCCGTGGGCGCCTATGACTGGAACGGGACGGTCGTCATGCAGAAGGGCAATCAGATCATCATCCCCCGGAACACCTCCTTCAACGTGGAGTCTTCCAGAAAGAACGAGCCCCTGGCCTCCTACCTGGGTGAGTTGGGGCGTCGTTAGCAGAATGGGATGGTTTTTAGTTGTGTTTCTATGTTTTATCTCTAGCATCGTTGGCTGATGTTTCTGTGGGCTCACTGACAACTATGCAGAGGTCACTTCCAAGGGTCGCTGTTTACGGGGCCTCTGGGAGTTCCCGGCCTCTGAGCAGCCTTCGCCAGGACACGGAACGCGGAAGGCATGCGTCCTCGGAGGGCTGGCGATGCAGGAATGCTTTAGACCGATGTATGTGCACTTTCCGAGGTCTCCCTGTGTCTGCTACTCTCTTTAACCTCAAGAGGACCTTGGGACCTGGCGGACCGGAAATGAGGCAAGAAAAAGAAATCTTGACCCAGCTGATATCCCTAAGATCGGACTCCTACTTAATTTTATTGTGAGAAAACCACTGACCATTTACCCCTTTAGCCAATTAAAAATAAAATGTTCTTATAGCTTTTTAGAGAGAGAGAGGAAAGAAGAGGGAGAGAGAGATAGAAACATCGATGAGAGAGAATCATCGATCAGCTGCCTCCTGCACGACCCCTCCTGGGGACCCAGCCCGCAACCTGGCATGTGCCCTCTTTGGGGATCAAACCAGTGGCCTCTTGGTTCATGGGTCGATACTCAACCACTGAGCCACACTGACTGGGTTAGCCAATTTCTAAGTGTTTATTATTGTTGACTATTCATAGTCTCTTAAATATCTTCTATCCTTAGTTTTTTTATGGGTCCTGATTTTGGAAAAGAAACGTTTAATTTGTTTGATCATATAGCTTCTTCTTTAATATCTCTATTCAGTAAGAGGAATATGGAACTTAGACCCAGTGATTAGCATCAGCCCTTTTCCAAAGGCTTGTCTGGAATGAGGAGGAGCGTGTCTGGTATCACCTCACCCTAGATCAGTACCAGGCAGGGGCTGTCCAGGGGGCATCTGGGAACTCTTCTATCATCTCACTGATCTCAGCCAACAGTTGGAAGGTCCGGGATGAGAAGGGCCCCCAGGGTATGGTTTCCTGGCTCCTACGAAATCCACAAATATTTTGGAAGTCCTCTTTCGCCTGAGGCGTGCGTCCGGGGGCTGGGCTGCTGGGTGAAGAACCCGGATGCCTCATGGGGCTCATAGGTTAGCACGTTAGCATTTCTTCCTGCGATCTCTCTGTCCTGGAGGCAGTCTGTCTCTGTCCTCATTTCCTCCTATTTTAGGAAGAGGGTAGCAGGGTATTCCCTGGCAGGCCCATGCATCTCCTTTCAGGCACATGACGGAAGCTGTAGGGGCAAGGAAACTTAAAAAGAATAACAGTCCTGAGGCTTTTAGATAAATAAGAATATATAACAGTAATGTTCACGCAAGAAACATTCAAGCCTACATAGAATTTTTGTGAGTTTATTTGAGCCAAACTGTCGACAATTGCCAGGAAGCAGAATCTCAACATCTTGAGATAATGCTCTGGAGAATGATTTTTCACCTATTTTTATAAATTAAGTAAGTGGGTTACACGAAATCCGTTGGTGATAGATGAGGGAGGCGGGAGAAAGCAAAAGGGGTGGAGGGACCTCTGGGATTGGATAAAAAGTAAAATGATAGACACATAACTCCTTTACTTAGGTGGGTGCAGGAGAGTTAACGTCAACCATTAACAGGATCACAATAACAGGAGGGAGTGTGGTCTCTGCCCTGTGCCCTGACACATTGGGGGTCCGGGAAAAGGGAAGTTACCCTGACATTCCAAAGGTATGTTGTCACAGATGCAGAAAGACAACAGGCTCAGTTAAGATCAAAGTTGGTCTTTGACAGGGAAGATCCTGGCCTAGGACATGACTACCCACCATAGACTTCTTTTTCATTTAAAAAGCTTAATTCCAGACCATCCTCTGTGGTCACTTTAGGTCTCTGAGTCTGCAAGGCCGCCACACAGGCCTCCGCTGGGTTAGTCAGGTTAGCATGTGGCCCGTTTGTCCACCGTAAGCGGCCGATAACATGTGAGTGTTCAAACCCCTTGCGACGCATTGAAATGCATGAAGGAAGGTCTCGTCTATCTCTCATTAAAGTCCCGTTACATTCCGCCCTCTCAGAGGGCAGCCAGGGCAGCCAGGCATTGCTCTGAGCCTCGTGCATCAGAGAAGAAAATGCCAAACGAAGAGATGTCGGTAGGAGACCATCCAGAGGATCCAGATCTGGAAACAACCCCCTTCTACCTGCGTCCCACCCCCGCCCGTCCCCCAAGAACGTGAGGAAAGGACTGTGAGAAAAGAAAGTAGACACCTGCGCGTCTTCCTAACTCTGGAGGACTTGGATATAAAGTGAGGGAGTTGGGCTGGAAACGCAGGCTGAGCTTTAGCGTGGAAGGAGGTCTGAGAGAGCAGCGGTCAGCGCTGGCGTTCCAAGTGAAGAAACTGAAGAACAGGAAAGCCACGTCACAACGGCCTGTGGCCATCAGAGCTGGGACGGAGGCCTCTGGGTCCCTGCTCCAGTGCTCACCGCCCTCCACCGCAGCTCACCCCCCTCTACCGCGGCTCACCCCCCTCTACCGCAGCTCACCGCCCTCCACCGCAGCTCACCGCCCTCCACCGCAGCGCCTGACTCTGGTGGGCCCAGGGGCACGAATAAACAGTGAGTCCCTGCGAAGGGCCAAACCCTGACCTACAAACAGAGGAACCCGGATGAGCAAGGTGGATGGGAGGACGCTACATTTTGGGGTGAGATGACAGCTGCTGAGGCAGGCGGGCACGGCTGGTACATATGTGCTCTGCCGCAGGAGGACGGCGGAGGTCGGATTGGGTGGCTTCGGCAGGTTCTTCAGATTCCAGATTGCTATGGGAACACTTCACCATCAACGAATACCTATAAGATTTCCTTCAGAACAGAGCAGCACCCAGAAGGGGAGCAGAGGAGAAAACAGCTTTTTTTTTTTCCCCCCTCTGAAGTATTATTCTAAATCTGAAATGCGGCTTTCAAAACGTGTCCTTGCCTGGGTTACAAATTAGGACGAGTTTGAGCGAATGGCCGGAGACTGTGTGGATCGCGAGCTGTTAGACCATGCAAACGCTTCCTCAGGAAGGAAGAGGTAAAGACTGAACATCCATCCTGAGCAGCAGCGAGGAGAACGAGGAGCACGCGTGGCCCTGGGGCTGCTGAATGCCGCTGGGGTGGCCGCCTTAGGCCAGCAGAGCTGAGCAGGGGGGTCTGATGGTGAGCACACAGCCAGAGCCTCACCGCCTCCTCCGCCTCCTCCGCCTCCTCCGCCCAGCTTGCTGATCGCTGGTCCTGGCGGACAGTCCCAGCAGAGGGAGGGTGGGAGGCAAATGCATGAGATCACGGCAGACCCCGCCTGCTGGCCGTTCCCCACCAGGTGCGAGCGCGTCCCCCTCCCCGAGGGGTGAGGAGAGCTGGACGGACTTAGTCTCCGTAAACCACATGCAGGGTTGGGCGTCCCCTTCCTTCCTCGTTGAGGCTGTGCTGTTCTCCTCAAAGCCATGTGAGGCGTCAGTGTGTATCAGCACGTCCCTTTCACGACGTCGGCTTCCGGGGCCCCGAGTCCCTCCCTCTGCACTGTCACCAGCGCCCCGCTGCACCCCAGCCGCTGCCTGCTGGTCCTGGTGCCGGGAGGCCCCCCGGTGCTTTCGGTTACCAAGTGCGCACCTCAGAGCGATGAACCGAGTGAGCGCACACTCTGGGCCTCCTCGTTGCCAGCCCCCCCTTTTTTTAAATTGATTTTTTATTGATTAAGGTATTACCTATGTGTCCATATCCCCCATCGCCCCCCCACCCCACTCCCCTACATGCCCTCACCCCCTGCTGTCTGTGTCCATTGGTTAGGCTTACATGCATGCATACAAGTCTTTTGGCCGATCTCTCCCCCTTCCCCCCCTCCCCTCTGCCAGCCCACTGTTTAAAGTTTCTTTTATTAGTTTGCGTTTCGCATTCTGAAAATTACAAAAAAAATAATAAATCCAGCGTGCACCAGAGGCCCTCCTGGCTCCCCGCTGACGTTCCCAGCGGAGCGGCCCCGCACCAGACAGCGGCCCCCGCGTTCCTCCTGCCGTGTTACTTGTGCACGAGCGTGGCCCGCAGGCTCTGCTTTTAAGCAGTCTTCTAGTTAGTAACACAGAACCAGGACACCTGACATGTGTGCAAAAGAGTCCTCTACGCTGTGTCCTCGTTCTTAAAAGCTCAAAGGCAGACGAAGAAATGAGACTGGGAGGGAACTGTTCATGAGGAAAGCGGGCCTGAGAAAGGGTGTTTCTGGAGCTCTTGTGAGAATAAGGCATCGATCAGTACGGAAACCTCTGTCTCTTGAGCGAGCAGAACGATCCCCCGGCAGTGAAACACTCGGTAAGTACATTGTCGGTATCATCCTCTCAGGAAGGGCTGCTCGTGGCATTTTCACAAGCCGCCTGCTGTCCCCCGGGGACGGGCCGCTCTGGTCACTAGAACATTTCTTCCTTCCGTAGCGCTGAAGTCCGGCCGGTGGTTTTTCCCGATGGGTTTAGCTCTGTTCTCTAGAGACACAAAGAACAAATCTAATTCTTGGCTCAGAAATTAATGATCATCTGCCTTAAACATCCAATTTAAAACTCTAAAGGGCATAAAAGTCCAATTATAAAGAGGGAAAATAATTAAACATGAAAAACGGTCCACGCTCACTTTTGATTAAACACATGCAAAATTACAATCCCAGCAGGTTACTATGATCAGATTATGTTTAGCGTCTATTCGTTCACCCACAATTGAAGTAATAGTAATGACACGTAGTGTTTGGGAGAGTTTGATGAAACTATTCTCTCCTTTGATTGCTCATGGAATTAATTAGTACAAATTTTCTGGAAATAATTTGCCAGACACTATAAGAACCATTAAAAATTTGATCCGGTAATCTATTCCTTGAAATTTATCATTAAAAAAACTTAATGGAGAAAGAAATTACGTTTTAAAAAAATGTCTTTCCAGGCTTAAGTATAATGCCAAAAAATTAAACGCACCTAACACCCACCATCCATCGGGGAAGAATCCCGTGGTATAAATGCAAGCCTTTGTGCTTTAACTCAGGGAAACCAGCTTCAGGCATTTGAAGTTACCGTTTAAAACCTAGGCCACAGCACAGAGAAGTCTTTCACTTGCTAAGCCTCCAACTCTGTGAAACCATTGCTTTCTCCAGCTCAGAGACGCATGTCCAGGTGAGCCAGGATTGACACAGGACAAAGTGGCAAATTGCAATTTGGATTCTCTTTTGTGAATTGTTTTTCTTTTTCTGTCATGGTTGTGATGTTATTTGTGCCTTTAAACGATGGAAAGTGAAGGTTGGGGGAAACAGCTTTGGAGGACAAAGGTCTTAGCGAGTCGAGAGCACGCTAAGGCTTCTCCCTAAGCAGGCGTGTCTGCATTTCCATGCACGTACTGACTTTGTAAGTCCATGTGTAAGTGCTGCTTCTGCCGGAACCGGTGTGGCTCAGTGGATAGAGCGTTGGCCTGCGGACTCCAGGGTCCCAGGTTCGATTCCGGTCAAGGGCATGTACCTTGGTTGCGGGCACATCCCCAGTAGTGGGTGTGCAGGAGGCAGCTGATCGATGTTTCTCTCTCATCAATGTTTCTAACTCTCTATCCCTCTCTCTTCCTCTCTGTGAAAAATCAATAAAATATATATTTTTTTTAAAAAAGAAAATGCTGCTCCCCCACGGAGCTGGGTCTCGGTGGAGCGGGTGCAGATCGAGGTGGAGTGTGCATGTGGCCTCTCCTTTGCCAGGCTACACGGTGAACTCGGCCACCGTCCCCGGGGGAGGCGTGCTGTACATCGCGGGCCAGCCCCGCTACAACCACACCGGCCAGGTCATCGTGTACAGGATGGAGGGCGGGGACGTCCGGATCCTGCAGGCGCTCCGGGGAGAGCAGGTGAGTTATGGCTGCAAGTCACCCGTCCGAACTCGGTGCAGATTCCACTCAACCGCCTGCTGTCCGCAGCTTCAAGAGCACAGCAGCCCCCTGGTCCGCTCAGCTGGGCCCGGGCCTGTGCTGGGCGCTCGGAGGCCTGGAAGGGGGCGTGAGTCTGGCCTCGGGGCCATGTCCCTCGGATGGAGGCGGAGCTGGGATGAACAGGCGATAGATGCAGGTGCGGGGCGCAAATATACTACAGAAAAGAGAGCGAACACCTCCGGGAGGAGGCTGGCAGAGCGCAGACAGCAGCGCGGGAGGTGGGAAGACGGTTTCTAGCGGATCGGTGCGGGAGGTCTTCGTGGGCAGGTGAGAAGGTAGGCGGGTGGGCAGCGCCGTGGGAAGGCCAGGCAGGGAGAGCGTAGCCCACGGTGGGAGGTGCTGAATGGCAGGCACCCCCCCCCAACACACACACACACAAACTCCTGGGGGGCCGCTCAGCTCCCCCCCGCCGGGGCCTCCCGCAGCCCAGCGCACCGTGCGGCTCAGGTGTGGGGAGCAGACCTGCCAGCGGGGAGCCGGCGTCGGCCACACGCCAGGGCATGGCTGCCAGGTCCCTGCTCGGGCGCAGCTGCAGAGCCTCAGGCGCAGGCTCCTCTGCAGCCGGCCCGGGCGCGTGCAGGAGGCACCAATCGATGCGTTTCTCCCACATCGATGTTTCTCTCTGTCTCTCCCTCTCTCCTCCATTCTCTCTAAAAAAGAAAAAACAGATAGATAGATAGATGATAGATAGATAGATAGATAGATAGATGATAGATAGATAGATAGATAGATGATAGAGATAGATAGATAGATAGATATAGATAGATAGATATAGAGATAGATGGATGAGTGGGTGGGTGGGTGGATGGATATAGAGATGATAGATATATAGATAGATGATATAGATGATAGATAATGATAGATAGATAGATAGATAGATAGATAGATATAGAGATAGATAGGTAGATAGATAGATAGATAGATAGATGATAGATAGATAGATAGATGATAGACAGACAGACAGATGATAGATAGATAGATAGATATAGAAATAGATGGATGAGTGGGTGGGTGGATGGATAGATAGATATAGAAATGATAGATAGATAGATAGATAGATAGATAGATATAGAGATAGACAGACAGACAGATGATAGATAGATGATAATAAATCTCTGCAGTATCACTGGTCTTTTCTGACCGGTGCAGCAGAACAAGGTTGGGGAGAAAGCTAAAGGAAGCCCTTTCCCGGAAGCCACGGAATCTGTAGCAGCCGCCCCGCTCCAGGAGCCTAGGCAGAGCTGAGAGCCGAATGAGCCGTTTCTGCAGCTCATCCCCTGCGCCCTCCGACCTCGCACACGCCTCAGGATGGTGTGAGCACAGCAAGGCAGGCTCTCAGCTCCCCGAGTGCCCGACGCTCCTCTGACAGCGGCTCTGTTCTGTGCGGTGTGTCCCAGATCGGCTCCTACTTCGGCAGCGTGCTGACCACCGTGGACATTGACAGAGATTCCCACACGGACGTGCTCCTGGTCGGGGCGCCCATGTTCATGGGGGCCGAGAAGGAGGAGCAGGGGAAGGTGTACGTCTACACCCTGAACCAGGTAACGGGACGGGGGACCGGGGAGACCGGGACAACCTCTTCCTTCCTGTTCATTTCAAACCAACAATGTGGCTCTGCTTCTGCACTCACTTCGGGAAAAGGAGCAGAAACTGTCCGGGCCGCTACCACCTCTTCTCTAAATGAAGGTCTACAGTTCTAATGAAGTTGTTCAAACCGCTAGGTGTTTTCTGCTGCGAAAATGTGAACTATTCTCTTCAAACAGAATATGTAGGATAAAGATAAATATATAGCTCACAGGCAGCCATTCATGAGCTCTGGCCGGAGGTGTGGGTGGCCTGGGGGTGTGGGTGGCCGGGGGGGGGGGGGGGGGGGGGGGGGTGGGGGTGTGGGTGTGGGTGGCCTGGGGGTGTGGGTCGCTTGGGGAGGGGTGTTAGGAATTTCACGCAATGCCACCAGATCTTTGCAGCAAACAAACTGAATTTGTGGTCTTTGGAAAACCTCGCTGGGCTGGAGTGAGATTCTGACTTCAGACATTATTTGTAGGTGAAATAACTATTGATTGATTTATTAGAAGAGTTGGTTTTTTGTTTGTTTGTTGTTGTTTTTTTGCTGCTTACAGCAAAGTCAGTATTTATTTATTTGGTTTTTTAAATGTTCAGAGTCTCCCCATATTAATTACTTAATTCACAAATGATTTATTTTCCTTTCTGTCATTTTTTCCTTTCTTTGTCCTGCCAACGTTTTGAGATCCTGTACCGTTTCTCCCTTTTTCCCAAGAAAGTGTGTTCCTTTCTGTCCGTTGTTGCTCACGCGCTGGGCTGTTATGAGTTTTGGCTGTTTCACTCTGGAGGGGCTTGGGGAAAGCTTGCTTTTGAACAGAGGGGGTCCTCTATGAGGGGGATCTATGGGGACTTTTCAAAGGAGCACAATATTGGGGGGAGGAAGGGTGGGGACGTGGATGGAGGATTCCAAACGTCAGTTCTTTTGCTTTAAGAACACACAGTGGGCTCTCCCCTCACCCTTTGGCATTAAGAAGACGACCCACTAACACCCCCAGCCGGCTTCTCCCCCACCGTCGACCCGCTGGCCTCGGACACCTCCCACTCGGCTCTCAGGCCTGGCTTTTAAGAAATGTTACAGCCGGCGCGGTGGATGCACACATGGTGTTTCCTAGCGGCTCTTCCCTGTGCACACCCCCCCGCCCCCACTCCTACCCCCCAGCCCGGGGTCCCTGCAGAAACCTCCCGTCCGGTGTCTCCCTGCCAGACCAGGTTTGAGTACCAGATGAGCCTGGAGCCCGTGGCGCAGACCTGCTGCTCGGCGCTGAAGCACGCCGCGTGCACCAAGAGGAACAAGCACGAGCCGTGCGGGGCCCGCTTCGGCACGGCCATCGCGGCCGTCCGGGACCTCAACCTGGACGGCTTCAACGACGTGGTGATCGGCGCCCCGCTGGAGGACGACCACGGGGGCGCCGTGTACATCTTCCACGGGAGCGGCCGGTCGCTGCGGAAGCAGCACGCGCAGGTGGGTCCACGCCAGGCCCTGCCTGTCCCGCTCCAGGACTTGCTCGATTTCTTCCTCCTGAGTGCTGGGAGACGAGATTTCTCCTTCTCTTCTGAGCTGTCTTTTTATTGTTGTTATTGACTTCAGAGAGGAAGGGAGAGGGAGAGAGAGGGAAACATCAATGATGGGAGGGAATCATGGATCAGCTGCCTCCTGCACACCCCACACTGGGGAGCGAGCCCGCAACCCGGGCCTGTGCCCTGACCGGGAATCGAACCCTGACCTCCTGGTTCATAGGCTGATGCTCAACCCCTGAGCCACGCCGGCCAGGGTCCTCTAAGTTACCTTTATAGAAGAATTACTTTGTATTCCATTCTTTTACCTGGTTTTTGTTGTTGTTATTTGCCAGTCTCCATAATCTGATCTTTTAAATGGTACGAAACAAAGCAAAAACAGCACAAACAAAAGAGCACTTTTTAAAAATATATGTTTTTGTTGATTTGAGAGAGAGGGGAAGGAAGTAGGATAGAGAGATAGAACACTGAGGAGAGAGATCGACCAGCTGCCTCCTGCATGCCCACCACCAGGGGTCGAACCCACAACCCTGATAGGTGCTCTGACCGGGAATCGAACCAGTGTCCTCTTGGTTCATGGGTTGATGCTCAACCACGGAGCCACACCAGCCGGGCAAAAGAGTCCTTTAGCACTGCTCCTTAGCACCTGCCGTGTGCTGGTCCCGAGGGCACGGCTTTCCCAAGGAGAGGAGGATAACTGTGGGATTTTTCCGTAGGAAATGGGAGGATGAGGAGACCCCAAGTGCAGGGAGGGTCTGTCTGTCCTGTCGCCTTGCCATCGGGCTTCACCGGAGCTCAGTCAGGAGGTCCAGGTGGCCAACGTCACGTGTGGGGACGCGCACAGGCCAGCCTTGGAGAACTCCCCGCGTTCGTCCGCGCCCTCCCCCGCTGTGGGCACGCGGGGGTGGACGTGAGCCTGCTGGGAAGGAGGCGGCACAGGGAGGATGTGTTTGGAGGGATGTGTCCTTGGCCCCCAGCCCCAAGTTTAGTGAACAGACCGACCCCGAGACCGGGTCCCACTCCCTACTGCTTGAGCGAGCGATGTGTTTTCAAGGTTCCCAGCGCCTCTCGGCTTCCCCGGGTCCCGGGATTGGACAGCAGCTGGGAAGCAGGCCCATCGCAGCGTTTCCTTGGGGCTGGACAAGGCGACACGCTGTAGCTTTTCCCTCGCTCTGGTGTCAGGAGCCCAAAGTGACTGCGCTATAGAAAGAACGTGCTTTGGGGGCACTGAGAGAGGTCTCTGTCTCCCCACGAGGGGCCCTCGGGCGGGTCTCCTGCAGTTCTCGCAGCTGAATGTTTGTTAGCCCATCCACGTCCTCGGATTTATTCCAAACTGCTTTTGAAGAGGCTCTTCTGACATCACGCCTCTCGGGTGGGGTTTCCGCAGCGCATCCCGTCCGGCGGAGACGGCCAGACCCTGAAGTTCTTCGGCCAGTCCATCCACGGAGAGATGGACCTCAACGGCGACGGCCTCACGGACGTGACCATCGGCGGCCTTGGCGGCGCCGCCCTCTTCTGGTGCGTATCTTAATCGCGCAGAGGAGTCCGTTATGTCACACACCCTTCCAGAGCTGAGGGCGATCGGGGCTATATCAGACCAAGTATTTATTGCCTTCTGCGCGCTGTTACTCAGATAAAAATTACGCAGTTTGGTAGGCTGGAGAAGTCAATAAATCATATTAAAGGAACAGTAGAATCAACCCTTGATTTGCTCAGCCTTTAAAATGCCTGCATCCCCAAAGTAATTTCAGTTAACTATAGAATCTAGTTTATGGTCAAATATATATATTAGTGTCATTGTATTTGTTTATTACTAAAATAAGTTATCAATAGCATTAATAACCCTAGCTTTAATTAGTTAAAAACAATTTCAAAAAGGGCTCTATTTGAAAAAAACTGGTTAAAATATATGAAGAATAACATTAATGAGAATTTCATATGAAAAAATTTAAAAATACTTTATTAAGAAATATAAAGGAAAGATTTAATGAATAAAATTATACTTAGGATATGAGCCTTGACGGAAAGTTCACTTGTTGATTCTTCCACATTGGCCCCTGGCTTAATGTAATTCAGGTGCAAGCAAACCCCAATGGCCATTCCCCCAAAATGTGCCTAGAAGAGCAGTAAAGAAAACCGAGAAGGACCCGGTGAAGATAGAGACCTAAAAATCGATGACTTTGTCGTAATTTAAGATACAATTAATGGTCAAGTAAAAGTGTATCTAAATCACACACAGATAATAACCATTATGTAAGAAATGTTTTAGCTAAACATGTCACTACATATGCAGTTACTATACATAGAACAGTATACAGGTGCTAGCCATAGAACTACGTACAGTTGTTACACATAGAACTACGTACAGTTGTTACACATAGAACTACGTACAGTTGTTACATATAGAACTATGTACAGTTGTTATACATAGAACTACGTACAGCTGTTGTACATAGAACTACGTACAGTTGTTGTACATAGAACTGTACAGCTGTTGTACATAGAACTATGCACAGTTGTTATACATAGAACTATGTACAGTTGTTGTACATAGAACTACGTACAGTTGTTGTACATAGAACTACGTACAGTTGTTATACATAGAACTACGTACAGTTGTTGTACATAGAACTATGTACAGTTGTTGTACATAGAACTACGTACAGTTGTTACATATAGAACTATGTACAGTTGTAATACATAGAACTACGTACAGTTGTTGTACATAGAACTACGTACAGTTGTTACATATAGAACTACGTACAGTTGTTGTACATAGAACTACGTACAGTTGTTGTACATAGAACTACGTACAGTTGTTGTACATAGAACTACGTACAGTTGTTGTACATAGAACTACGTACAGTTGTTGTACATAGAACTACGCACAGTTGTTGTACATAGAACTACGCACAGTTGTTATAGATAGAACTATGTACAGTTGTTATACATAGAACTACGTACAGTTGTTGTACATAGAACTACGTACAGTTGTTGTACATAGAACTACGTACAGTTGTTGTACATAGAACTACGTACAGTTGTTACACATAGAACTATGCACAGTTGTTATACATAGAACTATGTACAGTTGTTGTACATAGAACTACGTACAGTTGTACATAGAACTACGTACAGTTGTTGTACATAGAACTACGTACAGTTGTTACACATAGAACTATGCACAGTTGTTATACATAGAACTATGTACAGTTGTTATACATAGAACTATGTACAGTTGTTACACATAGAACTATGCACAGTTGTTATACATAGAACTACGTACAGTTGTTATACATAGAACTACGTACAGTTGTTATACATAGAACTACGTACAGTTGTTACACATAGAACTGTGTACAGTTATTAACATAGAACTATGCACAGTTGTTACACATAGAACTATGCACAGGTGTGATGCACATCACTGTATACAGGTGACAGTGATATACACTGCGTGGCCAGATTATTGTGCATTCAGAGATCATAATAATCTGGCCAGTCGGTGTATAACCAGAGAGTAACCTGGAAGGCGGTGCCGGGGGAGGGGCGGGGCGCAGGCTGGGCCGCCAGAGGTGTGCCTTGGGCCGGCTCCCTGCAGCCAGGAGTCCCCGGCGTGGGAGCAGAGAGGACCTGCATTTGTGTTCGTTTGAATTGCTGGTGCTGAATTAAGTGAACGTGTCAGCCCATGGAGCTGGGAGACCCGGGAAGATGAGGCACTCCGGCGCTCAGAGTCCAGGCGCGATGCCGGCAGCAGGGGAGTGTTGGCCCTCCGGGAGGAAGGGGAGGGCAGAGGGCGGGGTGTTTGTGGGGAGGCTCCCTGGTCATGCTGGGTGCCCTGTCCCCTCTCCTGGGCGAGTCCCTGCTCCTGCTGGAGCCTCCGGGAGGGGATTTCTGAGGAGTGTCTCAGGCAGGGGGTCCGGGAAGCCTGCCCTGCTGTGCTGTTTCTCAGAACCAGCAGCTCAAGGAATCCCCAAGTCACGGGCATGTCTGGGTGGCGCGCCCTGAGCCCCCAAGGTCATATTTCGGGCTGGCATCTCTGCTGCCCTTGACAGACAAAAGCCCAAGACGGTTCCCAAGCCGCCGCGTGTCCTCGGAGCATCAGCCGCCGTCTGGTCTGGACCAGGTTCTCCAGAGGAACGAGGCTGTGGGGCCGTGGGGTCCCCGGAGAGCCACCCCCGATGCTCTCTGAATCCCCGCGTGTGGCGTCCGTCACCCGGGAGGACGTGGGAGTGATCACCGCCGTCTGTGTCTGTCCAGGGCCCGAGACGTGGCTGTGGTTAAAGTGACCATGAACTTTGAACCGAATAAAGTGAACATTCAGAAGAAGAACTGCCGCATGGAGGGGAAGGAAACCGTGTGCATAAACGCGACCGTGTGTTTCCACGTGAAGCTCAAGTCCAAGGAAGACGCGGTCTACGAGGCTGGTGAGCACCGCACGTGGCAGGCGGGGGGCAGGCGGCGCCGTGTCCAGCATGAAGGCTTCTCGCGGGGTTCCCCTGGGCAGGGTCTGCGCAGCCCGTGTGCCCCTGGGAACGTGTGGGCCCTGAAAAATCTGCCGAAGGAACGGTGGTGGAACCCAGAAAATCTGGAGCACATACTCTACGTGATGGCCTCAGCATCCCAGGGTTCCCCAGTAGCTCTGCACTTACCATACGTAGACAATCAGGTGCTTAAAAAATAAAGCAAATAAACAGGAGAGGAGAGGAGAGAGAGAGAGGAGAGAGAGAGAGGAGAGAGAGAGAGAGAGAGAGAGAGAGAGAGAGAGAGAGAGAGAGAGAGAGGCCCAGTCCTATGGGTTTGCCCTAAAAGGCCCCCCTTCCCCTCCCGCCCTCTGCCCTCTGCCCTCTGCCGGTGGGGCTGGGGTTGCAAAGGACAGAGCTGTGCCACCTGCTCCCCAGGGCCCTCGGCTCCACTGGAGTGACCCTGGCTGCTGAGAGTCAGACTTTCAGGGACGCCCCCTGCAGCCCATCTCCCCCTCCCCGCACCCGGCACTCTCTGAGGCTTTGAAAATTACACTGAAATGTGTTGCAGTCAACGCTCTCCTGATGGCCCGCCAGGCCCTCCCCGTGCACCCCTGAAGGAGGCCAGGCCCTCCCCACTCGCCCCTGAAGGAGGCCAGGCCCTCCCCACGCGCCCCTGAAGGAGGCCAGGCCCTCCCCGCGCGCCCCTGAAAGAGGCCAGGCCCTCCCCACGCGCCCCTGAAGGAGGCCAGGCCCTCCCCACGCGCCCCTGAAAGAGGCCAGGCCCTCCCCGCATGCCCCTGAAGGAGCCAGTCTGTGGAAATCAGCCCCCCCCCCCCCCTCCCCGCCCGCAGACCTGCAGTACCGCGTCACCCTGGACTCGCTGAGGCAGCTCTCCCGCAGCTTCTTCTCGGGGACCCAGGAGAGGAAGACGCAGAGGAACCTGACCGTGCGCGGGGCACAGTGCGCCCAGCACTTCTTCTACATGTTGGCAAGTAAATCCTAGAGTGAAGCTCAGCGTCCGACCCAGGGCGTCCCACCCTGCTCTCCTCAGAGCGCTCATCGGGCGTCAACCTTGTGTCATGTGTTCACTCCCATCAGAAAGGCCCCGCACACCCGCTAATGGCCAAGTTCATTCATAAGCCGTCCTTCATCTTCCCCGGGCGTGGGGCGGGCAGCCATGTTGTATGGAGCAGTAGCAGGCACAGGGCATGGGTCAGTAGGAGGCCTGTCGTCATTCCTCCTTCCTTCCTTCCTTCCTTCCTTCCTTTTCTTCCTTCCTTCCTTCCTCCTTCCTTTCTTCCCTTCCTTCCTCCTCCTCCCTTCCTCCCACCCTTCCCTTCCTTCCTCCTTCTTTTCTTCCCTTCCTTCCTTCTTCCTTCCCTCCCTTCTTCCCTTCCTTCCTTCCTTCCTTTCTCCTTCCTTCCCTTCCTTCCTCCCATCCTTCCCTCCTCCTTCCTTCCTTCCTTTCTTCCTCCTTCCTTCTCTTCCTTCCTCCCTCCCTCCCTCCCTCCCTCCCTCCCTTCCTTCCTTCCTTCCTTCCTTCCTTCCTTCCTTCCTTCCTTCCTCCCATCCTTCCCTCCTCCTTCCTTCCTTCCTTTCTTCCTCCTTCCTTCTCTCCCTTCCTCCCTCCCTCCCTCCCTCCCTCCCTCCCTCCCTCCCTCCCTTCCTTCCTCCCTTCCTTCCCTCCTCCTTCCTTCCCTTTCTTCCTCCTTCCTCCCTCTCTCCCTCCCTCCTTCTTTCCTTCCTTCCTTCCTTCCTTCCTTCCTTCCTTTCTTCCTTTTTCCTTCCTCCTTCCTCCCTTCCTTCTTTCCTCCTTCCTTCCTTCCCTTCCTTCCTTCCTTCCTTTCTTCCTTTCTTCCTTCCTCCTTCCTCCCTCCCTTCCTTCCTTCCTTCCTTCCTTCCTCATTCCTTCCTTCCTTCCTCTCTCCCTCCTTTCTTCCTTCCTTCCTCCCTCCCTCCCTCCCTCCCTCCCTCCCTCCCTCCCTTCCTTCCTTCCTTCCTTCCTTCCTTCCTTCCTTCCTTCCTTCCTTTCCTTCACCTTGAAACCACGTACCTTCCCTTGGCCTTGTCTGTCGGATGTGGATGGCAAGTGATGGATGCCCCGGGGGACTGTTGGGCCATTGCTTTCTGAGGTCACGCCTTGTCCCGAACTATGATTTTCATCCCTTGACGTGAAATTGCGGGGGAGTACCTGGTGTTCTCTGTCCTCTGTGGGCTCTGTGCTGCTTTCTCTTTCTGTTGTAGGGAGGGCCGTGAGAGCCCAGTATTCATCTCTAGAAACAGCCGGCCAGCCAGCTTGAACCGTTTCAGCTGTGTTTTATTGGGTCTCCATTGGGGCAGGGAGCATTCCCAACGAAGGGCAAGAATTTTCGAAATATTTTCTTAAAAAAAACAACAGTGCAGAATGGATGCAATGAGAACGCAGTTTTTAGTAACCAATACTGAAATTCCTCCGTGATTTTCATGTCCATATTCCCCATGACGTTTATCAAATAAGCGTATTCTGTCAACACTAAGATCGACCCGTGACTGGAAAGCCACCCCTGGCCATGCGTGAGTCCACCAGGACTGAGCGCTGGGGAGCGGGGACCTGGATGCGAGGGGGGAGGCGTGAAGCCGGGCGAGGCGGGGCCTCCAGCCACTGAGAGGGGCAGGCGTGTGTGTTTCTCCAGAATGGAGCATCCGGCCGTGGTGCTAAAGGGCATGAACCAGGTCCCTGGTCCCCGAAATTCTTGAGGATCTCGTGGATGCTCGGACATTTGCTCTGGACTCAGCCAGGACGGGATTTGCATCCGGTGATTTGGGCAAAGTTGTTGAGTGCCTACGAGGTTCAGTGTTTGATCTGTAAAATATTGGCCCATGCGTACCAAGCTCATAATTGTGGACAGGCCTTAAGTGATGTTGCTACTGATGGGAGTCCAAACAGTATTGATCGTATTAGCACTGTTTACCGACCAGTCACGTTGTACCATTCCTACAACTCAAGGTACATGGGTGCTAATGAAATGCAGCCCCATGTAAGGGGCGTTTGCTGCTCTGTGTGTGGGAGACTTTCCTGGAAGTCTCATTACATAGTGGCTTCTAGCTCACGGTCGCAAGAGGAATGTCATTGCTATGGAAGTAGCCCCGAGGGGTAGGTCCCCACATGGTAAGGTTCAACATGCCAGCAGGCCCCTCTGAGGGTGGGGGAGCAGCTGGTCACCCCCGAGGCCTCTGCCTGCCAGCTGTGGCCTGGTCCAGGGGGAGGGCGCCCGTCTCCAGCAGAGCAGCGTGAGGAGGTTGTACGTCAGCGGGGGCAGAGGGACGTCCCGCGAGGCTGGCCCAGACAGGAGAAGCCGCCATACCAAGGTCAGGACACCCAAGAGATTCGATGCCAATGATCCGTTTTATGTTTCGCTCACCAGGACAAGCATGACTTCCGGGACTCTGTGAGAATAACCGTGGACTTCAATCTTTCCGATCCGGAAAATGGGCCCATTCTTGATGATTCTCTGCCAAACTCAGTACATGAATCTGTAAGTCGTTTCTTAAAAATGTGGAATACCTATTTGTGAAAATATTAAGGAAAACTTGAAAGACGTAAACACACACACACACAATTGATTTAGGGTTACATGTATGTGTGCACGGCAAGGTACGGTATATTCCATCATTCCAGCAGGTGCTTATACACACACACACAACACACACACACACACACACAAACAAAGTCAATTATATTTTTTTAAAAATATAGACTTCTGTAGACTATTCCCAACTTTTTAGAACTTTCTCTTGTTGGGGATTAAGGGAATTTATGTGGCACCTGTTTTATCTCCTGAGTTCAGGACGAATTGAAAGAAGGACATGGGTTGGCCGATTGGAGCTCCCTTTTATGACTAATGAACATTAAAACACTTGACCTTGGTTCTTTGAGACCATTCTGGTCTGATGGGTGTTCTACTGAACGGACTTAGGCCACAGGTAACCAGAGGGCCACCCGCCGCTCCGCAATGGCGGCCTCCTCCCGGGGCCCTCGTAACACGTGCAGGATGGAGGCTAAGGCTGAGTGTGTGCTTCCCACGGGCACGCCACGCCCGACAGGAGGCGGGGAGGCGCTGACCTGTGTCCACCCAGGTCCTGCCCCCACACTCAGCGTCCCCGGCCCCACCCTGAGAAAGCGCATGCAGGAGAGGTCCCAGTGTGGGGCCGAGCAGAGGACACTGGGGACAGGGCCTTGGTCCTCCCCTCCCCCCTCCAAATCGATTGACTGAGTGTCACACACGCACCAGGCTCAGAAACGAGGGGGCGGGTCAGCAGAGTGTGTGCCATGGAGGGGACCCCCAGCGCCAAAGGGACTTCTGCCTGGTTTGGGGGCCAGGGCACTCCCCGGGGTTGAGAGCTGTGGGACAGGATGTCCGTCTGTCCAGGCGATTGAGGGAGCGGTGTTCCGGGCAGAGGGACATGTGCAGAGGTCCTGGGGCACCGAGGGGACCACACTCACCTCGGCCCCGACCTGCAGCTGCAGAAAGGGCAGGGGGAGGCCTGTGGGCAGAGGCAGGGGGCGCAGGGAGAGCCGGACCATCGCACCTTGTGCCCCGCTCGGGGTGCGGAGACCAGTCGGGAAGCTGCTCGTTTAGTTCAGGGAGGAAATGAGGCTGGACCCGGGGACGGGGGGGGGACACGAGGGGGGTGGGAACGGAGGGCGAGGACAGACTCCCGAGGTCTGGGAGGCAGGAGGGCCGTCCTGGTGATGCACGGGGCAGCGAGGACGGGCTGTGTGAGGGGTCAGGGAAGCTCCCACTTACGCGGTGTGACCAGTGCCCACCCCCGGCCGGGCTGTGTTATCCTCCTAAGGACGTGGTTCTTTCTAACAAGACTCTTACGGCTGCAGCTGAGTGTGAAACTGCTCTCGTAGACTTAGACCTCGGTGCGCGTGGCTTGGTTTTTTGAAATGATTCTACTCCAGCCCACAGAAGCCGGGGAAACGGTCACGAACACTGCATGCTTCAAAGGGCGGGAGAATCTGTACCCAAAGCAGGAGGTTCCCGCTTCCCCTGCACCGTCTAGGCACCAGCAGGTCACGCCTGCCGTCCTGCAGGCAGCCTGCCCCTGCGGGGGCCGGGCACGCCGGCGTCAGCGTGTCACGCCCCTTAGCCGGTGGTGGTCCCTGAATCTGAGGACGCCCCTGTGACCGTTTCAGATCCCCTTCGCCAAGGACTGTGGGAACAAGGACCAGTGCATCTCGGACGTGGCCCTGGACGTGTCCACGCTGGAGAAGGACCTGCTGATTGTCCGGTCCCACAGCGACAAGTTCAACCTCAGCCTCACCGTCAGGAATAAAGGGGACAGTGCCTACAACACCAGGACCCTGGTGCACTACTCCCCAAACCTCGTTTTCTCGGGAATCGAGGTAACTTCCAGGTCCTCGTTCGCTGATTCTCGGAACGATGATTTACTGAACCCCCTTTTCATACCGCGGAACTGATTTTGTGTTTATCCTCGCCCGAGGGTACATTTATTGATTTGAGAGAGAGAGAGAGAGAGAGAGAGAGAACAGCGATGTGAGAGAGAAACCTCGGTCAGTTGCCTCCCGTAGGTGCCCTGACCAGGATGGAACCTGCAACCTTTTGGTGTATGAGATGACACTCTAACCAACTGAGCCACCGGCCAGGGCTGAACTAATTACCTCTCTATATAAAAGGCTAATATGAAAATGTCCACTCGGGAGTTCAACCGGGAGACCGGGAGTTCAATCACTCGCTATGACATGCGCTGACCACCAGGGGGCGGCGCAGAACACGGCGGGCAACCAGTGGCAGTGTGCAGGCAGGCAGGCGGCGAGGGAGCAAGGGAAGGAGGAGGCGGGGTTTGGGGGGAATCTGATGGGCCCTGATGTTTCCTGATCGCCAGCCAGGCCTAGGGACCCTACCTGTGCATGAATTTTGTGCACTGGGCCTCTAGTTTTTATTAAATTGCTTTTATAAGGAAAGAAAGCATTTTGTATAAAAGTAGTAGTCTGATAACAATGCCCACATTTTCTTTAGAGCTTTAGTTTCGATTGATTCTTTAGAGATGTTTGCCCCCTCTGGGCGCAGTATGAGGAAGGGATCCACAGCATCCTCCATGCGCTGAGGTGGAGACTGAGTCAAGGAAAAGTAAACACGACAATCACAGTCAAAACCGTTCACCAGATGCCCGGAGAGGGATGATGCAGGGCCTGAGTGAAACAACCTTCACCTGCAGAGCATCAAGGCCCCTTTCCCCCTGTCTGTGTAAAGTCCTTCCGGACAGGAGCGCTGTGTGGGATGACTGTGTCTCCTCGACATGCCACAAGTTTCCACGTATTTTGGCCATGACACATAGCTACATAGGATGCTGCATCAGGAGTACTCAGCACATCCTTCCAAATGAGAACTTAGCTTTTAATTTCCATCTCTGAATGACCCTCCTGAGGTCAAATGCTGTATCTATTTATGTAAATTCATCATGAAATGAATTGATAATTTTAACATTACTCATCTTAAAAGCCAGTACACTTATTTAAATATATAAAAGGCTAATATGCAAAGTGTCCCCTTGGGAGTTTGACCAGAAGAACGGGAGTTCGTTGGCCTGCTATGACTTGTGCTGACCACCAGAGAGCAGTGTGGAACATGGCAGGCAACCAGTGGCAGCAGGGTGCTGAGGGAGTGAGGGAAGGAGGAGGCGGAGAGGCAGGGGAACCTGATCAGCCCTGACCTCTGGCCAGGCCTAGGGACCCTATCGATGCATGAATTTCGTGCACCGGGCCTCTAGTTATATATAATACTAAATTCTATTGTCGCCCAGCTGGCACAGCTCAGTGGTTGAGCATCGACCTATGGACCAGGAGGTAACAGTTTGATTCTCAGTCAGGGCACATGCCCAGGTTGTGGGCTCGATACCCAGTAGGGGGCATGTAGGAGGCAGCTGATCCATGATTCTCTCTCACCATTCATGTTTCTATCTCTCTCCCTCTCCCTTCCTCTCTAAAATCAATAAAAATATATTTTAAAAGTTCTAATGTCTAGTTCCTATAAACTTATATTTTCACAGATATTTTTCTCCATTTCTTAAGACATCACTTAGTCACATGACTAAGATCAGCTTGAAAACACGTCCTATATTACAACCGCATATTTTTGGTTCGGAATGTTAGTTATGAATCCAGTTGTGCAAAGTCATGATGGGAAATATTGCTGTGTAGTCCTTGCCTCATTCATGGCCTCAATGGAGAGCAGACAGCCATGCACAAAGTCAGTACTTTGTTCACAACACCAGCAATGTGGTATCGCCTCTTCAGCCACCTCCATACCAGCTCCCTTATTTCATCCTCATTCATTCTTTTGTGCAGAGGTATTGCTATAGAGCAGCGATCCTAAAGTAGACAGACCCTTCTCCTCCACAGTTTAGCATTTCTGCAGTTGCATTTCACAGTCGACGGTGTGTGTATTAGTCTGTCAGCATATTTTATTCTTATTATTGGTGTATAAAATAATGATGTCTCATATTTTTTTAAAATATATTTTTATTGATTTCAGAGAGAAAGGGAGAGGGAGAGAGAGATAGAAACATTAATGCTGAGAGAGAATCATTGATCAGCTGCCTCCTGCACGCCCCCTACTTGGGATCGAGCCTGCAACCCAGGCTGTGCCCTGACCAAGAATGAAACCATGACCTCCTGGTTCATAGGTCAAAGCTCAACCACTGAGCCACGCCAGCGAGGCTGATGTTGCGTATTGAATGGTATTTGATATTTAATGGGATAGAGTATAACTAACCCCACCTGACAGCTGGGAAAATTCTAGAAGACCCAGCCCAAGGATTCCACCTGTGCGTCTGCTCTAATTCTGGTCCTTTCTCTTCCCAGGCGATCCAAAAAGACAGCTGCGAATCCAACCATAACCTCACGTGTAAGGTGGGCTACCCGTTCCTGAGGAGAGGAGAGATGGTAAGCAGATCGTACCAATGCACGTGGCAACTGGATGTGAAGAACACGCTCACAGCCGATAGATCGTTCCTGCTCATGGTTCCCAGGGTGCTGGCGATGAGGGTTGAGTTCACATGTTGAGCTCTTGAGGTCAAAGGCAGTTATGGCACGAGTCAGACTCACGCACCAAGACAAAATCACAGACGTGTGGGGGTGACGTGCCTGGCACCACGGAGCTAGAAAGCCCTCGGGTTGCAGTCCCGTGGAGCAGGCTTTCCTGGCCTGTGGGAGCAGTCATCTTTCCAGCGGGGGGTTTAGAACTTTGTGCAGAAACGCTGCTGTTCTCTCTCTCTTTAATGAAGGCCTCATTGAGACATAATTCATATACCATACAATTCAGTCCGTTAACGTGGACAAGTCAATGGATTTTAGTATATTCCCAAATTGCAACTGTGCAACCATCACCACAATCCATCTTAGAACATTTTCTCTCTCTCTCTCACACACACACACCAAAACACACACACACACCAAAAACCCTGTACACGTTCCCGGTTGGCGCTCTTTTTTCCTCAACAGTCCCTCTCCAAACCTGGACACCCACTCACCTACTTTCTTTCTCTGTGGATGTGCCTATTCTGACATTTTATATAAATGAAATCATACAATATGTGGTGTTTTGTGACTGGCTTCTTTCACTTACATAGTGTTTTCAAGGTTCATTGATGTATCAGCAGTTCATTCCTTTTCATTTACAAACTAGAGGCCCGATGCCTGAAATTCGTGCACGGGTAGGGTCCCTAGGCCTGGACAGTGATCAGGGCCAATCTGTGGGGTGACCGGTGGGGCGATCGGAGGGTGGGGCTTGGCACTGCCCCTCACCAACCGGCCCCGCCCCCTGATCACCCCGCTGCTGCCGCCACGGCCACAAGTCACCTCCCTCTGCGGGGCAACCAGTGGGGCAATTGGGGGGGCCCTGATGGCACCCACCTTGGCTGGCGTGGGGCCTGCTGGCTGGGGGCAGCTCCTGTGTTGAGCGTCTGCCCTCTGCTGGTCAGTGCACGTCATAGCGACTGGTCGTTCCACTGTTCAGTTGATTCGTATATTAGGCTTTTATTATATAGGATAATATTCCATTGTTGATGGGCATTGAGGTTGTTGCTGCTTTTTGGCCACTATGAATAATACTGCTGGGAATAGCTGTGTACAGGTTTTGGTGTGGACTCATGATTTTGATTCTCCTGGGTGTAGGTCTAGGGGTGGAATCGCTGGGTTATATGGCCACTGTGTGGAACATTTTGGGGAACTCTGCTGTTGACATGTGTCTTCAGAAAACCTAGCTTCTGGTCTGCCTTTTGGTGTTTATGCAGAATCACGCATTCCATAATTCATATGTATGTGCAGGCACAATGTCTAACAGAAAGTTATCCCTCTCCGGCTGTCAGCATAGCAACACATTTTCCATTTTTCCTGAGGTGATATCTTAACTCTGCAAACTTGTGTAAGCAGAACTCACTGGTTTTTAATAGTTCACTCTAAATTGCCATGTCTTTTATTTGGTTTTCCTTTGTTGTTGTTATTCCTTAAAGGTTCAGAACCTTTTTACACTATGAAACTAAAGAAACCAAGTATCTTTCCCTCTATTTTACATATGGATAGGTATTGCTGATATTTGAAGATTTATATTGAAGAGACTTTAATTGTGAACGTCTCATAATTCCATTGTTTATGATTGTGATCTTGTAGACTATGGTAATATAATAATACAAATAGGCTGTCCCTTCATGGTAATGCTTTATGGGTGGTATAAATTATCATTATTAATATAATTGTACTAAAGTGTTTCAATTCAATATCAACAGGCAAAGCATATTACATTTCATGCTGAAAAGTACATGTACATCATATCTTATTCCATTTTTTGAGATGTGATGAGTTTTTATTTTGAAAGATAACATGTCTTAAGTAACTTCATGGTTTGTGTTTAGGTAATATCATTTATGTCACTGGATATTTTAATCAAAGTAAATGCTTTCTTTATCTGGCCCTAAACTGAAGATGTATCTTTTTATTTCATAGGTAACTTTCAAAATATTATTTCAATTTAACACGACCTATCTCATGGAGAATGTGACCATCCACTTAAGTGCAACAAGGTTGGTGTATGTGTGTGGTGCAGAATCAGGTCACTTTAAAAAAAACAAGGCACTTCTATTTGGTAGAAACAATTTAATCCTCTAACTGGGTCAAACCATTTGTTTAGCAGAACACTTGCAATCACATCACTCACCTCTGCCCAACTGCGGCGACCTCCGTTGACAAGTCCCCAGGCTCTGCTCACTCACTCCCTCTGGCTGCCCATCACCGTCAACGGAATCCCTCGTTTTAGGGCCCCTTTCAGCAGTTTAATAAATTTCATCCAGATCAGAACTTTACACTTGTTACTCATCAGTCATCAATTATTTAAATAAAACCTCCATCGTATAGGTCCGTGGTCGGCAAACTGCGGCTCACAAGCCACGTGCGGCTCTTTGGCCCCTTGAGTGTGGCTCTTCCACAAAATACCACGGCCTGGGCGAGTCTATTTTGAAGAAGTGGTGTTAGAAGTAGTTTAAGTTTAAAAAATGTGGCTCTCCAAAGAAATGTCAATCGTTGTCCTGTTGGTATTTGGCTCTGTGGACTGATGAGTTTGCCGACCCCGGGGCTAGGTGAACAAACCCAGGCGCAGAGACGACGACTTGTCCACAGTGTGTCCATGTGCAAGAACAGTCCCACGGACTCTGGCCCAGAGCCAGCGATGGGAACCGTTGAATCACTCGCCCATGCTTTTTTAACACAGGGGATTGTGAGGTGCATGTATGTGTACATGTGTGTATACACATGTCTGCATGTGTTTACCTAGCATGTCATTGAAATGATAACTAAATCCAGGGAATGATAAGCGTTTAGCAGATAACGCGAGCGTCAGTGCTGGGTGTGGAAGGACTGTGAGGTGAAGACAGGTTCTAGATTCGCTCTCAGCCGTGTGACCCCGGTGGCGTCTCTGTGAGGGCCTCGTCTCCGATAAATGAGAACCACCTGCGAAAAACGGCCGTTCTGGGCCCCGACTTGGACCGAGGAAGCCCGTATTCCCAGGGGAGAGGCCCCTGACCTCGAATCTAAGAATTGACCCCAGGGTTCTGGTCGGTACCCTCCTGGGAGTGTGAGAAGCGGGACGAACCCAGTGTGGCTGTCACCCCAGCTGCTCTGCGGTCACCTCTGCCCCCCTCCTCGCCCCATTGACAATTCGGGAATTGAGCTTCTTCGTG
Organism: Eptesicus fuscus; assembly: GCF_027574615.1. Classification (NCBI taxonomy): domain Eukaryota; kingdom Metazoa; phylum Chordata; class Mammalia; order Chiroptera; family Vespertilionidae; genus Eptesicus; species Eptesicus fuscus. Next base: position 111,292,983 of record NC_072476.1, read on the forward strand.
CTTTTATTCAGTTACCCACTTGGGCTGCTCTTCCACACGCTCGGCAGGGCCAGGAGGGCCGTGGGGGAGTGTCTGTCTGATGTGCGTGTGTTTTCCAGTGACAGCGAGGAGCCTCTGGAGACCCTCTCGGACAACGAGGCCAGCATCGCTATCCCCGTCAAGTATGAAGCTGGACTCCAGTTCTCCAGGTGGGAGCACGCTGCCTTTGTAATGTGCACATGTGCTGAGGTCAGAGAGGGAGGGAGAGGGAGACAGACATCAACGAGGAGAGGGAATAACCAATCGCTGCCTCCCGCACCCCCCCCCCCCACGGGGATCAAGCCCGCAACCCGGCATGTGCCCTGACCGGGAATCGAACTGTGACCTCCTGGTTCAGAGGTCAGTGCTCCACCACTGAGCCACACTGGCCGGATGCAAACTGCCTTTTTATGTTGATGCCTTTCTACTGACCCAGGGCTTCTGAACGTGTGGCCATGGCCCCTGGCCAAGGGCATCGGAACTCCTAGCAAGTTATAGGGAGGCAAATTTGCAGCCCGCCCCCCCTCAACCCCACCCCAGACCTTCCGACTCAGAAACCCTGGGGTGGGCCCAGAAATCTACCTAAATCAGCCCTCCAGGGACGCCTCGCGCGCTCTGAGGTCTGAGAGCCAGCACCCTAAAGCACGAGGGGGCGAGCCACGGGCTGCCCTGGAGGCCAGTCTCAGGTCTAAGAGCAGGGAAGACAGGGCCCCTGGCCAAGGCCGGTCTCAGAGTCGCACAGCTCCTGGCTGCCCTGTTCATGCTCTTTCATGTTGGGCTGCGCAGACGCAAATGGCGTACGAATCAGGGTGAAATGTAGTTTAAAAGCCTTATCACTTTATTCTTTTCCTTCCTGTGGCATTCCCCTCTTACTGGGAACAGACCACAGAAATGGGAGGACTGCAGGGTGTCCATGTAGCCTCTGCTTGTTTCTTAGCCTTTACATGTTATTGGCTATTTTCCTATTCTGCTGTATTCACTTCTCTTGGGAACCTGACTCTTTTCCCAAGAATGTTTTCATTTTTTTAAAAACAAATGTTGGCAAATACTTTCAAATCGTTTTTACTTGTCTGCTCTAAACGGACATGCTACTTAAACTCTGTATTATGCTTTATCCTACGTTCACCCAGAGATCGTGAAGAAGTTGCATGGAGACGGTCGCATGTTTAAGCTTAGCAGTAAATATAGAATTTGAAACAGGGAAAAGATAACTTTTTAAACCTACTTAAAAGTCACAAAACACTAAAAATACCATGTTTCAGCCTGGCTGGTCACTAAATGTGAGATGAGTGAATTCATGGACAAGTTTCATTTGGTAACAATGAGATTTTTATTGGAAACGCTAGACATTTTTTAGCATTTTAAGGCCATTGAAGTATCAGTGACTCTTGAACTAAAGTATGTATAACCCTTCTGACCCCCCTCAAAGGTTTAATTTTAGGCTTTGGGGCAAAAGAGCTTGCCTCTGACTTAAAGTCTCTATTAATAAACATCAGGTTCCCTGATCTGAAGAAAGAGAAAGAATGCGGTCAAATAGAAGTTAAACTTTGTTGTGTTTTATTTCTCTTCTTCCCATTCCCTCCCTCCAGCTCTGCCAGTGAATACCATATTTCAATCACGGCCAATGAGACTGTCCCCGAAGTTATCAATTCTACTGAGGACATTGGAAATGAAATTAATATCTTCTACGTGGTAAGAAACCAGCCTTACATTAGTATTGTAAGGAGTTATTTGTGCATTTGTAAATTAAATGGAAGTATTAACAGACACGCAGGAACATTTTGGCTCACCAGTTTCTACATATCAACATATTTTTATTTATAATTTCAGTACTTTAAAATAATTTCTTCAAATTGATCATTATCTCTGAAGCAGTTTTAAAGACCTGACTCTCTAATTTTCTGATAATAAGACACAATTAATTAGAATGATTTTCTAGAAAAAAATAGACTATGAAACCAAATAGATACTACCTCCAATATTTACTTTTTTAAAAAGTATGACTGAGTAAAGCACTTTCTAAAAAATAACTACAGCTATTTCAGAAAGTGATTATTTGAAATTGTCTTGGTAGTATTTCCCTTTACGCAACAAATAAATGTTTATCTCGTGCTCATTGCTACTCTTTCTATGTATTATACCGTAACGTATGTTCTCACTGACACCTCTTTAAGGTATGTTCTTTATTTCAACAATTTTCTTCTGGGATTGTTCATAGCATTGGACAAGGACAAAGAAAAAAGTTAATTCTGGTTTCTCTTGGGTCTGGGTCCTGTTAGGGGAGTGGAGGGACGCAGGACAGTGTGTGGTTGTGTCTGGGGTACAGGTCGCCGGCCATCGAGCACCCCTGTTTGGGCTTGCTGAAGGATGCAATTCTCTGTACGGCGTCATAACCAGCCGCCTTCCTTCCGGGGATTCAGAGCATCGCACACCGGGCGCCAGGGAAGACCGCCGTCCGCGTGGCTGGGGGGCTGCTGGGAGGGAGACGGTGACGCCTCTGTTCTCCCTGCAGGTCCGGAAAAGCGGGCACTTCCCCGTGCCAGAGCTCACGCTGTCCATTTCGTTCCCCAACCTGACGGCAGACGGCTACCCTGTGCTGTACCCACGCCGGTGGGTCTCCTCCCACGTAAGTCCCGGGCCGCGGAGCGCCGCCGCTGCTGCCCTCCCCGTCGAGTTCACCGCTCTCTGTTCCACGGGCCACGGTGAGGGAGAGCTTTCCCAGAAGAGCGTGGGGAGGCACTGAGGGCCATTTTAAATAACAGTAACTGCCCCCCACCCCCCGCTGTGAGCAGCTGCTGGGGTAACAGATCGCCCTGAACTGGGGGCTCAGGACAGCAGCAATGTGTCCCCTCACCATTGGAGGCCTGGGTCTGCCATCAGGGTGTGGGCAGCGTTGGTTCTCCCCGGAGGTGGGGTGGGGGGTGGGGTGGTGCTTCCTGACTCCCCTAGATTCTGGCCGCTGCTGCGGACCCTGGCGTCCCTCACCTGTGGCGGCGTAACCCAGGCTCTGCCCCGTCTTCCCTTCCCTGTCTCCGTACAAGCACGCTCACCAGGGGGTGTGGAGCCCCCTAAATCCAGGCGATCTCAGCTGAGATCATGATTCACCCCATCAGCCATGGACCTATTTCCCAGGAGGTCGCCTTCCCAGCGTCCAGGGGCTGGGGCTCGGCGTGTCTGCTGGGGTCGCCAGCCAATCAGAGAGGGTTTCAGATGCCTCCGCTCCGACTTGTGCCTGAACTGTTGGTTACACCTCTAATTTGTTGGAGGTGCTCAAGCAAAACGAGACTTCTTTTTAAATATATATATTATTGAGTTCAGAGAGCAAGGGAGAGGGAGAGAGAGATAGAAACATCAATGATGAGAGGGAATCATGGATCGGCTGCCACCTGCACGCCCCCCACTGGGGATTGAGCCCGAAACCCAGGCATGTGTCCCGGTTCATAGGTCCACACTCACCCTCGGAGCCACGCCTGCCGGGCAGGTATTGCACATTTTAAAAGTTCTTGCAACACACCAGTGTGCCGTGGCACCCCGGCTGAGAATCGCTGACTTATGTAATAGTAATTCTACTAGCAACGGCCTTTTCCGTGACATCCTCGCCGCTATTACAACTCAAAAGCGGCTCAGAAACAGGGGCGCTGCCTGGAGGTGGGTGCCCGCACTGGAGAGAGGACATCGCACACGTACGCAGGGGCTCAATGGCCGTCGAGCGGCCTCTTCGTGTCACTGCGCAGATGGCGCGTCCCTCCGCCCACGCCCCGTGTCTGGCAAAGCTTCTTCCTTCCCTAGAACGCAAACTGCAGGCCCCCGCACCTCCAGGACCCTCTCGGCATCGGCTCTGGGAGGGAGACGATCACACTCACGTCGGAAGACTTCAAGCGAGGCACGATGCTGGTAAATGGGCAAACCCAGACAGGTGCTTCCCCCCCCCCCCCCCGTCCTGCCCCGCGTGCTCACCCGGGAGAGAGTCCCTGTGCACTAAAACCATCGCCCCCGACGGCTGTCACTCCGTCTCTTTCCCATGTCGCCAGCACTGACGCACACTCGGCCTCCCCGCAGGACTGCAGCACCTGCAGGCTGGCCACCGTCACCTGCAGCCTGGCTCCCTCGGACCTGAGCCAGGTCAACGTGTCCCTGGTCCTGTGGAAGCCAACGTTCCTCAAGGTGAGCGCCGCCTCGCCCGTGACACTGCCGTGCTGACGACGCCCGGGCCTGCCTTAGCGTGTGCACAGCGGGGCTTCTGTGGAAAGCCCAGAGGTCGGGGATTTTAAACCTGTGGCCCGGCCCAGCTCTGCTCGCCAGCCACTGGGCCTCGCTCAGAGTCAAAGGGTTATAGACATGTTAACAAAGAACAGCACTAGCATACACTGAGAGGCCAGATTATTATGATCTCTGAACACAAAATAATCTGGCCACTCAGTGTGTGTGTGTGTGTGTATGTGTATGTGTGTGTGTGTATATTAGAGGCCTGGTGCATGAATTCGTGCATGGGTGGGATCCGGCCAGCCTGGCGAGGGGGAGGGGACTTAGGCCATTGGCCGGCCTGCCTGCTGGTCGAACTCCTGGTTGAGGGGACAATTTGCATATTAGCCTTTTATTATATAGGATATACACTGAGTGGCCAGATTATTATGTGTTCAGAGATCATAATCATCTGACCACTCAGTGTATATTACACATCGATTGTATTAAATCAGACCATCTCTCTGTCTATAGTGATATCTAAATAAATTGGTATACACATTTATTATCATACTAGAGGCCCGGTGCATGAAATTCATGCATTCGGGGGCGGGGGAGCATCCCTCAGCCCGGCCTATGCCCTCTTACAGTCTGGGACCCCTCAGGGGATGTCCGACTGACAGGGAACGGGCCTAAGCCAGCAGTCGGACATCCTTCGCGCTGCTGTGGAGGCGGGAGAGGCTCCTGCCACCGCTGCTGTACTCGCCAGCCGTGAGCCCAGCTCAGGGCTTCTGGCTGAGCAGCGCTCCCTCTGTGGGAACTCACTGACCACCAGGGGGCAGCTCCTGCATTGAGTGCCTGCCCCCTGGTGGTCAGTGCACATCATAGCGAGCTGCTGAGCAGCCTTAGGGTGCTAAGGGTGCATCTGAACAGAAGTGATTTAGACCACGTTCCCGTTCTCTGACAAGGCTTAGCACATCATTAGCATATTACACTTTGATTGGTTGAACTGCCGGCTGGACTACTGGACACTTAGCATATTAGGCTTTTATTATATAGGATATATATTTGAAAAACTTTTTAAAAATCTTTATTGATGAAAGTATTACATATTTCCCCCTTTGTCCCCCCCTCCCATTGGCCTCCTCTAGCACATCCCTGCCCCCCACCCCAGGCCTTCACCCCCTTATTGCCTGTGTCCATGGGATTTTTTTATTTATACTATATATATATATATATATATATATATATATATATATATATATATATATATATATGTGTGTGTGTGTATATATATATATATATATAGTAATAAAGTCAAATACATCTGACAGCAAACTGCTTTAGAACTTAGTCCACTGTATTTTGTAGTATTTGTTTCTCTCTTGGAAGTATTTGGCTCATCATATGAAATTTCCATTGTTAGATTTGATCATATTAAGTTGCTATTTTGCAAGTCGCAAATTGTCCAATGTTGGCAATTTGATGTTTAATCCTAAACACACCCCTCCGTACACCTCGTCACCGGAGTGTAGCCGTTTCATGCCCCGCTACCCAGAGGGCGGGCAGGGCTCGGGGCTCGTTTTGCTGAGGGCGCATCTGGACAGAGGGATTTGGACCACGTTCCGTCCCCTGGCCAGGCTCCGCGTGAGAATGTGAGCGCAGGGAGGAAGGGCGGGGACTCAGCCATCGCTCGCCACCACCTGTTCCTCTCGGGGGTTAGCAAACAGGTGTCCTTCCTCCCGCAGGAGGGGGCCGGGCGGGGGGGGGGGGGGCGCCTGGACGGTGCCGGAGAAGGGTTGCCTTTGGTGGCGGGCCGCGGTGCGAGGCGCAGGCGGTGTGTCGTAGAAACCTACACGCGCAACCGACACAACCCTTTTCACCAACGTCACCCGCACGAGCTTAATGTAAACGTCTGTGCTTTGGAAAGAAGATCAAACTCAGGGAAAGCGGCACCAAACCAGTGTCCGGCTCTCGCTGCGACGCGCGTAACACAACGTGTTGCAAGGGAGTCCCGTTTGCTTTCCAGATGCGCTTCTCCAGCCTGAATCTCACCGTCAGGGCGGAGCTGCGGAGTGAGAACGCGTCGCTGGTGCTGAGCCCCGGCAGCCGGCAGAGAGAGGTGAGGGCCTGGGCTGGGGGCGGTGTCCTCCCGCCAGTGTGCTGGGTGGCCTGGGGTCTGGCGCTGCCCAGAGCCCAGCAGTGACTAGTCCTGCCCCCAGGAGGCGGCTGACACTTTTGCTTCAAACTGTACTTGATCCGCCCCAAGTGAGGGGGAGAAGTGGGGGGGGGCAAAGCGGGGGGGCGGCGGCAGGAGGGACTCCACTGCTTCCAACTCTCCCGGTCAGTTGACGTGTTTCTTTTCACCGCGATGACGAGCAAAGCATGTGCCGCTCCCACCTAAACACCCACATGTAGACCGCGCGGCGTCTGCGGAGCGGGTTGGAAGGCGGCTCCTTACAGAGAGGGTCTGTCCACCCTCCGGGAATCCCTGCCGTTTCCCACCGATCCCCCACTCAGTCCCCGGGAAACGCGCCACAGGAGGGAGTGTCCTTCCCGGGTCCACGCGCACGCTGGAGGACCGGTGACAGGGACGGTCTGAGCTGCTCCTCTCGCCCCGTGACGAAGGGAGGCCGAAGAGCGGCTCCAGACGTGGGCCCTCCGGCATCGCGCCCTCACGTCACGGACGGGGGATGGGCCCCGGGGCTATTGCTATCGAGCCTGTTTGGGAGCTACCTCATGTTCAGGTGCCTTAACATTTCGTATTTCAGAGTATTATCTTCATAATTTAAATGTCAACGGCCTCCTAAATATTGGCCTTTGGAGACTGTTTGGGTAGAACACAGAACATGTGCGTATAACGTGTACCGACTGTATACGCAGCGCCGAGCGGATAGATGCGAGGTTGGCCCGCGCCCAGGGAAGCCAGAATTTCACAGGAAGCGCCAAAGAGTGTGTGCGTGCGCATGCTGTTGGAAAGGAGTACATTTGGTTTCTAAATAGGTTTTGTTAACATTTTTAGAATTGGCCTCTTTCCCCTCGGAGTTACTTTAAATCTCCCCGTGGCGCTTTGTTGTACATTTTACCCTAAAGAAGCACGTCCCTGAGTTGTGAACGGCACTCGCAGTGGCCATTCTGTAGCCGTGTGACCTGAGAGCAGTCCCGGGCCCCCCGGGCTTCAGGGCTGGGTCTGAATTTCGGGGAGTTCTGTGGGCCGTGGCGCCTGTCTGTCCCCGTGCCCAGCAGTGACCGGCCCGGGTGCCCGAGGTGTGACGGGCAGCCAGTGTGCGGACCCCCCCCCCCCCGCCAGCTTCCCTCTCCCCTCCATCCTCTCTCGGGGGAGCGTTAGAGACGGTCCCTGTGAAAGGCAAATGCAGAAGCCGGAGCTGTTATCCGTGGTCATGTCCCCCCTCGATGTTTTCCCCAGAAACTGAAGCGGGGGGACAGGGCCATGGAGGGGGTGCCACCGGGGAACGGAGGAGCCGGGCCCCGAGCCGCCGTCCTCGCCCAGGTTCACTCCGGTTCAGGACTGGGTCGCAGGGAGACGGGCGGGACGATGGGAAGCACGCCGGTGATGCGGCTGCAAACGCTCCTTTGTGGGTGCGCTGGGAGGGTGCGTTTTCCTGGGTGAACATTAGACCCGGTGTGTAGAACGTGAACAAGGGGCGCAGCGTAGAATCACAAGCAAAAGGAGAAGACCTGCCGGGTTCTTATGTCCAAACCCTGCGCGCAGCACCCCGCCTGCAGGGAGGCTGCTGTGACGCACGCGTCCGTGACCGGCCTTAGAGCGCGTCGGTCCTCCCCGGTGACAGTCACCTCTGCCTCTGCCTTCGGAGGCGCAGACAGGCCGCGCTGCGTGCATTTCTGAAGGACGAGCTTGCCGTTCTGGGGTGATCGTGCACGGGGCACGGCGGCGACGTGGACGACAGGAGGGGCATTTGCCCTGTGGGCTCAGCGCTCCCCGGGTGCGGCCCTGAGCCGAGTACACGGTGTGGCGGGGAAGGACAGCGGGGGACTCAGCGCGCGGGGTTCGGAAGGGGTTGGTTCCCCGTGTCCACACCCGTGCCTTCCCTTCCAGCTCGCCATCCAGGTGTCCAAGGACGGGCTGCGCGGCCGCGTGCCGCTGTGGGTCATCCTGCTGAGCGCCTTCGCCGGCCTCCTGCTGCTGCTGCTGCTCATCCTGGGCCTGTGGAAGGTGAGCGCCCTCCCCGCGGCGCCCCGAGCGCTGAGGCAGCCGGGTGTCCGCGCCGCGCCAGGCCGTGCCACGCGGCAGGGGAGAGCCCTGGAAGCATGACCGAGGCACAGGAAAAAGAAAAGTGTGTCTCAGACATCCCGTTTCTGTAAAAGAAAAAAAAAAAAGATCCAGACATCAAGGAGGATCCCTTCCGAGCAGGATGGGACCTTCTCTCCGCCAAGGGCCGTTGGGATATTCGTGACATCCTCCGAGGGCCGTTCAAAAGGATCGACGTAAACATTAGCCCGACCAACACTTAATTAACTCACCCAACGCCTGGGCAGGGCCAGGCCAAGTGGTTTCTCAGGCCTTATATGGCCCGCGGGCCGGACATTCCCCATCTCTGCTCCAGCGGTTGGGATTATAGGGAACGTGTGTGTGTGTGTGTGTGTGTGTGTGTGTGTGTGTGTGTGACCCTGGGCATTTTACATTACGTGTACATTTCTTTCATAAGCAGAGACGAGGGGACACTGTCTTGCATAGGGAAAGGAAAGGGCGGGGTGCCATGTTCGTTTAAGACAGCGGTTCTCAACCTTTCTAATGTCACGACCCACAGGTTGAGAACCGCTAGCAGGGTCGCCTAAGACCATCGGAAAACACAGATATTTGCATTACGATTCATTAACAGTAGCAAAATTACAGTTATGAAGTAGCAACGAAAATAATTTTATGGCTGGGGGTCACCACAACATGAGGAACTGTATTAAAGGGTCGCGGCATTAGAAGGGTTGAGAACCACTGGTTTAAGGGTATGTAAGCCCTAGAATCGTGGTTACGATAAGCCTTACCCTAATCACATCTTTCTATGTATCTTAAAAGTCAAATGCTCATTTAATGTATAAACAAATATGTTACATTTTATGCCATGGTTTCGCGCCTGGCTGAGGGATGAGAATTTTAGTAATTAGTTGACGGAAGGGAAATCTTATAGACTCACAGACTCCTATTTCAAATCCTCTTGTAAAACTGGTAACATCTGTTTTCTGCCGGGTAGATCCCTGTTTACCCAGATGTTGTGCTTGAACTGAGGTATGCAGATTTTTAAAACTCTTAACTCTTTCGTTTTTAAAGAAGCAGAACTGAGATGATAGCTTTTAAGATAAATTTAATAGAGAATAACATCCCATAGAGAGTTGAATTTAATATTTTTCCAACTTAAGATAAACTTGGCATTTGCCCTATATTTAACCAATTATGTAAATAGATAAACTATATTAAAAATACAGATTGTGGATACATATTCATTTTTCTTTCCCCCCCAGTATTATTCTGTATTGGGTTCAGGGGTACGGCATGGTGGTCAGACAATCATGTTCTTTACAAAGTGCTCCCCTGATATTTCCAGTGCCCCCCCGACACCATACACAGTTATGACACTGTGACTGACTGTACTTTACATTCCTGTTGTAACGACCCCTCTGTACTTCTCAATCCCTTCCCTTTTCACCCCGTCCCCCCACTCCTCTCCCCTTCATGCTCATGTTTCTAATACCTGAGCAACAGGATTGTCTTTAACCAAGTGCTGTAAGTAACCAATGCCTCCCGTCAGATTGCCCACAGTTCCGATCATTTCTGACTCTAAGGATGACCACCTTCCTCTTTGGGGGAGTGACCCTCAGAGGAGAAGATGAACAAAGCCACGTTATAGACGTAGGTCGGCGGCCTTTAGGTCAGTAACTAGAGTCCAGAGCTTTTGTCCAGCCAAGGCTCCAAGGGGGAATTGTCCCCCATCCCAAACCTCCAGCTCTTCCCTATCAGAGAGAGAGAGAAAGAGAGAGAGAGAGAGAGATCCGCGCTCTGCATGTAATGCCTGGCGTGGCCACACGGTGGCACCTGGGGCCTGGCTCAGGGGTGTCAAGGTTACACTTGCCACAGAATGCGGTTCCTTTGCTTACACACTCCTGCAGGGAGAGCCTGTTACTCCCGGTTCCTTCACTGTGGCCCCCGGTTCTCGGCACTGCACGTGCCTGTGTAGTTTTAGGAGGAATTTCTCTGCCGCGTCCCTGGGGAAAGGTGAGGGCAGAGTGGGGACTGGGCCAGCTCACTGCAGTGTGCAGTGTCCCAGATGCTCCCCCGAGCCCTCGGTTACTTACTATCTGCACTGGTGCTCACTGGGAGGTGAGGGATGTAACCCATGGGAAGGTTAGCAAGGATTTAGTAATGTGACATCATTTCCTGGCATCCAGTATTTCTCAATAGGTCAATGAAAAAAAAAGGCCCTCTCAATTATGTTTAATTAATTGAAGGCCCAGAATTGTTAACATAGTATTAGATTAATTTCTACTCAAGGAGATTAGTATTTATTACTTAAATTCAAGTTATTAATTGTGTTATGTTGGGTATTTTCTCGACAGATTGGATTCTTCAAAAGACCACTAAAGAAGAAAATGGAGAAATGAAGTATTTCACAAGAGAAGAAAATAATTATTCAATGATCTATCCTCAGGTTTGCCTCAAATATGTGACAAGAAATTTATAAATATAATTAAAGACAGTCACATAAATTTATATAATCCATCAGGGTTAATCACTTGGAAAATGAAGAGATCAAGCAAGATCCAGAAGCAATACCATATATATTTTATAAAATGATAAAAGATATTTTTAAATAATTACTCATTTTTGTTGAGTATTTAAGCAAAATTACAGTGTTTTGAAGATGAAGAATAACCTGTAGAAATATGTTTATATATGAAATCACCAAAGTATTTAAGAAATGCATAGAAAGATTTTTATGATCATTGAAACATTTATATTCAGAACATGATAAGTTAAGCTTTTTTTATTGATTCCTCATCAATATGCATCAGCATGGAAGTCAGCATTTGTAAATGCTGAGAAAGAAATTAACTGAAGAAGATCGCTCCCCCCCCCCACCCCGATTCGAATGATGAACATTTCCAGGGTGGAGGCTATTGTGGACGAAATGGGATTAAGTCGCCGAGAATCACGCGTGACGTGGCTTTGTCTGGGACTCGGCACGTGGAAGGTTTTCTGTCCAAGGCGTTTGGAAACGCGTACGATTGCGTGAGATTCCGTCCACGGGTGGGAAGTGGAGGAAGACTGTGTCACAGCGAGCGCCCCGACGGACTCCTTGAGCTTTGACCCAACAGCCTCCTCCTGACCTTGAGCTCGAAAGCTCACACACTTCCAGCCAGCTCACTGCAGGGTGCTGTGTCCCAGATGCTCCCCGAGCCCACAAACACACCAGCTCCCTGAGCGCGGCCTCGCGGCCCGGCAGCGATTCCTCATGAAAAGCCACGTCCTGCGTGGGACCCGCTGATGTGGATTCTGAGCGGGACGTCGCAGGGGAACGGGCCCCTGGGGCATGGCCGTGTCCTCGCTCCTGCACCTGAGGGGCCCAGGGGACTCCTGGTCCGGCCGCCCGCCCTCAGCGTGGGGGAGCAGGCTGGCTTGGTTTCCGAAGGCCTCGCTGTCCAAGCTCGCCTGGGACCCACGGAGGGGCCTGCCTGGGACCCACGGAGGGGCCTGCCTGGGACCCCACAGAGGGGCCTGCCTGGTACCCCACAGAGGGGCCTGCCTGGGACCCCACAGAGGGGCCTGCCTGGGACCCCCGGAGGGCGGCCTGCAGCCTGGCATGTCACCAGGAAGCCGGGCTCCTGCGGTGCGGCCCGAGCATGCACACAGGATCCAGAAACACCTGCGAGGGACTCCGGGTTTGAAACCTCACCCCACGGAAAGAGGCCGCCCCACGTGGGGTGTGCGGTTGCTCTCGAGGGAGCGTCACAGCGTGGACTCACGTGGCCGGAGCTCCCGGGCTGCTGCCCTTCTGGGAAACGGACGATGCGTGCACAGCGGCCCGGGAACCACTGCTGGAGCGTGTGCTGGGGCCTCCGCAGCGACCCCATCTTCCCTCCGACTGCCCGGCACCGGCACCCATCAGAGGGCCCTGGCTCCGCTTCTCTCCAATCAGTAAAGGCATGAAACGCCCTGGGTTTCATTTTTTATTTTTCAATTTGTTTTTATTGATGTCAGAGAGGAGGGGAGAGGGAGAGAGAAACATCAATGATGAGAGAGGATCATGGATCACCTGCCTCCTGCACGCCCCACACTGGGGATCCAGCCTGCAGCCTGGGCCTGTGCCCTGACCGGGAATCAAACACTGACCTCCTGGTTCCTAGGTCGACCCTCAACCACTGAGCCACGCCGCCGGGCACTGGGTTCCATTTTTTAAAACTGATTTCCGTGGAATTACCTGAGGGAGGACTCGGGGTCAGCCTGCCCCATGGCTCTCCGCATGGACCTCTCCGATCCTGATGGTCAAGGTCAAAGCCAGGCCCCCAGGGAGGGCCCAGGTCATCACAGCGGGGAGAAAGGCAGGTCCCTCCGGAGAGCTGGCCTCCCCCCGCCGCCTGTGGCTGCAGAGCTGTCCACCTAGGAGTTTCCTCCACCCCACGCTCCCCTCCGGTGCCGAAACCACCCTCCCACCCAACACGACGTCCTTTGCTGAGCAAAGCTCGGCCTCTGACTCAGAGTCGCCGGTGCCAGTCCCGTGCACAGTGGCCCGCAGCTCCGTGTCCTGGGCTCACGCATCCTCAGATAGACCGGCGGGGAAGGTGACAGTCACACGCGGCGCCTGAGACGCCAGGAAAGCGGCCCCCGCGCCGGGAGTGCGCGCCCTCAGGCCACACGCTCTGCACGCGAAGGGCGCGTGGAGAGGACGGCGCGGGGCCTTCTCGGAGGGAGAGGAAGGGCGGCTGGGCCGATCAGACACGTGTCGCTTCTGGGTTTTAAGTAGAATTTTTAATGAACCTGATGCCCCATTTCCCGAATATGATCATTTGTTGAGGTGTATGTGTGTCTCCGTGTGTATGCGTGTGTGTGTGTATGAATGCACACGCACAGGCACACAGGCACAGATTTCATACAAAATGCCCCAGAGCACCAAGGGGGGGGTTTGCAGGAGATAAACGCAGAAGAGCCACCCACAAAGGAAGGTCTGACTCCTTCCCATCGGCGTTCACCTTGAGCGTCCAGTGCTGCCCCCAAAACAAGGCCACGGGGTCCCACAGTCCCTGCTACGAACATCCTAGCGCAGCCCGTGACTCAGACATAGACTAAGCTTCATCGTTTCATTTTAAGCTGTTTAATAGGAAAAGCAGGTGAAAGGTAACCCTATTTATTAACTTACCAGCTATGTCACATTGCCGCATACTTCCTTTTCTGAGTTGGTTATTGCTCACCCTGTGAAATGAGCTGTGAAGTCCCTTTCTTGGCCAAGCCATGGCATCTTGGTGAATCATTTATCAGCTCCCTCTCCCAAGGGAAAAGGTTTGCGTTATTGTCCATTTCCGGGCTCTGAATAGTCCCGCCGTGGCCATGTTCCAGGTCCCCACAGAACGCTCACCGGCGTGCAGAGTTCCTGGCAATGTCGCTGTCGGCCCGTGATGGAGGTTCCATGACGATGACGGATAGACGGGCAGACAGATGTGGAGATTTAACATGTTGTACATAGACACACATGCAAGCACAGTCACAGTTCCAATGATGCTTCACCTGCTGGTCTCAGGCCCCGCAGACGCCGCGCTCACCGTTCCCCGTGTTCCATTTCGGTGTCTAAAATGCTAACAGACGGCTCTGAGCTGGGGGGAGGGGGAGGGGAGCGGCTGGAAGCCGGGTGGGTGAGGTGGACTGAGCCAGCTCCACGCCCACAGCGAAGCTCTCCTGCCTCCGCTGGGACGCAGAGCGGGAGCGGCGGCCCGGTCCTCCTCGCCAGCATGTCCCGTCCTCCCGCAGCGTGGCCCAGGGAGCCGCTGGCCCGTGTGCTCGGCGCCTCCCCGAGCAGTGGCTCCTGGACATGCCGTCTCTGAATGCTGTCCGTGTAATTGTTCTGGAAATGCAGTGTGGGCGGAGGATATTTTACGAAATGTGACGCTCACTGCACCCTGGGGATCGTGCCTGTGTGACGTTGGTGCAGACCCTCTCTCTCTCACGAAGCCAGCGTGTCAGGCTCCCCTGGAAAGCACAGATTCGCACCCAGAGCCAGGCCGCTGCCCGGGCCCGGGAGACAGCGGTGGGCGCCGAGGCCGTGGGCAGCGCTGCCCCCTCTCTCTCAGCACCCTCCCCCCCCCACGGGCCGCCGCCTGCAGAGAGCGAGGCCCCAGGTCCCGCCCTGCTCCGCACCGGTCCCGTGGGAAGGACACCTGCCTGCCTGCCCTCCGGCCTCCGCAGACACGCGGCGGGAGCGGGCAGCGGCCGGAGCACGGGCCAGGGCTGTCCCGCTCTTGGTCGGGACAAGGGGCTTCAGGCAAATCCACGTTTAAAACTGAGCCCCCTGCGCACCTCCGTGCACTTGGAACGCTCCGAGGCCCCTCCCTGGTCTCCCCGGAGGCTCCGAGGCCCCGGGAGGAGGCGTGTCCCCCACCCGCTCCGCCGGGAAGCCGCTCCGCGAGGAGGCGTGGGGCCGCCGTCCAGCCTTGGAACCCGATGACCAGGCGGCATCGCTGAGCCGCCATCAGCATGGACCCTCGAGTTTAGAAATTGCAAGGAAGAGCCTTCAAGGTCAGCCGTGAGGAAGGCAGAGGAGCGGGCGTAGGCCCTCGGGCAGCCCACTGCCCCCCCACACCTGGCCCGGGGGTCAGGGCCACTGAAGAGAAGGGACCCTCTGCCCCTACGGAGGCCCCAGCTCCCTCCTGGACGCGCTCGGTGCCTGGCCAGTCCGCACGTCACACGCGCGCACACGCACACACACACATGCACATCACACATGCACACACATCACACATACACATCACACATGCGTACCTGGCTGAACTCTAACCATTCTGCAAATAAGACCGTGACGGCCTTTCCCCATCACCAGTGAGTCTGGAGCCTTACTCGAGGCTCCACTGCCGTTTCCTCCCACGCGGCTGGAGATTTTCCGTCCCTGAGCCCCGGGCACAGGACCGCGCCCCCTGTCCATGGCCCTCTCCCCGCTGCTGCCCCCGTCCATGCCCCCCTCTCCCCGCTGCTGCTGTCCATGCCCCTCTCCCCGCTGTCCCTGTCCATGCCCCTCTCCCCGCTGCCCCCGTCCATGCCCCCCTCTCCCCGCTGCTGCTGTCCATGCCCCTCTCCCCGCTGCCCCCGTCCACGCCCCTCTCCCCACTGCCCCCGTCCACGCCCCCCTCTCCCCGCTGCCCCCGTCCACGCCCCTCTCCCCGCTGCCCCCGTCCATGCCCCTCTCCCTGCTGCCCCCTGTCCATGCCCCTCTCCCCGCTGCCCCCGTCCATGCCCCCCTCTCCCCGCTGCTGCTGTCCATGCCCCTCTCCCCGCTGTCCCTGTCCATGCCCCCCTCTCCCCGCTGCTGCTGTCCATGCCCCTCTCCCCGCTGTCCCTGTCCATGCCCCCCTCTCCCCGCTGCTGCTGTCCATGCCCCTCTCCCCGCTGTCCCTGTCCATGCCCCCCTCTCCCCGCTGCTGCTGTCCATGCCCCTCTCCCCGCTGCCCCCTGGGGGGGGGGGGTGACTCGGGCTCCTCGCCGAGGCCACTCCAGCCCAGGGCCCCTGCAGGCCTTGAGTGGTGGCGTGCCCCTGCTGAGCCCCGAATCCCTTCATTATCTGAGCCTCCGTGGAAATCAAGGCAGAAACGGGGGGACCAGTGACACTCAGAACCGTGGCTGCGTTTGACCCCACCCTCGTCCAGGTCACATCTGCGTGAAAAAAGACTCGGCGGCGGGAACTGCAGGAGCCTCGGCGGACGGGGACTGTCCTGTTCCACGTCAGCTGGCCCCGCACGGACGCTGGGGACTGGGTGCTAAAGGCAAGCGTCCCAGTGACACAGCCAAAGGCGGGGTCCTCCGAACAGCCCCTGCTGACGTCCCCTGTCCTCCCCGTCTTTCAGGGCGGAGGGAGAGGGGAGGGGAAGGAGGGGACCTCTCCTTCCCTCCACGGCCAGCCAAGCAGAGGGGAGCCCCCCCCCCCCCAGGGACCTGGGCTTCCCGAGGGGAGGGTCTCAGCACCGTGGGGCAGTCAGGTGCCGGCGCTGCCCTCCCCGAGCATCCTGCCCGGAGAGGATACAGGAGGCGGGAGGAGAGGACGCTCTGTATCTCTCATGTGGACAGCCTCCCTCTGAAGACTCAACGCCCCGACAGCACCTGGTCCCCGCCCGCAGCGGACACGGCGCTTCCACAGCACGTGGCTGAGGAGGTCACCGCCCGGCGCCCTCCCCCCTCCCCGGGGGCCTCACACTGGGGCTCCAGTGAAAACCCGCGTTGGCAGCAGCCACAGCTCAGCCTGCCCCACGCGGGGACCGGTTCCCACGCCGCCCAGCACTCAGCGCTTGTTCCGGAGACCTGCCCTGCTCGGAGGCCACAGCCGCCCGGCCTTGTCGGGAGCGTCGTGTGGAGGAGAATGCTGTACGTGTGTGACTACTGTGGGGTGCACACTGTTCACGGACGGTGTAGGCTGTACCCCTCTATCACAGGGAAAGCATGTGTGGGTAACTACTGCCCGGCACGTCGTGGTCACAGCAATAAACGCCCTGCATGGCCTACCCAGAGCGCGCTGCTGGTTTTTAAATGTGTGTGTATCCATCTTTGGAGCGAGAGGACGGGAAGGGGGTGGACAGAGGAGCATCAATGGAAGTGGAGCATCACCCATGGGCTGCCTCCTGCACGCCCCCTACGGGGGATCGAGCCCGCAACCCGGACATGTGCCCCGGCCGGGAATCGAACCAGCGACTTCTTGGTTCCTGGGTCAGTGCTCCGTGTGCTCTGTGCCTCGGAATAAACCGCGCATTTCTACGCCTTTTCATGGGACAGATCCATTAGAAGGTGTTAAAGGTGTTTCGACCGCATTCAGGAACAAAGAAGGGCATCCGCGGTGACTAGCACTCAGTAGGCAGCTCATTCACACCCCGGCTTTAGGAAGTCGGTTCCGGGGTAACAGTGAGTTAAACGGGTAACATTAGAGCGAGCTGAGCGAGCAGGCGCTTTGCGAATACGCTGCGTGCCGCGTCCTGTGCGCGGTCCGGGCCGGAGGGCCCTGCGCATCGGCGGTGCTTTCCGTCCATGAATGAGCCTCCTGCCTCCCACGTTCGGTGAGCCCGGCCTCAGAGAAGGCGTGCTCTCTGGGGCTCTGAGTCCGAGGGTTCTACCCGGGACGCGTATTTCCTTCAAATCCGCAGCTTCTTCTTATTTATTTATCTATTTATCTTTTTATTTTAGCTCCTTAGGTGCTTGTGGGGGGGGGGGGTAGTCTGTCTCTGGCGTTTCCTGGGCACAGCACAGGGTAGCCTTTTGCAAACTTGAGACAAAAACCACAGGACCCATCTTCCCGCACATCCCCCCCCAAGGAGAGCTTTTCACAATGGCCCTCCGCCATGGAGCCACCCGGCCCACAGTGCGGAACGCAGGAACACAGAGGAGGAGGGAGCCCCGCGCGGTGTCCAGGCTGTAGGTGAAGGACGTGAAGGCATTTCGTACAGAAGGGCCGGCAGGAAGCACGGAAGGCTGTGCGGGGGGAGAGCAGGGGCTGTGCGGGGGGGGGGGGGGGGGGGGGGGGGGGGGGGGGGGGGGGGGGGGGGGGGGGGGGGGGGAGGAGAGCAGGGGCTGTGCGGGGGGGGGGGGGGGGGGAGAGCAGGGGCTGTGGGGGGGAGAGGGGGGAGGGAATAGCAGGGGTTTGCCTGTGAAAGATTCGTCCCCAAACTCTGCAGCCGCCGCGGGTGGAGGGGTTCTTACTGCAGAAGCACACCCGTTAGGAGAGGGGATTTATTTTGTTGTTGTTTGCTTAGGAGGGGAGAGGATTTTTATGTTTGTAATCTTTATTGTCGAAAGTATTGCATAGGCCCCTCCCCCCCCCGTGCCCGCGCCCGCCCGCCCCCGTGCCCGCCAGGTGCCTGTGCCATCCTGAGGCGGCTGTGGCGGGCCGTCCCGGGCCGTCTCTTCTTTCTCCGTGAGACACGGAGGTCGCTTCCGCTTCGCCCCGTGGCCAGGCGGAGAGCAGGGGCACCGGGGGACCTGGCCATACTCGCTGGGAAGGAAGCGGCACACGCGGGAGGTCTGAGTCTGGAGCAGGGGTCCCCACCTTGTTGTGGCCACGCCCCACCTAAGCATGGCTAACATCCTGATTGCCCCCCGCCGCCCCCCGCCCCCGGTGACATAGAATTCTTATTATTCCAAAGGAGAACTCCTGTCCACGTGGAGGAAGCCTAAACGGCCGTGGACTTGGTCTAAACCAGCTTCCAGAGAGCATGGCATCCGCGGAAGAGAAAAATATAAGAGCGAAAGGACCGTGGAAGTCCTGAGGGAGAAATCACTAAGAAATTGTTAAAACAAGAATAATGTGAAGGGAGATGAAAAATAGCACATAACGTTCCAACACACGTCATCGAGAACTGAAAGCATAAACATGTCCCAATCTATGTTTATAGACTGTACATGAGGCCCCTGGGACCATAGAAATGCAAAGGATTCACTGTGAATAACTCATTCGCGAATTGCCCCCTTAAACATCAAACTGCCCCCCCCGCCCCCCGTGGGGCGTGCGCCCGCTGGGAACCGCTGCCCTAGAGCACACACAGCCCTACCTCCTCCTCGCGGGCCTCTGTTCACTCAGAGTGAGGTGCTCACGGGCAGCCGGGGAAAAGGTGCCCGGACCCCGCCCCCACCGCCCCCAGAGCGCTAGGAACCCCGGGTTACACGGAGCTCACGGGGTGCCCGCCGCCTCCCACGGACTCCCCGCTCCTGAGACCGGACCTCTGTGTGGGCAGCAGAGCAGGGCCGTCCTCGCTGAGATGTGACTCTTCCATCGGCGTCGGGGTGCCTGACCGCACACCTTCCGGAGCCAGGGCCCGGGCCTCGCCACGGCGGGAGCGGGGGAGGCATCAGGTCCGGATGGAGGCAGCCTGGCCGCGGCCAGAGCCCCAGCAGGTGCCGCCCGGCTAGGCCTGGCCTAATGGATGGAAGCGCACTGAGACGCCCGGCCTCCTGCTCCCCTCGCTCAGCGGCTCTGTTCCTCTCTCGGCGGCGGAACGTGAGTGGCAGGCGTCCTCAGACGCCACTCCCGCGGTATTCCAAAGGCAGGAATGGGTGCCCCCCTGGTGAGTGGGGACCAGGACCTTTCAGCTCTATCCACTGAGCCACACCGATCAGGGCTAGCTATTTATTTATTTATTTTTAATATGTTTTTATTGATCTCAGACAGGAAGGGAGAGGGAGAGAGATGGAAACATCAATGATGAGAGAGAATCATTGATCGGCTGCCTCCTGCACGCCCCCCACTGGGGATGGAGCCCACAACCCAGGCATGTGCCCTGCCCAGGAATTGAACCGTGACCTCCTGGCTCATAGGTCCACGTTCGACCACACCAGCCGGGCTGTATTTAATGTTGTTTAAGGTCATGATGACCGAGGCGTAGTTTACACACAGCCGAGTTTATCCTTTTCAGATGCAGTTACGTGGGTCCTGAGAAGCAGGCAGCGTCCTAGAACCCCCAGGGTCGCGGCCTAAAGGGTTTCCTCGCCCTTCGTGTCTCCTCCGCCCTGTGGCTCCCTCCCTCCCTCCCTCACCCAGCCTTCGCCCTGAGCTGCTCTCTGTCCCTCCCCGTGTGCATTTTCCAGAAGATCACGTCAATGGGTTCGTAAAGTGTGTGGCCTTTTGAACCTGCTTCTTCTCTTTTCGCATGATGTGCTGGCAGCAGAGTTCCCCGCCCGCCCCCCCTGCCTCCCCGCGCTCCCCCCGCCCCCCCCCGGCCCCCCGCGCCCCCTGGGCCACTGTTCCTTCCTTTCCGCGCTGAGTGTGACTCCGGGGCCAGGCGGGGGCAAGGCAGGGGGGGGGGGGGGCGGGGGTTGACCCTGAGTCGTTATTACCTTGTCTCTCCTCTCTTTGAAATGGGTGTTTGTGGCAAGCTGGAGGGAGCTGTGTTTATATGATAGTTGTTCTTCTGTATTTCCTATCAGCTGAGATGAGAGAGAATCATGCCAAGAATTGAACATATTTACATGCTTTGTATTATTTGTTAAGAAGAAGAAACATTTTAATTAACAGGATGTCAAGCCCTGAGTGAGCGTGGGAGCCTCGCGTGAACAGCTGGTCCCTGGGTGAGAACACGAAGAAGGTCCGAGCGTCTGGCACGGCGTTCATGGCAAAATAACGTCGAAGGCTGTCTGCGAGCTGGTGCGTTGTCCCCTGACCCACGTCCTTGGCGCTGAAGGGAAGATGAAAGCAGGCCTCTGAACAGACGCCTCACCGCAGGACGGAGTTCTGTCTCACTAGCCCACACCTGACCGTGTGCCTGTTTCACGGACTAGTCTAATAATCGGTGAGCTGCGGCTCATCCCATCCCAAAGGGCATTTCCGGAAAACAGCATCCCTGTCTCCACGTGCCCCGCCTCCGGGGAGCCCAGGAGACTAATTCCCATTCGTATCTTCAGGGCAGCGAATTTCAGGAGTCCACACGAAACACGGACACGTCCTCATCCCATCACGGAGCCTCGCACGTGGGCGCTGGTCAGCTCGTGGAATTTCCACGCAAGGTCAACAGACTTTGTTCTTGTGGGAAGGGCAGGGCCACACCGTTACAGCCAGGGACTCCCCATGGCCTAACTCCACTGCCGAGCCACTGACTTTTTCTTCAGTGAAGTCTTTTTACAGCTTTTTCTTTTTTCTGTAATTAATGAGTGCTGTGGAACAGGTTACTGCTTGCTGGGAAACAAAAAAAAAAAAAAAAAAAAAAAGGAATCTTCTTGAGACCTAAATACGGGCTTAACTTACCCAAAGACAAGAACTCTATCGTGAGAAACCTTCTTTCCCGGGCCCCTGGGCCATGAAATCCCTCTCAGTGTTAAAACACGGCGTGCCTTCTGTCCCGCTGGAGGCTATCGCTCTGACATCTTCAGTCCTTGTGACTTGGTCGTAGTGTAATAATACTGGCAACATCTCTCAACCAAGACACACAGGCGTTTACAAGCAGCTGACTCTTAATTCTCTGGACACTCCCGTGAGGACAGTTGGGAAACAGCTCATCGGTCGTACAGACGCAGTCTTCCCAGGGGGCTCCGCGACAGCGGCATAAATATGAGTGTCAACACGCGTTACTCCAATGAGCAGTCTTGATCAATATTTTTAAAGAACATGGGCCTTTGGAGAGTCATGTGAACAAAACTTCACTGCCTCTATGGAAGCTCGGCTTGGTAAAGCTAAAAGAGAAGGGCGGGGTTGGGGGTGGGGAGGACTTTAAACCACCTGGTGTTTAGGGGTGCCGCCTACAACAGAAAGAACGCCCGGCTGGCGTCTGGAAGCAGGACACCTTTTGATTCCTGGGAAATAGTTCCTCTAAGCTTTCCTTCGTGGTTGATTCTTGGTGTGTTTGAAGGATGATGCTGATGAGGAAGATTCTTTGAATATTCACTCACGGCAGCTGTTGGCATTAGCAGGGCCCGGAGGCCCTCAGAGAAGCTGGCCCGGCATTCACACGCCTCGTATGGACCAGGCTGAAATGCACGCAGACCGACATCCTGCAGAAACCACCTCGTACACGTGCGTGATTCCTTTCCCTGTAAAACAGCCGGAAGAGTGTGGCCTGGGATTTTGTATCTCAGAGCGTGACCTGGCCCTATAATCCAGTGGAAAGAGCGTGGACTCGGTTGGAGAGACGCGGGTCCACGCGGCAGACAGTGGAGGATGCTCTCTCTGCCCTGGGCGGCTCCCCATCCCAGCAGTCTCTCGGGGGTACGCGGATTTTCATTTCTGTAAGAGTTTAGGACAAGGAGAAGGTTGTTTTTCCTTTAGATTCCAAACAACGTACCTAAACACGTTTATTTTCTTATAGGTTTACGTTTACCTTTGTTGTTGAAAGTGTAACGCCTATGCAATGAACCTTAACAAGTAGGATAAAGTTTAAAGTGAAAAAATAGGAACACCCTTTCGGCCACACTTTATAGAACACGCGTGTGTATTTCCACGCCGTGGGAGCAGAGCGGTGCGCTGTGGAGATCCGCGTGTGGAAAGTGACAGCGCTGGCGGACTCACCCTTTCTGGTCAGCACGGATGCCGGTCACCTATCTGTCTCTCCATCTCCATGTCCATCTCTGTGGCCTGCAGGCCGAGATAACACACAGGAAGTGCTGCTGCTTCGCGGACACCGAGAGGCAACGAGAAAGGCGTCTCAGGAAACCCTCAGGTGGGGGGCTGGGTGGGGGTGGAAATAGACTCCACCCCCGAATAAATGGCAGCTCACAGGCAATGACACACCCCATCCCACGCAGCTGTGCGTGAGCCTGGGGTTCCCAGGCGGGCTGCCGGCCCACGGCGGCCTGTGGGGTTGCACGAGCGCTACAGTGAGGCCTCCCTGACCCAGAGACGCCGGAGCCCCAGCCGGCTCCTTCCTCCTGCCCCTCTGCGGGTCCTGGGATGCGTTCCTCCCAGAGACCGGGGGGCAGCACCCCTGCCTCTGCCACCCTCCCCGCCGCTTCTCTCTGCCCCGTGCTCCCAGCCGAGACCATGTGCGCACATATGCATAAGCCATGGACACAGACCATGGGGGGGGGGGGGGCTGGGGGGAGCGGAGCAGGCTAGAAGAGGTCAATGGGGCAAAGGGGGACATCTGTAATACTTTCGACAATAAAGGTTTCTATTTCTTTTATTAAATATATCTTTACTAGAGGCCCGATGCACGAAATTCATGCAAGAGCAGGCCTTCCTTCCCCCGGCTGCCGGCACCGGCTTCCCTCTGGCACCCGCGACCCAGGCTTCCCTCACAGCCCCAGCTTCATCCGGAAGGTTTTCCGGAAGAACATCCAATCTAATTAGCATATTACGCTTTTATTATTATAGAATTGGTTTCAGAAAGGAAGGGGGAGGGAGTGATGGAAACATCAAAGATGAGAGAGAATCATTGATCGGCTGCCTCCTGCACGCCCCGCACTGGGGATCGAGCCCATAGCCTGGGCATGTGGGCATGTGCCCTTGACCGGGAATCAAACCATGACCTCCTGGTTCATAGGTCGACACTCAACCACTGAGCCGCGTCAGCCGGGCAACAATAAAGATTTTTAAAAAATCTTTTCATATTATTTTAAAGTTTTCCAAAGTATAAATATGAAATGTCAAGACATCAAATTGTACAACTTAGATATGTGCACTTTATTATATGCCAGGTGCACCTTGAAGCAGCTCCTAAGACAGAACACATGGGATCATGATTACAATCTTACACTCAAAAGGCCTGTGACTCTGGCAGGGCTCGAGCTGGGCCGGAGCCGAGAGTCAGCCACGCATGTCACGTGGAATCAGGCAGCTGGGGAAGGAGGAGGCGGAGAATGGAAAAAACCAGGAGCCAAACGCAGACGAAATGTGGGGAAACTCTGAGCCAGACTTGGTCACAGAGCCGGGGTCAGGAGGAGACAGGGTTGCGGGGTGTCAGGTGGTGACTCCGGTGAGCTCCGTGGCCTCCCGCTTCCCTGGAGGCGGAAGTCACCCTTGGGGAGGCGGCAGCCGCAGGCAAATCTCATGGCTCAGAGAACGCCTTGGGCCGTGGGCGCCAGCAAGCGATCCCTCTCGCTCTGAGGGGAGGGCGGCCTCGTGGCGGGGAGACTCCCGGGGTCCCAGCAGCCTGAAGTCTGAGTCCTCGAGCTGTGGGGTGCAGAGCCGGGCCTCCAGCGCCGCCGGGACTGACCTCTGAGCTCCTGTGTGCAGGCCGCCGCCCAGGGACGCAGAAAGCATTCAGGCGGAGGCCGCGTGTCCCGTGGGCGCAGCGGAGGACAGCGCGGGGCGTGGGCATGAGGGCTCCCCTCTGGGCCGGACACTGGCGGGGCGGCGAGTTTCTGTTCACAAATGCGGGAGGGCCACTGCCCTGGGCCGCACTCCGAGCAGAAAGCGGACGGAAGACTGCCGCCTGTCTTATGGCAACGCGCTGTTTAGGGGCTGACAAACGTTCGGGCCCCTCAGACGTCCGCCTGGAGACCTCTGGGTTCACCTTCGGGCCTAGAGGGTTCCGATCGGATACGCTGCCTTCCTTGTGGCCGCGGTTGTAGAAAGGTTTGCTCCGAATCTAAAGAACGCGTGTCTCGCCCTGGCCGGTGTGGCTCAGTGGATAGAGCACCGGCCTGCAGACTGAAAGGTCCAGGTTCAATTCCGGTCAAGGGCACGTGCCCAGGTTGCAGGCTCCATCCCCAGTCGGGGGGCGTGCAGGAGGCAGCCAGTCAATGATTCTCTCTCATCACTGATGTTTCTATCTCTCTCTCCCTCACCCTTCCTCTCAAATCAATAAAAAAAAATTAAAAAAGGAAATGTGCCTAAATGACCTTTCATGTCACTGGATGCGCACTTAGACTGGTCCTATTCTCGGCGCAGCGCCTCCTGAGGTCCGTGCCCCCTGCCAGGCCCCACGGCCCGCGTGCTGACGACTGCACGGCATGAGCACAGCCAGGGAGCCCGCCGGTCCCGCCCAGCGCCTAGCCCGCTGCTCGCACACAGTAGGTGCTAAACAGACATGTGTCAGTGAGTGGGTGACAAGCGTGAGGTGACTGCGAGACTCTCAGCTGAAGCCACGGCGGGGCCGTGTTCCCCAGGAGAAGCCCCTGGGAGAGGGGGAGGCAGCCTGGGAGAGGTTGTGCCGGGAACGGAGAGAGGAAGCTCGGAGACCGTGAACTGACTGACGTCGGCGGCCCCGAGGGGCAGCTCTGCTTTCCCCTGGGGCATGATGGCAGGTGTCCGCAGACAAGACCCAGGGCAGGGCAGGCTGGGGGTCCTGGCCAAGCTCAAGTTCAGGATCTTTGCGGCTCCGCCGTCTTCCCGGCTCACCCTTTGATGTGTCCCCCCAGCTCCCCGGCCTGCCCGTCAGAGGCCTAATGGCGCGATTGGCTCCGTCTGGCCTTTCCATGTTACACACGTGAATGCAGTTCCATCCAGCGGACAGGCGCCCCTGGAGACGGCGCCGCGGAAATGCCTCCACGGGAGGCAGGAGCCGTGTGGCTCGCAGGAAGCGTGGCCATCAGACTGCAGAGTTGGGGGGAGGGAGGCAGGGAGGCAGGGAGGCAGGGTCACGGCTGCGGGAAGGAAGGGGCGCCCCTGGGAGAGTCCAGGCTTCTAATCCTCGGCAGGGGCTTGAAGAACAAACCGACGTGTGAGTGTGTCCAGCAGAAGAGGATGCGGCCCCGAGTTCAGCTCGGTCTCAGAAAAGCGGGACCACGGTGCGCGGTGCCAACGGCTCCCGGGGTCAGGCCTGGCTCGGTGACCTTGCGGCTTGCGTTCTGGCTCTGAAAGATGGACGTCCCAGAGGCAGAAGGGAGCAGCGGGGGGAAATGGCCCACCGGACCTGTTTCAGCGGCAAAGAGGGCCCTGGGGCTCAGGAGAGAGAGGGGGAGGTGGTGGGCCTGGGGGGAAGGAAGCCTGGGCCTGCAGGCCTCTGTCCTGGGGCCTGAGGATGGGGTCTTGGGGGGGCCCCAGGGGAGGGCCTCCTCGAAGCTTCCTCAGCTCCCAGGTGTGTCCTCTCAGGATGTGGTCTCCGCGGATTGGCCGGCGCCAGGGGCTCATCAGTCAATGCGGCTGGTCCTGAGGCAGCCCTGGCGGCCTGGACTGAGGAGGTACTCCATGCAGGTCAGAGCCTCACTATTCTGGGGGCTCAATGCTTCCGGGTTATTATCTCCATGCGCCCCTCCCCCCCCCCCACTGTTCGCTCTCCTCTAAGGAGGCCTAACCCACAGGCCTAGCAACATGCCAGGGGCGGAAAGGTCAGGGGAGGGTCCACCCCCATGACTGATACAGGAAAGGTGGGGGCGGGGGTCTAAGCGCATGACCCAGGATGTGCGGGGGAGGAAAGCATCCTGGGGGCGAGTCCCGGTTTTTCCAGTTTTGCCAGCTGCTCAGCACCCGGGGGCTCCCGCCGGTGACCTTCTGTAGCCGGCCCATCGCCCTGCTCTGTGCCTGGCTGTCTACCTGCCCGCCACAGGCAGGCCCTGGAACCAACGGCTCCTGCGAGGTGCGGTTCTCGGGCAGCGGGGGGGGGGGGGGGGGGGGGGGGGGGGGGGGGGGGGGGGGGGGGGGGGTTGGAGAGGAGGTCGGTCTGCAGCGGGGAGATGGAGCAGGTGCGCCCAGGAAGCAGAGCCAAGCTCCTGCCATGTCTCCTCCCCGCGCAGAGGGACCCGCCTCCCGCCTCCGCTTAGGTCCCTGGGCCCGGGAGGCTCACGCCTTTGGGTGCGTCCTCGCAGCCTGCGGTGAACTCTCTTGGGCTTCAGCTGTGTCAGGGCCGTGCGTAAGCAGAGCTGGTCTCTAGTAGAACCATAAACGCTTTCCCGAGGAGGAAAGCAGAGAGAGCCTCACGGCTGGCTGATCCATCACATGACACGTTTCTTACAGAAGTAACATCTAAAGCCCAGGTGAGCCCTAACCAGTGTGGCTCAGTGGCTAGAGCGTCGGCCTGCGGACTCAAGGGTCCCAGGTTCGATTCCGGTCAAGGGCATGTACCTTGGTTGCGGGCACATCCCCAGTAGGAGGTGTGCAGGAGGCAGCTGATCGATGTTTCTCTCTCATCGATGTTTCTAACTCTCTCTCCCTCTCCCTTCCTCTCTGTAAAAAATCAATAAAATATATATTTTTAAAAATCCATGTGAACAATGCTCGCCCTCCGTGAGCTTTGTAAGAGGCAAACTTCTCTCTGGCTCATCCTATGAAGTTAAGATGTCAGCCGCTAGCTGAATCAGCGGGTTCATTCATCCGTGCAGCCAACACCCTGAGCCTCGACTCCGTGTCAGGCCCTGTTTCAGGGACTGTGAGTAAAACCTTAATGAGATATGCTCGCTGTCCCCAAGGATTTCCCGCAGGAGGAACACACCTGTCTGAAAGGCAAGCTCGTGCGAGGAATGAAAACCTGCGTTAGATGGAAAGAAGAAGAGAAAATATTAGGAGGAGACGGGCCATCTCGTGTCTGGAAGGCAAGGTGGGGAAGGTAGCAGATCCACAAACGGCTGGAAACAGAACATAGAGAAAGAAAAGTGGGAGCTCCCTCCCTCCCCCTCTCTCCCACCTCCCTCCCTCCCTCCCACACGCCTGCCTCGGTTTCCTGGTCTCTGTTTTGTCTGAACGGCTGCCGATCGGCATTTTCTATGCTCATTACAGAAAGTGGCCCACGTGACGTGGACTCCTAGTCCCTGTGGTCAGCAAGGACGCCACGCTCGCTAGACCTTGAATGCAAACCCCCGGGAGAAGACCTGAGGGCCCGGCTTGGGGGTGTCTCCACATGACCAGGAGGCTGGCTACGCGTCAGGGCCCGGTGGCGGGAGCCGGAGCCCCGCGTGGCCTGTGGCCGATGGGCAGCCGGTGTGTGTGTCTGCCACATACACACTGAGGACAGCAGCACCAACAGGACAGCCACCCCTGGCGGTGCCAGCAAGTATGAGTGACGTGTGGGTGCCTTGGTGAGCGCAGGGACCTGGGGAACAGATCTTGCCTTTATTTGTTTTGTTGGTTTTTAAGTCGCGAGTTCCTCTCTTATTGTTGGACATGATGCAACTCTGCCGGTGCCCGGAGACGCGTGGTGAGTCAGGCACAGTGGGTGCCGAGAGGCACTCAGCCTTGTCGGTGATTGACGGGGTAACGGCGGGGGAGTCACCGGTTACTGCGTCTCCACATCTCCAGGACTTATATGGAAGTTCGCAGGCCCTACCTCTCAGGTCTGGGCAGAGGCTGCGGACCCAGGACACAGCTCATTTCAGTTAGGAACGATTTGTAGGCATGAGCTTGCCAGGTGCAGGATGAACTCTCGTGGCACAAACATCTAAGATTTCAGATCTGGCATTTGAGTGAGGAGCGAAGTATCCTTACTAATAAAAGCCTAAGTGGTCGTCAGGCCGTGATGCCCTCACGCCGTCACAAGATGGCTGCGCGCACAGCGGGCACGCGCAGGTGGGCGGGGCTGGGCTTGACCCTGGGTGCGTGGCAGGAAGCCTGCCTGGGAGTCCTGGGGGTCCCGCCTCTGTGCAGGGAGCCTGCCTGGGAGTCCCACCTCCTCTGGCTCTGAGCAGCGAGGCCTGCCTGGGGGTTCTGGGGGGTCTCACCTCCCAGCTCCACGCGGTGTGGAGGCGGGACCCCCAGCTCTGGCCTTCCTCTTTGGGGCAATCCATCGAGGAGCCCCAGATGGATGGGTGGGTGGGGCCTACCTTTTTGGGGTAATCAATTGCAGGGCTCCCACACTGTGACAGGGCACAGGCCAGGCTGGGGGACCCCCTGCCCACCCGAGTGCACGAATTTTGGGCACCAGGCCTCTAGTATACATATAATGAAATGCAAGCCACACCCTGATGCAGACAAAAGAAAGGTTTTTATTGAACGAGGGGAGCCCGGAGCTAAGGAAGAAGAAAAGCCGGTGCTGAGAAAGGGGATAGGAAAGTCCAGCAGCTGATATAAAACCCCATGGGAGCCTGGAGGTGGACTTCCGAGAGATGGAGAAAAGGAGAAAGCCTGTCTGGGCACAGAAATAGGTAAGGGATTAGCACAGAAGAGCGGGAGATGGAGGAGGGGGGGGGGTGGGATTTGGCCTGAGTGTAGCGACCGGAAGCATGAATGGGGAGAGAGACTGCGGAGTCAGGTCAGGGCTCATTCGGGAGTGTAAGCCTCGGGTCCTTGGGCTGTATTCTGTAGACGTGGAAAGATCTGCAGCCGGTCAGTTCTGCGTGCTAGAAAGAGAACGGTGATGTATTTGACAGGCTTTTCTCAAAAACGAACAAAGCAGGATTTTCCTTTAAAGCAAAACAACTGACCCTGCGTGTTGCCAATGCTAACATTCAAGGTTTCTGATGAAAATTAGAATTTGGAAAATGTGTGTGCACCAGCATGAGTTTGACAGTTTCCCTCGATGGAAAGATTTCCTGGTGAGATAGGTCGTGGTGTGGTGTTTTAATATTGTGTCATGAAGTGTGTCAGCCATCGGAAGATCTATGTCACTCAGTAAACCAATATTTCCAAATGACCACCACGTGAAGGGACAAAGTCTCGTGGGTCCAGGAGCCAGTCACAGTGCTCAACGGGCCAATGGGTTGGAATGCACCAGATGCTGGGGGTCATCCGGGAGACTGACCCACTGGGCGACCCAGGCAGCCGGCCAGGGGTCTCCTGTCTGTGACATGTCCCTCTGCCCACGTCCCCATGCTCGGGGCCACGTCAAGGACTCCGCCTTGAGTGAGGAATGCGTTATTGAGACCACAGGACGGGATTCGTGATTGAGCCCCATTGAGAACTCCATTGCAAATTCTGAAGACTGGCGGGGGGGTGCAGAGATCCAGTTATGCCCTATTTCTCCAACTGCAAATCTGTGTCTTACCAGATTAATTCATATAATTTCACTGAAACTACATATCACAACAGACTGAGTGCAGAAGCAGACATGAAAATCTAAGTATTTACATTACAAAGGGTGGCGGGCCCTGGCTGGGTAGCTCATTGGTTACAGTGTCATCCAGATATGTCAAGGTTTGGGGTTCAATCTCCAGTCAGGATACGTATGGGAAGCAACCAATGAGTGCCTAAATAACTGGTTCAACAAATGAATGTGTGTTTTTCCCTCTCTCTAAAATAAACAAATAAATTTTAAAAAGATTGGCAAAAATCTGAAACAACGCAATTCTCATGAATAATTTTATTTTGGGAAATAAAATTATGTTACATAAAATATGTGTTTATGTTAACATCTAATGTCCTTATTGTTATTCTATGGAATTAACGCATAAATGTTGGAAAATGTATCTGTTTCAATTTTTTATTTGGTAAACATTGGCAGAAATGATCCACACACACAAAAGTTCTTTGGGACCCTCAATATTTTTTTCACAGCGGTATTGAGGTGTAATTGACAACTTAGAAGTTTATATTCTTAAAATGTATAAAGTTATGTTATGATACCCATATACATGTGGAATGATTACCACAAACAAGCTCATTAACACATCTACCATCTCACATAGTTACTCTGTGTGTGTGTGTGTGTGTGTGTGTGGTGAGAAGATTTAAGAATTACTCTGTAAACAATCTTTTAAAAATATGTTTTTATAGATTTTTAGAGAGAGAGGGAGAGGGATAGAGAGATAGAAACATCAATGAGAGAGAAACATTATCGATCAGCTGCCTCCTATATGCCCCCTACTGAGGATTGAACCCGAAACCCAGGCACGTGGCCTGACCAGGAATCGAACCGTGACCTCTTGGTTCATAGGTAGACACTCAACCACACCAGCTGGG
Organism: Eptesicus fuscus; assembly: GCF_027574615.1. Lineage (NCBI taxonomy): Eukaryota > Metazoa > Chordata > Mammalia > Chiroptera > Vespertilionidae > Eptesicus > Eptesicus fuscus. The sequence continues at coordinate 111,323,585 of NC_072476.1, forward strand.
CCTCTGTTAGCAAAGTTTAAGTACATGGTGCAGCGTCATTAACTATAGTCACGATGCTGCACATTAGATCCCAGAACTTACTCATCTTAGAGCTGGAAGTTCGTACCCTAAGACCAACATCTCCCCTGTTTCCCCCACCCCCAGCCCCTGGTAGCCACCATTCTATTACCTGGACCATGAGTAGACGTTTTAAGATTCCACATGTGAGATCATACAGTACTTGTCTTTTTCTATCTAGCTTATTTTACCAGGCATAATGTCCTCCGAGTTCATTCATGTCATCGCAAATGTCAGGATTTTCTTCTTTTTATAGCTGAATAACATTCCATCATACACACACACACACACACACACACACACACACACACACACTAGAGGCCTGGTGCATGAATTCATGTACCAGTGGGGTCCCTCGGCCTGGCCTGCGGGATCAGGTCGAAAACAGCTCTCCGACATCCCCCAAGGGGTCCTGGATTGCGAGAGGGTGCAGGCCAGGCTGAGGGACCCCATTGGTGCACGATTGGGGCTGGGGAGGGATGCAGGAGGTTGGCCAGCTGGAGAGGGCCCACAGGAGAGCTCCAGGGCATGCCCTGCCTGTCTCACTCAGTCCAAGCTAACCTACTGGTCAGAGTGTCTGCCCCCCTGGTGGTCAGTGCATGTCATGGCAAGTGGTTGAGCGGCCTTAGCATATCATTAGCATATTATGCATTAATTGGTTGAACGGACGACCGGACAACTGGACACTCTTATTATATCAGATATATAAAGACTTTGGGAATCCCTCTTAATCTTGCTATTTCCTGCTCAGAACGCGGGGTCCAGCACAATTAGGCCAAGGCAGGGCAGTTCCTAAGAATTTTAGTGCAGGTGTTCTCAAACTGTTTTGTCTCAGGAACCCTTCACACTCTTAACATTAATGTGGAGCAGGAGTCGGCTCTTTCTTTCTTGAAATTTGAAAATTTTGCCTGTTCTGGAAAAATATAACTTCGGATTTCTTTTGTACTGCACGCCAGCCTGTTAATTTGTCCAATTCTAAGCACAAAAGCAAAAAAAGGGGGACCTTTCCCGTCCAGCACCCCAATACAAAGCAGAAATTCCTGTCCCACAAGGAGGAACTCTCCTGCCTCCCGAACACTTACTCACATTTCAGTGAGTCAAAAGGAAACAGACAGACACTCATTCCCCCACGCCTGGCTGACTTCCTGAGGAGTCTAGGAGGGGTGTTGGGGTGAGCGAGTGGCCACCTAAGAGCTCACAGGTCATACCTGGGGTCTTAGTAAGCACCACAGACAGGTCAGGGAAAGACCTGGAGTGTTTGTCAGGATTAGCAAGTGGAGTTAGTCAGTGGCAGATAAGAAAGCAGGAAAGAACTGGGGGCTGTGTATTTTGGGTTCAAAGGTATTACGTTTATGGCCATGATTACACTCACTGCATTTGATGAGTAGCAGTGCAATACTGTAAACCCCCGAGCCTCCTGCCCCAGCTACAGGAACAGGGCGCATTGAATTTCAACTTCTTTCGACCTTGAATGACTTTGCCTTCCTGCTCCTAGCACCGCTCCCCGCCGGCTCCCCGAGGTTTGGAGTGGTGATACTGATCATGATCAGACTCGTACCTCCTTAGGGTTATTCATTAAAAAACGGGGCTGCTTCACAAAAGCAGTCACTGGAAGAATTCTAGTCTTGGCAGCGTGCGGGGATTTGTGCGGAACCTCTGGAGGAAAACTCAGATCTAAGGAAATGAATGCTGCCCTATTCCTTAGGTTGGTGAGTGAAAATGTGACCTGTGGTTATAGAATGTTCTCTTTCCCGATGGGAGCCTGGCATGATGGGAGAAAATGGTCAGGGTGGCCCCCAGACAGGAGGAGGGGTGCCAGTTCACACTCGGCTCTCCTCTCGGCTTCAACTTAGTAATAAAACCAGCTCATTACCTTGGAGGAGAGGCGTGAATGAACCCACACACACACACTCACGCGCACATACTCACACTCATGCACACATACACTCATACACACACGCACACACACACACACTCACACACACACACATGCACACACACTCACACACTCAGTGAATGAAGACACACACTCACAACCTCATGCACACTCAGTGAATGAACACACACTCACACAAATACACACTTATGCACACACACTCACACTCACACACTCAGTGAATGAACACACACACACTCACTCATGCACACACACACTCAGTGAATGAAGACACACTCACAACCTCATGCACACACACAGTGAATGAAGACACACTCACACACTCATGCACACTCAGTGAATGAACACACACACACTCACACACTCATGCACACACACACTCAGTGAATGAAGACACACACACACACTCACACACGCTCCTGCAGCAGCGCAGGCCTCCTTAGCTGTCACCTGGATAATCATAGCTTGGGGCGGAATTCTTTCCTGTTAGTTTCTAACCTGGTCCTTCTGCGCTTATTTTGGTCCCTTTCTCCGCCCACTTGGGAAAGGCAGGGCCCTCCCGGCCCGCGGAGCCCTAAGAGGGGCGCTCTGGGCTCGGCCCCCCTCACCGACTCCGGGTCGCGCGGGGAGCCGTCCGGGGCCGCTGAAGGGCCAGGGTCGCCCCGGGGACCCGGGGTCTCGCGGGCGGGCGCGGGGCTGCCGGGGCGGGCGGTGACCGCTGGCCTCGCCCTGGATGTGCAGGGCGGTCCCGTCCCGCGCAGGAGAGCAGACCCTTCGCCGCCCGCCCCCCTCCGCCTCCCCACGGTTTCAGGGCCCCGGGCAGGGACGTCCAGGCGGAGCGAAGGTGCGGTTTCCGGGGGCGTGGGCCCAGGTGCGGCCCGCGGCGGGGCGGGGCGGGGCGGGGAGGGCACATCCGTGTTCCCCGGGGCGGAGGGCGGAGGGCGGGCCGGGGCGGGGCGGGCCCTGGCGCCCGGAGAGCCAGCGCAGACTTTCCTCGCTCTCGCTGGGCAGCGAGACCAGCCGTCCGCTCGGTCCCTGGCGAAGAGTCGGGGTTCCGGGTCCCTCGCCGTCTCCAGTCTCCAGCAGCTCAGCCCCGGGCAGGCGCAGGATGCGGGCGGGGCGCGCGGGGCCCGCGCCGCTGCGGCCGGTGCTGCTGCTCCTTCCAGGTGAGCGAGGCGGGGACTGCGCTCCCGGGCGGGGGACGGGGCGGGGGACGGGGCGGGGGGACCCGGGCAGGCAGCGCGCGTCCCGGCTCCGACCCACGGGACCGGCTCCCAGCCGTCGGGCGGATGGAGAGACCGCCCCTTCGCGCGCTGCCCCGCCGGGTGCCCCGGGAGGGCGGGCTCGCCCTCTGCCCAGCGCCCTGGAAGTCCAGGCGGTGCAGGTTCTGGTTTTGGCACGCGCGCAGGGCGCACCTGCACGCAGACCTGGACACGCGTGGGAACCGGAGGGCGGGTCCCGCAGCCCGGCTCGGACAGGTGCCTGCGCGCCGACCCGGCCGGGTATCTGTGGGTCCCGGGAATGCGGACCCGGGCCGGGGGTGGGGGGTGGGGTGGAGGGGGGAGGTCTGTGGGTCCCGGGACTGCGTCCTGGGCGCGCCTGCTCCTTCTCAGCGCCGAGCTGGTGGTGGTGCGGGACCTGGGTCCCCAAAAGCTCTGTTTGCACCCGGGGGTGTGCCATGCCCGTTTCTCCGCGCGCCCTGGTGCCCCTGCCGTGGGGGACGGAGGAAAGCCAGCGCCTCTGAGCGCCTGGCCAAGGAGGGCTCCTCCTGCCCCCCGCCTTCCTCCCATTGTTCACCGCCTGCGAACGCGGCCAGGAAACTTCTTCCCCCTTTCTTGGTCCTGGCGCCGCAGCCGGAGAACTGACGGGGCGGCCGCTCCAGCTGCGGGGGTGGGGCCACCCTGCGCCTGACTTCTTTTGCTACAAGTGGGGACCTGAGGCTGGGGGGCCGGCCGCAGCGCGACCCTCCTGCACCCAGACCCCCTGCACCCAGACCTCCCGCACCCAGACCCCCTGCACCCAGACCTCCTGCACCCAGACCCCCTGCACCCAGACCTCCCGCACCCAGACCCCCTGCACCCAGACCCCCCGCACCCAGACCTCCCGCACCCAGACCTCCCGCACCCAGACCCCCTGCACCCAGACCCCCTGCACCCAGACCTCCCGCACCCAGACCTCCCGCACCCAGACCCCCTGCACCCAGACCTCCCGCACCCAGACCTCCCGCACCCAGACCCCCTGCACCCAGACCCCCTGCACCCAGACCTCCCGCACCCAGACCTCCCGCACCCAGACCCCCTGCACCCAGACCTCCCGCACCCAGACCCCCTGCACCCAGACCCCCTGCACCCAGACCCCCCGCACCCAGACCTCCCGCACCCAGACCTCCCGCACCCAGACCCCCTGCACCCAGACCCCCTGCACCCAGACCTCCCGCACCCAGACCCCCTGCACCCAGACCCCCTGCACCCAGACCTCCCGCACCCAGACCCCCTGCACCCAGACCCCCTGCACCCAGACCCCCTGCACCCAGACCCCCCGCACCCAGACCTCCCGCACCCAGACCCCCTGCACCCAGACCCCCTGCATCCAGACCTCCCGCACCCAGAACCCCTGCACCCAGACCCCCTGCACCCAGACCCCCTGCACCCAGACCCCCTGCACTCAGACCTCCCGCACCCAGACCCCCTGCACCCAGACCTCCCGCACCCAGACCTCCCGCACCCAGACCTCCCGCACCCAGACCCCCTGCATCCAGACCTCCCGCACCCAGAACCCCTGCACCCAGACCCCCTGCACCCAGACCCCCTGCACCCAGACCCCCTGCACCCAGACCCCCTGCACCCAGACCTCCCGCACCCAGACCCCCGCACCCAGACCTCCCGCACCCAGACCCCCTGCACCCAGACCCCCTGCACCCAGACCCCCTGCACAGCCGCAGGGACTGGCTTTGGGAACTTTCCTTTCCTGGGGGGCGGGGCCGGGAGTCACTTGTGCATTTTGTGGTGCTTTCAGCCTTCAGAACCCCAACAGGGCCTCTGCTGTTCAAGGGTTTTCACAGAGATAAGTGTTTCCGAAACTGCCCCCACCCCCACCCCCCAGGCACTTAGCCAGTCGCAGTCTTTATTGAGGAAGAAGCTAACCATAGGCCCCTGGGCCTCTCTCCAGGTGGGAGCGGAGTTTCCCTCTAACCTGTGTCTGGTGCTCACAGGTACTCTCTCCCTCTCTCCTGTCCGCCCCCCCCCACCCCACCCCCAGGGCCATCACCCTAACTGGGCTTTCAGGTACAGCTGGACTCAGGTGGAACACGCGGCCCTGGAACACAGCCTCCCTGAGCTAATAAACACTGAGTTCCAGGCTTTTCACCCCTTTAATTGCCATGATGAGCAGACGCTATGGAAACATAACATCCTTCCCTGCGCGAGGTGTCAGGGCTTGTCTGGCGAGCAGGGAGAGCTGCCGGAGGAATGCGTGGCTGCGGGCGGGCAGCGGGCGCGGGGACCGACCTGGAGCGTGTGCAGGGCACAGCTCCGCGCAGGCAGGCGGGGGTGCGGTGCCCGGGGAAGTGTCCGTGTGGTTATCCTTCCTCCTGCCCAGTGTGTGCATACTCAGGGGACAGGTTCCCCCGATCCAGGGTGACCGTATGGAGCTTTGCCCTCTGGGATATCACCGGGGTTCCGAGGGGAGCAGCCTCCTTTCGGGGTTCCAGGAATATCCAGGGTGAGCGTGAATAATGGCAGGCTCTGGGTCCGTGACAGGTGGCATTTCAGATGGCTTTGCCCTGGTTGTGTCAAATGGTCGAGGACCCGTCATTACTCTACGCACACACATAGTTGTTTGTAAGTTACAGACGTGTACAGTTGTGTCATGTAAACACATCCCCCCCGTTAAAATGGTAAAGGGGTGTGTGTGTGTACGGGTTCATACATCTTGCATTCTCTCTAGCAGACATGCCAGCCAACCACTGTGGAAACAGGCGACCCTCCGATCTCATTTTAACACTTAGATCCAAGCTCCGCAGACACCGCCCCCCCCCCCCCGCCCACGGGTGTTTAGGAAAAAGCCGCGCTCACAGTTCAGTTCCCTGTCCGTCACCTTTCAGTGGTCACTCCTCTGCTTAAGTGCTGGCCATCGAGGTGGCCGTGGGCAGGTTTGAGGGTGGAAAAGAGAGACCCTAAGAGGCCAGGTAGTCCCTAATAGCTGACAGGCCCGGAGCGGCCAGGGACATGCCATGTCCAATGCATACGACCCTTAACCTTCTCTCCTGCCTCCAGGCCAGGCCAGGCCGGGCAGTCCCCCCGAGTTCCAGCCTCCTTCCCTCACTGCCGCTGCTCCCCACAGTCTTCCCCTCCTAGTGGGCATGTGCAAGGCCTCTCCCTGCAGGCTGTGAATATTGCCATTTCTCTCTTAGTCAGCACGTCCTATCCCTCTGCGGTCTGGCAGCGCCTTCCTCCTGAGACACCCTGCACCTCTGGCTCCTGTCCTCCCTCCTTCCCCTGCCTCCCTGGCGGTTCCGTCCGCGATCCCCGCTCCCTTCCGCAGCCCCTGGCACAGTCCCTGCTCCCGGCAGCACCCCCCCACCCCGGCCTCCTCCTGACTGCCGGAGCAGGGCACATGCCACACACATTGTCCTCAGTGGAAGTCGCCCCGTCCTCTGCACCCTGCTCTCCTCGCCTCTGTGGGTGTTCGAGGGCAGCGTCCCTGCAGACTCTCCATGGCACCTCTTCCTTGTCCTCAGCCTCACGGCCAACCTCCCAACTCCAAGTCCTGTCCCTTCCCCCCGCGCCCACCCGTGCTTCCAGCCACACGGGGCCCCGGTTCCTTCGTGTCTGGGCTCCTGTGGTGTTGACACTGTTTGCTGGTTTCGTCTCTTCTCCCTGCCGTCCAGTCCCCTCGTCGTCACCAAGGCTGTCTTCCCAAGCTCTGACCGGTATCGAGTCCTCCCCCAGCTCGGACACGTGGAGGCTCCCGTCCGTAGGGGAAAGGACGCGTTTCTTGGCAGCCAGGAAGGCCCGTGCCATCTGGCCCCAGCCACGTGTGCAGCCTTTCCTCTGCCATACCCGGCCTGCTCACACACACAGGCACTCCCGCCACCCTGTGCACACAGCACACGCCCCGGAAAGCCATGTATGCACCCCACACGCACCTTCTGCGCTCCAACGGCTCCTGGTTCTGGCGTGTTTGGTGTTAGCACGCTGTCTACACCCTTCTCTGCATTCGCTGCCTTGATGCTTTGCCCTCTCTCTCTCGTTCCTTTGTAACTCTCCAGTCTCCTGTGCCGGGAGAGACAACCCCCAGCAAGATGAAAAAGCAGGAGCCCTGGCCGGCGTGGCTTAGTTGGTTGGGCATCATCCTGTGCACCAAAAGGCTGCGGGTTCGATTCCCAGTCAGGGCACATGCCCAGGTTGTGGGCTCGATCCCTGGTAGAGGGGGTGTGCAGGAGGCAGCCGACCTATGTTTCACTCTCACATCAACGTTTCTCTCTCTCCCTCTCCCTTCCTCTTTCTCTAAAAATCAATAAAAATCGCCCTAGCCTGTTTGGCTCAGTGGATGGAGCTTCAGCCAGCCTGCAGATTGAAAGGTCCCTGGTTCGATTCTGGTCAAGGGCACATACCTGGGTTGCAGGCTTAATCCTGGGGGGGCGGGGGGGGGGCATGTGCAGGAGGCAGCCGGTTGATGATTCAATCTCATCATTATGTTTCTGTCTCTTTCCCTTCCTTTCTGAAATCAATAAAAATATGTTTTATTAATAAAAGATATATTTTTATTAATTAAATAAATAAATAAAAATCAATGAAGTGGGAAAGTTTTTCTTTTATAACAAAAAGGAAAGTTTGAGGCAATCTCTGATTTCAGGGACCCACCCCAAACCCCAGCCCCCCTCTGATAAAGTAACTCCCGCTCCCATGGCTCCCAGCTACCACTGCCCAACCCCCAGGCGGCTGTGCTCCAGAACCTGGCTCAGGAGCCTCTGTGTGATGTAACTGAGTGGATTGGGCTCAGGATTTCGTATTTAAAAACCATTACTCATCTGTTTCTGATGTTCAGCCAGGTCGGGAGTCACTGCTGAAAGGCTCGCACCGAGCCTCCGCTCTCCCAACAAATTAAAATTCCCGTGTTGCCCGGTCACCTTGTTGGGAGGTGCCCACCAAGGCAGGTAGATGTCAACACCCCGCGGCGGGCGGGGAAGGCGCCAGGTGGGGGAATTCCCTCCGGAGTGGGTGCTGTCTCCCTGTGTGAAGGGCCTGGGGCGGATCCAAGGGCCAAGCCGGTTACTGCAGACAGGAGCTGCTGATGGGGTTGCAGGCGTTCCGCAAAGTAAAGACACAGTCAGCGCGTCAAAGACAAGGAATTTCGGGGAAAATGGGGACCAAAGTGTCATCCTGACATCGGTAAATGCCCCGCTCAAGTCAAGCTGTGCCTGGACGCTCGTGTCGCTGAGAGATTCCACTTCCGAGAGGAAGCAGCTCCTTATCATCACAGCAAAGACGTGGGGTTTGTGGCTGGTTTGTTGATTTCATTTGTTATGGTGACTAATGATTTAGCCGACAGTAACGCTCAGGAGAAGGGCTGGGTGAGAGAAGAATCTAGAGGAAGGGCTGGTGGAGAGAAGAATCTAGAAGGGCTGGGGAAGAGAAGAATCTGATGCCCAGATCTGGACCCTGGGCGCCGGGTGCCTTTGAAAGCGCGTCCTCCAGGGGACCCAGGTGTCGCTGATTGGCCGCAGCCAATGCCACAGAACGAGGCTCCGATCAGGTTTCGAGGCAGCCACTGGCCCATCCCAGGCAGCGAGCGCAGCCCAGGTGGAACATGGAAGCTGGAAGCACGGTCCAAGAGGTTCCAGTTCCCGGGAAACAAGGCCACACAGGAGGGAGGGACATCGTCCCAGCCCCGAGGGTTCCTGACCCGCGTGGGCGCCCGCCTCCTCCTGACAGACGTGCAGCTCCTGGGTGAAGCCCCTCTGTGAGGGACCTTGACCGGTGACTGGACTGGGGTGGGTCCTCGTGGTCCCGTCCCTCTCTCGGGGTCTGGGGTAGATCTGGGGCGTGGGTTACAGTTCGGCCGATGAGATGGGAGGGAGTCTGCTCAGAGGCGCTGGGGAAGGAAGCTTTCCTTCCTGAGAGAGATCTGGTTAGGAGGCACATCACCAGGTGTAGGTCGGGGGCTGGGATGGCTGCCACTCTATTGCAACCGCAATGTGACATCATGAGGGTGAAGCGCAGACCTGCCCTCGGGCAAAGACGGGAAGAATGTGGTCCTTGAGAGTGTCCTTGAGTTTTGGACTTTGGACCTCTGGGTGTCTTAAAAACCTTCCATCTAATTTAAAAGGTAGTTGTGTTTTCGTTATGTGGCTGTATTGCCTATGCTTATAACCTGCAGAGGCAACCTAAGTCTCTGTAATGTAATAGATGTCCTATCACATAGATGTCCAATTGCTAACAAATGGTACAAAACGAAGCATTGACCTCGGGATGGAGACAACCGCGGGGACACGCTGAGGTAGGAAGCGGGGAAGAGGCTTCCTGGGAGGGAAGGAGCCATCAGGACTCCCATCCTCTGCCAAGGGCTCAGGCCAAGGGCCCAGGCCTCCCCTGCCCCGGGAGCTGAGTGACGATGGGATACCCAAGGTGCAGAGCTCCGCGGCCACGGGTGGGACCCACGTGTCCGGTTCCAGGGCCGGATGTTCCAGATGCTCGCCGAGGAAGGATCAGGTCCTTGCGCCTGGACCACGGAGAGTGAGGGCTGAGAGGTTAGCGGGCGCCTGGCTATGAAGGGCCTTGTGAACCACAGCAAGGACCTGGGTTTTCATCCTGAGGATGGTGGGAGGCTGTGAGTGACGTGACTTACGCAGGCGAGTGACGTGACCCGATGGCTCCTTGGGCAGATCGCCCTGGCGGCAGGGAAGATGGCGGGTGGAAGGGAGAGGCTGAGCGGCGGGCACAGACCATGGAGAGAAGAACGGGCTCTGGGTTTAGTTTTGGCTTAGTGCACCCACAGAGAGATGGTGGTCAGCACGGAGAGTGGCCATGGGAAGACTGCAGGGGGCAGAGTGGAAAGACATTAAGGAGGAACGGGCGGACTTGGTGATGGAGTTACCAGGGTGGCAGCGAGCGAGGGAGGAGTATGACTGAGCGAAGCCCAGGTTTCCCACGTGGACGCTCCGTGGGCTGCGGCTTACTGAGACAGGAGTGCTGAGGAGGGCAGGTGAGGGGAAGAGATGGCCAGGTGAGCTTGACAGGTGAATGTGAGACATCAGGGGGACGCCTCTGGTTAGTGGGCAGTTACATATGCAGGGGCGAGGGACCGACACGGCTGGAATGTAGGCGTCCAGGGAGGAACTGAAGAATGGAGTTGATGAGTCCAGCACAGAGGCCAAAAGAGGCCGTGATCAGAACTCAGGAAGCAGCTCAGGGGCTGGGTGGGGGGAGCAGGTGCTGTGAGAACAGATACTGGGGAGACCAGATGCTGGGGAGCAGGTGCAGGGGGAGCAGGTGCTGGGGGAGCAGGTTCTGGGGGAGCAGGTGCTGGGGGAGCAGGTGCAGGGGGAGCAGGTGCTGGGGGAGCAGGTTCAAGGGGAGCAGGTGCAGGGGAGAGGAAGGCAGAGCTATGGGACTAGGCACCTCCCACTCTCCAGGTGGCTGCTTGGTTGACGGGGAAGCTGCTGTACGCGTTGTTTGGGAACATACCTTGCTAAGGTAGTTGTGATGAATGAGCTCGGTGCAGTTTTGGGGCTGCAAATCTCTAACACAGTCCACTTCTGGTGGTAAGTTAATGTCACTGCTTTAATCACATTTTCCTGAAACAGGAAGCTCTCTCAGCTGTAGATATGTTCTCAGGTTCCGTGTTTAGCTCCTTATTTCTATCCAGTATAATAAGGACCCTCAGAAACCGTAGTCCTGGTGGCATGGAGAGTTGGTGTTGGCTTTGAGAGGTTCTGGTAGTAAAACAGGAAAGCCTTTTATTCTGTGTAACTCTGGTGTTTCGAGGCATTTTAAAACATTTTCATTAATCTTATAAATCAGAAAACAAACTAATGTCTATTCCTAACTTTGTTAAAGTTCTAATCAGTTTAAAGTGCTTATATTCCGGCGTTGTACCCAGCCTCTGCCTGCAGTTCTGATGTGTGCAAATGTTTACTAACCAGGGAGAAATTGAGCTGCACAGTTGACTAATACTATATGTCTGCAGAATATTGGGGCTGCTAATACTTCTCAGATGTATTTTTCTTCCTTTCTTCTTTTAAGAGAGTTGTCCAGAAGTTCTATTGCCCAGCTGTTCACAGGAACTGCGGTTCTGTCGGGACAATTCCATGTCGTTAGTGACGAGGGACGGTTTTCCCGCAGAAGCCATGTGTGACAGGGAGCCTCCTGTTCCCCGGAGCCCCGAGAGAGAGTGATGGGCGCTGTGCCGTCCGCGTGCAGGTTATTTCACTGCCTTTTAAAAGCACAAGCAAAGCTACTGGCCCGCGATGCTTTGGCCATTGGCAGTTGTCATTCCCCCATGCACTGGGCGGTGGCCTCTGTCTGCCTTTGTGGGGCCTGAGCCCATTTTCCCGGGAACCCGGGGGACATGCGGAGGCTGGCGTGGGTGGTCCACTGGGATAACTCTATTCCAAACTGCTCCCCAGTCCCCGCAGGCCCTCCATCCACATGGCTTCTTGGACGCCTGTTGGAATAGGACACTGAACCTCCGGACTGTGTAACCTTGGCAGAGCCATATTCCGAGAGCCAGCACATCTATATATATAAAAGCTAAGCGACCGAACAACTGGTCAACCTATTGCTATGATGCACACTGACCACCAGGGGCTTTCCCCCTGGTGGTCAGTGTGCTCCCACAGCCAACCTCCCACGGCCGGCCAACCTCCCACAGTCCCTCCCCCCACCTAGCTGGCCCCCGATTAGCCCGATCAGGACTGGGCAAGATGGGCCCGATTGGCCCTGATTGCCGGCCAGACCAAGGGACCCCACCCGTGCACGAATTCGTGCACCGGGCCTCTAGTAGAATAATAATCGGCATCGTTGTCTGTGTACGTAACATTGTTCCCTGGGAGGAAAAGAAAGGCAAGCTGAGCCCTGGGAATTGGGAGACCTGTATGTGATCTTTGTGGGTTTCCTTTCAGTGCAAAAATGTAATCAATAGTTCGAATAAAAAGTCTTAATGCAAATTGAAAGGTGATTAAAGAAGTCACGTACGTAAACGCCGTAGTGTTTAGTCCGTCGGGGCTGCTGTGACAGACAGCATAGCCTGGGTGGCGTAGACACACAGCCCTTATGCTCACAGTGCTGGGCGCTGAGAGGGCCCCGTGTGTGCCAGCATGGTCCCTTCCAGTGAGAGCCCTCCTCCCAGGCCACGTGCCTGTTGCCGTGGCCTCCTCTGTGGGACGGGTTGGGGTCCCTTGGGACCCTCCACTGTAAGGCACTGGTCCCTTTCCTGGGCGAAGCCTTACCCAAAGGCCTCGTCCTAATGTCACCCACCGTCTGCCGGGTGAGCATCTCAGCACAGGAAGCCGGGGACACGCATTCAGACCGTCGCACGTCGGAATGCAGAAACCCTGTGTTGCGACAGCATTTACTTTTTGCCCCAAATAATCAGGCTTTCCTGTATGCGAGCCCTTTTACCATTCTTGTTTTGTTGTGGTTCAGGAGATCCAGCCTTCGCCCTGTTAAGAGCACAGCACAGCCGGCCGGCTGGCTCCGTGGTTGAGTGTCAGCCTAGGAACCAGGAGGTCACGGTTCGATTCCCATCAGGGCACATGCCCGGTTGCAGGCTCGATCCCCAGTGTGGGGCGTGCAGGAGGCAGCCGATCCATGATTCTCTCTCATCACGGATGTTTCTATCTCTCTCTCCCTGTCCCTTCCTCTTGGAAATAAATTAAAAAAAAAAAAAAAAGGAGCACAGGGCCTGGTCTCTCCCCTGGGTCCGGGTTCTGTCTCCGTGAGGTGCAGGCGAGCCCCCAGCCCCCCGTCTGCACATTACTCAAGCCTCAGTTTCCCAGAGGCTCGTGCGCCCGGAAGCCTTCCCACCCCTGGCCCCACTGAGGTGACGTGCTCACGAGGACCCTTGTGTGGTGATGGCCCCCTCCGTCACGTCAGGGGCCCACACTCCTGTAGACTGTGATGCCGAGGAGGCAGGGCCGCGCCTTCCTTGCTTGCGCTGTGGGGCATGGGGACAGCTGCAGGGACACAGGTCAGAGGCCCATCTGCTGCGGGGATGCCAAGCCGAGAACTCCTTTCCAAATAGGACGTGCAAAAGCCCTCTACCAGCCAGGCAGTGTGAAGGCGCTAAACTATTCTTCCAGTTGATTCCTCCCCACTTGAGAGGGTGTGTGTGCTTTTGTCAAGTTCCTCCTTTGTCTAGAAGGGTCTAGCCAGGGCAGCTCGGTAGACAGGGGACAAGGTGACGAGAAGGATCGGGGCAGTGCAGAGGTATCTACCCTCCCTCTTCCGATCCCTCTTCTGTCCTCATAATGTAGCCCCATCACTTACCTTCAGCGTGACCCCCACCGAGTGCTCCCTAAGATCACCGCCCCCCGCCTGTCACCGTATTCCCAGGACCCAGGATAGAGTGAGCGCCCAGAAAATAATCGGCAAAAAAAAAAAGTTGGCATAAAAATAAACTAGAATTCAGATAACTGGGAGGTAAATTGAAACACTAAACTTGATTAATAATTTCAGTTGATAATAATTTCACTTTTCTTTATAAAGCAGGAACTTTTAATATTTTTCTAGAAAAAAATGACACATGCCACATATTCATCTTAATAGGAAACGTTTCCGTCTCTTCCCTCTGTTATCTGTGAGTGTACCTGCTGTTTCACGGACAGACTCCCCGTGGACAGGAAAGTCCGTGGCGCACTTGCCCTCACTCGCTATCTTTCGTGTGCGTTTCCTGCGGCCTCAGGCCTCAGGCCTGAACTTTGCGTTGCTGCATCCTGCCTGGCTTAGCCATTGTCTGCTGGCGGGATATGTAGGCTGTTTCCTGTGGGTTTTGTCCCTGCTGTCCATCAGGCTATAAATATCCTCCACGGGAGCCTCTTCCTTCTTCCCTCTCCCGGAGAGGCACCCCTGGCCCGAGACGCAGCGCCTCCCAGCCCTGGTTGCAGGGTGCTCGGCGTCTCATCAGCGGTGTGTGTACCTCGCTCATCAATGGGAGATTTTAATTCACTTTTTGTGGTTATTTTATTTTTTTACTCTTTGTGGTTTGATGGATGTAAAATGGTGCTTCGTATTTAATTTAGTTCTTATTCTTTCTATTGCTCAGCGTACATTATTTATGTTACCATTTAAAAATGTCTACCTTTTCCCCCCAGTGGTTGAGTGTTGACCTATGAACCAGGAGGTCATGATTCAATTCCCGGTTAGGGCACATGCCCGGGTTGCAGGCTTGGTCTCCACGTGGGGCGTGCCGGAGGTAGCTGATCTCTCCCATCATTGATGTTTCTATCTCTCCCTCTCCTTATCTCTCTGAAATCAATAAAAGTATTATTGAAAAAAAATCAATAAAATATATTTAAAAAATTAAAATTAAAAAAAAATGACACGCAAAACAAAGACTTTTAAAAAAGAATCACATTGTTCTTTATTTCTTAACTAGAGGTCCAGTGCATGAAATTCATGCACGGGGAGGACCCACAGCCCAACCTGCCCCCTCTCACAGTCCAGGAGCCCTCAGGGGATGTCCCACTGACACTCTGCGGGAGGCGACCAGCTGATCAGGGGAAGACGCAACCCCGTCACCCCACTGCTGCAGCCACTGCCGGCCGCCGCAGCCACCAAGGTGTTTTCATCAACACAGACTCCAGTCCCTTCACCACGAAAAAATGACAACTTTCTTTAGGCATTTTCAAGATGTGTCTTCCATAGGATATGACATTTCTTTCTTTCTTTTTTTATTATCCTCACCTGAGTATATTTTCCCATTGATATTTAGAGAGCGTGGAAGAGAGAGGGAAAGACAGAGAGAAACATCAATGTGAGAGGGACACTTTGATTGGTTGCCTCCTGCGTGAGTCCTGGCCAGGGAGGAGCCTGCAACCTAGGTACATGCCCTTGATCAGAATCAAACCTGGACCCTACAGTCTGCAGACTGAGGATCTATCCACTGAGCCAAACTGGCTAAGGCAGGATATGACGTTTCTTAGCCCCTCCAGCCTCAGACCTTCATTTTTTCCTCCAGGAGTGATGTGGAAAAACCCTAGATCACCTTCTTGGATTCTTATTACCCAAGTTACCAAGAACACTGCCAGTGGCATACCAGGAGCTTAGCCAATGAGCGGTCAGGAAAGGTGTTTCCTCTGCAGCTCACACGCAGAAGTGGGACTGCTGGTGCGCTGTCTCCCAGCAGGGGCGGGTCCCCCTGTGCGTTGTGTCTCTGCTCCAGGCCCGGGCCCCCCAGTGTGTCGCGTCTCCACTCCATGCCCATCTGCGCGCACAGCCTCCTCCTGAGCCAGTTGTGACTGTTACGTCGTCCCGGCTAATTTGCATATCACCTCTCTCTCTCTCTCTCTCTCTCTCTCTCTCTATATATATATATATATATATATAGGCCAGCTGGAGGGAGGGGCTGTGGTTGCAGTTGGCCAGCCGGCCCCGCCCCCTGATCGAACTCCCGGTCGAGGGGACAATTTGCATATTAGCCTTTTATTATCCTGTATAATAACTAGAGGCCTGGTGAATGAAAATTCATGCACTGGAGGGGGGTCCCTTGCCAAGCCTGCCCCCCTCACAGTCCGGGAGCCCTCAGGGGCGGGAGGCAACCCAGCGATCAGGGGAAGGCGACGCCCCCATCACACCTCTGTTACTGCCACTGCCAGCAGCGCAAGCCTTGCCCGGCCCTGGTTACCTGAGCCTCAGGGGACCTCAGGCCATGCTCCCCACCCCGGCGCCAGGCTGGGGGACCTCGGGCTGTGCCGCCCGGTGGGGCAGGGGACCTGAGGCTGCGCCCCCCCCCCCCCACCCAGCAGGGCTTGACAAGGGTGGGACTGGCCAGGTCTGCATCTAGCCCAATGGGGGGCGGGTCCCAGCCAGGTCTGGGTTTCGCGCGATTTTGAGGCACATGTGGGTGGCGGGGACTTGACTCTGGGTCCCGTGGTGAGCCCCAGACTCTGACAGGAGGAAGGTTTTCATATACATTTTACTAATTTTCTTTCATCTCTGACACTTCTATTATAGAGAGAGGGCAAATAGCAATATTAAATTATTTCCTCTAATGAATCCCCTTTTAATGTGCATGAATTTTGTGCACCGGGCCACTAGTATAGGATAGGATGGAACACGGGGAATGCCCCACCTCTGGTCCAGAAGCGGCCGTGAGGACTGCTCTGTGTGAGTGGTTCTGCCCTTCCTTAAAGCCCTGAAGCCGTAACCCAGGCATCGGGCCCAGACCCTTCTCATCGTGTGGTCTCCCCAGTAGCCTGCACTTCCTAAGTCAGTGATGGGCAACCTTTTGAGCTTGGTGTGTCAAACTTCGCCAAAAAACTGAGCATAACTCGGGTAGTGTGTCACTTTATTTCGCAAATGTTTCATCCTCAGGAGCAGCAAATGTTTCATCCTCAGCATGCGGCCGCCTCAGTGGCCACGTGTCATCAGAAATGGCTACGCGTGTCAGTGCTGACACGCGTGTCATAGGTTCGCCATCACTGTCCTAAGTGTAGTTGCTCTATTTTGAGAGGAGGGAGGGGCCTTCCACACGACTTCTGCTTTATCTGCTCTGTCGTCCTCTCCGTGGAAACAGTGCCACTGACGATGGGTTCCTGCGGTCTGTGTGCGAGTGATCTAACGGACCGTGACCGCGTCCCGCTGCCCCGTGTTCTGGGGGAGGATGAGCTGCCATGCAGAGTTTGCAGGCTGTTTTCTCAGTTTCAGGGTCTGAGTAACCCCACTTCCTGCTGCTGTGGCTTCCCGGGGGGTCCGCGGTTTGATAATGTTCCCTGGCTTTTGTGGTGTGCGCACCGGGGATGACTCAGCAAAAGGCCGCGAGGCCGCATCCTCTGGTCCATCCCTCGGTCTCGGGAGCTTCCGTGGAAACTGACCCGGGATAGTGGGGCGTTAGAGGGGAAGGTGCTGCGCCTTTTAACATTTCTCAGGGAGACGTCTGCGGCCCTCAGGAGCGCACGGTGATGCTGATAGTAAAACAGAGAGAGGTCTTCCTCCTGCCCATCCTTCGCGGGGCACGGGGTTGAGAGTGTTCTGAGCGTGGTCCGAGCACAGTGAGGTGGGCGCCTGCACAGTCTACCCGCGGGTGAGAGAGCAGAGGCTCCTACGGGGGGGACGTGCCCGGGGCAGGCGATTCTTCGCACGGTGATCCACTGTGGGTCTTGCCCAGTACAAGGATTTTTTTCAGTTTAAAGAAACGCTGCCCTCGGTGGTGTGGCTCAGTGGACAGAGCGTCGGCCTGTGGACTGTAGGGTCCCGGATTCGATTCTGGTCAAGGGCACGTACCTGGGTTGCAGGCTCTTGCCCTGGTCAGGGCACAGGCAACCAATGGATGTGTCTCTCTCACATTCATGCTTCTCTCTCTCTCTCTCTCCCCCCTCCCTTCCACTCTCTCTAAGAATCAATGGGAAAATACCCTTGGGGAGGATGAACAAAGAAAGAAATGCTTGTACTTGAGGCAGCTCCTGCCACCCCATCGCCCCAAATACAGTGTCTTCCTTTCAGGGCTCTTCTGCGTTGGATGAAAACAAGTTCAATGTTCACTAGAGTTCTAAACAGACAGTAAAGTGTGTACGTTTGTGTACACGTATGTATGTGTCCCTTTGCTCCTTTAATTTCTCCCTTTGGCCAGAAATGGCTGTGCTGTGCCTGTTGCACCGTCGTATTTGGAAACAGGTAACTTGTTTCCTAGGTTCCCAGACCCATGAGCGGCGGGGGGGGGGGGGGGGGGGGGGAGGGAAACTTTCCCAGGACAGGTCCCAGCTGGCCTCTCCAGGACCTGGTTGGTGAGAGCCTGTCTCCTGGGAACCTCACTGTCCCCTGAGAGCGGCCCCCTGTGTCTGGTTACCGCTGCCCCTTCCTGCTGCCCTGTGGTGCCCAGCTCGCTGCTCCCGCCAACGCCCCTGAAGCGTCTGAGGCCCAGTTCCCACCGGGCACCGGGGAAGGCGCTCCATCTCCTTCAGGCAGTGACACCTGTGCCCGCGCTGACCCAGAGAGTCCTCCTTAGAGAGTGTGTGTGCACACACACACACATACACACACACACACACACGGACACACCCACACGCACACATGCACATACACGCACACATACACACCCACCCACCCACACATGCACAAACACCCACATGCACACGCGCACGCACACACACACACACGGGGACACACACACGCACACATGCACATACACACACACATACACACCCACCCACACACACATGCACAAACACCCACACATGCACACACACACACACACGCACCCACACACACACACGAATGCACACGCACGCACGCACACACACACACATTATACACACACAGATATAATGAAATGTAGCTGCTAGGTGATAAAATGAGCTCCATCGTGATTCCATGTCACTGCCCGCTCTGCCAGGGTCTAATTAACAGGGAGAATGAGGTCGTTACATACACAGTCCTGTGTGGTCTTTCCAGCACCAGATATTTTAAAAGGGGGGAGCGGTTCGACATCACCCCGAGCTTTCTCTGGTACGTCAGAGCATCGGAGACACGTTCCAGCAGCATTTCCGAGTTTGCACCTTGGGGTGACGGTGAACGGGCTATTGGAACACCAGGTTTCTGAATGTCCGTTCCGGGTTCTTTGATTAACTCGTGACTTCGTTTTCTTTTGCAATTTATTTCCTCCAAAGTACAAATGGCCAGGGCAGACCTGTGTGGGGTTGCTGCAGAGCATTTCTGGAGTATTCTCTGCTCTTCTCTCCCTGGAAGCACGCATTTCTGCAAACCCATGAGCTGCACTCTAGAGTGAACAGGTCCACGGAACTGGGAGAGGTACTGCTCTCCGTCCCAGGGCATTGTGGGTGACTGACTGCCTTACTCCTTTGGAGGCTGCTCCCAGAAGTGCGCAGGCGCAGTGGGGCCAGGCTTCCCTCCGTGATGTTTGTACCTGAAACACCAGACATGAAATGCCATGCACTTCCAGTGTGCCCGGAAAGGGGGTATTCCTTTGTGACAACACCTCTTAATGGAACTTCGATGTCGGTGTTAAGGAGTTCAGTCTGCCTTCGGTGAAGGACAGGGTGGAGGACAGGGTGAGGGGCAGGGTGGAGGAAAGGGTAGAGGACAGGGTGAGGGGAAGGTTGGAGGACAGGGTGGAGGACAGGGTGAAGGACAGGGTGAGGGGCAGGGTGAGGGACAGGGTGAAGGACAGGGTGGAGGACAGGGTGGAGGACAGGGTGAGGGACAGGGTGAGGGACAGGGTGAAGGGCAGGATGGAGGACAGGGTGAAGGACAGGGTAGAGGACAGGGTGAAGGACAGGGTGGAGGACAGGGTAGAGGACAGGGTGAAGGACAGGGTGAGGGACAGGGTGAAGGGCAGGATGGAGGACAGGGTGAAGGACAGGGTGAAGGGCAGGGTGAGGGAGAGGGTGAGGGATAGGGTGAGGGGCAGGGTGAGGGGAAGGGTGGAAGACAGGATGGAGGACAGGGTGAGGGGCAGGGTGGAGGGCAGGGTGAGGGACAGGGTGAGGGACAGGGTGAGGGAAAGGGTGGAAGACAGGATGGAGGACAGGGTGAGGGACAGGGTGAGGGGCAGGGTGAGGAACAGGATGGAGAACAGGATGGAGGGCAGCTGACATTAATGCTCTTGGTGCAGAATCTACCAGACTCTCTCCCCTCATTCCCTTTCCATTAGAAAGCAGGGTTTTTCAAATCTGCTTCATCCTTCCTGGTCTTTGTCGTTTTTGAAAGTGATGATCGTTCCTTGAGTGTCAGAAAGAAGTCTCCAAAAGCAAAACCACCTGTGATGATTCCCTCTGCATTTTCCTCCTCAATGAGGATCTCTTCTTGGAAGGCATGGCACGGTTTTCCAGGAGCTGTGGTTTTTCTACCTTCTTCGATGTGTCAGCGCGTTTTCAGTAGACGTTTCATAGACGCCATGTCAAGATCTCCAGGGAGATTGAGCAGATAGGAGACAGGCCAGCCCTGCAGGGGGCGGGAGGCTTCGTCTCTTTCTGTTAGAGGACAATGAGGACTGGGTCACAGAAATCCCTGGAGGGGACTGGGTTAGAGGCCAGCCTCCTGTGGCAGAGTCCTGTGCTCAAACCCTCTCCTCACTCTCCTCACCTTCCACCTGTGAGACTCGCTTATCTCCGGGAGCGTCCGAGATCTCTGGAAAACAGAGGTGCTCTCAGCAGCCATCTCTCAGGGCTGCTTGTGAAGATGTATGAGATAATGAATCATGAATATAAAGTACTAAGCATGATGCCACTACTTTATATTCTTCGAGAGCTGATAACTCTCAGGGCCCCAAGTAAATGGCTAAAAGCAGTAGCTGCTGTTTCTTGGCAAACTGATGAGGAGAAGCATTATGTCGAGCAAGTTGTTTTTAGAGTGGCCGTGGGGAATTCTGTTACAGATTATATTCACAGGTGGCACACGGGCCACGTCTTTGTTCTCCTCGCTAGGCATCTTGCGTTGCTGTGTGGCATACAACGTGGGCCTCCCAGAAGCGAGGATATTCTCCGGTCCTTCCGATGCCCAGTTTGGCTACTCGGTGCAGCAGCTCATCCACCCAAAAGGCAACTGGTAAGAACACTCTCTTCTTCGTTATTTCAATAAAAAACACGAAATACATTTAATACTGGACGGCAATTGCTTGTTCCAGTGGGATCATGACTATTTACTGATGAGGAGGCCTCAACCATCTTTAAATGAAGGAGTTTTCTCTGAGAGTTGATAACTCTCAGATTGCTAATTGATGGAATTGATAGTGCTATTCATTTTCTCTACATATGCCATAGCAAATTCATAATACCAGTCTTGGCACTTAATAGAAGATGATAGATAGATAGGTTAGACAGATGATAGATAGATAGATAGAGATAGATAGATAGATAGATAGATAGATGATAGAAGATAGATAGATGATGATAGATAGATAGATAGATGATAGAAGATAGATAGAAGATAGATGATAGATAGATGATAGGTATAGATATATAGATGGGTAGATAGATAGATGATAGATAGAGGGATGATAGATCGATAGATAGATAGATAGATGATAGATAGATGGATAGATAGATAGATAGATAGATGATAGATGATAGAGGGATGATAGATCGATAGATAGAAGATAGATGATAGATAGATAGATAGATAGATGATAGATAGATGATAGATGATAGATAGATAATAGGTAGATTTATGTCCATTTCTTTGTCTGTAAGCTGGTCTTGTTGAGTTTGTAACCGTTCAGTAGCCAATGCGGCCGCAGGGCATTGCCAGGGGCTAGACTAGTTCCCTAAATTGTCTCCTTCGTCAAGGCTCTGTCTCCTGGTTTCCTTCTACATCAGCCTCCCCTGCTGGTGGGAGAAGAGTCCATCCGCCCAGTTACCAAGGCGCTTGCTCTAGTGCACTTGGCATCTTTCATTTTCCCAGAACGGCCCTGTGTGCTTGTAGTGCTGGGCAATGATTACCTTTGCCAACCATGGGCCATTTATATCCAGCCGCCTTCATGGACATGGAAATCTACGCCCCCTGCTGGTTTCCGCTTCCCCTGGTAATTATGAAAATAGACTCAGATGATTCTGAAGGTTGTCTTTGGGCAGAAGAGCTGTGGGTGCACTCCGGCCGGAGCTGCTGCCCCCTGGTGGGCAGGAGTCCTGCACGGAGCCTCACCCGCTGGGGCCGCACAGGACTCCCTGGAGCTTCCCAGCCAGGGTCTTTGCAGTGATTAAAGGGGCCGCTGTGGGCTGTCGCATAACAGCTACAATCCACCCCCTCCTTTCCTGGGTGAGCTTCCGGTGGGTGCTCTAGAAGAGAATTCAAAGGAACGTTTAGCATCCAGTGTTCACATTTTGGAGCAGGGCTGTCTGTGACGGGGACGAGATGAAGCGGTCACTGGGGAGGGTAGTGGGTCTCTGAAGGCCGTGGAGGAGGCGAATCGTGAGCTAGTCTCTGGGGTGGCGGTGAAGAGGCTGCGGAAGAGCAGTCCCTGATGCCAGGAGCCTCGGGAAGGAATGCGGTGGCAGAGAGTCTGCCAGCCTGAAGGGTCAGAACAGTCTGGTTGGACACCAGAGCCAATGAGAGCAATTACTGTCATCATTGGGGCGGGGGGCGGGGGAGAGAGAGGAGAGAGAATACCTCTAACAAGTATCTACTTATGCTTTGAGAACCATAAACCGTAGGAAGCTACAAAGACACACAGACGTTGTGGTTGGAGTAGTTTGACCTTGGAATGTAGAGAGACACTTGCTGGCGCCGATGTTACAGCTCCATCCCTGCTCTGCCCTGACTGCAGACGCCTGTCACGCCTCTCTCTAGTGCCTGATGGACAGACACACAGAGTGCGCTGGGCTGTGAGGAGCAGCTGATTCCTGCACCAGCCGCCCAGCAGCCGAGGCTCCAAGTCCCAACCCCTCTCCCCTCTCCCCTCCCCATGTCTCCTCAGGGCCAGTCCTGTCGGCCCTCCCCCCAGACACCGTGCCCGCAGCCCGCTTCTCCCCAGGGCCTCTCGGGTGCTGCCCAGCAGCCTCTCAGCACCTCCTCCCTCTCCTCCCTGGAGCCAGAGGGAACTTTTCAAACAGGAGTCCAGTCGGCACTGCCAGGGCAGGTGCCCCCGAGCAGAGCCCTGAGCGCCCGTCCCCTGTGAACCTGTGGCCTGCGTGCTCACTCGGCTCGTCCCCCATGGGAGTTCAAGCGCAGTGACGCGATCCTTATCGCACACAATGCACGGGGCGGGGGCGGGGGCGGGGGGTGGTCAGGTCGCTTCCTGGGAGCTCGGGGAGACACACTGGGCTGTTTGTCTTCCCCAAGGCCTCCCCCAGAACAGGCTGAGCTCATGCTATGCCTCAGCGACGTGAGCCCGGGGCAGCCGCTCTGGACGGGGCCTGCCTGGCCAGCCGGGTATTTCCCGCTGCAGGAATAGTCCCTTGTTCCCGAGACGCTCCTGCGGAAAAGGCGACGAGAATGAACTTGTGTCCCGGCCCCAAACACCCATCTCTGTGTGAGCTTACATCACGGTTTTAACTTAGAATTAAGGAGACAGGTAACTACGCTTCCTGTGTGTTGTAAATATAATGGACTGTCTGCAGCAGATTTTAGATAAATACTAAGGAGGAGGCATTCAGCTCTAGAGCAGACCGCAGACTGGCATATAGGATGTTGGCATAACAATGCCCGGTGTTCATCGGGTATTCTTTCTTCTCCAGACGCAGAATACTCCTGATGCCTCTGAGAGCTTTGTGCAGCCATTGCCCCCTTTACAAACGAGGGGACGCAGACACAGGCTCAGGAGTTTCGCTAAGCGGACAGAGCTAATACAGTAGGTCCTCGGGTTACGTCGGAGATCCGTTCCTACGGGTGACGTAGCGATTTTCGCCGTAAGCTGGAACCCACCTACATAAACACTCACAGGGAGCACATACACAGCAGTAATGAAGTGAAACAGTAAAAAAAAGTTAAAAGAAAGATAACAATTCCTGACCTTTACTTGTGGTAAATAAATAATAAAAAACATAAAGCACATATGTACATATGTTGAAATGACAGAACTTTTTTTTTTTTATAAATAAACTAGAGGCCTGGTGCATGAAAATTCATGCACTGGATGGGGGTCTCTCAGCCTGGCCTGCCCCCTCTCACAGTCTGGGAGCCCTTAGGGGTGGAAGGCGACCCAGTGATCAGGGGAAGGCGACGCCCCATCATACCTCTGCTGCTGCCACTGCCGGCAGCGCAAGCCTTGGCCAGCCCTGGTTACCTGAGCCTCGGGCGGCCCTGGGTGGCTGGGAGGCTGAGGGGACTGAGTGCCACCATCTTGTGGCTTTGGACACTGCCATCTTTGAGGGCGTGGCAGTCAATTAGCATATTCCCTCCTTATTGGCTGTGGGCATTGCCATATTTGAGGGCAGGGCAGCAATTAGCATATTCCCTCCTTATTGGCTGTGGGCACTGCCATCTTTGAGGGCAGGGCAGCAATTAGCATATTCCCTCCTTATTGGCTGTGGGCACTGCCATCTTTGAGGGCGGGGCAGTCAATTAGCATATTCCCTCTTTATTAGATAGGATGGGAGATGGCGACGTAAACACGAAATGACGTACATCAAGTCCACGTAACCTGAGGACTGCCTATAAAGAACAAATCTGGGGTAGATGAGTGTAAATAGAGATAAAATGTTTTAAATGCACCTGTATTTTTAAAAATATATTTTTATTGATTTAAGAGAGGAAGGGAGAGGGAGAGAGAGATAGAAAAATCAATGATGAGAGAGAATCATTAATTGGCTGCCTCCCGTAGGCCCCACACTGGGGATCGAGCCCGCAACCCGGGCAGGTGCCCTGACCTGATTCATGGGACTGTGCTCAACCACTGAGCAGCACCAGCCGGGCGTGGCCAGGAGGTGTTGTCTGACGTATTCACCGAGGTCTCCCAGTGGCTGAATCAAGTCTGGCCACAGTAGGGTTGGCCCCATGTGCACCCTCCCGGGTGGACACGCCAGGGCACACCGTCCATGTGGGAGCAGTACCCCCGGAGCTGTGGACTGTGTCAGCCCCCGGGATCGCAATCAGCATTTGCCGAATCTAAGCAGACACGCTCTGGCCTAAGGACCTCTGTCATCCTCCCTGGGAACTCGCTAGCACGAAGGGGACCCTGGGGAGTGTAGAGACTCGCAGACCAAGGGCAGGCTGGGTATGAAACAACCTCGACCACCTTAAACTTAAACACTGTTTACCGACCTGACAAGGGATTTCAGCATCCAGGGGGGTGGGCGAACCGCTCTGTTCTGGAACTCTCCATAATCACTATTTTGCCACGAGGTAATTGGCCGGTGAGTGCTATTTTGGGCAGGCCTGGAGGGGTGCCAGCTCCCTGCAGAGGCGCTCCCAGGCCGGGCCTCCGCTGCCGTTGTTCTGCCTGCGCTGGGGTGCAGTCCACGCCTGGCAGAGGCTCGGCCACCCCCGCAGGGTCCCCCCACCCGCTTATCCTGTCCCGATGCCGTCCCACCCTCTCCTAGCCTGCCTCCTCCTCTCCAGTTGTCACCTGAAATCCTGGGGGTAACTACACCAGCCTCCCTCCTCTTCCTGTCCGTGGACTGAGGAATGTCGTGATTCCCTCCAGGATAATTCTGTCAGCCCAGTAAGCGGGGAGACTTACCACTGACCCATTAAGGGTCTCTCACATGCTCCGTTCTTCCTGTTCCCAGGATGCCCTGGTTCCCTCCGCTAAGAATGCCGGCTGCCCCTCCACGCTCCGGCCAGCCTAGTATTTGTTCCAGAGGGAACTCGCCCACATCTTGTCGTGCATTTGTATTATTGGTTTAGCTGTCACGTATTTTACACAGCTTTACTAGATTAAGTGAACAGAAGTGTGCCTTGGGCTGTTTTTAAGCCACTGTAACACTTAGCCGGGGGCACCTGCTGTTTAATTGATAATGATAAATGTTTATACAAATAGCTTATGAAAGGATTTGTTTCCTAGACAGATACTCTAATCCTTTCCAACTTAGACAAAGAAAACACGTGGACTCAAAAATACTCCTCTTTCGTAGCAGGATGTTGCTGAGTAATTAAGCTGCTGCTCTGGTTTCTAAAACTTAGACTGTTGAGCCCGGCTGGTGTGGCTCAGTGGTGGAGCGTGGACCTATTAACCAGGAGGTGACACTTCTATTCAGTCAGGGCACGTGCCCGGGTTGTGGACTTGATCCCCAGGAGGGGGCGTGCAGGAGGCAGCCGGTCAGTGATTCTCTCTCATCATTGATGTTTCTATCTCTCTCCCTCTCCCTTCCTCTCTGAAATCAATAAAGGATATATATTGTTAATTAGACTATCGCATAGACTCTTCGGTCCGTTCTGCGTGGTGAGAAATGTTGGGTGAGGTGAGGGCTCTGCAGGGAAATCTAGTCTCTAGAGGAGAAGCTGCACGGGAAGTGAAACTAACCCGGGGAAGGTGAGCCCAGCCGCTGACCTCCACATCCTGCTTCCGGCTGTGAGCAGGGCTGCTCTGTAGTCTTTGCCAAAGACCCCCGTGTACAAACAATACACGTAACGCCATTGAGATCTGCCTCTGCTCCCCGCATAGCATGGAAGTTGTTAGGGCATAGAAGGTGCTCAACAAATGTGAGTTTTTGCTCTGGTTTTAATACCACTTCCTTCTTTTTTAAAAAAATACTTTTTTATTGATTTCAGAGAGGAAGGGAAAGGGAGAGAGACATCAATGATGAGAAAGAATCATTGATCGGCTGCCTTCCACACGCCCCACACTGGGGATCGAGCCTGCAACCCAGGCATGTGCCCTGACCAGGAATCGAACCTTGACCTCCTGGTTCACTGGTCGATGCTCAACCACTGAGCCACACCGGCCGGGCACCACTTCCTTCTTTAGAGTTGGGCTGACCAAGGGGATGGCCACGCCGCCCGTGGCTACCAGCACTGGGAATGTTCTGTGTCCGTATTGACATGTGCTCCAAGGAGGAGGTACACGGTGAATGTCAAAGACTTGCTGTGGGAAAACTAGAATGTCAGGTAGCTCATGGGTGATGCTCATGGGTGATGCTCATTCCGATTGCGTGCTAGTTTTGATGCATGGAGCTAAGTAAATATGCTGAAGTAATTTCACGTGTGGCTCTCTGTTTTATTCATGTGGCCGCTAGAAAATGAAACACCTGGCTGACACTGGGGCTTGTGTTATGTGCCCACTGCTCAGCTCTGCTCAGAGGCTCCCAGGGGGCGGGGCCAGACAGCGCCTTACAGGTCCCACCGGGCACCCTGAGGGGCAGAGCGGAGGGAAGAAGACCAGTTGATGGCTGAACAAATAGGACGAGTCACTCGTGAGAAATGGACATGGAGGGTGTCTCTCCACGGCGTTGCGGTCAGTGTTCTGTCAGAAGCGTTGGCTGCCGTCTCATAGCTAACGGAAAGAATTCCCGTTTGCAGGCTGCTGGTCGGCTCGCCGTGGAGTGGCTTCCCGGACAACCGCATGGGAGACGTGTACCGATGTCCTCTCCACCTGCCCACGGCCGCGTGCGAGAAGCTCAATCTGCAAGGTGAGCTGTGGGTGGCAACGCGGTTTTCACGGCGAGCAGAGCTGCTGTCACACACACGATGGAAAAGGACAAAACCGGTCACGGCTCTGTCTTAAAGGACTGCCAACAGCTTCCCTCGCCTTTCTCTTCTCGGTTGTATTGGCCCACTGGTAGCCAGACTTCCGACAGAGTGAGACCTGGTTTCCTGAGACGCGTGGGAATGGGCTGCCCCCTGGACCAGCCGCCCCCAGACGGGAGCCGGATCCCACCCGCGTTCAGGAGCATTTTCCTGATAATTTACAGAAATCTAAGGCTGCCCAAAGTCCCCTCTCTCTCCCCAAAATACACCCCATGAAGTACAGAGATGTCAGTCCTAAGGCTGATTCAGGGGTGCTGTGTCTGAATGACTCCATTCTGATAGAAACATTCACGACGTGGGGTGGCCTGGACTGGCTGGGATGGCTGTTTTAAGTACCCACATCTCAGATGCTTTCTATTAATGCACGGAGTCACTGACAGTTACTGGAAGCCTGAATGAGTCATGCTTCCGCCCAGCTCTTCCCGAGGCAAGTCACACGTTGCTCACTCCCTTCATCGTCATCAGTCCAAAGAGCCAGCACCCAGGGGTCACGGAGCCCCCAGGAACCGAGGCGTGGCGCGGCCGGCGGGGCTCAGTACCTGAGCATCTACCCAGGACCAGGAGGTCCCTGATTTGGTTCCCGCTCAGGGCACAGGCTCCGGCTGCGGGCCCGATCCCCAGTGCGGGGCGTGCAGGAGGCAGCCGATCCATGATTCCCTCTCGTCATGGATGTTTCTGTCTCTCGCTCCCTCTCCCTTCCTCTCTGACATCAATAAAAGCACATTTTTAAAAAAGAAGCCGTGGATTAGGGAAGCACGTGCTGTGGAAACCGAGGGAAGGGAGCGATTCAAACCAGTGGTGAAGGCTAGAGACGAGGGCGGCCGTTTCTGACCCATCTCCGTCTCCCTCACCCTTTCTGGACCTAGCGGGCGCTCAGTGACCCTGTTTTCAGTGACATGGGGTGAGTGCCCATAGGGCCCTTGGCTGGGGTGGAGGGCCATCTAGATCCGTGCTCTCCAGACATCTGCATAACCCCCCCCCCCCCCCCCACGCAGATACGTGTAAATGTAAAATTTCTAAAAATAAAACATATCCTGGGGTGAGTGCTCAGAAGTTTTATTCTAGCAGCCCAAGGTTTCATATTCCCTCTAGCTTTCAAACACTCACCTCTAAGGTATACATTTTATTTTTAAAAAATTATATATATGTACTGACGTATCGTCTTCCTAAATAAAAAAAAAAAAAAGCCACGCGCACCGGAGCTCCGCTGTTTGTCTCTGCGGAGGCCGTGAGACTCCCCGGCGGGAGCACAACCCAGCCGTGCGGAAGGGAGGGCGCAGGTTACCCGGGCTCAGGAGCACGTGGAGGTGAGCAGGGTCAGGGAGAGGAAGGGCACGCCATTTCCAGAGGTGCGTGGCGAGCAGGATTAGGGAAACAGACTTTCTGGCCCGGAGGAGACAGTGCTGTTCGTAGGGAGAGTGGAGGGAGGCGGTCAGAGGCGGGGACTGTCAGTCAAGGGCAGAGTGGAGCGGGTGGAACCCTCCCTGGTCCCTGGGCACTGACTCCCTCCTCCAAGAAACAAGGACAGGAGTTCCTGCAGGGCCTCCAGGAGCCCCGAGAGGCTGCGCTGCACTTCAGGCCTGACGTCTGCAGAGATGTGTTATGTGACCGGCTAGTCTCGGCTCTCCTTCTGAAGTCAGCTCACTGTTGCTTAAAGCCAGATTCAACTACATGGCATTCTTTTTAAAAATATATATTTTTAATGATTTCAGAGAGGAAGAGAAGAGAGAGAGAGAGAGAGAGAGAGAATTGATCGGCTGCCTCTTGCACGCCCCACACTGGGGATTGAGCCTGCAACCCGGGCATGTGCCCTGACCGGGAATCGAACCATGACCTCCTGGTTCCTAGGGCGATGCTCAACCCCTGAGCCACGCCGGCCGGGCCATATGGTCATTCTTCACGATGCTCTAGGATATTGTCTTTCTGGTGCGGAAGAAGCATGAGGTGGAGTGTCCGTGGCCTTGGGAAGAGCAGGGCTGGCAAACTGGAGACCAAAGCTGTGCTTTGCGTGGCCAGCGCTGCTTTCAGACTGTTCAATGGGAAGGCTCTCAGGTTCACCACCTCCAGATGGCACACGACAGTGACACTGAGCCCAACGCTACAGAGAAGCGGGCGCCGCGGGCCGTCTAACAGCCGAGCTCCTCCAGTTACAGAAACGCAGCAACGTAACCGCGCGCTCCCCTTCCCTTTGCAGCCTCCGTGAGCATCCCCAACGTGACGGAGATAAAAAGCAACATGAGCCTCGGCCTGACGCTCAGCAGGAACGCGGGCACCGGAGGGTTTCTCGTGAGTGTTCCCTCCTCACCCCCCATCCTCAACCCCCATCCTTCCCCGGGCGCGTGCGGTCAGCCCTCACCACCCCTCCGGGAAGCAGACCTGGGGGTTCACTGTGGGCGCGTGCTTTCTGCCGAGTCACGCTGTGTGGCTGTCCCCCCAAGGAGCTTCCTGTTGGTGCGCAGGCTTCTTAAGATCCTCGGCACAACCATTGCCCAGAATGTTCTGGAAAGGGGGAGTAGAGGAGCCTGGTCTCTGTTGATAACAGCAGAAGCCGGGGCTCCCCCCTGCGGGACCCCAGGCAGGTGCTGCGGATTGTGAAAGTAGGTCTCAGCTGGAAGGCACTTCTGCGTGTCATTTCCTCTGACCTCGCAGAGCTGGTGCCGTGCAGGCCGGCCCGGTCTCGCTTCTCATTTCCCGTCGGTGTTTCCTCGCGTTACTTCCTGGAACGAAGCCAGAGAGGAGGCCTTGCTGACAAGGCGCTGGGCCCGGGGCTGTTCCTGCCGTGCACATCCACGCGCACTGCGTGACGTGAGGGGGTGCCGGAGACACGTAAAGAACGCGGGGACTTTCTGAGAGAGGGAAGAATTTCTCAGCTCAGAACTAAGCCAAGAAATAACATGGGGAATGGTTGAAACGATTGGGCTCTATAAAAGGTGAAAACCATTGCACCACAGAAAGAGATGAAAGGCAAATAAAAACGCAGCTGTATTTCACATTCGCACCAGCCCTTACAGGTGTATCCGCCTTGTGTTGTCCTGTTAGAAGAGTCTTAGAAAGCTTACCTTTACCTTAGTTTTACCTGTGACCTGCTAACCGACAAGCCTACGTGTACAACTGGCTTCTTCTGAAAATTGAACCGATTTGAGCAATGTCATTCTACTTTCACCAGTAGACGTTAGTATTCAGACAGACTTTGTACCCCTAAGGCAGTGGTCGGCAAACTGTGGCTCGAGAGCCACATGTGGCTCTTTGGCCCCTTGAGTGTAGCTGTTCCACAAAATACCACGTGCGGGTGCGCACGTACAGTGCGATTGAAGGAGGACCCTAATTAAGTTAATAACAATGTACCTACCTATATAAGTTTAAGTTTAAAAAATTTGGCTCTCAAAAGAAATTTCAATCGTTGTACTGTTGATATTTGGCTCTGTGGACTAATGAGTTTGCCGACCACTGCCCTAAGGGAATCAGGTTTTGCTTATTATATGTGTTGCATCAATGCGTGGATGAATGTTGCAATGGATCGCCATGCTTTCTGATATTTTAAAGTCCTTATAATCGATCACCTTCACTTTTTTTTTTTTGCTTCTTTGTTTTTAAAGTTGAATAAATTCAGAAAGAGAAATATACTGAGACATGGGGATTATGGAATGTGCTTCAAAAGTTTTTAACCTGTAACTTCAGATGGAGGAAAATGAAGTTTCAAGAGAATTTGAGAGATTAATTTAGCCATGTGTCAAGGGAGGGAGGGAGGCAGGGAGGGAGGGAGGCAGGGAGGGAAGAAGAGAGAGAGAGCTGTGGGAGAGAGAAAAAAAGAAGAAGGAAAAAAAGCCAGTTTTCTTTACATACCTAAGAGATCAAAAATTTAAGATACTCTCAGGACTTCTGTGGAAAAGACAGACAATCATCACATTTTTTTTGAGCCTTCTTAAATTCTGGGCTTAAAGCAGGAATAGTTCTGGCATTGACAATTGGCACATTTGAATTTCAACTTCTTAGTGCTGTTTTCCTTTGCTTTAAATTTTTTTTTGGATACTTCATGAGTTATTATTTTTCAAGATGATTAGAAAAATCCAACTTGGGGATGGGGATCTAGGAATTAATGGTTGGTATCTATTATTTAGTAAATTACCTAAGGTATCCATTATGATTTTTCCTGTAATTGGCAAAATGAACTCGTTTTATAAGGAAAATCAACCTTGTTCTCTGAGCATGAAAAATGACCACAGCTGCTGCCTGCTCTCAACAATTAAACTGGGTCAAATGAATTTCCTTTTATTCTTCCAACTAGAGGCCCGGTGCATGAAATTCATGCACAGGGGAGGATGTGTGTGTGTGTGTGTGTGTGTGTGTGTGTGTGTGTCCCTCAGCCGAGCCTGCACCCTCTCCAATCTGGGATCCCTCTCACAATCCAGAACTAATCACCCCCTAACCACTCCCCTGCCAGTCTGATCGATGCCTAATTGCTCCCCTGCCAGCCCGATTGCCTCTAACTGCCCTCCCCTGCCAGCCTGGTTGCCCCCAACTGCCCTCCCCTGCAGGCCTGGTCGCCCCCAACTGCCCTCCCCTGCATGCCTGGTCACCCCCAACTGCCCTCCCCTGCCAGCCTGGTCATCCCTAACTGCCCTCCCCTGAAGGCCTGATTGCCCCCAACTGCCCTCCATTACAGGCCTGGTCCCTCCCAACTGCCCTCCCCTGCTGGCCTGATTGCCCACAACTGCCCTCTCCTGCCTGCCAGCCATCTTGTGGTGGCCATCTTGTGTCCACATGGGGGCGGCCATCTTTGACCACATGGGGCGGCCATCTTGTGTGTTGGAGTGGTGGTCAATTTGCATATTACCTCTTTATTATATAGGATGGCTTTTTGCAAGACCACACTTTTCGGTTCAGTTTTAATGATTGGTCCACAGCTTAATGGTGAGCTTTGTAGCCTCTTTATTAAGATCTTGACTGGATGTCCCTTCCCCGCTGTTTTCCATCTAATGATTTCCATAATGTCTGAGCAAGCATTTCCCGTGTGACTGACTCGGGAGGGCCTGGCACTCAGGGCTGGCTGGCGGGAAGTTGGGGGTTGGGCTGATGGGGGGACTCAGGGTGGAGCCCGGGGTGTGGGCCTGAAGGCCCGGCCAGCCTGGTGACTGCAGGTTTGGGGGAGTGGACATGGGCCCCGACGTCCTCAGAGAACTGAACAGAGGCAGCCCATGAACCTCATCTGCGGTTGTTTAGCAGAGTGGTTTTTGAAACTGGATTTTCACATGAAATCCGTCCTCTCTGACTCTCCTTGAGAATGTGGGTGGCCTGGCTGTCCCTGGGCGGAGCCGGGGTGTCCTGCCCCTGCGTGCGGGGTGACCTCCTCACACACCTTGGCCTCTGCCCCTGGCCCGAGCTCTCCTCTAGTTCCCTGCGGGGCCCTGGGGACGTGCGTTTGTGGTTTCTGCTGATACTCCACATGGAGGGGACAGGAGGAGCCCGCGTTCGGGAAAGACCAGGATAGGATGCTGCTGACAGCTCCCCCCCTTGCTGCTGGCCCAGCGCTGTTCTGGGTGTTTCATTCCTACAGACCCATGTAACCTTCACAACGACCTTCAAACAGGCGCCATGTTCATCTTCACTTTGCATGTGAAGCTTTGCGCTCACGTTCCTCCCGGGTGTCCCCTGGGATGGAAGCACCCCTTTCCTCTAGTTTGGTGGGTGACCTTGATGGGTGCCAGCGCCCCTCCTCCCGAAGCCTGCCCTTGGGCACAGCTCCTCCCTGCCGCTCCCTCCCTCCTGTCTGCCCTTCGCCCTGTACTCAGGCATTTTCTAAAATATGTTCTTTATTGTTGATAGTATCACAGATATCGCCCATTTTCTCTCCCTCCTTCCAGTTCCTACCCCCAACCCCAGGTCTCCACCATCTGATTGCCTGTGTCTATGGGCTGTGCCTATATATACGTTCTTTGGGGTATATCTTCTCATCCCCCCAACCCCACCTCAAGGTGTGTCCATCTGTTCCATGCATCGGGTCTTACTTTGTTGGTCAATTCATTTTGTTCATTAGGTTCCACAGACAATCAAAGGCATTTGGACTTGTTAATTCCACGCCTTGGCATCCCTAGGACTTGCAGAGGAACAGAGACGGTCTTGGGTCTCACGGATGGAGAGGTGGAGGTCTGATGGGTTCCATGTTCTGTCACTGTTCTCGTTTTTTTTAGACATGCGGCCCGCTGTGGGCTCAGCAGTGCGGAAGTCAGTATTACACGACTGGGGTTTGTTCCGACGTCAGCCCCGACTTTCAGCTCCTGGCCAGCTTCTCGCCGGCGGTGCAGAGTGAGTGAAGTGTGGCGGCGGGTCTGGGCGGTGCTGTCCATTAAAGGCAGGGAAACGTGTCAGCACCCCAACCCCTCGGCTCTAGGTCACCGCCTCATTTTTAGTGACTTTAGAAATCTGTTTCTCCTCTTCCCCTGTGTAGCCTGCACTTCCTTCATAGACGTGGTGGTTGTGTGCGATGAATCGAACAGTATCTACCCCTGGGTGGCGGTAAAGAACTTTCTGGAAAAATTTGTGCAAGGCCTGGATATAGGCCCCTCGAAGACACAGGTATGGACGTCAATAACACATACATTCACCCACAGCTTTCTTCTTGAGAAAACAGTGTTAGGTGTGAAGTCTTCCTCTGTGCCTTTGCCAGATCCCCAGGTGACTGCATTCAGTGCTGACCTGGAGAGTGAAATGCAGCTTGTGCTGCGTTGAGTTGTTCTGCGCATCACTTCGCCCACTGCTGGTCTTGGAGCTGGGATTCTGTTTCTGACATAGCGTCAGGCATGGGTCTAGCACCGTGGTCGGCAAACTGCGGCTCGCAAGCCACATGCGGCTCTTTGGCCCCTTGAGTGTGGCTCTTCCATAAAATGCCACGGCCTGGGCGAGTCTATTTTGAAGAAGTGGCATTAGAAGAAGTTTAAGTTTAAAAAATGTGGTTCTCAAAAGAAATTTCAATTGTTGTACTGTTGATATTTGGCTCTGTTGATGAATGAGTTTGCCGACCACTGGTCTAGCATTTTAATCCTCTTTAGTTGCTTACTTTTTCCATCCTCTAACTCATAAATTTATTCATATACTAGAGGCCTGGTGCACGAAATTCGTGCACGGGGGTCTCTCAGCCCAACCTGCACCCTCTACAATCCAGGAGCTCTCAGGGGGTGTCCTACTGATGGCTTAGGCCCACTCCCCATGGTTCTCTGCTCTCTGTGGGGCCTGGAGGTTTCCCTGCAGCCATGGAGATGAAGCCCCCATGCCCTGCTGTCACTCTCTGCCTGCTGCCGCCATGTGCCATGTGAAGGAAGCCCCAGTGCCCTGCAGTGTGCTCTGTCTGCCGGGCCTGGGGGCTTCCCAGACACGGACACACTAAGGAAGCC
Organism: Eptesicus fuscus; assembly: GCF_027574615.1. Taxonomy (NCBI): domain Eukaryota; kingdom Metazoa; phylum Chordata; class Mammalia; order Chiroptera; family Vespertilionidae; genus Eptesicus; species Eptesicus fuscus. Next base: position 111,358,225 of record NC_072476.1, read on the forward strand.
CCCATGCCCTGTTGTCCAGGCTCTGTCTGCGGGGCCTGGGGGTGTTGTCACCGCCACTGCCCACTAAGGAAGCCCCCATGCCCTGTTGTCCAGGCTCTGTCTGCGGGGCCTGGGGGTGTTGCCACCGCCACTGCCCACTAAGGAAGCCCCCAAGCCCTGCTGTCTGGGCTCTGTCTGCCACGTCTGGGGACTTCCCTGCCACTGCCCCACTAAGGAAGCCACCATGCCCGGCTTTGCAGGGCCTGGCGGCTTCCTGGCTGTCGAGATCAGGAAGCCGCCATGCCCTGCTCTGCTGGCACTGGAGTCTTCCCGATCGCCTCGGCGACCATTGGGAAGACGCCATGCCCTGCTCCTCCGCCGGCTCCGTGTGCGCAGAGCTTGGCGTCTTCCCGATCGCCGCGGCGACCATCAGGAAGACTCCATGCCCTGCTCCTCCGCCGGCTCCATGTGTGCAGGGCCTGGCGTCTTCCCGCTGCCGCAGCACTAAGGAAGCAACCATGCCCTGCTCTCAGTGCTCTGTTTGCTGGTGGGACAGGCCAGACACTCTAGCAGCGGGGCTGAGGGGACTGGGCGCCGCCATCTTGTGGGTATGGGGGCCGCCATTTTGTCATGGAGTGATGCCTAATTTGCATATTACTCTATTATTAGATAGGATTTTAAAATCAGATATGTATATTTTCTTTACACCTACTTGGACTGATAATGACTTTCTTTTTTTTTTTTTACTCCTTGTTGCTAAACAGTTATTTTTGAATTCTGGGATTTTTATAAATAAGTCTGTAGACAGCATAATTCCACTTTATATTATTTTGTAGTCTTTTATTATGCTTCATCTAGTCTTTTATCTAGTATCCCCTCCTTCCTACACAGGACGGGCCTCTGCGCTAGCGTGGCGTAGTTCTCCGTGCTTTAAGGCAGCGGTCGCCAGCTGGTGGTCTGCGGACCCTGGTCACCAGCTGGAGGTCTGCGGACCCTGGTCGCCAGCCGGAGGTCTGTGGACCCTTGTGGCCGTGAGTTCCGAAATGCTGGCGACCGCTGCTGTGAGGGTCTTCGATTTGCTTTTCCATCTTCTGGGGACAGGCAGCCGGACTCGGGAGCAAAGCTTCCTGCCTCTGTAAAAGGGAATAGATTTACTTTTAAAGTCCTGGGGATTTTTCTTTCTTCCTTCCCTGTTAGCTCTGCCCCTCGGGGGTCGTTCTGGTTGTAGCAGCCCATGGACCGCTGTCAACTGGAAGTCTTGTTATCCCACATCTCCTTACATCTCCTCTTCAGCTCTCCCCATTCTCACCCGGAAGTTCAGGGCCGTGTCCTGTCTTCTCAGATTGGACTCCCCGTTATTCTGGGTCCTTCCCGCTCTCTCAGGTCTTACAAAACCTAAAACCAGTGGCCGGTGATGTATTTTCTCCACCTCGTGAAAGTGCTGATGGAACGGAGCCATCCAGGCCCCGCCCCTTCACCTTCCTGACACAGGACAGTGTCTCAGAGCCCCTGGGCCAGCGGCCTCTCACCCCACTTCCTGCCCCGGGAGCCCCAGGCATCCAGGGTGATTGCGGTGCTGAGAACAAGGACAGTAAAAGAAGTGAAAAGCAGTGTTTGAGCCTCTTGACCTAAAGCAAGCGTGGGGAACCTTTTTTCTGCCAAGGGCCATTTGGGTGTTTATAACATCGTTCTGGGGCCATACAACATTATCAACTTAAAAATCAGCCTGCTGTATTTGGTCAAACATTTAATTAACTCGCCCCTAAGGCCTTGGCTGGGCCAGACCAAATGCAGGCATGTGGGCCGGACGTTCCCCACCCCGGAGCTAAAGGGTGAGGGTGGCGTCTGCTGAGAAGTTGTCCTGTCTCAGCTCTCAGGTCAGACTCTCCAAGGGCGTTTCTCTGAAGCCCAGAGACCCCAGGCCACACCCACAGGTGAGGTCTCAGACCCGAAGTGCCGTGAGAGGAAACCCCGCACAGTAACACTCCCGGGGTGACTGCATCGACTATGAGCAGTGACCACTTGTCTCGAACACTTCTTCTTCTTATTATTATTAAATGTATTTTTTTATTGATTTCAGAGAGGAAGGGGGAGGGAGGGAGAGATAGAAACATCAATGATGAGAGAGAATCATTGATTGGCTGCCTTCTACATGCCCCCCACTGGGGATCTAGCCCACAACCCAGGCTCAATGTGCCCTTGACTGGAATCGAACCTGGGACCCTTTAGTCCGCAGTCCGACGCTCTATCCGCAGAGCCAAACCAGCCAGGGCTCGAACGCTTCTTCTTTGCTCATTATATACTTATCCTGAGTTGATGCGATGTCCTCTCCCACCCACGCTGCTCACAGTTATTTACATGTTGGCGTCCATCATGAATTAAAGTGTTTATATCACTTATATCTTCCTGGTATGAACTTTTATTATAATACGTATCCACATTAAAATACTATAGGGCAGTGCTTAAACATTGACAGCTATTCCTCCTGAGGACCAAATTGTACACAATAGCACATCGTCTTGCTTGTCGATCAGTGCTGTTGCTCTACGCGCACAGCAAGCGTGTCAAACTCACAGGCTACCACGGGCCAAATAAGCAAGGTTTAAGTGTATGTGGCCGCAAAAAACACAAAAGCTTCCATTTCCATAGAAACGTAGGTTTATTGCGATAGAGACATGCTGAAGACAACGGGCTGAAATAAATGAGTCATTGTTAACATAAAATAATAGAACATTTTAATAAGAATTAATATTTTTTCTTAAACATTAACTTACCAGACACTGAGTAACGCAAACAAACCTATTTTTCTTGTTGTCTGAAAGAGAAATATTTCCTGTTGCGCACACCAACCAAGTCAGTCCAAGACTAATGCCGTGGCCATCGGCTGCTAAAATATTTGCCGCTGGTGTCAGTGGAGAGAAATGGTGCGCCTGCACGTAAGGCACGTGCGAGAAATGAATGCAACACGATTATAGAATCAGTCTTTACTGATTGAACATTGTAGTTCGTTATTAATAATTATGTATAACAGGATAGTGTAAAAATTAAGTTACAAAATTTTTATTAAAATGTTTCTTATATACCATTATATTGGCTGGGCCGCAAACATATTTGTTGTGGGCCGCATGCGGCCGTGAGTTTGACACGCTTGACGTACAGCCTCCAACTGAGGAGTCATTTCACTGGAAGAAAAATAACCGGTCTCACAAACAAAGATGAAAATGACTCCGTTAAGCTATCCGCCCACATCTAAAGGCACGTTGGCTTTTTATCCTGTTGGCCTCATAGAATGACTTCTAACTTAATGACACGCGTTGCGAACGTCTGCCCTCCTGCAGGTGGGGCTCATTCAGTATGCCAACGCCCCCAGAGTTGTGTTCAACCTGACCACCTTTAAAACCAGAGCTGAGATGACCGCGGCGACATCCAGGACGGTCCAGAAGGGCGGGGACCTCACCAACACGTTCAAAGCCATTCAGTACGCGAGGTGAGCCGCCGCCCATCGTGCCTGTGAGGGAGGAAAGACAGAGGCGGTGACCGGCTCTCCCACGCCGCTCAGGGGTCACCGGGAGGGACAGTTGACGTGCTCCGTCACGTACCGCGTGGAGAAGCCGGAGGAAAGGCCTGCCCGTGCCCGGCCAGGGTTCCGCGGTCAGGGTCCCCTCCAGCTACGGGCCGCGCGCCCTGACCGGTGTCCGCCCGACGGGAGAGACGTGCCGAGTCCCCGGGTCCTGCTCACGGGTTGCAAGTCTAAGGACAGGGCCCGTTGGAACGCCCTCACAGATAGTGAGCCTTCCGTTTGCTCTGCCTCAGAGACCGAGCTTACACGGCGGCTGCTGGGGGACGGCCAGGCGCCACCAAGGTCATGGTGGTTGTCACCGACGGCGAGTCGCACGACGGCTCCATGCTGAGCGACGTGATCGCGCAGTGTAACGAGGACAACATCCTGCGGTTCGGCATCGCGGTGAGGCATCCCTGCCCTGTCGGGGGGCGGGGAGGGGGGTAATACTCCTCTACATCGTCACCTCCCAAGACCACCTCCTCATGGCTCCTGACGCTTTACACAAAAAGAGATGTTTACCGTTTTTGCTTTTTTTTAAAAAATATTTTTTTATTGATGTCAGAGACCAAGAGAGAGGGAGAGAAACATCAATGATGAGAAAATCATGGATTGGCTGCCTCCTGCACACGCCCCTCCCGCCCCCCCCCCCCCCCCCCACTGGGGATCGAACCTGCAACCCGGGCCTGTGCCCTGACCAGGAATGCAGCCGGGTCCTCCTGGTTCCTAGGTCGATGCTCGCCCACTGAGCCACGCCGCTGAGCACGTTTCTGCTCCCGCTGTGGGTCCTGTGGGTGTGGGGTGTGGGTTACTCCTCCGGGGGGCCTGCTCTGCCAGAAGTCGCCTGGCCCTGGGGGTGCAAATAGGGAGACAGAAGCACCTCAGTTCCGACCTTTTGCCCCTCTCCCTCTGCTCCCAAGGTCCTCGGGTACTTAAACAGAAATGCCCTCGACACGAAAAACCTAATAAAAGAAATCAAAGCGATCGCCAGTGCCCCCACCGAGAGGTACTTCTTCAACGTGTCCGACGAAGCCGCGCTGCTGGAGAAGGCGGGCACCATCGGAGAGCACATCTTCAGCATCGAAGGTAGCGCCCCTCCCCAGCCTCCTCCCAGCCCTCTCCGATTCTCCATCCATCACCCCAGCCTCCTCCAGCCCTCTCCGATTCTCCATCCATCACCCCAGCCTCCTCCAGCCCTCTCCGATTCTCCATCCATCACCCCAGCCTCCTCCCAGCCCTCTCCGATTCTCCATCCATCACCCCAGCCTCCTCCAGCCCTCTCCGATTCTCCATCCATCACCCCAGCCTCTCCCAGCCCTCTCAGATTCTCCTTCCCATCACCCCAGCCTCCTCCCAGCCCTCTCCGATTCTCCATCCCATCACCCCAGCCTCCTCCCAGCCCTCTCCGATTCTCCATCCCATCACCCCAGCCTCCTCCCCGCCCTCTCCGATTCTCCATCCATCACCCCAGCCTCCTCCCAGCCCTCTCCGATTCTCCATCCATCACCCCAGCCTCCTCCAGCCCTCTCCGATTCTCCATCCATCACCCCAGCCTCCTCCCAGCCCTCTCCGATTCTCCATCCCATCACCCCAGCCTCCTCCCAGCCCTCTCCGATTCTCCTTCCCATCACCCCAGCCTCCTCCAGCCCTCTCCGATTCTCCATCCATCACCCCAGCCTCCTCCCAGCCCTCTCCGATTCTCCATCCATCACCCCAGCCTCCTCCCAGCCCTCTCCGATTCTCCATCCCATCACCCCAGCCTCCTCCCAGCCCTCTCCGATTCTCCTTCCATCACCCCAGCCTCCTCCCAGCCCTCTCCGATTCTCCATCCATCACCCCAGCCTCTTCCCAGCCCTCTCCAATTCTCCATCCCATCACCCCAGCCTCTTCCCAGCCCTCTCCAATTCTCCTTCCCATCACCCCAGCCTCCTCCCAGCCCTCTCCGATTCTCCATCCCATCACCCCAGCCTCCTCCCAGCCCTCTCCGATTCTCCTTCCCATCACCCCAGCCTCCTCCCAGCCCTCACTGATTCTCCATCCCATCACCCCAGCCTCCTCCCAGCCCTCGCTGATTCTCCATCCCATCACCCCAGCCTCCTCCCAGCCCTCTCCGATTCTCCATCCCATCACCCCAGCCTCCTCCCAGCCCTCTCCGATTCTCCATCCCATCACCCCAGCCTCCTCCCAGCCCTCGCTGATTCTTCATCCCATCACCGCATCCACGCATGCTGCAAGGTGGACGCGCATGCCTTGTGGGAAGAGAACTCTGACAAATCAGTGAGAAAAAGACGCAAAGGACATGACTAAGTCATTTCTAAAAGATAAAATACACATGGCCAGTAAACATAAGAAAATAGTCCCAATGTCAGTAATATTTAAAAATCTGAATTGCAGCCCTGTTACTTTATGTTCAGGAGATAACAGACTAGTCACTTTTAATCCTGGAGCGATTATGGAAAGGCGGAGACGCTCAGCTTATTGATAACACGGATAACATTTCCAGGGCAATTCAGTGATAGCTATAAAATTGTAAATAGTTTTACCTTTTTGCACGGTAAATAGTTTTCGTAATTGTAAGAGTTTTACTTTTTTACACTGTTATAGTTTCTGAAATTCTTGAATGTGTTTACTAAAACATGTATACTTTTAAAATTAGAAAAATTTAGTGTGGATTCCCATGTCTGTTGGAATACTTTTTTTAGTGATTTCGCCACTCTGCCAGCCCTATATTTTTGATTGAACATTAGAACATTGTGTGAGTGTGTGTGTGTGTGTGTGCGCGCGCATGCGCACGCGTGTACATGTATGATTGAAAATTTCATTGAAAATGATTGACGGTGATATAATCCCTGACACTGTCCTTTCCCAGGCACCGTGCAAGGCGGAGATAACTTCCAGATGCAGATGTCCCAAGTGGGGTTCAGCGCGGATTACTCTCCTGAACACGTGCGTATATCAGATGCCAGCCACGCGGCCCCTGCGCTTACCCCACGCGCACGGCGCCTTGTGCGTCAGCAGGTCCTGTTCCGGGTCACAGCGCTGAGTTTCTTGGCGTCGCTGACTGGCCACCTAAACACGCCGGCTCATCATGCCTCCCCTCCCTGCTTCCCGGGTTTTTTGTTGCTGTTGTTATCCATCCTCACCCGCGGACATGTTCCCATTGATTTCAGAGAGAGTGGGAGAGAGAGGGGAAGACAGAGAGAGACATCGATGTGAGAGAGACACATGGATGGGTTGCCTCCTGCACGAGCCCGGACCAGGGCCCGGGCCGGGGAGGAGCCTGCAACTGAGGTACGTGCCCTTGACCGGAATCGAACCTGGGACCCTTCAGTTTACAGAGTCGCTTGTCTCCTCTGCCCTCCCCCCACCGGTGCTGACCTGTGGCAACCTATGTGGGATCCACTGTCACAGCTACGGCAGCTTTTGTGCCTGTGCTATTTCCAAGTAGATGGGACAGGAGAGACATGATGGAGGGACGTTTGAGAAGGCGTCAAGAGGAAAGCTGAAAATAGAAGGGTCTGGATAGGGCCTCCCACGATGGGGTTGGGGGGGGGGGATGTTAGCAGCACCCAGTGGCCCCGACTTCCTTCCTCTGTCAGCATCATCCCCCACCTCTCAGCTCCTCATACCCAACCGTGAGCTTCTCTCATGAACCCTGAGGTGAGAGGTTCCCGCTAACTGTTCGGCGTTTGCAGATGGGGCCTTTGAGTGGAAATTTGAATATGGCTACGCGCTCCCTGATTCTAGCTCCTTAGAGAGATTGATCCATATCATGTCATACTCAGGAGAGCCCGAGGTAGCTTAGCCCATGGAGGCTTGTCCCCCAGCACAAGTATGTTCAAACGACTCCGAGCTATGTCAACCTGTGTGTACAATCTGACTTCACCGTGCTGAGTCCCCCCTAAACCTGGACAGCTTCTCTCCACGCTGGGCCTACGCTGAGCCCTCCCGTGTTAGAGGTGACGTGCGTTGACCCCGCCGTTCCCCCGGTTTAGGACGTCCTCATGCTGGGTGCAGTCGGGGCTTACGACTGGAGCGGGACCGTTGTTCAGCAGACGGCCAGCGGACACCTGACCTTCTCCAAACAGGCCTTCGACCAGATCCTGCAAGACAGAAACCACAGCTCCTACCTAGGTGAGGCAGGCACGCCCGCGGGGGCTGCACGCGGAGGACCTGCCCCTGCCCTGGCCCGTGTGGAATCGGGACCGTTCAGGCCTGGGCCTCTCGCCTACTCGCTATGTCTGCCTCACAGGGTGCATGCCCCCTTCCTGCCAACCAGGCCTTCGCCATACCTGCTGAGGACGCCGGTCTCCCGGCTGTCCAGGGGTTGTTCCTCCTGTGACAGTTATTTCTCCAAAGTGGAAATAGTTCCCAGGAGCCAGGGCAGCAAGTGGGAGTCTGATAAATTGGGAGCTCTTAGCCTGTTTTTCCTGGAATACACAGCCGTGGATGTTGAGCACTCACTACGGGCTAGTCCCTGAGCTGCCGACTCCGTATCGACGCGAACAGTGAAGCCCTTCCAACAACCCCCGAGCGAGGCTTAGGGCCCCCTGTGCCTTTAGAGCCAGTGAGGGGCATGGCTTGCCTGCAGGTGAACAGCACAGGGAGAGGCAGATCCAGGATTCGAAGTGGGGACTGACTCCAAAGGCCGTGTTCCTCCCACTCTGCAGCATTTCCTTTAAAAAAACCACGTGTTTTTACTGATTTCAGAGCGGAAGCGATAGAGACATCCATGGAGAGAGAGAAGCATTGGCCGGCTGCCTCCTGCACACCCCGCGGGGCATTGAGCCTGCACCCAGCACCCTTCAGTGCACAGGCCAATGCTCTACCACCGAGCCCAGCCGGCGGGGCGGCAGCCGTACCGTGGAAATCCATCCAGTGGCCCCCTGAAGGAAGTTGTTGAGGGCCAGGTTCATGGGTGGCTGGTGGGGACAGCCGGAATCTCGGGGCAGCTTCACGGGTAGATGTCCACTACGCAGGGCAGTGCTGCTGGTCGGAGGGCAGGAGCAGGTCACCGTGGAAACAGGAAGATGAGGCCTGAGGGACAGGCTCAGGACGGAGACAGGGCTCCGCCACGCCCCCAGCTCCGCAAGCCTGTGGGGCCCGGCCGGTCCCTGGTTCCCACCGTCTCCTTCTCTCCCAGGTTACTCGGTGGCCGCCATCTCTACCGGAAAAGGAGTCCACTTCGTCGCGGGCGCCCCTCGGGCGAATTACACGGGCCAGATAGTGCTGTACAGTGTTAATGAGAATGGCAACGTCACGGTGATTCAGGCTCACAGAGGCGACCAGGTAAAGTCCATCGCTCAGCAGGTGAAATTAATTTCAGGGACAGCTGGGGCGGGAGGGAGTGGGGGGTGGGAGGAGTGGAAATGACCATTTATTGACTGCCTACCCCCAGGCTGGCTCTGGCATCGGCCTTTACTTGAATATTCCTGAAATCTTCACAACAATCCTGAGACTGGCCGGTCCTTGGACAGGTTCCTGAGAGATTGACTCTCTCTCTAGGTCACAGCTTTCATGGGGTTGAGCTGTCATTCAGACCCAGTCCTGGGGGTGCTGCAGAGCCATGCTGTTTGGCTTCTTCCCACTCCATTTTTTTTTCCATATTTTTTTAAAATATATTTTTTATTGATTTCAGAGAGGAAGGGAGAGGGAGAGAGAGATAGATACATCGGTGATGAGAGAGAATCATTGACCAGCTGTCTCCTGCACGCCCCACACTGGGATTGAGCCCACCACCTGGGCATGTGCCCTTGACCGGAATTGAACTGGGACCTCCTGGTTCACAGGTCGATGCTCAAGCACTGAGCCACGCCAGCTGGACCCCACTCCATATTTTTGACTCCCAGGTTGGTAAGGCCGTGATAACAGCACCTAACCGCCGCTAGGAGGCGACCCTGCTGGGAGCCGAGGATTCGGAGAGATAGTGACAAGGAGTGGCTGCTGTGGCTGCGACTCGCTGGGAGGAGAGCAGCTCTCCTTCCCGCTCTCCGCTGACGGGGGACAGTCCCGGGTCAGAAACGGGCATGACTGCCCCAGTGGTGCCCACAGGGCCCAGGTCAGCCGGGAGATCCCGTGTCCTCACTGGGCATCTCTGACCTCGGGGGAGGCACGTAGTTGAGATGAGATCACGGCGCTCCGACAGTCCCCCGAGGCGGAGAAACGACTCCCCACAGACTCCCCTTCTCAGGGCTCGGTCTGATCCCACTGTCGGCTTCCCAGGAGAAGCTTCCCCGGGTCTTCCACCTCCTTGACCCAAACCAGCCAAGGTCACTTCCTTTCCCTCCTCTCTGCTTCTTTTTAAAAGGTGCTTTTATTTTGAGAAAAACAAAACAATGAAAGTGCAATGAAAGGAATCGTTCCTTTTTATTTCCAAATCCTTCCGAGGTATACACAGCGACATGTGTTGAGCAATGGTTGGATGAAATGAACATTCAAATCCCAGCCGCTCTCACTTCACATTCTCTCGCCCTCACCCTCCGGGCCCCATCTCTCCAGCCATCCCTCCTCTGTCCCAGACCAGGCCGCGGGCCCGTCCACCACCCAGGCCTCCCCTCCTCTCCACTTGGAAACTCCTTGGCGGCTCCTAAGATGCAATTCATACAACACTCATCTTTCTAAGCTGCCCTGGCTCCCAGCACTCACTCACAATATTTGGCACTCTCCTGCGTTATAACATATTTTCCATGGAAGCACAGCATTTGTTCCACCTCTCTCCTCTCCTCCCCCTTTCTCCGTAACACACCCTTATACCTTCTAAGTGTGGTCTTTGACCCCTAGCAGCAGACACACCTGGCGTGTTTATAAAAATGCTGTCTTCTGGGCCACTTCCTAGGCATGGCCTCAGCATCTCTGGAAATGGGCCTCAGGAATCTGTATTTTTAAAGGTGTTTTCTTGGTGATTTGGGGGCACCTTGCACTTTAGTTGATAACACAGGCTGAGAGAAGGGGCTGTGTCATCCATCTTTATGTCCCTGGCACTTCACAGGTAGTAAGCACTCACTCTTAGTTGTCGAATGAGTAAATAAAAGTCCAGCGTCACACGAGGCATGTGGAGTCCCAGGAATCCTAAGGTGATCTGCTTCATTGCTCCAGATTGGCTCCTATTTTGGAAGCGTGCTCTGCTCCGTGGATGTGGACAAGGACGGCGTGACAGACGTGCTCCTGGTGGGTGCGCCCATGTTCATGAACGACCTGAAGAAAGAGGAGGGGAAAGTCTACCTGTTCACCATCACGAAGGTACACACATGACGTACATGTACACACATGGCGACGCAGACTTAGTTTAATGTGGATTAGTACTGGTTAGTAAACGGTAGCCTGCCTTTTTGCATTTGATGAAAGAAAGTCTATTATTGAATGACTAGAGGCCCATTGCACGAAGATTTGTGCAATAGGCCTTCCTTCCCCTGGCTGCCGGCACTGGTTTTCCTCCGGCACCTGGGACCCAGGCCATCGCTCCCGCCAGAGCCTTCAGTCTTCGCTCCAGCCAGAGCGCTGCTTCTGTAGCTCCCTCCGCCCCCCGCCCTCCCCCTCATAGCAGGCATCCTGCCCCGCCCGGCCACTCTGCACCTGCATGCGTACTGCCCAGAGGCCGGGAGCGGCTGGGGGGGCGGGGCCGCTGCCATCTTTGTTGGGTTAATTTGCATACCCACTCCTGATTGGCTGGTGGGTGTTGTGAAGTGACAGTCAGTTTGCATATTTATCTTTTATTAGTGTAGATGATTTTCATGTACATATGTTTCTGTTTCATTATTTGGAGGTTGTCACCGTTCAGTTATCATTTTTAAAATCACATTAACCTAGAACCTCACCTAGAGCTTACTGTGCACTGACATTTTCCATGAGATCTTTGCATGGATGTTCTCTTACGCAGGGAGTGGTAAATGCACATTGTTCTTAAACACACACAAACACCTGTGTATTTACCGTGTCTTACCCAGTTATTCTTCTCTGCTGTAAACAGATCACAATAACTGCTCAACACTGTCTTGTGGACGTTTTACAGTGAAATAGGCAAATGGTCCCAGGCCCCTGGAAACCTCCGGGTAACCCTGGATGCTTTGCACATCAGCCGTCAGGAAATTCCATTGCTTAGTGTAACGTTTAGGTATACGTCCAACTCTGGGACTTTCCAGTCTTTGCACATCAAACGTAGCGCGCGCCAACATGGAAAATCCGTCTTTCCAGCTGGTGGGCTGAACTCTCTAAAGCTATGTACATAAGTACAGGGCCATAGAAACTCAGATGACCACAGAGGGGGAGGGGTGGGCAAGGGACGCTGACATTAGCATAGTATTACGTTTAGCTGTTGTGATATTTTGTCCTCCCTTATTTATTTAAATTAATGCAAAAATTAGCCCTTCAACAGAGCAAGTAAGACAATTCTAAAGCACACGAAAATGCATAATTGAGCATTCAATCAGGAAAGGGCAGAGCCACGTGGTTGAAGGTTTGCAGATCCCAGATTCGTAACTGTTTCTTGCTGGCCAGCTTTTCTGCATGGCTGCAGGGGAGACGAGTTGGTGACATGCAGAGTTGGTGACATGCAGATTTCTAGACGAGTGTGACGAGGGGGAAGTAGCACGGCCTGGTTTCCGGTGAGGAGCGTGGCTCTCTTGTGAGGTCATGGAACATCCCCATTCTTGATTTCAAAATCTGAAGAAACGACCGCGTCTTTTACAAGGAAAGGTCTTTTCTTTGGGCGGAACTGTTTAGTGTTTCTTTTACTGGGATATGAATGATCTCGCTTTTCACTTTCTGTACCATGAAAATTATGCCACGGTTCAGTAATCTTTCCGTAACGGTCTAAATTAAGATCTTGCATTTTATTTTGTCTCCACTTTAATTTTATTCAAAATATCAATATGTTTTCACCAAAAATTTTTAAATCAAAGGTATAGAAGCAGGTGAAGATACCAACATGAAGGAAAAGAGGAGACGGAGGAGTGGGTGCCTTTATGCAGGCTGTTGCTGGAGAGAATCGTCTCCTCGCACCTTGCCTTATGAGCAGATTCCTATGACCTTGCTTATGAAAATTCTTATTTATAATTCTCACCATAACTGGAGGATTTTGAATTCTGGGTTTCCAACCCTCTCCACTTACCAGCTTGCAAGTGGGTGTGGCCATCGCTGGCTGTGAATTGTAATTGTGAGGCTGCAAGGTCTGCGTTACTCACCCCTCTTCCCTTCTCAAGGGCATTTTGAACTGGCACCAGTTTCTGGAAGGCCCCGAGGGCGTGGAAAACGCGCGGTTCGGCTCCGCGATCGCCGCCCTCTCGGACGTCAACATGGACGGCTTCAATGACGTGATCGTGGGGTCGCCTCTGGAGCATCAGAACGCGGGGGCCGTGTACATCTACAACGGCCACGGGGGCACCGTCCGCACCAAGTTCTCCCAGGTAACCTGGCGTCCACGGTGATGTGTTCACAGGGCATCATCGTGCCCGGCTGGAGCGTAGCCTGGGGACCATCCATGCCACCCTCTCCTCTTGGAACTGTTCACTCCCTCAGTGAATGTTGAGTGAGCTGCCACAGCCTGCCAGGGCTGTCCTGACTGCGAGATGTCGCAAAGAAAGGACAGACAAAATTCTGCTCTTCGTGGAGGGGACAGGGGAATATAAGAATAATGCGATGAAGTGTTCCAGGTAGTAGTAAATGATAAGGAATTTTTTTAATGAAATAGGGAATGAATTTTCAGGGATGAGGGTGACCCAGGAGGCCTCGCTGGGAAGGCAGCTTGGAGTAGAGAGCTGGGATGTGAGGGAGGGTGGGAATTGGGACCTGAACTTGCGTCAGCTCCTGCCTCGGCCACCGATCCTTCCCTGCTTGGTGCTGGTTTGTGGTTTTATGGGAAGAGATTCATGCTGTTTCTCTGATGAAAGTGTGGCTGCAAGAATGAAAAAGCAATCAGATAAGATGAGATTGAAAATTGATGGTGTTTTAGGGAGAAGAAGGCCACCTGTGAAGAGGCTGTGTGAAGACTATCACAGTGCCGTGTACAAGATGCCTTTTTCTATTCCAGTTGCCGTGCCCTATAATTGCATGTCAAACGTACCCTTTCAGAAAATCCTGGGATCCGACGGAGCCTTCCGGAGCCGGCTCCAGTACTTCGGGAGGTCCTTGGACGGCTTTGGAGACCTGAATGGGGATTCCATCACCGATGTGTCCATTGGCGCCTTTGGACAAGTTGTCCAGCTCTGGTGAGTGAGCGAGGCAGACACAGAGCAGCCAATGAAGCAGGGCTGGCGCGTACAGCAGATTGGGCAGATTGCTCCGCGGGGCCTGCAGAAGGGCCGCGTGCTGACCTAGATCTCCCTGGTGGTCCTCGGAGGGGCCACGTCCATTATCTAAGAATCTAGGGCCCTGGTTTTGTAAAAGAAGGACTGCCTTCCCTGGTGGGAGAGAAAAACATTTGCTTCCCATTAGAATCCAGCGTCTCTTCTCTGTGGTGAGCAGAAGGGCATGGAAATGGTCTCCAGGGTGCTTTGAAAGATTGTCTCCAAAGAGCCCTCGCTGGCTCCCAGGGAGGAAGCTTCATGAGATGCCCTAAGCATACTGAGCGCTCAGACCGCAGGGCAGCTCTGCGTGTGGTTAAGAGGCACCTTTTAGAAGTATTAGTCATGAACAGGAAGCCATTGTGTCTGTTTAGTGGCCCCTCGTTGAACCAGTGGGAGCTGAAGAGCAGGGACAATAAGAGATTCAAGCGCCATGCGGTTCAAGGACAAAAATAAATGTATGGGGCTGGTGAGGGAATGGAACCAGAAAGAAATTGAGAATTTCATCAAGAGTTCCCAAGAAGATACAGTTCAACCATTCATTCACTTGTTTCTGTTGGAAATTGGCTTTAAATGTCCAAATACGTCAGGAACAGAAAAGCTACACATTGATGTTGTGCTGTTTCTGAGTTTAATGGCACCATGTACAGTATCTCACTCGTGCTTTCGAAAAACAAGATGAATTGTCTTAATGAAATCTTTATGTGGAAAAATAAGACTGAAGGATCATATTTAAGATGTTAAAAATAAGAAAACATATCGACTGAATAAAATCAGTTAAAACCAGTTAAGAGTAACATACCATTGGAAAAATACAAGGGGTGATAACATAATTATATGACTAATTTTTAAAAATATATTTTTATTGATTTCAGAGAGGAAGGGAGAGGGAGAGAGAGAGATAGAAACATCAATGATGATAGAGAATCATCGATTGGCTGCCTCCTGCACACCCCCCACTGGGGACTGATCCTGCAACCCGGGCATGTACCCAGACCGGAAATTGAACCATGACCTCCTTGTTCATAGGTCAACACCCAACCACTGAGCCACACTGGCTGGGCTACAGGACTGATTTTTTCCCCCAATATATTTTTTTTATGGATTTCAGAGAGGAAGGGAGGGAGAGAGAGAGAGAGAAACATCAATGACGAGAATTACTGCACACCCCCTACTGGGGATGGAGCCCGCAACCCAGGCATGTGTCCTTGACCGGAATCGAACCAAGGACCCTTCAGTCTGCAGGCTGACACTCTATCCACGGAGCCACACCAGCTAGGACTATATGACTGGTTTTTAAACAGTCAGCAATTACACCTCAGTGAACTTGACCGTGCCCGTCTTGGCGGGCAGCCTCCCCGGAGGGCCATATCCCTGCTCTGCGAGGACACGCTCTGCAGTGCGGTCAGTGATGGCCAGACCTTTTCCTCGGAAGATGAATCGATTCTTCAAAGCCGTCCGGACACCTGAAGTCCATTACTGACACTCGGCCAGAGTAGGCTGGTGCCACTTTCCCTTAGTGCTGAGACTGGCTTTTCTGGGCGACTTCCTGAGAATAAGTTTCAAAAAACACGTTTCCCAAACCGCTGAAATCAGTGCCCTGTCTCCTGGGAGAAATGCTCAGCTTCTCCAAGAGGCGGACTCACCGAAAGCCTCCGCCTGGGCTGCCCGGCGCTGAGGGTTGTGGCCACGCTGCCTCTGCGACGGGGCTTCTGTGACTGCCCGTCAGGGGCCGGGGAGAGGCATGACTCGTTACTGACACACCTTCTCAATGGACTCCAGTCCTGACATGGGAAGGAAATGTTTTCTGGATCTTCTCGTGGTGCTTTGAGGGACAGGGAGACTATGGATTTCTTCTGGCTGCTTTGTCAGTAGGCAGGGTGTGCCCGAGGGGGTCACATGATGGCGTGCAAATCCCACTGCCCAGGGGCCGAGGAGACCAGGGGCTCTAACTGCTCACCTGCTGTGGTTTCTCCTAACTGTGACTCGGCACACTGGCCCGTTACCGGCATCCTCGTGTCTCAGACGTCCTCATGATAAGCGGACATGGCCTGTGTCCCACCCCCTTCACGGGAGTGGCGTAGGAGCAACGAGGCGGTGCGTGTGGGAAAGGCCCTCAGGTGCCCAAAGGGCGGAGGCAGGCCGAGTCTGCAGCCCCTGCCTGGGCGGCCTCCTCCCCAGTTCCCGGCATCAGGCTAATTGCCAGCATCGTGGTCACATGCCATGCTGTACGGAACCGCCGCCAGTCACCGAGGCAGCAGGAAGCCGCCACAAGCACACGCCTCAGCCCCGCCACCCCCCCTGCCGCCCTGTCTCCCCTGTCTTTACGAGAAAAATGCATGGCACCGCGTCCAGCTGGACCAGGACCGCCGGCCCCTCTGCGGAGAGCCCGCAGACTCGGCCCGTGCCCACGCGTGCACTCATTAAACCACACCGTTAAAGGGGACGGTGCTGGGGCCACGGTCCCAAACAGGAAACAGCGTCCCTGCGCCAGCTCAGAGCGTCCCACCTGAGTGCTGCCGGGTGCTCAGATGGAGCGGGATGTGGGGGGGCGGGGGGATTGGACCCTGCAGGCACTGGTCCCCTGTGAAGTTAGCACTCCGGTACTTGGCGGTCTGTCCATCTGTCTGTCCTCACTGTGTCTTTCAGGTCGCAGAGCATTGCTGATGTGTCTGTAGACGCTGCGTTCACACCAGAAAAAATCATCCTGTTCAACAAGAATGCGGAGATCCGCCTCAAACTCTGCCTGAGGGCGAAGTTCAGGCCCGCCACGCCCAGCAGCCGCGTGGGTGAGTGGAGTGGGGTCATGTGGACGGAGCGGTGTGCTTCCGGGGTGCCAGTCCTGAGTGTAACTCGGGCTTCGAGTTTGTGGACCCACAGAAATGGGGTTTCACTCGCACACGTTTCACCTGCCACGCGCTGAGGGGCCGGGGATGTGCCGAGGCGGGAGGCGTGGCGTAGGGCTTCCTTCAGCATCTCCGGGAGGTGACCGGGCTGTAATCTCTACGACACGGTCACAGGCCCTCCCCAATCTGTCCTCCGAGTGTGTGCCGCCCGAGTCCCCCATCACCTCGGCTCGCAGTCACCCTGGGCCCTCCCGCAGGAACTGAGGGCTCGGCACGCCGGCCAGGCCACGATCCACGCAGAGCTGTTCAGTACGAGAACCAAGATGCTTCCTGCTCTCGAGGCATTAATAAGCATGGAATCATGAGGAGAGACACACGAATGTATCATTTGTGCCCAGTGTTTTCAATCTGCAAAGTGAATGCAGAGAAGGGGTACGCGTCTGAGATGTGTTCTACCAGCAGGAGACGGTGGCTTACACCCTGGGCACATGCCAGCAGGAACTGTCACCGTCTCTCTCCTGGACGGGCCGGGTCGCCTTCCAGGGCCTGGCCAAGGTCCACGTCCTCTCGCTCGTGTTTTCTACCCACCACGCCTCCCCTCCCTCCCCGGCCGCAGCGGCTCAGCAGCTGGCTTCGCCCGCGGTTAGGTGACTTCTTTCCTGTGCTGCTGGGTCAGTGTTTGGCCCTAGACGTTAGAAACTGGTCGTTCCTGTGGGTGTTCCGTTCAGTGGAAACCAATAGACTAACGTACTCAGACAGCGTGGTTTGAATCCGAAGTCCGCTGTTCATAGCGGCATGACTTTAGGCAACTTGTTCAATCTCTTAGAACCTCCATTTCCTCATATATAGAGCAGATAACACCAACCCGGGGAAAACGAAATGAAAACCCAGTGTGGCCAAAACTGATGCCAAGAGCCAGTGTCTAAGCTAAGGTCGGAACCTTCAACCAAGTCTGCTGGCCGCCTGGCCAAAATCGAGAGATGATACTATTCATAGCACCAACTGCCTTATTTGGGGTTACTCCTTCTTAGCGTGTTACTTTCAGTATTTTAAAGGTTGAGTTGACTTTCAAAGCCATCAATTATACAGCTTACCTTTAAAATATCTATTAGAAATATTGTGTAACTTTTCTTGCTCCAGTGACTTCAGGAGGTTAACAAAGATGGATGAAATATAAGAGAATCTAATGAACTAAAAAGAAGCGGTAAAGAGAATGCAAAGGAACAGCCATGCTCAGCTGTGGGCACTCAATAACTGTGCCTTTCCTTGTTGCATCATCATGTTACGAATGATGCGTGGAAACCAAAGTGTGAGGGAGTCAGTTGGCCAATCCCACTCAGAGATTTCCCGGGACACGCCCACTTTCCTTCCCCCGCGTCCAGCCACGTGTCTTTGAATGGCATCTCTGTGGCCACAGTCACACACATCCTACCAGACCTAGAGTCACGACTGCCCTGGGCCGGCCACGGCTCACAGCCCATCAACTTAAAAGCCGCTTTTCCATTTTCTCAGAGTCAGAGACCTCACCCAGTAAGACACAGTAAGACAGGGATGCTTTGTCCTTTAGAGGTTTTTGTCGTAACATTTCTATGATTTTCATCACAGCCATTACCTATAACATCACCATGGACGCAGACCTGTATTCGTCCCGCGTGACCTCCAGGGGGCTGTTTAAGGAGAACGGTGACCGGTGCCTGCAGAAGAATGCCATCGTCGGTCCCGGACAGACCTGCTCTGCGTTCGCCATCCTCATCCAGGTGGGGGTCCCCTCTTCCCATCCCGCCCTGAGGTCTAGTAAGTGGTGAAAATCCAAAGGGAGAATGAGGAGCCAGAAAACGCTCGCCTCGCGAACGAACGCTTCCCTTTTCTGGGAACAGGAAGCCTATCTCCCTCGCTAATGCTATGGTCACGGGGGCCGTTATCCAGTGAGGGGCGCTACCGTTTATTTGGGGTTGCTGTTATTGGGGCTAAATATAAAACCCTTAAAGACGCCGGGGACAGCGTGCTTGAGACGATGGTCACCAGGGAGAACGCGACGTGGACAGGGGATTTCACGTGGACGTTTTCCTCCCGGGAAAGTGTGTTCCTCTAGGAGGAACTGGAGAGAACCACCTCACCTGTGCTCTTCGCGGCTGGGTCAAGTGCGCGGAGGTGAAGGGTGGTCGGGCATCGGGTCGAAATGATGAGCTCTAACCTGAGGCCGCAATTACTGGTTCAGATGGCGTTTGAAAGGCTCCCCAGTAGGACATGAGCTTCTCGGAGAACACGCCCACCAGGAACTTTACTTTATTAATCATGTGACCATGTCCCTGTAGAAACCACATGATGGAATTCGAAAGCGTCCTTTCCTCAGGAAGCTGCTAAGGACTTTTCTAGAAAGGTGGTTCTCAGGCTTTAAGAGGCGTCGGAGTTGCCAAGGGAGCTTTCACAGAATGTGTCTCCTGGGTCCTCGCCACCAGACTCGGGGGTTGAAGGTCAGGGGACACGCAGGGTGAGGGGCCCAGGTGCTCCTGGTGCAGCTGGCGGTGGAGAGACCACCTCGGGAAAGGCTCGGTGTAGAAGCTGAAAAGGCATAAAACTGATGCTCAGATGCACGCACATCGGTGTTTGTTCAAGTTGAAGGTTACTTGTTTGCCAAGCCTGGCCTTTTGTTGTGAAGGGCAACTGTACGGACCGTTTGAGGAATGAACGCTGGTTTCCCTCCTCTCCTGTCCCTGAGCCAAAGGGCAGGTCAGACTGAACAGCCGTCCATCGAGGGGGTGAGCAGCCAGGCTGCGATGGGACAGAAGTCGCTGGTGCTGCGGTGCACCTGTGGGGTCCGCAGGGGCCGGGAGACGCTGTCCAGTTAACTGCTCACGGGTCCCACCGGGGGCCCGCCCCGCAGCCAGGCCCCAAAGGACTCGCGAGTTCGGACTCCGGCCTGGGATGGACTAAGTGGTAACAGTCGCCTCTCGGGAGGAGGCACAGCCCGTTTCCAGCGCTCGCCGTCTGTACCCCGTTCTTTCCGGACAAGAGCCGGGAGGCGTCCGCGCGAGGACCGCTAGGTGGCACTCGCACCCTGTCTTGGCATTGGTAGTTTCCACTAGACGGGGCGTCTCAGCACCAAGTGGCATGTGGGGCACCGCCAGCCCCCTCCCCCTGCACGCCAGTGGAGAGGGTGGTGGGTGGTGGGTGCCTCCTGACAGCGAGACGCGGGTCATCTCACCTGGGCCAGGAGGGAGCGGCTCCTGCTGTGGGCTGGGCCGGAAGTCGGAAGTCCATGGGGGCTGTCCCGGAAGTCGGGGCTGTCCCAGAAGTCGGGGCTGGCCCGGAAGTTGGGGCTCTCCCAGAAGTCGGGGGCTGGGTCAGAAGTTGGGCCTGAGCCAGAAGTCGGGGCTAGGCCTGGAAGTCGGGGGTAGGCCAGAAGTCGGGCCAGCGGGAAGTCAGAGGCTGGGTTTCGATGTGGACGTGGGCAGTGCCTTTGTCTGGCTTCCCAGAGCAGAGTGAAGCTCTGACTAAGGAACCTCTTGTCTGTCACCTGACAGCCAGCCTGCCCCTTCCCTTCCAGGTCACAGTGTCCCTTCCAGGTGCCTCCCAGGTCTCAGCTGTAGGAACTGAAAAGACAGCCAGCAACCAGGGCCGGGGACTGACGCAGGGCCATTAGAGCAGTAACACTGGGCACATTGCCCAGCGGGGGATTCAGTGGCTGAGCACCGACCTACGAACCAGGAGGCCAGGGCTCGATCCCCAGTGGGGGGTGTGCAGGAGGCAGCCGATCCATGATTCTCTCTCATCATTGATGGGTCCATCTCCCTTCCTCTCTGAAATCAATAAAAGTATATATTTTTTAAAAAACTGGGCATATCACCTAAATATTTACCATTTCTTATATACACACAATGAGGTTCCTGGGAGCTTAACCAAGAATTGCTGCTTCTGGTTTTTACTGAGCCCCTGACTTCAGTTTCTCAGCGGAGAGGCAAAGAGCAGATTAGAGCAGAAGAGAAGATGCCAGAGTCGTAATCTAGACAGCACTGTGGCCTGTTTCTGCTTTAACGCTTCCCCGTGCTAATACACGGACTCTCTCTCTCTCTCTCTCTCTCTCTCTCTCTCTCTCTCTGTGTGTGTGTGTGTGTGTGTGTGTGTAGGAGCCCTCGGATGTTGTCAGTGCCCTGAGTCTCCTCGTGAACATCAGCCTGGCGCACCCCGGCACCAGCCCCGCCCTGGAGGCCTACTCTGAGACGGCCAAGGTCTTCAGTGTAAGTGGGGCTCCCCTCCTGGAATCCAGACCGGCTAGCAGGGTCACAGTGGCTGCTGTGGGAACGACACCTAAGACGTGGCCTTTAGCTGTTCATCCTCTAAATGAAGTACAGTGACTGTGCCCGGGTCACTAGCATGTAAGAGCCACGCAGCCCGAGATTTCGTCTTCCCCGTTCGCTGCGCTGGGCCCGCCGGGCCCGTGAGCGGTGCCGCCCCCCGCAGGGCCCACGGGTGTTTGTGGAGGAAATGAGTAACAACACAGCAAACTCCGTGTGCTCCTGCCCACTTAATAGAATGTGACCCAAACCTGTGACGTCCCCTGCACACTCCCACCCCACACTCCTTCCCCCCCCCCCGCCAGTCACCCCCTTGAACTTTGCATTTCCACCGCTTCCCTTCCCGATGTTGCTAAGCGCGTATATCGCCCGGAGCGCGGCTTCGCGTGGTCTGGTTCTGAGCATCGTAGACAGGATGACGCTGGGGTGTCCTTCCGCCTGGGCGCTCCGAAGTGCAGGGTCTGGGCTTGCTTTCCTTCTGTAGATCCCGTTCCACAAGGACTGTGGCGACGACAGCGTGTGCGTCTCCGACCTGGTGCTGGAGGTCCGGCAGCTGCCGGCCGCTCAGTAAGTGTCCCTTTAAAGCTCCGTGTGGCTCCGTGGGCGGGGCCTCGTGCTGTGCACCCAAAGGTGGCGGGTTCGGTTCCCGGTCAGGCACACGCCTAGGCTGAGGGCTCCATCCCTGATCTGGGCACTTAGAGGAGGCAACCAATCGATGTTTCTCTCTCACCCTCTCTCTCGCTCTACCTTCCTCTTTCTAAAACTAAAAAAAAAAAAGGTAAAGACTAGTGTAAAATGTAGAAATAAAAGACACCTTAAATTGTGTTATTCAAGTGAAGGCTTGTGGAGATGTTGTCTACAAAAGAAATATCTGTAACGAATAAAGACCTTTAACCCTTTGCACTCGCTTGCTTTTTTCTCGATTCCTTTATTCTACTCGGGATTTAATTTTTTAAACACCCCAGATTTTACAAAGCGCGGCAGTAGAATAAAAAAACTGGAGTTTCTTTTCATACAAACTTATTTATTTGGATTTTTTTATATTTCAAATTATTGATACATTCAAAGAGTAATTTTAATCTCTGTAATTTTTCATGGTGTGATAGTTTTTGAAACATTCACCCACACGAAGACCTGGTTTACATTCACATGTTTCGCAAATATAAATCGTCTCTCTTCTTCCTCCTTTGATTTTTCTGTTAGAACAAACAGCACAATCTTTGTGTGTTTTGTTAGGGTGAGGTGTGATTATACGGAGCTTTCCATCTAAACGTCGCTCTAAGTTAGTGGATAATAATCTACCCCTGGAAGTTACTGTACCATCTCTGAATTCTCCAACAAGATCATGTACTAGTTTCCTAATAAATTTCACATGCGTTACCGGTTTTTCATTTTTTCTTTTTTGGCATCAGTTGAGACGGCATTTACATTTTACTTGTCCTTTCATGCTAATGAAAACAAGAAAAGATACTGGAAAAATAGACAAAAATCTCCCTTCCCCCCGCGGTGAAACTACGTGTCGAGTGTGGCTCGACCTATGAGCTGCTACCGATGCTAACCGTGTCGAGTCACACTCGACATGCGAGTGCAAAAGGTTAAAACCTAAATTTCACTTTCTGCCGTCCGTACAGGGTCAGACAGTAAGCACACTACAGCCACTTGTGCTAAAGGCAGCAGAGAAGAAAGCCCGGTAGCACGAACTTATCCCTTTGCGATGAGGATAGTTTCTCATTGAGCAATTTCCTCCGTATTCGAAGTAAATCTGAAGCGTTTCTTTTTTAAATGAGTGAAGGATTTAGATCCTGGCCCCCTTTCCCCCTTCATGACTTTTTTTCCCCTTTTTCTCCTTTTTTAACAGAGAGCAACCCTTTATCGTCAGCAACCAAAACAGAAGGCTAACGTTCGTGGTGACTCTGAGAAACCGAAGGGAGAGCGCGTACAACACTGGGCTCCGAGTGGGTTTCTCGGAAAACGTGTTCTTTGCTTCCTGGTCCACGCCGGTAAGCGGTGCTGGCTCCCCGGGCTCACCCCCCCGTCACGCCGGCCCTCGGCTCCATCCCGCTGTCTGTCCTCCGCGTTGTGAGGGACGGTCTCTAACCATGATGGGCACCGTCCGGCCTGCCTGCGTGGCTCCCAGCTAGTTAAACGCCGTGAGCTCGTTGCCTGGCTCTGCGTCCGGGCCGGGCCGGCCTCACGGGCGGGTCAGTTTTTCCTTCGCCCTGAGACCTGCCACCGGGGCCAGATCCTCGGCCACCGGGAGCTCAGATGCTCCGAGCTGCACTTGCTCGGAGAAATCAGTCCCGCAGCTGGGCCGGGCGGGCGGCTGCCAGGGGACGCATTCCGGCGAGGTCAGTTCATCGCGCCGACTTGATGACTATCCCAGGAGCGCACTTGACCGCGAATGCCCCCGTCCCCTCGGCCACCGCGCAGGGAACCGGAGAGGGAAAAGCTGAGATTCTCCAGGCCAGCTGCCCGTGATGAGAGAATGTGAACCGGTCCCACCCAGCTCGGGGCGATGCGAACTTGACAGACGTAGCGTCCTAAACCGTTGTGACTGGTGTTTAACTTTCCTGTGCAAAAGGACAGCTTATTCTAAAAAGGAAAACTAAAAAAATCAGTCTTGAGATTATTTTAAGAATATTAATAAACACCAACATACAATTTTGTTTTCTTCTCGTGAAACTACAAACTTCAACTATATCAAGAGAAAGATATGTATTTAGGACAGCATTTCCATATGGGATTGCAATTACTTTGTGCTTATGAAATATAAGAGCTAATAAATCAGTTTTGGGGGGAAATTCGAGTATCTGGCCACTGCTGTGGCGGTTGCGTGTCCTGCTTAGCAACGAAAATAGCGCGTTGGCCTGGAGAAGACGGGATGTGAAGTCCTGGGGACGGGAGGTCACGTTAGTGTGCACCAGCCTTAGCACTAAAGTGCCCGTGCGCTTGTGCGTCATTCAGCACGGGCGTGCCTGCACACACACGGCGCATACTAATTGCTCATGTTTCCTTGGTCTCGTTCAGGTGGACGGGACGGAAGTGACGTGCCAGGTGGCCGCCTCTCAGACGTCCGTGGCCTGCGATGTGGGGTACCCCGCTCTGAAGCCAGAACAGCAGGTACAAGCTGCGTTTCAGCTGAAACCCACGCCAGCGCCCCCAGCGCTAGTCTAAGCCACCCACATGCCGCCCTCCTCAGGTGTCACCTTTCACAGGCATCACAGACCGCCGCCTGCCTGGTTACTAATAGAGGACGTGCTTAAAGTCCGGCCGTCCTCCTTAACTTACTAATGAAAGTGAGCCCTCGCTGGTTTGGCTCAGGGGACAGTGTCCATGCTGAAGGGTCCCAGGTTTGGTTCCGGTCAAGCACGTACCTCGGTTGCAGGCTCCATCCTTGGCCCTTGTCGGGGCACCTGCAGGAGGCAACCAATTGATGTGTCCCTCTCATCGCTGATGTTTCTCTCTCTCTCTCTCTCTCTCTCTCTCTCCCCCTCTCCCTTCCTCTCAGAAATCAAGAAATATATATATTTTAAAAAGTATGATTTCCCCCATGCAGTGCATCCCAAACAGCACACACGGCCTGGAAAGTTCTTTGTTGACCAACGGTCGGTCTAAGCGCGCTCTCCAGGGCCCCGGTGGCCACTTGTTAGCCCGATGAGCACGTTTGCCATCAGCACAGAGCTTCCAACCCGGACAGGCGTGTGCTGGAGGGAGGGCTGGCCTGCGCCGCTGGGAGTTGGGCCTTCTGATTCCAAAGGCCGGGCGTCCTGCGCTCGGCGGACCGGGACCCACACGTCCTACACGGGTGGGAGCTCACGGTCCGTGCAGTTCAGAATCCGACTGGAGGGAGGTCGCTCTCTTGGGGAACTTCCTTTTCACGTTGGCCCCGAGGACGGAGCCTCGTACACTGATGAATTTCAATTTTGTACATAGGTGACGTTTACTATTAACTTCGACTTCAATCTTCAAAACCTTCAGAATCAGGCATCTTTCAGTTTCCAAGCCTCAAGGTAAAACATAATGGAAGTCACACATGGATAGCTTTTCTAATATTTCTCTTCCAGTAATTTCCTAATGCTTGTTCCATAGCGAAAGCGAGGAAGCAAACGAGGCAGATAATGCGGCCAACTTCACCATCCGACTGCTGTACGACGCGGAAATCCACATCACCAGGTAGGGGGGCCGTGGCCGCCGGGGCGAGGTCCGGCATTCTGGTTTATAGCACGTTTGACTCCAAAATCCTCCAATGCTCATCCTTTTTTTGTGTGAATATTTTTACTGATTTCAGAGAGGAAGGAAGAGGGAGAGATAGACACATCAATGATGAGAGAGAATCATCTATCGGCTGCCTCCTGCACGCCCCACACTGAGGATCCATCCCCCAATCTGGGCATGTGCCCTGACGGGGAATCCATGACCTCCTGGTTCATGGGTCAGTGCTCAACCCCTGAGCCACGCTGCTGGGCCGGCTGCGCATTCTTTCCTGTGGAATGTGAAGTCAAACACTTCCCCTTGTCAACTGAAACGCGGTCCGGACACACTGGTCCCCGGGGAGCCCTGGGCGCCTCAGGTGGTGACAGAATCCCCGCCGCGGGCAGAGGAGCAGAACGTCCCGCAGGCCCTCAGACGAGCAGCGAGCCAGCCGGGGTGTCACAGTAGAGCTGGGGGACCTGAGAGTCACCCCCACGTTCTCCTCCAGGCCCCTCTTCCCCTGTCCCCCCGAGATCCCGGCGATGTCCCGTTCCCGGACCCTGCAGCCCCAAGCACAGTGCTCACCACAGCAGGTCCAACACAGCACTCAGTCTGGTCACAAAGTTCCCTTCTGGCGGAAAAGTCCTGCCACGACAGATGGCGGGTTCCTTCCGACCCCGAGGAAATGCCGCATCTTTCAGAGCAGGCCCCGCACGAGGAGGCGCCCTGTCCCCCTCTCCTGCCGGCCCACGGCAGCGACCCTGAGAGTGTGGCCATGAGCTCCAGGGGACCCGAGTGCCCCGGCATTGTTCAGAGGCAGGGGTCTCAGACAGGAGAGACCTTATAGGCCACAGGGCTGACAGGTTGACACCCCTTCGCTCCCACCGAAAGCGAGTGGTTTCATGGACACAGACACACGGGCACAGCTCTGCAGGGACACGGCCACAGGCGACACCCACCTCCCGCCGGGAACCAGCTCCTCTCCCTGGCCCGCTGCCTCCCCGCACAGGCCAGTGACCCTTAGACGACACGCAGCAGAGTGTCCCCAGGGAGCCAGGCGGCCAGGGTCCAGGGACAACGCATTCTCCAGCTCCCACCGCCGCGCCCGCCCTGGACGCAGGGGCGTGGAGCTCACCCAACAGGTCACGGAGCAGAAACCAAAGGAGAGTCCGTCTGGCGCCCGAGGCACAGGAGCGAGCAGGAGAAGGGTGCTCTGTCCCGCGCTGCACCCAGCAAAGGCAGGAGCAGAGCCCGCCCAGCTCCGTCCCTGAAACTAACCGGGGCTTCGGAGCAGAGGCCACGGCCGCCTGAGTCACCAAGACAAATGCCGCCGGGGGATTGGCGAGGGGACCATGCCACCTGAAGTTTCCCTTCCTGCCCAAGTGATTCCTCTCATCCCAGATGCTTTTCTTTTTAAAAAATATGTTTTTACTGATTCCAGAGCGGAAGGGAGAGGGAGAGAGAGAGAAACATCAATGATGAGAGAATCGTGGATCGGCTGCCTCCTGCACGCCCCCCACTGGGGATCGAGCCCGCAACCCGGGCATGTACCCTGACCGGGAGTTGAACCATGACCTCCTGGTTCATAGGTGAATGTTCAAACACTGAGCCACGCCAGCCAAGCTAAATGCTTTTCTTTTTTTCAAAAAAAAATATATTTTATTGATTTTTTACAGAGAGGAAGGGAGAGGGATAGAGAGTTAGAAACATCGATGAGAGAGAAACATCGATCAGCTGCCTCCTGCACACTCCCCACTGGGTATGTGCCTGCAGCCAAGGTACATGCCCTTGCCTGGAATTGAACCTGGGACCCTTCAGTCCGAAGACAGACGCTCTATCCACTGAGCCAAACCGGCCAGGGCTAAATGCTTTTTCTTAATACAGCCTTTTTATGACTCCACCCGCCCACCACGGCCAGTGTTTTCAGACATTTTACCATGAAATGAATATAAGATTGAGTGGCACTTCACTAACATCTTAGCTGTATTTTTGTGATGGGAAGATGGACTCTAAGATATTCTGATGTCCTTTAAGAAATAGCATACGGTTTAAAAAATTCACATGAAGAATTATGAAGAGTAAAGCTAGAGTGGCTCTCCATCCTACCACCCCGTAGATCCTCTGGGTGGCTTTGTTCCTTAAAATCAGGACATTAAATGCACCTGGAGAGGAACGCACACGTTTGAGAGAGATACACAACGGAAAATGAGATCCCCCCTCCCCACCTCCCCTACTCATCCCATAGACGGCGACGGAGGGACTGTTTTAGAATCCCTTCCAGACACAGGCTGTGTTTTCCTACCAGGATGTCAGCATCACACACACGCACACGCATACGCACACGCACACGCACACGCAGAGACACACACACACGCTATTTATCCAAACGCAATGATAACACTTGGCGGTGCCTTGCTTGTTATGTGAGCCTAGAAAATTCCTATTAGGACAGACACTCTAACTTGTCCTGTTCCTGGCTGGGTTGTAACTTACGTAGCCAATTTAATAGCAATGAGATATTGGGTCGTTTTGCTTTTTTTTTTTTTTTTTTTTTGCTGGTTTATTTAATCATCACAAGCAATGCCGGGGGAAAAATATGTCTAAACAAACACCTTTTTGAGCAAAAGTCCTTTCCAATTACTGAGTGTGACCCCTGGCCACCGCTTTGATGCTGTATAAATGCGCACCCACATTGTGCAGATGTGATGGGTGGAAGTAGATGATAGTAGAATTATTTCTAAAACAGATTCCCCGGGACAGCTGACTGCTATTATACATATACTGACCAACACTTAAGTGACCTAAGGGACACCTCGGTCACAGACGGAGCGTTGGAGCTCTCTAAGCGCACAAGCAGGACGCACTAACCAGCTTAGACGCTGCTGCCCCGGCTCCCCAGGCCTGGAGGCAGGGGAGGTTCCCGCGCTCAGCGCCGGGCTCCTGTCCCCCCGCGGCCACAGGGCCGGCTCCCTCCCAGACAGAACCCGGACACTCGCCACGTCTATTTAAGACTCCCTCTGACGGACTTTCCTTTTGAGAATTTGGAAAAAAAATGTTTTTCTAAAGGAGGCATGAGAAAAAGGAGAAAAGGAGTATTTTCAGTACAGAAATACAAAAACAATTGCAGAAAACGTCCGCTGTAATTCTTTAGGACGTATAATCAGCACCCTATAATTAGGGTAGATGACCTGGTGGGAATGAATATTGCTTCCCAGTCCCGCACATTCAGTCCCCGGCGCCCACGAGCCAGGACCCGCCTCTGTTCCCTCCTACGCCCTCCCTGCCCCCTCCCCCCACGGAGCTTCGAGCACGGAGCTTCGAGAAGAACAGCAACCCTAACCGCCCTGCTTTGCCCACGTCACCCGGCAGATCGACCAGCATCCACTTCTACGAAGTCTCGGAGGGGCGTGCTCCGTCCACGGTGCGCAGCCTGGATGACATCGGCCCCAAGTTCGCCTTCTCCGTGAAGGTCGGTGAGCCTGCCCGGGAGGCGGGCAGTCGGGGGAGGAGGAGGGAAAGAAGTGGAGATGTACTAGGGGCTCTCACACTGGAGTGGACATCAGGTCGCCCGGGGGACTTGTTCCAATGTGGTCACCGGGCTCCGTCCTCAGAGCTTCCGGTCTAGGGTGGGTCTGAAACTGCATTTCTAGCAAGTTCCCTCCCAGGTCACGGAATGCTGCTGGTCCAGTCGCCACACCGGAGAGTCACTGAGCTGACCACGGGGCGGTAAACAGCGGGCACTGTGCACGGTGGCGTGTCCTGGGTGAGGGCCAAGGGGCGTATTTCGGAAGAAAGTTTTCAACATCAGTCAACAGAATGTTGAGATGAGGGCATGGGTGCAGGCAGAGTCTCTGGGACGGCATCCGCGGGCCTTCTCTCTGAGGAGCTCGCCCTCTGTGTGCAGCCATGTTTTGTAGTCGTGCTGGGCAGTAAGTATCTAGAGATATGATTAAGTCCAGTTCTGTCGCCAGCTGGTACGAGCAGTTACTAACTACAGGTTGTTATCAGTTACACAGAGAAGTAACTCGCTGAAGCAGCTGTTTGTGCTGTGACCGTGCAGACACGGTGGACAGTGAGAACGCTCTCCCTCCACCCTGCGTCTATGCAGTTTTCTTTGGTTCATTTCTTCCTAACCCAGTGGTCGGCAAACTGCGGCTCGCGAGCCACATGCGGCTCTTTGGCCCCTTGAGATTGGCTCTTCCACAAAATACCATGTGTGGGCACGCACGTACAGTGCGATTGAAACTTCATGGCCCATGCGCAGAAGTCAGTTTTCGGCTCTCAAAAGAAATTTCAGTCGTTGTGCTGTTGGTATTTGGCTCTGCTGACGAATGAGTTTGCCGACCACTGTCCTAGCCCAATGCATGGTTGCAGCCCTGCAACTTGGTGATTCCTAAAAACCAAGAGCCTTGGTTTTTAAGAGCCTTGGTTTGTGCTGCAGGTACCGGAATGCAGGCAGGATGCGTGGCATCGGCCACGACCTCCTTAATGAGACGTGTAGTCCGTAGTAGTAACACAGAAGAACATGCCTGGGGGGCGTAGTCAGTGTCGGCCTGCGTGCCACGTGCCTGGGCCACGTTGATCCATTCAATCCCAGAGCAGTATCGAGGCTGTTATTCCTGTGGGTCTTACTCACCGTGTTTAACTCTGGGGGGGGCTGGGGGGGCGGGGGCATGCGCACTGGCAACGTGACCGGCTCCGCACCTGTGAGGCCAGAGCGGAACCGTGTCCTCCGTCCGCCGTAGGTGACCACAGGGAGCATCCCCGTGAGCATGGCCTCCGTCAGCATCCGCCTCCCCCAGCTCACCAAGGACCAGAACCCGCTCCTGTACCTGACGGGCGTGCACACGGACCAGGTGAGGGCGGCCCCGTCTGACAGGTGTGGGCGGAAGGTAGCCCATCGCGTATCAGCAGCGGGTGCTGTGGTAAGAAAGCGAGTGTCAGTGTAGACGGCAGAGGCTCTGCCTGAGGCCCCTCCTGGGCAGAAGGAGGTCCCACCGCAGCGCCCTGTCCACAGAGGTCAGCTGGCCGGGGGTGGGAGGTCGAGCCCCCCCCCAGGAGACAAGTTGCCTGCAGGCCGCTGTGAGCCGCTGCCCTGCACCCTGTCCTCCTGGCCCCGCCCTGCTCAGCCCGGGCTGCTCAGGGCCGTCCCTGCTTCACGTCCTGAGTGAGGCGATGCCCAGGCCCGGGCACTTGAGTGGAGTGTCTGTGGCTCCGGCGGCAGCACCTGCTGGTCTTTAAGGCGCAGTGGTCCTCACAGCCGGGCTGAGAGCGCGACTCAGACGGACACGGCCAGCGCCGGTTAGCTCTTAGCTGCACTGATGTCACTCGGGGTGCGCAGGTGACGACAGGAAATCAAAACCCTAAAATGCTCCACAGCAGAGGACCCTGCGTTAAATCACTCAGTCTATTCCTTGTTTTTTTAAAATATATTTTTATTGATTTCAGAGAGGAAGGAGAGGGAGAGAGAGATAGAAACATCAATGATGAGACAGAATCATTGACCAGCTGCCTCCTGCACGCCCCCTACTGGGGATCGAGCCCGCAACCCGGACATGTGCCCTGACCAGGAATCGAACCGTGACCTCCTGGTTCATGGGTCGGTGCTCAACCACTGAGCCACACCGGCCAGGCAACTCAGTCTGTTGTTGTTGCGAATTTGTCTCCTCGCAAGTGGGCTCTGGGACCCAGCAGCCCCGCCGAGTCACGCAGGCCCATTTGCGCTCGGGGTGACGTTAGTGCGGCTGAGAAGTGGGCCCAGGGGGGCAGTGCGGCCAGCCTGCCCCCCACCCAGCCCCGACATGTGACAGCAGGGTGCCTAAGAGGCTGCAGGACCAGCACAAACCGCTTGGCTTCCTGGCCTGACGTGCGGCCCCTCTGCAGGCCGGCGACATCAGCTGCCACGCCGACGTGGACCCGCTGAAGATAGGACAGACGCCGGCTTCCGTGTCTTTCAAGAGCGAAGACTTCCGGCACCTCAAAGACCTGGTGAGGAAGGCTCGCGGGCAGTGCCCTCGGGGATTTCCTGTTAGGGTCGCCCGGAAATGAAGCACTCCCCTCCGCCCCGCGCCCGGCACTCGAATGTCATAGATTCCCCTGTGCCTTTGGCAGCCGGGATGGAGCAAGGGGTAGAAAGGCGCACTCCAGCCAAGATGAGGTCGGTGACGGGGCGATGGGGTGACGGGGCGATGGGGTGACGGGACGATGGGGCGATGGGGCGATGGGGCGATGGGGCGATGGGGTGATGGGGTGGTGAGCTGGTGAGCGGGAGGGTGCAGTCATTCCCTGTGTAAGTGATTCGGTGCAATCACAGCGACATGTGGGTGAAGTCTAAGGGCTAAACATCCCAGCGGGAGCCCGTCTCAGGCTGTGCCAACACGGAGCCCTCTCGGCATGTCCCTCCTTTCGCGAAAATGGTTTGATTGTGTAAAAATGACGATTGCTACATAGGAACAACATAAATAAAAAACGACAGAGAGACAGAAGTTCTCGGAAATAGAGCAGCTGAGCACTCGTGTAACCAACAGCCTCCTCCACGCCCCTCAGCGTTCATCCACATGGACATGTGTGTACGCTGCTACATACATGTCATAGTCCATGTGACTGTCATAGGCTTCTTAAAATAGACCATGTTTTGGAGCAGCTTTAAGTTCCCAGCAAAATTGCGTGGAAAGTGCAGAATCTCCCGTGCACCCCTGGCTCCCACATCAGCACAGCTCCCCCGACTCCCCCTCCCCCATCGGAGTGGTTGCGTTGGTCGCGGGATGGGCCTGCATCTGAGACACCGGTCGGAGCCCTCAGTGCGTCAGGCTCCCTCGGGGCTGCAGACTCCACTAGTTTGGAAAGTGCACGGCGACCTGTGTCCCGCTGCCCCGACCCCAGGGCTCCCCCGTCCCTTCCCCCACCCCCCCAGTCCTCGGCAGCTCCTGAGCTCTACTCAGCTTCCCTTTAGTGGAAGGAATTCTCTGTCAGTTTGCGTTTATGAGTGACTAAGGCGTATGCCTCCTGTGTGTGTACTCAATGACTTGCTCAGCCAGTACGTGGTTGATAAACACGGATTTGTTTTTGGCGTTTTACAATCAGAAACGGTGACTAGACAGCGTGGGGTACTCTCCTTCCCACCTTCACCCTGGGCCCCGCCCCCCCAGTGGGCACTAGCGGGTGGAGGGTGCATGCCTTCTATGTGGGGCGCAGTGCAGAGCTAGAACTACCGCCAGTTCCCTTCAGCCTTCCCCTCCCATCTGTGGCTGTGACGTCTGTGGCCGTGACGTCTGTGGCTGTGACGTCTGTGGCCGTGACGTCTGTGGCCGTGACGTCTGTGGCTGTGACGTCTGTGGCTGTAGTGTCTGTGGCTGTGACGTCTGTGGCTGTGACGTCTGTGGCTGTGACGTCTGTGGCCGTGACGTCTGTGGCTGTGACGTCTGTGGCTGTAGTGTCTGTGGCTGTGACGTCTGTGGCTGTGACGTCTGTGGCTGTGACGTCTGTGGCTGTGACGTCTGTGGCCGTGACGTCTGTGGCTGTGACGTCTGTGGCTGTGACGTCTGTGGCTGGTGCATGGGGCCGTTCCCCCGGAAGCCCGCACTCACCCTCTCCCCTTTCCCGTGGCGTGAAGAACTGCAGGACCACCCGCTGCGGGAACATCACCTGCTGGCTGCGAGACCCGCAGGTGCGGGCCGAGTACTTCCTGAACGTGTCCACGCGCATCTGGAACGGCACCTTCGCAGCCGTGAGTATCGCGCTCCTGATGGGCCCATCAGCGCCAGGTCGTGAGCCGCCATTGCCAGGGGTCAGGCCGGGCGGTCACAGTGGTGTCGCCCGGGGGCCTGTGCTCCCCCCTCCCAGCGCTCGCCTGTCTGGCCACACCCCCCAGTCGGCACAGGGCCGGTGCCCATTGCTGCCCTGGGGGTGGCCTCTGCTCTGTCACCCTCTGCCTCCTCCTGACTGTCTGGCTCACACCCAATGCGCCCACCCCCAGTGCGCCCACCCCCAGTGCGCCCACACCCAGTGCGCCCACACCCAGTGCGCCCACACCCAGCGCGCCCACACCCAGTGCGCCCACACCCAGTGCGCCCTCACCCAGTGCGCCCACACCCAGCGCGCCCTCACCCAGTGCGCCCACACCCAGTGCGCCCACACCCAGCGCGCCCTCACCCAGCGCGCCCACACCCAGCGCGCCCACACCCAGCGCGCCCTCACCCAGTGCGCCCACACCCAGCGCGCCCACCCCCAGTGCGCCCACACCCAGTGCGCCCACACCCAGTGCGCCCACCCCCAGTGCGCCCACACCCGGCGCGCCCACACCCAGTGCGCCCACACCCAGTGCGCCCACACCCAGTGCGCCCTCACCCAGCGCGCCCACACCCAGCGCGCCCTCACCCAGCGCGCCCTCACCCAGTGCGCCCACACCCAGCGCGCCCACCCCCCAGTGCGCCCACACCCAGCGCGCCCACCCCCAGTGCGCCCACACCCAGTGCGCCCACACCCAGCACGCCCTCACCCAACGCGCCCACACCCAGCGCGCCCACACCCAATACGCCCTCACCCAGCGCGCCCACACCCAATGCGCCCACACCCAGTGCGCCCACACCCAGTGCGCCCACACCCAGTGCGCCCACACCCGGCGCGCCCACACCCAATACGCCCTCACCCAGCGCGCCCACACCCAATGCGCCCACACCCAGTGCGCCCTCACCCAGTGCGCCCACACCCAGTGCGCCCACACCCGGCGCGCCCACACCCAGTGCGCCCACCCCCAGCGCGCCCACACCCAGTGCGCCCACACCCGGCGCGCCCACACCCAATACGCCCACACCCAGCGCGCCCTCACCCAGTGCGCCCACACCCAGTGCGCCCACACCCAGCGCGCCCACACCCAGCGCGCCCTCACCCAGTGCGCCCACACCCAGCGCGCCCACACCCAGCGCGCCCACACCCAGCGCGCCCACACCCAGCGCGCCCACACCCAACGCGCCCACACCCAGCGCGCCCACACCCAGCGCGCCCACACCCAGCGCGCCCACACCCAGTGCGCCCACACCCAGCGCGCCCACACCCAATGAGCCCACACCCAGCGCGCCCACACCCAGTGCGCCCTCACCCAGTGCGCCCACCCCCAGCGCGCCCACACCCAGTGCGCCCACACCCGGCGCGCCCACACCCAACGCGCCCTCACCCAGCACGCCCTCACCCAGCGCGCCCACACCCAGTGCGCCCACACCCAGTGCGCCCACACCCAGTGCGCCCACACCCAGTGCGCCCACACCCAGCGCGCCCACACCCAGTGCGCCCACACCCAACACGCCCACACCCAACACGCCCACACCCAGTGCGCCCTCACCCAGTGCGCCCACACCCAGTGCGCCCACACCCAGTGCGCCCACACCCAACGCGCCCACACCCAACACGCCCACACCCAGCGCGCCCACACCCAACGCGCCCACACCCAGTGCGCCCACACCCAGTGCGCCCACACCCAGTGCGCCCACACCCAGTGCGCCCACACCCAACACGCCCACACCCAGTGCGCCCACACCCAGTGCGCCCACACCCAACACGCCCACACCCAACACGCCCACACCCAGCGCGCCCACACCCAGTGCGCCCACACCCAACACGCCCACACCCAACACGCCCACACCCAGCGCGCCCACACCCAGCGCGCCCACACCCAGTGCGCCCACACCCAACACGCCCACACCCAGTGCGCCCACACCCAGTGCGCCCTCACCCAGTGCGCCCTCACCCAGTGCGCCCTCACCCAGTGCGCCCACACCCAGTGCGCCCACACCCAGCGCGCCCACACCCAGCGCGCCCACACCCAACGAGCCCACACCCAGTGTGCCCACACCCAAATGCCCGTGCCTCATCCCCTCCTGGAACTCCCCGCTGACCACTGATCTCACACCTGCCAGCAGGTGGATCTAACAGGGTTCCTCTGCCTGGAGCCGGTACCCACTCCACCTCCGGTTCCCCCCTTTCTCTGGTGAGAGCCCAGTGCACACACCACTTTTTATTTTTTAAATATATTTTTACTGATTTCAGAGAGGAAGGGAGAGGGAGAGGGAGAGATAGAAGCATCCATGATGAGAGAGTATCATCTATCGGCTGCCTCCTGCACGCCCCCTACTCGGGATCAAGCCCATAACACAGGCCTGTGCCCTGGCCAGGAATCAAACCAGGACCTCCTGGTTCATAGACCAACGCTCAGTCTCTGAGCCACGCCAGCCGGGCTTCCCCAGGAAGGCATGTTTCAGAGACCAGGGTCAGGGTTAGTTTCGGATGCAGTATCCACGTTGAGAGAGTGAGGAAGGAGGCCACGGACAGGAGACTCACTGCTCCCCTTCTGGGTCCCAGACACAGCCCAGCGAATGCCCTCATGGGGTCCCTCAATCCCTGTGCCCCAGGCCCCCCAAAACCGAGTCCTGGCAGCCTGGGGTTGTGGGCAGCTCTCAGATCCGGGCATTGTGTTCTAGTTCAAAGTGAGCATCGGGCCCAGCGCTCGCATCACAGAGAACAGACTCTGCACATCACTGATGTGTCCGTGGAAATGGGTTTATTTTTATGGCAGATCCAGGAAGGCACGTGAAGTTATTCCATGTAGGTTCCTAGGAACACCAGCATACACTACACGTGCCTTCCGTGGGCCTGCCCCAAATCCAGTGTTTTTTATAGAAACGCCTACGTTAGCAAACCTGAAATGATTAGTCTTGTGACACAGCGTGAGGAAAGGATCGGGGCATCCGCTGTGGACACGTATGGTCGAGCTCGAGTGCACGCTAAGCAGTGTTCTTTTACCGTGTACCCCAAAAGAAACATTCTCTTCCCTTTCCAACCTGCTCTCCCATTCCATTTAGCACTTAGGCCCGTGGTCGGCAAACTGCGGCTCGCGAGCCACATGTGGCTCTTTGGCCCCTTGAGTGTGGCTCTTCCACAAAATACCCCGGCCTGGGCGAGTCTATTTTGAAGAAGTGGCGTTAGAAGAAGTTTAAGTTTAAAAAATTTGGCTCTCCAAAGAAATTTCAATCGTTGTCCTGTTGATATTTGGCTCTGTGGACTGATGAGTTTGCCGACCACTGACTTAGGCAAATAAATAACAAGTATCAAGTTTGCTTCTTTATCTTTCTGTTACAGTCTGCGTTCGGTGTTATTTGGTGTTGGTTTCAGGCATACTGCACGGTGGTTAGACAATCATATACTTTACAACCTGTGCCCACCTGGCCCCGAACATAGTTATCACAGTATCACTGACTAGTCTCCACGCTGTGCGTTCCACCCTGGGACTGTTCTACAACTACCATCCGCTTCTCAGTCCCTTCACCTTCTCACCCAACCCCTCCACCCCCTCTCCTCTGGAAACCTATGTACCTGGGTATCTAAAAATGGGAGTTTACAATTTTCCCTCAGGCCGCAAACTTAAGTTTTTTGAAATCTGCACTGTGGCCTTTCCTGATGACAAACGTCACTTCTGAACCTTGCTTTGCAACCTTGTTTTGCGGAGAGTCACCTGGAGAGATGCTGGATTGCTGCCGCAGGGCCGCCACCCCCACGTGGGAGTTCCGGGCACGTGCCATGTGGGGCCAGTCGCGTGTCCCCGGTTCGGGACACCGTGTTTCTGGGGTCTTCAGACTGTCCTGTGCTCTGTTGCTTTCCACACGGAAGCTGATGAATGACCACGCGCCGCGTTCCATGCATGTCCT
Source organism: Eptesicus fuscus (assembly GCF_027574615.1). Classification (NCBI taxonomy): domain Eukaryota; kingdom Metazoa; phylum Chordata; class Mammalia; order Chiroptera; family Vespertilionidae; genus Eptesicus; species Eptesicus fuscus. Next base: position 111,395,068 of record NC_072476.1, read on the forward strand.
CCTGCCGGGATGCAAATCTCCCTCTTCTCACCTCACAGGCGACCTTCCAGACGGTGCAGCTCACGGCCTCCGCGGAGATCGACACCTACAACCCGCAGGTCTACGTGATCCAGGAGAACACGGTCACGGTGAGCATCCCCCGGCCCCGGGCCCGGGGTGGGGCAGGCGTCCCCTCGGAGCCCGGAGAGCAGGGGCGGGAGGAGCTCACTGGACTCCGAAAACCCGGTGTCTCGTACGGTGAGCTTTCCCGGGTGTTGGCAAAGCGGGGTCAGAGGCCGTGACCCCACGAGGGGTGCAGCCCAGGGCGCCCCCTGCTCAGCCATCTCGGGGCCAGGCCAGCGCCCAGCTCCTTCCTCCTCATGCTGGCCCGGGCAGTGAGGGTCAGCCGGACACCCCGCCAGGCTCTCTGGCTCAGCCACTTGAGCATTTTGAAGAGAAGGGCCGCGTGCGCAGGAAGCAGGCGTGTATCCGAGGGCTGCCCCTCTCTATGGTGTCCCTCATGGCCGGACACCGCCCCTCTGTGCACGTCCGTTCCTCAGGCCGCACGGCTCAGACACTCAGACGCGCCCGTGGGAGGAAAGGGTTCCGCAGGGCAGCTGCTTTGGGAGAAGCCCAGGTCGCTGGCGGAGCGGCAGGCGCTTCCCTGGCGCAGCTCTGGGAGAAGGTGCCCACTCACTGCGCACACCCCAGGCCCACCACCTGCGGGGAGGTGGGGCGGGGGGTGGGGAGCCCTGGGCTTCCTCCTCCCAAAGCTCTTGTTGGAAATCAGAAGGCGGTTCAAGACTCTCCCCCACGGCCGGCGTGGCCTCAGACTCACTGCACCTGTGCCCGGGCGGCAGCGCTGCGGCCGTGACCTCTGGGCCTCTCACTGCGCAGAGGAGAGCCCGCGGCCCTCGCTTGTCCCGGGAAAGTGTGTCCACAGACAGGACGCTGGCCTATCTGTGCACCCTCCCCCAGCGACTGTGCCCTCCCCCAGGGACCACGCCCTCCCCCAGGGACCGTGCCCTCCCCCAGGGACCGTGCCCTCCCCCAGGAACCACGCCCTCCCCCAGGGACCACGCCCTCCCCCAGGGACCGTGCCCTCCCCCAGGGACCACGCCCTCCCCCAGGGACCGTGCCCTCCCCCAGGGACCACGCCCTCCCCCAGGGACCACGCCCTCCCCCAGCGACTGTGCCCTCAGCCAGGAACCACGCCCTCCCCCAGGGACCACGCCCTCCCCCAGGGACCATGCCCTCCCCCAGGGATGGTGCCATCCCCCAGCGACCGTGCCCTCCCCAGGGACCGTGCCCTCCCCCAGGGACCGTGCCCTCCCCCAGGAACCACGCCCTCCCCCAGCGACCATGCCCTCCCCCAGGGACCACGCCCTCCCCCAGCGACCATGCCCTCCCCCAGGGACCACGCCCTCCCCCAGGAACCACGCCCTCCCCCAGGAACCACGCCCTCCCCCAGGGACCACGCCCTCCCCCAGGGACCACGCCCTCCCCCAGGGACCACGCCCTCCCCCAGGGACCGTGCCCTCCCCCAGGAACCACGCCCTCCCCCAGGAACCACGCCCTCCCCCAGGGACCACGCCCTCCCCCAGGGACCACTCCCTCCCCCAGGGACCGTGCCCTCCCCCAGCGACGGTGTCCTCCCCCAGGGACCACTCCCTCCCCCAGGGACCACTCCCTCCCCCAGCGATCGTGCCCTCCCCCAGGGACCACGCCCTCCCCCAGGGACCACGCCCTCCCCCAGGGACTGTGCCCTCCCCCAGGGACCGTGTCCTCCCCCAGGGACCGTGCCCTCCCCCAGCGACCGTGTCCTCCCCCAGGGACCGTGTCCTCCCCCAGGGACCGTGCCCTCCCCCAGGGACCGTGCCCTCCCCCTGGGACTGTGCCCTCCCCCAGGGACTGTGCCCTCCCCCAGGGACCGTGCCCTCCCCCAGGGACTGTGCCCTCCCCCAGGGACTGTGCCCTCCCCCAGGGACCACTCCCTCCCCCAGGGACCACTCCCTCCCCCAGGGACCGTGCCCTCCCCCAGGGACCGTGCCCTTCCCCAGGGACCACTCCCTCCCCCAGGGACCGTGCCCTCCCCCAGGGACCGTGCCCTCCCCCAGGAACCACGCCCTCCCCCAGGGACCACGCCCTCCCCAGGGACCACGCCCTCCCCAGGGACCGTGCCCTCCCCCAGGGACCGTGCCCTCCCCCAGGGACCGTGCCCTCTCCCAGGGACCGTGCCCTCCCCCAGCGACCGTGTCCTCCCCCAGGGACCGTGCCCTCCCCCAGGGACCGTGCCCTCCCCCAGGGACCGTGCCCTCCCCCAGGGACCACTCCCTCCCCCAGCAACTGTGCCCTCCCCCAGCGACTGTGCCCTCCCCCAGGGACCATGTCCTCCCCCAGCGACTGTGCCCTCCCCCAGGGACCGTGCCCTCCCCCAGGGACTGTGCCCTCCCCCAGGGACCGTGCCCTCCCCCAGCGACTGTGCCCTCCCCCAGGGACCGTGCCCTCCCCCAGGGACTGTTCCCTCCCCCAGGGACTGTGCCCTCCCCCAGGGACTGTTCCCTCCCCCAGGGACTGTGCCCTCCCCCAGGGACCGTGCCCTCCCCCAGCGACTGTGCCCTCCTGCGAGGCAGGGCGTGGGAAATCCAAAGTAGAACCCAGGAAAGTCCTCTCAGCCTCACAGTCCTGGGGCCTAGGCTGGGACCTAGGTTGGGGCAGTGCGGGGGGTGGGGAGGGGGGAAGATGTGGAGGGCATTGGAGGTGGTTTTTAAAGTTCATTTTAGAAACATGGAGTGTTCAGCCAGTGCCTGGCCCTTTGCAGAAGTTTTGGTTGTGTGTGTGTGTGTGTGTGTGTGTGTGTGTGTGTGTGTGTGAGTGTGTGAGTGTGTGTGTATGTGAGTGTGTGTGTGTGAGTGTGTGTGTGAGTGTGTGTGTGTGTGTGAGAGTGTGTGTGAATGTGTGTGAGTGTGTGAGTGTGTGTGTGTGTGTGTGTGTGAGTGTGTGTGAGTGTGTGTGAGAGTGTGTGTGTGTGAGTGTGTGTGTATGTGAGTGTGTGAGTGTGTGTGAGTGTGTGAGTGTGTGTGAGTGTGTGAGTGTGTGTGTGAGTGTGTGTGTGTGTGAGTGTGTGTGTGAGTGTGTGAGTGTGTGTGTGTGTGTGTGTGTGTGAGTGTGTGTGTGAGTGTGTGTGAGTGTGTGAGTGTGTGTGTGAGTGTGTGAGTGTGAGTGAGAGTGTGTGTGTGTGTGTGTGTGTGTGAGTGTGTGTGTGAGTGTGTGTGTGTGTGTGTGTGTGTTTATAAAGCCGTATGAAATGAATGCATTAATTGAAATTGAAATGAACAGCTTCAGGGATCCCTTTAGGAGACTTTTCCCCTTGCTTTGCTCTGAGCAATACCGATAAGAACAGAGGCCAGCTATCCCTCTATCGTGTCTATGGAAATAGTTTTTGAATCCGAATAAAAATAAGGTAATTTTTTTGCATAACATTTGGAATCCAAATAATGAATGGACGTCCCCCTGTAGGTAAGTAGGGGACCTGGAATGTATGTGAGTTCCGGGCCCATGTGACAGTCGGACCCTGATCCCTGTCGCTCCGTGGGCCCCGGATTGGAGGCTCGGGCCCCGAGGGAGCCGAGACGCCGCCTGGCGTGGACTGGATGGGCGCACAGTCCCCGCAGCCCTGCACGTCCAGAGCCTGTGCTAGCGCTGAAGGTGCAAATGGAAGGAAATGGTCGCCCAGAGGTCAGACCCCAGGTGACCCCGCTCGCTCGCGAGTTCCGGCTGAAGAGCAGCTGTGCCCCAGGCTCACACGCAGCCGGAGCTGAACGGGCCTCGTCCCTCGGCTCTGGGAGAACATGCTCGTGGCGGACACGGTCGTGACGACGTCTTACTGTTAACACCGAGGTCACAGAGGAGGTGGACGCACTGACCCCAGGGGGCCCTGGCGGTGGCTCTATTGCTCGAAGCATCGTCCCATACACCTAGAGGTTGCGGGTTCGATTCCCAGTCAGGGCACATATTTTGGCTGCGGGTTCCATCCCAGGTTGGGGCATGTCCAGGAGGCAACCGATCGATGCTTCTCTCTCGGGGGAAAAAAAAAAATCAATTAAAAAAGAGAGAACCATTGTTAGCCTCCAGGACGATTTTATTGCTGAGGGACGACCCGAGCCTGAGGTAGGGGTCTGCTTTAACCACCGCATCAGGTGCCCCGGCGGGAGCGCCGTGGCCGGCAGCTCAGGAGCCCGCTTCCCAGCGTCTCTGCTGTTTAATCGCAAGCGGTTGGGGCTGCGGGCCTGGCCTTTGACGCCCCTCCCGGGCAGCTCCGCACGCGTCCGCCGGGCGAGGACACAGAGCAGGACACTGACCGGCCGTGTCCGGGTGACCAGGCGGCTGGGGTGCCAGCGGTGACCGCTAGGTGCCGACGCGGCTGCGGGGAGGGAACTGGCACCGGGTCCCTTGTGGACGTGGCGGGAGCGTCTCCTCTGGAGATGGCACCGCCCGGCGTGTCCTGGAGGCCGCGGCCCTGGGCCAGCCGGCCCGCCCTGGACGCCACGCGTGGGTTAGAGAGCGTGGCTGACAGACCGTCCTCTGGTGGCTGCTCAGGGGGGGTCACGCCCTCGTGTGTTCCCGTTGGCAGATTCCCGTCACCATCACGAAGCCGCACGAGAAAGCTGAAGTGCCCACCGGCGTGATCGTGGGGAGCGTCATCGCCGGCGCCCTCCTGCTCCTGGCGCTGGTGGCGGTGCTCTGGAAGGTAAGCCTCGCGGCCCCTTCGCGAACGTCCCGGTCCCACATCCGCCTTCCGACCCGGCGGCCCCTCCCCCCTCCCCGAGAAAGGGCCTGCGAGGCCGTTGCAAAGTCGGGTTCTGGCAAACAGCCCAAGGACCTTATCCCCTGGCCTTGTCCCTAGCCTGCCCTCCCCACCTCCCCTCATCCGACCCCGCGTGTCCTGGTCGGCTGCGAACAAACGGAGCCCAGCGTCCTGGGCCCCAGCGACCCCCGACGGGCCGATACCCGTCAGTCCCAGTCCACACACCCCTCCCCGCGCCCGTGGCTCCCAGACGCGGTTCCCAGGGGGTCCGAGGCCCCACGCAAACCAAGCCATCGACGTAACGTTTCACACCGTCACCCCACAGCTCGGCTTCTTCAAGAGGAAATACGAGAAAATGATCAAGAATCCAGACGAGGCTGACGAGACCATGGAGCTCAACAGCTGAGCCCGGCCGGACCCGTGGGCCGGGCCGCCTCCCGCCGGCGGCTGCCGTGGCCGAGGATGTGGTTTTAGATCCCGTGTTTACAGTGTCTTAGGTGCACTAGTCTGATATTTTATTTCAAGAAAACTGCAGGGCAGTTTGGAAAAATGAAATGGGGACGGGGGGGGGGGTGTAAAGGTTTATGGAAAAGACGGATTTGATACGGACAGTGTCTACGCTGGCTGGTCCCAGCGCACGCTGTGACGTGTGCCGTGTCAGAGGGGACCTGCTCACAGACATGGCGTGTCTTCAACAAAACAGCCTTCCTTGGGTGTCTTATGGGAGGGGATCCGATTGTGTGAAATGATGGTATTTGAAAGAAGTGACGCGTTTGGTGAAGACATAGGACGAGCTTGGGTGTTGACTCGGGAAAAACAGCGGGTCTTCCCCTCTCGTCAGAAGTTGCCAGTTCTCTGTGAGAATCGAGTTTACAGACGAGGGGCCCCCGGCTGCTGTCCCGGCAGCCCCCTCGCCCTCTCCTGCGCTGACCCGACGGAGACCCGCCGAGTGGCTGGTGCGCCTCCTGCCAGCCGTTCCGTCCTGTGGGTGAGCGCGTTTAGAGGCCGAAGCACAGACACTGCGGCCGCACTGCTGGGGCGACCTGCCTGCCGGGCCGCCGCGTCGGGGACGGGGAGTTCCCGCTCCCTTAGGGCCACAGCGGGCCGCCTGGCTGCTGGCAGGGACCTTGTGACTTTTTAAAGATGAGCCACGTCCTGGGCACCTTCCCGCCACCACACGGAGCCCTGTCCAGCCCCAGGGAGCCGAGCCCCCCTTCTGGAGCCCCGGAGCCTCGTCCCCGCGTGGCCGCAGTCACCCGCTGTGATGGAAAGAATCATGGATCGGCCGCCTTCTGCACGCCCCCTACAGGGGATCGAGCCCGCAACCCCGGCCTGTGTCCTGACCGGGAATTGAACCTGCCCAGCCAGTGGCCAGTGGGTGACTTTTTAAAGATGAGCCACGTCCCAGCCCCTGCTCTCCACGGGAGGAGGCAGGAGCCCGCGCCGAGTGGATCTCTAATCCTTGGAGCTGCAGGGCGTTAGACAAGGCGAAGCAGGCCGCCGTCTCAGGAACCTGGGAGCAGGCACGGGATCCTGGGCGTCCCCAGGCAGCAGGCGTCCTCGGGGCTGGTCCGTCCCGGGACCGACCCCCGAATGACTCACCTGGAGGCTGCCTCCCAAGCTGGAGTCTCAGGTCCCAGCTCCTGAGACCGCCACCTGTCGGATGGGCTGAGGCCCCGTACCCCGTTTTCACAAGCGCCTGGTCACTGTGCTGCAACGGACCCCCTGGAAGACCTACCCCCTTTCCTTCTGCACCCTCTTCTCTCTGAGCCCACAGGACCTCGAAGGGCGGGGCTGGGCAGAGGGCGAGGGAGCTGCTGATGAGCCACTCGGCCGCCGACGGCAGGGGCTGGAGCTCAGCTGTGACGCTCTGGGCTTTAAAAGTCCAGGACCTGCCCAGCCAGTGGCCAGTGGGTGAGCAGCGACCTGGGAACCAAGAGGTCACCGTTCAATTCCCGGTCAGGACACAGGCCGGGGTTGCGGGCTCGATCCCCTGTAGGGGGCGTGCAGGAGGCGGCCGATCCATGATTCTTTCCATCACTGATGTTTCACTCTCTCCCTCTCTCTTCATCTCTGAAATCAATAAAAAATATATATGTATATATAAAAACAATAATAATAACTAAAAGGCTGGGGCCTGGGTTTTTATAACAAATAGTCCTCCAAGGCTCTGACTTTGAGAAGAAGTCGGGGAGGACAGGGATCCGCCCGTGTGCGTCTGGCTGCCGCCTGGCCTGGCCCCGGCCGTGGCAGCCAGGGCCGGGCACGCAGGTCAGTGATTTACTTTGTATTTGACCAAATGAAGAAGAAAAAACAACCATAAGGTGTCGGGTTTACAGCAAAAATGGCTGGTGTTCTCCAGTGAGACGTGCCAGAGCCCAATAAAGTTTTATTGAGAAACAGCGTGGAGGAGACTGGCCCCGAGGCGATGAAGGACGTGATGGACACGTGACTGCATGTAGCCGCACCAGTTCCTTGAGGTGCTGTGTGAAGGGTGCTGTGCCCGGCCTCGCCCGCCTCCTGACACGCACGGAGCTGCCGTCAGCACGCAGGGCGGGAGCTGGGGAGCCCGGGGAGCGGCCTTCCCTTCCCGCGTCCTTCCCGCGAAGCGCTGGGCTCCCGGAGACAGGAACACAGCCGCCGGCCTGCGCTCCGTGTGTCACAGGCGGGTGTCGGCCTGGGCGCCGGGAGCTTGGGGCCCGGTGGTCTCGGGGGGCCGTCCTGTGCGGGGGGCTGGGCCGCAGCTTCCTGGGCCGCCAGCTGCGGCGGCGGGGAGCACGCTCCTAGGGGTGATCATCGGACTGTCTGCAGCCCCTATGCGGCCTCCGGGGCCCACGGCGCCCTGACGGAGAACCGCCGCACCCGCCCACCGGCCTGAAGACACAGCTGCTGCGATCAGGTCAGAGGCCTGAGGCAGACAGCGGCTGTGTGTACCGGAGAGGAGGACTCCCCACGCACTTTTAGCCAAGGTGACTATTCATCAGAGAAATGAAAAGCACCCGGCCGGTGTGAGCGTCAACCTATGAACCAGGACAGTGGTCGGCAAACTCATTAGTCCACAGAGCCAAATATCAACAGTACCACGATTGAAATTTCTTTTGAGAGCCACATTTTTTAAACTTAAACTTCTTCTAACGCCACTTCTTCAAAATAGACTCGCCCAGGCCGTGGTGTTTTGTGGAAGAGCCACACTCAAGGGGCCAAAGAGCCGCATGTGGCTCGCGAGCCACAGTTTGCCGACCACAGAACCAGGAGGTCACGGTTCCATTCCCGGTCAGAGCACACGCCCGGGTTGCGGGCTCCATCTCCAGTGTGGCACGTGCAGGAGACAGCCAGTCAGAATTCTCTCTCATCATTGATGTTTCTATCTCTCCTCCCTCTCTGAAATCAATAAAATACATTTTTATAAAAGGAAAAAACCTTGTTTAAGAAGAAGTTTTGTATTCCTGTTCAGCCACACTTTTTTTTTGAGACGAAATATGGTGTAGGGCTTAGAAGATGCCACGTTAAAGTGTCCATTTCATACATGGTGCCCAGACAAGGTTTGCCACGTGCAACCGAGACACGCTGCTGTAGGCAGGGCTGGTGTAGACACAGCTGCTGTAGGAACCGAGTGGGACCGTTTGTGAGGAAACTGCAGACGCGAACTTGGGCCTGAGCTGTGAGCAGCAAAGCGAGGACTTGGCGCTGCAGAGCTGGCGGAGTCATTTTTATGAAACAGTAATAGGTCTCCATTAGCGGGAAGAGCAAAGAAAACGTGAACCAACTTGCCATATCACACAGGTGATTATACTGAAAGTGACTACAGACGTTCTTTTATGGTGTAGTTGTTCTAACCTACAGCTACACCTTCATGTAGGAAAGTCTCGGAAGGTATCGTCCAACAGAACCGGAACGCCTCAGCCCACACGCCCCGTCGTCTCTCGCATCCCAGTTTCACGGGAATCAGTGCGCGCACAGCCTTGTGGCCGCCTTCCCGCAGAGCAACGCCCATTCGTACCCACGTCAGACCGACGCCTAGAGCGAAGGTGACAGACACGGGGTAAATTTTGAAATAAAAACTTTGAACCTTGGAGAATAAAAAGGTAGCCATGGTGTGAATGTAAAGGGATGGTTCCATCTGCACCACATGTATTTTGGCAGATAAAGTCGAACTATAAATGTATATGTTGCACAGTTATGTCAGAATTGTATATTTTTTAAAGGCAAGTTGTCGTGGATACTTTCATATGTAAGGCACAAATCCGCACTGCGATGTAATACGTTTCCTGCTTTTGATTAACTCATTTTCGTCTTTCCTCTCGACCAAAACGATGGACGCGTGTGCGTGTGTCTGTACGTGAAGCTGTGGAGCTCCCCCGGGGTCCGAGAGACCGGTCCCGCTGAGGAGCGAGGGGTCCGCGGAGCCGCCTCGGGCCTGCTCCTGCCAAAGTGCGAAGCAGACAAGGGTCATGGAACCGCAGCCCCTGCACCCGCGTGACCGAATGAATGGCAGTCCTCCGGACCGCAGTGCTCCTGCCGGGGACTCTGGGTTTTACGCTCCTGTGTCACCGTGGGTCTGACGCACTCACTCCCGACTCGGCAGGAGGGCCGTCCCCCGTCTCCCGCCACTGCCGGTGAGCAGCGTCCCGGGGCCTCAAAATCCTCCACAGCGGGGACTGGCCACTCCGCCCTCAGGCCGCAGGCCCCGAGCCGCCCCACAGTCAGACCGCAGGTGCCGCCCACTTGGGGCCCTCGGCCCGCAGGCCCCGAGCCGCCCCACAGTCAGACCGCAGGTGCCGCCCGCTTGGGGCCCTCGGCCCGCAGGCCCCGAGCCGCCCCACAGTCAGACCGCGGGTGCCGCCCGCTTGGGGCCCGCAGGCCCCGAGCCCGCCCCACAGTCAGACCGCAGGTGCCGCCCGCTGGGGCCCTCGGCCCGCAGGCCCCGAGCCGCCCCACAGTCAGACCGCGGGTGCCGCCCGCTTGGGGCCCGCAGGCCCCGAGCCCGCCCCACAGTCAGACCGCAGGTGCCGCCCGCTTGGGGCCCGCAGGCCCCGAGCCCGCCCCACAGTCAGACCGCAGGTGCCGCCCGCTTGGGGCCCGCAGGCCCCGAGCCGCCCCACGGTCAGACCGCAGGTGCCGCCCGCTTTGGGCCCTCGGCCCGCAGGCCCCGAGCCGCCCCACGGTCAGACCGCAGGTGCCGCCCGCTTTGGGCCCTCGGCCCGCAGGCCCCGAGCCGCCCCACAGTCAGACCGCAGGTGCCGCCCGCTTTGGGCCCTCGGCCCGCAGGCCCCGAGCCGCCCCACGGTCAGACCGCAGGTGCCGCCCGCTTGGGCCCGGGGCGGCAGCTTGTGAGATGCCGCTCACTCCCTGCGCCAGGCAGGACGCACAGCCGAGCTGAAGGCGGCCCGTGCCCGGAATGAAGCGGCGGAGAGCCAGCACCTGCGGCTCCCGCACAGTCTGTGCAGCTGTTTCCTAACTCGGCCGCGAGCAGGAGGGTTTGCGTATTTTCATTTTCAAGGACTAAACATGCTGACGTGAATGTGCTGAAATTGTAAGCCAAGAGGCGCCTCAGGCTCACGGACTGGCCGTCGGACAGACAGACGGACGCCATGTTCCCTCCCAGGTGCTGCCACTTACAGCGACGCCCAGTGCTCCGCATCAGGTGACCTCTCACGCCTTCCCATCCCCCCCGGTTCTGGGAAACCGAGTCAGAGGGCAGCTCCCTGCACACACGCACACACACACACACGCACGCACACCAAGTGTGTCTGTTGAGCACTGTGCATTAACACGACTCAGGAGAGAGAACATTCTTTTCTTTCTTTGTTTCGAAGCTGCTGCGCCAGTTGTCATCCCATCAGCTGTGCGAGTCGCCTGCCCGCCTCTGCATGTGGCGACGTCAGGTTGTTGATTTCTGCCCGTCTGCTGGGTGTGTGGTAACACCTTGTGTTTTAACTGATTTCCCCCCGGGTCCTGGTGGGACTGAGCACTTTTTCCGATGGTCATTGGCCATTCAGGCTTTATGGGTTTTGTTTGTTTTTACTATTTCTGATCCTCTCCTGAGGATATGTTCTTATTGATTTTTTAAAATGTAGTTAGTTAATCCTCACCTGAGGATGTTACTACAAACAGCATTTTTAAAAACTCCCTCATTCTACCATAACCCTTTAATATTCTAAACTAAGATTCCAATTAAAGATGGAAAACCATCTAACTCAAAACCAGGGACTAATTTTCATCGAAGGCCCACTCCAACCTAACTTACTTAAAAAAAATAAAAAAGAATAAAAGGCTACTAACCAAATTGCACTTTTGGGTTCTGTGCAAAATAAAAGTAATCAAATAAAATCTCACTCAAGTTGCTTTGACTATAGCCCAGGATCTACTGCCCCCTGCTGGGGGAACTGCCTAATGACAGCACACAAACCATTACTGCCCAAGCACCTTTTGTGGTTTATTTCATAACTGGAAATCTGCACATCTTAATCCCTCCACTTATTTCATCCACCCCCGGCCCCCTCTCCCCGCTGGTAAACACTAGTTTGTTTTCTGTATCTACGAGTCTGTATTTTAGATTCCACATATTAGGGAAATCTTCAATAATAATAAAAGCGTAATATGCTAATTAGACCAGACATCCTTCCAGACGACCTTCCAGATGAAGTTGGGGCTGCGAGGGAAGCTGGTGTCAGCAGCAGGGGAAGGCAGGCCTACTCTTGCACGAATTTTGTGCATCGGGCCTCTAGTACATAAACACAGGAACAATCGGGGTACAAGCCCTCGGAATATCTACAGTGGGCCCGTACCTCCATGCTAATGTGCTTTCAGAACGAATAGAACTGTCTTCTTCTCATAAGGGGCTGGCATTGAGTGGAAGGAAGAAGGAAGCATGACTCGAGAGAGGGCAAGGCCGAGACCAGGCCATCAGGGAGCGGTTGGGGAGGGTGTGTCTGCCTCCGGAGTCCTTCAGCCCAGTTTCTCTGGATCGAAGGCAGGGAAGAGCCTGGCTTACCGGGGATCCCCGACGTCGGCGTGGCTCCTGTAGGAGGCGGCAGGCAGACCCTCCCTGCATGTGAGGGTCGGGGACCTCCAGGAAGAGGCGGCAGGCAGACCCTCCCTGCGTGTGAGGGTCGGGGACAGGCTCCACCAGCTGGGTGCCTGGCACCTAGCAGGCAGTCAAGGTTGGTTGGAAAAGTGAATTCCTTATGTTAAAATGTTTCACTAGATGGAACAAATACTATTACCCCAAATGCCATCAATCTAAGTGTCTGCAAGTATAGTCTTCATTCCCAACATGCATAATACGAATTCTGTGGTGTCAGTCGCCTGAAATTATGTCCATGGTTTATTGCTTTAAGACCTATAAGGAGGTCAGACACTCCTGTCCATGAAGATAGTACACAGGTGACCACGAGGAGACTGGGCCTTTGCTTAGGGCAAAGACCTTGCAGAGAAGTTGTTCATTAATGACCTCACCAATGGGGATGCTGCATAAGCAGCTAAAAAGGATCCTATCTGAAGGTGCTTTAATAACCACGTAATTCTCCTTTCTCATTGGCTGTGGATCAAATTTTATTTATTTTATTGATTTCAGAGAGGAAGGGAGAGGGAGACAGAGATAGAAACATCAACAATGAGAGAGAATCATGGATCGGCTGCCTCCTGCACGCCCCCTACTGTGGATCGAGCCCACAACCCAGGCATGTGCCCTGACTGGAAATCGAACTGTGACCTCCTGGTCGATGCTCAACCACTGAGCCACACCGGCTGGCGGTGGATCAAATTTTAAGTATCAACTAACAGTATAACCCAAAGGAACCTTGTTGCTAGTCAATTAGCCTGGTTTTACAGCAACTTTATGCTGATTTGTATACGGATACAATCCAAAGAACTTATAAAACCTATACGTAATGGTAAGATGATAGATTCTGAAATCCTAGACATCGCCATAGTATGAAATACATGTTTTATGTCTTAGTACTGAATTTTAACACACAGAAAAATGCTGCTCATAGGCTTTTTTAATCATGTGTTTATTTGGTTCACTTTTTAAATATATAAATTCTGAGAATATATCACAACTGTCCGGCAATGACTTCATGTGCCCTCCAGTTCTGCCAGCACCATAGTGGTGCCCTGGCTGTGGGGGTGGGGGGGGGGGAGGTGGGGGTTCCTGAGACAGAGTCGTGAATCCAGTTACAATCATTAGTCATGGGTTCATTTGTCTACCGCGGACATCTTTCCTCACGTGTAAATTATCTTCTGTTTTCCCCTAAAGGCTGTCCCTCTCTCTAGCTCCAGTGTGAGACCTCACCCCAAACGCTCCTGAGTTCTGGAGAAGGAAAATCAAAATGTGGTCCAAGGTCAGGCGGCCACATCTACGCGTGAGCACTTCACCAATCTGAGCGATTTAATCGCCGGTTGCCCAAAAGCATTCTTTGTTTCTCTTCCAAGATGATGACGATTCTTCATAGATTTCCTAAAAAACAGAACCATAACGGGGACTCAGTGTCACAACTAGTTAAACCTGCTCCTCTCTTAACAATCCCACGGACGTTTGTATCCGGCACGGAGAGCAGAGACATGAACGAACACGTCCCCTGCACGTAGGACGCCAACCCAGAGGGAAGCCCCGGACAGAAGCCTTAACCAGGGGACGGGGCAGAACGAAGGACGGACTCCCCGGGCCCAGGACCGGGACAGCCTGGGCAGGCAGAGGAGGGCGGGCGGGTCTTCAGTTCTAGCAGGTTCCTTTCCAAACACACCTGCTGCTCCCACACTGCTCACCGCCGGCCCCAGGCAGAGGCTCCCCCGGGACAGAGACCCCGCAGAAGCTCTGCGCACGGACAGCGCCTGCCTGCCCACCGCTGCCTCGTCACGGAGGACCTCGAAGCACAGGCTGCGGGCGACTCATGTCCCCACACGTTCTGGAACCTTCCCTCCTTACTCTCTAGCCAACAGAAACCCAAATTCACTGTCCTCCGGACACCTGGACCCGCCCCCACCGCCCTCTCACCTGCAGTGGTGGGCTGTCCCCTCCCCCTGCCCAGGCTCATGACTCACGGTGGGGGGCCCTCGCGGTGGGGGGCCCTCACGGTGGGGTGCCCTCACGGTGGGGTGCCCTCACGGTGGGGTGCCCTCACGATGGGGTGCCCTCACGGTGGGGTGCCCTCATGATGGGGTGCCCTCGCTATGGGGGACCCTCACGGTGGGGGACCCTTGCAGTGGGGGGTCCTCACATGGGGGGGCCTCGCGGTGGGGGGCCCTCATGTGGGGGGCCCTCGCGGTGGGTGGGGGGCCCTCGCTGTGGGGTGACCTTACGGCGGGGGCCCTCACGTGGGGTGACCTTACGGCGGGGGCCCTCACGTGGGGTGTCCTCGCGGTGGGGCACCCTCACTCCCTCCTCAGGAGCCTCCCCGCTCCGTGGACACTGGCCTGGCTCAGCAAACCACCAGACATGGGAGCTGCACCGAGGCCCCTGTACACATCCCTCCTCTCACCCGTGTCCCCGCTAACAGGGCTTCAGTCTCCATTCGGAAAGCCTGGTCGCGACATCCCACGGCGGGTCAGGTCCACTGAGGGCCCCGCCCTGGTCCCCGGCCCTCGCTGCTGCCCCCCTGCCCCCGGCTCACGCTCTGTGCTCTGCTCAGCGCCACCTCGCTGCTGGCTGCCGACAGCACAGACCAGCCGCTGCCGCTGCCGCTGCCGCTGGTGGGGGGCAGGCTCTGCTGACCAGAGGCCCGCTGGCTCTCACCGAGGGGCTGGGCGAACGGACAGAGCCCGTGCGTCTCCCATTTACACCGTTAAATCCACTCCCCGCGCTCTCTCCCAGGAGGCGGTGCTCCACCTTTCCTGTCTCTAAAAGGAGGGAGCCCTGGGACGTCCAATGCCTGAGGAAGTTCTGGGCTGGCACCTGCGCGCAGCCGCACACCCCCCCGCCCTGCACAGGAGACCCCTGTTCAGGGACCCCTAACCCAGGGCTCCGCAGCCTGGGGATCCCCCGTCTTACACTGTGGAGGCCGGCTCCGTGCCGTGCATTCTGGGGGCGTATATTTTTCATGGTTAACAAACCCTGGAAAAAAGATCCTATATAATAAAAGGGTAATATGCTAATTAGACCAGACGTCCTTCCGGACAACCTTCCGGACGAAGCCGGGGCTGCGAGGGCTGAGGCAGTGGCGGCCACTGCGGCGGGCGGGGGCCGAGCCCCTTGCACGAATTTCGTGCGTCGGCCTCTGGTTTTACACAAACACCCTGTTTCACAGACCGAGGAAACCGGAGTGAGCAAGTCGGGGAGACCCGTGAGTACAGACGCCGCACGTGCTCTCATGCCTAAAACTCCGGAGGGAAGCCCGGCCACAGGCAGAGTCGGCGCTCTCTCCGGTACCTTCTTCCACACGGGCACCCTGGCCTTCAGGGCATCGATGGCGTAGCTCACGGCTCCGAGGGACGCAGCCCTGTGGGCGGAGGACATGGCGATGACAACGCTGGCTTCGGACACGGGGACCAGGCTGCAACGGAACGAGGACACGTGACACCTTCTCTGAATCTGCTGCTCCAGGGCTCACGACCCGCGAAGACAAATCCCAGAGAAGCTCCCAGCACTAACCCCGCCTTCTGTCTCCGTGGACTCCAGGTCAGCAAGCGCCTCAGCCAAACGAGCAGGCACCGGCGGGCGAAGCAGCGCAGAACGTAAATCTCACACAGCAACGTGCAGCGCACGGGACCGACAGCGCCGCGGTCCGCGTGCAGCCACTGGCAGCAACGAGCCGCCGTGACGGCCCAGCCCCAGCTGCTGGGTTCTGTTCAAAGCCTGCGACCCACGCTTCTTAGTGACGCAAAAGGCACACGACTCTGATGTCCTTCAGAGGCATGTGCACCAGTTTCTTCTCTTCATATAAACAGAGTCTAGACGAGAGGACCATTCTCCAACGGCCTCCAGGACTTCCCCCCATTCGCACAAGCCGTGCGGCCGGGCTCAAGGGTCTTGCCTGCCGGAAGCTAATTCCAGCATGTCATAAATGAACAAGTTTCATCAAAAGGTTGATGGAACCTTGAGGACTGCCCGCTGGAAATGGCTGAGGGCATTTCCCCACACCTGAACATCTGCATAGATGATTGCTTGCTGCCAGACAGCTGAGGGCATTTCAATCTACATGCTATTGCCTCCTGCTGGCCAAACACCTGAACAGCCGAAGGCAGTTCCCCCAATCCAACAATGCCTCTGTGTACCAAACCTTGGCCTCTGATATGACTATCCACCTTGCTTTAGGACAATTTGTGTTAATAAAAGGCAAGGGGTCCAGAGAGAGAGGAGGACTGGGTTCCTTTAGCTAAGTCTGCTCTGGCTCCCCAAAATGCCTTCCAAAATTATGTTTCGTCTCTGGATCTTGATTAATTTACACACAGCGCCTTCTCCAGATTTCTGAGCCCTTCTAGATGCCGAGAAACACACCGGCGTTACTTGCCCACCTGGGCCCTGGCACAGCCGCTGGCACTGCCCACACGCTACAACGGAACAAGCAGCCTTAGCAGCGCTGGGAGGCGCCCCCACCGCCTGCCAGGACACACGCTAATGTCTCTCCCCGTGAGCCAGGGCCCTCTGACACCGCAGGGTCCGCGTCAGCACGGAGGTGAGCGGGCACGGGGAAAGGGAGCCGTACCCGAGTCTGTGGAACACGGCGATGTGCCTGACCGGCCACTTCTGCCTCACGTCGCTACAAATTCTCCGGACTTCGTTTTCCGCCATCGGAATGTACGCTTCGTACTCTAAGCTCATGACTTTTTTCCCTTCAAAGTTATTCCTTGTGGTCCCTAAGAAGTAGGGGGAAAAAAGGCAGTTAAAATAAGGTTTCTCCTTATAATAGAAACTGCACAGGAAAAAAGGGTTCTAATTTTTTAAATATATTTTTATTGATTTTTTTTTTTAGAGAGGAAGGGAGAGGGAGAGAAAGAGAAAAACCGATGCGAGAGTAAAACATCACTTGGCTGCCTCCTGCACGCCCCCTACTGGGGATCGAGCCCGCAACCCTGGCGTGTGCCCTGACCTGGAACCGAACCGGCAACGCTTTGGTGCACGGACGACATCCAACCGACTGAGCCACACCAGTGAGGGCGGAAAAAGGGCTATTTTGGACCAGACAGTAGCCCACAGACCTGTCTAACGGTTACTGTGGAATACTCTAAAGATGAACATGACGAGACAAACAAGATGAGTGTCCCAAACGTAAGACAGTGAGACGCGCTGACTAGGCCGGCGGACGGAGACTCTCACGTGGGAAACCAGCAGAATTCTTTTCTGGCGCATTTGCCACTTAGAAGGAATGCATCTCGTCCCCGGGCTGTCATGGAGGCACCACCGTCACCGTGTCCCTGAATGTTTGGAAAACACAGAGTTCTCTCTGCTCAGGACGGCTGTCCTGCTCCCGGTCTGTAAGCTTCACATGCTCATCTGAAGATTACTAACACAAGCAAAAGCGGAGACTCCTCCCCCACCGGGCCCCTTGGCTCAGCGTCTACCATCCCGCCCAACACTGAACACGGAAACACGTGCCTTACGTCCTCGTGCCGTCAGTGGGAGCTGGGGACACACTCACCCACAAACAGGGACACGGCACCGCAGAGCGGGGACGTCACCAGCTGCGAGACTTCCTCCACGGACAGCTTCTCGGCCGTGAACTTGATGATGTCTTTAGGTTCCTCTTCCTCTTCGCCCACAGCTGCCCTGGAAGTGAGACAGTAGCGGACCTGAGCGGCGGTGCAGAGGCAGGCACCCAGCCACAGGCTGCGTGTCCAGGCG
Organism: Eptesicus fuscus; assembly: GCF_027574615.1. Taxonomy (NCBI): domain Eukaryota; kingdom Metazoa; phylum Chordata; class Mammalia; order Chiroptera; family Vespertilionidae; genus Eptesicus; species Eptesicus fuscus. The sequence goes on from NC_072476.1 coordinate 111,412,635, forward strand.
CGTTTTCCTACATTAGAGGAGCTGGGAGGAGGATGTGATCTGGATGATACCAGTGAGTGTGAAATTGGAAAAAAACGCAGTGTTTTTTATAAACACCCCGAATGACTGAGCTTGGTACCAAAAGGAGTTTACCGTAAACAGGATCACTTAAAGCATAAACCGCCCCTTACGCCCACGTCGTCCCCGCGCTGGAACTGCTCCTCTGACGGCTCTCCCATCCCGGGATGGCCCAGATCTCGACACGTCATCCACACGCACATCCCTGTACCCGGTCACCAAACCACGCCTAGAACCGCCTCTTCCTTTAGCCACACAGGCTCAGGGGAGCAGAGACGGTGATGCCACGGGGACTGGTTCGTTTCTCCGCGGGCACGACCCCACAGGCGCCGAGGAAATAAAAGGGTGAAGTGCCCGCCGGTGCACAGCCTGGGTCCTCGCCGAGCACATGCGGGGCCGGCTCCCTGCGGCGGGGACTAACCACGCACCAGACGCGGGCCAGGGGGCGGGGCGGGGCGGGGCGGGGTGGGGCAGGTAGACTTCACCCGCATGAAAGATGAGGAGTTAGGGAGCCACTCAAGGTGATTCCAACCCAGGACCTTCCTCAGCCCAGTGTCCCCGCCCGTCTCCTCCTCCCCTGAAAGGAATGAGCCCTGGACCACTGACTCCGGGATGTTCCGCCTCCCAGACACGCCCGAGCCCCCCACACGGTAAGATACAGGTCAGCCAAACCGTCTCTGAACTTCCAACCATGCCACTCCCCACACTGGTTCTGTAAGGCCCCAAAACAGATGCTTCAGACCCTGTCAAACACACCAACCAGTCACCATGCCGCTGAGTCCACTGCCGCATCTTTCCAAGGAGCAGTTCTAATCATCACGCACACACACACACACACACACACATGTACGTACACACACATGCACGCATACACATATGCACGTGCGCGCGCACACACACACCCCTAACTTCAAGGGCAGCCCATTATTTCTGAATAAATTACAAACTCCAAAAAATAGCACTTTTCTAAAATCATGGAGGTGATGAGGTGACCACCGTTTCCAAATAAAACAGAGATACGTGTCTGACAGGGAACCCTTCTCTTTTCCCTAAATAGCAGGACGAAGAGCCCAGCTCTGCGGCCATGGCGGGCAGTCTGCTTTGCAATCTTTACTCTTCACTTTGGGGGCACTGGCCTCCAGAAGCGCGGGGGGCAAAGGGGGTGAAAAATAATCAGGCCTCCGTGGCTTGTTCCTTTCTGTAATGAAACCAAGGATTTACCCCTGAGTCTGGAGAGAAAGCCAGCAAGCTGAGACGCTCTCTTTCATTCCTAACTTTACCGAAGTGTTGCAGTGGCACAACTGCTCGTCTCCGCGTCATTTCCTCGCCAGCTGACAATAAACCAAGCCTCCTTCTGTCTGTGTGTCCAGACCACGCTGAGAAACGTCTCCTACGCCCTCCACTCGGGGACGCTGTGTTGTTTGGAAAGACGAGGGATGGTATGGGTCCGAGGCCCGCCTGCGGCAGCTAATTAATGAAGCTGCGTTTCCCCGTCCCTGGGAAATGGAAAGCGCCCTTCGGAGGCGGTGACCCTTCGCTTCCTGGCCACGTACTGTTTCCGCGTCCCTCTGTGCCGGGGAGCTGGGACCCAGCACGAGTCAGCGCGTTGGTGAGAAAGCACAGAGTCCAACCGCCGGCCCTCGGATCTGGGCTCTGCCACCCGCTAGCTACGTGAGCACAGACGGGCTTTGTGCCTTCTCTGGACAGCAGCTCTCCCTCCTGCACAACAGCATCCCACACTGTGCGTGACGCACGAGAAAACCCCGATAAACCGTATTAAGTGAAGAGGACGAACACCTCCGAGCGGCATGAAATGCAGCCGCTGGCAGCAGATCTGGTGCAGAGACGGCAGGGAGGTGTCGCAGGGCCGTCTGCGCCGACACGGGCTGCGCTGTGACAGCGAGCTCGCGCCGACAGACTCGCAGAGAGTGCGGTCCGGGCCGTCTGCGCACAGGTTCCACCTGTGTGCTCCTTCAGCACGGACAGGAACACTCACCTCACATCCTGCAGGGGCCCCCCAGCACTAGCCTCCACTAATGGGGGGGATGATGGCGACTTCGTCTCCTTCTCGAAGCAGAAGGAGCTGATCTCCAAGCTCGACATATTCCTGACGCACAGCCAGGATCACCTGGTTCCTGACATCAGCCAGCCTGAAGGGAAGCAAGTAGGGTGAGCCGTGTCAGTGCTATGCTGGGCCTCCAGGTCTTCAATGAAAAAGGTGACATAGGCCCTGGCCGGTGTGGCTCAGTGGACAGAGCGTCGGCCAGCAGACTGAAGGGTCGCAGGTTCGATTCCGGTCAAGGGAACGTACCTCGGTTGCAGGCTTGATCCCTGGCCCTGGGTGGGGCCCGTGTGGGAGGCAACCAGTCGATGTGTCTCTCTCACATCGATGTTTCTCTCTCTCTGTCTCTCCCCTTCCCTCCCACTCTCTCTAAAAATCAACAGAAAAATACCCTCCAGTGAGGATTAAGAAAACAAAAGAAATATATGACATAAATATGACTTCGTAGCATCGCCTGCAGAGTTACTAATGAAAGTAACTTATATTCTGCAGAGAAAGGACGCATCCACTGAAGAGCAGACTCATTCACCACCAAGAACACAGCCCACTGCCAACAGCTCTCATTGGCTCTGTGTGTCTTAGAGAATGAAATACTGAAAAGATAAAAGACTGCAGGTAACATTCAGACCAGGTCAAAAAAAGAAAAATGTCCTAATTCCAGGCGCCTTCTAGGGGTACAGTCTACTAAGTGTACCTCAGAAGCCCTCACAAGACACGTGTCCCCGGCAGGTGAAAGGTCAAAGGCAGGGTGGGGCAGAGGCCCCGCGTGGGTCACAGATTATCAGGGCACTATATGAGAAATTTAAAAGATATAAAATAAAAAAGGAGTCGTTTTTTGAACACGCGTTGTGGAGCGTCTGTTACACGGTGAACATCTCTATGGACTCAGTGACACCGTTAATATCCCTGAACACCTTCTAAGAAGCCACTTTGACAATGTGTCCCCATAAGAACCTGAGGCAGGGACACTGCAGAAACATTGCATCGGCTCTTGCAGAACGCAAACTCAGCCGCCCTGGGGTTTGCTATCTCTCATTTTTCTCTTAATCTTAGAAATTTCTATTTTGACTTCTCTGAAGACGTGGCAGGACGTAAAAGCTTCAAGCACACATTTTAACAGCATTTGTAACAATTTCACTTAATGCTATAAAAATGCAGAATCTGCATGTTCGATATCTTGAAATTACAAAAGCAAATAGGAGCATGTCCGTTTGGGCGCCCCAGCTCACTGCGTTGCTCGGTGAACCTGCCTGGAGGAAGGAGGGCTGACCTCTCCAGTGCGGTTCCAGAAAAACAGAGCGAATGACCCTTCCCGCCGTTACGGAAAACACAGCAATGTTTTCACTCTGACCGGGTACCCATTTACACAGTTTCTAGAATGCTAGAAAATGTTCGCCGTATGCGTTCGAACACAGGTGTTTACCCCGGATGCCGCGTTTCTATCTCAGTCCACAGCTGCGACGCCTTTATTTCTTGGGGCACAGAGATGGTCTCCGAACGGATCCCTGTGATTTCAGCACTCTTTGCAAAGTACAGCACTTGGACCTGAAAGGAGAGAAAATGCTCTTAATAACGACTCCTGGTCCCTTTCTGACACAGGTGTTACCTTTTTATCAAAGACACATTGGGAAAGTGAGGGAACGGTAAATCACCCAGCATCTCTGCAAGCCCACACTTCGACAATGCTGTGTGTCCAGCCCATTCGCGCTCAGTTACCGGTACTGTTCAGCTCTACAAACGCCAGAGAGCCCCGGCCCGCACCCAGGAGAGCCCCCGCCCGCACCCAGGAGAGCCCCGCCCGCACCCAGGAGAGCCCCCGCCTGCACCCAGGAGAGCCCCCCGCCCGCACCCAGGAGAGCCCCCCCCCCGCACCCAGGAGAGCCCCGGCCCGCACCCCAGGAGAGCCCCCGCCCGCACCCAGGAGAGCGCCCCCCCCCCCCCGCACCCAGGAGAGCCCCGGCCCGCACCCCAGGAGAGCCCCCGCCCGCACCCAGGAGAGCCCCCGTCAGCACCCAGGAGAGCGCCCCCCCCCCCCCCCCCGCACCCAGGAGAGCCCCGGCCCGCACCCCAGGAGAGCCCCCGCCCGCACCCAGGAGAGCGCCCCCCCCCCGCACCCAGGAGAGCCCCCGCCCGCACCCAGGAGAGCCTCCGGCCCGCACCCCAGGAGAGCCCCCGCCCGCACCCAGGAGAGCCCCCGCCCGCACCCGGGAGAGCCCCTGCCAGCACCCGGGAGAGCCCCCGCCCGCACCCGGGAGAGCCCCCGCCCGCACCCAGGAGAGCCCCCACCCGCACCCAGGAGAGCCCCCGCCCGCACCCAGGAGAGCCCCCGCCCGCACCCAGGAGAGCCCCCCGCCCGCACCCAGGAGAGCCCCGGCCCGCACCCAGGAGAGCGCCCGCCAGCACCCAGGAGAGCCCCGGCCCGCACCCAGGAGAGCCCCGGCCCGCACCCAGGAGAGCCCCGCCAGCACCCAGGAGAGCCCCGGCCCGCACCCAGGAGAGCCCCCGCCAGCACCCAGGAGAGCCCCGGCCCGCACCCAGGAGAGCCCCCGCCAGCACCCAGGAGAGCCCCGGCCCGCACCCAGGAGAGCCCCCGCCAGCACCCAGGAGAGCCCCGGCCCGCACCCAGGAGAGCCCCCGCCAGCACCCAGGAGAGCCCCGGCCCGCACCCAGGAGAGCCCCCGCCAGCACCCAGGAGAGCCCCGGCCCGCACCCAGGAGAGCCCCCGCCAGCACCCAGGAGAGCCCCGGCCCGCACCCAGGAGAGCCCCCGCCAGCACCCAGGAGAGCCCCGGCCCGCACCCAGGAGAGCCCCCGCCAGCACCCAGGAGAGCCCCGGCCCGCACCCAGGAGAGCCCCGGCCCGCACCCAGGAGAGCCCCCGCCAGCACCCAGGAGAGCCCCGGCCCGCACCCAGGAGAGCCCCCGCCAGCACCCAGGAGAGCCCCGGCCCGCACCCTGGAGAGCCCCGGCCCGCACCCAGGAGAGCCCCCGCCAGCACCCAGGAGAGCCCCGGCCAGCACCCAGGAGAGCCCCCGCCAGCACCCCAGAAGAGCCCCCACCCGCACCCAGGAGAGCCCCCGCCAGCACCCAGGAGAGCCCCCGCCAGCACCCAGGAGAGCGCCCGCCAGCACCCAGGAGAGCCCCGGCCCGCACCCAGGAGAGCGCCCGCCAGCACCCAGGAGAGCCCCGGCCCGCACCCAGGAGAGCCCCCGCCCGCACCCAGGAGAGCCCCCGCCCGCACCCAGGAGAGCCCCCCGCCCGCACCCAGGAGAGCCCCGGCCCGCACCCAGGAGAGCGCCCGTCAGCACCCAGGAGAGCCCCCGCCCGCACCCAGGAGAGCGCCCCCCCCCCGCACCCAGGAGAGCCCCCGCCCGCACCCCGACGCTGGCTCCTCAGACAGGTGACCCGAGGCGCCTCCAGCTGACCGGGTGGCACCTGCTTGAACAGGTGAACAGTGACCGCGGGTCCGGGTGCAGCTGGCAGTGAGGGGCCCTGGCCTGGCACCGCGCCTGGCACGGGGCTGGGTTGTGCAACCGCCGCCACAGGGCGGGAGCGGGCGGGTCAGCCGCGCAGGCCGAGCGGGTTCCCGCACTTGCACCTGCACCGGAACCAGCACCTGCACCAGCACCGGCACCGCCCCCCTGCCCGGCGCCCGCCCCGCCACCCGCGGTTGCACACGCGCGGAGGACGCACGGAGGACGCCTTAGGAGGGTTCTCAATGCTGACCTTCGGGGCGCCCACCCAGCACCCTCACACCCGACACCCACACACGCCCCGGGGGGCGCTGCGCTTGACGCTAGAACGAGGGGGGGCCTCTGGGAAGGGGGTGCGGATCTTCTAAAATGAAACTGGTCTCCGAGAGAAGGAACGACCTAGGACGGGGCAAAGGTCAGGGCGCCCCTCGGGAGGGGGGTGCCCCTTGGGAGGGAGGGTGCGGGCGCCCTAGGGAGGGGCCCTGGGCTGCGCACGGCCTCCGAGGCCGGGAGGGCGCGGGGCGCGGGGCCCGCAGGGAGGGGGCCGGGCTGGGGAGGGGCGGGCGGGGCGCGCGCCCGGAGGGGCCCCTTACCTGGCAGCGCCGCACCATCCCGAGCGCGCGGGTCCGCGGTGCCGGCCCGGAGGCGGAGACGCGGTGCACGCAGGGCGCAGGCGCACCTGACAGCCGGCCCGCACGGCGCACGCGCACCCGCCCGCCCCGCCCGCCCGCCCCTCCCGCTGGCCCGGAGCCTGGTCCACCCGGGCACGCGCCTGCGCAGAGAGGCGCGGGGGACGGCTGACCCGGCTCCCCTGGACACTCGCTACCTGCTGGGCGTTCCCACCGCTCACCTGCAGCTTCTGGATCTTTCCTTCTTTGCATTTGCTTTTTTCTCGATTCCTTTAATCTCCTCGGGATTTAATTTTGTAAACACCCAGATTTTACAAAGCGCGGCAGTAGAATAAAAAACTGGAGTTTCTTTTCATACAAACTTATTTATTTGGATTTTTTTATATTTCAAATTATTGATACAGTCAAAGAGTAATTTTAATCTCGACATGCGAGTGCAAAAGGTTTTAAATGTATTTGTATTGCTTTCAGAGGAAGGGAGGGAGAGAAGCATCGATGGTGAGGGAATCCTGGACCGCTGCCTCCTGCACGCCCCCCACTGGGATGGAGCCCGCAGCCCGGGCCTGTGCCCGACCCGGACCGGACCGGGACCTCCTGGTTCCTAGGTCGAGGCCCAGCCCGGAGCCACGTCGCAGCCGCGTCCAGGCGGCTCCGGACTAACCCTTGGCTCTGCTGCCCGGGCGCCATCGCTGCTCCTTAAGGCGCGGAGCATCGCTACCCAAGCGACCTTTCCTGCTCGTGGCCCAGCAGTTAGTGCCGCGGGGTCCACCAGCCCCCCCGCCTGTACCGACCAGGACTCCGTGCCCCTGCCCACAGGGTCCAACCAGCCCCCGTCTGTACCGACCAGGACTCCGTGCCCCCTGCCCGCGGGGTCCATCCAGCCCCCGCCTGTACCGACCAGGACTCCGTGCCCCCTGCCCACGGGGTCCACCCAGCCCCCGCCTGTACCGACCAGGACTCCGTGCCTCCTGCCCACAGGGTCCAACCAGCCCCGCCTGTACCGACCAGGACTCCGTGCCCCCTGCCCGCGGGGTCCAACCAGCCCCGCCTGTACCGACCAGGACTCCGTGCCCCTGCCCACAGGGTCCAACCAGCCCCCGTCTGTACCGACCAGGTTCCGTGCCCCCTGCCCACGGGGTCCATCCAGCCCCCCTTCTTTACTGACCAGGACTCCGTGCCCCCTGCCCGCGGGGTCCACCAGCCCCCGCCTGTACCGACCAGGACTCCGTGCCCCCTGCCCGCGGGGTCCATCCAGCCCCCGCCTGTACCGACCAGGACTCCGTGCCTCCTGCCCACAGGGTCCAACCAGCCCCGCCTGTACCGACCAGGACTCCGTGCCCCCTGCCCGCGGGGTCCAACCAGCCCCGCCTGTACCGACCAGGACTCCGTGCCCCCTGCCCTCGGGGACCATCCAGCCCCCGCCTGTACCGACCAGGACTCCGTGCCCCCTGCCCACGGGGTCCACCCAGCCCCCGCCTGTACCGACCAGGACTCCGTGCCTCCTGCCCACAGGGTCCAACCAGCCCCGCCTGTACCGACCAGGACTCCGTGCCCCCTGCCCACGGGGACCATCCAGCCCCGCCTGTACCGACCAGGACTCCGTGCCCCCTGCCCGCGGGGTCCATCCAGCCCCGCCTGTACCGACCAGGACTCCGTGCCCCCTGCCCACAGTGTCCATCCAGCCCCCGCCTGTACCGACGAGGACTCCGTGCCCCCTGCCCACGGGGACCATCCAGCCCCCGTCTGTACCGACCAGGACTCCGTGCCCCCTGCCCACGGGGTCCAACCAGCCCCGCCTGTACCGACCAGGACTCCGTGCCCCCTGCCCACGGGGACCATCCAGCCCCCGTCTGTACCGACCAGGACTCCGTGCCCCCTGCCCACGGGGTCCAACCAGCCCCGCCTGTACCGACCAGGACTCCGTGCCCCCTGCCCTCGGGGACCATCCAGCCCCCGTCTGTACCGACCAGGACTCCGTGCCCCCTGCCCACGGGGACCATCCAGCCCCCGTCTGTACCGACCAGGACTCCGTGCCCCCTGCCCACGGGGTCCAACCAGCCCCGCCTGTACCGACCAGGACTCCGTGCCCCCTGCCCACGGGGACCATCCAGCCCCCGTCTGTACCGACCAGGACTCCGTGCCCCCTGCCCACGGGGACCATCCAGCCCCCGCCTGTACCGACCAGGACTCCGTGCCCCCTGCCCACAGGGTCCATCCAGCCCCGCCTGTACCGACCAGGACTCTGTGCCCCCTGCCCACGGGGTCCATCCAGCCCCCGCCTGTACCGACCAGGACTCCGTGCCCCCTGCCCACAGTCTCCATCCAGCCCCCGCCTGTACCGACCAGGACTCCGTGCCCCCTGCCCACGGGGTCCATCCAGCCCCCGCCTGTACCGACCAGGACTCCGTGCCCCCTGCCCACAGTGTCCATCCAGCCCCCGCCTGTACCGACCAGGACTCCGTGCCCCCTGCCCACAGTCTCCATCCAGCCCCCGACTGTACCGACCAGGACTCCGTGCCCGCTGCCCACGGGGTCCATCCAGCCCCCGCCTGTACCGACCAGGACTCCGTGCCCCCTGCCCACAGTCTCCATCCAGCCCCCGCCTGTACCGACCAGGACTCCGTGCCCCCTGCCCACGGGGTCCATCCAGCCCCCGCCTGTACCGACCAGGACTCCGTGCCCCCTGCCCACGGGGTCCATCCAGCCCCCGCCTGTACCGACCAGGACTCTGTGCCCCCTGCCCGCGGGGTCCATCCAGTCCCCGCCTGTACCGACCAGGACTCCGTGCCCCCTGCCCTCGGGGTCCATCCAGCCCCGCCTGTACCGACCAGGACTCCGTGCCCCCTGCCCGCGGGGTCCAACCAGCCCCCGCCTGTACCGACCAGGACTCCATGCCCCCTGCCCACGGGGACCATCCACCCCCGCCTGTACCGACCAGGACTCCGTGCCCATTGCGGTTGGTTCCGTGGATGGAAAGGGGGCGTCCGTCCCCTTGGCGCTCACAGTCCAGTGTCATTCAGCGTTCATGGTAGTTCAGGTACCAGGTGTCATACAGGGACCCGGGCCACATCCATGGGTGCCGGGGGGGGGGGGGCGGGCAGGCTGCTCAGCTGAGGGCTGGCCCCAGGAAGAGCTCACCCACCGGGAGGCGGGCGAGCAGCAGGGAGGGAGGGCATTTCACAGGCCCCGCCCCGCCAGAGGGGTACCAGCCGCAGCTTAGGGAGGCCACAGCGGGAGGACGGTTGGCCAGGCGGGTGCCCCCAGCCAGGGGTAGTGGAGGTGAGGCTGGAGGTACCAGGGAGTGACCCAGGGCAAGAGACATGGACAAGGACCGAGAAACACCTGCATCTGTGCTGGGCCGTGGTGAGCATCAAGCATAAAGAACCATACTCACATTCAGACAGAACCGCGGGACGATGACAATGACCTTAGACTGGTCGGGGACGTCCAAGGCCAGCCCACGGCGTGAGCACCGTCTACAACACGGCTGAGAACAGACGCATGAGCCAGAAGGTGACAGCCAGGCCGGTGCTGAGGGAGGCCGAGCCTCACAGCCTCAACCTGCAAACAGCAACAACACGCCCAGCAGCCAGGAGCCCTCAGAGACCTCCCGGGCAGAGCACCGCCCTCCAGAGAGGAGGCCCCCTGAGCACCAGCAGGAAAGAGGCGAATGGCAGTCAATAAAGGAAGGAAGCGAGATTTTAACCCCCTGACGTATAAAACAAGCGCATCAACTGTGGGATTATGGTTATGGGGTGAAATATAATATCAGAATGTTTTAAAAACATAATGGAAACGGCCCCAAATTGGGACCTGTGTTTACAAAACATCGATTCAGGCCTCAATATTTTCATAATCTTGTTTCTTCATTTTAGAAGGATCTACCTACCAGGAGCCACAGGAAATGATGCCTTAATAAAAATGTGGCGATTTCTAATTCCTCCCGTTTCATTGTTGTTACACTCAAGTACAGTTAGTTAAAAGCCACAAATAATAAATTATGTGCAGTTTCATTGCACGTTGTAAAATGACATCACGCAGCTTTAATGCCCAGCGGGAGGGGAATGGCGCTCACCACGTGATAGCGGGCACTGCGTGTGGGCAGTGGATTGCGGATGACAGAAAAACGATGTGCTCTCCTCCTAGTCGATTTCTGTGCCGCTTGATTTTTACAAGTAACTGATCTATTCTACAAACACCTTTGAGTGATGATTGCCCTGGGAGCACCGGGGATACACCCGCGAACCATAGAAATGAGGCCCCTCGCCCCGAGTTGCTTGCTTTCTGGTTAGGAAGACAGAGAGGTCCGTAGCTGCTGGAAGAAGAGGAGCAGGGACGGTGCTCCAGAGGCAGGGCGTCGGGGAGGAGCAGGTGCCCGCTCGCTCGGCAGGGTCCGAGGAAGGAGCCGGCCCGGCTGAGCCGAGACCTGCGGGGCGAGAGGTGGTCACGTGTGGCACAGGACGGGGCGGGGCGTTCTGGACACCGCAGCCTGGCTGTGGGGTGGACGGCACCCTGAGTGTTCGAAGAGGAGAAGGGGAGAGAGGCCAGTGCGGCTGAGATCAAGAAGAAGGAAGAGGTTAAGATTAAAGGGAACTGAGCGTACAGATCAGGGGTGGTCCTGAAAGCCAGTTTGGACTTTTTTCTTCTTTCATTGGGAAGCCACACACACACACACACACACACACACACACACACACACACAGAGACACACACACACACACACAGAGAGACACACACACACACACACACACAGACACACACACCTTTCAAAAATGTGATTCTGCCTCTGAGCCATTTTCAGGGTCCTGAGCACAAACAGGGAGAGAGCCGAGCTTTGCCGGGACGTTTCAGTTCCGGGAGAGAAGTGTCTTCTGCCGTGGCCTGCAGCTGTGCGAGAGGACCCGTCCCGGGCTCTGGTCACGCGTGGCGGCCCACGGCCACGGTCTCTTCATGCCATGCTACTGCTTCAGGGCTCCTCGAACACGCTGCAGCCTAAGGGCACGCCGTGCGCCCAAGTGGAGGACACGGACCCTCACGTCTCAGCCCACGAGCCCCTTCGTGCACCGCGGGTTGGAGGGAACACCTGCTCAGGAAGTCCCACTGTGGTGTCGGGTCCGTGGACATCGGACTCGTGTCCAACGTATTTCTTTCTTTTTAAAAAAATATAGTTTATTGATTTTTTACAGAGAGGAAGGGAGAGGGATAGAGAGTTAGAAACATCGATGAGAGAGAAACATCGATCAGCTGCCTCCTGCACACCCCCTACTGGGGATGTGCCCGCAACCAAGGTACATGCCCTTGACCGGAATCGAACCTGGGACCTTTCAGTCCGCAGGCCGACGCTCTATCCACTGAGCCACACCGGTCAGGGCGTATCTAACGTATTTTTGTGGCGTTTGCATTTCTCGTTAAAAACCACATGCAGGGGTTGTTTTTTGAAAGACCGGGTCAACATACGCCCTCTGGAACGACTCATTCTAAGAGCTCACCTGGAATGTAAGCACTTTTCTACGCAGGTGGCTTGTGAAGACACTTAGCTCAGGATTTGTGGATTCAGTTTTATGATGGAGTGAAATCACAAAATATCCCATTCTTCTTGTGTAATTGTATTCATTGGTCGTCTCTGATTAAAACAAACGAACAAACCCGCATAAACTACATATACTTGTTACTTTATGCAAAGAAAGTCAGGAGAAACACTCCCCCTGGTGGCTGGTGATTCTAATTGCAATCCCTTCGCATCCCGTCGTCCCGGGAGAGAAATACTGGAGCTTTGGCAAAGGGGCTCTTTCCTGAAACCAAAACAGGCCGTCCCACCAGATGGCAGAGGGGAGCGCCACGTCCCGATTTTATTTCTGCAAAATCGAAGAGGCGTGCAGCAGACAGGTTACAAAAGAGAGAACTGCACCCCCAGGGGTCGGTGCCCAGTGAACATGAAGCTCTTTTCAGGAGCCTGGAGTGGCTCCACAGAGCCCTGCGTTCCTGCCCTGACACCCGACGGCCCGGTGCTCCTGGACAGAGGGACTGCGAGAACAAACCCTGGAAACCTCACCCCAGGGCGCGGGGAAGCAGAAGCCCACCCCCGGGAACCCACAGCTGGCCTGAGCAGGTGCAGGGAGGGCGGGGCTGCGCCCAGAGCCCGGCTGGTCTCCCAGGAAAAGGCCTCCTGGTCTCTGAGGCGCGGCCCCCCTTCCCACCTGGCGGGGAGCTGGGCGGGGAATGACCGACCGATGCCCGCGCACAGACGGGACCACAGCGGCTGCGTCTCCTTAAAACCGCAAAAGTTCCGGCGCCCCAACCTAAGGAGATGTTGAGGATGCTGTGAGGCCAAGGTCACCGGTGCGGAGAGGATGCTGTGAGGCCAAGGTCACCGGTGCGGAGAGGATGCTGTGAGGCCAAGGTCACCGGCACCGAGAGGATGCTGTGAGGCCAAGGTCACCGGTGCGGAGAGGATGCTGTGAGGCCAAGGTCACCGGCACGGAGAGGATGCTGTGAGGCCAAGGTCACCGGTGCGGAGAGGATGCTGTGAGGCCAAGGTCACCGGCACGGAGAGGATGCTGTGAGGCCAAGGTCACCGGTGCGGAGAGGATGCTGTGAGGCCAAGGTCACCGGCACCGAGAGGATGCTGTGAGGCCAAGGTCACCGGCGCGGAGAGGATGCTGTGAGGCCAAGGTCACCGGTGCGGAGAGGATGCTGTGAGGCCAAGGTCACCGGTGCGGAGAGGATGCTGTGAGGCCAAGGTCACCGGCACCGAGAGGATGCTGTGAGGCCAAGGTCACCGGCACGGAGAGGATGCTGTGAGGCCAAGGTCACCGGTGCGGAGAGGATGCTGGGCTTTACGAAGGCCCAAGGCTGACACCTTGGAAACACCGAAGGAGCGAGAACAGAGCCTCGTGGCCGGGGAGGGTGCAGACAAACCTGCTGAGGAACACCTCTCCCCCTGTTCCCGCCCACCCCGTGCCCTCCCTCCGGGGACAGCCATTCCTCCTCCTCTGTGCCCCGGGGTGGGCAGACTCTTCTGGAAAAGGCCAGTTCGTCAGCATTCAGACACGCAGCCGCGCGACCTCGTCCCAGCCACGCAGCTCCCCGCGCAGCGTGGCGGCGGGTGCCAGCACGTGAATGGGTGTGTGGCCGTCAGCACAGTCGGTGATGGAGCCGGGAGCCGGGCCTCTGTCCCCGGCCACGCTGCTCGCCCTGGCCGCGTGGTCCATGACGCAGGGAAAGAAGGTGGGGGTTCTCACAGAAGAGTTCAGCCACGTCTAACCAGCCGCAAAGAGGCCTGGAGAAACCTCTCCACGTTAAGTAGCAGTAACAGGAGGAACAAGCAGAAAATCTATTCCAGCAGAAATTAAATAAAACTAATATGAAGAAAATGTGATATGAAATGTCAGAGGAAAACACGTGACTGTAGGAAGCCAACCCCCTCGCCACGGGGAACGCCCAGAGCTTCCCTGGGAGGGGACCGGTCAGCACACACGCCTGTGTCGGACTGCAATGTGCCACAAATCCACACAGTGGCCGGCGGCTGGCTCAGGGCCTGAGCGTCCACCTAGGAACCAGGAGATCATGGTTGGATCCCTGGTCGGGGCACAGGCCCGGGTTGCGGGCTGGATCCCCAGTGTGGGGTGTGCAGGAGGCAGCCGATCCATGATTTGCCCTCATCAATGATGTTTCTCTCTCTCTCCTTCTCCCTTCCTCTCTGAAATCAATAAAAATATATTAAAAAAACTCCAAAATGGAAATGGTGTTTGGAAGGAAATACTGAGGACTAACACATGAACAGAGCGAAGCAACCGATATGTAAGGAAGGAAGGCCACGCCGGAAGCGGGACTTCCCGCGGAGAGCGCTGCCGGGCTGTCTGTGCGGTGGCTGATCTGTGACCGACCGCATGGAGCAGGCTCGGTGCCGGCGGGGGGGACACTTCACCTGTGGTGCGTGCAGCCAGGGAACTGAATGGAACGTGAGCATTTTTTTTGAATTAGCTGAGACTTGAACAGCCACATTGCTAGTAGCTATGCATTGAACGGCGGGTCTCGAGGTAACGCGGGGGACAGTTACAGCACCGCAGGGGCACGCGGAGAGGGTAAGCAGGGCCAGAGAACACAGCCGACAGAGAACAGGCGTAGAGACCACGGAGCACAAAGGACTCGGTGTTCCCGAACAGAATTCCAAACACGTGGCCCAGGACACGACTGTTAAATCGCCGTAGAAGGCAGTTGTCCCAAACACAGCGCGCACCACAGCGGCCAAGGACACAGTGTATCCCAATAAAGTCCTGGAGCGTCATCACGGGCAGGAAATAGTTCCTATCTCGACTGAGTTTCACGGATGACATTTCTTCAGGTGTCCAGGAGGAAAAAAACGTGACTTAAAAACTGAGCTAGCTCTTTATTTCTCCAGAGTAGCACTCAGCATGGAAGGTAGGGACCAATGTCTACGAACGGCTGAGGGGAGAAACTGAGCCGAAAATGCTTCTCAGTCTGACCTACTGTCATTCAGTCGAAAGACCACGGGCAAACACGGAAGAATCTGGGAAGTACAGTCCACACACACACACACACACACACACACACACACCACATCACAAAACCTTCCACATGATAAGATCCAGTCAACCGGAAATGACTTAGAAGCCAGAGTAAAAAACACTGGTGGAAAACACTGCATCCATTTGAATAGATAACCAAGTTTAAATAATCATGAAAACGATGCCTATGGAATACTAGAGGCCCGGTGCACGAAATTTGTGCACTGGAGGAGGGGGGGGGTCCCTCAGCCCGGCCTGTGTCCTCTCACAGTCCGGGAACCCTCGGGGGATGTCTGACTGACAGCTTAGGCCTGCTGTGGGGAGTGGGCCTAAGCTGGCAGTCGGACATCCTTAGCGCTGCTGTGGAGGCGGGAGAGGCTCCCACCACCGCCGCTGAGCTCGCCAGCCGTGAGCCCGGCTTCTGGCTGAGCAGCGCTCCCCCTGTGGGAGCGCACTGACCACCAGGGGGCAGCTCCTGTGTTGAGCGTCTGCCCCCTCGTGGTCAGTACGCATCATAGCGACCGGTCCTTCCACTGTTTGGTTGATTTGCATATTAGCCTTTTATGATATAGGATAAACACATTTCAACTCAAGATATAATTACCACAGTGCAGTGCACTATCTCAGACCTGGCCCTGGAGGCACAGCCTGAAGTGAGGAGTCATGTAACGTGAGCGAGGACGGAGCCTGGGGTAGGAAGTGGGGGACTCGACAGGCAATTGCCGGGGAAACTCCGGCAGAGTGTGGACGAGAACCCGGTTCATGTGGCGGCTGGAGCAGGTAAGTGCCTCTTCTCTCTCTGAAAAGTGATGATCCAAGGAGAAAAAAGGCCTCACCCACAGGATGAGGAAAATAGGAGAGACCGTGATAAGAAAATGTTGGAAACTAGAAACTAGCTGGGTTGTTTCAGTTCTGGAATTTTCTCCCTCACCCTAGGACAGTGATGGCGAACCTATGACACGCGTGTCAGCACTGACACGCGTAGCCATTTCTGATGACATGCGGCCGCATGCCGAGGATGAAACATTTGCTGCTCCTGAGGATGAAACATTTGTGACTAGAGTCTTGGAGTTAGTTTTTTCCTCGAAGTGACACACTACCCGAGTTATGCTCAGTGTTTTGGCGAAGTCTGACACACCAAGCTCAAAAGGTTGCCCATCACCGCCCTAGGCCATGGGTGTTGACTTTAGAGAGGGGCGGGGAGGCAGGGAAAGAGGGAAACACTGATTGGTTGCCTCCCAGATGGGTCCCAGCCAGGGACCGAACCTGAAACCTCGGTGTGTGCGTGCCCCGACCTAGAACCGAACCTGGAACATTTGGGTGTCGGGATGACCTCCGATCCCCCGAGCCACGGAGCTGCCGCTTCGGGCTTCCTCTCAGCCGCGGGCAGGGCTGGGACGCGCCACGCCGCCGCCAGAGGCGCCGCTGGGAGCACGCCGTCCCCGACGGAGGAAACCCGCGGGCTCGCCTTCCCGCGGCTCCTGTGAGGGCTCTCCCACGCCCTGCGACGGGCAGCCCGCAGAGCCCACGGGGCAGACGGGAGGACGCTGAGAGCCCAGACCCCAGAGAAAGAACCGGGCAGACTGAGGCCAGAAGCGCCGGGGGAGAAAGGATGGCATCGCGCCCAGAGAGGGTCTGGGCAAGAGAAGGCAGACACTCCCGACCGGCACGCCCCGGCGACACGGCTTCAAACACGGACAGCGACCGCCGGCAGCCGACAGCGAGGGTGACCCGCAGGCGCAGGGGGCTCCCCGCGTCTCAGCCGCTCCAGGCGGGCACCCGCGCGGACACACTGGGCGGGAGGCGGCTCGGATACGACCTTCATCCCGTTGGTCCGACCCCCACACACACGACACTGTCTCCGACAACCGCCCGCACGTGCCACGGTTCTGGCTTGTGGCCCAGAAAGCGACGCTCCTGTGGGCGCGTGACGACGCGAGCCCCGTGGCCTCTGCGGGGACCCCGAGACCTCCACCCCCACCCCAGGGACCCCGAGGACAGCCAGGAACCTGGCGCCCTGCACCGGAGTCAGCACCGCCCGCAGCCGGACCTGCGCCTCGGCCTCTGGGTTCTGAGGGTCAGTGTCCTTCGTCCCCACCCGGCCCTCTGCCCGCTCCCTGCGCGTCCCTGGGGCTGCCCTCCCGCCCAGGACACTGGGCAGGCCTGTGCCAGGCGTGGCCCGGGCTCAGTGCCGGTGCCATCCTGATGCTCTGTCCTCCCGAGGGAGCAGCCGGAGCTGGGGCCGCCTCCCTCAGGCTTCGGGCCCACGGAGCCCCCACAGTGTCCGCCTCCATTCCCAGGCAGAGGGCGGGAGAGGACAGGGTGCGGGACTCCTGTCCCCAGGAAGCAGGTTATGGTAAGAGATGACCCACGCCCTTTCCCCGAGAGAAGAGGAGGCTCCGAGAGTGAGGGGCTCAGGGGGAGGGGGTGAGACCGCATCTCAGTGGGAGGGAGAGGAAGCACCTAAAGAGAGAGGGGGTGGGGGAGGGGGTGGGGGAGGGGGTGGGGGAGGGGGTGGGGGGGGCGGACTCCTCCACACGGGCAGGGGCACGGAGGAGCCCGGCGGGACCACAGAGAGCCCAGGGCGTCCATCCTGCGCAGGAGCGACCTCCTGGCCAGGGGCCCAGTAACAAGAAGCTGTGTGTGTGTGTGTGGGGGGGGAGGGGGGGTGGCAGGGGGATTAGGGGCGAACAGTGCAAGGTGCAAGGGGTGGCAGGAGGCGGGTGTCCGGCCGGGCAGTGCAGTGATGGGTACTTCAGGGCCACAGGAATGATCCCAGCGCAGGGGAGGGACTTGGCTTCAGACTGAGACTTGGAAGTACCTGGCTTTTTCTGTTTGTTTGTTTGTTTGTTTTATTTCAGAAACGAAGTGAGAGGGAGAGAGAGAGATAGAAACATCAGAGATGAGAGAGAATCATTGACCGGCTGCCTCCTGCACGCCCCCTACTGGGGATCGAGCCCACAGCCCAGGCAGGTGACCTCCTGGTTCATAGGTCGATGCTCAACCACTGAGCCACTCTGGCCGGGCAGAAACCATCTTTACAGCCGCTGGTTTGCCCCTGCCCGGCAGCGCCCTGGGCGTGGGTGCCCCTCCCCACAGGCCTCTGACAATGGCCCAGAGGACAGGCACTCCGGCTGCAGGTCAGGCGTGGCGACGGCGCCAGCACCAGCGTCCCTGTCGCAGGGGTAGGAACCGCTGGACTTCCTACACGTCCCGTGGCAGAGGCTGCGCTGGAGCAGACGCGGGGGGAGGGCCAGGCCAGGGGAGGGCCAGGCGTGTGTCCAGCGGCCACCTGGACTGCAGAGAGCCGGACAACCAGCCCACATCTACGTGGATTCTTCGTTTGGAACCACCTGAGACCAGTCCTTCTTTCCCGGGTGAGAAGTGTGTCTCCTTTCCCTGTCTGCGGGAGATGGTGTTGTTCTTATCTTAAGGTCTCATTGTAAATAAGATTGTTCTCATCCCGGGCAGTGGGGACCTCCAGGATAATGCTGGGGAGGCCCCTGGGGAGGAAGGAGAAGGGGAGGGAAATCGTGGGTCTTGTGCTCAAATGTCTGGCAGGAGCGGCCAGCAGGGGCAGCAGCAGGCCGCACGGAGCACAGAGTCCGGCCTCCGCCCCCTCCCCCGCCCCCCCTCCCCCACCGCTGCTCCTTCCTCAGCTCACTGTCCCCTCACACCCAGGCGAGCCAAGACGCCAGTGTTTCAGGAGAAATGAGACCTTCAGGTTTTTAGATAAACCGCATCGCTTTCCGTGTTGGCGATTTTTCACGGTTCTCCACTAGCCCTGGGTGGGCCAAAGGGAACAGCGGCGAGCGGCCGTGGCTGGGGCCGCCAGCAGCCTCGGGCACAGGCGACGGGGCAGGTGGTCGGACTGGACACGGAGTGAAGCGCAGGGGCTGTCAGTCACTGTTGCTGCTAAAACGAGTCCTTGGGCCCGCCTGCCTGAGGCTGGGAATGGAGCTCGGTCCGAGGTCTGAGGGTTCCAGGAAGGACGAGTCCTGCTGACGGTGAAGAAGGAGGCACCAGCCCCTGCGATGACGTCACCTGCCCCGGGGCACGTGGGACGGCGAGCCTCATTTCCGTGGGTGCGGGTGGACGCGAGGGCCGCTGAAGCCAGACCCGCCTCGGTGAGCACACAGCGGAATGGGCTGCAGGTGAGACCAAGAGGATTTTTAAAAACCCTTTAAGACCGAGGGATGGGAGAACGCCTCCCGCCTACAGGCCTGCGAGACGCTTGGAGGAGAAGAAAGATCCAAGCACAGGTTCCTGCAAACGCATCTGGAGCCAGAGGGAGAGCCTTGGAGAGCCGAGAGGCCAACCTTCCTCCCTCCGAACCGATCGCAGAGGCTGGCCGGCGGGTGGATTGGGGACATGTTGGTCCGCGGACAGAGATGAGGTCAGAGTTGGTTGGGAACAGTTCTGAGAAAACGCTACGCCCAGAAGCTGGCCACGAGGTGAACATCTTGGTGAAACATGTAACCCAGATAGGGCTGGAGATAGACACGTCCACGACAAGAACTCCTCTAGCATCTGAGTGATTGTCCTAGCCTCCCAACTGGCCTCCTTGCTTATGACCTTGACCCCTACTGCCTGCTCTCAACACGGCAGCCAGCGTGACCCTTTGGAGGCTTCTATGCAACTGCATCCCTCCTCTGCTGAAGAGGGCCCCATGGCTCCCCACCTTGTCTGCAGTAAACGCCAGAAGCTTTACCATGGACATCAAGGCCCTGACCCGGCCCTCGCTCTTATCTGTCATTCCCTCCAGCCCCACGCACCGCCCGTCCGGCTCCGGCCACCAGCCCCACGCACCGCCCGTCCCGCTCCGGCCACCAGCCCCCTGCTATCCCTGAATGGGCCCAGGACCTTTGCACGTCTTCTCTCCTCCGCCTGAGGCTCTTCTCCCGGGTCCCTGCGTCGTGCACACCCATCCTGCTCAACGACACCATCACAGCAGCCTGAGTCACTGACCCCCCTGCACCAACAGCAGCCTCCCGCCCCATGTCCTCTCCCCTCTCTGCTTATTTTTCTCGTGTCACTGGTCATTACCTGGTGGACTGCAAACTCCATTATAATTCTGTCCACTGACGTATCCCCAGAGTCTAGAACAGTGCCCCGCACGGAGTAGGTGCTTGACAAATATCTGTTGAATGAAGAAGTGAATGAAGGAGTGGACAAAGTAAGGAAACTCCCAATCCCACGAGAAAACTGACAGCCATAGACTAAGGAACAGCTTATGTGAAAGAAACTTCCAAAATTAAAAAAACACACACACAAAACACGTTGATTCCCAGGGTCTATTCCTCCACTGTGATGAGTAATGGTGCCATGAAGTTCAGAGAATGGGTGTTTGCTTTCTGGGAAGAAGGAAGGCCGACTCCTTGAAAACTGTTGAAAGATCAGAAGGGAGTCGACAGGGTTCCAGCTCGCATGAAGAAGTTGGCTCTGAACTTGGCCAGGGACGGGCCCATGTGTGGGTTGACGACCGAGAGGAGGACATTCTGTCTAAAAACTGTCGCCGAGACCGTGCCAGACGCTAATCAGGACCTAGGACTTCCCTGGATTTCTTCACTTTTTCTAAGCCCGTGATTTAGATATATTTCTCAGAAAGCGAGCTGTCATCGGGACCCCGCGGGGACGGCGCCCGCGGGGAGTGGCCGTGGCTTTCTCTCTTCTGCTGATGAATATTTACAAAGGGGAGCAGATGTGAGGCATGTGACGGGGAGATTTTCTCCCCAAGATTGTTTTCCCTCTTGATCGGTCTCGAAGGCCGTGGGTATGGCTGTCTGTACACATGTGTAAGTTTACTCCCCTCCCGGGGTTGGTTAGCCTCAGCCACCCTTTGCTGCTGGAAGTGGGTGGGAAGGCGCGAGGCACAGGATGAGGAACTTACTTCATCACCGAGTATCAGGCATCTAACATCGCATTAATCAAAGGGCCTCAACTGGACAAGACCGAGGGCCCGGAATGACTCCCATGTTGCAGCCCTAAATTTCTGTATTTGGGACGGCAAGCCCTTCGCGTTCTGAAGGCTTGTGTTGGCTTGATGTTTTGAATTTTAACTCTATTTAGTTTCAAACATTTTTCAAGTTCCAGTGTAGAAAACAGAGCTTCGCCTTTAGAATAATTTACTTTAATTCAAGTTTAATAAACTCAAGATGGGGAAGTGACTCAAAAACAATGAAATGTGTTTTTTTCTAAGCAAGCCTATTAAGTTGTAATACAAAGAAAACATGTGACTAAAGCCACGAAGGGTACAATTTTTAATTAGAATATTTTATGGGACCAGTTTTTCTTGTAGAATATATAGAATTATGAGCCCAATTCTCATTAAACGTCACAAAGCACTCGGCAGTCAAAACGCGATTGAGACCAAAGAGTCCCTGCATTTCTCGCAGTTGGCCAGCTCCTCGCCGGGGTGTCCTGTGATGGGTGGCGCTTCTGGTCTCCGCACGGTGAGAGAATTCCTGCTCCCCCGCCCGATCGATGGAGCCCCTGCTCTCAGCACCTCTCGGCTCTGCCACTCCCAACCTGCTCTGTGCTCGGACACTCCGAGTCCATTTCCTCTCCTCCTTTCGGGGAGTGCACACCTGAGTGCAACCCCCCGCCCCCGAGGAGAAAGAATGACCCCCGAGTCCCATCTAGGTGAAGGCCCCGCTTTGGAAGATGAGACAGACGGCAGGTAGGCGTGTGAGCTTCGCTGTACAGAGCACAGCTCCGCAGGAAGGCGAAGGGGGGCGCTGTCCCTCCCGGGAGGCGCGTGCTCACCAGAGCTCGGGAAGGAGGCTGGAGGCGTCGGGCAGAAGGCGGAGTGGAGAAACGCCAGGAACCGGAGTGATGCGGGCGAGCACGTTGGCTCAAAGCAGGGCGAAGGCAAACCCGTGTGCCCTCAACGATAACGCCGCGTCTCCTGCAAACAGACCAACGGCTCTCACTCCCTGGACATCAAACACCTCCCACTGTCTCCACGTTCCGGCGCATCCTTTGTCTGCCTGCGAGAGTCAAAGCCAGAGGTCTCACCAACACGCGAACCTTTCCCGAGGGAAGTAAGCACCTCTGCACAGCAGATGCACGCAGCGGGCCCTCCGTCCTGGTTTCCTACGGCCGCAATCGGTCACCGCAAAGGCAGGAGCCAGGCCTGCCTCTGGCTAGCGCGTAAAGCCCCGGGCAACGGGATGGCGGCCTCACAGGCACGACCAACCCGCGCCGTCGTCTGGAGAGACAGACATTCCCGTCAGACCTGCCCCGACCCACTCAGGCGCACAGCTCTCCTGGCATTTCCCCAGTACGGGCGTGGGAGTCCCAGGCACCTGCTGTTTCTATGAATGCTTAGAAACTAAAGACTGGAGGGAGAGGGTGTTTTTTTAAAAATATATTTTTATTGATTTCAGAGAGAAAGGGAGGGGGAGAGAGAGATGGAAGCATCAGTGATGAGAGAGAATCATGGATCAGCTGCCTCCTGCACGCCCCCTATGGGGATGGAGCCCACAACACAGGCATGTGCCCTGACCGGGAATCGAAGCGTGACCTCCTGGTTCAGAGGTTGATGCTCAACCCCTGAGCCATATCGAGCAGTCAGAAGAGGCATTTTTAAAAAGTACTTCTTTCTCGTTATGGTGAATGTAATACGACAAAAATGATTTCTGTTGACCTCCACGCAGCGGTACGCCTCTCTGCCAATCTTCCTCTCCTTTCTCCGCACGTCCCCAGGTTGTGCACACTAACGTGACTCTCTGGCATCCACGTTCTAACGTAAATGCAGGCACCCCCGGTCTTTGAGCCAAGGTCAGATGGGCGTCTGCTGGAGTCAGAGCCCAGACGCCTGCCCATCACCGGCACGTCCATTCCAGCCACCCTTCTGACTTGAGTGGCTGCCAATCTCTCTGACCACAGTTTAGAAAGCAGCCTCCACTTGCTCTGTTCTTAGAGGCTCAAAGGCTGTGCCCTTCTCGTGGGATAAAGTCAGAATTGTACCTCACCCGTGAGAGCACACAGCTCCCCCAGCGGGCTGTCTGGGGAAGGCCGAGACCGACGCTGCGAGTATTCGGGGTTCTCTTTGGACAGCGGAACAACATATGGGAGCAGATGGTCAGAGTCCTGCCCCGCTTTTTCTATGAGGTATAAACAGCCATTCATTCGTCCATTCATGAGGCATTTTTATGTAAACTAGGTGTGGCTTTTTCTTTAAAAATCTACACACGCATACATAAGCACATACTTAAACATTAATCCAAACGTGGGCACGCAGACTTTCAATGGAAGGGAGCATCTCGGGACATATGTATTTACATATAACACTCAAACGGACTTAGAACCTATTTGCAGCGTTTATTAGTGCCATTTACCAAAGACTGGCAACTGTTTTACTGCTCATTAAGGGGAAGGAGTGTTCCAGAGCAGGCCGATGCCTGAGGCCACCTGGAGGACTTTCTGTATCTCAACCGAAACAGCAGGGCCTAGGAGTAGGGCAGGCAAAGGGCGAGGTCCCCATGGCTGGAAGGGAAGCAGAATCCGCGTTTATTCCAGAATCCCTAGAAACCCAAGATGTATTTCCTGGTCCTCTGGGTAGGCCAAGCTATTAAAAGACACTCCTGTCTGGCCTTGGAGTGCATCTCCATTTTGAGCACATTGCACGCCGGAGTCAGAAGAATGAAGCCCGGGAGAGAAGACGGCGTCACGGCTGAAGTGTCCTATTCAGAGGAAGAGGGAGGTGGCCTTTTATCGGTCCTTGCAGTGGGGTTTCTCCTCTATTTTTAAAATGTCTGAGTTGCTTGGATATCAGCTAGCAACCCTGGTCATTCTCCTGCTGGGAGTCTGTTCTGTGACACCAAGAATGTCACCAGTAGATACCCTTTTAGAGTAACTGACAGACTCCCGAACTCTTACAGCACAAGTTCACTGTGAAGGAGTTTCATTTCCTCCACATTCCCTCGGGTTTGGGTTGGTATAGGACTTCAGCTACAGTGGGGTTGGTGCTGGGAATTTCTTCTCTTTATTGGGCAGTTTTCAGAGGCTACAATTTTTTAATGGTCAGAGAAGCTTGAATATCAGTGGGAGTAGTGATATTTCCGAAAGCTTGTAACTAGTTAGGGAAGGTATATGCCAGAAAGAGTCTATCTTCCTTGCCCAGGCCTGCCCTAAGTGGCTGGAGAAGGAAGAGCATTTAGGGTACTACAAAAAAAAAAAAAAAATCTCAGGATCATTTACTCTGGATTTGGCCTCTGGTTAAGAGGAACAGAGAGGGTAAAGCTGTATTCTAAGCTCACCTACAGCCTGTAAATACAAGTAAGTGGACTCGCCTGGTGGAAAAAAGAGGCACTGAGCTCATCTATACCAGGCAGTCCCTCAGCAGACGCTATAGTTTCAACGGTCCTTGTAGACCAGTTGCTTAGGTCTCTTCATCTGAAGGTTCAGATGCTGGAGCTGAATGCCGGAGGCTGATGAAACTCCTCCAAGGTCAACCGCCAGTGAGCTGCAGGACGAGGGCTTCAAGGGCCATTCTGAAGATCAATCTCTTAATCCATCATCACAATACTTTTTTGGTATTAAATACAGATAACGTAGTATTGACTTCTAATTGCCATGTTAATCATAGCACTCATACTGCGCAAGGAGAAAATAATACAGGAATAAAGTAAAAGCAAAGTCTGTCAAGAACTTTTAAAAATTTTTCTCAAAGTAGAAACAAGAGCTGCCAACAAGTAAAAAGCAAGAAGAATGCAGGCAGAAGGCAACCTACGGCAGCCACAGAACTGCTGATGACCCGGGGCCCGGGGCTGCCCAGCACACCTGTCTCCTTCGTTCTCTACAAAAGGGCAGAGTAATACCTATTACAATGTAAGGGCACAATGATGACTGTTGCTGGCCCAGGAAAATATTTATGAAGCGATATGTCTAAAGTAATGTTCTTCATTCAACATAATTATTGGTATTTAAAGACTTAGAAGGATAATCTACTCATCCATAAAGAGTATTAAGCTTGAATAATTGCATGTAGCCTTGATTTTAAATTATTCTATTTCTTCCAGAAGACAATCAACACAGTTCTCTATAGAAGCCCTTCTATTATTATTATTATTATTATTATTATTATTATTATTATTACTTTAGAGAGGGAGGAAGGGAGAGAGAGAGGGAGACATTGATGTGAGAGAGATACATGGATCAGTTGCCTCCCATAGGCTCCCCGACCAGGGACTGAACCCACAACCCAGGAATGTGCCCTGAGGGAAAATCGAACCCACAGCCTTCCAGTCCACAGGACCAGATGCTCCAACCAACGGAGCCACAGCGGCCAGGCTACAGCAGCCCTTCTTATTCGCACACTCCATCTGTCACGCTGGCCCAACAGGAATGAGCGCAGCAAATGTTGCTCACTTCCCACATCGAGGACCACTGGGGACTGCTGATAGAGGAAAGGGGCTAGGCCAGTCTCTGGCCCCACAGGGTGGACAATCGAGTAAGGAGAGGTGAAAGATCAAGAAATACTTAGCTAGCAAAGTAAGGCAGACAGAAAAAGCCAAGAACCATATGATTTCTCTCATACGTGGGCTCTAGAACTGAAAGCGACAAATGAACCCAGACTCATAGACACAGACAACAGTGTGGTGGTTGCCAGAAGAAAAGGGGGTGAAGGGGTGGTGAAGGGTAGAAGAAAGGGTTAGGGGGGTACTGAAGGGTAGAGGGGGTCAAGTGTATGGTGACGGAAGGATATTTGACTTTGGGTGGTAAACAGACAGTACAATATACAGACGATGTATTATAGGACTGTCCACCTGAAATCTCTATAATTTTATTAACCAATGCCACCCAATACATTTAACTTTAAAAAAGAAAGAACCACCCTAGCTAACTGTGATTCAAGTCACCTGAAATTCCTTCTAGAACAAGATGAGTTATAAGTTACTCTGAACTCTGTCAGTCTCTATAACTTCATGTTTTTAACTCTATGAGCTAAAAATGGAATAAAAGCACAAATAACGCCCCAAGAGATTGTCCAAACAATGCTAAAGAGACGTCAGTGTTTGTCTTCAGGTCCATGTCTGTCTTCTATGTCCTCTTGTCGTCCAAGTCCTACATGGATCTAGAAGGTAACCTCCTATGGAGAGAAGCCACATACAGAAGGTGACGTTTTCATGTAACCAAACATTAAGTCTTACTGAAGAAAGATAAGCTCCTTGAACAATAAACGCTGATTCAGACATTTTAAGCTGCTGTTGAGGAAGCTGGTACTTTGCAGGGGGCAGTAGAAGATACGCAGACTTTGAAGCTGGGCCAGGTCCAAGCCAAGCTCTCCTCCATTACACATAGGCCTTGAGCAAATCTCTGAACTCCTGGAGGGTTTGTCTCTTTACCTATAAAATCCAGAACAAGGACATAGTAGGTATTCAATAAGTGGAACTTATTCCACTCAGTCTACTTCTACAGAACTCTCAAAACAACACCACGTGACAAAAAGGTTCCTGTATAGAAAGAAAAAAAAATGCATGTAAAATATCTTTCCATCTTTGTACTCCATCTCAGCCACAGTAAGGGAATGAGAGTGATACCCCAGCATGCACACCACACCAGATCCCCAGCCCCCCAGCAATCTGAGGCTCCTGAGGCCGCCGGCTATCTCCAACACCATCATCTCCCCAGCTTCACTGAGGTATGATTGACAAGGAGAAAATGCATACAGTTAAGGTGCACAGTGTGTTCTCATATGTGTGTACACTGTAAAATGATTACCATGATCAAGCTAATTAGCATATCTACCACTCACATAGCTATGTTTGTGTATTTGTGGTAAGGATACTTGAGATTTAGTAAATTTGCTAATATACTAGCAAATTTCAAGTACGCAGTGTATTAACTATAGTCCCCGTGCTGTAGAGCGAATCGCCAGAATGTATTCATCTCATACCTAAAAGTTCTTACCCTTTGGCCAGCATCTTCCCCAGCCCCTGGTAACCACCATTCTGCTCCTCGTACTACGAGCTGACCTTTTTAGATTCCATGTGTGAGATCCTCAGCATATGTCTTCCTGTGTCACTTAGCGTGACGTCCTCCAGGCTCACCCATGTGGTTGCAAATAGCAGGACTGCCTTCTTTTTAAGATGGAATAGTACTCCATTACATATTTAGAAACCATATTTTCTTTATCCGCTCATCCATTGTCAAAGTTAGCTTGTTTCCATGTCTTAGCTACTGTAAATAATGCTGCAATGAATATGACCGTTCAGCTCTCTCTGATACTGACTTAATTCCCTTGGGATACATACCCAAAAGTAGGACTGCTGGATAATATGGTAGCTCTATTTTTAATTCTTTTGAGGAACATCCATACTATTTTCTATAACGGCTGTGTTAATTTATATTCCCACAAACAGTGTATAGGGGCTCCTTTTAACCACATCCTCACCAACACGTATGTTTCAATGTTTTGATAATAGCTATCCGGTTAGGATCTGTTGTTGTTGTTTTTGCTGTAGGGTTGTGTGAGTTTCTTGTATATTTTGGACATTAACCCCTTATTGGATATGTGGTTTGCAGATCTTTTCTCTCGTTTCTAGGCTGCCTTTTTCCTTTGTTAATTGTTTCCTCCCATCGTTACTGTTAGGTGGCTCCCTCCCCTCCTCCTCCATCATCCTGCCACCTGGCCGGATCTCCTCCTGGCCTCTCCCTCCTTCCTGTAGGCCTTCCAAGGCACCTACTGGTACCCAACTGGTCACCTGGGATGAACGAGTTTGCTGACGTTGGCAGAAATCTCAAGACTCTTCTTTCTGAGTCCACAGCAAGTCAATACCCTTGAACATGAAGTTGGTCCAGGGTTAGAGCAGGACCGGCCTTTGTCCTGATGACTTTCTGATCCCCCTGGCCTTTGGTCCCCGCGCCTGGTTCAGGAAAGGCCACCCATCCTGGCAGCGGGCGGGCGAGCGCCTGAGGAGATAGGGGGCGCTAGGGCGGTTTCACAGGCTGCCTCTCTCTCCTCCCACAGTCACAGTTTCCCATTTAAAAAAGGAAATTAAAACAGAAAAAAATATGAAATAATGTCTGTTGACTGTAACTCCCAGGACCCATGAGGTATTCGGAGGGGACTTGCAAACCCCTGGCTTCAGGGTTCAGAACTGCAGGTGAGCTCGGCCCTGCTCACTCCAGGGGCGTGTGCGGGAGTCCTCGCCCAGGTGCGAGCGCCGGCCGCTGGGAGTGAGCGCGTTGCTGGTCTTGCCTTCCCTCTAAGCGGGCCTCTCCTGGCACTCGAAGGCCGTCCCTGTGTTTTCATGTGTATTAAACTTCATAAATGCACAAAGTCTCAGCTGGAAGAGAGGATCTGAGCGATTTAGGAGGCAAGGTTTGTTTAGCTGGAATCAAGAGAAATAAAAGTGGTCAAAGCTACAATTGTTTAATGTTTTCTTGCCGAGTAACTGCAGGACTACAGATGTCTCCTGATGCAATAAATTAATTTCATCATGCTTGTTTATTTGTGCACATGCTGCCAAAGTGGAGGCCGGATCCAAAAATTAATGATTGGAGGCTCCGCTGGGTATTCTGCTGGCCCCACTTCCACGATCTTCCACGTGAACACAGAGAACTCTCCAAGGTGAGCGCGCAGCCCGCTGGGTGGATGACTCGGCAGCGAACGCATATCGAGTCGCAGTTAAACTCGCGGCTTCAGGCTCAGGCAAAGTCTCACTCCTCCACTCCGTCACTTTACATGTAATGCAGCCCCCTACCCCCGGCCCCAGTTAGGGAGCCGGGACCTAGAGGAGCTGGTTACTCAGTGGAAACAGCTGCCTGCAACCCGCGGACTGGAGTAATGAGCGCATCCAGCGGAAGGAACTTCGTGTTAAGAAGAATCAGATGCTGTGTTATTGACTTTTTACAAAGCATAACAAACTGTTTCATAATTTGCCAAATAGGAACCAGCTACGTAAGTTAATAAAAGTAGCAATGTTTAGTTTGGGGCGAATCTGATCGGGACACGAGTGGAAAGTTGGATGCACTTGGCTAGTGGGCATATTTCCTCTCCCTCCCAGCATCCTTTGCATGTTATTCATGCGATCCAGAGGGGCACCCGCCGCTCTGCAAACCGCATCGAGTATTGCTGCGGCCACTTCTGTTGCAGACCCGAAAGGAGGAAGTCGTGGCAGCCCAGCCGCCCCTGCCGCTGCCCTGAGGACAGCAGCCACGGTCACTGGAGGTGGGGCAGCCCCCTTGCCCTACAGCACACAGCCCCCTCAGTCTGTTCCTTCCTGGGGGGCAGCTAGACGGGGACAGTGAGAGTGACAGAGTGTTTTCAAATGTGTTGCCCTGCCCGGCCGACGTGGCTCAGTGGTTGGGCGTCGACCTATGAACCAGGAGGTCACAGTTCGATTCCCGGTCAGGGCACATGCCCGGGTTGTGGGCTCGATCCCCAGTGTGGGGCGTGCAGGAGGCAGCCGGTCAACGATCCTCTCTCATCATGGATGTTTCTCTCTCACCCTCTCCCTTCCTCTCTGCAGTCAATGAGAATATATATATTTTAAAAATGTGTTGCCCTTCAGCCAGTGGTTACCCAGGCCGGTGACCTCACGGTGGACATTCCCGTCACCTGCAATGATGGCCCATGGAAGCATCAACTCGGTTTAACACCTGCCCACAGCCGCTCCCCCCCCATCTCTTACCCTCCCTGGATTCCAGAACGCCTGGTCTCAGACACCAGGCCTTCCTCTTCCGCCTACACCATCCCCTGGTCATGGTTTCCCTTCTTTCCCTCCCGCCATGAGGATCACACCACAATCTCACCTGCCAGGAGCCTTTCCTCCCCAACACCCACTGGAAGGCCTTCAGCCTCACGCCAGCTCTCAGGCCACGCCCACCTGCGTCCTGGACCCGCCCGAAGCCCAGCTCCATGAGGGAGGGAGCGCGTGCCTCAGGGATGGCTGCGTGCACACGTGTGGCCGTGAACCTCCGCTGGCGGCAGCTCAGCTGCGTGATCTTTAGCCCCGTGGCTGCCCTTCCTTCGCATCTCCCATGACAGCTATTTCACATCTTGACTATTTTCCTCTTTTTAAAACACATTTTACCATTTAAAAAATATTTTTATTGATTTCAGAGAATAAGGGAGAAGGAGAGACACAGAAACATCAATGATGAGAGAGAGTCATTGATCGGCTGCCTCCTGCACGCCCCACACTGGGGATGGAGCCCACAAACTGGGCATGTGCCCTTGACTGGGAATTGAACCCTGACCTGCTGGTTCATAGGTCGATGCTCAGCCACGGAGCCACGCCGGCTGGGCTACGTTCCCCTTGATGTACCACTTGACCTGTTCCTCCCCAACCAGGGATGCTGCAGACTCACCCACCGCCCGGTGCCCCTCTCCACCAGCCACACTCTGCTCCCGGCTCTGATCTGCCCGAAAGTTGCTCCAGCCACAGGTTTTAATCGCTCTCTTTGCTACTTAATCTGCTTGTACCTCTTTCTTTACGAAGCTCCCCTCCCGTGGCACGTGACTTATGTTTCTTCTCACTGTTCCTTCTCAGCCTCCCTTTCAAGTGTTTCTGCCTTTGCCTGTCCTTTAACCACTGCCACTCCCTAAGCTTTACCGCCGTCTCTGCTCCCAGCCCATCCACACCAACCCTGAGCCAGTGAGCCCGCCGGAGAGGAACCGCTGTGCTCTACCCTCCAGCGTCTGCCGCTAGTCAAACACCACGAGGCAGATCAGCCAGAGGAAGTGCCAGGCTGAATACATACGTATGTGTAGGGGCCCTGCATCCTGCACGTGAGGGGGTCAGAGGCCCCACAGGCAGGAGAGGGCCAGAGCTAGAAGGGGACATGGGCGCGTCAGACATGGGACCCAGGGCTGAGCTAATGCGCCTGGGGCGAGGGCCACGGCAGGTGATCAGAAGAGCAGGTGTTAGTGAGCGCGCTGGCCCTGCCTAGAGGTCAAAGGCTGGAAGGTCATCACCTGGCACCTCTCAGGGGCAAGGCCTCTAATTCGCCTCCTGCTAAGCAGCTGAGGGCGGGCAGACGTTTCTCCTGAGCCGCGGCTGTGGTTGCCTTTAGCTTAAAGTCATCGGCATGTCATGGAGGCACGACTTGGGGTGACCCCCACACGACCTGCCCTCTTTCCCAGATCCCAGACCCACACTTCCCACAGCCCCCGGGACTCGGCGCTGGTGTTGGCTGGTAACAGAGGCCCCGCCTTGGGAACTCACGCTGTGCGGCCGAGGCAGAGCTCCCGTCCCCGCCGGCGTGGCCTCGCCACCCCGACCATTGGGCGGCGTTGGGGCCAATGACAGAGTCTGGTCATGTCCCCTGCCGCCTCATTTCAATGACTTTCCGGTTCAGCGCCTCTTCTGTGAGCGGTGCTCTCTGGTGGGTGTTAAACGTCAGGTACAAAGATATTCACACTTTCTGTGCACTGGTCTCTAGTGGACCCTTTTTCATATCCGGGTTCCCGAAGACCGAGCCAAGCCATGTGGCACCGCCAGCACGCCCACGCATCCATGTGGCACTGCCAGCACGCCCGTGCATCCATGTGGCACCGCCAGCACGCCCGTGCATCCATGTGGCACTGCCAGCACGCCCGTGCATCCATGTGGCACTGCCAGCATGCCTGTGCATCCATGTGGCACTGCCAGCACGCCCGGGCATCCATGTGGCACCGCCAGCACGCCCGTGCATCCATGTGGCACTGCCAGCACGCCTGTGCATCCATGTGGCACCGCCAGCACGCCCGTGCATCCATGTGGCACTGCCAGCACTCCCGTGCATCCATGTGGCACTGCCAGCACGCCCGGGCATCCATGTGGCACCGCCATCACGCCCGTGCATCCATGTGGCACCGCCATCACTCCCGTGCATCCATGTGGCACTGCCATCACTCCCGTGCATCCATGTGGCACCGCCAGCATGCCCGGGCATCCATGTAACACTGCCAGCACACCAGGCATCCATGTAACACTGCCAGCACGCCGGGCATCCATGTGGCACCGCCAGCACGCCCGGGCATCCATGTGGCACCGCCAGCACGCCGGGCATCCATGTGGCACCGCCAGCACGCCCGTGCATCCATGTGGCACCGCCAGCACGCCCGGGCATCCATGTGGCACCGCCAGCATGCCGGGCATCCATGTGGCACCGCCAGCACTCCCGTGCATCCATGTGGCACCGCCAGCACGCCCACGCATCCATGTGGCACTGCCAGCACGCCCGTGCATCCATGTGGCACTGCCAGCACGCCCACGCATCCATGTGGCACCGCCAGCATGCCCGGGCATCCATGTAACACTGCCAGCACACCAGGCATCCATGTAACACTGCCAGCACGCCGGGCATCCATGTGGCACCGCCAGCACGCCGGGCATCCATGTGGCACCGCCAGAACGCCGGGCATCCATGTGGCACCGCCAGCACGCCGGGCACCTGAGCACAGACTGACCTCCGCTGCTTCGCTCTCTGCATTAGGGGATGGCCAGGCTCTGCCGTTGTGAAGACGCCTTTACTGTGGACGTTCGAGGGCACACCTGAGCAGGTGGCACGCACATCCCTGATCTGATCTATCCAGGAGCCAAGTTTGGGGCTCCCCTGCCTGGTTTCCTGTCCTCAGGAGGTCCCCCCAGAGGTGTGAGCCGAGTGAGGCAGCGCGCAGCAGCGGCGGGGACATGACTCAGGCCACGGGATGCCCGCATCCCCTCACTGTCCACTGTGCTTTACTGGGGCACCGCCTCTGAGAGCGACCGGGGCTGGGCTCACCTGGCTTTCGGGCGGCGGGCTGACCGTCACCGTGAGAGGACTCTGGTGACGTGGTCACTTGGGGTCCCCGGGTCACTGTCTCTAGCAGGCCCTCCCGGGAGGGGCGGTAACAGAGGGATGTGGACCACTGGGATGTGGTCTCCTGGGCCCTAACCCCCAGGCAGTGAGGTTGTCCCGGTGCGTCCCACAGGCCGGAGCCTGAGATGGAGCCAAGCCTGGCCGCGGCGAGGTTCGGCCCAGGGCACTGAGCCTGTGCCCGCACCCACTGGAGCAGAGCCTGTCCCCGGAGACCCAGGGCAGCGGGACCTCCCTGGGGAGCAGAGCCCAGCACCAGGGAGTGGCTCCAGCGACAGGATTCGGGGCGCTGGCTGGGAGGGGTGGTGGGGGAGGGGGTGAGCACCAGGACTCCTCTGGCTCTGCTGGGGGTGAAGGGGCACATCAGGGCAGCCTGCGGCCTGGAGAGAAGGAGGTTCCAGTGCCTTGTCTCACAAGCATCACATGGGACAGTCCTGAGACCTCCTAGGGTGGCAGTCAGGGCTGGGCTAGGGCAGGGGGCTGGGCTGGGGCAGTCAGGGCTGGGCTGGGGCAGTCAGAGCTGGGCTGGGGCAGGGGGCTGGGCTGGGGCAGTCAGGGCTGGGCTGGGGCAGTCAGAGCTGGGCTGGGGCAGTCAGGGCTGGGCTGGGGCAGTCAGGGCTGGGCTGGGGCAGGGGGCTGGGCTGGGGCAGTCAGGGCTGGGCTAGGGCAGGGGGCTGGGCTGGGGCCGGGGGCTGGGCTGGGGCAGTCAGAGCTGGGCTGGGGCAGGGGGCTGGGCTGGGGCAGGGGGCTGGGCTGGGGCAGTCAGGGCTGGGCTGGGGCAGTCAGAGCTGGGCTGGGGCAGGGCTGGGCTGGGGCAGTCAGGGCTGGGCTGGGGCAGGGGGCTGGGCTGGGGCAGTCAGGGCTGGGCTGGGGCAGGGGGCTGGGCTGGGGTAGGCAGGGCTGGGCTGGGGTAGTCAGGGCTGGGCTGGGGCAGGGGGCTGGGCTGGGGCAGGGGGCTGGGCTGGGGTAGGCAGGGCTGGGCTGGGGTAGTCAGAGCTGGGCTGGGGCAGGGGGCTGGGCTGGGGCAGGGGGCTGGGCTGGGGCAGGCAGGGCTGGGCTGGGGCAGGGGGCTGGGCTGGGCTCGGCAGCTGGGAGCGGCCTTCACCACACCCTCAGGGAGCATCTGTGTCCTGACAGGGCTGCTGGTCCCGGGACTCGGTGCGACTGAAAACCACCCTGTGATCCCTGAGTCACTCCACCGAGCACAGAAACAAGATGGCGGCGCCGCTCCTGGCTCCTGTGAGCCCAGAACTGGGTGCACCCTGAAATAATTGCATTGTCGGGGGAAGGGACAGAGCTTACCGGGTTCCCACGACCCCCTGACCCTGACAGTGGCCGAAGCAGGCTTGAGGAGGGGGCTGGAGGGGTTCTGCGTGGGTGGTGGTCACCCTTCGGCTGGGTCTGTGCACTGACAGTCGTCCCAAGTCTAAACCCAGTGACCGTCAGAGTGGGAGCTTCTGCGTATTTCCATGGCAACAGGCCCCGGGGGGCGGGAGGGAGGGGGCCCTCTGTCTCTGTGAGCCTCTGGACCCTGAGGGAGAGAGGGAACGTGGAGGACGGACGGTGTAGCTTGGTGAGCATTCGCCCCGTCGCGTCCTCTCAGTGCATCCTATGAAACTGGGAGCCTTCCTCCTCCTTTAGTGAGCACATCTGGAAGTTTACGGGACTGTGTCTGCCCGGTGATGGCAAAGCATCTGCATAATGTCTGAGGCAGGCACTCAGCCCCTCATCTGTTCCTGGGCAGCGATGACTTAATTAAAGGGCGCGAGCCTTGCTGGTCACAGAGATGGACTAATTGACTCCGGGAAGCTTGCCTTTCCAGCGACAGGCCTCTGATTAAATGCAGCTCAGGCTGGCCTCTGGTCTCAGTGCTTTTGTGAACACACAGCTTTGCAGTCTCCTTGTGCTGGGGAGGGTCATGGCCCCCAGCGCTGGCCTCACCTTCGTTTTCTCTGAACTCTGCCCTTTGCGAGAGGAACCAGGGCGGGAGGTCACGGCCACTCGAAGGTCTTGCCTCTAAACTGTGAATGAACACCTGGTGGAAACCCAGGGATGGATCCTGCGCTCCGTTTGGAGTGAGGGGTTGGCTGACGTCATTCCTCCCCACTCCCCAGAGGCGTGAGGGAGTCAGGCCCTGGCTCCCCCTCTGACTGGAGAAGGTAGGACCGCCTTCTGCTATGAACTCGTGTGTGGTATCTCTTCTCTTTATTTTTTAACTAGAGGCCCGAAATTCATGCAGGGGCGGTGGGGGGGGGGGTGAGTCCCTCAGTCTGGCCTGCACCCTCTCGCAATCCGAGACATTCCTCTCACAATCTGGGACCCCTCGCTCCTAACCGCCCGCCTGCTCGCTCCTTACCGCTTGGCTCGCCGCTCCTTACCGCTTGGCTCGCCGCTCCTTAGTACCACCACTGGCTTCTGGCTGAGCGGTGCTCCCCCTGTGGGAGCACACTGACCACCAGGGGGCAGCTCCTGCATTGAGCATCTGCCCCCTGGTGCTCAGTGCACATCATAGTGACCAGTCGTTCTGGTTGTTCTGTCATAAAGGTTGCTGGGCTTTTATTATATAGACTAGAGGCCTGGTGCATGAAAATTCATGCACTGTAGTGGGGGGGGGTGTCCCTCAGCCTGGCCTGCCCCCTCTCCAATCTGGGACCCCCCTGGGATTGGGCCTAAACGGGCAGTCAGACATCCCTCTCACAATCCAGGACTGCTGGCTCCCAACCGCTCGCCTGCCTGCCTGCCTGCCTGCCTGATTGCCCCTAACTGCTTCTGCCTGCCAGCCTGACCACCCCCTAACCACTCCCCTGCCAGCCTGATCGACGCCTAACTACTCCCCTGCCAGCCCGATTGCCCCTAAGTGCCCTCCCCTGCCGGCCTGGTCGCCCCTAACTGTCCTCCCCTGCAGGCCTGGTCGCTCCCAACTTCCCTCCCCTGCTGGCCTGGTCACCCCTAACTGCCATCCCCTGCAGGCCTGGTGCCCCCCAACTGTCCTCCCCTGCAGGCCAGGTCACCCCCAACTGCCCTCCCCTGCTGGCCTGGTCACCCCTAACTGCCCTCCCCTGCTGGCCTGATCCTTCCCAACTGCCCTCCCCTGCTGGCCTGATCACCACAACTGCCCTCCCCTGCAGGCAGTCTTATGGCGGCCATCTTGTGTCCACATGGGGGCAGCCATCTTTGTCCACATGGGGGCAGCCATCTTTGACCACATGGAGGCAGCCATCTTGTGTGTTGGAGTGATGGTCAATTTGCATATTACTCTTTTATTAGATAGGATTACAGTTGACATTCAATAAAATTCTGTATTGGTTTCAGGTGTACAGCCTAGTGACTAGATAATCATGTACTTTACAAAGTGCCCCCCCCCCCCGATATTTCCAGGACCCACTGGCCCCATACACAGTTATCACAACATCACTGACTGTTCTTCCTATGCTCTCTGCCCCCCACTCCCTTACGTGCAGAGGGGAGTCCTGCACTGGGAATGACAGGCAGTTAGGTCTTCTAGGTGACGGACTGGGCAGCTGACCTTCAAATGTCCTTCCAGATCTAAGGTCCTTTTACTCTCTAAAGTGGAGGCTCCACGCAAGCACAGACGTCGCCATTCATTCTCGGAAACCCTTAGGGCAACCGTGGGGGATCCCCGGGGCAGGCAGGCGAGGCAGCAGCTCTGTTCTGCGATCGCATGTCCCAGCTTCCACCCAGCCTCCCACTCTGTGGTTTGGTCCATATTCCAGTCTTTTCTGCTCATGTACCCAGAGGGCTGAATCCCTCATCTAAGTGCAAAGACTCGGGTTAACCTGAGTCTGCCCGGCTATCTCAAAGGCATGCCGTTTGCATATAAAAACTAAAGATTACCCCCTCACCTACGATGGGCACTGGGCTGTTTCTAGACCTTAGCTATTGTACACTTACTCCACGGAATACCATGCAGCAGTTAAAAAAGAAGGATCTCTTACCCTTTGAGACAGCAGGGAGGGACCTGGAGAGTATCATGCTGAGCGAAATAAGCCAGTCAGAGAAAGACAAGTATCACATGATCTCACTCATATGTGGAATCTAATGAACAAAATAAACTGATGAACAAAACAGATGCAGAGACATAGAAGCATGGAACAGACTGATGAATCTCAGAAGGAAGGTGGGGGAGGGTGGGTGGATGGGTGGGAAGAGATTAACCAAAGAACTTGCATGCACATATGCATAACCATGGACACAGACAGTAGGGTGGTGAGGGCCTGGGGCGGGGGGCGGGGACGGGCTAGAAGGGGTCAATGAGGGAAAGAGGGGGCGGGGGCATCTGTCATACTCTCAACAATAAAGATTTAACAAATGTGAAGATGAAAGGAAAAAGGATCTGCAGCCAGCCTTTCAGACGGCGCGATGGACCTTAGGAATCGTCTAGACTCACCTGGACGTTTCCCGTATGAAGGACCCGGGGTTTACACGGCCAGCTGTCCGCCCTCAGGTCTCAAGCTCTCGGGTCAGAGCCGGGAGCAGAAGGGGTCTCTCTCGACAACCTCGTTAGTGCTTTCTCTCCTTGTAATTCCGCTTCATACGCAACATACAGTCTCAGACAAAGCGTGTACCGGAACTAGATGCAGATTCACACGCATGTATACACGTGCCTCTACTGTACACGGATGCACTGCGGGGCGGGGCGTGCTGCGCTTTCTCCCGGCGGGTCCCGCCGCTGCTCCCCCTGCGCACCTGGCCCTCAGCAGAGCGCACTCCGCACTCGCCCAGACGCTCACCCCTCCTCCAACCAGTGACCGGCCCCGGCGGGAAGGGCGCCTCCGGCAGCCTGGAGGACGTCTGCTCTAGCACAGGTAACAATGGACGGCAACCGGAAATCGCCCTGAAGCAGGTTTACTCGGCCGGGAGCCCGTCACGGGGGCTGAAGAGGCGCCAGAGGACAGGACCACGCCCAAGAGCCGTGATAAACGGCCTCCCCGGCCAGGCCGGGGCCCAGGCGGCCTGGGGGACACTGGAGTGCAACCAGGTTGATTCAATCCTCTTCGTGGCCCGCGGGGCGGACCTAGCCCGGCTGGCTTGGTCCAGGGGCAGGCTGGCAGCGCGGCACCTGCCCAGGACAGGCGATGAGCCGCGCCTCGGAGGAGCGGGGCTGGGGGTGTGGCGGCCGGCCCTGAGCTGGATGCAGCTTGGCAACGCCAACGCGGGCCCAGTGGGAACGGCGATGGGGAGGGAAGCTGTCCAGAGCCCGCCTGGCGGGAGAGAGGGAGCGGGAACAAGTCGCAGTGCTTCCCATTCCCAGACACGGCTGCCCTTCCGAGAGCGGAGGTGGAACTTCACACGTTTGCAAACACGGGACGAGCCGGAGCGTGGAGCTGACGGGGCTGCAGCGAGACCGCGGAGGGCACACGTGTCAGCGGCCGCGGGAGGCCCCGCACCAGCTGGGAGAACGTGCGGGAGGGCCAGGCGCTCGCAGGTCTCTTAGACGGCGCAGGTGAC
Source organism: Eptesicus fuscus (assembly GCF_027574615.1). NCBI lineage: Eukaryota > Metazoa > Chordata > Mammalia > Chiroptera > Vespertilionidae > Eptesicus > Eptesicus fuscus. Next base: position 111,450,644 of record NC_072476.1, read on the forward strand.
GGGCCCAGGAAGGCGAAGTGGGCGGCAGGGGCGGGAGTGTTAATGGGCTGCCTGCGCCCGCCAACCGCGTGCAAAGAGCAGGCAAAGCCTTCGAGTGGAAAGGGTGATCCCCCGAGAGAAGGTGAAGGTGAACGCTCAGTGCGGCTGCTTCCCCGGGACCCCTGGGCGGCACCCAGGCCGCAGAGATGTTCTTATGACTCAAAGGCTGCATCTTCCAAGGAGTGCTGCTCGCGGGCAGAGGCGCGAGGGCCTCCAGGAAGGCCTAGACTGAGCATGTCAGACTCGTGACCGGTCTGCAGGCCGCAAGTTCGACATGCGTGGCCTAGACGCACGGCCTGGCCGGAGAACAGGGGTTGTTTTTAAACCCCTCCCCAGGAACCTGAAAAGTTATTTGGGGCCATTATTTACTTTTCTGATTTTATTTCCCATAAGCATCCACTTTGAATCGATCCAATCTAGGTGGGAATCCTGGTTTTACCTCTTCCTATCAAGGCGACCAGGCATCTCCTAACCTTGACCCCTGCAGCTGTGGAAGGTGGATGGCAGTGCCGCCTGCCAGGTGGGCGCAAGGGCTCGGGCTGTGCCAGGAGCAGGCCTGGCAATGCCTGCCGGAGGGTGTGCTCACCGGGAAGCCCCCACGTGCACCAGAAGTGACGAAGTGCCGTAGGCAAGGAATGCCTCGTTCAGGTCCCTGATTTGGGGCAAACTACTGAAGCACGCTACGCCTGTTTTCCATTGTGAAGAACAATATAGTGCCTGGCTTTCTACACGGGGGTTGTGAGACTTAAATAAGAAAATATATGGAAAGCCCCGGTGCCTGGCACATTGCAACTACACGAAAAAATATTAGCTACTATAAAGTTATATGCTAAATTCAAAAGGGTCTAAACTCCAAATATCCTACATAATAAAAGGCTAATATGCAAATAGACTGAACAGCCAACCAACCAAACAACTAGTCGCTATGACGTTCGCTGACCACCAGGGGGCACACGTGGACCATGGTGGGCATTGGCCGCGGTGGGATGGTGGAGCAGGTGAGCGGGGGTGCCAGACCAAGGCGGGGCACCAGTCGCTGTCATTGGGGCGAGCCTCTGGTGGTTACTGAAAATTCTTTGCTCCCACGTGTGCCGTGGTTCTGCCCGGCGCTCCCACCTGCTGCTGGCGCCAGCCCCGCTTGCACCCGCTGTAGGCGCCCGGTAATGGTCCCAATTGCTCAGCGCCATCAGCGGGTGCAAGCAGCGGCTGCCGGCCCCAATCGCCCCCGAGGGCTTCTCCACCTCCCCCTACTCCTGAGGGGCAATCGGGGCAGCAGCCACTGCTCGCACCCACTGACAGCGCCAGCCCCAATCGCTCGGCACCGTCAGTGGGTGTGAGCGGGGCCGGCACCATCAGTTCATGGGGGCGGCGGCGGGAGTGAGGCTGCCGGCAGACAGGGGACCAGGGGCTGCGGCGGGAGGGGCTGGGCGGGGGCACGGAGGATGGGCTGAGACCCGTCCCTGTGTCTACCGCAGCCTCGCAGCCCACAGTTCCTTTCAAGGTGCACGAGTTCGTGCACTGGGCCCTAGTATTAAATGAAACCTAACTGATTCGAATGGTTGGAGGGCCTGTCACCTGTCTCTACTGGCGAATGTCACCAGCGCTGCTCATAGCTGGGGGAGTCTGTCCGGAGATGCAGGGGCTGATGCCCATGAGGACGGGGGAAGGGCATTGTGGGAGTCCCGGGGTCCCTCGGCGACCAGATGGCCAACGGACCTGAGGAGCCAGGAGGCCCAGGAGCCTCTGCTGGGTTCCTGTTGCCTGGAGGGCAGCTCCTCCCGGCTCGCGCCTGACCCCGGGAGCAGGGCCAGGGCCAGGGCCAGGCTGCAGCTGAGGACACACAGAACTGAGACAGAAGTCAGGGGCAGCGGAGACGTGGCCGTGGCAAACCCGGGTCCTTGTGGCTGGAAGGTGGCTGGACCTGGTGTCATGGGCAATGGCCCTGGGAAGCACCAGACAAACAAGAAACAGGACACAGGGTTGAAGACACAGAAAAAGCCTCCGGCTCGAGAGGGACACGGTGATGTCCAGAGTGGGTCTGTGGGGTGGCTCCGCACAAGTCTCCCTACTCTAACTGGCATTTTCGCTGAGTTACTGGGAGTCTATATGAGCAGGAGATGGTTTTCCTAGCACTGCTCTGCCTTCACGAACAAACTGTGGTGTTCGCCCCATCACACAGCTCCGCTTTACCGTAAGTGCAACCCGTCCACACACATCCTTTTTCATCCTCCGCAGCCATCGAGTTTGTTGTATACTGTCCAGATGAGGAGTCCGGGTGAGGTCACAGAACAGAAATCTGTTCACATTAAATACGTCTGCCCCGTGGAACACTGTGTTTTCTCAGCCCATGGGAAGGGAGAAGAACAGATATAAATTTTGTCAAAAGAAAACAAAATATCTCCCTTAAAAGGGGTTAGAAACTGAAGGAGCACAGAGGGTTCTACAAACAGTGGATGTGTAGTTGATGTTACTCGTGATGGATGACAGCGTTAGCGATAATGGGATAAAAGTAGGCAAATTGAAGTTAACTCTAACCCTGTAAATCAAGGGAGAAAATATGAAGCGTCCGCGAAGATATTTACGAGTCCACTCGCCGTCCAGTCTACAGAGCGGATGGAAGTTGGCCGGGCCTTGTGTCATTGGGCAACGACCATGGGAAGGAACGGACAAACAAGAAACATGACCTGGTCTTAAAGATACAGAAACCACCTTAGAATTAAAAAAAAAAGAAAAAAGGACGTGTTGACCAGAGGACCACACAGATCAAAACCAGTGCCTCCCTGTCCATCAGCCACCCCCTGGCAGTCAGGTAGGTGATTTTAGAACGGTTCCAACTCCAAGGTGATTTGAGAGCTATGGATGGGAGAGTGAGTTGGCTAACGGATACCCTGAGGAGCTTGTGAGAATTAGGATGGAAGTGACTCATGCATTTGGAGAATTTGCCGAGAGTAAGATAAATAGGGGGTAGGATGGATCCTCTTGTGACTTGGACAAGTCAGAAGCAGAATCCAGAGTCCCATTCACTTCCCGGGGGTCCTCACTCCCCGTGAATGGCAGGTGGGACGGAGGGGCCTCTACCTTGACTAGGGAACTGGGTTCCCCGTATCGAGACAGACTCCCCCGTGAGGACCCCAGAGCACTCGCATTCCCGTGCCTTTGATCTGTCGCTCGAGTACCGCGTGTAACTCGCAGGCATGCAACCCTTCTCACTGTTTTAGTGGAGCACTTTATCATTATTAGAGTCATCTGGTTTGATCACGGAAACTCTGTTCTGGCTAAAAGATGCTGTCCCTGGCAGAATCCTTGTTAAAAATGCAATCGTTATTTTTTAACAGAACAGAGCAGTTTCTAATCATGGCAACCGCGGGCCTTCCCTCGCCGAGCAGTTGATGCAATGCCCCGTCGCTCTCGCGTCGAGCAGATGGGAGTCATATTTTGAACTGACTTTCGTCTTGGACTGTCAGCACGCTGGCCACGCCACAGCAGTCCCTCCCTGACTGGACGGAGATTCTATCGGGTCACTTACCTTCCTGCCCACGTGTACACACAGCCACAAGCCGTCTGCTCAGAGCACAGAGTAAGTGCAATAGGTGTTTGCTGAATGACTAAACGACGTTGATCACTTCTGATACTTCAATACACAGGAAAACTCAGCAAAGCCCACAAGAAGCAAGCGTTAGCCACATGTTCAGGAAATCTATACATTTTCCATAATATTTTTTACGGAGCCAGTTTAACCTCTGATGTAACTTGAAAGGCCAATGATACATTAGCTCGTTATTCCCTGTGAAGTCTGGGGTGTTGAGGTAATCACGTGATAAATCCAGCAAGGCCGTGGCTGGCCTGGGAGTGTTTCGGCCTGGGATGCTGCAACGAAGCCCAGGCCTTTGCAAGGGCCAGCGTGAGTGGAAGGAAGGTTCTGATGTGCTGGGGTCCCTCCGAGGCCCCGGGGCCGCACTGGGGCTGCTGTGAACAGTGGGAATGACATTTGGGACGTAAAGAGCAGCCGTGGCAGCACTGCCATGGACTGGGCGTTACTTGCACTTTTCCTGAGCGATGGTGGATTTCCAACAACGCAAGCCTTTGACATCAGGGCGCCTCTGACTCAACACTCCATGGGACCAGAGGCTGGCCCCTCAGGCCCTCGGTCCATCAGAATGTGAAAAAGCCTGCTCGGCGTCTTTTGAAGCGCACCTAACCTACGAGTGATTTCAGGGGCCTCTGAGTGAGCCACACCCTTTACCGTTCCGTCAGAGGCTGGAACGATGACCCCGACAGGTAATCATGAGGGGAGGGGCTCCGAGGACCACCCAGGCCATTCTCCACTCAAGCAGTCAGCACCCTTCACCAACTACCCTTGACACCGAGGCATCGGGCTGAAGATGTGGAAATCTGCAGGCCCGGACACCGTTTTCCATTCTTTTCCTCCCCAGCCTCAATCCACGATCCACCCTCTGCACACACCACATGGGAGGGTTATCTTTAGCATCTCGGGAATGTTTCTATGGGATCGTTATTATTCTGTGATGTCACTCAAGACATTCAGAGGCAGTTGCAATGTCACTGTTTCACTATAGTCGCCTCAAATTCGATTTTGCATAAGGTGTTTTTTTTTTTTTTTTGCTGAGTTTAGACATTCTAGACTAAGTACCTGCCCCCTCCTCTGCCTCCCCCAGGGCAATCCAGTTCATTCTGGACCAAAGCCACCGCATGGAATGGCGTGCCCCGTGGTAATCCTCTCCCCAAGGATGCAGGGACTCCAGCTCAGCCGTGCCGTTGGGGCAGGTCTCCAGTGGGTGGCAGTGCGTGCTCAGAACAACCTCGCTGGGAGTTGAACATTCACTTTCTTAAACTCTACTAAACATCTTTTTATGAAGGCAATTCATTGGCCATATAATAATTGGTAGAAGATGATCAGGAATGAAGCCATCTTGCAGATGCTTACATATTTTAATTCATGATGGCAGAGATTTCATATATTGCTCACGGATAGCTGGTTCAGTGCCTGGCAAGTAGCAGGCATTCAAGATGTTTTTTAAAAAGGAGCTTCCTGCCAACATAGGCATCTAAAGTCAGTCTGAGGTTCAGAAAAATCACCGTCCTGTCTATGAACAAATGCCCAGGTTCACCCTACACGCTCCCGTCCTTGGGAACGGAACTGGGGCACACTCAGTGACCTGTTTCCGGCTGGCCCGGTTTGGAGGGACGTGCAAGCCCTGTTTTCACACAGCACAGGTGGCAGCTGGCCCAGCAGCCAGGCCCTTCCCCTCACGCACCGAGTCACGCAATCCATTTTCTATTTCTCACATGTTTATACTCCAGGTCGCATTTTTTTTAAAGGAGGACTAGCGAGGTGAGAACAGCCAGCTCTTATTCTCTTAGGGGTTTTGTTTCTTGCTCATCTCTATTTTGACTGTTTATTCTCATTAAAAATGCTTTTTAAAACTAGTTTATGGAGCGAGGGTGCACTTTGGAAAGTGTTTTTGGCTATAGACAAATACCATCTGTAATAAAGTAAACTTGGACTTATTTGTAAGGAAAAAAAAGATTATTAGTACAAACCGAAAACAGAAAAGATCCCAAAATTGGTCCTAGGAGAAAACCAAGAAGAATATGCAGGTTTTGTTGAAAACATTTACAGCAAGTGGATTTTTCAACTAAATAACTGTCACTTAACATTGACCAAGCCACAGCAGTAGTTTCAAGGTTATCTGTCTTGCACAATAACTGCTCACGTGATTTTTAATGATGGTAATAGACAGAAAAATTACAGTTCACTTAAAAGAAGCTGAGTTGAAATAAACATATATATTATTTTAACATACTTAAATTTTAAAAGTTTATGTTCACGAGTAAGTGGATATTTTTACATATCAAAGGACTGAAATGTAAGATTCTGTTTGATATTAATAGTTACAATCAATTTTTCAGAAGTATTTTTCAAAAGCCTCTTCTAGTTTTGTACAATTAATCTTAAATTAAATCACAAATGCAAATTAAACCATGGGAATATACATAATCCAGTCCTATCCTACTATCATTGGTGTAAGTAGAATCGGCACAGAATACAGTGTGAAGACAGTTCCACTCTCCTGTCGCCGTGCCTCAGGCTCCTTCTCCCGCACAGAAGGTCCGACTTCGGGCAGTGGGCACGCGGTGCAACATGCAGAGCTCATACCACAGAAAGCCACTCCTGAAACCTCTGTGTTTATGTTGACCAATGTCACCCCAACCCATTTAATTTAAAACATCAACAGGCCAAAACAGGAAGTTAAATTTTCCTTGGAAACAAAGCAGTGACAGGGGGTAGCACGGGGATGACACACGGGACCTAACACACAAGGGCAGGTCCCCCTGGTGACAGGACGTGAGGGGTATGGTTTCTGTGTGTTTCTTTTTAACAAACAATGGAACCTTAGGCGCGTACAGACACTTGAGACAGTTTCGTACAAATACGATTGTTGGTCCTCTGACTGGTGAAGGGACCAGCAGGACTCACCGGACCGGAGCTGAGGCCGCCACCCCAAGGCGGGCGAGGAGCAGCTTCCTGCTGAGGAGGCCAGATGCTGCTCACGGAGCCCGGTGCCCCGGCGGGAGCTGGGCAACGGAGCAGACGCAGCGCCCACGGTGTGTGGTCACGCTCCGTGCACCTTCCGCTGGACCGTCATGAAATTGGGGTGTGGCTGCACACATGTGATGTGGCTGCACACATGTGGGCATGGCTGCACACAAGTGGGGCATGTCCACATGCATGTGGGGTGTGACTGCACACGTGTGGTATGGCTGCATACATGTGGGGGGTGGCTGCACACATGTGGAAGGAGTCCAGGGTGCCACAGGCTCCTTCCCGCCTGGAGCCGTCTCAGCCGTGGCCTGGCGGCGGGGCTGCGTGAGGAAACAGTGGGAGCCCCGGGAGACGTGGGCCCGCGCCCAGGAGGAGTCTGGGAATATCTTCGTTGACTTAGAGAGACTGAGAGTAAGAACCTCCCTGGACGTCAGCCTGGGCGACCGCTAGAGCCCTCGGCGGCCCCTTCCTTCCCGGTGGACGGGGCGGGGGATGCTTTGAAGCCTCCATTCCTGGAGCAGGCCGGTGGCCACCGCCTTGTGGGGCGTCCCCAAAGCCACCCTTCACCGAGGCGGCTCTGAGCGCACGGGTTCTGGGGGAGTGTGGCTTTGGGTTGGGAATGGAGCCGTGGTCCCGCCGCCCGTGCGGTCAGCCTCCCTCTTGCCTCCCTCCGAGCTCCGCAGGTGCCCGTGCCCGGCGCCGGGAGGGCCGCGAGCAGCCAGCGGGGACCGCGGGGCACTCTGTCTGCGCGTCGCCGAGGGCTGTCCTGCCGCCCGCAGACCCCTGGCCTGACCACGGCTGGCAGGACGGGCTCTTCCCTGGGCCTGGGCTCACCCCCCGCACCCAGGGGTCGAACACGGTCCCTGCAAACGGCCAGGTCGCACACAGCGTCAGCGCGGGCCCGGCGCCCGCTGCCGCCCTCGGCGATTCGCAGAGCACGTGGGTGGCTGCGTTCGCATCATGGACGCTGACATTTGATGTCACATGAGTCTCACAGTCACAGCGTAGTGTTCTTGTTAGTTTCCCGATGATTTAGAAATATTGAAAGTAGGAAGCGGGGTTTAGCTCCTGGGCAGAGCCGTGTGACCTGCTCTGGACTGTCCGGCACTTCCCGCCCATCCCACCCCCCCGCCAGGCGCCCGCCTCTCCATCTCTGTCCAGGGGGAGACTGCACGTGTCCCCGCCCTGTGGGCTGGTCACCCCGGCTGCCGGCAGCCGCATGTCTGACAGGCTCCGGGAAAGCTGGGGGTTTGAGGACCGGGCAGTTTGCTGGGGGCTAGGATGGGGTCCGTGTCCTCTTGCATCTTCCTACGTTCTACGTGGAAGCAGAAACGCCACTCACAATTTTGTAAGATGTGCAGCATTAAGACATTTTAATCAAGGTCAGTGAAGGTCACTGACTCCTCCCACTCTTCTTTCCCCTCCGGTTTTGTCTGCGTCTCCCCCCCCCCCCCCCCCCGCCTGCAGGTGGCCATTGGGGTCCAGACGAGTTTGCAGGGTGTGGCTGGCGTCCCTGGTCGCACGCACGAGCTGCCATTGGCCGCCGGCTTCCCCCGCGGCCCCTGGGTCTGCGGTAACCCACACCCTCCCTTCCTCAGGAGCAAAACTCAGCATTTGCCTCAACCTGGGTCGCTAGCATGTTCATCGTGTATCTACTACTGCTCTGCAGCAACATGCTTCAAGTAAAAGTAAAGTTATACACTCATGCTTTGGTATTCTTCTTAAAAAAACTAACTTTTAAAACTGGGAAAAAAACGTTACCCAAGCAAAGAAAACCTGTGCCAGTCTGAGAAGGAAAGATGCCCCTCATTCTTAGCAGAGGAACGCGGCAAACACGCGCTGGAAGCCAGCTGCAGTTCCGTCTAGAGCCGTTCCACCACGCCCGGGTCCCTCCTCTCTGTATGCCGAGACCCCGGAGGCAACAGCTCACACACTTTTTTTTTCTTTTTTAATTTTAGAAACTCCTCTCTTAAAAAAAAAAAAAATTAACCCTTTGGGTGTGAAGGGTTGGTGGGGGGAAGACGGATGGAGAAATAGACCCCTTTATACATTTTGGAGAAAGACATCATTTCCACCAGTAAATCTTAACCCATCAATTGTGACTTCTCCAGCAGAGGTAGATAATACGCCTGCGTACACTTCGGAGGAAGGCTTCATCTTAACCAGTAACGTCAGTGGACTGCCGGAAGAGGAACGGGGTTCTCCAGCCAGCTGGAAATCACACCGCGTGCGGTGTTTGCGTCTCCACCCCGCGGGGCGAGGCTGCGGCAGGCGCTCCAGGGGCGACGCGCTGGCGGACAGCGCCGGGGAGCGCCCGGGCCACAGGCCACTCGCGCTCAGAGGACAAGGCTGCGGGCAGGAGCCCGCCTGGTGCCGGCCGCGCGGCCCGTCGGCGCTCACACATGGTGCTGCGTGTGAGGGATGAGGACATGGCTGGCCTCGGGCGGGAACAGATGGGACCCAGAGGCTCACGCTCATGCGGACACGGCTCAGCGGGAAGGTGACGCCGCTCACGGAGGCGCTCTTCTGGCTCCAATCACGCTCTCAGGTCGATGCGGCCAAGCACGGGGCTGCGGCGTTCAATACAGTCAAGCCGTCTCAGATGCAGTGAAATCTCCCCTCAGGGAAGATTAAAGTCACTCGGGAGCAATTTTAAATTCCCAAATCCTGCTTCACATGGTTCCTCCGTGAGCAGCGCCTGTCTGAGCGCCCACCGCAGCCGAAACACACCCAGTGCTCCGCTGAGCACCCGCCTCCCCGGCCCGGAGCGTCCTCCCTCTGCTGGGGCGGGGGGCACGGGGCGCCGAGATGGCTTTGGCGTTTCTTGTTTAAAATAAAAGGTGCTGTTTCAGAAATCACCAGGACCTTCCTGCTTCATATGGAATAACCGGAGGTACATTAGATGACTCTACGTCAGGTTTGAGGATTGAAAATCCTGTCTCTAACATCACTTCTTTTGCATTGAATTTTAAGATTTAACAAACAAAATGGGAAGTGCGCTTCTCGAGGCGCGGCCACAGCACGCACCTCTGCTTCCGAGAGAAGGTTCCAGTGGCTTCGTTAGCGGGCTGGAGAGGCGTGTGCGAGCTCCGGCCGAGACGGGGCAGGAAGCGGCGGGCGGAGACTCACCGCAGCCACGGCTGCGCACCAGCTCGCTCCATGGCTGTGGAGCCGAGACAAGAGCCCACATTGCTATCGAACTTTTACTCTGTAGACACAAAATGTCAGATTCTGGCTTCGCATGTGACTTTGGGCAAAAGCAGTGACCATGCAATACGTCTTCCATGAGCCGGAGGCTCTAACGTGACCTGCCCACGTGGCTGCTCCGTGGTTGCAGCCCGGTCGTCGCTTACTGAGTGTCCAGACGACGCTGGTGAGAAGTCATGCAGGGACGCCACGGGAGCTGCACTTCCGGCTCATGATGGGAATCTGGAGCCACAGCGAGGCGGGGCTGATGGAGCTGCCCTCCACGCGGCACCTGAGTCAGTACAGCATCGCCAAGTGCCTGCCTGACCCTCTGGCCCTGCCTGGCTTTGCCTGAAACGCTGTTTGCACCCCAAGTTTACTTTTAACAAAATATATGGGTTTTTTTTTATTGATTTCCGAGAGAGGAGGGGAGAGGGAGAGGGGAGGATAGAAACATCAGTGATGAGCTGCTGGCAAAGACGTGCCGGAGCCAGTGAGGGTCCCGGGAGCCCGGTGTTGAGTCCTCTGGGCCGGGGCGTCAGCAAAGCCGCACTGGAGAGAGTGGGTCTCGGACTAGGACTTGGAGGAGGGGCATGCGGTAAACTTCCGTTTCCTCGAGGGAAGTGAGTGTCGTAACGGTCTCTACTTCACAGCGTCAGTGCGACTGTGGAGTGAGCCCACGAAGACGGGCGCAGAGGCAGGGCTGCGCGAGCTCTGTCTTTCATTCCCGCCACCTCCCTTGTTGTTGGGCAGGAGAGAAAGCTTTGCTTGAAAGTCAATGAATACACAGTCTAAGGAGTTCTCAGGTTACACCTCGTCTTTACAATTGTGTGATTGGTGGGAGACAGAACCAACCTCAAGATGACACATCTAACTTTGGCATGAACACTGCTCAACATTAGTCATAAGATGGAACCGGGAAGGCCGGTGCCTTCAGCCCTCCACGCGCCCCGAGCGCAGGAGAAACACGTCTCAGACACACCAGACACGCGAGATGGAGAACCTCGAGTGGCATCCCAGAAGGGAGCCTGCCGCCTCCGCGCCTCCGTGTTCTGTCAGCCTTTCACCCTGTGGCGTTTCCGGACCAGCCTCTACGGGGACTCGGGCCACTGCTTCCTTCCTCACTCAGAGACACCCTGACCCACGGGAACCCCGTGGAGAAGAAAGTGCACCTCTTCTGTTTGCCTGCCGAGACCATCGCTTTTAATTAATTCACAAGGTTTATACAATAAGTGAAAACCAGGCTTTTCAGGGGATATTCAGATGAATGAATAAATACGTTAAAGGGCATGGAGGCTATTTTCTTGTTGTATCTCCATTTGTTTCTGGTTTCATGAAGTAAACAGACTTTTTTGCAATGAACACTATTCAGCACAAAGATGTAGGATCTTAAGTAACCCAGACCCCACTGTAATCCACGGACACTGGGAACCGGGAAACAGATGACAGCAGTGCAGCCCGATAACTTCGCTGCTGCCCTTAGCCGCTGCCCTTCGCTCAGGTGAGACGCGGGGACAGAAATGCACCGCCCCTTCCTCCCCCCAGGAGGTTCGCTGTGCACCAAGCCCTGGACCAGGGCCTCGGGGAAGCGTGTACTTTATTTGAGGGGAACTTTGCCTGGCTGAGATGCATCGTGCCTGCACACTCTGAGGCACACGGTCACATTGGAAAGGACTGCAATACCTGGTCTGCCTCGTGTCCCACAGGCTGTGTCCACAGGCACGCCCAAGGGAAGGGCCCTGGCCCGCCCCGCAGGGAGCCGCAGCTGGTGTGGAGACAGCACGCTGTTGACAGGTTGGGAGAAGGAGAAAAATGACCAGGATCGGGACAGGCAGAAGAGGAGCAGACTGAATGGAGGGGCGGGTGGCTCAAGAGGCGTTTAGAGGAAGAGCCCACGAGAGACACACGCTGATTGGATGGAGCCAGCAGGGCGGCTCAGGGGAGATGAATTCGAGATGATGCTGAGGCTCCCAGTCAAGGAAAATGGGTGGAGGGTGGTGCAGGGGGGGACGGAGAGATGCAGCGGGCAGAGGCCAGGGCAGCGGGAGAGAATCTGCTTCTGACAACATGGAAGTCGGGGAGCCTGGAGACAGCCATGTGCAGATCCACGCCGGCGCACGGCGGGAACCCAGACCTGCTGCTGAGGGAGGAGGCGGCCGGCGCCCGTTCCAGACTGGCTTCCTCATGATCTTAGCGTGCTGCACCAACTGGTCTGCACTTTCACCTGCCACCGCACTGCCTCTGCAGAGCAACGTTCATTTCCGTTCCACATAAAAAGAAAACAAGACTCAGAGGCGTGAAATAACGGGCCCCAAGGCCACGCTGGGAGATAACGCCAAGGCCTGGACCGGACTTGGACCTTCTGAAATGGATGCTGATATTTCCTGGACACGGAGCACGGGGAGGCTGGACTTCTTCACCACCGGGTAAGTATCAGTCTACCTGCTGCAGAAAGGTGCCACAAAGCCGGCCAGGTTGACAGACTTCCCTCGGGGACTCTATGCAATGGGCAGCTGGAGGAAGAGGAGCTGGGGACGGAAAGAGAGAAAGGGGGTGGGAGAAGTAAGAGGAGAAGCAGGAAGGGGGGGAGTCACGGGAAAAGGATGAAGAAATTCAAAGACCACGGGGTGCAGGGCTGTCCACAGTAGCAGAGATGGTCTTCCCTGGCCCCGCCCACTTGCCATGCCAGGCCCTACGGAGTGGGGGTGATGAGTCCCCTCGCAGTCAGATGACCAGGCGTCCTGCACCCCCATGAACTACCTCTGCCCGTGGGCACAGAACAAATATTTCTACCCTCAGCTCCTTGCCCACAATCCTCCAAATTCTCCGTGAGAGTCATTGGAATGGATTCTCCGCTCTACCTCCCGGTGATAACGCCATCAGGAAATTTCACAAGATTCCACGTGTAACCTTTAGTCATAGATCAACATGTAATAACATACTTTTAAGTGTAGATCACATCAGAGAGGCCATGTCCACACAAGAGCAGACAGATGTTTTTGCAAAGAGAAGAGCCTCCATATGTTGGTGGGCGGCAGCACCTCACGGCGAGATCGGGCTCCCACCCTTTCCTCATCTATGTTCTCAGCTTCATCTTCATCCTAAAACATTCGCTCCTGACACACCACGGGGCGTTTTCCAGACAAAAACCCGGCTTTCCAAAACGGAGGTTTCCTCTTAGAGAGGCAAATGCTATGCAAAAGGAAAGCAAAATGGCCCGAGTCAAACCACTCAACACGTCACTATGACAAACATGCGCTGGTGTTTGCCACGACCGAGTGCTATTCCTGGCGCCGTGGGGATAGAAACATACAAAGATGCAGCCCTCACGGGTCTTTTCTGTGACAGATAATGGCGCCCACAAGACATCTGGTCTCCCCCTTGGAGTCAGGCATGACCGTGAGGCCAGCTCTGCCAGACCGAGAGTGGGCTGCCGCTCTGCTTGGCGATCAAGGAGGCTGCCTGGGACGGTGGGGCCACAACCATCGAGCCCCTGCCAGCTGGAGCGCTGATCACCGAATGGACTGGACCTTCCATTGCTCCACGCTGGACACAGATGAGGACGCTGGTTTGATTACACTGACGTATGAGCCTGACTGGTGCTGACCAACAAACCTGGCGTTTCCTGAGCTCCCATTCTGCTGGGAGCAGATAGGCGAACGTGTGCTAAATACTCAGCTTCGGGCCTGGCACCGTTTTTATCTTCTGGGATTTCATTAGAACCGGCGTGGGCCTCCGTCTGCAGAACATGGTGGCGAGTCCGGTGGCTGTCATTAGGCAAGTCCCTGCCCGGTGACTGCGTGACCCCGGCAGCTCACACGGCCTCTGCTCCCAGCTAACGGTGCCAGGTGACCGTGACACGATGCCCAGGACCCAGGTGGACTGACATGTTTAGAAGTGAAATCCTAAGTTCTTATGGAGAGAATACAACTGTGTCTTTGATCTTCTCTGGGTTCCAATTCCAAGTTCATACTGCATGGCCCCACGTCCAGTGACACACCACCTGTTTCCTAGTTGTTGCCCGTCCGTCCGTCATTCCCCCGCGTTCCTGAGGGCTGCTGCCAGGAGGGGGGAGCTCGGCCCTGTGGGCTGCCACACAGATGCCCGGATGCAGGTGAGACTGGGTCTGTGCCGCCTCCAGCTTTGGCGCCGGTGCTGGGATGGGGCTGCCAGGGAAAGGAGTGCCTTTTCCAGATTTGCGCAAAGACTCTTACAGGCAGCCCCAATAGGAAACACGTGTTTGCATCCTCTTACGGTTTCCCAGGGCGGACAGGGCTCCGAACACCAGCTGGAGGGGAGAGGGCTCTACAGAGAGTGTCCCCCGAATAACATGCTTCACTTGTTGTTTGAAATGTTTCCTGGTGACAGTAAAACAAAGTGGGTGTGATACAGGGGACTGCTATAGACCCAGTGCTGTGTCCCCCCAAATCCACATGTTGGAACCTAATTCCCAAGGTGATGGTTGGAGGTGGGCCTCGGGGAGGTGAGGGTGTCATGGGGTGGGGGTGTCATGAATGGGATGGGAGCCCTGATAAACGGGACCCCGGGGGCTCCTCTGTGAGGACACAGCAGGAAGACCATCTGCGAACCGGGAGGGGGGCTCCAGCAGACACAGGCTCCGTGGACATCTGACCCGGGACTTCCCGCCTCCAGGGCTATGGAAACTCAACAGCTATCATTTCAGCTGCCCTGTTGTCTATGGTATTTTTGTATTTTTAAAAAATATATATGTTTATTGATCTCAGAGAGGAAGGGAGAGGGAGAGAGAAATAGAAACATCAATGATGACAGAGAATCATTGATCGGCTGCCTCCTGCACGCCCTACTGGGGATTAAGTCTGCAACTCCAGGCATGTGTCCTGACCAGGAATTGAACTGTGACCTCCTGGTTCATAGGTTGATGCTCAACCACTGAGCCATGCTGTCCAGTCACCTAAGGTATTTTTGGTGCAGCAGCTTGAATGGACCGAGACAGGGCACTGTTACAGGGCTGGGCGGTTCTTACTCATCTCTAAGACAGAGAAAAATCGGGTTTTGTGGAAAAAGCAAACTCAAAATGTTGTGTGATAACATGAAATGTGTTTCTGTTCATCTCACATCTGCAACATGCGAGGGAGCCCTGGGTTATAAATTATTCAGGGTAATTAAGATTTGCCACCTAACGTGCCGCGACCCCATGATTCACTATTAGAAGTCTCTGTGGGCTTCCTTGCCAACCCAGTCATCAGCAGTAAGTGAGTTTGCTCTCTCTTTCTCTCAGTGTTCCTGGAAATGAGATATTTTCTCAGTGACTTGGCAGGAGAAATGCAGTCATCAGTGAATCTTTTTCCTCTCCCTCCACAACACTGATGAGGGCGGGTGGGAGGCTCCTGCCCCATCCCATCTCACACTTCCCTGCATGCAAAAAGGGGAATGACACAGACATGGTACTGAGACACTGGGTGGAGAAATGAGTTATTCTAACTTAGCTGATGTAATAAAAGTCATAATTTTTAAACGTTGCCTCTGTACACGCTAAAATTGGGCGGTTCTTACTCATCTCTCAGGCACAGAAGACAGAGAAAATCGGGGTTTGTGGAGAAAGCAAACTCAAAATGTTGTGTGATAACATGAAATGTGTTTCTGTGCATCTCACATCTGCAACATGGTCATTCGAATTCTCCGTTCTCAAACCACCTCTCCATGCCCCTACCTGCTCTCATTCCAATCACGCCCACTCACAAAACCCAAGTCAAATACTTAAATAAAAGCCATCTCCAATGTCCAGCAGATGCACTTTGTCGTGGGCAGTTTGGATCTCACTTAACCAGTGTTACCTTTTCCTTCTCTTTGTCTTGAGACATTTACGACTATCACAATGGTTATGCTATGACCAGATGAAGGGAACTGAGTCTATGTAGACAAGACCATCTTTACGCAGACTTTGTCAACATTTAGAAAGGTTCCAAGCACGACGAGGGACGCATACTCAACCTGATTTATTATTTTTAATTGTTTATGTTTTTCAGAATTTGTATTGAATTTATTTTTGAAATATTTTAACTAAGAGCAGGCTGCTGGTTAATAAAAGCTCAGAAGGAATGGATTGCAGGCAGAATGGAGATTCAGAGGACTCAGCTGATGCAAATTATAAATTGGGGGGAAATTGAATTATTTTTTTCTGCTGAGAACGACTTTGTTTTAGATATCAGAGGCATTCAAACTAAACACCAAGACCTATATTGTTCACCTAAAGAAATAAAGTAAGAGAAGGGGTTTGGAGAAAAAGCTGTCACGGAGAGAGTGTAAAAGCTGACGATCTGGCCTAAACGGAGACTCCAAGTTCAGAGGTGGTTGGGCAGTCTTGAATTTGATTACAATTCTATTTTAGCGGCTACTGTAATTGACTCCATGTATATTGAGTCTAACTTGCTTACAGAGCATGTTTGAAATAAGATTTTAGAAAGCTTTATGATACTTCAGAGTGCATATAAAGTTTTTATCCACGCATACACAGTGTTTAATAAAATAAGGAAACGCCTCACATAAATGACTTGACATTTGCAGAAACATTAATTCATTAAGTGTTGGTATGAAGACCAATTTGAAACCCAAACAAACAAGTCCGTTTCTCCGATTGAAGGAGGGTCTGCATAAAGCATTCACGGAAGCCCAGAGGGGACTCACTTGGTCGGCACCCCGAGGGTTTTCTCCCTGAGACTCTGGGGAGGACACACGTCAGACTGTGAAGCATTGCCGGAGTGTTTCAGCTGCAGCACGCACAGGAGGGCACACTGCGGGAATGGCTGCGGGGATGGGAAGAGGGAGGCGGGGGAGGAAGAGCCCAGCGCATCTCCTCTCTCGGCCTTGTGCACACCGGCAAGTCCGGGCCGGAGAGCCGGACGGGGCCTGTCACAGCGTCACCCAGACTCACAGGCCCCGACGACGGAGGGCCTGACGCAGGTGGATCCTGAGTGAGCCACAGCGGAAGGGCTCGGGCTCGGAGAGCAGGGCTGCTCCCCCAGGCTTGCGTACACACTCCCTTCCCAGCTTAAAAGTGAAGAAGAGGGAGCCCGAGCTGGTTTGGCTCCGTGGACACAGCGTCGGCCTGCAGACTGAAGGGTCCTGGTTCGATTCCGGTCAAGGGCATGTACCTCGGTGGCAGGCTCATCCCGGCCCTGGTTATCCTGCATGCAGGAGGCCCCCAATCCATGCGTCTCACCTTGATGTTTCTCTCTCTGTCTTTCCCGCTCCCTGCCTCTCTCTCTCTCTCCCTCTCTTAAAAAAAAAAAAGAAAAAATATCCTCTGGTGAAGATTAACCAAAAATAATAATAATAAAATAATAATAATAATAAAATAATAATAATAATAAAGAGGGAGGCAAAGAGAGAGACAGACTTGAAATTCAACCACCACGTGACTGAGCACAGCGGAAGTCACCCGTAAACACCGGCCGCGCACCGCCCACCTAGTGCTGCCCGCTGGCGGCTTGGGGGCTCCTCGAGCTGTGACTTGCGGCGGAGGCTGTAACGGACACCCAGGTGCCCGTCAGGGCAGACCTGCTGTCCCAGCTGCTGAGGGGCGTTCCCCTCACAAATGCCCACAGTGCTCGGTCCCCACAGAGACCGTCTCAGATGCACGGGGCCTCCTCACCAGGGACAACTGGCATCGAACAGGTGCTGGCGCGGGAGCAGACGGAGAGCCTCACGGGAAGGAGGGGAGGTGGGGGGAGGGGGAGCTCAACCAAAGCACCTGGAAGCAGAGATGCATGGCCCGTGGGCAGACAATGGGGTGGGGAGGCCGGGCGGGCAGGGGGGGGTGGTGGGCTAGAAGGGGTCGATGGCGGGAAGTAGAAGGGCACATGTGATACTTTCAATAATAAAGAGTTTTTTAAACATAAAATTTTATGGGGGGGAGGAGGCGGGGAAGAGAGAGATAGGAGTCGTGGGCCTGTGTCGGAACTGGCCATCTTAAAGGAACGCAAATGTAATGCCACCTGCCGCCCTGAGAAACCAAACCAGACCCAGAAGATGCGGCCGAACGCAGACGCCCGTGCGGGTCACCACACGCAGCTCCCGATCGGGTCCACGCCCTCATTGTGAACATGTCACCGGAGAGTGACGGACACGTTCTGTGATCTGAGGTGTGCAGCACCATGGTTTGCGGTGAGCATATATTGCAAAATGATCACCACCGTCTGTCTAGCTAACGCCGGTCACCCGACACCTCCCCATTTCCTTGTGATGAGGACTTCCCAGACCTGCTCTCAGCAACGCGCCGACACCCTGCGGGGGCTTAACCGCCTCCTCCCGTGCGTGGCGGGCCGCGTGCCGTGTGCTCACTTCCTGCGTCAGCTTAGGCGGGCAGGCGTTTCCCGGGATCGCGGGTTTCCTTCTGCAAAAGGGGGACAGCGGGGCCTGCCCGTCCCCCTCGGGCCTGGGAAGTGGGCGTCTGGGCGAAGCGGCTGCTTCGGGAATGCTCGGTCCCTCGCGGTACCCTGTACGCCGCTTCCTCAAGGCCACGCCCGTGGGAACCTTCTCTCCGCCCCCGGCCCGGCGGGCGGGCCAGGCAGCCGTGTGACCGCAGCAGTGACATTGCGGCCTGAGCGCAGCCGTCCGGGCTGTGATTCCAGCTGCTGCTGGAACTTACCTTCCGCCCGGGCTCCGCAGGGCACCGCAGCCACATGCTCACGTTCCCCTCATCCTCACCCTGGTGCGTCGTGACCACCTCTGTGTTCCTAACATGTCAACAACTAGCGGACACAGGATGAAGTGACCTCAATAAGCAGTGAAATTGGGGGGGGGGGGGCGGCGAGGGAGGAATTACAGGGAAAGTAACGCACGGCCCAGGCTTTCACTGTGGCCTCTGGTTTAACCCTGCCCCAGCCTGTCACTCATCTGCAATTCAGACAGAGTAATTAAGAAGCTTATCTGGTGTAAGAAAGGAGAGGGTGCGGTCACTTGCGTTTCCTCTCGATGTATTTGTAAAAACATTCTGCTCTCAACTTTGAGGAACACTTAAACCCGGGGCCCGGGAAGAGCAAGATGAACATCGGAGCCAGTTCCAAACCGGTCTGCTCGCCCTGGCCTTGTGCAATTGTATCTTGACCTTTTAGCTGTTGCGTTGCAGCCAAGTCCACAGTGGATTCCAGTGGAAGTCACAAACCGCCTTAAACCAGCAGACCTGGTCGTTCGGAAAGGGACACACCACGCCGTGAGGCTGCAGGCCGAGCCCCGTGCGGCCCTTCCCCTCTGCTCTGCGGCAGGGCTCAGGCAGGAAAGGGATTTGCTCACAAAAGGAAACACGCAGGTTTCTCTAAAGGCGAGCAGCCCTCTGTGCTTGCACGCGGCAGACAAAGCGCCTCCTCCGGTCACATCTCCCACTGAGGAGTCCGGGCCCCGAGCCGGGCCGCGTGGGCAGTGTCACCCGGTGCAAGGCCGGACACGGACGGTGGACACCGCCTTTCCCCCGCCCCCCCCCCCCCCCCCCCCCCCCGTCTTCCCCGCACTCCACTTCCCCTCCCCGGGCTCTTCTTGAAAACCTAACTGAAGAGAAAAACTCGGCAATACACTGTGTTCCAGGGTTGTGTTTCCTTCCATTTGGCTGGCGTCCTAGCGCCCCGAGCCACGGCCGATGCAGAGTGGACGGGCTCCGAAAGGTCAGCTCTGGCCAGTGCGGAGATGGGCCTGTCCAACAACAATAGGCACGCGGTCGGGCGCCTGGGGACCAGCGCTCGGGTCGAGTCCATGCGGCCGTGCCCAGGGCACTGGGTCAGGGGGGTGCTGTCCTTCCAGCGAGCGCCACAGGCAGCGATGGGGGCCGGAGGGCGTCAGAGGGTGCGACCACCTTTCTACACAGACAGCCTGGGTGCTAATGAGGATGCGACTCCCCTTTCCTACACCAGATACGGCTCTTAATTAACCTGTCTGAATTGCAGATGAGTTTTTTGTCTGCATGATGAGGAAATGCATGTTGCTCAAATACATCCGATTTAGTTACGTCTTAAAAAGAGATTAGTATGTTATATAAGCTAACGGTTAAAAATAATAACAGTGAATCATGAAACTGCCAACATTTGAGTGTTCTTCCCACAAACATGGACACGTCACATGGTTCAAATGAGTGGCCTCCATACTGGGAGGATCGAGCGCGGTGACGAGAGCGAGCGTCAGCGTGACGATGGACAGCAGTCCTGCCTCTCACTCCTGTCGGACACGGAACAGGTCACTAGGTCACACTACGTCCCAAATGCCTCCGTTACAACAAGGGGATCATATCGAGACCCGCTGTGAGAATAAGGCTCTAACTCCTCCAAGTAATGAACAGGCATGAGCTATTTTTAACACCAAGTATTCCTCACACCCGGGGTCACGGCTGGCGCACCTGCGGCGTTCATGATCCGTTTCCTACGTCCGCTCTGCGCGCCCCGCCCAGGCCAGGCAGCTTCCGGAAGCCGGTGGAGGGGAGATCATCTTCAGGTTTTGCCAGCAGCTTCTCTGCGATGGGTGTGGAGAAAGGAGCCGGCTCTGCTGTTCTGGAAGAGCCGGGAGTTGGGCTGAGGAAGCACCAGGGCTGGGTCTCCAGGTCCGCAAGCTGGAACGGAGCTGACGAAGGGGCGGGAGGGGAGGGGGGAGGTAGTTGCCAAACAAGCGAACAAAAGGCAGCTGTGGACAGAAACAGCGGGTCAGGCATCACAGACTCCCCGGGATGGAAGCTAGTCCACGGAAACACTCGTGTCTGTGGGTAACAAGAGCAGCCGTGCCTCTTCTGAACCCGAAACCCCACGTCGGGCAACGCGGGGGGTCTACGCTCCGTCTGGGTGACACCTGATTCCCATTAGCTGCCGCCGGCGCCTCTGAGCGCACACCGACCCTTTATGAGCTCTGGGCAAAATCAAGACCACTTGTGGCCGAGGCTGGGTTTCCTACTTGACATAGACCACAGCCACCTGACTTCAAACATTTGGGACGAGGGTCTCCACACAGATATCCAGGCGTTTGCACGTGTAACGCCAAACAGCTGGGGTATCCGGTTGTTTATGTTAAACTTGGGGTTTTCACATTTTAGAAAGTCTTATTAACACAGTCGCTAAGGAAGTGCCCGAATTCATTTTTTAAAATGTGGGATGTTGTTGGGAACACGTGAGCGGCAGCTACAGCTTGACAAACAGGGCGGTCCGCACTTCGTGCCAAAACAGCACCGGCCCGCACTGCACCTCCGAGGTCTGCATGCTCACGCGGAACGTCGACATTCAGAGTGAAAATTAATCGCTCCTTTCAAAGCAGTGCATCACATAAATCTAGGTGGTTCTTCTAAAGACACAGATGCACACCTACAACGTGTACACACACACACACACACACACACACACACGAGCTGGCCAAGCCCCCTGAGAGAGTCAGGCTAGAAGGAGCCTTTCCTATTCCTGGGAAGATCGCATCTTCATCATGACCTTGGGCTGCTCCCCAAGGAGAGGCTACTGCTCGCTCAGTGGGGAGAGCAGGCAGGGAGCCTCTGCTCTCCCTCGGGGCCCGGCGGGGACTCCTGCTGAGAGAGAGGGGGAAGGACACGCCAGCCGAGCTGCTGGCTGGACAACAGCAGGGAACGACGGTGGAGCAGACCCCCTTCCGGAAGCGGAGCCCCAGGACCCGTGGAAAGAATACAGCGGAGCGAAACACACGCCTCGCTGGCAACAGGATTCCGGCACTGAGCACCTCGGAGCTCACCACGTAGGACCGGCGGTGAAATCCAGGAGGGGCCTTATGTTAGGAGAATCCAAGTTTTTCTTTCTTTGGATAAAAAGAAGACTTGGGTTTGAAAAACAGAGCCATCAAAGTCTGATGTATTATGGCAAAGTCTGCTGTGCTGCTTTATTTATAAATGAACAGGTCACAACCTTATGCTTGCCTACCCAGCATACAAGTTATTTTTGTAACTAACAGTTTACTTCTAACATCATAAAACTGGGTGCATGGAGGGCCAACGTTATATAGCCGGTTTTACTAGCAACTCCATGTCCCATCTTTGCTTTTAGGATCTTCCCCTAATTACATAAACAGGTAGGACTGCACACAGACCCACCGTGTGAGTGAACCCACACACACGTGAGAGAACGTTTTTCATGTGGGGCGCTTCGCTCGTGGGACAGCTGACTTACACAAGAGGAGAGGACCCCTGATCCCTTTCTTTCTATTTCAAAGCCGGTCACCACGGCCCTCTGGTCCCCGGGCCGATCGCACGGCTTCGGTGACTGTTTCAGAGCCCGCCGGCCACGCGCAGTGTCCCAGGCGACAGGCGCCGTCACGCCAGCCTGGAGCGGCGGAGCGGATGCTTCCGGAGTGTTCCGGATGCCACTTGGTGGGCGCCTGCCTGTCCTGAGGACGGAGTGCTCCCCGGGGCCCGGGGTGGGAGGCCCTGGCAGAGGGTGTGAAGTAACTCGGTGCACGTCTCTGGCCGGGAAGGAGGACGGTGCGCTGCCAGGCCCAGCACATCGAAGGGCGTGCGTGGTTTCCGCGAGAACGAAGAGCAGGAGTGCCGTGCAGGTGCGGCTCCGGATGTTTCTGCAGATCGCGGCCTGCCCTGAAGAATGCTCCCTCCCGCTAACACCCTCCTTCCTGTCTCCGTCTCCCCCCCACCCCCGCCCAAGAATGTGGCGAAACCGGGTAGCTGTGACATCGCACTGAGAAGGTTTGAGTAACCAGGAGAGGCGCGTGTGCAGCGGCCCACGCCGCAGACGCGTCCGCAGGCAGTGCCACTCACGCACACAGACGCCCGCATGCCGCTGTGCGGAGCGGAGTGCACAGCGGGAGGCCGACCCCTGGCCTGCCAGGCTCCTCGACTGCGAGGGGCAGCAGAGCCCACGACCCCGAGCTCCGGGCCCGGAGCTGACACGGTGTGTGGTCTGATGCAGGTCCCAAGCCTAAGTGAAGGTGTGCTGTTGATAGAGGCAGCTCTTCATTCCCAAGGTTATCTGCTCACAGGAATGCCAAAGACGAGAACTTCCCGATCGTCCCGAAGGAGATCTGCTCCCGACTCGCAGGAGGCATCGCGCCTCCCACCCAGAACCACCACCGCGCGGACGCTGACCTGCGTCACACTCTGTCCACAAAGTTTCCTTTGACGAGATTTTCTGCCCAAACCCCATTCAATTTCCACAGAGAGAACTTCCACCTTCTTTCTCGTGCGCTTTTTTTTTCCCTTTCTTGATCTGATTTCTTTGTTTGATGAAGTTCACAGAAATTGCTTGGCATTCTCCAAAAATGCCATTCAATTTTAAACGATCGCATTCATAACTGACATTTCTTTCTTCTTCTTTTTTTTTTAATTTGGGAGATTTTAATTACTATGTTCTAACAACATTTGCTATAAAGAAAATTGCTGGTGAGGGAATCAAGCTCTCTCCAGATTTTCACTTAAAATTAAACACACATCGCAAAAGGTTAGAATTTTAGGAAACATTTTAAATTACATATCAAGGAAAGAGACTGATTTTGCGATTTAAAACACTGGATAATACTCAATATGACAACGTGAGAAAATCATACGTATATGGACGAGTTAAGCTACCAGGACTGTTAAGTGGGAGATGCTATTCCAGGCCTCCCCCTAGTCAAGCTCCCGAAGTGCCCCCAGTAACCACCTGCACGCCCCGCAGCTCTTACACCAGCAAGCGCACAGGGATCTGAACCAGCAGGGGCGCTGCGTCCGTCGCCGGCTCTGCTGGCAGCGTGCACACTGACCTGAGAAGGTAGTTTAACTCCACGACCTCCGTTTCCTCATCTGTAAAACAATCACGGAGCCCGTTGTTTAAATGTCACTTGGCACGCTCTGATCAAGGCTACGACAGCTTTGGTGAACGCTGCAGGCTGGTGGTTATCACGAACTCTCCCAAATTCAGAGGCTGAACCCAAGAGACGTTCATTGCGTGGCCATCACATGACCAACTTCAGCGAGCGTGGTCCAGGCGCTTCTCCCACGTCACGGGGGGCAGCTGACATCCGTTCCCCAGGCTCTCGTCGCCGGGACTCTTCTGCACCCGACCCAGGAGAGGGCAGCGCAGGAGCGAGGAAAGCCCCCCCACAAAGCACCTTGCCTAGAGGTGACCCCAGATGTTTCCGTGTTTCCTGTCTACTGGCCAGAGCTAATCCTCCCGCCCCGCGTGGGCGCGAGGGGGCCGGAGAAGGGCCCTGTGCAGTGACAATCTGGGGGACGGAGGGACACCAGCTTCGCTGGACGACCTCCCGAACGCTGACCCCACGGGAGTCTGTGATCCCCTGAAGCAGTGAAGATCCTGGCACAGTCCCCCAGTGCCACCCTCTCTAAGTGCCCCGTCCTCAGCTACACCCACTGCAGCTCACGGAATCGCCCATTTCCTAGGAAACGTGCAGTCCTAGGAGGAAGTCAGGGTGTGAGGGGACCCCCAGCCACGCCGCGGAACCCACAGGGACGCAGGTTCTGCAGCCCGTTCCCCGCCCCCGTGATGGCGTGCGTCCTGCCATGACGCAGGTGGCGTCCCTCTCCCTCCAGCCTGACCCCTGCAGCCCCCGCCTCCTACCAGCAGGGGCGTCCGACACGCTCTCCTCTGGGCGCAGCTGCACCTCCGTGAGGCCCAGTGCAAACGTGCCGCCAGGGCCTGGTCCAAAGGCAGGGCACCGCGACAGGTCCCCGCACACAGCGCCCGCTCCCAGCCATCCCCTCTCCCCACGCGGCATGCTGCTTTCATTGGCTACTCATTGTCACCCTAAATGTAGAGAAATAAATGTTACACCCACATTACAGTGTGCCGTGCTGTTTTAAATGGAAACACGAGACATTTAACCAGGAATATCCGCAGAGACAGCCCGAGCCACCGGAAGTCACCCTCGGAAGGCTGGGAGGGCGAGGTGCTCACAGACACAGAGCCGGGAGGGAACGGGCAGGAGAGAGCGGCCGCCCCCGCTCATCCACCCCCAGGCCCGGGGGCGCCACAGTGACGGGGCGGGGGGGGGGTGCGCGTGCCCCGTCCCAGTCCCCTGGCTGCCCTGGCCCCACACGGGCAGATGTGTGGCCCCAGGACCCCCTCCCCCCCCGCCCCGGACCAGGACTCATTCAGTCCCTGGATCCGGTGGGCAGGAGGCCGACGCTGCGGTGGCCAGTGCTCCGGTCAGCAGTGCGGGGCCCTGGGCCGCCACCCCCACCCAGACACCGCCCGACCCTAAGCCGCGCTGCACGGTCCCATTGGACTTCACTTGCAAAACACGACTCGAAACTAACATCACCAAGAATTTCACCCCCTGAAAGCCACACAGTGGTAATAACCAACGCAACCCCCATCCAGTTCACGTTCAACAACCTTCAGAAACGCGGCTGCAAAGCACAGGGCCCGTGGAGCACAGGGGCCCGGCGCTGCACCGGCCACGCGCCCATGGAGACGGCCCGAACCCCTCCAGCGAGCCCTCCGCGGGCGAGGTGTCTCCTCCACGGCGACCGGGCCGGTGACGGCCTCGCACGGCGCCTCACTCCGAGGAGCAGCCACAGAATGAAGAATAGCTCCGCTCCTCGCTCGCATCACGCAGAGATGATGGGAAGAACCGCGTCCGTAACTCCCAGCAGCAGACCCGAACCCCTGGTCCCTGCCCGTCCTCCCTCCCGCCAGCTGCCCCGGGCGTCCATCCTGCCGCTCACTAGCCGTTTCCCCACAGGAATGTCTCCCTCCCGGACGGCACGCCCCTCCCGGTGTGCTCTCCGCCCTCAGCTCTGCCCTTCAGCGCGGCTGTTGGGTTTCTTTCGGGCTTTGCCTGTCTTGCCCGTTGCTAAGCTTCTCTCCCTCAAAAGGGAGCCCAGACTCCCAGGCAGAGGGCAGCACCCTCCCTCCGAAGAGAGGAGCGGAGGGAATGAATTAAGTGCGGGTTAGAATGCTGTGCGCCCCGATCACAGGCCGATCACTGTGTGTCTCTTCTGAACCGAGGGCCGCTCTCCCACGCAGCGTCGCTCTCCCCCTGGACCGCTCTCCACCCGCAGCCTCTGCCGTAACCCCGCAGCCGCTCTGCGTCCGGGCGCGGACCAGGCGCCGAGGCCCGGCCCTGCTGGCCCTCACTGCCTGCGTCACCCGAGCTCGGCCTCCCGCTCCCTCTGCGCTGCCGTACACTGTGGTGTGGGGTGAGCGGGCCCCTCAGCCCCGGGAACTGACGACTTGCTTACATATTAACCAGCTGATATCAGCCGACCTTCAGCAAACCCGCAGCAGGAGCAGAGGGTGGCCCGCCCGGGGAAGGGCTCCGTGGAAGAGACCCGGGTGCGAACAGGGCAGCAGGGTCTGTGCGGGTAGCAGCCCGTCCTTCACCTTCCATCACGCATCTGCCGTGACCAGCATGCGCCTCAAATGCGTGGGTTCCCGGGGCAAGCCAGGAGCCCCCGGGGGAAGTCACAGACACCGGGGTGGGGAGGAACGGAGGTGTCCCGCTAGAAACTGAGTCCGGAATCATGGATTACACCCACCTTTTGTGGGTCCTTTACTGATCATTTCGGAGTACACGAAACGTCATGGGTTGTTAACGTGTTAGAGGCGTCCAGCTGTCCCCCCTGACCCCCAGGGCTATGGTCCCAAGACCCCGTGGATGCCTGAAAATGCAGACAGTATCAAACCCTGTGGTACGGTTTTCTCTATCCACGCTCTCCTCGGACGGGGTTTAACGTCTCAGCCAGGCACAGGAAGAGGTGAAGAACAAGAGCTGATCACACAGTAGAGCAAGCCTAACTCTACTGGCATCCACGTGTGTGGCCATGGCATTTCAGTAAGAGGAGGAGGACTTGAACACAAGCCCTCGGTACCAGGACGTGGCTCTGCCAACCAGGGGATGGACACGCAGGCCAAGGGATGGTTCCTATCTGGGCGGGGCAGAGCGCGTGGCACGGGATGTCATCACACGCATGATTACTTCTAGGATTTCCCACTTAATAATTCTGGGCGGCAGCTGACCCCCGGGAACTGAAGCCTGAGCGGTGGCAGCGGAGATACAGGAGGGCTCTGTGCACAGCGTGGAATGTGGTGCCCCCTGAGTGCCACTCACTAGCTCGGTGACACGTGGCACCAATCCCAGTGCTGCCTGCCAGGCGGCTGCAGACACCGGAGCGGTGACGTGCGTGAGCGTCTCCCGCACCAAGTCTCACTCAGGTCTTCCGTCGAACGGTCCCGTCGACACTGAATGCTCCCGCTCGCCGTCACTCTGGCTGCAGGGACCGTCTGCGTGTCACTTTGCTTCGCAGGACGAACACACAGCCCACGGTTTGGGCTCTAACCGGGAGAACGTCTCCTGCGGTCTAAGGAGAAGCGTCGCACCTCAGCTCCCGCGGGGTCCCCGCCGCTGCTGCGGCCTCACTGCTCCATTGCACACGCCCCGCGAGAGGGCCTCTTCGGTGAGGGGGCGCCCGGACACCCAGCCTCTGGGGAACGGCAGTCACCCACAGCGGAAAGTCTCTTCTGTTAAGACATGCTCGGGCACGTGCCTCGTTCTGGGCAGGAGCTAAATCCGATCACATAAAAATGCCTGGGAACTTGGGGGGCGGAGGGAGCAGGCAGAGTGGGACCGGAGACAAAAAGATGAAAGAGCCAACACTGAAGGAGGTCAGATGGAAAACAAGCAACATGAAAAGGTAGGAACTTGGTAGCCAACCTCTGAGCAGTGATGATTCATCGTCTCTTGTTTCGTCTCCACAAATAGACTCACTGCTACTACCGCTGTTCGGGCGGCTATCACTGATCACCATAGCCTGGGTGGCCTAAGCAAAAGCACATATTCCTCATCGTTCTGGAGGCTGGAACCCCACGATCCAGGCACCAGCATGTCTGGTACTCAGGGGGCCCGCATCCTGGCTATGTCCTCACCGCTATGTCCTCATGGGGCTTGGCCTTGGTGCACGTACGCAGAGAGGAAGCCAACTCTCCGAGCCTCTCCTCATAAGGGCACTAATCCCACCACGGGGGCTCCATCCCCGTGACCTCATCACCTCCAAAAGGCTCATCACTAAACACCAGCATATTGGGGACTCGGGTTTCAAATGTACATTTTGGGAAGACACAAACATTCAGTCCATAGCACATATCCTCAGAGTAGAAGTCTGCTCCCCACTCGGCCTTGTGTTATTGGCACTTGGGGGAACGGAAAGCGTCCGGGCAGTGTCCAGTGTGGGACAAGGTGGCACGGAGAAGACAGAGCAGCAGTCGCGTCAGACAGGGTCCAGAGCAGAGGCTGGGAGTGACGGGAAGAAATAACCGCCCAAGATCCGTGGAGATTTGGGAGAGAAGGAATGTGGCCAGGACGCTGGCTTCCCAGGTGGCACTGGGCCTGGACAGGGTGACCTCAGTCGTCTGGGAGAATTGGGAAAAGGCAGCTAATATTTGGACTCACTTGGGCTCAACGTCCCAAAATGGACGGTGTCCTCATTGCTGCTGGATGACGGTGATGATGGCGGAGGTCACGGAGCCACCACTCCCGCTGCGAGCTCCTCTCTTGGGCACCGTGGCCTCAAACCACAGGCCACAGACCGGCCCCTGCTCACGCCTGGCCCCGCCATGCGCATACCCTCCACCTCTCCCACACGCATGACGGTAAACATGATTCGTGCTGGTTCATTTTCAAAGAATTTGCTGGCACAGACACACCTCAGTGTTACATAAGAACATTGGTCTACGGTGAATTTTTAGGAATGTTTTTCGATATGTTCCTTTCCTCAAAACATGTTATCTTTGCAAAGCATCTCCCTCTGTAGCCTAGATCCACCAGCACGGATCCATTGTGAGTGCCGCCGTGTGGTGAGCGAGACCAGCTTTCCTCTGCGCCTGCCTCAGCCTCTCGGTGTCTCGCCTCCTCCCCGCTCTTAGCAGATGAAGTTATTATCGGGCCTCTGTCCTTCCCTCTCGGTGAGCTCCTCTCTCAAATTCCAGCGTCTCCCCTTTCACTAAACATAATTCTAGAGCAACTCCAGCGCAGGGGCGTCCTCTCAAAACACACGAAAACAAACCAACAGAGCAGCCGCTCCTCTGCTCCCCGGAAAGGCGCGGAGACCCTCCGCTGGCATCTGGGTGGGCTGCGAGGGGCCCCCCGCGGGGGGGGAGGTGAAGAGCAGGAGAGCTCAGCTGCTAAGAGGGGTCATGTCAGATGACAGAAAAACTCCTGTGTTAAAAAGTTTAACTGCTCACATCATGTACTAGTAAAAAAATCGTGGAAGACAATCTATACGCCTGCAGCTTCCAAAACACATCTGAGAAGAGAATGGAAATGTTTAGTATTCCAGTGCTCAACTCTGACATTTAAATTGCTTCCTTAAAAAAAATCCACCCACTTGGTGACAAGACAAAGGGTGATTGTTGTTCACTTGCCAAAGACACTAATTAGAATACAAAGATATATGGTAATTGAGATTACTAAAATGTACTATGACCAACTCAAAGCCAAACAATTAATAACCAGATATTCATCTGGCTGCCTCCCCTGAAATACTTGAGTGCACACTCACACACACACACACACACACACACACACATACACTCATTCACACCCATTCACATACACACACACTCACACATACACACACACACACACACACACACACACACACACTCACAATCGTTTGCCTCATATTCTCCACCCGGCCCCTCCAGGCATGTTCCATTTCATAGGCAACAGGAAGTGAGTGCCGCCTGGGACAAGTCCGAGGAGAGCTCTGTAACAGATCATGATCTCTGGCTCTCGGTGCTATGAGCTTTGCTAGACTATTAATCATGCAAATTAATACGACTTCGCCGTGTCTTGCGAAACAGAAATAGTAATGAGGTCTAAATTTGTATTAAAATTCTCACCAAAATAACACCTCCCAAATGAAAGCCTCTGACCTCCCCCAGCACATGCAGCTCCGCCGTCTCGCAGGATGCACAGCCCAGTGCTTGGCATGTGCTTGTTGTGCTGTTCTCATGATCACACGGTATGAGCTAGCACTGCACTGCAGTGCTTTATGGAAATGTCTTTTTCTCAGAGGCAGACCAGTTACATAATTGGTAAGGCCCCTGCAAATGGAGATGCCGGGCTTTTCATGGGATCTTTAAGGTTTCAAATCAGTGACACCTAAGCATTAAGCCAAGCACTGGGCCCTCCCAGGCCACTGCCAAGGTCACGTGAACATGAAGCCAGCCTTGCTCTGATGGCCACAACCTGTGTCTTATTCACATTTGCCGCCCCGGGGCTGACCACAGCGCCTGAGCACCCAGCTGGCGAATGAGGCGTGGAGACCGCACCGGTACATGGCGAGGCCCGGAGCTTCCAGCAGCCTGCAGAGGAAGCGGGGTGCACGGGCAGTGAAGGGGGGCCGCGCCCTCGCTGTTCAGTTCATTCACGTGGCATCTCTGGTGGTGAAACGAGGGGTTAATGACATCAGTCAAAGAGCGCTGCCACGTCACATCTACAGACCTCTCTTCAGTGACGTCAGAGACTTCTAGAAAGTTAAAATCATAAAGACAGATCCCAGGAGATGCCAGTATCCAAGAGACCAGATTCTGACAGGCTGTTAGGGACTCGGGGGCTGAGCAAGGATGGACTTGTCTGCTCCCCTACCCCGCAACCTCCCCGCAAGCCCCTGTGCCCTTTGCATCCAACACTGTCCTTCCCGCCGGCCCTGTCTTGACCTGACGCCCTCCTCCGAGGCCGATGGGTCTGCATTTTCCAGAAGACAACTTGAGTCTTAGGTCTGAGCGTCTGTCTCCACGTGACTCACATTTGCAAGTCGAACCTGCGCTGGCCAGTGGCGAGTCTTCATTAGGATGATGCTGCCCAGCACTGTTCCCGGAAAGTCACTTCTCAGCCGGAGGACACTCAGGTGGAGCCGT
The DNA here is from genome assembly GCF_027574615.1 of Eptesicus fuscus. Lineage (NCBI taxonomy): Eukaryota > Metazoa > Chordata > Mammalia > Chiroptera > Vespertilionidae > Eptesicus > Eptesicus fuscus. Next base: position 111,481,271 of record NC_072476.1, read on the forward strand.
CAGCCCCAGGCCCAGGGGAGCCCCACCTGCAGGGACCCCCTCTTCATTGCTGGAAGGGTGCGCGATCAGCTGACCAACTCAAGGCCACCCCCAGTCTCCGGCGGCAGGATCTGCACAGAACTCTCTGGGCCCTTCCAACATGTCAATGACTTCCTTTCCTTTCAGCATCTCCCCATTCGGAGTATTTGGCTCCCGGCCAAGACCCTCACTGGCACTGAACACTCGTGCATGGAAGAAGATAGGACAGGAAGCGACCAAGCTGTCCTCGGGCACTTACGACCCGATGGGAAACGCAAGGCGCCAGGAATCCCCTGGAAATCATGGCGCTCTGAGAGGGCCAGGCCAGAGGTGCTGGTTCCCAGGAGCCTCTGGGGGTCAGAGAAGCGTCTGTCAACCAGGCGCTTCCCGAGACCGGGGCCCAGGTCTGCTGTCCACCCAGCGCCCACCCGGCCGGACCCCGCCCTGGTTCCAAACCACTGCCCTGGGGACGCGGAGGACAGGGTCTGTGTCACTGAGCTGTCCCGCCTGCCTGGCGACCCTCCTGCCTGAGACCTTGGTCGAGGCTCAGAGAACCAGTCAAGCAGGCGGGAGTGACAGGGCCACCAGGAGTGGCTGACAGGGGGTGTGTGCGACTGCGGACCCCACTGGGCCCGGGTGGGAGCGGAGAGGCCCTGCCCACCGCGGCTGCTGCAGGTTCTCGGGCAGGAAAGTGCTCGGGCGCTGCTCTGGGGAGGGCCCCCTGCGTTCCTGTGGAGCGTCCTGTTCTTGCTCCTCATCAGCCTCTCCAGCACCCCTTCCTCTGTCCTGCTCTCCCCATGGGGCTTGGTGGCACCCCCGGATCTCACACCCTGCCTCCTGCAGCAGGGCCGGGGCGGAGCGCCTTCCATCTGACGCGATAACATCCATCGTCTGGTTTTCTGTTGGTGTTCTTGGCATCTGAGAGGTGGCTGACAAGGCCAACTTCCAAATTAAATAGTTAATGAAACTAAACCACAAGTACTGAAATGTTGGATCGGATTCACCGTGACATTTATCAAATATTTCAATCACTCCCCCTGCGGCTCCAGTAAAGCGTCTAGCATGCAAATCAAGTGGTGGGTGTGTGTTTTTCCGTCTTTTTTGGACAGTTTTCAGGTCACATCTTCTGATCTGTGTCGTGTTTATTCCCGCCGAGACGGTGATTTTTGCAAGTCATTGGTATCTTCTCTCATCAGCACGACTGGAGTAGCAGACCCGCTTCTGTCTACAGGCAGCGCGATCTTATCTGTCCTGCGCGGCTCAGCCCTTTAGCAGTGATGGGACAAGCGTGACATCTCTCTCACCGCAGAGTGCTCTTCTATCCAAGTCCGAGGACTCAGACCCGCTCCTGGTTTGAAGGGCCTGGTTCTAGCCGGATATACCGTCTTCCCAAAGCACGTCTGTAAGTCACAGGCGCTCACCTGGCGCTGGCTCGGCGGGCCGTGTGCCGGCGGGTCCTCTGCCAGGACGTGCCTGCGGCCCGCGTGCATCCCCGGGCACTCCCAGGCGGGCGCCCAGCCCCGTGCCTTCCCAGGAAGAGGCAGCGTGTGCCCACAGGTCCCCGCCACAGACCTGCCCGCCACCGGGGACTCAAACCTTCGCTTCTGGCTGCTCACAGGCGAAGGGCCCCACGCCCCCTGGGGGAGAGCAGCTGGGCTTGTTCACCCACTGAAACAGTATCCGTGTCTCACACACAGAGGAGTGTGCGTTGTGTCTGTAAGCACATCTGTGGGCTCGCTCTTGGGCCAAACCTTCCCATCCTGAGAACTGCTCTGCTTATTGGGCTTGGAATGGGAGCCATCAGGGTTCCCGGAAACCTGGGCCATCCCCTTGTCCCCGGCGGTCCCTGGCCGGAGGGCCCGGGGGAGGAGCCCGCGCACCAGTGTGCGGAGCAGCTGCGATCAGGAGAAGGAGCGGGCTTGCTCCAGAGAACAGACGATCTTATCTTATCTGTCCGCATCTCAGCTGCTTACAAATTATCGTGTCAGTGTGACAGCTCCACAGCAACGTCCAGGCGTGGGGAGGAGCTTACGCCAAAAAAAAAAAAAAAAAAAAAGATGCATTTTAGCTGGTGACTAACTCAGCTGATCCCGGGCCCTAAGGCAAGGACTGCGGTAGAACTGGTCCCACTGAAAGACAAGAGAGCCATATTCTTGTCTCCTTCTGGGGGAGAACATCTCCCAGGGAACGGGCAAGCCACCTTCCGTCACCCTGGCCCGTGTGGCTCAGTGGACAGAGTGTTGGCCCAAGGACGGAAGGGTCCCGGGTTTGATTCCGGTCAAGGGCACCTACCTGGGTTATAGGCCCGGTCCCTGGTTGGGCGCGGGCGGAAGGCAACCAACTGATGTGTCTCTCTCACGGCCGCGTTCTCTTTCCTTGTCTCTCCCGCTCCAGGTGAGGATTAACAAAACAACACCTTCCTTTCAGAGGAGCTGAGTGTGTGACCACACATCCACTGCGGCCACCCTCGCGGCCACCCCACAGCTCAGGGCCCGTGTTCACGTCCAGCTCATCTCCTCCGAGATCCACATTCTGTACCAGCTCAGGGAGGGCGGCAAAGTGACGTCTAACGGTTCAGACCACAGTCCCAGGCAGTGGACTGCAAGGTTGTCATGGATACCCACCCCTCCTCCCACCCCACAGCAGACTTCCCCCCCACAGCCAGCCTCTGAGACGCTCAGTCCCTAGCGGCCGTGTCCTTGCTCCCCCAGGTGAGCCCCAGCCAGGCACCTCTGGGCACAGCAGGAACTATCGGGGCTCCCCCGCTCCAGGAGGGGCTCCCACGGCCACCTGCCCGTGAGGGATCCACCTCCAGACCCCCCTGCAGAGTCTGCTTCATAGGACCATCCCTGGGACCAAGCGCCTGGGATGGGAATGAGCCTGGGATGGGAATGCTTCAGGAGCGATGGACGGAGCGAGCCTTTCCGAGGAGCGGGGGGAGGAAGCGGGACACGCCGGACACCTGAGCGGGGGTGGGGGCTCCGCCGGAGACCAGCTGCACCTGGTTACAAGGGGCTCTGGGCATGGACCCACCAGAGAGGTGCTCCTGCCTGGAGGCCCGGGGCCTGCGGGCTGCCTGCTGCACCCGCTCCATCCCCAGGGGCGACGCATCCCAGGTGAAGCCGCCCCGGGAGGTGGACAGCGAGCCTGGAGGAGGCTGTGGTGAGTGGCCAGCACGCTTCTAGCTGAGGGTGGGCACCGGGCCTGGGGAATGGAATGTGGGTGGCTGCACGGTCCCCTGCACCTGCTATGTGGGGGAGCTGGTGCTGGTCACTGATGGCAGCAGCCTGGGGCCGAGGCCTGCCTGTCGGACCCTGGGTCCGAGGGGAGGCTGGCTGTCCGGAGTTGCCATCTGGGACCAGGGCCACCCTTGGCTGTAGGAGGAGTGGAGGTCTGGTTTGGATTTCAGAAATGCTAACCAATCTCTGGATTATGCTAACCTAAGTAATCCTCTGTTTTGGCTAACTCGAAGGGCCGTGAAATGGAAACTTTTCGGGATCAAAGTCATCCACGTTTTATTGTGAGTTCCGATCAGGTCTCTGGCTGAGCCAGTGTCAGAGCAGATATTCGGGGAGAAGCGGGAGGCAGGAGGGAGGTCTGAGACACAGACCACAGCATTAGGACGTCGGGCCCCGGAGGGGCCGAGGACGGCAGGAGGTCACACCGGGAAACCGCACCATTGAGAAGGTCATCGTGAGGCGCAGCCCTGCGGGAAGCAGGAGAGCCCCAAGGAAACGCTCCAGATCTGCAACAAGGTGCTGGGGTCTGACCCTGGCAGCTGGCCTGCGACCTCGTCCCTCCCTGGGGCGGGAGCTCCTGATCTCGATCATTACGGTTAGTGTTCCTGTCAGATCGTTACCCGAAGAGAAAGTAGGTCATTCCGGGTTACAGCACCACTGAGCAAAGGGGGAGAAATACCTCCATCTGTGTCAACTCCAGGGAACCAACGCACCCCCTCCACGCCAGGAACGGGACCAGACAGCAGTGCTGCTGCGCGTGAGCCCAGACGAGAGCAACGCATAGGCGCTCGGGGGGGAAGAGTTCTGAGAAAAGAGCAAGATGAGCAAAATCACTGGTCCCTGAGTTACAAAAACGTGCTGGACTCAATACTGTGAGCGCGGAGAAGCCAGAGCAGTTCTGGGGGCCCATCGGACCCCAAGGCAAACAATCCTGAGGGCTCGCGGGGGGGGGGGGGGGGGCGGGGCCTCGCTGGGGGCCTGTGCTGGGTCACAGAGAGTTTACCAGGTGTACCGGTTAATAATGCGGATTCAATATATATCAACACAGATGTTGATATATATGCGATTTGATATGTATGCTATTTTGTTGTATTGACAGCAAGCTTCAAAACTTCATGTCACATTTTCTGAAGGTGTTAACATCATAGATATTTTTACACTAAAAAATGTCGAATTTCGTGCCAAAAAAAGAACATTTGCGGGAAGTTTTAATTCATTACTTTATTTTGAAGAAAAAGTGATCGTATACTTTGGGAAGCTTATGGTGAACACGCTCCAAAGATTCTTGTGAACGCTGGTTTAACCCTTTGCACTTGCTTGCTTTTTTCTCGATTCCTTTATTCTACTCGGGATTTAATTTTTTAAATACCCCAGATTTTACAAAGCCTGGCAGTAGAATAAAAAACTGGAGTTTCTTTTCATACAAACTTATTTATTTGGATTTTTTTTTTATATTTCAAATTATTGATACATTCAATACAATTCGACATACGAGCTGCTACCAATGCTAACCGTGTCGAGTCACACTCGACATCCGAGTGCAAAAGGTTTAAATGCTTTAAAAGTGATGATTTCGATGTGAAAGACAAAGAATGTCCAGGTCAACTGAAAAAGTTTGAAGACCAACAATTATAAACATTTTTGGAAGAAGATGCATGTCAAACTCAAAAACAACTTGCAGAAAGATTAAATGTTGCTCAGCAAACAATTTCCGATCATTTACAAGCAATGGGAAAGATTTTAAAGGAAGGAAAACGGGTGCCACATCAACTGAACGAAAGACAAATGGAAAACCGAAAAGTCATCAGTAAAATGTTGCTTCAACTGCACGAAAGAAAGTCTTTTTTGCTTCGAATGTGACTGGTGATGAAAAGTGGATTTGTTTTGAGAATCCCAAATGCACAAAATCATGGGTTGATCCAGGTCAACCATCAACATCGACTGCAAGGCCAAATCACTTCGGAAAGAAGACAGTGCTCTGCGTTTGGTGGGATCAGGAAGGTGTGGTGTGTTATGAGCTTCTAAAACCAGGTGAAACCGTTAATACTGATCGCTACTGACAACAAATAATCAATTTGAACCATGCTTTGATCGTGAAACGACCAGAATGTTCCAGAAGACACGGCAAAGTAATTTTGCTTCATGATGATGCACCATCACACACTTCAAAGCCAGTTAAAGACACATTAAAAGATCTTGCCTGGGAAGTATGAACCCACCCACCGTATTCACCAGACCTTGCTCCTTCAGATGACCACGTGTTCCCATCAATGGCACACGCACTTTCTGGGCAGCACTTCAAAACGTATGAAGAAGTGGAAAATTGGGTCTCTGAATGGTTTGCCTCAAAAGAAGAAAAGTTCTCTTGGGACGGTATCCACAAATTACCTGAAAGATGGGGGAAATGTGTAGCTAGCGATGGACATTACTTTGAATAAAGCACTTTTGATATTTCTCTTGAAATTATCGTGTTTTCTTTGATTACAAAATCCGCATTATTAACCGGTACTAGTAGTAGAAAGGGCCGCCAGAGGCCACACAGCAAGGTCTCCAACAGCCTCAGCGCGGGAGCCCCTGCCAGGCCCTGAGCTCTCTCACCAGGCCGCACCCTCTGCTGCCCACACCCTCAGCCTTCCTGCCTCCCTGCCTCCACGCCCTCTCCTCACAGCCAGCATGGTGCTATTGGTGCTATCGGAGCCTCGTCTTGCTTGTTACCCTGTTAGGTACACAGACAAGGTCACAGCCAGTCACCCAGGTGTCCTCCCTGGCCACAAGCAGCTCCCTTACGGCTAATTTCCTAAAGCAACTTCAGAGACAGGGGTTAAAGGGAAGTTGTCTCTCCACATAAGTTTCTTTTAGGCTAACGGTCTGGCCATCTATTTAGAAGTTTTGCAATGGGACCTGTATCACTTGCCCCTGGAGATTCTCAAAGCACAACGTTATAATGTGGGTTTGTTCCTTTTTATAAAAAAAGTAAAAATTATGAGAATCTCTGGCATAACAGGGACCTTGGAATTACGTGCTCTGCCCGAGAACAGAGTGTGGCCCGTAACGTTCTAACCCGCACTGTCCAACGTGGCAGTCATGACGCACGGGGCTGCGGAGAGCTCCGAGGTGCCAGGGCGACCAGCGGGCTCCATGCTGAACCTGACGAGTTGAGTAAGCGGTCTTTAATAAGCCGCCTGAGCCACTGGCTCCTGCGTTGGACAAGGCGGCTCTGCGAGGCGGCGGTGTGGGTCCACCCTGAGATTTCGGGAGGCACCGTGGTTGCACAGAGCCCTTAACTGATTACTGTAAATGCGCATGAGAAAGTGTGTTTTATCAGGATCCACACACAAATGGGTCTTATATGCTGCAGCCAGGCCCCGAACAATCCTAAGGCCGACGAGTAACCACACGCGTGTGCAGGACATGCTTTCTCTCCTGTGGCACGTGTAACCCGGTGTGGTGGCTGCTCTTGCATAGTTTTCTGACTGATCTAGAGAATGGCCTAATTCCCTGAATATTTAGTGGTCATGGAAAATATAAACAAGAAAAATAATTGTTGGAAGAGGGGGGAAGGGAGAGAAGGGGGGATGGAGTAGAAGAGAAAGAGAGAGAAATGGAGAGACAGAGGGAGGAAGAAAGGGAGGAGGGGAGAGAGAGGAAAGGGAGAGGGAGAGGGGAAAGAGAGGGAGAGGGGGGACAGAGAGGGAGAGGGGGGACAGAGGGGGAGAGGGAGGACAGAGGGGGAGAGGGGGGACAGAGAGGGAGAGGGAGGACAGAGAGGGAGAGGGGGGACAGAGAGGGAGAGGGGGGACAGAGAGGGAGAGGGGACAGAGGGAGAGAGGGGGGACAGAGGGGGAGAGGGGGGACGGAGGGGGAGAGGGAAAGGGGGAGGAGGAGAGAGTAAGATCCCCTTAGGACAGCAGCTGCTGTTTCCCTGCCCTCGGTTGGGAGCTGAGAAGGCTCCGCCTGGAAAGCCCTAGAAATAAGATGAAGAACTCTGGGGGTGGGTTTTGCCTCTTGGGCTCTCAGGTTCGCTGTGAGCATTTCATTTGGCCTGTGAGGTAAGTAAGCAGAATTGCCACTTCCCAAGGTCCCTGTTATGTCAGAGTGACACGACGGACCATTGCTTTGTTGCACCAGAAAGCTACAGTAATGACTTGAGCGGTCAGCATCAGGAGCGCGGATCCCGTTATGACCAACCCCAGGGCAGAGCCTTGGGGACCCACCGAGGGAACAACGCCCCACAGGGCAAACGGGCGCCTGGGAATTGCCTGTGTCCGCCCTCCCGCCCACTGTTCTCCGGGACACGAGTGAACTGAGCTACAGAACGCGCCCGCCTGGGAAGGCCTGCTCACACAGCTGGTCCCAGCAGAACAGGACACTCACACAAAAAGGCGACGTCGCAAAAGGCTCTTGCGCTTTGTCTTCTACTTCTTCCCCAACAGGAACCACCTACAACTCCCAGGGCCTCATGTGTCCTTCAGCGACACGAGAAAGTCTTCAGACACACCTGACGCGCACATGCCCGGTGCCCTGCTGAGCGGGATGCGATGGACTGATGGGTCTAACTGGGGTTTAGTCTGTACTTTCTCTTTGTCCAAGATGCTGCCTCCCTGTGAACTAGCCTCCATTCCCGAAGGGTCCTGGAGTGAGCCTGGCAAATGCAACTCCTGCCGTGGCTCCACCGGGGCTTCCTCTCTCCTTTCAAACTCCACCTCTCCAGCGTCACGTGAGTCTGTTCTTCCCGTGTGCACGCGGACGCCAAGGAGAGCTGTGCTCCCGGAGACCCCGGCCCTCATGTCCCCGCGGTGGCACTTCACACATTAGCTGACAACTCGGCATGAAAATCAGTGGATTGAGAGACGTTTCAGTTCCCAGGAATGACTCAGATACGACCTCTTATATTAGCAATTTGTTCGGTTGGACATTTGTAGCATATCTTGCTCCATTGTATTCCCAGAGATGCTGAGCGTGTCATTGGGATTGGAGTCTGCTTCGGCATTGGAACCCTTACCCAGTAAATCAGTCCTCCGCACACCCTCAGACCAGAGCCACTGCCGAGCGCGTTCCTCAGCTATCAGCAGATCCTGCTACCCCGTCCTGACATCTGCTGGAAGGCGACGCTTCACCAGCTGGGATAATTAAGTCTCAGCAGCGTGCCTAGGGAATTCCCGGCTTGCCTCAAATACCTTTCCCCCATTTTGAAAGTTTCAGTCGAAGTAAAATCCATGGTCTAGTTCAAGAGCCCAGCAGGAATGTGGCGAGGGACTTGGAGGGAGTGTGGAGGGATCGGGAGGAGCAGCTCCAGGATCGATGCGCAGGAAAACGCGCTCGCTGTGAGTCCTCTGGCAGGAGGCGAGGGCGATGCGGGCCAAGCTTCGCGAGTGGACTCCAAGGACACTGGGAAGGTCTGTTTTGTACCGAGCGCTGCCTGAGGTCCCTGGGCCGCGGCCAGGGGTGTGGACATGCTTTTTGCTATGAACCTTTCCATTCTAACGACATGCTTTGTAATGGGATTTGACGGCTGATACAAACATCGTTCCCAGAGCATGTACTAACCCATCGCAGTTACTAACAATACTGAAATCGGTTTTCTTGGTTCCCCTTTGAAATCTCGGCGCTGCCTCACCAGTGGGCACCCACTGGACTTCTCCTGTTCATCTGCTTTCTGTGAGGCGGCTGGTCAGATGACCAGTTTCCATTGGCGGCACCTGGAGGCATTTTTATTGGAATGTAAGTTACTGAAAAAAAATGTAGTGAGCTTAAGAAACTAGATGTCTATTTATAAGATTTGGCAAGCTTTTCTTGAATACACAAAATAATGCAGATGAAAATTTAAAATACTCTAGCTTATCCACTTGAGAAAAACAGAGTAGTTGAATAGGTTACACATGAATTTATGAATTTAGGACTTTCATATCCTGACCTCAGTTCTGAATGCTTTGATTAGGCAACATCCTTATAGGTAAATTGCAGCATTCATATTCTAACAATTTTATTTAAGAACATAATTTTGAATAAAATTGCCCTAGAATGTAGATATCTCTTATTCAAAAATTGTAATTTTATAGGCAAACTGAAAAGAAAACATTTTCCTAAGTGAGCAAACATACAGCTTTACTTTCTCTATGTAGCCATCCCTCAGTATCTAATTCTGGGGTCCCATAGATGTTCAAGTCCCTTATATGAAACTAGGGTCCCCCGGTGAGGCTTGCAGGGATTGGGCTGAAGCCAGCATCCCCCGAGGGATATAATAGTGCACAAAGCAGCCAGCGGCCAGGTAGGAGCCTGAGCCCAGGCGCAGTTCCTCTCATCCCGGCCCCACTGTGCCTGCCGCTGCCGCCACTCGGTAGGCTCGCTGCCACTCCACTGTGGTCTCCACACACCCGTCCTAGGGCGATACCAGTGTGCCCATGACCAAGAAGCTGCCATGGGCTCCCACCCAGTCAGTCCTGATGCCTGTCCCAATCTTGGTCGCAGTCCGGATCGGGGAGGGGCTCACCCCCTAACCACTCCCCTGCCAACCTGATCAACACCTAACTGCTCCCCTGCCGGCCTGATTGCCCCTAACTGTCCTACCCTGCAGGCCCGGTCACCCCTAACTGCCCTCCCCTGCAGGCCTGGTCCCTCCCAACTACCCTCCTCTGCTGGCCTGATTGCCCACAACTGCCCTCCACTGCCAGCCATCTTGTGGTGGCCATCTTTGACCACATGGGGGCAGCCATCTTACATGTTGGAGTGATGGTCAATTTGCATATTACCTCTTTATTATATAGGGTTGCATAAAAAAAACACGCATTGTCAGCTCTCCATGATTCCCAACCATGAACTGAAAATCCTGCTTTCGATCCACAGTTGGTTGAATCCAAGGATGTGAAGCCCGGAGATATGAAGAACGAACCCACTGTATATTTATTGAGGAAAATCCACACAGATTTGAACTGTGTGGGTCCACTTGTATGTGAATTTTTTTGTTTCAGTAAATATACAGATGGCCCTCGGTATCACCAAATGTCACATCCTCCAATTCAACTAACAGTTGGTCGGGAACAGTATTTTCCATCATGGTTGGGAACCCATGGGTGCCGAGGGCAGACAGCATGCATTGCTCTACATTTGATATGAGGGACTGGAGAATCTGTGGATTATGGTACCCATGCAGGTCTTGGAACCAATGCCCCCACAGATATTGAGGGACAACTGTAATTAAGTGTTTTGGGGAGTCTAAAAGTTATACTCAAATTTTGTTGTTGTTGTTGTTAATCCTCACCCAAGGATTTTTTCCTATTGACTTTAGAGAGAGTGGAAGGGAGGGAGAGAAACATCAATGTGAAGAGACACATCGGTTAGTTGCCTCCCACACATGCCCCGAACAGGGCCAGGCATTGAGCCTGCAACCGAGGTACATGCCCTTGACCAGAATCAAACCTGGGACCTTTCAGTCCGTGGGCCCGTGCTCTATCCACTGAGCCAGACCCGTTAGGGCTATGCTCAAATTCTTGACAGTGCAGGAGAATCAGTGCCACTATCTCTGTATTGTTCAAGGGCCACCTGTACTCTTTTGAGTCTGGCTTCTTCCACTCAGCATATTTTTGAGATTCATCCACATTATCTATTGAGTACCAGTAATTCATTCCTTTATGACTGAGTTTGATTTCATAGTATGGATATAAGCAAAATTTTTTTATCCACTTACCTAGTCATGGAAATTTGTGCTAATTCCAGTTTGAAATATTATGGATAAAGATCTATAATAATACAAGTATAATATGCAAATCGACTGAACAACCAAACAGCAGAATGACTGTCCAGATGACCTTCCTGATGACCACACTATGACACACGCTGGCGCCAGGCCAGCCAAAGCAGGTGTGATGTGATTGGTCAGGGGGCCCCGCCATCGCCCCAGGATTGCCCCAAAGAGGGAGGCCCAGGCCAGCCAAGCGATCGCACCCCACACCTGTAGCCCACAGAAGGAGGCGATGGTGGTGCGGGGGGTGGGGGGAGAGGTAGCACCACACAGATGGCAAGCAGTGGCAGCGGCGGGGCTGGGGCCAGCTGCTGGTAGCTGGGGGAAGGAAAGCCCCTATAGGCCCTGATTGCCAGCCAGGCCTAGGGACTCTACCCGAGGGGTCCCAGATTGCGAGAGGGCGCAGGCCAGGCTGAGGGACACCCCCCCACACACACCCCTGTGTGCATGGATTTTATGCACTGGGCCTCTAGTTTCTTTATAAACAGACAAGACTTTATAAGGATATATCATTTCATTTTCTTGGGTAGATTTTTTTGGATTGTAATTACTGGGTTGTCTTATAAACATATCCATAATTTTATTAAAAATTCTGCCAAACTTTTCCAAAGTGGTTTTATCATTTTGCATTCCCACCAGCAATGTGAGAGTTTCAGTTCCTCCATATTCTTGTCAACACTTGGTATTGTCAGTCTTTTCAATTTTAGCCATTCCACTGGGACATGGTATATAGCGGTATATCATTGTGCTTTTAATTTGCATTTTCTTAATAAATAATGCTGTTGAACATCTTTTCATGTGCCTATTCATCATTTTATATCTTCTTTTTTAAAGTCTATTCAGATTTTCTCCCATTTTTAATTGTTGTCTTTTAAAAAATAAATATTTATTGTTCACATTATTACAGTTGTTCCTCCCCCCCCCCCATATCTCCCCTCCACGCAGTTCCCACTCCACCCTCTGCCCTTACCCTCCCCACTGTCCTCATCCATAGGTGTATGATTTTTGTCCAGTCTCTTCCCTCACCCCCCACACCCCTTTCCCACTGAGAATTGTCAGTCCACTCCCTTTCTATGCCCCTGATTCTATTATATTCACCAGTTTATTCTGTTCATCAGATTTTTTTATTCACTTGATTTTTAGATTCACTTGTTGATAGATATGTATTTGTTGTCACTTTGTTGTTCATAATTTTTACCTTTACCTTTTCCTTCTTCTTCCTCTTCTTAAAGAATACCCTTCAGCATTTCATGTAATACTGGTTTGGCGGTGATGAACTCCTTTAGCTTTTTCTTATCTGTGAAGCTCTTTATCTGACCTTCAATTCTGAATGATAGCTTTGCTGGGTAGAGTAATCTTGGTTGAGAAATCAGCTGACAATCGTATGGGTACTCCCTTGTATGTAACTGTTTTTCTCTTGCTGCTTTTAATACTCTCTCTTTGTCTTTTGCTCTTGGCATTTTAATTTTGATGTGTCTTGGTGTGGTCCTCTTTAGATTCCTTTTGTTTGGGGTTCTCTGTACTTCCTGGACTGGTAAGTCTATTTCTTTCACCAGGTGGGGGAAGTTTTCTGTCATTATTTCTTCAAATAGGTTTTCAATATCTCTCTCTCTCTTCCCCTTCTGGCACCCCCATAATTCGGAGGTTGGTACGCTTGAAGTTGTCCCAGAGGCTCCTTACACTATCTTCATATTTTTGGATTCTTTTTGCTTTTTCGTTTGGGTGTTTTTTGCTTCTTTGTATTTCAAATCTTTGACTTGATTCTTGGGATCCTCTAGTCTGCTGTTGGATCTCTGTATATTATTATTTAAGTCAGTGTGTGCTTAATTTCTAGTTGGTCCTTTTTCATATCCTTGAGGGTTTCACTAAATTTCTCAGAGGTTTCTAGAAGATTCTTGAGTAACCTTATAACCGTGGTTTTGAACTCTATATCCAGTAGTTTGCTCTCCTCCATTTCTGTCATTTGTGACCTGTTTCTTTGTCTCTGCATTTTCGCTGCTTCCCTGTGTTGATAGGGTGGCTTTGTGTGCTAGGTGTCCTATAGGGCCCAGTGGCTCAGCCTCCCTAATTACCTGAGTTGGACACTCTTGGTGTACCCCTTTGTGGGCTGTGTGCACAGTCTTGATTGCTATTGGTATCACTGGGAGGAATTGACCTCCAGGCCAATTGGCTGTGAGGATCAGTTGTGTCTACAATGGGAGAACTTCTGTGCTGGAGACACCCTTATGGAGCAAGACTTGCTTCAGTGGGGCTTTGGCGCTCACTGAGTCTTCCCTGAGTGTGTCTCTTATGGATCTGAGGAGTTGTAATCTGGATGGTCAGTGGCTCTTGGATCTCCAAGGAGGTGCAAAGTCAGCCACTGCCTGAAGCCATCCATCAGGAGCTACAGAGAGATCTGCAGATTGCTCCTCTTTGTTTGGGGTTTGGAGGTGCCCAGATGAGGCCCAGCTGTGAAGCAATGCAAGCTGCTGTGGAGCCTTGGGCCTTCTTTTGGAGGCTCTGGGGCTCTTTGACCCAGCTGCAGTTTGTTAGGTTTTAGATTGCAAAAGGCCAGGCCATTCATATGCAAAAGCTTCTGTGCACAGCTTGGGTGCAGTTGTAAATTAGGTGGGGCGGGGTCTCAGGGAATCACCAGTGTGGAGCAAACAGCAATGGCTGACCGTCAGCCCTGCCCCAAAGAGGTTCCCGGGTCTCTGTGTCCCATGGCACCGTGCAGGAACAATGATCACTGCAAGCACCTCTGAGAGAAAGCCACCCTCATGTTCTGGCCCAATGCCAGACAGTCCAGTTTCTTCCCATATGAGTCTGGGTCCCCAGAGTCTCGCCCAGAACTGGAGTTCAGAGCAGTTGGGAGCATGTATCTCCCTCCTGATTGAAAAAGACAACAGCGCACCCAGTTGCCAGCCCTTATCTGCGCGTGACTCCGTACCTCCGCACTTCACTTCGGCACCTCCGCACCTCCTCCCAGTCTCAGTGCGCTTTTCTTTATCCTTCTAGTTGTATAACTTCCACTCAGCCAGCCTTCCCGTGGTTCTGGAAGATATCCGTTTTGTTTTTTAGTTGTAGTTTTGATGTGGTTGTGCGAGGCAGCAAGTTCAGGTGTTTACCTATGCTGCCATCTTTGTTGTTCTGAGTTGTCTTCTTCTTATTGAATTGTAAGTATATACTCTCAGAATATATACTTTCTTTCTCATATGGAAATCCAGTTTTCCCAGCACAAGTTTTTTTTTGTGTTTTTTAAAAGTATATTTTTATTTATTTTAGAGAGTAAGAGAGAGGGAGAAAGAGATAGAAACATCAATGATGAGAGAGAATCAATGATCGGCTGCCTCCTGCGCACCCCCTACTGGGGGTTGAGCCCACAACCCAGGCATGTACCCTTGATAGGAAATGAACCTGGGACCCTTCAGTCTGCAGGCTGATGCTCTATCCACTGAGTCAAACCAGCCAGGGCTGGATACGAGTATTTTGAAAAATATCTCCATTGCAAATTTTTTCTGTTTATGACTCGCCTTTTAATTTTTTAATTAAATCTCTTATAAACAAATTTTTAAATTCTGATATCCGATTTATATTTTTCAATGGGTCATGCATTTAGTATGACATTTAAGAAATCTGCATCTAACTCAAAGACCTGAGTTCATTTTTCTTTATGATTTCTTCCTGAAATCCACTTTCAGTTCATTTTTGTGTGAGGTATGTAGCTTTTGTATGTAGTATAAAGGTTAAGATTCATTTTCTTTCTCATATGGAAATCCAGTTTTTCCAGCACAACTTTTTAAAACATTATCCTTTCCCCATTGAATTACTTTGGCACATTTGTTGGTCATCAGTTGACCTGGGGCCTATTTTGTTTTGTTGATTTACATGTGCATCCTTATGCAAGCAATAGCTCGTCTTGGAGTATAGCATTATAGTCAGTCTTGAAGTTGTGTGAGTTCTAAACTTTTTTTTGTTCTCTTAATTTGTTTCAACAATTCTAGGTTATTTTCACAAATTATTTTTCAGGAAGATATCTGTGCATTTTTCCAAAACAACTGCAGAGATTTTTCAATGGGATTAGGTTGAATATATGGATCAATTTGGGAAGAATTGATCATCTTAACAATATGGAGTCTTCCCAATTAAACAGCATATTCTTCCAATTATTTAGGTCTTTGGTTTTTCTATCCATATTTGGAACAGTATATAGGTTTGCACATATTTTGTTAAATTTTCTTCTAAATATTCCATGTTCTGAAGCTATTAAAAACCACATTTTTGAAATTTCATTCTCAAGTTATTGATAGAATTAACCTTCGTATATAATCTTGTATCCAAAGACCTTGCTAATTTTCCTTCTGGTTCTGGTGTTTGTAGATTCCTTAGTATTTTCTACATACACCATCATGTCATCTGACAATAATAAATTTTACTCCTTATTTTCTATTCTGTATGCCTCCTGTTTCATTTATTCTCTTACCTTTTTGCACTGGTTAGGATCTTGAATACAATGATAAGCAGTGGTGAGAGTGGACAACCTTGCCTTGTTCCCTATCTTAGAAATCAGTCTTTCAAGTATGATGATTGTAAGTTTCCACAGATTTCCTTTTCATGTTGAGGAATTCACTTCTATTCATAGTTCACTGGATAATTTTATCATAGATAAATGTTAAACTTTCTCAAGTATTTTTTCTTCATCCATGACCATAATTGTGTTGTTTTTATATTTTTACTAGAGGCCCGGTGCATGAATTTGTGCACCAGTGGGGTTCCTCGGCCTGGCCTGTGGGATTGGGCCGAAACCAGCTCTCCGACATTCCCCGAAGGATCCTGGATTGCTAGAGGGCACAGGCCAGACCAAGGGATCCCACTGGTGCACGATTGGGGCCAGGGAGGGACACGGGAGGTTGGCCAGCCAGGGAGGGACTGCGGAAGGGCTCCAGGGCGTGTCTGGCCCATCATGCTCAGTCCTGATCAGCCAGACCCCAGCAGCAAGCTAACCTACCAGTTGGAGCGTCTGCCCCCTGGTGGTCAGTGCACGTCATAGCGAGCAGTTGAGTGGCCTTAGCATATCATTAGCATTTTACACTTTGATTGGTTGACCGGACGACCGGATGACCGGACACTTAGCATATCAAGCTTTTATTATACAGGATTCTGCTTATATCATAAATGATACTTACTGCTTTTTCTAATGGTAAACCAACCTCTTGTTCCTGAGATAAGCTCCACATGGCCATAGTGCATTGTCCTTTTCAGGCATAACTGGGTTCAGTGCTGATGTTACATGAAGGATTTTCACATCTGTAGTCAAGAGGAATATTTACCTGTAGTTTTGTTTGTTTGTAATGTCTTTGCTTTTAGAATCTGGACAATGCTGGCCGCATGCAATGAGTTTGGAAGTAGTCCCTTCTACTCTATTTTCTGAGAGTTGGTAGGATTGGCATTACCTCATCCTCAAGTATTTGGTAGAATACATGCATAAAGCCCACCTAAGACTGGATTTTTCTTTGTAGAAATGAATTTAATCGTTCAGTTTCTTTATTAGATACTAGTGGCCCAGTGCACAAAATTCGTGCACATTAAAAGGGAATTAATCAGAGAAAATATTTTAATATTGCTATTTGCCCTTTCTCTATAATAGAAGAATTGATTTGTCCCCATCTGACACTGGCCTCCCATTTAAAGTCAAGTCCTGGGTGCAGTTAGCTGGCTCCCTCCTCCCTCCTGTCAGAGTCTAGACCAGTGCCCATGGGGACGCAGTGTCAAGTCCCTACTGGCGCCCATGGGGACTCAGCGTCAAGGCCCCCAGGAGCCGTGAGACCCAGAGTCAAGTCCCCGCCCACCCGCGCCCCGCCCACCCACACGTGCGTGCCTGCTGCACATGCAGCCCCCTGGTGATGGGTCATTACGGCATGAGGGCGTCATGACCACATAGGCTTTTATTATATAGGATAGGGATATTCACATTTGAAAGTTTCTTTTAAAGCTGTTTTAGTAATCTGCTTTTTCAATGGATTTGTCCATTTTACTGAGCTGCTGAATTATTGGCATGAAGTTCTTTCAATTACTATGGTACCTGTAGTATTCTCTCTTTCATTCCTGATATTTGTAATTTGTATCTTTTCTTGATCAATCCAGCTAAAGATTTATCAATTTTATTGTTTCCAAGCACCCAATTCTTGATTTAATTGATTTTCTCTATTTATTGTCCATATTCTATTTCATTGATTTCTACTCTATCTTCATTATTTCATTTTTTTTCTATATTGCCTTTAATTTTTCTTATTTTTCTAGCTTCATAAGATAACATTTTAGATATTTAATTTTAAAACCTTTCTTCATTTTAATGTGAACATTATTAAGCTATAAATTTCCCCTAGCATTTCTCTAGCTGCATCCAACAAAATTTTATGACTGTGTTTTTATTTTCATTAAGTTAAAATATTTTTAATTTCTCTAGTGATTTCTTCTGTTTCAACTGTTATTTTTTAAAAAGTGTTTTTTAATTTCCAAATATTTAAGAATTTTCCAGGCAACACTTTATTATTTATTTTTAGTTTAGTTCTGTTGTGGTAAGAGAACATTTTAAATTTGAGACTAATTATGTTCCAGTACACAGTCTACCTTATGGAATGGTCCATGTGTACTTGAACATCATGTATAATCATAATCTCCTTAATGTTGGGTTGAGTGTTCTATCATTAAAAGGGTATGAAATGAGATGTTAAAAACAAGAGGAAACCTGGAAAATTCACAAATATGTGGAAGTTAAACAACACACTCTTGGACAACAAATGGGTCAAAGAATAAATTAAAATGAAAATAAAAAGTTTCTGTAAACAAATGAAAATGGAAACACACCATACAAATTTATGAGCTGGGAAAAAAAAGCAGTTCTAAAGAAAAGCTTATAGCAATACATTCCTACATTTAGAAAAAAGAACGATCTCAAATAACCTAACATTACACCTCACGGAACTAGAAAGAAAGTTAGCAGAAGGAAGAAAGTAATTAACATCAGAGCAGAAATAAATGAAGTAGAAACTAGGAAAAAATAAAGATCAACCAAATTAAGAGTTTGTTTTGGAAAGTTCACAAACTTTCAGTTAAACTAAAAAAAGAAACAACTCTAACAGAATTATAACTGAAAGATGAGACATTCAACTGATACCACAGCTATACAAGGGTTATGAGAACTATTACAAAAAATTAAATGCCAACAAATTGGATAACCCAGAAAAATAGATAAATTGCAAGGAACATATAACGGATCAAGACTGAATCGTGGAGAAACAGAATATCTGGACAGCCCAATGCGCTAAAGGAGACGGAAGCAGTGACCTAACCCTTCCCAACACAGAAAAGCCCAGAACCAGTGGCTTTGCTGGAGAATTCCACCAAAGATTTCAAAAAACTTAGTGCCAATCCTTCTCAAACCCTTCAAAAACTGAAGAGCAGAAAACACTTCCAACTTACTTTACAGTATTATTTTCCTACCAAAGCCAGGTAAGGACACTACAAGGAAAGGAAATACAGGCCAATATCCCTGATAAAACATGACGCAAAAACACTCAACACAATAACACTCAACACCACGATCAAATGGGTTTTGTCCCTGGGATGAAGGAGCTCCATGCCCAAAACGTTAGGGATGCCGCTCCTGGTCAGGGCACACACCCTGGTTGCAGGTTCGATCCCCAGTCAGGATGGGTGTGGGAGGCAACCGATTGATGTTTCTCTTTCACATCAAGGTTTCTCTCTCCCTCTCAAAAAAAAAAAAAATCAATAAAAACATATCTTTGGGTGAGGATTGAAAACATAAATGTCCATACTACCCAAGCAATCTATAGATTTAATGCAATCTCCACCAAAATTCCAATAGCATTGTGCACAGAAATAGAAAAAACAATCCTAAAATTCACATGGAACAACAGAAGATCCTGAGTCATCAAAGCCATCTTGAGAAGGAAGAACAAACGGAAGGCACCCCACTCTCTGCCTGAGCTGCCCGAAGCTTTCCTGTCCGCGTCCTCGGCTCCGGGGAACTGGCGTCCTTTGGGCGGTCCCCTCTTCACACAGCGGTCCCAGCAGGCCACCAGGAAGACAACGGCCCCACGGGGCTCGCGGCATTTGTGTCCTTATCTTAGCGGCCACGCGTTGCGCTCTCTGAAAACAGATGTTCATGTATGTGCTCGATTGTCTGTTTACAGCAGGACGTAGATTAAAAAGCGGGGTTCGGACAAGGGCGAGGCCTTTGGCGCCTCCCTCTTACGGGGTATTTGCTCTCCGGTCATGCAAATGCAGCATAGGAGCCCGAGAGTGATGGCCTCCTTACATTCTTCACCCTGGGCATCTCTCGTGCCTTACCGTCGCTCCAGTCTTAATAAATAAAATTAAGAAACAAAGTAAAACATGAAAAATATTTGTAATATACATGACAAACCGAAGGATGGCATCTGTTCTATAAAAGGCTCTTATAAATCTAAAAGAAAAAATATAAAAATAGCCAAATAGTAGAAGGGAAAAATGCAGTCACTAGTATTCCATTGTGATCATAAGTGAAGTATCGTCCATTTAACATTTTGATAATTTATGCCAAATACTCCTCAAGAAATATTGTACTCCCATTAAGTATATATGAAAGTTGTCAATTCCCAACATCGTCACAGATAACTTTCTTGTATTCCTTTTTTTTCCTCTTGTTCTCTCAGTCCTTTAAACCTTGGTGCATCTGATAGGTGTCTTAAGTTACTGCATGGACTGCCTTTTTAAAATGTTTATTTGCCAAATAAATAAAAAGACGATACAAACAAAGAAGAAACAGGATTTCTTATTTTGAGAGTTGCTTGTGTATGGTGTCCTGTAGAGAACAAGATTGGGAATGTGGGGATGAAGTGGTTTGGAGAAACAGCAAGTGAAGGAACCTGTGGGAGTGGGCACACAACACCGTCACCAGAATTCTTGCCAGGAACTTAAATGTTGTATCAAGAGAGAGTGCTCCCTGATCCCATCCACCTTCCGTCATCAGCATCTTCAGGTTTCATTCCAACGCACCCTCTTCCCCACCGGCCGACATCAAAGCCACCTTACACTAGTGTTAGAAGCGATAAGAGTTCTATCTTATCTGTCTCACGTTTCAATGAGGTCATGGCAAGTATTATCATATGATCAAATATTTTATCAAACCTTTGCAAAGCAAAACTAGTTCACGGCTAGGGAGTCATCACTTGGATTCTGTTTAGGTTCCATTCAGTTAATAAAGAAACAAATAGCTGAACTCTGTTTTGCCTTTTATACCCCATTCTCGTTGCCAAATACTCAAGGCTTAGGGAGGGTCACTTCAGCACAAACTTGCACATTTCCAGAATGAATGCCGATTCCGTAATCTCTTGTTGTGTAACAACACTCTAGAGAAATACCTTGTCACAGTTAAGACGGCCTCTCTCAGCAAAACTTACCCTTTGTTATTGCAAAATATGATTGAAGACAACTCATAAGTTTGGGTACGTAATGCAGAGAACTTTTAAAAATGGTCTTCCTGAAGAAGATGACAGATGCAGGATGCGCCCTTACCCACACCTCCGCTCCTTTAGGAGAGTCCGTCTCTTTCCTGGGTGGGACAGACCTCGAGACACAGCCCCGTTGTTCTCTGATGCAAAAAGGGGCCCCTGGTAGAGCGGCGCTCCGCTGCATCCCAGCTCCGTTCGGTCTTCCGTCTGCGTCCTTTACCACTTAGACCTCCGATGGGGCTCTAAGGGTGTCCACACTCCTGGTCTCCCTCACTGCCCTCAGGGGAAAACGAGGGTCTTGTCTTTTATGATAACCTGGAGAAAGTATGCCTCCCTGCTGACAACGAACACCATTCTTCTCTTTTTCATTCCCATAGATACTTTATTTGCATCCTGGTAGAGCCAGGTGGACTGTCACCAGCCACTGCACGGACACTTCGTGGGTGACGATAGCAGCAGATACAGCGTCTGTCTCACCCAGGTCACACAGAGGACGCACTGTCAATTTTTTTAATTAAGTGCATTTGGTGGCATTGGTTAATAAAATTATATAAGTTTCAAGTGTACAATCTATGATGCATCATCTTTATATTGCTCTGTCGGTTTACCACCCAAAGTTAAGTCTCCTTCCGTCACCACATATTTGACCCCCTTTACTCCTTACTTCCCCTCCCACCTCGCCCTAAAGACGATGCGGTCCATATTCACAACGGAATACTACTCAGCCATGAGAAAAGAGGAAATACTGCGTTTGCAACAACATGGAAGGATCCTGAGTATGTCACGCTGAGTGAAATAAGTCAGATGGAAAAAGTCAAGAGCCATATGATTCCACTCACACGTGGGACATAACACTGAAAGCAACAAGTAAACAAGCAAGACAGGCAAACAGAACTCCTCGACACGGACAGCGCGGTCCTGCGGGCCGGGGAGGGATGCCTGTCTGTCTGCTGGAATACAACAAGCTCCACTGAACTCAAACCAAGAGGAAGCTTGCAGCTTGGCTGGGCTCTGCACACTCCCTGCGGATCCTGCTCCGAAGGACTCCAGGCCAAGGAGTGGTTGCAAAAGCTGGGGAAGGTAGGGAAGTCAGAGGAGCCCTGGAGAATGACCCCATCTTCTCGGCCCCAGGCCGCGCGCGCACTGAGGAGTCCCACAGTGAGTGACACGCCCTGAGGAGGAGATGTCCGGTGGGCGGCACAGAGGTCTGCGTCTCTGAGGGGCCGTGTGCTCGGTGGGTAACGGACCCGGGGTTGGCATCTATTGCTGTGTCATACGCCTCCTGGAACACAGGGATCCACACACCACCCTCTGTTTGTTCATGACCCTGCAGAGCAGGGCTCCCAGCAGCGGCCTTCTGTAGGGTTCACTAGGTCTCAGTGATGTCTGGAGAACCGGTGAGACTGGAAAACCTGTCTCCCTCCCTCCCGCCTCTGGGGCTTCTTTTATCAGTGACCCTCCAGGGGTTCAAAACATGAAAGTTTCCCGGGATCATTTCTTTCCCTCTTCGCCCTCTTCCCCGGTGGCCCGGAGGTGAACTCTCTCAGCTGGGGAAGTGTTCTCTCCCATGTACTCCTCCAAGCACCCTGTTCATCACGCGCATTATAGAAGCATGGCCACTACCTGTCAGCCTCTCTGTAGCCTCGCTCCCCACCAATCCCAGGCGGCTTCAGCCCCCACCCCAACTCCTCCACTAAACACCCTGCAGGCTGGCCCCTCTGCCCGGCAGGCTGGCTAGAAACCCAAGCTTCCATTTGGATAGCGGCCCAGCGCTCACCTGTCTTGTAATTATTACTGCAGGCCTGATCCATTCATTCTCTCCCGGAAAGGGAAAGGATCTCTAGGAGTGAGTGGGGGGATGTGGGGTCAGGGCAAGGCAGAGCCAGCCCGCAGAAGGAGCTGGATGAGGCGTGTGGAGTGCTGATGCTGGATTTGATCATAAGCTTTGTGTTCTACTTTCCCATCTGGCAGCACACGCTATTTTACCAAACTGGCTCAAGAGGAAGTTGAGATCCTGTCGAGCTTTACAGTCCCAGAAGAAATTGAAAAAGTTTCCAAAAGAATTGATGCGTGTATTCCAAAGTGTTTGAAGAAAACAGCACAGTTCTCCTTAACTGTGAGAGTGAAAGTGCCGAGGCACTCATGGTGAGTAATCTTATATAATAAAAGGCTAATATGCAAATGGACCGAACAGCAGAACGACCGGTTGCTATGACGCACACTGACCATCAGGGGGCAGATGCTCAATGCAGGAGCAAACCCCTGGTGGTCAGTGTGCCAAAAGCCGGGCTCACAGCTGGCGAGCACAGCAGCGGTGGCGGGAGCCTCTCTCGCCTCTGTGGCAGCGCTAAGGATGTTCAACTGCTTGCGGGGAGCGGGCCTAAGCCATCAGTTGGACATCCCCAGAGGGCTTCTGGACTGCAAGAGGGTGCAGGCCGAGCTGAGGGACCCCCCCAAGTGCACGAATTTTGTGCACTGGGCCTCTAGTCTATATATAAAAGAATAATATGCAAAGTGTCCCCTTGGGAGTTTGACCGGGAGACCAGGAGTTTGATTGCTTGCTATGACATGTGCTTACCACCAGGGGGAGGCATGGAACGAAGGAAGGCCCCAGCCAGCAGCCCGCAGCCAGGGAAGGGAGGCCCTGGCAGGTAGCCAGAAGGCCCTGATCGGCCCTGATCGCCAGCTAGGCCTAGGGACCCTACCCGTGCACGAATTTCATGCACCAGGCCTCTAGTGACATTAAAAGATACAGAGTCCCTTAACATTGGAGTAGGAGGCACTGTGTAAGCCCCAGTCTGCAGGCAGCCCGTCGGGACACTGAAGGGTCCCTGCGGATGGGATGGCTTTTGATTTCACAACCAGTAACACACTCCCACTAGCCCTCCAATAACCCACCCCATTACTCATCCAGGCCAGCTCCCTCTCACGGAGCCCAAACTGCTTCACATCTTTTACTAGCGTGTTTATGAAAACAAACATAACCTATGTTAAGATGGTTAGATAGGAAGATTAAAGACTTCTAGCCAAAGAGTCTTCGACAACCAAGTTCTCTGTCTAGAAACAAACCACAGAAATCCAGCATCTGATGACATGCAAATGAACCTGTAGCAGGAAGAGGAAACCAGTTTGATATCCACCAGAGAGCTGCCGTGTAGAAACTCATAAACGGTGCCCTTCAATCACACGAGGCATGACGTGGCTGAAAAAGTCCACCCTCACACCGTAGCCATGAGGACCTCTTCCAGCACGGACCATCAGTCCCCCACGGACACGCTGAAGATGGCCACCAGGCCTTTCCTCCTGATGGACCCAGGGTGGTGACCTGAGACCTTATCAAAGAGCCACATGGAACCCAGATGTTCCCCAGAAGTGCCCTCATTCCCTAGTGAATAGATTTCATTGTAACCCAAGACCCATTAGTGATTCAGAGTATTGTGGTTTCTAAGTGAGTAATATGTGAGGGTTGTAACGATGTGAGTCATATGAAGGGGAAAAGGTGTGAGGAAATGAAAACCATTATAGGAAGGTATACCGCAGACCTGAAAGCACGGTTACTCATGCATAAGAGCACAGAAAGGGCACGACCCTGGTCATTCACATCTTCTCCTTACCCGGCAAACGCAGATTACCAACCCCAGGGGACACATGAAATGATTCACAGATAAAAATCATCATGGATTTTACTTTGTGTGATTCACTCAACAGATACTTATTGAATTCCCGGTATGTGCCAGGAACTGCTAGGTGCACAACTGACTAGATAGATGGATAGACGTGAGGTGGATAGATAAGTGGGTGGCTGGGTGGGTGGATGGATGGGATGGATGGATGGATGGATGGGTGGATGGATGGATGATGGATGGGTGGGTGGGTGGATGGATGGATGGATGGATGGGTGGGTGGGTGGGTGGATGGATGGATGGATGATGGATGGGTGGGTGGGTGGATGGATGGATGGATGGATGGGTGGGTGGATGGATGGATGGATGATGGATGGGTGGGTGGGTGGGTGGATGGGTGGATGGGTGGGTGGGTGGGTGGGTGGATGGATGGATGGGTGGGTGGATGGGTGGATGAGTGGATGGGTGGGTGGATGGGTGGATGGATGGGTGGATTGATGGATGGATGGATGGATGATGGATGGGTGGGTGGGTGGATGGGTGGATGGGTGGGTGGGTGGGTGGGTGGGTGGGTGGATGGATGGGTGGGTGGGTGGATGGGTGGATGGGTGGATGGGTGGGTGGGTGGGTGGGTGGATGGATGGATGGGTGGGTGGGTGGGTGGATGGATGGATAGATAGATACTCCTGACCTCAAAGGACTCCCAGTTCGGGAAAGGCATCAGACAAATAAATATATTTTACTGACTAAAAGTCCAAGAACACCAAGTACTCAGGGCCAGAACATGGATTTTGAAACCCCTGCAGGGAATTCACATGCCCACACCATTGAACTGGATTAGATCTTGATATATTTATAGCACTCAGTGTCAACTTTCCCCTGAAGCATAAAATAATGTTAAGCTCTTTAGTTCCTTGGGGATAACCCTGAGCGTTAGTAATGTGCGTTCAAAATACTCCCTCATTCATTTGCCACCACAATGACAGGACGAGGGAACAAACATATCTCTTATGAAAATTGCTTGGCATCGTTAAAATGGCAAATTTCTAGGCAAATACATTAACTCCTTGGGTGTGTTAGATTACTGGATAGCACGGGAGTTATGTCTACCTTTCCCAGCCGGCACACAGAGCTCTGTAACTGATCCCCAAGTCAGGGACGACTGGAGGGAGGTCGTTTAGAGCAAGAACTGGAACCTGACTGAGCATGAGGATGCTCCAGTGCCGCCTCCTCACCACAGGACGTGGTAAAATTGTCTGCATCGAGTAAAGCCCAATAGTAAGGGATCGGAGGACTGTGTCTATTAAAGTGGTATTTCCCAGATTGGAAAACCGGCTCTTCAGCGTTTCCATTTCTTTTATTCATTCGGGCCTTTCCTTCTTGGTTAATATGCTAGTTCATTCAATCCGCTAGGTGAGTACTTGTTACCTGCAGAACGAGGCACTGTGCACTGTGAGGAAAACAAAAGCACATCATCGTGGGACCCTGCACTCACCACTCACCGTCCAATGCACCTGCAGCATCAATGTCAATACTTCAAACACAAGACACACCTCAATGCCCCATGGAAGGCAGACCCCTGTGTCAACCACAGGGGAGCTCCTAGCCACGTGCGGCCATTAAGCACATGGAATTGGGCGTGTCCCAACTGAAATGTGCAGAAAGTGTCAAGTACACACTGGATTTCAATTATGAAAAAAACGTAAACATTCTCATTAAAATGTTTATATTGATTAGATGTTGAAATGATAACATTTGGTATAAATAAAATGCTAAAATGTTTTAAGACATTTAACATATTTAAATAAAATATTACCATTACTCAACCCTGGCCCAGCTGGCATGTCAGTGGTTGAGCTTTGACCCATGAGCCAGGAGGTCATGGTTCAATTCCAGGTTGCGGGCTCAATCCCCAGTGTGGGGTGTGCAGTGATTCTCTCATCATTGATGTTTCTCTCTCTTTCTCCCTCTCCTTTCCTCTCTGAAATCAATAAAAAATATATACTTAATAAAAAAATTACTCAAACCCCTTTTCTTACTTTACCACAAAACATAAAGTCACATTCGCAGCTTACATGGTATTTCTATTGGACAAGGCCGGCCCGGATGACGGGCTATGGATGCTAGAGACTCACAAGTTCTTCCCGTCTGAGGGGTGGGGCCGGGCCCAGAGGAGACCGTGGAAGAGCACCCTGGACTGAGTGCTCTCTGAGCTCAGACCCGTGTGAGACGTGAAGCTGGGGGTCTCGGGAGGAACACCCTGGAGGGTGACACTGTCCAGGACCCCTAGACCACTGCTGCCAATCCAGCCCTGTCCTCCCTGGCTCCGGGCGATTCCGACATCCTCGCTTCCCACCTCCCACTTACTCATATGCTTCCCATCTCAGAGCACCCCCGTGAGCCCACAGGTTCACAGTTGGTTTGTGCACTGACACCAGAGATTCTAGGACATAAGGTGTCCCCTCCAACTTAACAACGTGAATCCAAACATAGGACATTGCCAGTGAAACACGCAGGTCCCAAGGCCAGAACAGAGTAGAAAGGAGCATTTCTGAGTAGTAGCTTTCCCTACGTCCTTTCTTCTATACTGTGCCGCCTCCCTCTCGCAGGCCCCCTGTCTCCCAGGTGGGCGCATCGCCAGCCCGACACCCAAGGCGTCCTCCAGGGGGCTCCACCTGGGGCACCTGTGTGAGCTCCTGAGCTGGGCAGTTCCCACGGTGGCCCCAGCTACTCCAGGCTAACCCAGGCTGCAGGGCAAGGCTCTGCACCCGAAGGGTAAAGGAGGAAGAAGAAGCAGGTTGCCCTTGAGGGCCGGCTGCGTACCATGCACCCCGCTCGGCTCTTTGGGGAACCCATCTCCGTTCACATCCCACAGCAGCTTTGGGATAAACAGTACGAACTGTCTCAGGGCTGGAGATTGCCCACAGCCCTCAGACTGCGGACAGCAACTGCTCACCCACTGCCTTCAAGGCTCCCTGTTTGCCTGGGCTCATGGGCCCTCCCGGCAGGTGACTCTCCGAATCCCCATGCGATCAGCCTATGAAGTCTGAGCCGCAGGTTCACAGACCAGCGTGGCAACTGCCTCATCCACTCAAACGCGTGACAACAGCATCCCCTTGCATTTACCAGCAGCCACCTCTGGACCCAGGACTGTCTGTGGCCCACACGCACCCTACGCTGAGGGTCACGCTTATCCCGTTTTATAGTTGACTAGACAATTTGAACAAGGTCACTGGACTTACTCCAAGTCAGACAACAGCAAATGGCAGACTTGGGGTTCAAACATGTGACCATCTGTCCCCAAAACCCAAATTCTTTCCCACTGTGTCCTGCTGGTTCCCATCCCTCCTCACAGCCCTGAGCAAGCTGAGAGCCACTGCAAGGCCCGTGGGGCCCAGGCCAGCCAGGGAGCTCTGCAGGAGTGGCACCCCCTGGCGCCCCCTCTCCGCCACGACACTGGCTGGCACAGTGGGCTGAGAGCCTCTGCCCCTGGCTGGGAGGGTGTGTGGAATGAGGCCCTTGTTTCCAGCTCCTTCTGAAGACTATTTGAAACCGCACAGCGTGTGCTCATCTGCACAGGAAGAACCGAGTGGCGGCTGCAGCTCACACCGCAGGGCAGGGCCAGAGGAACCGCTGCACTCTCTGCCCCGGAATCAGTGGCCCGCGGCCCACTCAGAACCACGTGGCTCCCCAGGCAGCAGGGCCGGTGCCTCTGTGCCCGACCCTCTGTGCGCTGGACCATCCTGCGAACCGCCGTGGTTTCAGGCCCAGCTGCTCTTCCGTCCCCATCGCCCCGATATCACACAGGGAACGGACGTCCCGGTTCTGCCAGGTGCCAGGCCCAGGACAGTCACTCACCCCACCCCACGCGGCTTCCCGCTGGCAGGGGCGCCATCGCACTCTGTGCCTCTCCCGCGTTTCCGCTGACTCGGGAGAGGACGGCACAGAGCTGAGCGCCAGGACAAAGGGAGCCGGACCCCCCCGGGGCGGCTCTGTTCCTGAGTGGGCGCCGGATGCTGGTGCAAGTGTGTGCCTGCGTGTGCGCGCAGGGCACCGGCACGGCTTGGAGAGCAAGTCAACTGGAAATCACGCTGGATAATCCCATGTAGCCGTTAATCTGGTATTAAAATGCCGATTGCATAATACTCTTTATTTGACTTGGCTTTCTCATGTTTTTATGCTAAAGAAAAAAAAAAAAAAGCCCCAGTGAGACTCACGGCGGATCTGGCTCCTTTCCCTGTGCCTGCACGCACACAGCACTGCGCCTCACACTCACCGCCCTCCGGGAAGCAGGACACGCGCCGCCCTCGTCACCCCTGGCCCTGCGCGGAGCGGACAGGTGATGGGCAGCGCGTGGGCCTGCGCAGAGAGGACAGGTGATGGGCAGCGCGTGGGCCTGCGCGGAATGGACAGGTGATGGGCAGCGCGTGGGCCTGCGCGGAGCGGACAGGTGATGGGCAGCGTGTGGGCCTGCGCGGAGCGGACAGGTGACGGGCAGCGCGTGGGCCTGCGCGGAGCAGACAGGTCGTGGGCAGCGCGTGGGCCTGCGCGGAGCGGACAGGTGACGGGCAGTGCGTGGGCCTGCGCGGAGCGGACAGGTGACGGGCAGCGCGTGGGCCTGCGCGGAGCGGACAGGTCGTGGCTTAGCCCACTAACAGCCACTTCTCCCCGGGGAGCCAACCGCCGGCCGCGGGCTCAGTGGGCGCAGTGGTTGAGTGCCGACCCCAGTGGGGCGTGCAGGAGGCAGCCGATCAACAATTCTCTCTCATCGTGGATGTTTCTCTCTCTCTCTCTCCCTCTCCCTTCCTCTGAGATCAATAAAAATGTATTTAAAAAAGAAAATGGAGCCCTGTGAGCAGGAGCCCCAGCCCACAAAGCGAGCTCTCCAAGTCCGGGGAACACACTTTCAGTCACGCTGCCAGTTCTTAAGGTCAAGATGCAAAGTTTCCAAGGTCGAGGCCGTGTTATTTATTCTCAGGAACAGATGCCAGGGGAACTGGGTTCCTCATCTGCACACGAGATGTCTCCCAATATCTGCACGAGAGTCGCTCCCATCGGCGCACGCGCTACACTCTCTCGAAGATCGATCCCTGCAAATACAGTCGGACCTGAGCACAGCCGCAGGGCTCCGGGGCCGCCGCGCCAGTGCCACGCTCAGACCCTCACGGAGGGCTCGGAGCTGACCCACCCGCAGAGGCCAGCGCGGCCCGTAAGTCAGATGGGCGGGAGGCCACCCGCTGACACACCCCAGAGCCACAGCAAATACCGCTGACCGCCCGCACACAGCAGCACAGGAGAGCACACCCAAGCGAGGCCGCCACGTGAGAACACACTTCTGAGGGAGGGTCCAGCTTCCACTGGTGACAGAGGACCCTGAACCGTAGGCACTGGGCGGAAGAAAACACACATGCAAATAACAACTGACAAGACCCAGCGTGAGTGGGAACTGCCGTGCTGTTGGGGAGGAGGTGCGTGTGAGAGCGCCTGCTTGTGTCCGAGCACATGTGTGGTGATCATCGTAATAACTGGGGCCGTGTCTGCCCGGATCCAGGACGAGGAAGCGCCCACTCATGTAGGAGCCCAGTCTGCAGCCCAGACGTGGCCCCAGCAGCGAGCAGAACGGGGTCGGGGCCGGTGTCCTCTTAGCACGCGGGACTCTTCGCGGCCCGGAACATCAAGTGGGTCTGAGTCCTTGGTCCATGGTCCACCGAGGTTCTCTCGGTGCAAACAGCTCGCAGAGCAAATGATTCACCATTTAATTTTTTTAAAATATATCTTTATTGGTTTCAGAGAGGAAGGGAGAGGGAGAGAGAGAAAGAAACATCAATGATAAGAGAGACTCACTGATCGGCTGCCTCTTGCACATTGCCTATGAGGGATCGAGCTGCAACCCCGGCATGTGCCCTTGACCGGAATTGAACCCGTGACTCTTCAGTCCACAGGCCAACACTCTATCCACTGAGCCACACCAGCCAGGGCAAGTGACTCACCATTTTGAACATGCCTGTTTTGCTCCCAGGGGTCCCCTGGGGACATGCACACCACAGGGTTCTGTTTCCTTTCCTTTTCCGAATAGTTTCATACATGTGAGTCCCTTTGTGTCGTGTCTGTGATGCTAACGCCGGACATGAATGGACATGTGATCAGCTTATGAGCTAAACGGGTGAGTCACCTGTGGACGGCATCAGGCACAGTGTGCGGCCCTTCCCTCCGGAGGGGAACCTTCCATACGGTGACCTGGGACGCGTTCTTGGCCTCTCGGGTCTGCCAAAGCCTCCACGCAGACCGACCCCAGAGAAGGAGCGAGAGGAGCCTCACTTCCCTCCGCTGCAGGCGGGCGGGCAGGGGAAGGGGCCTGGTCCTCACTGGTCTGCACCACCGCTGTGCTTCCAGTCCCTTTGTCTCCACTGCTGTGTGTTTACTGGTTTAGAGGAAAAGGCAAGGGAGAGAGAGGAAGAGAGAAACCCCGGTGTGAGAGAGAAACATCGACTGTTTGCCTCCTGTAGGCGCCCTGACTGGGGATCAAACCCACAACTAGGTATGTGCCCTGACCTTGAATCGAACCCACAACCTTCTGGTGTATGGGACAATGCTCCAACCAACCGAGCCACCTGGCCGGGCTCTTACACCAAACATACTCCCTGTTGTAATCCTCAGATCGACTCCACCGAAGAGCCTCCGCACAGCAAAGACGCACGCGGAGAGAGCACTGAAGGGAAAGCTCTGAGCCACACCGACCGCCACGCATTGATGAACCCTTGGTTCATCTCAGGGTCCAGGCAATAGCGCCAACATCATCACGTAGGACCGCATTCGTCAGCCGTTCAACCATCCATGTCTCCCGCATTGTGCTGCGTTCTGGACACAGAAATAAACTGCAGATTTTTTCTCTTCTAAAGAGACAGAGAATAAAAGGCCAGAAGCGAGAAGCCCTCCCGTGAAGTGCCACAGGTGAGCCTGGGCCTCGGGGCGCAGTGCGAGTCCAGAGGAGGAGCAGGCGGGGCCCTGAGGGAGGGGAGTGGTGCCACGGTGTGGCTGAGAGAGAACGCCAGACACACGGGCACGCCTCCTCCAGGTCGGAGCCGGTGAGAAACTCCATGTGGCCCAACAGAAGGAAAACTATCATTTCAAAGGTTTGCCCGTTCTTCGTGTAAGCAAAAGAGGACGATCGGAGAGATGACCTGCTATCTGTTCATCCTAGTAACCCACCACCCGTGCCAGCAAAGACAGTGCGGCCCAACAGCAGAGCGTGGGAGCTGCGGTTCTCCCTGCGCAGTGTGTAGTCACGCGGTCATGTAGTCGTGCGCAGTGTGTAGTCACGCGGTCATGTAGTCGTGCGCAGTGTGTAGTCACGTAGTCATGTAGTCGTGCGCAGTGTGTAGTCACGCGGTCATGTAGTCATGCGCAGTGTGTAGTCACACGGTCATGTAGTCGTGCACAGTGTGTAGTCACGCAGTCATGTAGTCGTGCGCAGTGTGTAGTCACGCGGTCATGTAGTCATGCGCAGTGTGTAGTCACACGGTCATGTAGTCGTGCACAGTGTGTAGTCACGCAGTCATGTAGTCATGCGCAGTGTGTAGTCACGCGGTCATGTAGTCGTGCGCAGTGTGTAGTCACGCAGTCATGTAGTCGTGCGCAGTGTGTAGTCACGCGGTCATGTAGTCGTGCGCAGTGTGTAGTCACGCAGTCATGTAGTCATGCGCAGTGTGTAGTCACGCGGTCATGTAGTCATGCGCAGTGTGTAGTCACACAGTCATGTAGTCGTGCACAGTGTGTAGTCACGCAGTCATGTAGTCGTGCGCAGTGTGTAGTCACGCGGTCATGTAGTCGTGCGCAGTGTGTAGTCACGCGGTCATGTAGTCGTGCGCAGTGTGTAGTCACGCAGTCATGTAGTCGTGCGCAGTGCGTAGTGCGGCGGGCGGGCGGGCGGGCGGCACTGACGAGAAAACCTTTCCTCTGCTTTCCCGAGATGCAGGAGGACTGCCTGAGAGTGTCTACTTGATCAAGAAAGAGCGCATGTGTCTGTGTGTGTCAATGAGTGCATGTCTCTGTGTGCATGTCTATATATGTATATACATCCGTGTGTGTCTAGGAGTATGTGTATGTGTATGTGTGTGTCTCTGTGTGTCTGTCTGTGTGTGTATGTGTCTGTCTATATATATGTCTATATGTATCCATGTATGTGTCTCTCTGTGTGTGTGTCTATCTGTATGTACCCATGTATGTGTCTGTGTGTGTTCTATACAAAGTTGCCAGTGGGAACCCGAAAGAATCCGGAAGAGTGGGGAGGAGCTGTGTCTCTGTCACATACCAGCAGGGGCCTGGTGAGGTGGGCCTGGACCGGGACCCGGGGCCGCCACACAGGGAGATGCAGGTGTGAACGTGGAACTCCAGGCTTGCTCTTCATGATAGGATCTTTAAAGTGAAGAAGGAAAACCACTGTCAACATAGAATTCTACGTCCAGTGAAAATACTTCCCACCGATGAAGGCAAAGTAAAGATTGCTGGAACAAACAGAGCCTGCAAGGGTCCATCGGCAGCAGAGTGCATCACAGGGAGTTCCTGAGGCAGAAAGGAAAGGGCACCAGAGGGGAGTCTGGGTTTGTACCGAGGGACAGACAGCACCAGGAATATAAATGTGGGAGTAAATATAAAGAAATCATTTAAATCTCTTTTAAAAATATGTGTTTAAAGCAATAATAACAACACTGTATTGTGGGGCTTATATGTAAAACTCTACAAAGAATGGGAAGTGGAAAAGAACAAATATTGTGGTAAGGTTCTTGCACTAACAATGAAGTGGTCTAATATTATTTGAAATGCAACAGCGATGTTACAGATATATGCTGTAAATCCTTCTCTAACTGCCAAAAAGTGAAACAAAGGGATATCACCCATAAACCATCAGTAGAGAAAATGCAGTCATACAAAATACTCAATTCATCCAAAAGAAGGCCAAAAATAGGGGGGGAAAGGAATAAAGGAGATATAGGATAAATAGAAAGCAAATAGTATGATGGTAGATTTAAACAGAACTATACAACAATCACATTAAATGTAAACAGGCTAAACACTCCAGTTAAAAGACAGAGATCACCATAGTGGATAATAAGGCAAAATCCATTGGCATGCCGTTTCCAAGAGACTTGTGCTTTAAATAAAAGACTCGGGTAAAAGGAATCTATGATAATAAAAGCATAATATGCTAATTAGACTGGACATCCTTCTGGACGAAGCCGAGGCTGCGAGGGAAGCCTGGGTCCCGGGTGCCAGAGGGAAGCCGGTGTTGGCAACCGGGGGAAGGAAGGCCTGCTCTTGCACGAATTTCGTGCATCGGGCCTCTAGTAAATATATAAACATCTTCAAAACAATGTTTGAAAATATTTGAAGCAAAAACCAACAGAACTAAAAGAATAAAGAGCCCACAATTAAAGCCAGAGACTTTAACATACCCTCTCTCAATAACTGATAAACAAGCAGGCCAAAAAAAATCAGTAAGAAAAAAATGAGGGGGAGTGAAATGTAAGAGTCAAGAGTGTGAGCTCATCTCCTCAGGTCGTTGGGGAAGACAGGTCATGTGAATGGGACAGAGGTGGTTTAGTGTGCGATAAAGAGCGGCCCTGGAGTTCCGAGCACGCCCCCTCCACAGCCACAGGAGACAGACGCCGTTCCCAGGGGAGGCCACGTCATGGCCGCCCTGCTGGTGGTGACGGTATGTCCTGCCCAGGTTCTTCTTGGATGCTGTATTTTCTCACGGGTAATCTTGGATGGAGACACACACACACCTGCATGCGCGCGCACACACACACAGGTTCCTTTGAGCAACAATACTTCTCAGAGAGAGTGCAGTCTCGAACCAGTTTTAGCATAAAACCACTGAGGCTTCAGCACAAAGGCCAAGGCGGGCACTGGATTTCTGGTCTCTGCTGATGTCAGGGGAGAAGGCCTGCCTGCCTTGCATTGATTTGGCACAGTTCTGCCCAACGCCAGGGCACCTCCTGATCCAGCCACGGCCTCTGTGATAACTGTACCTGCTTCTCCCACTCCGTGTTGTCATGAAGAGCACGCCCCACAAAGCATCCTACAAGCAACCTCCATCTCCTAGGCTGTTTCTTGGGGAACCAAACCTCAGACACAGGGAAGTGACAGATAGGAGAGAAGCAGCCGAGGTCACAGAGATCAGACTCCGGTGTTTAAGGAGTGGGTGAAGAAGGAACAGGAAGTACATGGACAGGGAAAGGCCACAGACGGGGAGAAACAGTGACAAGGAAACGGGAATTATAAAGACTCTGATATCTGGCCGTCCATTAAGCAACTGGATCCCAGGGCCAGGAGGGCTTAGCTGGGTTTGGGACCACGTTCCAGCATAGAGAGGTGACCAGACGCCCTGCCAATGAAAGCCAGGAAAGAAGAGATGTGAAAGAGCATGGGACTCTAGTGACTGATCTCCAGGCTGTGCTCAGGAGGGAGGCCGACTGCAGAAGCAGTCACCACAGAATTGGGTGTTGGGCCTGTGCGTATTCACTGTGTAGTTCTTTCAGCTTTTCCTGAACGACTGAAGTTTTTATAAGAAAATGCTGACAGGGAGGAAGGTCCATTGGTGTTGGCGCTGAGTGAATGGCTGACCGACGGGGCGGTGCGAGTGGAGCGGGAGAGGTGAGCGGTTGACACTTCTGCGGAACTTGACTGCCAAGAGGAAGAGACTGGAGCGGCAGAGAGGAGGCCGGGCCGCGCGGGTGGTTTGGTCGGCGCTCTCCTTCTGTCGCGCTTTC
Organism: Eptesicus fuscus; assembly: GCF_027574615.1. Classification (NCBI taxonomy): domain Eukaryota; kingdom Metazoa; phylum Chordata; class Mammalia; order Chiroptera; family Vespertilionidae; genus Eptesicus; species Eptesicus fuscus. Next base: position 111,516,155 of record NC_072476.1, read on the forward strand.
TCGTTCTGCTTCAGCTGAGAGACTTGCCGGGAAGGAGTGGCTAGAGAGGCCAGGCACACACCTTGGGGTGTAATGTCCTCAGACTTTCCGAACCCTTACGGCAGAGCCTCTCCAAAGGCCACAGGCTGCGGGGTCATTCCCGGGAGCACGGACCCGCAGTCCTGGGCGCTCCCCAGCACCTGGCTCCGCACTGCGCCCAGGTCAGTGTGGCTGCGGAGTGGGAACCGGGCCGCGCCTCCTGACTCCCAGGGATGCTGCCATGTGAAAACTACTGCTTTCCAGACAGAACTGACACGGCCGCCAGGGCTCCCCTAAGCCCCGGCTTTCTCGGCGACTGAGTGGGGCAGTCAGGCAGCGTGGAGGTGGAAAGACGGGGTGCACACATGCCCCCAGGTCCTCTGTAAACAGTGACAACTACACGGGAGCTGCTGGGGCGCCCACTGCGTGTGGGCACAGGGGTGGGAGGCGCTGGGGGTGCGTGATCGCTGCCTGGCACTGGCAGAGGCGGTCCCACATCGAACACTGCAGGTGCCCAGACGCTATTCTTCTCCGCAGACATGATGAGCCGGGCTGGGCTGCGGCTGTGCCAAGAAACCTGACTGCAAGTTTCTCCCTGCCTGTGCCGCCCCAGGTGCCGACGGCAGCAGCCGCTCAGACGGCGTGCCTGCCCGGACTGGCCCGGAGCCCAGCTGGGACGCCTGCAGGCACAGGTGTCCTGGTCGCCCGGGCACCCTCGCTGCTGCGGCTCTTCATTGTGGGGGAGCCTGGGACAGCCCCCCGAGGCCTGCGGAGCGGCCTCCACAGCCCAGGCGGCCGGTGGCCCCGATCCGGACGCGCTCCAGAGCCGTGAGGTGGCGAGAGAAGGCTTTCCCCCCCGAGACTCCGGGCTGGGAACTCGGAGGAGATGCAGGCAGGTCTTGGGGAGGGAGCGGCAGCCAGGAGACTGGCCTCCTCAGCATTCCTGCTATCGCTCCGCCGCAGAGATAGCCCACGGTAACAGCAAACACTCCTTCAGAGAACAGAGCCTCGCACCTCCCCGCGGCCGCAGGAGTTTTAGGGCAACAGGATGTGGTGTGTCCACTTCCGTCTGACCCTGAGCAGGCCGCCGGGGGTATTCGTCTTGCAGCACTATTCCTGGGCAGGAGGTGGAAATGGACACACCACTCACACACACTCTCACACACTCACACACACAATCACACACACTCACACTCACACTCACACACACTCTCACACACACTCACACACACACACACTCTCACACTCTCACACACACACACACTCTCACACTCACACACACTCACACACACTCACACACACACTCTCACACACACACACAGTCACACACACACACACACTCACACACACACACACACACACACTCACACACACACTCACACACACTCCCACACACACTCACACACACACACACACACACACTCTCACACACACACTCACACACACATATACACACTCTCACACACTCACACACATACACACACACACTCATACACTCACACACTCACACACACACACACACTCACACACACACACTCACACACACACACACACTCACACACACACACACTCACACACACACACACACTCTCACACACACACTCACACACACTCACATATACACACTCACACACTCACACACATACACACACACTCATACACTCACACACACACACTCACACACACACACACACTCACACACACACACACTCTCTCTCACACACACACATACACACTCACACACACACTCACATACACACACTCAAACACACACATTCACATACAGTCACACACACTCACATACACACACACACACTCACATACACTCATACACACATACACACACTCACACACACACTCACATACACACACACACTCACACACACACACACTCACACACACACACTCACACACACACACTCACATACACTCACTCACACACACTCACACACACTCACACACACTCACACACACACACTCATACACACACACACTCACGCACTCACACACACACTCTCACACACTCACACACACACTCACACACTCACACACACACACACACTCACACACACACTCACACACACTCACACACACACTCACACACACACACACACACACACACACACACACACACTCACATGGCTTCACAACAGCCAGTGCTGGGTTCCCCCTCTGCAGAGAGGAGCAGGAGAGGAGACCGAGCCGGCGGGAGGAAAGGGAAATCTAATCCGTGGTCCTTGGCTTACAAGAGGCCGCTCGCTGGAACACGGAGGCCTCCCGCTCCCGGATGTTCCGTACACATTTATTCGGCTCAGCTCACGGTTTCAGAAAGACTTTCTGAGCGAGCGGACTGATGAACTAGAGCTCTCGCCCAGACGGACTTGGGACAGAACTAATGACCCCGAGGAGCCGGTCGTGATGTGAGAGGAGAGCCAGGGCCTGGGGCTCCCTGGTGCCCGTGAGCTCACGGCTTTATCTGCAGCGAACGCCTGGGCGCTCCAGACCGGAAGCTCGCCAGCTGCTGGCCGGCAGGGAGGTGGCACACACCGCGGCGTTCTCTCCACGGCTGCAGCACCGGGCGTCCTGTTTCTTTTATCTCTGGGTGGGGGGCGGGCGGGGGGCGGGGGACGGGAACTTGTTATTTTCAAACGCACAAAAAATCTTTCAAGCAAAGTAGCGTAATTGGTTACTATATATATATACATAAATATTTTCATGAACTCTTTAAGAATCAGGTGCATACACCATGCCCTCTGCCTCCCAAGTACATCATAAGAAACAAGCGTTTCCTGACACTCACTGCTTCCTTTCCTGATAAAGAAGCGGGAAGGGTATACTTGCGCTTTCTAACCCACAGCCAACCCGCTGTCACCACGTGTCCTAGTGGCGTCCTCATCTCGCTGCTGTGGGCGCAGAACTCACTCCAAGGCCTTGTGCAGTGGCCGCGTCCCAGCGGCGTCCTGAGGAGGCTCTCAGCAGCATGGCTCTCTCCGCTGAGGGTCTCCGCGGCCCCTCGGCAGAACCTGCTCCGCTGAGGCCTGGGGGGCCAAGCCTGGGTCTAGGCTCGCTCTGTGCTCGGAGGCCGGAGACTCCTGGCAGCTCCCAGAGGCCCGAATCGCGGCCCCTCGCGGGCCCTCTCGGCGCTCGCTGAGCAAAGTCTCCTTCCCTCTGGCCGCCCAGCTTCCATTCATCTTCGTCACGGTCTGTGACAGGCGCAAACGTGCTGACCCATCAAGAACAGCCGCTCAGAACTCAGCCTGTGTCCCTCAGACACAGCACCCTCACCGTCCAGCCATCTGCCTGCGCCTGGGCCAGCACCGAGAGGAGAGGAGAACAGAGGCGCGACCGCAAGCCCAGCGCGGAGCGATGGGGCGTGAAAGGTCGTTCCTGAGTCAAATCGGAGTCCTCCCAGCACCCACGCCTGCAGCCGCCTCCTCTCTCGTGGGTGTTAAACAGCTTAGCGGACCGACGGGTACACTTGATTCTTCATCAAATACCTACAACCACACACTCCCCCTTAAACGAAAGTGTGTGTGCAGGGTTGTTTCCTGAGCCCTTCCCAGTGACGAATGAATTCATCCCACAGCATTCTAGAAACACGGAATGCGCAGCAGTAATAGCATGTCCACAGCATTCTAGAAACACGGAATGCACAGCAGTAATAGCATGTCCACAGCATTCTAGAAACACGGAATGCGCAGCAGTAATAGCATGTCCACAGCATTCTAGAAACACGGAATGCGCAGCAGTAATAGCATGTCCACAGCATTCTAGAAACACGGAATGCGCAGTAGTAATAGCATGTCCACAGCATCCTAGGAACACGGAATGCGCAGTAGTAATAGCATGTCCACAGCATCCTAGGAACACGGAATGCGCAGCAGTAATAGCATGTCCACAGCATCCTAGGAACATGGAATGCGCAGTAGTATTAGCATGTCCACAGCATTCTAGGAACACGGAATGCACAGCAGTAATAGCATGTCCACAGCATTCTAGGAACAACACGGAATGCACAGCAGTAATAGCATGTCCACAGCATTCTAGGAACAACACGGAATGCACAGCAGTAATAGCATACATAAGACATTATAATTCTATATGGGAGCCATTCGTTTGGAGATTTTTTTCCCACTAAAAACCAAATGGTATACCATCAGATCACACAATTTAAGACCCGGCAGAGACCATCCAATCCCAAAGACCCCAGACGCCTCACTTACAAACAATGACCATCACTCAGAGCGGTGAGTGAGTTGCTCAAGGACACACAGCTGGCTAATCAGAGACCCAGACAAACACACATCTTCCAACAGACTGCCGAGCCCCGCCACCGTGGGTGCTGCAGAAGACCGGGTGGCCAGCCAGGCCGCGTGGAAACAAATGTTGGAGCATCCCATCCTGTTTTGAACGTACCGGAGAAGATCCCCCGTGACATGGAAAATGGAAATGACTCTTATTCAGAGAAGCTAATGTATACAGGGACTGCTCTGATTTATTTTTTATAAAGTCTCTGTTGGTCATCTGTTTCTTCCACAATGGGATCTTGATTGCTTTGAGCAAGGCACGCCAGGCCCCAGAATGCTGAAGAGCACAGCGAGGCCGCTGGCGGCCTATTGTGACCGGCTCTGCTCCACGGAGACAGGCCTGTGAGACCGAACAGCTCTCAGGACCAGACCGACCACCAACCACAGGCCCAGCTGCCCACGTGCCTGCACGTCCACTTTCCGAGTCGACCTTGCGTCTCTGTCTTGAGTAACTGGGTGTCTGCGCTGCGTTTTCCTGGCGTCCTTGGGGCTCCGGTGGAAACGCTGGCACCAGAGCTGCCAAAGGGCCTCACACCTTTCTCTGAGGAGGAGGACCAGCGAGGGGTGCAGCGGGGAAGGCGCTGCAGGAGCAGCGCTTCCTCAGGCCACACACTCAGGGGAGGCCCCCCCCCCCCCTCCCTGTGGCCAGCTGTGAGCGGGCTCGGGTCTGAAGAGAGGCAGACGCGAACTTGAGTCCTGGCACCACTACCGCTAACCCGAGAGTGCTCAGCCCTCGCAGGCTTGGTTTGGGGTGAAATGGCAGTGAACGCCTTCACCCTAGAGTCGCGAGGAAGAACGCATTCCCAGATCGTCAAGGCACTTCATAAAGGCAGCGACAGTGGCCTCCACATGGTTTATCAGAGGCCGGTGTGGGCGGGTCAAGAGCGACACCACATGTCAAGGCAAATTGATGGACGGGACGGCACTCCGCTACATACCCCCTGAACTCTCCCCTGAACTCTCCCGGGCACCGGAAGTGAGACTTTCCACCTCCCGTTCTAGAAAAGTCCTCTTCGGTGACGATGCCATTGGATTTCTGTTTCCAGAGGGAGAACGATGAGCTCTCTGAAGAAACTAATTACCACGGCATCAGCCACAGCTTTAATGGGGTTAGCGAGTTCAAAACACAGGCACTAAGATTTGCATCTGGAGGACGCTGGAGTCGGGGTGGGGGCGGGCCCGGTCTCACTAGTGCTCCTTACTGCGCAGAGAGGCCCCCAGGGTCTGCACACACGAGGACCTCATGCTGCCGAAGGGCCCGCTGGCTCCGAGCCAACTGGGGGGTCTCCAGCCGCTGCAGAGCCGGCACACCCTGAGGACCTGCCCCCTGGCTGCGTGCCCGCGCCTGGACCTGTCTTCTCCGCATGCGTCCGGGCACACCACGAGCAAAGGGAGCTGGGAGGAGGTGTTCTCCGACGGCCGCTGGTAGCAGCTACTAACCAGGAGCATGGAAACGCGTGCCTCCGTGCTCAATGGCTGTCTGTGGACACGCATCTCGGCTAAGCTGTGCTCCTTCTCATACATGTTCCAGGAGCAATGGGATAAGTAACCCCAATACATCTTCTCCTAGAATCCAGGGCTCATAGGGAAAACACACACACCATCCTCCGAGGACAAACTTTCCCTCAGCTTTGTCCAGGCAGCACAGAGATGCGGCAATCACATCCCAGCCACCATCACTGATCAGACCTGGGAAGAGGGAAGTACTCCCCCTGCGGGAGGGGGTCTGGTGACCGGAGTTTAGGTCAGAGTTCAATTTTATCCATGGCTGTGTCAACCAATCAGTGACCTCGGGGAAACCTCTTCAATTTCACTTTCAACCAGTTGTCATCTCTGACTTGTTGGGTCAGATCCTTCCTGTCCTCCCACCTGAGACGCAGGTCCCGTCCGACCACATCCTCCTCGCCAAGACACGCCTCCCTGGCCTGCCTCAGCCCCGTCTCCCCCTCCAGCTAAGGTAACACCTAGTTATAAACTAAGTGTCAAACGATTGCTTGTCTGAGGGGAGATGCCTTTGCTTGTTGGGACACACCTCTGTCAGGCACCCCGAGGCCCGGCAGCCAGGTGGAAGAATCATTGCCACCACATTCTTGGTGGTCCAATCACCTGGACTCATGTGTAAGGCATCCTTAAGACAACATACACACCTACAGAGGGATGAATAGACTACTTGCTAAATAACGTCTGGAGAAGGATTTCAGCCCCGAGAGAAAGATATTACATAAACGCAAGTTGAAATAGTCTTAAGACTGATCTACACCCAGCTCTGTAGACACTGCTTCTCCATAAAGATCCTCCGGCTGGAGGCCAAGACTCTGAGTAATCCCCTGCAGGGTAATTAACTTTCTATCCAAACAGATGCTATTGATCCAGATGACACGAGGATGCTAAGACATGGGGAGCAGAGAGGAGGGTTTAGACCACGCAGGAACATTGTCAAGAGATGCAGAGCACAGACAGACAGCAAGGAAGTCAGACAGAACTACAACAAGAAGTGAGTCCCCACGGAGAAGTCCACAACCTGCTTAACCAACACTCACTGAGCACACTTTCCGTGCCTGGCCCCGTGCTAAGCACTAAACACCAAGGTAAACAAGACATGGTCCCTGCCCAGACAGAGCTCACACTCTTGTACCCTGTTGTTTACGCTCTGCTAAGTACCCAAATCACCTGGCTCCCAGTTAAAATGAGAGATTCCCATCCCCACCTCCCCCACCCACTGGATTTGAGGTCCAAGGATGAGGCCTGAGTACCTTTGTGTTTCACAGATGTCTCTGATGTGCTGATGATTAATGAAGTCCGTTACATCCATCTGTCTCTCCCACACTGGTCCCTGACTGACAACCACTGTCTGTATTCCATCTGCAAAACTGAGCCATTACAGCAATGCTGATTAATCCCATCTACAAAATGCTGACATTGTAGCAATGCTGCATGATCCCACCTGCAACAGTGTCATTGTAGCAAAGCTGTATAATTCCATCTGCAAAACGGTGACATTGTAGCAATGCTGCACAATCCCACCTCAACACTGTAGGAACCTTCTGTGGTTGCCTGTTCTCCCTCAGCACAGCTCTCTGGCTACTGTGTGCTGCACTAGGTCTTTCCTGTTTGCTGCATGGTATGGATGTGCCACAGGTTAACACCCACCACGGGAGATCTGAATTGTTCATCATTTTGACTGTTAACAAATAAAGCTGCTATATTCACTGTGTGCAAAATAAAAAGGACTGGGAGAGTAGTCTGAATTGGGTTAGGATGAAAACATTGGTCTAGTAAAACAATTAAATATCTGATGAGTCTGAGAACAATTTTCTCTTTGGTCACAAGTAATTATTTGTTCAACTACTGAGCAAAGTGAAGGCCACTCAACTTATCTCTCATAAACAATGGCTGAAGGCCCATCTCAATCTTACACCTTCTTTGGTTCCCAGTGCTTAAAATTGTGCAATGAGCAGAATCAATAAACATTTGTTAAATAAATACCAAGATAGATAGATGATAGATAGATAGATAGATAGATAGATAGATAGATAGAAATATTCCTTCAAATAATTCCATTAAGCCTAGCTGGTGTGGCTCACTGGTTGAGCATCTACCCATGAACCAAGAGGTCATAGTCCCATTCCAGGTCAGGGCACATGCCCGGGTTTAAAACATTTTTAAAGTATTCAACTGAAAAAAGTTCCTATCTAGTTCAGAAGCAATTGCTAAGTAAACACTTTAATTTTTTCTGTAACAAACCTTTTGAATTTTTCAAGCATAGTCTCTTGGTGGCCTTAAATCATTTTTGGAAAAAAATAAGTGAGCTATAAATCAACATGTAAATAAACAAAATAAATTCCTGAAACTTTCTCATCATCGTGTCCCATAAAGAACGTTTACTTAGTGATTTTTTTTTAGACACTGAAGACTTTGTTCACCTTCTGCAAGGAGCAGATGACCAAATCAGAGACAGAGCCCTTTCTCTCACAGTCGTCCGTAGGCTCTAACCCCATTCCTTCTGCAGTGAAGCAGCTGTCTGTGCCAGTGGTTTGTAAAAACATCTCCTAATGATTCTGAATTTCCTCCAAAATACAATTATATCACAAGCAAATGGTAAAAAAAAAAAAAAGCATCCAAACTTGTTCAGGAGAAAGAGAAAAATGGATGTCTGGCACAGTTAACAGTACAATGCACGACACATCCTCTATTTACCTTGAACTTGGGCAGGGGAAGAGAGTGCATGTGAAGTCTTTAGTGCTGTTGTATTTGAAATCCTTGACCTATTGGAAAAGTGACCTCTGGAGCTCTAGTGTGGTTCAGCTTTGAACTGGTTGAACCCGTGCTGAACAGTTAAGGCAAAAACGAAGCTCAGGCAGCGCGGTCAGCCGGGGCTGGCCTTGCATTACTGCTGAAGCGATCCACTGCCATTCCTGAGAAACGGGGTCAGTAACATCGTTTCATCTTTCTTGGTTCCATTAAGAAGGGGCCCTTTCAGGAGCCAGAGAGATCGCTGTCTCATTAGTTCCATTTTTCTCAAGTCCCTCGTTGCTACAATTTTAGAAAGAAATGCATTTGAGGTCACTTAGTGTTCACGGCAAAACAATAGCATGTGTCGAGCGAAACGAGGGAGCAAACAGTCCCACCCAATCGTGATCCAAGACGCAGCAGAAGTGGGACCTCGCTGACCCCAGCGAGGGGAGGGGACGCGGCCCCTGAGGCATTCGCGCTGCGCACCGCCAGCCCAGCCCGGCTCTGCCATTGGGTTCAGCGAGGCCGCGCTCCCCGATTTCACAATGTTCCTCCTCAGGCGCTCAGTTGCTGCTGGAGACTGTCCAGAGCCGCGTCTCGGAAGACCAGCGAGCTGCCAATGAAGAACCGAAAAGCTTGTGTCTGTTGGAAAAAGGGGAATGAGCGTGTCCCCGCGCCAAGGACTAGGCTGTCCCCTGCTCACCGGAGGCTCGCGCTGGTGCCATGTCCTCGCGCAGGAGGACGTTTATGTCCCTTGGACGCGCCCCTCGTTCCTCAGGACCTCACGTTGACACGGCCTTCGGAGGCAGGGTCCAGACTCGCCTCCCCGGGCCATATGTAGACGCCCACAGCATATGTTTGTGCTCAGACCGTTATTCTGTAAAACCAAGTGCCCACGGCCAGGCTCTCTCTGCCCACGGAGCCCCGGGCTCCCGGGTCCTCCCGGCGCTCTCTCACTCCCGTGTCACCAGCTGACCAGCCCCGCCCACATCCACATCAGCATCCCATCAGCACAGCGTCCCATAGCTTATGCCCCTTAAACTTCTCCTCACATGTACTCCATCCCTTCATCTTCGCCGCCACTACCCTCTTCAGGCGCTCCTCGTCTCTTCCCTGGGTGACCGCAGCCCCCTAGTCTCCGACTGGCCTTGCTCAGTCTGCCCGTGCGCCCCCACATCCCCCCCCCGCCAGTGCTACCAGTTTCCTCCTGAAAGGAAAAGCCAGCCATGGTACCCTATTCCCGAGTGTCTTGTCTTCAGTACATGAACGCGCACCCCAACCCAGCCTCCCAAGCTCCTTCAGACTCGTCTTCCCTACCCCCTGCCCCAGCATGGCCCCGACGACGTGGAGATGTGTGTAAGCTCAGCGTGTGCGACGCAGTGTCACCGCCTCGCCCTTAAAAACGCTGAGATGCCCTTTCTTCTTGACTGAACTCCTCCTCCAAGTCAGACCCCCTCCTGCTCTGAGGCTGGAGCGGAGCGGGCATCGTCTCCTCTGAACACGGCCCGCCCCGTCAGGTGGCGTGAAGCGCTCCCTCCTCAGCTCCCACCGGAGGGATCACTCTCACCACAGACACTCACACTACTGAACAGGTCCCTCCTCGGACATGTATGGAGCGCCTCCTGTGCCAGGCCGTGCCAGGCCCTGTGCCAGGTGCTGGAGACGCAATGGTGAGCGACACAGTCGGTGCATCTGCCTTTGGGAAGCTTAGCTCCTGGGGGGCGGGGAGACCGATAATAAACGCATCAGCTACAGCTCAATGGCGCTGCCTTGCATTTGTTCGCATGTCCGTCTCAATATCGTGTCTTTAACCCACGAGCCTGATGGTGTCGGGAAGCCGGGAACCAGGGCCCCTGCGCCTCTGCGTCCTGCGCGCCCGCTGTGCCGCGAGTGGGATAAACACTCGGAGAGGCTGTACATGAGGAAGGGACGCCTACATCTGGGGCCGGTTGCTGGCTTGGGTGCCTCCTGCACGAACCTCGACCAGGGCCCAGGCCAGGGAGGAGCCTGCAACTGAAGTACATGCCCTTGACCGGAATCGAACCCGGGACCCTTTGGTCTGTAGGCTGATGCTCTATCCTGAGCCAAACTGGCTAGAGCTTTCTTTCTTCCTCTCTCCCTCTCCCTCTCTCTCTCTCTCTCTCTCTCTCTCTCTCTCTCTCTCTCTTTTTTGATTTATTTTAGAGAGAAAGGAAAGGAGAGAGAGAGAGAGAGAGAGAGAGAGAGAGAGAGAGAGAGAGAGACATTGGTTTGTTGTTCCACTGATTCATGCAGTTATGGGTTGATTCTCGTATGTGCCCTGGCCGGGTATGGAACCCACAGCCCTGGTGTATCGGGACGACGCTCTAACCAGCTGAGCCACCCAGCCAGGGCTTTACACTGAGATTTTACGTTTCTCCTCTGAGGTGGACACCTCGCCTCCCCGGCATGTTCTACACTTTGGCTGTGGCTCTCCACCTCTACTTTAAAGATACAGGGCGTCTGGAAGGCTCTGTTGAGTGCTCTGGTGTTATGTATTTGCAGATCACGCAGCATCTGGGCTTGAAAGTAGGGGGTGGGGTGTACCCTTATGACAAGAAAAATCTTGTTTCAAGAACATGGATTAACTTGCTGTAAATTGGCCCTAGAAGCTAGGTGGATCTGTGGTTCTGAGAGCAGGCATCAAATATTGGGTGATATTTTGTACTAAAGGAATGTCTCCCAAATACAACTGTAACGTCTCGTGGGCAGTGTCTGGTGGCAGTCTCGCTGGGTCTTCGGGGCACCCCAAGTGACAGACAATCGAGCATCATTTGCACAGAAGGATGGAGGGGAGCAGCGGGTGCAAACCGGAGCTCCTTCGACCTGACCTTCAGGAGCCGGGAAGGAAGGCCTTGCTCCGAGACGTGGCGAAGGAGGCAGATGACCTAGAAACCTGCTCCAAAGGTTGTGGTGACCTTCAGCAGACTCTGAGTGAGTCATCCCGTCCCAAGCGCCCACAGAGACGCAGGCGGACTTGTGGTGCTAGGAGCATGTCTCCGATCAGCCCCGGGACACCCAGGACCCAGCACCGCTGCCGCCCCGTGTGGGCTCTGCCAAGAGCCAGGCCAGGAAATTGCCGGAGGAGCCACAGGAGCCCCTGGGGTGTCTTAGCATCTGAACATACATCTGCGCAGTGACCGGCCACCGTCGCCCCGGCTTTTCCTTTGAACATGCTACTGCCCCGTTGGGAACGCCTTTCTACTTTACCAGCTCCACCTTCAAGAAGCAATCCACACACAGCCCCCGGGCGCCGAGCCGGCGGGATCTGAGGGCCACACCGAGGCTCAGTCTCCCAAAGGCCAAAGCCAGCAGCCGACGTGCCCTGCCCGTTAACCTGGAAGCCAAAGTTGCCACCAAGTTCCAGGGCAAGCACCTGCCCAGACACAGGAGACAATCCAAAAGACTAGAGCAGGGGCTTGGTGCGCCCGGGGGAAGGTGAAGGCGACGGGAGGGTGGCCTCGCGCTGGCCTGACGGAGCTGAGGACTCTACCTGGTTTCTACCGAGCGTGGCCTGGTCGGAGCTGGGAAAGGCTCGGAGCGCAGGAACATTCTGGGCTGTCCTGCCCGCCTCCGCCTGGCTTGCCCCGGGAGAGGACGCACAAGCCAACCACAGGGCAGCCAACTCCTCACGAAGGAGCCTGCTCCTGGCATTCCTCGCCGTAGCACCCGGAGGCGTGCGACTTCAGTGAGCCCCATTGGGGATGTCACGCCGACTGCGAGTGGGCGAGCGTCACACAGTTGTGACCCCGGGTCCTCAGAGGTGACTCTCGCATTCTCCTCCAGCAGACAGAGGACCTGACGTCCTCCCCCGCCTTCGGCCTCCCACGACGGTCTGCGTGGCCATCCGGCAGCCCCTTGTCCATCGCCAATGCGCCGTGCGCCTCCGCACGGTCTGCGCCTGGTCCACCTGCGGCCTGGGGGTCGTGCTTGCCCGCGCGTTCATTTGGTCGGCAGTTCGTTTCGGGGGACCAGCAGGCCTGGCGTTGATCTGCATGAGGCTCTTTGTTCGAAGGCAGAAACAGAGCCGGCAGCACAGGGGGGTCCTTTTCCAAGTCCCAGTCCAGCTTAGGGACATCTCCCCAATCGCTGTGAGCCCCACGTGTTTTTATCGAGCCACTGCTCTGATGAATGAGAAGAGGTAAGATGCAGGTTGTTTTCACAGTCTGGACGCCATCTTCATGGACTTTTCCCCAAACTCGAACTCAGTCACGGGAAGCCGGTGTGTGAAAACCCGTCTGGGACAATGTGCTCATGTGATGATATGACGTGCGTGTGCAGTCGTTTCATTTGAGGGTTTGATTTCATCAGTGTCGCAAACCCATCCTTCGAGAAACCTGACCTGCCGGTGTCGTATCTCCTTGCTGTTCTGTCAACTCGGTGAGACAAGGTGCCCGTGACGAAGGGCAGGGAGACTGAAAGCTGTTTTCTTGTTCAAGGAAACACATTTCCCCAAGCAGCAGGGCTGCGGGCCCCCCGTCTGCCTCGCCCGTGACCTCTCTCCACGTTCCCGGCCGGTGGTCCGTCAGCAGAAGGCGTTCAGCCAGATGACAGCTGAGCCACGCCTGCCGGGGGTGTCGAAGTCTGTCAGCTACTTTCCCGGGAGCCGTGTCCTCTCCGGGCCGTTGCTGCGTTTCAGCGATGGGGGCGAGGACGACACAGCAAAGGCGTCCCTCCGTGTCCACCTGGAAGGCAGTGGGCCCGTGCCCTCACCTCCCTCGGTCACACCCGGGAGCCCTGGTGAGCAGGCCCCGGTGGCTCAGGCCAGGCGCTCACGTCACCACCAAGTTCGGGTGCAGGAACCCGGCCAAATTCCAACCCGTGGAGATTTCTCACCTCTGGCAGCCCTTGACAAGTTTGGCCGACGGTGGTTTTTAACCAAACCCCAAACAGGTAAGTTTTCATTGGATTCTAGTTTCACCGTATAATCTCTTTTTGTTTAGACAAGCAACACGTGATGTAAGAAGGAAAAAAACACTACATTTTGACTAAAATGAGCTTGGACCTTGTCTATATAAGGCAAGCACTTTCAAACATAATATGTTTATAACTCCCACCTCCGCCCCCATTCCCAGCCTGAATCCCATGTTGGCTCATACACAGCTAGAAGTAAAATGAAAGAAAAGTGTCTGGGAGTGGATAACAGCACAGAGTCAGAGTCTTGGAAGTAAAAACACAAATGTTCTTGATCTGTGTCACATGCTCTCCTGGCCGACGGAAGGCCCAGGCGAGCCTGTGGGGAAATGCACCCGCAGGTCCCAGGACGCCCCCAAACTATCACATCCTGAGGGGCCTCTGACAACCCGCGGTCATTGTGTTTGGCTACATGACAATAGAAGCTTCATTTCAATATAATTAATCGAGAGGGTCAGCCCGGCCAGGTGGCTCAGTGGGTTGAGTGTCATCTTTCGGGTTTGATCCCTGGTCTGGGCATGTGCAGAAGGCAGCAGACCGACTCTTCTCCCTCATCTCTCTCTCTCTCTCTCTCTCTCTCTCTCTCTCTCTCTCTCTCTCTCGGCATGTCCTTGGGCAAGGATTCAAGGATTATTATTTTTTTAAGTTCAAAGTAAAACATGGCAGTTGTTTCCTCCTGACTGTCCAGCCTTTGCGTCCAGGTGCCGAGAAGACGATGGACAATTCACTTGCTATGAAGATGCTCCCTCCTTTGCCGCAGCAGCAACCCAGGGAGCCTGCATCTCACAGGTCTGTGTGTTTCTAAAACAGACGGAGGGTGATGTGGCTCATTTACTAACGAAGCTTCCAAAAGCGAGCCCGACACCACGTGCCACACACTGGCATCCCGGCCAACTGTACCTGTGGGTGTACAAACAGAACAACAGGCTGCAAGGCTGTGAGCCACTCTCCCTCTGCTGATTACCCTGGGTGGTGAGCTGATGAATATTCATGTCTTCTGCCTTGTTTCTCCCTGTCTTTTCTGAAATGTTCATGATAGCATGGATGATTTTTCCCCCTTGCTTGTAAATATAATAATTTTTTAAAACTTACGCACATAAACATTTACCTAAGAAGTATAAAGAATAAAGCTATTTTGATTTTGCAAAAAACAAAATGAAAAAATACTTGTCAAAATAAGTCATCACTGATGTGGACATTTGGTCCTTTCAACTCCATGTGAATGTCACCTGGAATTCAGGGTGCAGCCTTATGATGGGAGCCACACGAAGAGCTCCGATGAGTCGCTCATTAACACATTTCTGCAGCGTTCCTCAGCATCCTGTAGGTGTGGCCGGGGAATGCACACAACATCCCATTTCAGCATCTCAGTCTCCGAACATCGGTGTTACTTTTCACAATGGAGAAGTACACCACTGACCAAATCTTAAACTACAGCTCTGTCCCAAAAAGGAGATGAGTCACAAGTCACTTTCCCGAAGGACAATAGAAGTTTTCTTGTAACGAAGGCTGAGAGGGAAATGGCTGACTTGTCCCAACAACTCTAGCGAGCTGTGACCCAAAAGCGTGAGTGGGACGGAGCCAAACGCTCTCCTGCAGCGAGACGGATGCCAGCGGCGCCCACGCGGGCCAGACACGGCCGCCGCGTCCTCGGGGCTCACAACGTGGGACTGTTTGTGGAAAGCGGGTGTCTGGAATGGAAAGACAATTTTGTTTTGCTGGAGCTAGAGAGACTAGGAGCGAGAGGGGCCGGCACCCAATGAGGGCGAGTGCCGCGGCCACAGGCCTCGTCCGGGGCGTCTATGAAGTCCTTCCAGAAGACCGTTTCATCCCCAGAGTCCGATTTCGTTTCCATGGCAATGACGGTGGAGGTGAGCACGGGGCTCCCTGGTGCTGTTTCCTGCGGACGCCCCGACCGTCTGCTCTGCTGCTGACGGGAGTCCAAGTTGAGTCTGAAAAGGCGGCAGTGATGCGCCGGCCTCTCTCTCTGCCTCGTGATTCCTTTCCCTCCATGTCAAGTGCACCGAATGGCAAGGCTACGCTTGATTCTATGGAGCCATCAGCCTCAGGGCCTGACGTGAGGGCCCCTCTCTTCCTTTATCAAGATGGCAATAGTGGCCAAGTCCTTCCCCGGCTCCCTGCCCCCGGCCCCCGGCCAGGGCAGACGCCAGGTGCGGGGCCCACGTCTCTCCGATTCCAGGCCGCGGCTCCCAGCTCTCCTCCATTTCGCCGAGAGTCTTCTCTCTCTCTCTGCCGCGCCGGCCCCGGCAGGACAGGCGGGCTCCAGCCATCACCTTGGGTACTTGGCCCCCTGCCCAACCTGGTTTTTCCTTCAAACCAGGAAACAGAGGGTTCTTGCTTGTGTGGACGGAAAAGGTTGATTTCCTGCCAAACCCCCTCCCCCCCAGGATGACACCAACGAGAAGGAACCATCAGCAGGCTGCTCCCAGGACCCGGGGCCTGCGAGGCAGGGAACACATGACCTGTGGTCTGCAGGGGCTGCCAACAATGGCGGCGGAGAGAGACACACCGGGGAATCGCTGACGAGGCAGCCTGCCTCCAGCCTCCGCACCAGCTGTCACCCAGGGGACCAGCCATCACCGTTCGTGGCTCAGTACGAACTTGCACCTGGGACCCAGGCCAACATGGTTTCTGTAGGCTCACCCAGTTCCAACTTGTAAGGCGTGTCCCCCTCCACGCTACCCCCAGCCACACAGCCACACACATGCACACAGACACCTCCCTGCGCCGCCCAGCCTGGGGACTCTCATCCATCATGAGGGGAGATTTCATTTTTCATGCCGGAGCGCACGCTACTCTGCAGACGGCCTTGTCACGCTCCGGGCCTGCACTTGTCTCCGGCAGTTGATGTGTTTAACTCGTTGCCTTTGAAATAGAGCTGCCAGGGGAACGTGTTTTAGAAAAAGTGCGCAGTCACGTGGTGTAAAAACAGTCCCGGATGTGAAGCACGGTGGAGGGAATGCCGTCAGTGATAGGGGGACAAGTGTGACGGTGTCAGGTGGTACTAGACGCATCGGGGGACCACGTCATAAGTTACAGGAGTGTCTACCCACCGTGCCGGACACCTGAAACTCACACAATATTGCCTGTCAGCTGTAATGGGGTGGCGGGGGGGGGGGGGGGAATTTAATTAAAAGAAAGGAGAAAGAGAATGCTAGCTTCCACATTTCCCCACAAGTTAACACTCTGGAGAGAGGAAGCTTAGAGTCTGAATCACTGGAACAAAACATTAGGGGTGGGGACGTTTTGTAAGGACTAGAGGACTTGGGCAGTCAGTTCAGTATCTCGGGCGGCTGAGAGGTGCGTGGAGAAGCATCGTGAGAAGGCCTGTGAACTGGGACTGCTGGCGGCCAGCCATGTGCTGAGAGAGACGATGGAAGGCTAGGGCGAGTCACCACCAGTGTCAGTGACACGGGAGACGGATGGCTTCAGGGCACAGAGTCCCATCTCCCGCAGACAGAGGGCAGGAAGGACTGAGAGCCAGCCCCGGCCCCCGGCGACCACGGCACAGCCCCGAAGACGCCGGCGCCCGCTCGACAGGCCCTGCTACCGAGGACGGGCTAATCGGGGAGATGGACCCTGAACGCCGGCATGAGAGTATCTGAGCTGATTCCTATTAACCGGGGTCCAGCCCACTCCTACCCAGCCTCGACAAGGACCGTTTGGGGCTTTGGGACGGTAAGGGTGTCACCACATCTGCTCGGGAGAGCAGCCACAGGCACAGACAACCGAGAAGGGAGTAGGTGTGCTCTAGTGCTGCTGTAAACCTTTATTTAAAAGTGGCCCGATGTGGCCTGCAGGCCACAGCTCTTCCAGCCGATCAACTCCCAGTCACACGGAGAAGAGGAGCCGTGAGAATGAAAGCCATGTCTAGTATGAAGAATGGCAGGACAGCCCGGCCGGTGTGGCTCAGTAGTTGAGCATCGACCTATGAACCAGGAGGTCACGGTTCGATTCCTGGTCAGGGCACGTGCCTGGGTTTCGGGCTCAATCCTCAGTAGGGGGTGTGCAGGAGGCAGCCGATCCATGTTTCTCTCTCATCACTGATGTTTCCATCTCTCTCTCCCTCTCCCTTCCTCTCTGAAATCAGTAAAAATATATTTTAAAAAAGAATGGCAAAACAACAAGAATATCCTGGTTCCTTGATGACGTTCTGAGCACTGACATTGGACTGATGGCCCCCTGCCCCCGCCAAGTCTTCCAACCCCACCTCTGTGGCTCAGGTGTGGGTTAGGGTGGCTGAACAAGATCCTCAGCACCAGGCCACGCAGAGGGCGCACGGCACATCTCCCTCCCTGCCTCCGTTCAGGGAGCAGCACGGGGTGGGGTGTCTCCTGGGCCTCCCTCGGGGTGCCATCCGTTGTGTGTGTTCTTATGCCACTTCTCTCCACGCATGAGGAACCCTGGGATTTCATGTTGAGAAAACATTTCACAAGAGAAGCCTCTATCCTCTGACATGACAAGCCATGAGATGGCACACGGGAACTCCGTGTCAGGGTCACAGGCAATTAGTAACCTGTCATAAACGTCCCAAACTAGACTGACAATGTCCCTTGACTCTGCTCCTCAGGGAAAAGGAATGCAGGCAGGGCCAGAGCCCCTCTCGACAGGTCTCTGAGCCCAAAGCCCCGAAGGAAATGTAGAATTTCGTTTCCACCCGCCGCTAAGTGATTGTATTGGACCTGAATCTGTGACGTCAGGAAGCAGGGCTCCAAGGTCACTGACCAGAAAATGTTCTCTACGACCCGCCTTCGCTTTCCTCACTGCGGTGAACCCCAACAGCCTCGGGGACAAGGAAGAGAAGCACCAATGCTGTGGAAAGCAGCACTGAGGAGAGAGGGGGCGGGGGCGCAGGAGAGATACCTAATGCCACACAGAAAAGCCTCATTCTAAGAGCTCTTCCCAAGCATGTACTTCAGTTTACCTTCTGTAAAATGGGATCGTACCATGTCTGATAGACCAGGCTCTGATGTTTCTTTTTTTGTTTGTGTGTTTTTAATATATTTTTATTGATTTCAGAGAGGAAGGGAGAGGGAGAGAGAGAAACATCCATGATGAAAGAGAATCACTGATTGGCTGCCTCCTGCACGCCTCCCTCTGGGGATCAAGCCCGCCACCCGGGCATGTGCCCTTGGCCGGAATCGAACCATGACCTCCTGGTTCATAGGTCGACGCTCAACCACTGAGCCATGCTGGCCGGGCGATGCTCTGATGTTTTGAAGAAAAACATTCGATCGATATTAGGGAGCATTACATCTCACAAGGGCCCAGCGTGTGCACCCACAGTGACGGCGCCCCTGAGCTTGTGTTCTTTGTAAAACATGAAAGGAAGCTGCACAGAATGGCTGTGAGAGGGGCCGAGGTTTGCCCTGGAGCTTTGGGTCAGCTGTGAACATGGGTTTTAAAATGACCACTCAAGGGGCGCTCTGGCCTGGAAACGGCACGGCCGGGTGGGAGCCTGGGAACACACGGTAACTTGTCCCGGGTGCACCTGAACCCCTGGGCCCAGCCCACCAACAAGCGCCAACTTGATATGTCAGAGGCGCTTTTTTCCTTCCTGCGACTCAGACAGGTTTTCTTGAGTCTTAGCGGAGCGGCGAGACGAGGTAATCCACATAAGCAGCTGCTGCAACGTGATCTTTTTCTAACACTTTCGTGTGGCGCTGGCACGGCTGGCTCCGGGCTGCGCTGGGAGCGGGCGGATGTGAGGGTTTGCTGCCGGCAGCTCTGGCTCACCTGCCTCAGATGGAGGGTCTGCGCCCAAGAGGCAAAACCAGGCTGGAAACCCAAAGCGGGCTGGCGAGTCAGCGTTCTCTAACCCTGACCCCATGCACTTAAGAGAAAAACAAAAAACCCACCCTTGCCCGCTGGCGTGGCTCAGTGGTTGAGCTTCGACCCAGGAACCAGGTCACGATTTGATTCCCGGTCAGGGCACAGGCCCCGGTGCGGGCTGGATCCCCAGTGGGGGGCGTGCAGGAGGCAGCCGATCAATGTTTCTATCTCGCTCTCCCTTCTCCCTCTTCCTTCCTCTCTCCCTAAAAATCAATAAAGACATATTTTTTAAAAAGGCCAGGCCTCATTCCCCGGCGCTCCCCCTCCAGAGCCCCGCCTGGGCTGGCCGCGACCTTCGTGGACGTGGCCCCGTGTCTTCTCTCCCTCCCTCCAGCCTGCTCCTCCCGCCTGGACAGGAGGGCACCGCTTATGAGTCTCTGTCTCACAATCTGCTTCCGGCTGCCCCCATCTCTGCCACAGCCCCTCCCAGAGCCCGGCCAGGTCTCTGCGGGGGGCCTCTCCCTCCCAGCCAGGACCCGCTCTGGTCTAGGAGGGATGGAGCCCACTCCCGCCTCCTGGGCTCCCAGGACACCCTCCACTTCCCAGGAAGGGCTCTTCCACCTGAGGCTGGCTTCCTCCCACCCCACGAGGGAGACGAGGAGGGAGGGTTTCCCGACGCTGGAGTCCGCTGCAGGAGGAAGCTCCTCTGTTGGACGCATCCGTGCGTAAAGCGGGCAGAGCTCCATGTGCGGGACATCCCCTCACGTCCAGGGCTCGGCAGCGGAGGAGGCAGCGGGGGAGGCAGCTGGGGATGCAGGCCTTCCTGGGGCCTCAGCCACACCACGCGCCCACTGACCCCTCTTCCGTCCACGGCTTGCCTCTGGGGCGGAGATCTCCCCGAGGAGCTTGGTTGGGGTCCTCTTGCTCCACAGGCTCCAAGCTGCCTTGCAGAGCCATTTCCTCCTCAACCAACTCAACCAGGTTGCTGGCGTCCTCACGAGCCTCCTGTGGACACAGCCTAGAGGTGGAGTCACAGACGTCTCTTGGCTAATTTTGCGTGTAGCCCTTGTCCCAGCGCTGCGGGGCTGGGGGACTCGGCGCAGAGGAGGGCACTTGCCCAGGTCACGTGTGATGCCACAGGCCAGCTGTGCCCCACACAGTGTGCCTTCCTCTCTGCCACCGGGTCCCCACAGCAGGGCCTCCCAGTCTCAGGCAGGGACTGGGGAGGAGCCACGTCCCTGGGGCAGAGCCTCCCGCAGTTTTGCCCTGAGGGACTCTCTGTGCTGGAGGCCAGTGGCACTGGCTTCACCAGAATCACGTCGGGAGCCTGGCGATTCGGGCTCTCGGCACCCAAGCCCAGAAGGCTAGTTCACGGTCCGTTCTGGAGCCAGGACTCTGCACTGTCACAGCGTCCAGGTGACTCTGAGGCGTGGCTCCCAGGTCACATTGGGAAATACTACTTGAGCATAAAGGGACACGGGGGGAGGCCACGGCTGGTGCAGAATCCTCACTCAGTGTCCACACAACATGCTCTGCAGGGAGCTAGTGGCGGAAACGCTCGGTGCTCTCAGAGACGCGCGACCTCCCTGCCTCCTGCGCCCTGAGTCGATGCAGCACACCATCCCCTGGAGGGAGCGGGAGAAAACTGAAAACCAGGCCCAGAAGAACCTCGCCTATTCTAACAGCAAGTGACGGTTAGAATTTGGGAAATGGAACAAACCAAGAGAGAAAGACATTTGTTTGAACTTTGGCTAAAGAGATTTCTTCTTCTTTTTTTAAAAAAATATATTTGTATTAATTTCAGAGAGGAAGGGAGAGGGAGAGAGAGACACATCAATGAGAGAGAATCATTGATCTGCTGCCTCCGGCCCGCTCCCTACTAGGAATGGAGCTCACAACCCGAGCATGTGCTCTGACTGGGAATCAAACCATGATCTCCTGGTTCATAAGTCGATGCTCAACCACTGAGCCATGTCGGCCGGGCTAAAGAGATTTCCCCAAACTCCAAGGTGAAGATGTTATTTTGTCGGCATCACCCATGAACCTCATTTTCTTGAATGTTATCCCTTCCTGTGTCCAGCCGGTGCTGGGGGAGGACTTATGGAGCTCACACTACTTTCCTAGAACAACAGGGTTTCACGAAGCTGTCCAGGCCACGCTGACGTGCATGCAGGCCCCAGGCAGGCCATCCCGGGAAGACGGACGCAGGCAGCCTTCAAGCTCTCCATAACGTCCCAGGGACAGGTCCTGGCTGCAAAGACTGCATGTGCCGTGTGAGGACCTAACACACAGGCTCACGACGGGTCATGGAGGGCCACCCGCCGGCCATCTGCCCAGCTTCCCATCCGCCCACAGGCTGCGCCAGCTCCGGCCAAAACCAACACGGTTGTGGGAGTCACGCATTTCTAAACCTGAACGCATTTTACCGAACACCTGTGGAATGTTTTCAGAAAACGGAAAACCAAGGCTTTGATGACAGATTGATTCTCAGAAAGTGGAAAAGAAAGGAGTCACCTCGCAGGCGGAGGAAAGACGGCCCGCAGATAGACCTCCCAGCAGGGAGCCTGTTGGGCCTATGAATTTAAATTCACAGACGGAAAGTCTGCCTGCATTTCCCAGCTTCTCCCAGCGTCGGCCTCCTCCGCGTTTAGGCGCTAATTGGTTCGTCTTCTGTTTTATTGGAGCAAAAGTCGCTTCAGTCACTATTTTTAACTGTTTTCGCCTCGCGGCTCCTCCCCCCGCCATGTGCTCCCAGCACCCGTGAATTATGCATTCTCTCCCACGTCTCATTATCGCACATTTCTGCTGTCGTCCGCAGCTGCTGGCCGACGTGCCTGCCGCGGCTTTGTTTAGTGCCAAAGAGCTGTTTTTTCTAACACTTCAAAAACACATGGCATTTTTTATGGGCACAAGTATCTTCACTTCTGTCAAATAAAAAAATTGATTCATAAGGAAAACATTTTAAGTATGTAGGTGTTTTTAATGAGCGACTCCTTAAAAAAAAGAGTATGTCTGAGCAGAGAATAAAACCACCCCGGAAAGTGGAATGTGCATACATTTGCTTATGAGGGAACAGACACAGCCCCCCAGGGACTTTCCATCAGCTGGTTTCTACCTTCCGTGTGAGCACTTTTAGAGTTCTCGTTTATCAGATCCTGAGCGCCACACAGAAAGGGCAGGCACCCTTCGCTCGCTCAGGGCTGTCTCTGCCTTAAGTGACAAAGGTCACACTGGCCTACGAGGGCATCTCGTCCTGCTCACGGCAGATCCTGTTGGCCTCTGCCCGGTCTCTGAGGCCTGGCTAGTGATCAGATTCAAGCACTAGACCTGGTGTGGTCTGACAGTGGATCTGGCCTCACTGGTGAGTCCTGGAGAGAGTGTGGCTGCTTTCTGAGTCTTTTTTATTTAAAGTATAAAAATGTATTTTTTAATTGATTTCAGAGCAGAAGGGAGAGGGAGAGAGAGAGAGAGAGAAACATCAATGATGAGAGAGAATCATGGATCGGCTGCCCCTGCACACCCCACACTGGGGATCCAGCCCGCAACCCGGGCCTGTGCCCTGACCGGGAATCGAACCGTGATTCAATTTCCAGGTTCATAGGCCGATGCTCAACTCCTGAGGCACCCGGCCGGGCTGGACGCTGTGAGAGTGCCGAGTCTTGGCTCCAGAACGGACTGTGAACTAGCCTTCTGGGCTTGGGTCTTAATTACCACTCTTCTCTCCACGTAAATGTAATGTGGACAGCTAGTTATGACGTCACAATCCAGCCGCGTTCACGAGGTCTGGGAATGGGGCAGGTGGCGCTCCACCCAGGTCTCCCCGGAGTCCGCCCCCCATGTTGGTGCACATTCCCCTGGGGTGCCTTGACTTCCCACGGCCGCCACCCCCGGAGGGGAATCGCCCTCAGGCCTCCCGAGTCCCTGGCCCGCGTGCCTGGGGGAGTCAGAAGGTCGGGGGCCGGGGCAGAAAGGGAGCAGGGGAGACGAGGTGGCCCTTCCCAGGGGACAGGGCAGGCAGCGCCCTGGCCGCGTTCATGACGACACTGGGGCATCGCTAACGACCAGCGCCCCTGCGGGAAAGGCTGTGGGCGTTTGGCGGGACTTTGGCGGAGATGGTCTGGGCTTGGCCTCCTCCCCTTCGTGCCTGCTTCCCAGGCCACCGGGTTTCACAGGGACTCGTCCTCTAAGACACGGCGGCGTGGGATGTGCCCCAGGCTCTGCTTCGGGGAAGGCAAACTAATGCAGCTGGTGAGGACCTCAACGCAGAAGGCTCGCAGGGGCAAAGGGCCCGTCCCTGGAGCCGACTTACAGCAGCCCCCCGCCGAGGCCCGCTGGGTGGCAGCGAGGAGGCGCTGCGCCCACCGCAGGTGCGTCCGGGCCGAGGCCTCCGGGTTCCCCAAAGACCACTGTTCCCACCCCCTCGTGGTTCCCAGCCTCGCCGCCACGATGACTGGACGATACATACGGTGAGAGGTGAACTCAGCTAATTCAAGATTGAAATGTTCACTTCCGACGGAGCTCATAGAAAGGCACAGGTGCAAACTCAATTCCAATTGAACCCAGAGCTGCTCCCCCAACAGACAGGGGGGAGATGGGGAGTAGGTGTGCCCTTCTCCCCTCACGCTCTCCTTTCCTTTCTCTGCCCCTTGCATCACCAACAACACCAGCCAAGGAAGCACTTTGAACGACGGAGCCCACCCGCCCGCGCAGAAGCCTGTGCGCCTGCTGCCTCAGCACACATGTCAATCACAAACAGGAACAGGGAGACCCCACAGGAGACCCCACAGGACACAGGCCAGAACTCCCCGGACGCCCACGGCTGACAGGGGAAGTGAGCACACACATGGGAATGAGCCTGATGGGAGTGACGTGTACACATGCAGGAACGTGCACCGTGCCCCTCGCTTCCTCCCAGAGCACCTGCTTCTTCCGTGGGACGTGCAGGGCACTGAACACAGCCCGGACCAGCCAGGCCCCGCCCAGGACCTGCCAACCGTCTGAACGTCCCAACATGGCAGGCCCTGCTTTGGGCAAGGCACACTCTTCAGGGGGCCTCTGCTAAACTTGTAAGTGAATTTCCTGGAATGGCAACAAGTTCACTCCTTGCCAGCTCTTCAGCCGAAAGCAAGGGTTGATGTCTCGGGTCAGGGCTCTGAGGACAAGACACAATTTCACTTCAGCCTGTCCAGTCCTATTTACCACAAGAGAGGAAGCAGCAGCCAAAACAAGACAACTTAACAGACAAAACTAAACATAGTAGCATACCAAATCCTCAATCACGTGATCGGAACAGGGCTCTACAATCCTGCTTCCTCTCTTCCCTGGGACTCTCCCTCTCTCCCCACCTCCCTCTATTTTATTTCCCTTTATTCATAAAGTACCCCTTTGTTGCTTTGGAAAGTAATGACATAGGTGTAGCTAGAGACTTAAGACTACCCACTAAATTATTGGTTCTTCTACCTCTGTGGTCGGCAAACTGCGGCTCACGAGCCACATGCGGCTCTTTGGCCCCTTGAGTGTGGCTCTGCCACAAAATACCACGTCCTGGGCAAGTCTATTTTGAAGAAGTGGCGTTAGAAGAAGTTTAAGTTTAAAAAATGTGGCTCTCCAAAGAAATTTCAGTCGTTGTGCTGTTGATATTCGGCTCTGTTGACTAATGAGTTTGCCGACCACTGTTCTACCTGCTTCTAAATATTATGTTGATTCATTCATGGATTCCACAAATCACATGTGAGTCCTCTGTGCCCGGACCCTGCTAACCAGGATGGGTGGGTATCCGCATGCGCAGGGGGAACATTCCAGATCCCAGCTCCTCAGAAGCACCCCTCCAGCTCTCTCCTGTCTTCCCAAAGGAGAGCTGGGGGGTCTTACATGAGGCGAAGTCCCCTCTTGGGAGGGATGCTGTAGGGTGTGACCTGGAGTGTGCAGAAGGATCGGCGTGCTTGCTCCTGGACGGAGTGGCTCAGCTGGACCTGGCTCCGGGGGGCTCACGGCAGATTCTGGAATTCTGAGGCTCATCCTCCCGTGGATATGCCTCTGGGTTGAGGAGGTATTAACAGAGCAGCTTTTGGAAGTCAGAGAAGGGAACTCTGAAATGCAGATACAGTCAGGCCGAGGAGGAAGCATGCGGCCTGAGGCGGCAGCGGGCCTGCTGAATTTTCATTATCTCCACCGAGTGCTCGCGCTTCCTGACCTTGCGCGGAATCTAATAGTTCCAATGACAAATGTGCTGGGCCCCGGGTCCAAGGATAGCATCATTATGAGTCATACGTGCCCAGGACAATATGAATCTCCCCACGGCACTGCTGCTGTGGCCTTTGATCCTCGATGTATTACTTACTTATTTATTGATTTATAAAAATGAGCTGTCAAGCTCTTCCTAAGAAGTCCAAGGGCACATGAACAAAATGTAGGAAATATACGACCACAGAAAATAAACCACGAAGCATAAACCAGATCCCCTCATGTCCGGGGCATGCTGCCTAGGTGAGCCGGGCACATCAAAAACACACTTCCTAGACACACCCCGAATGTCAACAAACACAAACTCTGTAAAACCCAAAGAAGGAAGTTATATAACAAGGGCTTATCCGAGGCATGGTATACATTGGCAAAGCCCTGATCTAAACGCTATGGATTTATTTACACTTGGCCCTTCTTCAGAGACGGGCCAGAGACTCTCACCGGAAAGTATGAAGAGCATGATATGTTAGAACCAGCAGGGCCAGAGGTCGTGTCCTTGGCTTTCGGCATTTAATATTATTTCAAGCCAATTAAAATAACTCGGTTCCGCAGTGGAATGGTCCCATTAAAGAATCGCTTTGTTCACTGTGAGTGTGGGTTGTGTGGGTCTTTATTAAGATAGAAGTGGAGAGACAAAGGGGAGAGATTTAACTCAGGGCAAAGACAGGGCGACGTGTCTGAAACTGCCTCTGCGCGAGGGACACAGAACCGAAGCCCAGCGCGGGGTCTGCCTCGCCCACCACTCGAGCGGCGGGGTGCGAGGTGAACAGCCACTGCTGCTGCCTTTTCTCTCTGACCTAAAATTTTAGGACACAGAAGGTCTATTTTTCAATCAGCATTTAATCAGAGTCAAAAAAAGTGAAGTATATATCGTTCTTCACTCTTCATTTTTAATCCCAGCTGAGACACAAGGGACTTCATGATTTCCCTGAATATGACTCCATCTCATCCTGCTAATGACAGTCCCTTGTCCGAAAGCCCATGATCCGCTCCCTGGTCTGCCATCAACGGCCAAGTCACACGGGCTGCACCGGCCAAAACAAATCAACTCGGGTCCAGAACCATCCCATTTAGCTGTTGGCACAGAATAATTTACCAGACAATTCCTGAACTCACCACTTCAATTTGGCTGCGTACTTCGATGTTTTCGACCAAAAATACCAAAGTCTGCATGCAGTGATTGAATACCCCAAATCCCCTGCAATCAGATGGGCTTTAAAGGGACAGAGGCTGGTCAGGGTTGTGGCCAGTGGAATAAGCAATGCCTTGGCCACCCACACCTGGGGGGAACTGAACTTGGAATGTGGCACAATGGCCCTGCCCCCCTAAGGAGCCCGCCCATCAGGATGGCTCCCTGGGGGTCCCACTGCGGCTCCTGCGGAAGGTTCCCCCCTCCTCTGTCCTTCCTCCCCGCCAGGCGCTGCTCAGCTTCGAAGGCGGGGCAGGGGCGCTGCTGCGCTGGGTGCTCTTCAGCCGAAGCTCCTTCCCGGGCCTCACGGGGGGCGGGGTTCCTTGGAGCTCTGCTCGCTGCTCGTTTCCGGCCTCAGAAACCAGGGAAGAGCCACTCCGCAAAGTGACTCCTGAGGTGACTCCGGCCTGGCAGCCCTCGGGGCCCCGGGGGAGGAGAGCCCGGGTGCCCCCGGGACCCCCTGACTGGTGCCCCGAGAACTCGGCTCGAAGCTCCCCTTGCTCTCCCATTGCCGTCACTGCGCCTGCTCGCGAGTCCAGAGTGACCCCGGCTGGTGGGCTCCGACAGAGCCCAAGGGACAGTGAGTCGAGCCCAAGGGGGTGTCATGGGCTGAGCCCAGCCCCTCGCAGGTCAGCCTGTGCCGACTAAAGCCGCTGCTCGCGGGGACCGGCCTGGTGCCGCTATCAGCTCCTGTCCCAGGGACCGGGCAGCGGCTGCTTTCTGAAGGGAGGTGCTGGCAGCTACCGCGGTGGAGGCTACGAGAAACCCAGCAAAGCTTCCTGAGCACAGGGGTAGGCCAGGCAGGGCCAGACCCACCGTCCAGCAACACAGAACTCAGCAATGGCATCCGTGCAGCACGTCTGGCCCCGCACAAACCGGGAAGGCAGAGACCCAGGCACCGTCTGCCACCCAATTTCCTCGCCTCCGTTTCCCTCGGTGGCTCCTCTTGGTCTTAGTTCATGGCTGTGTGTGCCGAGGTGCCGGCGGCTACAAATGCTCCCCCTTCCCACTTAGCCCCGCCTTCGCGCCTAAGAACCAAGTCAGGTCAGAAGAAAAGGAAATGGCATTTACAAAAACTGGCGCTAAGTGAAGCCCAGAGCGCGCGCGCGGGTTTTGTCATCAATTCCCAATTGGTACCTTCTTGTGGGGCCTATACCAGGTACAAGATCACGAGTTGAATGCCATGCGATTGGGGGTGAAAAGCAACTAAGTTCATAGTACGAAAACGTTATGCGTTCACGTTTGTTTTTATTCCCTTGAGTTGAGTCCTTAAATTCAAAGGGAAAGACTGACACATTTTTACAGAAGCCATGTGTCAAAGCAAAACCAAACCAAACCGAGCACTGTCTGAGCGAAACTAGGAGATTGCTCTTTGGGGAAAACGCCGTTAAATGCTGCTTCCATCTTTCCTTTCCCAACGTGCGGCTCAAAGCACGAATGGGAAGCGCTCTGAGAATAAACGAGTGTGAAAGTATAGAAGAAAAATCCCAACTATTTTCCAGTGCTTCCTTCGGGAACGAGTAGGAGCCGATCTGGTGAGGGGAGGAGGCCTCTCAGCCACGACGCTGGGGAGCGGCATGCCAGCGCCCGGCCCGGCACCGCGACCCTGCGAGGTCCCCGCTGCTGCTGACCCAGGTGTCCGTGTGGCAGAGATGACAGAGACCCACAATGAATCTCTTTGTCCTGGAAACTAAACCGGAAATCTCAAGACTGTGTTGTCAGTGTTTCTTGGCGTTCGTCCTCTTAGAAATCCTGCCACATTTCAGTATTTTCATTCTTGTCCTGGATGAAACCAGAAAGCAGAGAGGCACTTGAGAATTCTGTTTTTAAATAAAAGTAAACATTTCCAAGTGCGTTTCGGTCTCTGTTTAGTATTTTTTGCGACCCAATTACTGCGCTTAAATGCTCCACAGATGTCCTATTTCTTTGTGGCACAAGTTTTATTGAACCAAGATGGTTAATATTAATGAGAATGTTAATATGTGTCTGTAAGGTATTTAATAAGCATTTCATGTCATCCGTTTCAGTGCCGGGTCAGGACTTGTGCAAACAGCGGTTCGTGTGTTTTATTTTCCGTGGCGACGGCTGCGCACTCCCAGGGAGGACCGAGGTGTCTGGGCACCGGGGGCCCGGCTTCTCCTGGTCTCTCCCTCGGCGTCTGTGTGAGAGCTGGGCAGATGGCAGCCCACAGCCCTCCGAGCCCGTTTGTCACTCAGCAAATGCCCGTGCAGTGGGAAGCTAGGACTGTCTCTCAAAGGCATCGGTTCTTTCAAATCAAAACGATGCACCTGAGCCTAAGAGACCGGCGCTGGGAGGGAGCACAGTTCTTGGGTTACCTTCCTACTGACGCCTTTTTGTGGTTGGAGCTGACTTTTTTTTCTTAATCTATTTTATTGATTTCTGAGAGGAAGGGAGAGGGAGAGAGCTAGAAACATCGGTGAGAGAGAATCATGTATCAGCTGCCTCCTGCACACCCCCCACTGAAGATCGAGCCCGAAACCTGGCCATGTGCCCTTGACCGGGAATCGAACCGTGACCTCCAGGTTCATAGGTAGAAGCTCAGCCACTGAGCCCTGCCGGCCGGGCTGCATCTGATTTCTGATAGGAACGTCGCCACGGAAGGATCCATGCTACCGAGGAACTGTCATGTGGCTGTTCCGACGGACACGGAATGTGGGGCTCAGTGTGCTCAAGGGCAAATGGAGGACAATGACCTCTGCAGCAACTGTCACATGACCTCAGGCCCACCTGGGCTTTTCTCTGCTCTTGTCTCCCCCTCTGTGCTGTGAGGGTTAATGCCTGCAGAATCACCCACTGAGCAGACGGGGGTTTGCCACTGGAACCCTGACGGTATTGGGCCTGCGTGCTGCAGTGACCGGCAGGAACGAAGACCTGCCGTTACTGTGAGCAAAGCGCCCGCACCTGAGGTCTGCCATGGCCGGGACGAGAGCTAACACCGACGGCTACGGAGGGGCAGGCGCCGTGCTGTGTCACTGTCACAACCCTTCCTTCCTCCATCGCACTGCAGATGGCAGAAGCTCCGACTTCTGAACCAGCATCTGGACCGGGCGGGGGGGTGGGAGGGGGGGGAGGCACACTGATCGGCTTTGTCTGGCTTTCGCAATGCTGCCACCAGCAAACCGACTGGCTCCCATGGCAACGGCACAGGTTGCCACGGTACAGAAACACCTTCCCGATCACCTAACAGTTACCCACAAGCACAGATAATCTGTGGATTTTCTTTGTTCCCTGCCCATGATTCTACCTGATGGTATCAAAAGAGACTGTCCCTATGGAATCTTTGATAAACTCGGTGTTGACAGGGTGAGAACGGCAGAAACAGAATAAAAGAAATAAACTGCACCTGGAAAGGTAAGGGCTGTGGACTCAGCATCACCCTGGGCTCCTCGCTCCAGGCTGGGGGTCTCGGTGTGGCGCCCGGTCCACCCCCTCTCTAGGCCAGGTAGTGACTTCCTCATCAGAAATGGGCCCTCCCTCCACGCCCCTCCCCACAAACAGCTACAAAATGTGCTCTGCCCACCGGGGAGCCCGGCTGGCACGGCTCTTGAGCATCGACCTATGAACCTGGAGGCCACGGTCCCACTCCCGGTCAGGGCACAGCCGGGGCTGCGGGCTCCATCCCTCGTGGGGGGCGTGCAGGAGGCAGCCGATCCATGGTTCTCTCTCATCACTGAAGCTTCTCTCTCTCTCTCTCTCACCCTTCTTCTCTGAAATCAATAAAAATACTTTTTTAAAAGAAGAAGAAGTTGAGGTACATAATAGAAAGTTGCTCCAACTAAAATTTAAAAAGTGGTGTGTGTGTGGCGGGGGGTGAAACTTAACAGAAAGATTAGAGTAAAATAGATTCACCTTTTACTGAAGTTAGTGAAATCAGAGAGGCAGACGGAGAGACTCTGGTTAAAGCCTCGACTTTGAAAACACTGTTATAAAAGGAAGCGCTCTCTCCAAACGGCTCCTATCATATTAGCTGGTCAAAAGATAGGGCAGGCTTCCCGGCAAAGCTCAGCAGGCACGCTCAGGAAGTAATCCAGTGACAGGCCATGGATGGTAGTTTCAGAACGTAAGAGGAAGACACACGATGACTAAACATTGGGACCCGGGCAGGAATGTTCGGTTTCGCTGTAGTAGAGGGTTTCCGGATGTGAACTCAGCCCCGCGGATCTGCT
Organism: Eptesicus fuscus; assembly: GCF_027574615.1. Classification (NCBI taxonomy): domain Eukaryota; kingdom Metazoa; phylum Chordata; class Mammalia; order Chiroptera; family Vespertilionidae; genus Eptesicus; species Eptesicus fuscus. Next base: position 111,547,057 of record NC_072476.1, read on the forward strand.
GAAGCCGAGGGGAGAGGACGGTGGTGGTGTGGCCCGCAGTTCCGAATTCCTCAGCACTGACTGTGCCACGCCGACTCCTGCCCACGGAACCAAACTGCTTTCATCCGCCTCGTTTCTTTCCTGTTCCCTTTGACTCCTGAAGACAAATATGCAAGGAATGCTGCTAAAATCCAGTTGGCACTTCATTATCTGAGGTTGCTCCGTGATGCCTAAGTTTTAAAGTATTTGATTTTGTTATACTGAAAACAAAAATTGTGACCAAATCTCAAGGGAATGTTAGGACAACATGAAGATTGCTAAATTGAGACCTAAAAATAATCACTAACAGGGTCTTATTTTTGGCCTGCGCTAGGAACTCAATGAATGTTTTAGGAAAGTTATTCAATCTTTCTCAAAACTTTTATAATGATTATGCAAAAGTAATAATGTTACCTGATATTTTGCTAATGGATTGGCTAATAAATATGAGAACTGAAGCTATTTCCACATCTCCAGTGCTATTATATATCTCCACGTAACTACTAAAAGGGACAGGAGGCATGAGTAATTCCATTAGTCTTTACAAAGTGTCTATACTAATAAACTTTAATATGCATTTCACATGTTTCACTTCATCAATGACCTATGCACATATACAACCAAACACACAGTCACACAAACAAGCACACACACACTCACAACCCCCAGTAACCGGCTCTGAGACGGATCTCGGCCCTCTCTCTCCTCAGCCTACAGTCACGGGGTCCGCAAGGAGAAGGTTCATGCTTCATGCACAGAGTATCCTACAACTCTGACTTGACTTTCTCCGCTTTTTATTGTAGAAAGTTTTAAATGCTAAGAAAAATGGAGAGAAATAATAGTGAGTTCCCATACACACAGGACACAGCTTCAACATGATCAACTCATGGTTCCTCTTAGCTGACCCACTCTCCTATCTCCCTCTCCCCTCCATGTTATTCAGAGAAAATCCCTGACATTATTTCACCCCTAAGTATTTCAGCATATACCTCTATATAGTGATCAAGCTTTAAAAATTAACTCTGTATAATGTCAAATTGTCACCCACGTCCAAAATGTCTCATTGTCCCTCCTTTTAACAGTTTGAGTCATTTTTGCAAACGTGTTAGGACATTGTCAACCTTCTTCCTTTCCTTAGTGTGAGCACCCATCTGGGGTCAGTGGACAGAATATGACGTGGGTCACAGGGCAATTCAACCTAGATATGTGGTCCCTCCCTTTTCGATGAAGTCCCTCTCGGTTGAGGCTCACACACTATTTGCAGGATCGGTTTCTTCTGGGCGAAAACTAGTCCACATCCCTTCCTAAAGCGGAGCAAGGAACACCCAGCACGCTTCGGGGAGAGGAGCATCTTCAAGCCGAAGAGCAATGAGCGTTTGAGCACGCAGACTCCAGGAGGCCCTGCCACCGCAGGGCTGTGCCAGGCCAAGCAGGAGCGAGCACAGGTCAACGGTACCCTCTTCCCAGACCCACCTCCCAGGTCACTGCACCTTCTTCAGATGCGTCCCACCGCCTCCCACAGCCTCGAAAGGGCCTCCCACCGGTGCTGGGTGCTGTTCGAAAGCGCATCGGTGCAGAAGCACGGAGGAAGCACCCACAGGCTCCGTGACAGCGAAGAATAACACTTACAGCCCCGCGCCGAGGCCCTGCTGGGCCTGCTCTCTCCTCGGGCAGCGGGGCTCTGGAAGCGACTCCCGGAGATATCAGTTACTAATCAGGAAAGCATCTTCTCCACAGAGGTCTGTCATCATTAACATCCTCACAACTAAACCAGTCCCGGTCCTTTTCACTGCCCCAAATTTCAGACTGCGTACTGCTCGCAAGTCCCAGGCAGGTCTCAGATCTCAAAGGGAAGACAAAAGTCTGCTGCCCCCGGGAACAACCTGTGTCCCCACATGAGAGGGCTTTTCTGTCTGCTTTGTGTGGTGGGGCGTGCAATTCGGACCCAGCCAAATACAAATCGCAAGAGGTTCAACAATGCAGCCACAGGGCGGGAAACACCCCCTATTCACCATTCAAGCCCCTGAGTCCTTCTGAAAGGGATTTGCGGGTAGATTAACATAAGTGACCCATCTACAATAAAGCATTCACATGCGAACATCACTGAGAATGAGACAGATGTCCTGGAACGCAGGACGTTCCCGCGATGAAGCACAGCATGGATGTCTGTGTTCCCGCCACCCTCCGATCCAGGAACGACGGCTTTCTCTCCTTCTGTTTACTTATAAAAATGTGAAGGCTTTGGAATACCTCCAAAGACATTTCTTAGCTTCAAATGATTAGAAAAGTTTGGCAAAATTGATCAATTTATGTGTGTCTATTCCAAACACGGATTCCAAGATAATCAGTCAAAACGTGCTCCTTTCTTCAAGAATACCAGCAACTTCTTGTTTTCACCAACATCCTCACGCATCTGGCCTGGTTAGTATAATAGGATATCCGTGCAGTTTGCACTCTACGTTTCCTCAGCGTCCTATCGCCCTTGATACGATGGCTAGATGGTTAGAGATGTGGGTGTCCCCATCCTGTGGATGCAGGACTAGGTTTCCTGGGAGATGCTTGGGAACACTCTTTTGGGTCATTAAAACCAAACCAAATCAACAACAGTGACAACTAGTCATATAATGCAAATAACTGATTGATTTCACCCCTTCTCTTGGCTACCGTAGTCCAAGTCATTTTCATTTTCAGGTAACAAGACTACATATAAACTCTTCACAATTGTTTAATTTATCCCGAAATACTCTTAAGGTGTGAACATGTATCCGCTGCCTCGAACAGTCAATAGGGAAAGTGTCCTCCGCGGTCACAGGTTCCGCGTTGCTCCAACACGCACATCACGTGCCAAATGTCCTGGGGCGGCAGGACACAACCACCTCGTCCCGCTCCCTGACAATGAGGGACATGCAGGAGCGGGGAAGGTGTGAGGGAGGAAGCAGGACATCCTCTTAGGAACACGGAGCTGTCCCCGAACTGTTCGGCTGGCTTAGGGGGGGCTGGGATGGTGACAGGGAGCGACTTGTGAAGGGCTTTGCCTCAGGAAGGAGTTTTATGTTTTTATTGTTTTATTTTTAACTTTTTAAAACGTGTGTTCTTATTGATTTTTTTATTTTTTTTTAGAGAAAGGGAGAGGGAGAGAGTATTGGATATTAAAGAGGAGATAATAGGAGAAACCAAGATGGCGGCATAGGTTAAGCACCTAACCTGCAGCCGGGCACAACAATTTCAAGAATACAACTAAAGGTCAAAACGGACATCATCCAGAACCACAGGAAAGCTGGCGGACTGAAATGCCCACAACTAGAAGGAAAGAGAAAACCACAAGGAAAATCAGAGGAGCCATAGGAGCCTGAGGTATGGAGACACGGGCGCGCACGCGTGCGAGGAGGACGGAGCCGCAGAGGACAGGGCGGCTGATGGCCTGGCCGGCGTTCTCTAGCAGGAAGGAGATAAAAGATCCAGATTGCGCTGAACCCCAGCTCCGACTGCACTGAACCCCAGTTCCGGGCGAGACCCTGGGAAGCCAGGCTCATGCTGGGGGAATCTGGGCTGTGGGGCGGAGGCACAGAGGAGCAGCGAAAGGCAGAGCTCCGGAGGCGCGCACGTGAATGCGCACAGAGGACGGACTGTTGTCTATGCCGCTGAATTGCCCTGGTGGGGAGGAGGCAGGGGCTCCGGGCCCTGCTGAACCCCAGTTCTGGCTGCGCTGGGCCTCGGTTCTGGGCGAGACCCTGGGAAGCCAGGCGCATGCTGGGGGAACCTGGGCTGTGAGGCCGAGATGCAGGGGAGCGGCGAAGGGCAGAGCACTGGAGGCGCGCACGGGAATGCGCGCAGAGGATGGTCTGTTGACTGTGCCGCTGAATTGCCCTGGCGGGGAGGAGACAAAGGCGCCAGACTGCGCTGAGCCCCAGTTCCGACTACACTGAAACCCAGTTCCGGGCGAGAATCTGGGAGTCCAGATTCATTGGGGGAGAGACTAGACTGTTTGGTGGCGGGCGAAGCTCCAGGGCGCTTTTCTCTCAGAGGTGTTCGCAGGGAGTACAGAGGGACACTGAGACCCAGGAACCTCATAGGGCGGGGCTGACGGGAAGCCAAGGCTGTAGGCTCCACCCTGAAACACCTTGGACCGGCCCACCGCCGTGCATTGGGCGCACCAGAGCTTCGCCGAGCCCGCTGCCTGGCGAGTTCCGCGGCGGCCGCCCCGGAGCTCTGAGAGGATGGCCGAAGGAATTGCTGAGAGGGAATTGACCAACAGGAATTGGGATCGAGAAGACAAGGCCCCGCTGGGTCCCGGGTCCGGGTGAGGCCTCACGTCCCTGGGTCCGGGCGAGGCCACACGCCCCTGGATCCGGGTGAGGCCGCACGCCTCCTGGGTCAGGGTGAGGCTGGGTCCCGGGTCTGGGTGAGGCTGCGTGCCCCTGGGTCCGGGTGAGGCCATGTGCCCTTGGGTCCGGGGGAGGCCACGCGCCCCTGGGCCCGGGTGAGGCTGGGTCCCAGGTCCAGGTGAGGCCACGCCCCTGGGTCCAGGAGAGGCCGTGCGCCCCCGGGTCCGGGTGATGCCGCGCGCCCCCGGGTCCGGGCGAGGCCGCGCGCCCCTGGGTCCGGGTGAGGCTGGGTCCCAGGTCCGGGCAAGGCCGTGCGCCCCTGGATCCAGGTGAGGCTGGGTCCCAGGTCCAGGCGAGGCCGTGCGCCCCTGGATCCGGGTGAGGCTGGGTCCTGGGTCCGGGTGAGGCCGCGCCCCTGGGCCCGGGAGAGGCCACGCGCCCCTGGGTCCGGGCGAGACCAAACCAGAGGAAGTCGGACCTGCATTATCACCATTGGTCCACCACCCAGAGCTGAAAAGTCAGTGCCGACATGTACACATAAGGAACTGGTGGACATTGAAATTGGGTCTCAAAAGAACTGTTGGTCCAGAAAGAAACTTATTACAGACTGATTCATTTGCCTGTCAGCATAACTATTATTGCTCGTCTCACATTCGGTTCTTATAAGTATATTTCTAGTAACACATGATCTCACTCATCTAGGGGAAATGATGAACAACATAGACTGATGAACAAGAACAGACCCAGAAACAAGGAGGCATTGATCGGACTGTCGGGCCTCAGAGGGAGGGTAGGGGAGGGTGGGGGTAGGGGGGAGAGATCAACCAAAGGACTTGTGTGCATGCATACAAGCCTAACCAATGGTTAAGGACTACAGGGGGTGGGGTGGGGGATGGGAATGGGGGGATGAGGACAAATATGTGACACCCTTAATCAATAAAGAAATTAAAAAAAAAGAAAGAAACAAAAAAGAGAGAAGATAATAAGGAAATGAAGTTCAACAATGAGATCCAAAGAAACATTGATGACAGAGAAACATGGATCAGCTGCCTCCTGCACGGCCCCTGCTGGGAACAGAGCCCGCAGCCCAGGCCTGTGCTGCCTGGGAATGGAACCGGCGGCCTCTCGGTGCATGGGATGACACCCAACTGACTGAGCCACACCGGCCGGGCTCGAGAAGGGGTTTTAACTTGGTTATGAAGGAAGGAGAGCCCATGCCAGGCTGTTGGTACCAGCGGCCGGGGCACAGGTGCATTTCCTAGAGTGGACCTGGGCAGCCACGTGGGATGGGGGCAGAGATGAAGCTCCGTGTCAGGAAGGTGACTTCAGAGGCTCTTGCAAAACCAGGTAAAAGCGGGCCAGTCAAGTCACTTCCGGTGCAGGACACAGCCCATTCCACGGTGCAATCTGGTACAGCGCGGTGGCAAGAGGCCCTGGGAGAGGCAGACTCCCTTCCTGTGAGGATTCCTTTCTTTTTGCTTTTGTTTATTAATTTTTTGGAGAGAGAGGGAGAGAGGGGAAGAGAGAGAGGTTTGTTGTCCCGCTATTCATGCACTCATTGGTTGGTTCTTGCATGTGCCCTGACTGGGGATTGAACCCACCACCCTGGCGTATTGGGATGATGCTCTAACCAGCTGAGCTACCTGGCCAGGGCGGGATTCCTGTTTCTTAAGAACCGGATTCTACATCCTATTTCTTAAGAACCGGCTTTCCCCTCTCTCACATGCTTCTTGATCTTTGCTCGCAAGACCTTTCGGATTTCTGTCACCTACAGTCCCATCCTGATGTAGGATTTCCTTAGCAGGCTTCTCCTTGGAGGTCTCGGGAGAGCAGGCCCTGGAGCCTGCACGCCCGTTTCCATCCCCGTTTCCTGAGGGCACAGCGGCAAGCACACAGACAAGGGAAGGAAACCCAGTAATCCTCCCACGGGTGCAAACTGTACGGCGCTCCTGGCTGTACCCGCTGCCTTTCCCATACGAATTTCACTCCAGCGGGAAAGGAAAGTCCACTGCGCCTGATGGCGCCTCCCTTGGTGCAACTACCTCCACTGCGACTTTTCTCTTTTACCACACAGAATCTTTGCGCTTCCACACCGACACCAAATCCCACCTCCATGTATGCACGTATTCTCCAGCTAAGCCACGCACACTGTCCTCTATTTGAGGAAGTCCCAGATATGTCTTACTGAAGAAGGGCCGTGCTCTGGGTAACCTGGGATTTCTCAGGGTGGCCCTCAGCACCAGCTCTCTCATTTGTAAAACAAAGAAGGGGGAAGAGGAGGAGGAAGAAGAGGAAGAGGAGGAGGATGAGGAAGAAGAGGAGGAGGAGGGAAAGAAAAAGGGGAAGAAGAGGAGGAAGAGGAGGAAGAAGAGAAAGAAGAGGAAGAGGAAGAAGAAGGAGGAGGAGAAGTAGAAGAAGAAAGAGGAGGAGGAGGAAGAGAAGGAGGAGGAGAAGAAGGAGGAAGAGGAGAAGGGAAAGAAGAAGGGGAAGAAGAGGAGGAAGAGGAGGAAGAGAAAGAAAAGGAAAAGGAAGAGGAAGAAGGAGGAGGAGGAGAAGGAAACGAAAGAGGAGGAGGAGAAGGAGGAAGAGAAGGAGGAGAAGGAGGAGGAGGAGAAGGAGGAGGAGGAAGAGGAGGAGGAGAAGGAAAAGAAAGAGGAGGAGGAGGAGGAGGAAGAGGAGAAGGGAAAGAAGAAGGGGAAGAAGAGGAGGAAGAGGAGGAAGAAGAGAAAGAAGAGGAAGAGGAAGAAGAAGGAGGAGGAGGAGGAGAAGAAGAAAGATGCATATTGACTCTGATCCTATGATAAATGCCCACAGGAAGCGTGAGAGCTGAGTGGCACCTGCCCACCGTGCCCAGCGGGAGGGCTGAGCGCCTGCAGGATGCGCAGTGGGCCACAGAGTTCATCTGAGGGTCCCCACAGGCTCGCCCCGGCCCTGAAAGCAGCAGCCACGTCAGAAGCCAAGCCACAGGAGCAGCAGCCTCCTCCGAGCCGGTGCGTGCTTCCGCGCAGCGAGGGGCAGGCAGTGCGCCTCCCCCGCCCGCCCCCCCCGCCCCCCCCCCCCCCGGCCTCTCTGTGTTTACTTCCTGTGGCTTCTCTTCTGAAGAGACAACACATGCCCAGCAGACAAAGTCCCAGGGCGGGAGCTGTAAGTCTCGCTCTCCTCCCCCCGCCTTCCCTCCACGCAGGGTGCGTGCCAAGGCAACCACGGTGCTGGGCACCAGGACTCGCACAGGTACCCTCAGAGGCGTCTTTCATCGCTGCAGAGGGAGGCCCTCGATGCCTGAGCAGCGCCCGCATCGAGCAGGTGATTCTCGTAAACATGGGAGGCCTGTGGGCCGCTTGTTTGCTCCAGCTCCTACCTCACCGTCTCCTCCGGCTGGAGGCCCGGGGTAAATCCAAGGTCACCGTCTCGCTGAGTCAACGGACGGCACTGGTCCAGCGGCGCATCTGAGCCACCTGGTGCGCCAGGCGCCGGGCGGGGAGAGTGAAGAACCGGAGCTTCGAAATGACCCTCGACTCTAACCACCGTCCTCTGGAATCGGAAGCACCTGCTTGGAAAACACGACCTTTTGTGAGGGCCTGACTCACCAAGGTTTACCCCCCAAAAGAATGAGGGGGACCCATGTGTAAGTCTGGAAATCGCGAGAAACTGGTTGTGAGAGAGGCGTAGTTGGCTTCTCTAGCCGCAAGGACTCTGTGGCCCCCATCTAACCTTCGAACGGCACGGAAAGGGACAGCGCCATCCTCCGGAGGCCGGGGAGGGGCTGACGCCCAGCCAGTCCGAGCGTCCCTTGGCACCGACTCCCCGGCAGTGTCGGGGCCATCCCTGCAGGCAGAGCCTGCTCCCCAAGAAGAAACAGAAGACGGAACTTTAAAGACGAAGCCAACGGTGATGCAACACAATGCAGCGCAGGCCTTCAGACGCTCGCATTGTCACTGCTTTGGCACCGCTCTTCGGAGGGGCCGACACACCATAAAGAGAGCGGGGCTCGATGACGCAAGAGGATGCGCCTGATCAAACACAAATCCCAAGTCATGCTTGTTTCCGTTACATCCCAGTGCCAGCTGTGGGTTACTTTTCAGTCTTTATTGGGGATCTACAGACATTAGACCTCTCTCACAGTGGTTTCAATAAAGCCTCCTCTAACGGACGTTAGTGTCGGTTATTGAAAAGGAGATAATAAGGAAAGGAGGTTCGGTGCTGAAACCCAGAGAATGTTTGCGTAACTAAAGTTCCACAGACTCCAGCGTTGAAGCAAACACCGTTTGAAATGCCGCCAACACTCACCCACAGCCTCACCTGTGCCTCGCCAAGGGTCACCGTCAAGAGGAGTCGAGCACTGGGGGCCTGTCCTCCTGGAGCTCAAGCCGCCTTCCCCTCTCCCCCCTGGGCTGTGCTTTCCAGGGCTGCACTCAGGCACAAAGCTCACGTGGGAAGAATCCTCTAGCTCTCCCTTCAGGGGAGCGGCATGCCCCTTGGCCTGGGACAGAACAGACGCGCAGCGAGGCCCCCAGCTGACCCTGACCCCTCAGAAATGAGACGCTTTCAGATGTACCAGCCTGAGCTGCTGAAGGCCCTCCAGAATTCAGCTGAATGGGGGCGCTGATAGATTTGGTCGTTTTGTTGGATCTCTTGAAAACGGAGGTGTTATTTATAGAAAGTTATTTAGAACTTGTGATGTATATTTTTTGTTAAATGATGTATATTGGTCAACCTAGTTGACCTCCTGGTTAGTTGCATTGATGTCCACAACCTTTAGTCCCGGAAAACGTCGATTTAAATGCCCTCATCCCAGACCGTCACAGATCACTGACTCCTCTAAAACATTTCTACCATGATCAAGAGTAAGAAATACATTTTACATAATGACCCACATCACACAGACATATATGTTTACATATATATGTATCTATCTGAAACAAAATTTCACACAATAGAACCTTTCCTCGCAATATGAATACCTTCAGATATTTTCTGTTGTATATACAGTGGATTCTATGGTGTTCTGTAAAGTCACCGGAACTTTAATTAGTGAATATTAAATGTTGCTTCCAGGGGAAAGAAAGTTATGTTTCTTTTAGTGTCTGGTCATATTTTCATCAACAGATCAATGCATAATCTTATTTTATGTTTGTTAGTCTTAAAAGACAGCAAACAAGACATATTGTTGACTCCTTAACATTGAACTTGTGGCAGACAGCACTACGAGCCTGAACAAAGCCTACCCCACATGTGGTTCCTCCATCACACGCCCCACAGCCTCCTGTACTCCCGTCACTACCAAGTGCTTCCACACCCGCGTGGGGCCATCTGAGACATCGCAGCCACCAGCCAAAATGCAAAAGCCATGGCACCAAGTCAGCTGCAGAAAGGACCTTGTTCACAGTGTGAGGGGAAAGGGACAGGGAGAGCGCAGAGGTGGCCACTGCCTCGTTCCTCCTCGGCCGCCTCGGCAGGTTCCACCTGTCGATGCTCTCTGCGCGTCTGCAAATGACTTACAGAAGCAGCGTTAGTCTCGGTTTTGTAGCTGCAAATACATTTTAGAGTGTAAGTGGGTTCAATAATATAGAATCCACGAATAATAGGACCAATTGTAAATACATGTGTGGGCACGTATTTATGTATGTGTGTGTGTATGATGATATGTTTTACAACAAACTAATGGTTTTTTATTTTACAAGAAACTCATATTTTTTTATTGCAAAACCCTACAATAAGATAGGCAACTGAATGTTAGGATTGGGACTTGACCGCCATTTTATCTCCATATTGAATCAATGGCAAAAAAATTGTCAATGCTGGGGAACTAAATGCCAATGTCTCCATACGGGCTCATTAGCTGTGACTGCTATGCCACAGGCGTGTTAGCAATAGAGGAAGGAAGGGGCCAGGGATGGAGCAACTCTCTGTAATATTTTCACAACTCTTCCATAAACCTGAAACAATTCTAAAATAAAAACTTATTTTTAAAATGCCCTCCTCAACTATGACAAAAACTTTGAACATGGTACAGGGAGAAAACTGGAAATATTCAGGAGAAACAATAAGTGTTTATTTCTGAAATTTCCCTGTGGTTTTCTTTCATCCAGAAAATAAAAACAAAAAGAAAAGTTGAACGTCTTGATTTCTTGTTAAGGCTGATGGTCTAAAATCTGAACTCAAATAGACCTCCATGTAAAGGCCTCAGAGAGAAGTCTCAGGGCTGAGCCAGAAGCCAACTTCTCTTCTTTCCACCTTCAATGACGTGCACCGAGCACCCAGTTTATGTAGCGGAGTGACTGAGTCAGGCCTAGAGACACAGGAAGAGAACCTGACCTTAGGAACCAGAAGTCACACATCACCGGTCTCCAAAGGAGGGCAGATACAGACCAGCAGAGGAACAGAAACACTGCAATGACAAGCCTCAGACAAAGGTCATGCGGGACCTGAATCCATGTGACCTGAAATCAGAAAGTAAGAGCATCTATTACCAAGACACCAGTCGCTCTACGTTGACAATAGCGGGTAACGAAACAGCTTCCTTTGTCCATACTGGCCATGAACCGCCTGGAACAGCAGACAGTCCTCACCGCTAAACAGCGAACACAACCTGAAAGCGCATTAGCGTAAGAAAAATAAAAACTTGCTTGGAAGTAAACTACTTCCTTTGAAAAGAAACCAAAGGAAATTAGGTCGAGCTTGAGGTGTTCTCTTCAAATTCCAGTGTAATTTGTTTCTAAGAATGTACTGAATCTGCCCTGGACTGGCCCATAGCAGCAGCTGAGGGACCGCTGATGGAGCGAGGTCCCCTGAAGTCACCTGCAGGAGGAGGTCGGGCGGGAGCTGCCAAGGAAGGGAGCCAGGCGCCTCCCAGGCAGCTCTTGTGTCGGGGACCCCTGGCTCTTCCCCGGAGGTGGGACGGGGACAGAGAAGGACGGGGGTTAAGGAGCAAGTAAGCGAGAGAGGAAAGACAGAGGGAAATGACAACAGACTTCTGAGAAGATGTATTTATTTTGGTTTCCTTTCTGCGGACTTGTGAGCTGGTTACTTTAGGGCATCATGTTGAAGTCTTCAGATCTCTCAGAAACAATTCCTTGGGTGAAAAAAGGAAGAAAGAGGATAAATCTCGGTCCATTTATTTTAGCCATTGGTATGTGGGTGCTATTTCACTTACACAGTGGCTTTATTTCATAATTTAAACAAGAAAGAAGAAGTAAAGAAAAGAAAAGCTGCGAGGATTGATTTCATTTTATTCTTTGGTCTGAAAATCAAGTTCTCGTTCATCTTTAAGTCAACAATTTCCTTTTTTTTTTTTTTTTTAAATAAATCGAGAAGGGTCAAGTTCTGGCTCAGAGCTGCACTGCGTTACTCTGTGTGCTGGAAGGGAGACTGCAGTTTGGCCTCGGCGAGGCCTGGCCCTGAGCACGCGTCCCGCCAGGATTCAGGCAGCGATGAGAAAGGAGGAGAAAAACCGAAGGGACAGCTTCCAATGCGCGGCCCGCAGACCTGGTTTGTGGCGGTGTCCGCGGGACAAGACTGCACAGAGCCTGGCTGGCATGCGGGGATGGGGGGCGGGGGGGGGGGGGCGCTTACAGCCATTCGAAGAGGTGAAGTGAGGACAAAAGAAAGCTAACAGGCCCCTCGCTGTTGGCTGGGTGCTCCCAGTTTTGGCTGTTTCTATAACCTCAAGCATGGGGGCGGGGCGGGAATGTCAAAGGAGAACGCGGTGGTGACCTGAGTATTTCATCTCGGCCCCTGACATCTCCCCGCGGAGTGCGTGTGCCTTTACCGGAGGGAGTGGAGCTAAACGTCACGGGGAGGGCATGCAGAATCTCGACTCCATGTTACATCAGCTGAAGGCTTTTCAGTAAATCATCCCAAATAGTCAATTACATTGTTTTTATCCAGTGGATACATTCAGATTACTGACTGATTAAGAACAATAAAATATTGTGAATTTCAATCTGAGGCAGAAGGCCGCCCCGCCCACCGGCGGGAATTCGCCATCTCGGACAGCCTTCCGCTCCCGGTGGATAAACCTCTCCGATGTAAACAAGGGTTCGGGGGGATGCTTGACCTCCTTACCAGAACAAACTGTTTCCCAGCGCCGTGCAACAGCAGCCGCTTGTATATAAACAACGAATGCCATCGCCTCTCCTCAGCCGAGCCCCGCGGCCTTCCCTCGCCCTGACGAGGCTTTGAGAGCAGGTAGTTCAGAGTGCTCTGAGTCTCTGAAAATGGTGCCTTTCGTTACATCTGATGCTTGACCGTTACCACGAGGCAGACTCGCCTCCCCCTTCCAAGCAGTTCCACTCCGGTGCAGTGCATCTCCATGCGGATGATGGCACCGGTGACGACAGGACGTCAGCTCCAGGACTCTGCCGGCTAATGCTCCTTCCACCCAAGAAGGTTTTGGGTGGGAAACAGTACCCGTGGGAGCTGACGAGAACCAGGTAACCAGGGTTGAGATCCAAATCCCAGAGAGGCAGCTGAGTCTTACAGGACCCTTTCCGGAAGGGAGTTGGGAATGGTCTTCAAAGCTAACAGTTTCCACAGCTTCATTAACTCTTCCTTGCAAATGGTTTCCATGTTCAATGTATGTTTGTTTGCTTGTTTTGTTTTAAAATATATTTTTATTTATTTCAGAGAGGAAGGAGAGGGAGAGGGAGAGAGAAACATCAATGGTGAGAGAGAGTCATTGATCGGCTGCCTCCTGCACGCCCCCACTGAGGATTGAGCCCACAACCTGGGCCTGTGCCCTGACCGGGAATCGAACCGTGACCTCCTGGTTCGTAAGTTGATGCTCAACCACTGAGCCACGCCTGCCAGGCCACTGTACTTTTTAAAAATCTCTGCTCTAAAACTTCTCTGTCATTTGCCTTTCAGACAAATTTACCTTCAGTAAGTATCCCTCTCACAAGAATGTCAACTTAATCAGTTGCATAAGATTCAACCCCACTCACTTTCTAAATAAATTCACTCAAATCAAGATAACGTTGAGCATTTGCCTCCGAATGATGCTCCCGCAGCCAACTGTTTATGTTGCTGAGAGACGGGCTCTTGAGTGGGACGGCCTCACAGTTTGTATCCGAGGAATGGAAGCCACTCACCATTGACTCTACGGTCACGACTGTGCTGGGCTCACCCAGGCCTCCTGACGAACAATCACAGGTCTCACAGGTGCATCATAGACTGTGCATGGCACTTGTGTCTTCTCTTGCTGTACTAGTCACTTTCTACTCTAAATTGTACTTATTCACAGTGTTAGACCTAAAACAACATTCTTAATGACGGCATTATACACCTCTTGATTTCTCCGTTAGGTTATATTTCTTTTACCTTTGAGTCACGAGCACCCAGCATGGCACATTATGCAACTTGGTGTACAATACATGTTCAAAGGATGATGAGCCCTACGGAGATTGCCAGTTCACTTCTCTCAGCTATACAGTATTCCACACCTATGGCTTTTCAACAGGTGTGCATACTTCAAATATTTCCAGACATTCATAAGAAGACGTTTCAACAAACTTAACAAACCCTGTAGGTACCAGGCAATGTAGTTTGTTATCTTATTTAATTTTGCTATTTTCACTCACACACACACACACACACACACCACAAGAGTTCAAAGTATATATGTGCATATACTAGTAATGTATATGGAAACTGATAGTCAAAGAAGTTAGATCATTTCCTCAGATTGTGCAGGTAAGGGCTAGAGGACCCCAGTCGTGTTCTTCCCAGTATTATCCATCTCTATGCCTGACTCACATCTGTTCCTCCATGCCAGGGCAAGCTCCCCACACATCATGTAGTTCCAGGGGCAAAGCCAACAAATCATGGACTCTTGTAACAATTCTCTCTCTTGGCCCACCTTACTCTGTTCCTGGACTTGGTTTTATTTCCTACTCAATTCTACTGTTTAGCAAATATACTCCTACCATTTTTACTATTTGAAGCTCAAATTTACCCTTTAAACTAAAAAATATTCTACTTCTTGATGTTGGCATGACTTGGCCTAACCCACAGGACATCAGCCCAGCCCTGGCCAGACTCACCAGTGACACAGTTCAACTTTGCCCAGCCTTCCGCAGGGAGCCGGCAGAATAAAGGGAAGGAAGAAAGACTTCGCCCACCATGGGAATCACTGGGCCGCATGTCCCTACCCTGCACACTGACTGCCATCCCAGAGCGTCCTGGGAGAGATAAGCATTTCAAGGAATCACAGCGATTGTTGAGATAATGCTGGAGGGCAGTACTTTCATGACTCACTCCCACTTCTCAAGCCTTTAAACTAAAATCTAAACCATTGGTCGGCAAACCGCGGCTCGTGAGCCACATGTGGCTCTTTGGCCCCTTGAGTGTGGCTCTTCCACAAAATACCACATGCGGACGTGCACGTACAGTGCGATTGAAACTTTGTGGCCCATGCGCAGAAGTCGGTTTTTGGCCTGGGAGAGTCTATTTTGAAGAAGTGGCGTTAGAACGCTTAAGGGGCCAAAGAGCCACATGTGGCTGGCGAGCCGCGGTTTGCCAACCACTGATCTAAACATTTCAATTATAAATGTACTAGAGGCCCAATGCACGAAGATTCATGCAAGAATGGGTCTTCCTTCCCCTGGCTGCCAGCACTGCCTTTGCTCTGGCCGGAGCCGCCTTTCCGCCTTCCCACCTGCCCAGAGGCCCCCAGCGGCTGGAGTGGTGAACACCTGTGTTGTCACCATGGCGACCACATGACCACATGAGCGTCCAACCCCACCCCCAGCAGCTCCGTGCCTGTGTATGCAAATTAACCCGCCATCTTTGTTGGGTTAATTTGCATACTCACTCCCGATTGGCTGGTGGGCGTCGTGAAGGTACGGTCAATTAGCATGTTACTCTTTTATTAGTGTAGATACTGTTCATTTGGAATATCCAAGGTGCACTTAACTGGCAGTGATCTGGTATCATTACCCATTGCAAATGTTTTCCATTTTCCTTCACTTTGACACGGATCTGTTCATTCACAAGTTAATTCATTTCTCCACCAAATATTTATCACACACCTGCTCTGTGTGAGGCACCCTTCTTGGACCAGCAGTTCAGTAGAGAGTAACACAAGGTCACGGCCTCCTGGAGCCCACGCGGGGAGAGTAAGGAGAGACCAGAAGTAAACATTTAACAGAGTGTGTCATAACGAAAAGTGTTGTGATGGGAACAGCACACGGGCAGAATCAGAAGGAAAGTGATGGTGATATTTAAACTAAGGCCTGAATAAAAGGAGGCAGCCATACAAATATCTGAAGAAAGAAACTACAGACTAACCAGAAAAATAACGAAAGACCACACCTCCCACAGCTCTCTAAACCAAGGAAACTAACAAAAATAAAAATATGTACATCAGACCAGGAGCAATCGTGACTTAAGTCAGGGGCCTAAACATGTGTCCATACAGTTTCAGTCTCAGAGGTTTAACTGGGACCTGGGCAAGCTCCCTGAAAATGTCACATGGATTAAAATTCTCTCCTCCCTAATCCTCAAAATAAAAAGCCCATTGGGCTTGGTTTACAGTATAAAGTTACAGAGTTCTAACCAGGGGTCCATGTACCCAAGACAATTAAAGAGTCTGACCAGTTCTTGTGGCTACAATGCGATTTACCTTTTTGCTCCATTTTGAAATGCCCATCGGTAAATGTGACAACACAGTGGGGAAATGGAGTGGTTCTGTGGGTCTTGTAAACTGCATCCAGGTACAATTATAGAATACTCCCCTTCTACCTGGTCATGCTAATTCCACTAATGTCCACACAGTATTCGCACCTGCTCTGATGTTTAAAATGACTGTGTTACTCTAGGAGAGTTTAACCATGCCATCCTTCTTCAGTCCCTCCAAGTACCACCCCTTCAACATGATAACCGTGATCCTAGATCAATGGCTTCTATAGTCTGGTTCCTGGCTCACCAGATAATCCCAATGCATCAAAAGTTCACCAAAAGAATGAAAATCCTGTTTTAAGAGGGAGAAGATAATTTTTCTTTTACTTTAGTTTTACACACCTTATAACTGGGGTGGGGAGGGGTGTTCCTTTTTACTAGCAAAATGACCAATTAAAGGCTATTGGAATGCTATGTTCATAGTCAGCATTAGCGCATGCCTCTGGTTTTCAGAGGACCTCTTCTTCCACCAAGTCGGCTCTCATCCCATTTCTGAAACGGTGGAAGGTGTGCTCTGCCGTGCAGATGTGGGGAAAGTTACAATCCCGCGGGGCAGGCATCCGCAGGTGTTGATGTGTTTTTTCAAGTGGTTTTTCCAGTTCTGTTCTTCTTGCCATTTAAATAGGAATCAATGCTCATTTGGTCTCATTGTGTTGAACTTTGTTGTGAGTTGTTTAGTTAACTAAGTGTATATATACATATATATATATATATATATATATATATATATATATACATATATATATATATATATATATATATATATATATATATTTATAATAATATATATATATATATATATATATAAATGACTGCTTTTGTGGAGTATAATTTTCCAATCTAAATATATAAAACCCTAATATGCAAATAGACCAAACAGTGGAACAACCGAACTGGCTGCTATGACGTGCACTGACCACCAGGGGGCGCGTACAGAACATGGCGGGCGTCAGACATGGCGGGATGGTGGAACAGGTGAGCAGGGGTGCCAGACCAAGGCTGCTGTCATTGGGGCGAGCTTCTGCTGGTTACCGAAAATTCTTTGCTCCCGCGTGCTGAGGTCCCACCCGGCGCTCACACCTGCTATCGGCGCCGGCCCCAATTGCTCTGCACCATTAGTGGGTATGAGCGGGGCTGGCGCCGTCAGCACATGGGGCTGCCAGCAGACAGGTGGCCAGGGGCCGCGGCAGGAGGGGCCGGGCGGGAGTGTGGAGAATGGGCCAAGACCCGCCCCAGTGCCTACCGCAGCCTCGTGGCCCACAGTTCCTTTCAAGGTGCACGAATTCGTGCACTGGACCCCTAGTTTAAAAATATAAAACATGAATATGTTCTAAAGCATTTTTTTCATAATAGAACTGCAATCTCTCAGCCAAAACTTTTAAGATAAGAAGTGTTTTAAAATTCGGCACTTTTCAAACGTTTGATAGGCAGCACAGGTATAATGCCATGCATGGGAAATGCCAGCTCAGGAGTCGGGGCAGCGTCCGTGCTCAAGCTCACCACCACTTCCATAGTGACATGTATGAGCACTTACACTAAACTGAGAGTAAAAGACTCCGAAAAGCCTCACACTGGTTTCAGTTTAGTTTTGCAACCAAATGAATCTGTATCAAACTTTCAGAAAAACTTTGTTTTCAAGGGAAACAACTAAAAATGTTTTAAAGAAGTATAATTGATTTGCTAAAAGAGGAGACAAAAGAGATCATATTAAATGATCAATTAAAATCAAGGGGGCCCTAACCAGTATGGCTCAGTGGATAGAGCTTTGGCCTGCAGACTAAAGGGTCCCAGGTCCGATTCCCGTCAAGGACATGTACCTTGCTTGCGGGCACATCCCCAGTAGGGGGTGTGCAGGAGGCAGCTGATCGATGTTTCTCTCTCATCGATGTTTCTAACTCTCTATCCCTACTCCCTTCCTCTCTGTAAAAAATCAATAAAATATGTTAAAAAAATAATCCTACCTAATAAAGAGGGACTATGCTAATTGACCATCATGCCCTCACAAGATGGCGGCACCCACAGCCAATAACGAGGGAATATGCTAAATGACTGTCACACTCTCACAAGATGGCAGTGCCCACAGTCACAAGATGGCAGTGCCCAGTCTCCTCAGCCCCGACTCACCCAGCTGGAGTCCCCCAGTCCCCTCAGCCCCACTGGGGGGCAGCAGGTGCCATGCACCTCATCCAGCCAGAGTCCCCCAGTCCCCTCAGCCCTGCCTCATCCAGCTTCAGTCCCCCAGTCCCCTCAGTCCTGCAGGGGAAGGCAGTTGGGGGTGATCAGGCCAGCAGGGAAGGGCAGTTGAAGGCGATTGGGCTGGCAGGGGAGAGCAGTTGGGGACGATCATGCTGGCAGGGGAGCAGTTAGGCGTCAATCAGGGTGGCAGGGGAGCCGTTAGGAGGCTATCAGGCTGGCAGGCAGGCGAGTAGTTAGGAGCCAGCAGTCCCGAATTGTGAGAGGGATGTCCAACTGCCAGTTTAGGCCTGGCGGGATCGGGCCTATACTGGCAGTCAGACATCCCCTGAGGGGTCTCAGATTGGAGAGGGTGCAGGCTGGGCTGAGGGACACCCTCCCCCTGTGCACAAATTTCATGCACCAGGCTTCTAGTAATAAAATAAAATCAAGGGGAAGGGGGAACAAAGAACAAATTTTTATAAATAGAAAATAGCAATAAACAGTAGATATTAATTAACCTACATCAACAATCACTTTATGAATGGTATTAATATGCCAATTAAAATACTACAATTATCAAAGTAGATTAAAAAAACAGGATCCAACTATATGATGTCACACAAAACCCAATACAAAGACTCAGACAGGTGAAAAGTAAAGGGATGAAGAAAGATATGCCATACTAACACTAATCAAAGCAAGCTGGAATAGCCATATTGGCTTCAGACAAAGTTGATTTCAAAACAAGGAAAATTATCAGGAGTAAAGATGGACATTACATAATAAAAAGGTGTCAGTCCTCTAAGAAGACATAACAATCCTAACCATGTGCACACCTAACAGAAGAGCGTCAAAATACAGGCAACAAACACTGAGAGAGCAGCAAGGACTCAACAAACCGCTAGTACAGCTGGAGACTTTATTCTCTCTGTCAGTCACTGACAGACAAGCAGGCAGAAAATGAGTCAGGACATGGTTGAACTCAACAGCACCATCCATCAGCTGGATCCAATTGACATTTAAGGAATACTCCATCTGACAACAGAAAAATACTTCTTTTTCAAGCTCACATGCAAGACAGACCACATTCTAAGCCATTAAATACACCTTAACATGTTAAAAAGAATAAAACTCATACAAGGTATGTTCTCAGACTACAATGGGCAAAGTAGAAATTAATAACAGAAATATCACTGGAAAACACCCAAATTATTTGGCAACTGAACAACATACTTCTAAATAGCACATGGCTTATAGAAGAAATCTCAAGAGAAATTAAAAAAAAATGAACTAAGTGGAAATAAAAATGCAACTTTTCAAAACTTGGGGGATATGATAACAGCAGTGCTTAGAAAGAAACCTAGAGCATTAAATGCTATAAAAAGAAAAAAGACCTAAAATTAGTAAGTTAAACTAGGAAAAGAAAAACAATTTAAGCCTAAATTAAGAAAAAAAGTAATACAAATTAGAGCATAAGTCAATTTAATTGAAAACAAGAAAATAATAGAGAAAAATCAGTGAAACCAAACGCTGGTTCTTTAAGAAGATCAATAAAATTGGCAAACCTATAGCTAGGCCAACAAAGAAAAAGATAGAAGACACAAACAACCAATATCAGAAATGAAGTAGGGCCATTACTAATCCCATATATATTAAAAGGGTAAGAAAGGAATACAACAAACAACTCTATGCCCACAAATTTGATAAGTTAGGTGAAACTGACCAATTCCTTGAAAGACACACCAACTACCAAAAGTCACACAAGGAGAAATAAAAAACTTGAATATCCTTGTATCTACTAAATTGACGTCAATAATTAATAAACTTCCCAAAAAGAAAATACCACAAGCTAAGATCATTTTATTGGTGAATTCTGCCACACATTTAAGGAAGAAACAACACTAATTCTTTAGATTTACTTCAAAAAGTAGAAATAGAACATTCTTAACTCATTTCATAATGCCAGTATCACCCCACTACCAAAGCCAGATAAAGACATTAGAAGAAAGAAAAGCTCCATACAGACCAATATCTCTAATGAACCATGATATGAAAATCCTTCACAAAATATTAGCCAATCAAATCTAACAGGGTCTAAAAAGAATTATAGGACACACCCAAGTGGGATTTATTTCAAGTATGTGAGGATGATTCAACACACACGAACACATCAGTGTACCTCTACATCAACAGGCTACAGTTGAAAAATCAAATGATTATATCAATTATGACAGAAAAAGCATTTGACAAAATCCATACTAAAAGTCCTCTCAAAAGTAGAAACACAGCAACTTCCTCAGCTTGATAAAGCACATCACATAAAAACTAAAGCTTCATCACACTGACTTGTGAGAAATGGATGCTTCTGCTTAAGACCAAGAACAAAGCAAGGTGCTTTCTGCCCGCACTCCCATTTACCACTTACGGGAGCACTAGCTCATCAAACTCGTTAGCCTGCTTATATTCCTTGTGTAAAAGTTGATTTTATTTAATATTAATATGGCCTCTTCTTCTCACTACTGGCACGGCCCATCTTTCCACCCATGTACTTTCCCAACTTTTCTAGCATCTATATTTGACATGTGTGAGTCTCTAGAACCAAGAGTTTGTTCTTTAAATCCATTCTGGAAACCTCTCCCTTTTCTTGGAGTGGTTAGCTCACTAACGTGGGAAGACTAGGGAGTTAATTCATTTGGTATAAAATGTCATGGAAGAAATTCTAACCAGGGAGATATCTGGGGTTTTATCTTTGAAAACTTTTGATTTTTAGAACAGTTTTAGATTTACAGCAAAGTTATGAGGATAATGCAAGGTTTGCATTTACCCACACCCAGTTTTCCCTGTTATCCTATATAATAAAGAGGTAATATGCAAATTGACCATCACTCCAACACACAAGATGGCCGCCCCCATGTGGTCAAAGATGGCTGCCCCCATGTGGACACAAGATGGCCACCACAAGATGGCCAGCAAGGGAGGGCAGTTGTGGGCAATCAGGCCAGCAGGAGAGGGCAGTTGGGGGCGATCAGGCCTGCAGGGGAGGGCAGTTAGGGGCAACCAGGCTGGTAGGGGAGGGCAGTTAGGGGTGACCGGGCCGGCAGGGGAGGGCAGTTAGGGGCAATCGGGCCAGCAGGGGAGCAGTTAGGCATTGATCACGTTGGCAGGGGAGTGGTTAGGGGGTGATCAGGTCAGCAGGGGAGCAGTTAGGCATCAATCACGTTGGCAGGGGAGTGGTCAGGGGGTGATCAGGCTGGCAGGCAGAAGCTGTTAGGGGCAATCAGGCAGGCAGGCAGGCAGGCAGGCGAGTGGTTGAGAGCCAGCAGTCTTGGATTGTGAGAGGGATGTCCGACTTCCCTCGAGGGGTCCCAGATTGGAGAAGGTGCAGGCTGGGCTGAGTGACACCCCACCCCATGCATGAATTTCATGCATCAGGCCTCTAGTCATTTTATAACCGTATGCTACAGATGTGATAGTTATTGAACCATATTGGTATATTATCATTAGCTAAAGCCCACACTCCTCAGATTTCCTTTTTCTGTCCCGGGACATCCCACTGCATTTAACCCTGAGGCATCTCGGGCTCCTCCCCTGTGAGGGTTTCTGAGAGTGGGTTCGGTTCCCTTGATGGTTTCCAGGGCTACAGCAAGGTATTGAGTAGAACGTTTGTCGACGGGAATGTTTCTCTCAGGGTTAGATGGGGTTATGGGTCTGAGGCAAGGGGCATTCTCATCACATCGTATGCAGAGAGCCGATTAGCAACATGACTTTGGCTGCTGATGATAACCCTGAGCACTTGTCTGAGGCCGTGACTGTCAGGATTCTCCACTCGCCATACTCTGTCCCCCTCTGCACACCAGACTTTGGGAGGAAGTCCCAGGCAGCCCACACCCACAGAGCAGGAGTTAACTCTCCTCCTTGATAGTAGGGTTATTTACATAATGATTGGGAATTTTTCTGCGTGGGAGCCTTATCTCTTCCTCCGTTTATTTATCTGGTCACTTGCTTATGCCCATAAGGACTCAGGGTGTTTATTTTACACTTTGTATCATAACCCATCACTACTTTATTTCTTTCGCTGCCCAGATCGTTCCAGTGTTGGCCATGGGAAACTGTTTGTTCTTATGTCCCTTTGACCTACTCTTATCACATGCCCTTATCATCCTGAGGTTCTTTATACTGGTCTACATTCTGAGAACTTCCTTATTTATAGCACTACAAGCCCGGCCAGTCTGGCTCAGTGGCTGAGCATCGACCATGTACCAGAGGTCACTGGTTCGATTCCTATCAGGGTACATGCCCGGGTTGTGGGCTCTATCCCCGGAAGGGGGCAGCCGATCGATGTTGCTGTTTCTCTCTCTCCCTTCTTCTCTCTCTAAAAATCAATTTTAAAAACCTATTTATAGCACCATAAGACACCACTTGCCCCCATCCTAGAGGCAGCTATCTCCTCAAGGCACCTGGTTCTTGTTATGGGGAATGATATAGAAACCAACATCTGGGTGACAGCTGTGCTCACAGCTACTGAGATGTCATCACTGCTAGGACCCCCTCAACTGACAGAGCAAGAAAATATGTGTGAGGACCAACCTGCGTGCATATACCCATATCTGTAAATATTTCTATATGTAACCATCTGTATCTGCATTAAGCTAAACATGAGTTCCACCAATGTCTCCAGCTCTAGGCCATTACCCCTCAAATCATTCCAGCCTCCTCTGCTTGCTTACCTGTGACCTACAATGGTGATACACCTTGCTCCCAACACCTGCCACCTACTTACTTGTTCAATTCCAGTATACACATATAGCAGTCTCAGAACTGTTAGTACCCATGAGAAAAATTTAATCCACTAGGGCAGTGGTCGGCAAACTCATTAGTCGACAGAGCCAAATATCAACAGTACAACGACTGAAATTTCTTTTGAGAGCCAAATTTTTTAAACTTAAAACTTCTTCTAACGCCACTTCTTCAAAATAGACTCGCCCAGGCCGTGGTATTTTGTGGAAGAGCCACACTCAAGGGGCCAAAGAGCCGCATGTGGCTCGCGAGCCGCAGTTTGCTGACCACGGCACTAGGGGAAGTGACTGAGACAGTTCCTTTGGCAGAGGACACTCATTTCCAAAGTCACTCAGGTTAGTACTGTTCCCCCAACCCCTTTTAGAGATTGTCTCATACATTTGTAAAACAATTAGATCGGTTTGTCACATTCTGTATTACACTTGGGACCTTCCAATCTTATGATTATTTTAAATTAGATACATTAAGTTTTACTCTTTGTGATATAAAGTTCTGTGGGTTTCAACAAATGCACAGTGTCATGCACCCACCATTACAGCATCATAGAAAAATAGCTGAATACAAGTCATATTCCAGGAATGTGTTCTGAATATTTCCTCACCATCTCTGGCTTATCTTTTCATTTTCTCAACAGTCTAAGGCAGTGAGGGGCAACCTTTTGAGCTTTGTGTGTCAAACTTCGCCAAAAAACTGAGCATAACTCGGGTGGTGTGTCACTTTGAGGAAAAAACTAACTCCAAGACTCTAGTCGCAAATGTTTCATCCTCAGGAGCAGCAAATGTTTCATCCTCGGCATGCGGCCGCGTGTCATCAGAAATGGCTACGCGTGTCAGTGCTGACACGTGTGTCATAGGTTCGCCATCACTGGTCTGAAGTCACCTAGCATTTCTCCTATGTTATCTTCTGGAAGTTTTATAGTTTTGCATTTTAAATGTGGGTCTGAAATCCATTCTGAGTTCATTTTAAGGAAGGAATAAGGTCCATCCTAGACAAATTTTGAATGTGGATATTCACTGTCCCAGCACCATTTGTTGAAAAACTATCCCTGTTCCTTTGGATTTCCTTTGATCCTTCATCAAAGACCAGTTGACTATGTCTATTTCTGGGCTCTTTATTCTGAACCATTGATTTATTTGTTTATTCTTTCGCTAATACCATACTACAGCTTTATCGTAAGTTTTTAAGTCAGATAGTATCCGTCTTCTGACTTTGATCTTCAATATTGTGCTGGCTATTCTGGGTCTTTTTCCTTCCCATTTCACTTTAGACTTAGATTTTCAATATTCACAAGATAACTGGGATATTAACTGGGATACAATGAATATATACATCAGGTTTAGAACTGAGTTTTTAAAAATACTGAGTTTCCTATCCACAAATATGGAATATATCTCTACATCTATTTAGATCTTCTTTGATTTCTTTCATCAGAGTTTTGTAGCTTTTGTCCTTTAATTCTTATATATGTTATGTTAGATTTATACTTAAATATTAAAATTTTATAATGTAGATGATGTGTTTTAAATTTAAATTTCTAATTTCTCATTACTGACATATAGAAGAGCAACTAATTCTTGTATATTAATCTTGTGTTCTATGACCTTGTTTTAATCACCTATTAATTCCAAGAGTATTTGTTATCAATTCTTTGGGAACACTGGTGGGCTCCGCAGAGAGGACACAAGTTGAAAAGGATGGTGGGACTCGGCAACATTTCATTCAGAAACACAGTGGTTTCCTGAAAGCCCCCACCTAAGAATTTTATGGCTTGGAAGCCAGAGATGAGGCTTGTTTTGTAAGAATGTTCCATTTATAGAACAGAAAGAGAGAAATACTGAGTGGTTTGGTGAGTACCCTACTACCCAAGCCAACTGCTCAGGGAAACAATGCCAAGGAATTCCGTGGGCCTCTGTACATGTGTCTGGGCAGGTGCTTTCTACTTAAAGGCACGCGGGGCTTTGTCAGATTAGCCCAAACTACTCTAATCCTACCGCTGGGGAATCAGTGCGTGTTTACCTTAACTCCATCCCAAGGATATCGGGGAATCTCCTGAAAAATGAATAATGAGCTGTGAGTAGAAACCTGAAAAAGTTCTTATGGCATTGGCATTAATACCAAAGAGTCGCCCGGCCAGTGTGGCTCAGTGGTTGAGCATCCACCCATGAACCAGGAGGTCACAGTTTGATTCCCGGTCAGGGCACATGTGGGCTCGGTCCCCAGTGGAGGGCATGCAGGAGGCAGCCAATCAATGATGTTTCTCTCCCACTGATGTTTCTGTCTCTCTATGCCTCTCACTTCTTCTCTCTCTAAAGATCAATAAAAAACATATTTTTTAAAAAATACCAAAGAGTTTATCATGATGAACTTTAGTAAAGGCCAAAGGAATTAGGCCAAGGTACCCAAGTGCAAAGCTGCCATGAATACTCTGCTTGTTAGAAGGCCACTGAGATGGCAGCTTGGAAAGTGCACTGATCTCCGAATGAGTCCCCGCGGCTCTAACAGAATCATTGTTTACAGCACGGCGCTGGCTGGCCGTGGGGGTGCATTCCAAAGCTCCCCTGACAGAATGGTTCCAGTGTGTCAGTGCAGAATACTGAACTAGACCCTGACTTGGCTAATACTTGAGTCCTCCGAATTCCCAAGGGGTTGCTTTTGATGAGAATCTGGCCCCAACGGCTCTGTAATGTTCATGCATGACCTCTACGACTCAACCCAAGAACTATCCAGCCCCGATTTCATGTCCAGTCCAGTATGTCACAATGTGAGAATATTCTGGTGAAGAAAAATGGAACTGACTATGACTGAAGATGATCGCTTTGGGTTAATGATCCCCCACCATGGCCCATGACCGTGGGACCGCCAGTGTCCACAGAATGCCCTTCATATACCACTCCATTCACACACACACACACACACACACACACACACACACACACACAGCCTGGCACGCTGATATGAGTCTCCATTCATTATCTTCGGTTGTCTTCACAACACAGACCGCAGCTCCCTCCACTAGAGGACCTCTTAGACATATGAGCAAACGGAATTTCCACCACAGACTCTAAATCCCCTTTATAAAACATTTCAAATTAGCATAGATAACTAAAACTTATTATAATAGATGTTTACCATAATAACTAGAAAATATAAGAAAGCAAAAAGATGAATCCATAATTCCACCATCTACAGACAACCTCTATAGACAACCACTATTAACATTTTGATGCATGTCCTAGCTCTGCATCGTTCAATATGGTAGCCACTAGCCACAGGAAGTATGGAACAGGTGAAACGTATCTAGACTGAACTGAAATGTACTATAATGGTAGAATACTCACAGAATTTCAAAAAGAGCACAAACATATGTCAAATATCTCATTAGTAGTTTTGTTAGTTATAATAATACTTAATATCTCAACTATATTAACTTAAATACACATTATTAAAATTAATTTCACTTATTTTGTTTTACTTTTTTTACTGCAGCTACTAGAAATTTTAAATGATGTATGTGGCTTGCATTTATGGCTTGAATTTTT
The DNA here is from genome assembly GCF_027574615.1 of Eptesicus fuscus. Lineage (NCBI taxonomy): Eukaryota > Metazoa > Chordata > Mammalia > Chiroptera > Vespertilionidae > Eptesicus > Eptesicus fuscus. Next base: position 111,573,587 of record NC_072476.1, read on the forward strand.
ATTTTTGTAGAATAATACTTTGCTGGAACTTTTCTCAAGCATATACATTTAACTCTTTATGAGCATTATATATATGCTTTTTAGTTTTAAGTAACTTTTTAAGTTTAACAATATATTATGAACATATTTCTGAATCAGTAAATATTTATTTGCAATACCATTTTTAATGTCCATTGTACAGTTTAATATTATATTGATAATCTTCATTTATTTCACCAATACCCTAGTGTTGAACTTTTAGGTTAATCAGGTATATTTCCAATGAACATAAAAATGTTCTAAAATCACAATCAGAGTGTGTCTTACTTCACTAGTTCCATGCTTCACATTTTCAGAAGAGGAATGGGAATAAGTCAGTGCACATCACAACAATGAGGGGTTCAGATTCAGTAGTTATATATATATATATATATATATATATATATATATATATATCTTATATGCTGTATTAGGGTTCTCCAGAGATACAGAATAAACCAATAAGATAGATGAAGAGATAGATATAGAGATAGAGAGACAGGTTTAGAGGCAGATAGATGGTAGATATAGAGACAGATAGATGGATGGATAGATATAGACAGAGAGAAGATAGATTGAGAGATAGATTGATATAGAGATAGACGGATGATAGATATAGAGATAAATTATATATATATATATATATATATATATATAGATAGAGATAGAGAGAGAGAGAGAGAGAGAGAGAGAGAGAGAGAGAGAGATTATAGGAATTAGCTCACAAAATAATGGAAGCTGAGAAGTGCAGGATCTGCCATCTGTGAGCTGAAGAACTAGGAGAGCCAGTGGTGTGATTCCATTCATACCCAGAACCATAACAGCCCGTGTCCAAGGGCAGGAGAAGATGGACATCCCAGCTTAAGCACTTACCCTCTTCTGGGTTTTTGTTCTACTGAGGCCCTCCATGGACTGGGAGGGCGATTTTCGCTCATTCTACCAACAGAAACGCTATCTCTTCCAGGAGCACCCTCGCACCCCCACCAGAAATAATATCTCACCAGCTCTCTGGGCAGCCCTTAGCCCAGTCAAGTGGACACATAAAATTAACCATCACACGTGCATTTAGATAAACACTACCAAGCAGAGAATTCTAAGATACATCTAAAAGCATCTCCAAGAAAGATTTATTCTTCTCTAAGACAGATTGGCTTTACACTTGAGGGGGTCAACATGTATTTAATGTTATAAACACTAATCCTTACATAAATTGACATGCATAATTACCTGTACCTAAATTCTTATAGACTAGTCTACTGGGATGTTTAGTCAGCCACGGGTTCTCTCGTTTTTGGTCTAATAGACCTTAGGAGATGTAGTTACGGGGCATCAGTTTGAAGTAACTGAGCTCCAAGGGCTCGCAGAGCCTGTGATGCAGCAGGAGAGGAAATGGATCCGTCCATCAGCGGAACTGGTGGCTTTGTTCATAGGTCAATGTGTTTAGACAGCCCCAAATGCCCCCCGAAGCTCCCGAGAGTGCTTGACAGACAGCTTTCTAAAAGGAAGTCTCTTCTCTGTTATTTAGGAATCTGTTCTTCTGTTACCCTATCTCCATTTCCTTCTCATTCTGAAGTCAAAACAGAGTCCCTATATATTTCAAAGGAAGGTCAGCACCAAAGAAATAAATAAAGGAAGGAGAGGCTGCCCTAATCAGCAAGAAAGAGCTTGGATAAAAGGTTTTCTGTGGTTCTGACTGGAGAGTATTATGAGAGAATTTGAACCCTCTGAGGAGAGGCTTCTACAGTCTTAAAGCAGGGCCAGGCAGCACCCCACTGCTGCCTCCTCTGAGGGGGGGTTGGAGGAACCCCCAGCCCCTTCCCCCCGAGTCTGTTGTCCCTTAAGCAACAGACCACAGGCAGCAGAGTCCTCGCGGCCCGCACCACGGAGCACAGCCTCCATCTCTGTACACGTCGGGTCATTAGAAGGAACAGAAACCGTCCTCCTTTTTCCCTGAAAGGCCTTCAAAGCATCTGACAACGTCCGTCCTCCGCCCAAGCAGGAGATGAGAGGACAAGAAGTATCTACCGCGCGTCGTTATCACTGAGCTAAGGACTGGAGCTTCCGTTCAAGGAACCGGCTTCAAATAAAGAAAGCACCGAACAGATGCACCTACGGCCCCGCCCTGCTCGGGCGACTAACTCTGCTTCGGTGAAACGCCTACTCTTTTAGGTGAACCTAGGCACCGGCCGCCGTGTAACTGTGCTCTGTAAACACTGCGAAAGGAAACCACATGCGTTTACTCAGAACATAGTAAACGTGGGCTGAAATGAAATAAAATTCCTAGAACCTTCATGGTAGCGATCCATTCAGGGTGGTAAACAGAAGTAGCTGTAAACACCGCTCCGCCCGTCAGCCTTCAAGCCCGGCGATCCTGGTTGCCGGTTTCACTGACAATGTTTGTGGTGCCGCCACGCAGAATGTAGGTCAAGTTGTTGGTAAGTGCCAGATAAAATCTGTTTACATCAAAAGTAAACAGTCATATCCTTCCAGCCTGACACAGTTTAAAAATGTCCTCCTGCCAATGGGCTATTCTGGGTCTCCCCAAGAAATCGGAGGACTGGTTCCCACAGACCTCTCTGGCTGCTGGCTGTCACAATTACATAACTTCCGCTGAGGGCCAAGTCCTAAGACTTGAAATCCACAAGACCCTCTCCTGCTGGGGACCAGTGATGAAGAGCATAACTGAAGTCATATTCAATGCTCATGCTTTATGTCCAATGACATCATGGGAAGACCCTGTATGCAATTAGGGGCAAGAGGTATGTTAGAGACTGAATGTTTGCATCACCCCAACATGCATACCTCCAAGTCCTAATCCCCAGTGTGCTGGTCTTTGGAGGTGGGGCGTTTGGGAGGTGATCAGGTTTAGATGAGCTATGAGAATGGAGCCCCATGAGGAGAGCAATACCCTGAGAAGAAGAGACCAGAGACCCCTCTCTCTCCACCATGTGAGGCGACAGCAAGAAGCTGGCATCTCCAAGCCAGGGAGAGGCTCTCGCAGAAACCAACCCTGCAGCCACCTTGATCTTGGACCCCCAGCCTCCAAGACCTGTGGGCGGGAAACGTGTGCTGTGTCAGCTGCTCCGTCTGTGATACTCCGAGGCAGCAGCCCAGCAGACGATGAGCAGGGGACACTCCGACACAGAAGATGAGGCAGGCGCACAGCAGCCACCGGCTTCAGGGAGAACGGCACACGTCGGCACACGGCCCTTCCAAACAGGCATGCGTTCTGAGCAGGGCTTTCCCGAGAGCCTGGGGCGGGGAGGGGCAGCCGTCGCTGGGCATGAGGGAGGCCAGGGTCTAAGAAGGCAGGTTCTGAAGTCCATAGGTGCACAAAGTATGTTCTCCAGGCCTTTCTGACCAGGGTGGCCCTCTTCGATCTGCAAACATTTGCTCCGACGGGAACATATTCCTGTTGAGGCAGGACTTTGGTTGCCAAATGACAGCATTTCCCCACGAGGGCCCAGACCTGGCGCTGACCCCGCGTGGACTACCTCAGCTGAAGCTGCAAGCGAAGGTGCTGGTGCTTAGAACAGGGGCACAACGGGGAGACGAGAAGCTCTTGGCTGCAGCATTTCTGCCTAAGTTATGAGCAACACAGACCGAAGACCTGTTCGTTCAGACAGGAAATGAAGAAAGTCTGCCCTTCTTACAAAAACAGCAGCGCGTCCTTCCTGTGCACCCTTTCAAAAATCAACATTTTACTTGTTTATGGCGACTTAAGTGCCTTCACTATGTTCCTCTGGAGCAACTCTTACCCTGGGATGAGTCACCCTCTCACGGGTGAGCCTCAGTACTCTTGACTCGCGGCCCTGGAGCCAATCTAGAGGCGGGTCAACTGGAGCTGAGGAGATACCAAACCATGGGGCTCAGGGGAGCCCCATTCCTTCAGTTCAGACATGCTGTGGGCAACCCCCAGGGGAGGGCCAGCAGGGAAACTACCCACTAGGGGTGGAAGACTGCACACTCCCACTCTCCACCAGATCAGCCTGAGCAGAGAGAGGCCCAACACTGAGGCAAGGTGCTGGGGAAGAAACACCGGAGAGCAAGCCCAGGTCCAGTTCCCGCACGCGCTGGACCCTTCCATGGCCAGGCGCTGCGCCGCGTGCTAAGGAGAGAAGAGGACCAGTGAGGACAGGAGTCCCTACTGCAAGAGGCTCACCATCCGAAATGTTTTGTAAGATTTTCCTCACATGTTTTCTTGAGCGATTTTATAGCTGTAGCTCATATGTTTAGGTCTCTGGTCCATATTGAGGTAATTGCGTGTGATGTAAGAGTAGAGGTTCATTTCTCTGGGCACAGCTGTCCAACTGCTTCAGCAGCATTTGTTGAAAAGATCATTCTTTCTCCGTGGGATTGGTTTGATAGCTTTCCTGGAAATCAACTGGCCATGTACATATGAGTCTACTTGTGGACTTTCTGTTCCATTGATTTGTTCATCGATCTTCACACCAATGCCACGCTGTTTTGGTTACTAGAGTTTTGCCATAAGTCTTGAAATTAGGTAATGTCAGTCTTCCAATTTTGTTCTTTTTCAAAAAGTTTTTTTCATTTTTTTAGATCCTCTGCATTTCCACATAAAGTTTAGAATCAGTTTATCCAGCCCTAACTGGTTTGGCTCAGTGGATAGAGTGTCGTCCTGCAGACTCAAGGGTCCCAGGTTCGATTCCGGTCAAGGGCATGTATCTTGGTTGCGGGCACATCCCCAGTAGGGGGTGTGCAGGAGGCAGCTGATCGATGTTTCTCTCTCATCGATGTTTCTAACTCTCTCTCCCTCTCTCCCTTCCTCTCTGTAAAAAATCAATAAAATATATTTTAAAAAAAGAATCAGTTTATCCAAAAATAATAATAATAGCTTGCTAATAATTTCACTGGGCTCGAGTTGACCTTATAAACCAATTTGGGGAGAATTAACACCTCAACAATGCAGGCCATGGACCTGGAAGGCTCTCGCCAACACCAAGGCCAAGGACATCTACGTAGATCCTCACGGGCTGTGCGCACCATTCACTGAAATGGAAACACACGGTCCACGGACACTGGGTTTGCTCCTCAGTGAGACCCTGGGGCTGCAGTGGATGAACTGAGTCTACTGTAAGCTGGAGCCGACCCCACTCCCACCCACAACGTCTCTGCAGGTCCCGGTGCGCCTCGACCCTGCCATGCGCACTTTCAAGCAGTTAGTATTGTATGAGTCTTGCTGGCTGCTTCAGATCTCATGGAAAGCTTCGATCTACAAACAAGTAGATGAGGAAAACTGGGCTATAGAGTAAGAATGGGCCAACCACAGCCCAATGACCAAATCTGGTCTTAGTTTTATTGAAAGACAGCCCTGTCCACTCATTACACGTGGCAGCTTCCTACATCTGAGATTCCAGCCGGGGCCAGGGAGACCTCGTGGCCCCCAAGCTCAGAGCATTGACTCTCTGGTTCCTTACAGAAGAGTCTGACTCCAGATCTAAACCCCGTCCTGGGCACTGCACACTCCCTTCCTCACCTGGCTCCGCTCCTGTCACTCTCTTACTCGGCTTGCGACTGTCCTTTATCGTGTTAGTGCATCGTTAATGGTTGGTAGGATCTTTTTACCGTCAGGCCATTACGCCTACTTGTCATAGTCAATTTTTAAATGTCACGCCTCTCCTCCCACTCGATTTTGGCCCCCAGGGTATGTGTGCACTACGTCTGAGTCGCCCAGATTCACAAGGAGCTGGTTACGTGGCTACTTTCTGTCTGGAAGTGAAGGACTCCAGACTCCTCACAGCTCGGTGAGCAGCACTCTGGACATTCCTCTTCCTCTCCTTCCTGGTAAATATTATGCTCGGTGTGGCCACGGTCATTTCCATCACAAAAGACTCAACCCAGGATTACCTCATCCCAATAGAAACGAAGGGGAGAGGGAGTTAGGCTGAAGGGAGAGCTAAAGCAAAAGCATTCTCGGTGATATCAAAGCGAATTAGAAATAAAGTATAGTTCTTTCAAATAAATGTACCCTTCTTTCAGAAGGCATTGTGGCACAGAAAACGATCTTTGGAGTCCTAAAAATTGCCATTAAATGCAAAAGAAGATTTTTTAAAAGGATCATTAATATTAAAAAGCAATTAGAGAAATTCTAAAATTTAAAATAGTTGCCTAAATTAAATTAAATAATACAAGAGAAAACCCATAGCTATTTAAGAAGTGCATATAAAATTGGAAGATACTCTTGCCTCCTAGTAAAACACCAGTTAGTTAATCACTGTTTTCCAACTGACGTAACAGGGATGTACTTGCGTGTACTATTTACAAGACCAAATGCATGCTTAACAAAAAGGCGCAGTTTAGAACACCATTTTTAATGTTTTTGTTAGGCAAGTGGACCCAGATTTGTGATTAAAACTTGCCAGAGAAGCTTGTGAAAAGGGGTGTGAATCATGACTGATTTCCTGCCCGCTTCTTTCCAAAGAAACGCATCCTCCTCTCCAACCCAAACCACATAAAACACTGACAGTTATAAAACCATGAAGAAAGCAAGCAATTTATTTAAAAAGAGAGAAAATTTACATCTCCAGTACAAAGCCTTCTTACTTAATTCTTCATGTCACTGCAGCTCTTCCTGGAAGTACGAGCGTGGCTCTAGTTTAATACACTCAGCGAGAATTTTAGAAAGAACCTCCTTTGTTTCAACGAACGTGAGACCTTTGGCCAACCCTTGGAAGCCACTCGCATTACTGGCATGTTGACTTCTGAAAGGTGAGCTTGTCATTGGGACTTTAAGGAGGATCTTTTCGGGGAAACGCCTGGAGGACCTCCGGAGACTCCTCTGCCTCCATAACTGTAATCCCACTGTTTGACAAAATCCAAGGGTTGCCCAAGTAAAAATCAATTTTCAAAACTTCACACTGTGTGGAAAGATCCATTTCCAAGTTTTCATCTTCAGGAGTCCTTCCCAAACTAACATCCTCTTTGCCTTTTTTACTTTCTTCCGTGTACTTTGGGAGTTGGGCTTTGAATTCCTTTTTTCCCTCTCCACCATCACCACTCCCAATCCATCTTGATCTGCTGTTTACAAAGTGTAAGAAAGGGTCAGTCTTTGACCTCAGTGACCTTCCCTTTCAGTATTTCCTCTCTTAACCTTTTGCACTTGGATGTCGAGTGTGACTCGACACGGTTAGCATCAGTAGCAGCTCGTATGTCGAATTGTATTGAATGTATCAATAATTTGAAATATAAAAAAATCCAAATAAATAAGTTTGTATGAAAAGAAACTCCAGTTTTTTATTCTACTGCTGCGCTTTGTAAAATCTGGGGTATTTAAAAAATTAAATCCCGAGTAGAATAAAGGAATCGAGAAAAAAGCAAGCTAGTGCAAAGGGTTAACTTCCCTCTTTTCTTCCAAGAATCCGACTTCCTGTGCTGGGCCCTGTGCTATTTATCTATTGCTGTTTAACAAATTACCCCAAAAGTCGAGGTAGCTTAAAACAAGAGGTGTTTGCTATAGCATGCAGTTTCTGGGGCTAGCAATGCCAATGTGGATTGTCTGGGCAGGTCTGCATCCAGGTGTGTCCTGACCTTGGCGTCAAGGTGACAGCTAGGGATCACAGTCTTCTGAAGGCTTCCCCGGGGCTGGAGACTCCATGTCCATGACTCACGCAGGTACTGGCTAACCAGCATGAATGTCGGCAGAGGCCCCAGTCCTCGCCATAAGAAACTCTCCACTCAGCTGCTTGAGTGTCCTCACAACATGGCGGCCGGCTTTCCCTGGAATGGCTGATTTAAGAGTAAGGCAGCAACCTCAATGTCTCTTGTGACCTAACTTTGGGAGGCATTTCCAAATGTCCGATAGTTACAAAGTGGTAGAGACAACACAAGAGTATCGCTGACACAGAGCGAGAATCATAGGGGGCCATCTGGGAGGCGCCACAGACCCTAACGGCCAACGCCCTCCACTCTGGCCTCTGCTCTTGTCCTGGGGTCCTCTCCAGATGGCCTCCCCAACCAAAGCAAGCCTTCAGTGCATTTACCCTCTTGGTTTCCTATTCTTCACGATTGTAGCTTCACTGATCCAATGAGCTAATTCCCGTGAATGTGTTCAGAGCATGCTGTAGGGGAAAAGTATTACTCTAGCTCACATTCTCCTTCATCGGAGAACAAAAGAGCAAAGGTCTCGACTACGCACTAACCCTCCTGAAGGAGCCGTGGGAATACTGCGGACAGATGCCAGAGGAGGAAATGTCCTGTACGGAGTCCTGGCAGTCTCACCACGGAGCACAACCTGCTTCCACAACGCCCAGGTCCAAGCTGGTGGGGACAGTGTGGACAACAGAGTCATTCCAGCCACGGGTTCACTCCAGCTTTCTGACTATCGGCTGGGACGAACGTGACCAGGCCCTGATCCCTGCGCACGCTTGTGTCTCCTCAGAGCCTGGCCGAGAGTGAGCAGCCAACAAATAAATACTCGCTCAAGGAAAGGGGGAAGATCCAGACAGGCTTCGTTCCTGAATAAATGCTAGAACTGATCAAGTTACTCACCTGCTTTCTTTTCTTTTCTTTTCTTAAATGATTTTTCATTGATTTGGGAGAGAGAGGGAGAGAAGCATCGATGATGAGAGAATCATTGATCGGCTGCCTCCTGCACGCCCCCTACTGGGGATTGCATCTGCAACCCAGGCCTGTGCCCTGACCAGGAATCAAACCGTGACCTCCTGGTTCATGGGTTGGTGCTCAACCCACTGAGCCACAACAGCTGGGCCCCACCTGCTTTCTAGAAACTCAAGAGGTGCAGCTTCAATTAAGAAGAGCCGAGGAAAATCAAACGAAAAATTGTTCCACACACTTGAAATCAACGCACCAAGTTACTGTTGGAGGAGGAGGAGGAGAAGCCCAGCTCTCTGGAATGTAAGAAGTCCGACAGGGATGACTTCATCTGAGTTATGTCTTTGGGATTAAAAATAAAAGAATTACAAACAGCAAGTATCAGAGACCAGCAATAATAATGCCACTTGCTGAGCCTCCAACCAGGCCACGCGGTTCTCACACATTAGCCACAGGCCTCTTTCAACAGCCCTGCAGGGCAGCGAGCAGGCGCCGCGCTCCAGAAGGAAAACAGGTCGCAGGCCAGATGGCTGTCTAACGGGCTGGGCTCCGACGCCAGGCTCCTCCGACACCGGAGCACCCACTTTTCCCGAAGTTACGCTGACAGATGTGTGACTGCCGCTCATCCAACTCCGGTCCCAGGCGGGTGCCGGGGGAACTAAGGTGGGCCCTTGCTCCTCTGTCTTCTGCCTGGGCTCCCGCACACGGCGCTGTCGGACTGGCTCGGGGCAGTGTGGGCGGCCAAGGGCAGGCCTGCCAGACCCGGGGACTTGAGAGGGTCCATCGCTGACTGTACCTTTCTTGGGGAGTACAGACGAAAACATGACGAGGTTAAAGCTCACCTCAGCAGTGAAGCCTATAGACAGTGGTGATGTGTAAAATCTGCCTGAAGGAGGGCAGGGAAGAGAAGAATGCAGTAGTTACACTGCTTGCCAAACAATACTTTACCTTTACTTCTCCCTGTTGGCATAGAGATGTATGCGAGGGTTGACAGTTCCGCATATCACTATTTTTTATCCTGTAGCAATATCCATCTCTGCATATTAAGGGAATTACATAAAAGGAAATGATTCTCCACGCTCACATATGGCCACCAAGCACACAACCTCCAAAGGAAAAGTCACCTATAAAAATACAAATTCAGAGCTTCAAGAATGTTGGAAACATAATGTACTGATTCCTATCATCTGATTTACCAGTGTTCAACAACACCACAATCCTTGAGAAAGGAGAAGGAAAGAAATGAAGACATTATCCCTAAGAGGATTATTAATAAACTGACAACTATTTAATCCTCCTTGGCAACTGCAAGAAATTGTGGCTTTCTATTTCTTAACATTTCATAGCATACTTTGAAAGTGTTTCCATTCTCTTCTTTGCATGTCCTTAAGAACTTGTCTTAAAATTCAAGTTACCTAGAATTTTTTAAAATATATTTTTATTGATTTCAGAGAGGAAGGGAGCGAGAGAGAGAAACATCAATGATGAGAGAGAATCATGGATCGGCTGCCTCCTGCACGCCCCACACTGGGGATCAAACTCATAATCGGGCGTGTGCCCTGACTGGGAATCGACCATGACCTCCTGGTTCACAGGTCGATGCTCAACCACTGAGCCATACCGGCCAGGCACAGGGCTTCTTTTCACAGGGCGAAGCCACACAGGAAGAGCCACGGACAGAGGGGAGACGTGAGTTGGCCCAACGTGGGTGGAAAGAGGAGGAGCCGCTCTGAGAAGAGACTGCACATCAGCACTGGCACCCTGAGGCCCGCGGATGCGGAGAAGCAGGGAATGTGGACCAAAAGGTCCGTGGGCTTTGGGGACCAGCGGAGGAGTGGTGATGTGAGTGACGATTCGGTGACAATCGAGTGAGAATTAAAAGGCAATGACACACGCTTCTGATTGGAGCCAGAAGAGACCAGACAGAGGGAGACACCAGCTGATGGCAAGTGCTCTGGTCCAGGCGAGGTGACAGCCTGAACGGGGAGGAGGCGATGAAATCCAGAGGAATGGGCCGTGGAAAGGTGGGGAAGGTAGCGACTGGCCCAACACCAAGGCGGACGCCACGGGGAGAGCCGGGGCCACAGCGCACCGAGGCTGAGCCTGCACCGGGGGCGCGAACGCAGCCGGCTCCCTCCTGGCCGCCGCCCAGGCGTTTCTGCTGACACGGGTCCGAAGTGCTGACTCCGGGAGGAAGGGAGGGCCGGCGCTGGCAAGTGTGGAACGTTCCCTGATCTCGCAGGTCAGGGTTTCAGGTCTGAATCTCATTTGTGTCCAAACCCATTTAAACTCTTTAAAAAGTGATTTCCTGTTAGAATAGAGAAAAATATACATATTTTTAAAATTATTCAAAGGGCCTAAATACTTCTTAGACATCAAACAACTCTTAAGAAATAATATTTTGATGATTTAAGTAAAATTAATCAAAGCCATATGGATTGAATTTCCTTTCAAATACACAGCGTGTTTAGAAAGCGAGGGGCGGCTGCTGCAGAAACGGGGTTTCTCTTTCATCCACCCAAGATGGCCGCCAAGCTCCCCACAGTCCCCCTGGCACCGGTGTCCCACCCTGCCTTCTGTCAGTGAGTCTCGGAATTTCTCGGGCCATTTTGCTTTTGTGGTCAATGCCCCACGACCCTGCGCTCCACAGGACACTGTACTGTGGACTATTGTGATTTACCATCTGCCCAGCGAGGGGCCGCCGTGGCCACTGAGTGGGGAGAACTCCCACGCGTGGCCAGCAGTCCTGCTGGCTGTGACCTCTGACGGTGGGTTCATATTTGACAAGAGAAACTATTCTCCCGAGTGAACCCCACGCCCTCAGGAGCCACAGGGAAGCTGACCAGTTTGCTAGCTGTGGCCCCCTCAGCACCCCACCTCCAACCTGCGTGCGCGCGCACACACACACACACACTCACACACACTCACATACACTCACACACACGCTCACATACACTCACACACACTCACACACACTCACATACACACACACTCACACACACACACACACACTCACATACACTCACACACACGCTCACATACACTCACACACACTCACACACACTCACATACACACACACTCACACTCACACACACACACACACTCACATACACTCACATTCACACACACACTCCCACTCACAACACTCAAACACACTCCCACTCAAACACATACACACTCACATATACTCACACTCACACACACATTCACACACACATTCCCACTCACAACACTCACACACACACTCACATATACTCACACTCACACACACATTCACACACATTCCCACTCACAACACTCACACACACACTCACACTCACATATACTCACACTCACACACACATTCACACACACATTCCCACTCACAACACTCACACTCACATATACTCACACTCACACACATTCACACACACACGAGCAAAACCATGTGGCCTTTGTGTCTTTCTTGCACAATATCCCTTTATCACAAACTCCATTTCTCATCTTAGACTTTGCACCCCAAACCCCATACTTATCTTCCCACCCTCCTAATCAGCACCCTCATCCCCACATGGTGTTCCTTCCAAGTCCAGCTCCCTCCCTGAAAATACAGGTGGGAACAGGCCATTCACGAGCTGAATCCGTAGCCCGTCATTTCTTCGCGGCCGAGGGGTAGGACGCACCTTAGGGCTCATGTGGTTCGCCCTGGAACAGCCGAGTGAGGAGGGTCCCCGGGGAGACAGCTGGCCAGCGGCCGCGCCTCCTGCTCCCTCTCCATCTTTCCCGCACGCCGCCCCGCCCCGGCGACACCTGCTCTCAGTCACTGCCGAGCCCTCACCGACCGTCCCTTCCTGACGTCATAGGGGCCCGCTGCCCTGGCTGAGGGCCCGGCTGCGTGTCCACGGCCGCCTTCCCGGAGGCGCGGCGGGCGCCGAGGCCGTGTTGGTCCAAAGGGCCTTCTCGGTGCCCGAAGCGCACCTCCTCCTGTCCTGCTGTGACCCCAGCGACCCGAAGCCGGGTCTGCTCACACCGCCTCAGTTCCGGCAGCCATCCCGGGGGCACTGTCAATGTCCGGAGGCAGTTTTGGTCCTCACAGCTGGTGGTGCCACCGGCATCTGGGGGAGGCGGGGACGCTGCTGACGCTCCGAGAGCGCCCAGCACCGCGCCCACAGGAAGCCCAGCCTGGCAGCGGAGCAGAGGGGCCTGGTTTGGGGGCGGCCTGCTGCCGCCCTCCACACAGGCATGTCCCGCTCTTCCAGGCGGCGGGGACAGCTACCCGGCTCAGAACACGCAGTCGGCACCGACCGTGTGCAGCCATTGCACCGGGCACCGCGGCCCGGCTGACATTAGCACACAGGCTGTGGCCCGCCGGCGTGGCTCCGTGGTTAGCATCGACCTAGGAACCAGGAGGTCACAGTTCGATTCCTGGTCGGGGCACAGGCCCTGGCTGTGGGCTCGATCCCCAATGGGGGGCGTGCAGGAGGCAGCCGATCAATGATCAATGAATCTCTCTCATCATTGATGTTTCTATCTCTCCCTCTCCCTTCCTCTCTGAAATTAATAAAAATATATATATTTTAAAACAACACAGACCGTGGTCCTGTGAGGTCCTGGATAAGCCACGCCCCCTTCCAGGCAGGGCAGCACTGGCCCGGGAGGGTGCCCCCCGCCCTGTTGGGCAGACAGCGCCCTGGCCCGGTGGGCGGGAAGCGTGGGAAGATGGACGCGGGCTGTCCGGAGCCGGCCAAGGGCACCCAGCGCCGGGGGAATGCTTGGGGGAGCGGCCGCCTCCTGGCGCTGCGGGTGCGGCTGCCCTGCGGGCTCTGGACTCCGGAGAGCAGGCCTTCTGCCTTCGGGCGTCCCCTCCACCAGGACCCTCCCGGTGCTGGCCGCCCCGGCACAGGCGCTTTTAGCGGGCCGTTCCTACGTCCAGCACATTCTTTTAATTTAAAGCAGAAGGCTGGTTTGGATTAAATCTTGGAAAGGTTCTTGGGTTTCAGACTGATAGCAAGGCCGTAAGCGAGCAAATGGCGTTTCCATTTCTGGGAACTCTGGGCGAGCGCTGCGCAAACAAACCAGGCAGCGCGGGGACCAACGGGGAGGCTCTCTGAGCCTGGAGGGTGTGAGGAAGGTACCTTCCCAGCGAGAGGGTCTGGATGGGGTGGGGACGCCCCCTCAAAGCCACCCCAGGCCCCGCGCACAGACACCCAGACCAAGGGCAGAAGCCTCCGCGGCTCGGACGCAGCTGTCCTGCGTGGGCAACTGTTTCTGAGGGGCTTCCTCTCTCCTGTGGCCCCCCCGGACGCCTAGGGAGCAAGACCGGGCCTGGGCTTTGCTGCCCTCAGCCTCCCCGAGACCGGGATACCCCTCTACCCGGACCCCCCACAACCAAGACCCCCCCAAAGCCAGGACCCCCAAGACCAGGACCCCCATGATCATGACCCCAGCAACCAGGACCTCAGTGACCAGGATTCCCGAGACCAGGACCCCCCATCTGACCTGGTCGTGGGGTTCCCTCCCAAGATGGTGGTCAGAGTTGTCTGTGTCTTCAGTGTCTGTCTGACAAAGTATTTGGGAAGGTCAGGGGGAGCCAGGCCTGTCCCTGAGGGCACAGGTGCTGTGGGAGCCTCCCTGCCAGCCCCACGCAGCCCGGACCCAGGCCAGGCGTCTGCTAGGCAAGCAGGGCCGGCAGGCTCCTCCGAGCCCGATGCTGCCCCAGACCGGTCCCCTGCCCGACCCTCGGCGCCTGGGCTGGGGTTTATATTTTTACAGGAAATAATGCCACTGACTAAGTCTCACCACTTACGAGCTGTTGCCATCGTGTCCTGGGTCGCAGGTTACTAGTGCTGATGCTCCCCCCCCCCCCCGGGGTCTTACCCAGCACGGTCACAGAGCTGGAGGGCCCCTCACTTCTCCGCACCGCCTGGCCCACAATCCTGCCCGCCCCTGGCTCCTTTCAGGCCTGGCTAACTGGGATACCCCTCTACCCGGACCCCCGGGCTTAACAAAGAAGACTGCCCGCCCGCATGGCTCAGTGGCTGAGCGTCGAACCAGGAGGTCGTGGCACCTCCACTTTCTACCTGAAGAAGAGACTCGATGGTCCATGACTTTTGTACAAATGAGAGGAGCGTCGTCATTTTCCATAAAGATACACAAACACCAAGCCTCCCGGTGGGCACGGGCCCACGCTCAGGGCTCTCCGGGACGCAGGACTCTCCGGGGCTCAGGGCTCAGGGCTCTCCAGGGCATAGTGCTCTCCGGGGCTCAGGGCTCAGGGCTCTCCGGGGCTCAGGGCTCTCCAGGGCACAGTGCTCTCCGGGGCTCAGGGCTCAGGGCTCTCCGGGGCTCAGGGCTCTCCGGGGCTCAGGGCTCAGGGCTCTCCGGGGCTCAGGGCTCTCTGGGGCTCAGGGCTTTCCGGGACTCAGGGCTCAGGGCTCTCCGGGGCTCAGGGCTCTCCGGGGCTCAGGGCTCTCTGGGGCTCAGGGCTTTCCGTGGCTCAGTGCCGGTGGCCCTGAGGCTCCAGGCAGCTTCAGGGGGCAGCAGAGGTCTCATCACCCACCCCGGTGTCCTCGTCATGTCATCTGAGAGCATCCGGTCACCAGCATCCCGTCTAGTCCTTTCTCCTGACACCACTTGGCCCAGCTGTGGCCGTGTGGCCGTGTGTGTGAGTGAGGGCTGTGGACACCGCCCAGGTGTGCGCCGTGGAGCTCACAGAGCGGCCAGTGGCTCTGGCTGGTGAGGACGCCGGCACTGGGCCTGGCACAGCGGGAGGCGCGTACTGACAGGCGCTCCTCGAGGAGCCAGTGCCTAAGCCATCCTCACTGACTCGGGCGGAAAAGGCACGTTTAGAGACAGAACAGGGAGCTAAAAATCAGGAAGCAACTTTCAATGTGTGTGGATTTGCTGCGAGAGAGAAAATGTCCTGCCATTTCCAATCTGTCTCCCTCTAAGGAGACCGAGAAGCCACTGCCGCACAACCGTTCCCCTGAGCCGCAGCCGTGCACGGAGCGCCTGGATTTCCTCCCGGGTCTGCCTCCCGCCCGGCCCGGTGGGGGCACTGGCGCTGGCGGTGGCAATCTCGGAGACCCCAGCACCTGGCACTCCACCGCCACACCGCCGCCGGTGTAAATGCTGCTGACTAGATCAAACAAATGACTAATTAAGAAATAAAAGCTTATGAAAATGGGCAGAAAATATGACCAAAAAGCAGCTATCCACTAAACTAGTGGTCGGCAAACTCATTAGTCCACAGAGCCAAATATCAACAGCACGATTGAAATTTCTTTGGAGAGCCAAATTTTTTAAACTTAAACTTCTTCTAACGCCACTTCTTCAAAATAGACTCGCCCAGGCCGTGGTATTTTGTGGAAGAGCCACACTCACGGGGCCAAAGAGCCGCATGTGGCTCGCGAGCCACGGTTTGCAGACCACTGCACTAAACACATAAAAAATGAGTCTCATCCACATTTTCGATCAGGGACATGCAACCAGAATAGTGAAACCTTTTTCATCCATCGATGACCTTATTCAAGTAAGTACTTAAATGTTAGGTCCTGACACCAGGTAACAAGCACCCTGAAATTAGAGTAAGCTGATTCAACTTGACAACATCTAACAAAGTGTAAAATGTGCTAATTCTTTGGTCAAGCAATTCCACTTTGAGGAATTCACACTGGAGAAAAACTCAGTATGTGCACAAAATTAGGAGGCTCAATGAAGCATGTTTTTTCATTTTAAAAGTGGGGAGACCATTCTGATGTCCACTAATGTCCGTTAATAGAGGAATCTATATAATCTATCTATATGATAAATCTATCTCTATAACAGAGGAATATGCAAATTAGCTGGGACACCATAACATCACAACCGAACAGCAGGGACCTCAGGCTGCGTCCCTAGCCCTGGCGCTGGGCCGCGAGACCTCAGGCCACGCTTCCTGCCCCATGGGGCTTGACAGGGGATCTCAGGCTGCACCCCCTCTGCCCCACAGACCTTGATGGGGGACCTCAGGCTGCACCCCCTGCCCCGGCACCGGGCAGGGAGACCTCAGGCCGCGCCCCCTGCCCCGATGCCAGGCCAGGGGACCTGAGGTTCTTGACAGGGGTGGGGCCAGCTGGGTCTCGGTCTCACCCAATGTGGGTGGGGCTGGCCGGGTCTGGGTCTCCTGTGTTTTCGAAGCGTGTGCGGGTGGTGGGTAGGGATTTGACTCTAGGTCTTGTGGCGTGCCTCAGACTCTGACAGGAGGGAGATTTTCATATACTAATCTTCTTTCATCTCTGACACTTCTATTATAGAGAAAGGGCAAATAGCAATATTAAAATATTTCCTCTAATGAATTCCCTTTTAATGTGCACGAATTTTGTGCACCGGGCCCCTAATGGTAAATAAACTCTAGTCCACCCACATGAAGCCCCGCGGCCACATGAAAACCGACAAGCAGGTGTCTTACTCAAGTGGAAAGACTCCCGAGTGTCGTCAAGAAGCTAGTTACAGAGCAATAACAAAGGCGGGATCCCATCTGGGTTGGTTTGTTTTCCTTTTGGTTCTTTCTTGTTGTTTTATTTTGGTTTGGTTTGGTTTGGTTTGGGGAGCTTCGGGGGCTTGGGTGTGGCTGTATGTTTGTGAAACAGACTTTATTGAACAGTGCCCGGGGCTGACACAGAGGAAGGGCGCACGAGCGCAAACCTAACCATCTGAGCTGAGCTGTCACTCCTCTCGCTCGCAGCCCGCCAGGCCGGTTCCTGTGCGCGTGGCCTCCGCAGCGGCTCCGGCTCCCGCCGTGCCCTCTCCGTGGCTTCCTCCTCCTCCATCTGTTCCCAGCGCGGGAGCGGTGTGCACAGGGCGCTCTGAGGCACGGCGCGGGGAAGGCACCGCTCCCTGCACAGCAGCTTCCTCTGGAAGGGAATGGAAGCCGGGCGGCAAGAGCTTTCCATCCTGTAGTCTTTACTTTCTTAAACATCTGCATGTTTGAGTGTGAGACAGAAGGTAGCCATGTGTTTCTTGAGTAATAAAACGATGATGGAGTACGAGTGGTGGATGCTGAATGGGGTTTTGCCATGGTTTGCTGTGGGTGGTAGGAATTTACTTTCTGTTATATGTCTTCCTGAATTGTTCAAATAATTGCTTTTAAGATATTGGAAAGACTCAGTTTCCCTAAATATCCCTCCACATACATTCTAGCAACAGGGATCTGTCATCTAATCAATAAATATTTTACTGAGGTTGTATTGAAAAAACAACAACAAACTCTGGGCTAAATTTCACTTCTTTCTCTCTTAGTTCCATATTAAAATGTACGTATCTCCTTCCCCAGGCCCTGTGGCTTAGATATCAAACCTACTTTCAACTAACACCTTGGGAGATTCTGGTAGCGAAGAAAAAAGGGGGGAAGGGTTGTTCATTTATCCATTCATTCACTCAGCCATTACTGAGAATTCCCAGCCACTATAACAAGCTGACCTTCGCGCTAATGAGCCAGGCAAACAACGATGTATGAAAGCCAAATGTATGAAAGGCAGTAATAAATGTAATCAGGGAGGGAGGGAGGGAGGGGGGAGGAAGGGGGGAGGGAAGAGGGAGGGAGGGAGGGAGGGAGGGAGGAGGGAGGGAGGGGGGAGGGAGGGAGGGGGGAGGGAGGGACAGGTGGGAGGGAGGGAGGAAGAAGGAATGACAGAGGACATAAGAGCGTGGAAGAAAGGTACAGAGAGGTACAAAGCCTGTAAGGGTTCTGTGAGAAGACCTCCCTAAGTGACTACGCAGAGATCCAAGGTTTGCGCCGTGTTCCTGGGAGACGGGTGTGGGGTCTGTGTGGGGTCTGTGTGGTTTAACAAACGCGTAGCAGCTGGAATTCACACTTACAAGGAACCGTGCAAAATGAGGGCGCCCTGTACACAGGATCCCCCACGACCCTCTGGGGAAACTGGGTCTTGCTACCTTCATCCTGGCCTTTCACGTGTTTACACAATAGTTCCTGGTGGGTAGGGATCCCGAGTACGGGATGGAAACTGAGGCTGACAGAAAGGTCTGGTGCTGGCAGCGGGTGAAGCAGAGGATGGGAGAAATTTGGAGGAAGCGGGGAGGAGGCGGGGGTGGAGCGTGCCTAGAGCTGGGCGACCAGCGAGGGGGCCAGGGGCCCAGGGAAAGACCGTGGTCGCTAGGAGTGGAGATGGGAAAGCAGACAAACCGGAGACACCGGACAAGTGCGAGCGGATCTGCGGGGAGTGACGTCGGGAAGGGCAGTGCCCAGGATGAAGCTGGCGGGGACCCTCCCCGGGCCGAGGAGCGGGGGAAGGGGGCTGGGGCGGGCAGCAGAGCTCCTGAGCCGCCTTCAGCAGGCCAAGCCTCTTCACAACAGCCGACAGGAGACCCGAGGAGGTGCCCAGACGGCCGTACAGGCGGAAATGTCAGCGTGAGCGTCACTGACATGGGGGGGGCGTCAGGTGGGACATGCATGGGTGAATGAGAGCAGAATGAGTGGCGGTCAACGGCAAGGCGCACTGGGACCCGGCCCACTGCCCTCGGGTGGAGGCGGAGCCATTGTAGCAGCTGCGCCGGAACCGCGTGGGGGGGCTGCCCGCCCCCCCCCGCGCCCCCCCCTCCCCCGTTCTCTGGGGCGAAGCACAGCACAGCCACTGCCTCCCTCCACAGGCTCCGGACAAACGCGGTGTCTCTCCTCATGGAATTCAAACGCGGATTGATGGCTGTGGTTGCAACACCATTCTAGGACCTTCTTCCATGACCAAGTGCTACCCAACGGCCTCTAAAAACCAAAGCCTTTGCCCCTGAACTCTTTTGGTGGCCAGACCAGACTTGACCTGAATGCACTCGGCGGTAAAATCTAACCTGAACTTCCACCAGGCCACTATGGTCTCCATTTACCCCCTCCCTGTGAGTATCAGGCACATCTCATTGACAAGCCCTGATGGCCCTGGCTGGTGTGGCTCAGTGGATAGAGCGCCGGCCTGCGGTCTGAAGGGTCCCGGACTCATTCTGGTTAAGGGCACATGGCCGGGTTGCGGGCTCGATCCCCAGTAGGGGATGTGCATGAAGCAGCCAATCAATGCTTCTCTCTCATCATTGATATTTCTCTCTCTCTCCCTCTCCCTTCTCTCTAAAATCAATAATAATAATTTTAAAAAGCCCTGATGAATAGCGGGTGTTTGTCCTGACCCAGAGGGGGGTGTCACATGACATAGTGCAGACACCCTACTGCCTCCCTCAAATTCCTACATGTAAAATCGAAAATATAAAATGTCTAAAATGCTCAAATCTAAAAGTGCTAACTCTCCCGGGGTCCTGGGTCTGTAGCTAAGGGGTCAGGCAGATTGCCAAGGGCGATGGACATTTCAATTTCTAACCATAAATGTCCAAGTGAAAACTGTAGTTACCCAAGATCCAACAATAGAGCCACAGGGACGTGTAACAGGAGACTCAAGCTACAGGGTCAGCCACCAAAGAGCTGCCACCGTCCTGATCATGAGTGCACATACGGGTGCATGGGTGCGTGCACATGCGTACACAGCGTGTGTGTAGCTTCTGTGAAGCAGGAGACAGGCCCAGACGAGAGGCCTGCGAGCCCGGCGGGGTCCTCCCTGCTCCAAAGCCGGGAAATGCCCGATTCCGCAGCCCTCGGCCTGGGTCTCCTCACACAGACCTATGGAACGGGGGCAGCAGAGCCAGGTGGAGAGGCTCTGCAATGCTTCCCCTTCACAACTGAAAATGAACGAGCGTTTTTTAAAATATATTTTTATTGATCTCAGAGAGGAAGGGAGAGGGTGAGAGAGAAACATCCATGATGAGAGAGAATCACGGATCGGCTGCCTCCTGCACACCCCCCTCTGGGGATGGAGCCCACAACCTGGGCATGTGCCCTGACCGGGAATCAAACCGTGGCCTCCTGGTTCATAGGTCGATGCTCAACCACTGAGCAACACCGGCCGGGCAAGCATGAACACTTTCCACTCACATCGCGCCAAGGGGAGAAACAGACCTCTTGTGCTCCGCAAGGCCCGCCCCGACGTGGAAAATCTCTGACCACCTCGCTCCTGCGCGCTTCCGACAGGCGCGGGGCCCAGCGCCAGGAGCAAGTCAGGGCAGAAATATTGTCAAAACTTTTACTTTATCTCCTGTGCACTAAAACAGATCAGTTCAAAACGCAACTCCCCCCGAAATCAGCCCCCTTCATTCATTTAGAACAAAGACTTTTACTTGCTGTCCATTCATTCATTCATTCATTCGTTCAGCATATACAGCTGAGCCCCGAGCAACGCAGAGTGAAGGGCGCCGAGCCCACGTCGTGGAAAACCTAAGTATAACTTGGACTCCGCCAATGAACTACGGGGAGCCTCGTGTGGCCCGGAAGCCGTGCCGATAACCAAAAACAGTCGACTAACATGTATTTCATATGATACACGTACTACATACAGCATTCTTACCATAGAGGAAGCTAGAGAGAAGAAAATGTTATGCTAAAGAAAATCATAAGGAAGAGGAAATACACGGACAGTATTAACTGACAAGATCTGCGTGTAAACGGACTCACCCAGTGGAAACCACGCTGCTTCCGGTCACTGGACGGTACTTCCTGTGTGGCCACCAGGCACCAGGCGTTAGCCTAGCCTCGGTGGACAGGACCAAGTCCTCCTGATTCAGGAGGAGGGTGGAGGAGCAGAGAAAATCACCCCATTTCGCAGCTGACAGAAATACGACTGAGGGCGAGTCTGTGCATCAACAATAAAAGTAAAAGAACTTGCCCCCAGGCCTCGGCCATCATTCCTGTCCACCACGGCGGCCTCTACCTGCCCACTGCCGGCCCGCCGAGGCCAAGGCCACCTCAGCGAAGAGGCCTGGGGCCTGGGTGGCAGGGAGGTGAGCCAGCAGGAGAGGACAGAGCCAGCGCACACATCCGAGCCCCCAAAGGAGAATGACCCCGCAAAGGCCCAGAGGCGCCCAAGAGGAGGGTTTGGGAAATGGCTGTGATGCCCAAGCCAAGCACACCAGAATCCAATCCAGCTCCACCTGGGTCTCTTCCTGCGGGGGAGGGGGTGGGGAGGGGGGTATAGAGGGGGTACCCTCATTCGCGGCGGGGGGTGCTTGCCGTGGCCGTGCTCAGGGCTGCCTCACAGTGAGCGTTTGACGAGGGTCTTCTCCTGAGACACGGGCAGGATCCCGCGAGCAGCAGGCTGACTGCACAGGCCTTGCTCCTGCCGGCGCCTCGGGCACTGGGTGAGGCCCCAGGTGGCCAGAGCGCCATTTGCACAGCCTCTGAGTTTCCCACAGACAGACAGAGGCACGGCCGGGGTCAGCAGAGGCCACAGACACGTTGTGTGAAGTCTGTCCGTGCGATTGTATAGGGATGGTCGGAGCGAGAGGTGCTACAGTTCTGTAGGCTTTTGGCTCCCAAGGGGTTGAGAGTGGCCAAAAATGCTGGTAAACAAAATACCAGCTGTAAACTCCTCTGCAAGAATGTTCTGGAACAGCGCACCTGGATCTGGGCTCCCGCCATCACAAACAGAGTGCGTGGGCGCCCTGGCCCGGCAGCAAGAACACCCGTGGGAGAGAGGAGGAGAGTCGACGGCTCAGGGGCCGATAATGGGGTATGTTTTGCCTCTTATCTTCTGGCTCCGATTCAGCCCAGATGGAAAGTGACAACAATGGCCTCCTCGCTGTGGCCCCGGGCCGGGCCCTTTCCTCTCGGGCCTGGGAAAGAAGCACCCTCCCTCAGCCAGAAGGCCCAGAGAGGGACTCGGAGCAATGTCTACCGGATCTGCCAAGCACTCCGTGCCGTAAAAGAGGAACATGACCGTAAGAGAGCAAAGAAAAAGCAGGGGCCACTGAGCCCCCATCTGACCAGGTGCTTAGGAACCAGCACGAGGCTGTTCTTTTATTTATTTTATCCATTTCAGAGCGGAAGGGAGAGGGAGAGGGAACACCAAAGATGAGAGAGAATCATGGACTGGCTGCCTCCTACGGGCCCCACTGGGGATGGAGCCCGCAACCCGGCCACGTGCCCTTGACCGGAATTGAACCTGGGGCCCTTCAGCGCTCAGGCCGACGCTCTGTCCAGGGAGCCAACCCGCCAGGGCGGCACAGGCTGTCCGGAGTGAGCCGCGGGGTCTGGAAGGGGGCTGTGGGGCGGCCAATGAAGGCAGGGGACGGTCAGTGACGAGATGACCGCGTGGCCGGCAGGACCTCAGTGGCTCTCGGGCGAAGCGGGAGCGACAGCTAAAGCTCAGTGAGCTAACGCCTGGCACAGAGGCGCCTCGGGCTCTGCTCCCACCGTCGCAGTAACGCGAGTCGGCATCTTTCCGCGGCGGAGGGTCCACCTTCCCTTTGTAAAATACACACCTGTCCCCGCTGCTGTGCTCAATGGTTAGAGCATCAGCCTGCCCACCAGAGGGTCGCCGGCTCAATTCCCCATCGAGGGCACGTACCTGGGTGGCAAATCTGATCCCCGCCCCCCATATTGAGACACGTGTCTCTGTCACATCGATATTTCTCTCTCCTCTCTCTCTCCCCCCTGCCTCCTCTCTTCCATACTCTCTAAAAAAAAATCAATGGAAAATACCCTCACTCCCCGGTAAGTATATAACAAACAAAACACAGCCCCTGTGAAGGTGATAAAGCAACACACACTGACACAGGAACACCTCCCGAGTGCCTGAAGCACTTTCCCTAAGCCCGTTCTTCGTGGCCAGCTTTTGAGCTACACCAGCTGCCAGGGCAAGGGCTCAGCCTCAGCGCCATTGCCACCTGGATCTGGAGAGTTCCTTGGGGCTGTCTGCGCCCTGCTGAGCAGCACGCCAGCCTCTGCCGACCAGGACCAGGAGCAGCGCCCACTTATCCCCCAGCTGTGAGACCCAAATGTCTCCAGACGTTGCAGAATGTTCCGTGGGGCCAAGCTGTCCGTGGTGAAGACCTGCTGCCCTCAGACAAGGACCTGGGCGCGGAGCGGCTGCCCCGTGTGGGTCTGACGCACTCCCGGTCGGTGCGGCCCGGGCAGGGGACTGACACGGAGCCTCACACCCTTGGCGGCCCCGTGCCTGCCCGTTGGGGTATTGGGAGGGTAAACCGGATCTCTCCTGGCACCTGGTGGGTGTTCAATGTCCAGTTTTCTTTCCTCCTGGCTTCCCAAGGCCCTTTCAACAGAGACCTTCCAGATTCTGACGCCCGCCCGCTCTTCGGCTCCCTCCCTCTCTCTGCAGACACGGAGTGAGACTGAAGGGCTTGGGTGCCGCCTTTGCGTTGCACTCACTGGCCAGGCGGACGGGGACACGTCATTCGACCCCTTTTGGGTTCTCCGCTGCTAAGTCGGTAGCGGCGTCTCGGCCCCTGCACAGCTGCACCAGGTGCTGCCGCCCCTGCTCGGCGGCCTGCCTGCCCCCTGCTGCCCGTGAGTCATGGAGAACGTGGACGGCGGCTCCCTTTACTCAGCGAGCTTACGTCTTATTAAAGTGGTTCTCAAACATGTCTGTGCATTAAGGCGTCTTGTGAAGATGTTCAAACAAAGCACCGAGGCTGGAGGCACCGCCCCCAGAGTCTGATTTCATGGGTCCCGTGTGGGATGCAAGCAGCTAGCATTTTTTTAAACTTCTCAGGTGATGCTGACATGCGGCCAGGATTGAGCCTTACAGTCCTGGACGCAGACTCCGGTCTCGTTAAATGCACCTGCTTGCCACCCTAACCCTGACTAACTCCCTCCCGCCTCCACGCTTGGCACAAATCGCGGCCCCCGTCTGGATGGCTTCCCCAGGTTTCCCAGCCAACCCCTGGCTCCCCCCTGTCCCGACGAACCCCCTTTCCAAAGACTTCCCATTTGTCTCTTGAACTGGACTGGCTCACCCATGAACACTTTCAGCACATGCACAACACGTGATGCTTAGAGAATGAAATTTATTTGCAAACAAACGTAAGTATTTTCCAGTATTGTATCCAGCGGAGAGACTCCGGATAAACGCCCATAAAGGGCACGGCTCATCAGAACACTCGTTTGGCCTCTTCTTGCTCACCGGCCGTCAGAGACAGTCTGCGAGCCACACCGGAAGAGAGCACGTGGTCAGAGTTACAAACACTCGGCAGTTGATCTTCATCAACACACCTGGCTCGCCAGACTTGACTCAAAGGGTCAGAGCTCTCTGATTTAGAGCAGCGGTCGCCAACCTTTCGGACCTCGCAGACCACCGGTTGGCGACTGCTGCTCTAAATATCAAACCCACCATTACAGGACGATGTGCTACGCTGGGGACACTGAAAATTACCCGACAAGCCCTGGCTGCTGTGGCTGAGCTGGCTGAGACAGTCCCAAGCATCAGAAGTCACTGGTTCCATTCCAGTCAGAGCACCTGCCCGGGTTGTGGACTCGATTCCCAGTAGGGGGCGTGCAAGAGGCTGCTGATAGATGTTTCTCTCTCAGACAGATGTTTCTCTCTCCCTTTCCCTCTCTCTAAAGTCAATAAAAAAGAAAGATACCGCAGATCTGAAGACAATCTTTAACAGCAGCGTGGTTGGGTGACTTGGATAGGATACTCATTTGAATAAATAAGTTATGATATCTTTGTTTTGAAAAAAGTTGTCATTATCAATCAAAACATCTTATTGCTTTAAGAGTTTTTACTATTACTAGCCTGAAAGCTGTCTGCTTACAGTGGCGGCTCTCAGCGAGGGGGCCCTGGGCAATGTCTGCAGACATTTCTACTGTCACCATGCAGGGGGTGTGGGGAGAGGTACTGGTCAGTAGTGCCATGGTTGAAAACACTGAATGAAACATGTTCATGGCTGTGGCATATTTTCTTATATATTTTGACCAGTTTGTTCTCTCCTCAGAAGAAATGTCTTCATTATACCACTCAGTGCAGAGCTTCATAGTGAAGGCAACGGGGGAAACGCTGTGTGACTGGCCAGTAATTTTTGTCTGGTACCTGGAAATCCCCATGAATCAGGAGTCACTGTCCCAAGAAGGTGTGCTGGACAAGAGCATAATGTTGTCACTGCGAGTGTGGACTCTGGGTCAGCCTGCCTGGGTGTAAACCTCAGCTCTGTTTTTTACTAGTTCTGTGACGTTAGGCAATTTACTCAACCTCCCTATGCCCAAACACCTTCATCTTTAAAATGGGAGTAATGCTATTTCTTAACTCTTGATTATTATTGTTTTTAATCCTCAGCCACAGACATGCTTAGAGAGAAGAAGGGAGAAGAGGAGGGAGGGAGGGAGGGAAGAAGGAGGTATGAAGAGAGAGAGCGACATCAATATGAGAAACACAATCCGTTGCCTTTTCACATGCTACCACAGGTATGTGCCCTGACAAGGAATCAAACCAGCACCCTTTCGGTGCACAGGATAATGCTCAACCAACTGAGCCATTCTGGCTGGGCTCCCTAATTATTTTTGTGAAAGTAAAATAAATTGTAAAGTATGTATTGCCTGGCATATAAGAAGTGCTCAATAACTGATAGTTACCATCATCATCATCATCATGTCACCATTATTTTAAGTAAACATCATTGCAAAGACTAAAGTGCTCCTCATTTGCAGAGTGCAAAGTCAAGCACACTCATGATGTGGGAATTGATAGGGGACTTGAGCGGTAGCCCTCAACCTTGGCTGGGTACCAGGACCACCCATACTGCAGACCAACTGCCTCAGAATGCCTGGGGCTCGGACCCGGGTCAGGACTTTCTTAAGCTCACCATGCTACCCCGATGTGCAGCTACGGTTTACGATCCCTACGTTAAAATGACGGACAAAGTCTCTCTCAGTGGGATGACAACAGGAGAGCAGATTTAAAGAAGGAAGTGGAGGCTGTGAAAGAAGCGTCGGGTGGGGAAGAATCTTTGAGGTAAGGAACACATTCAGGTCAGTAGAGACAGAGAGGTAAGTACACACAGTTCCTACCTTTGAAGAATTACAATCCCTTTCCAGCCAAATATACACGGAGCCAGGGGAGCAGGGAGGGAAGGCATGAGACACAGCCACGTGGGAAAGTGACGGTGACGCGCCGTGAGGGGAGCTGAGTGAGAAGGAAGAGCTCTGTAGGCAGTTGGGGAGGTAAGAGCACCCCAGAGAGGGCAACCCTGGGGATGGGTCCCCCACGCGGGGTGACCAGATTTCCCCGATGAAAACGCATCCCTGGACAGTTCAGTAAGGAGTTCTGAGGAGCCGAGGAAAAGCTACTTGTTGTTGTATTTATTTAACGTTTCATTTCTCAGAGATAGGAACCTCATGTCCACATCCCAGAACGCACAGCAGAGCAACCACACAACCTTAAACCCTGGTCTGGCCCTGAGCCCGGGCTTCATGGCGCGGTGCCCGCCGTGTGCAGCGTGACCCCAAGGAACCCCCCACCGCTCAGAAGCAGACCGCCAAGGGCCACGCACGACCAAGTGAGTCCGCTGGTGAGACTGCCTCCCAGAGCCAAACAGCGGGGAACAGTGTGCGTTCACAAGACGGACTAGCACTCCCCTTTCGGTAGAATAACACCCCAAAACCACCAGCAGCGCCTCTAGCCTTTGGGTCTGGGTGTCGGTCTGGAAGCCCGGGTTTGGTTGGATCCTTTCACTGCCTTCCGCTGTGACTTAAATAAAAGCACGAGCACCCTCCCGCGGCGAGCAGGACAGCGCCTACCTACCCCGTACAACCGGAGAGGAGGCCGCTGCACACACCAGACTATAACCTGCAGGCGGGCGCCACACTCCCGGGACCAGGCACACATCCACCGCCTTCCACTGGGGACCCGGAACCAGGCAAGACCACCCTCTGCGAATGAGGGGGGCGGGAACAGCTGTGGGCGGGCGGGACCCACGCCCCGGGATCACGGGGAGAGCGACTCCTGTGCAGAACAGGTTGCCTCTGGTCCCCTGGAAAGCCCTCCGCGTTAGGCCGGCCAAACTGGGCTTGCTGTTCTTGGGCAGCTCCCTGCCTGGGAACTGAGAGCAGCGTTCAGCCGGCCAGTGCACGCCTCTGCAACGCAGCCCGAGGATTCCCGGCGCGCGGTCAATGCGCCGGTGCGTTCCGGCCTCACCCACCCCTCTGTGCGACTCCCGGGGCAGGAGAACTTATCAGGGATGAGACGGGATCCCGTGGTCCCAGAAGGACACACTGAGTCTTCTCATAAAGGGAAATAGGCCACAGCCCCGAGGGCGTGGCAGGGGGGGGGGCAGGAGGCGGGTCCTCCGATCCTGCAGGGCCCACTCCCCACGCAAGGCTCTCTCCAAGCCCCGGAGGAAATGGCTCTCCCGATCGGGCGATCACTTACAGAGCATTGCTGCGGTTTCTGCTTCAAAGGAGTCAGCAGCATGCCATTGTCGGACAGTCCTGAAAACGGGATGAACACCGCGCTTCAGAGGTCCGCCCGAGGGACCGGACATGTCCGAACCCAACGTCCAGGCCCCATTAGTCTCCTGAGTCAATGCTGAAGGTGGGCTTGTCTGTGAAAGTCGAGAAGCACCGTGTTCAGCAATTATGCGAACCCTGAAGACTTGGCTCCTGGAACCATGTCTGTTGGTCTTGGAATGCTCTCCGGATCCAAGTAGCTGACAGAGTTTTTATTATTATTATTAATAACACGGGCCTTAAGGAAGGTATGCGCTCGGAGTGAGTGAAGAGACTCTGGCTCCGTTCCATGTTTCCCGTCTTTCTATGGACCAATGGTGGCCGATGTTCTACTCACACTGTGCTCTTGTGTCTTCTCTAGTCATAAAAATGCATTATTCAATTCGGGATGAATTCAAAGTCAGGATGTCGGGGCCTTTAAGGAGCCTTACAAAAATATTTGCACGGAGGAGAAGCAGTTAAACTCTCAGCAGGTACTAATTGCTCTCCTGTCCCGTCCGCCTCAGGGAGCACGCCCACGGGACAGCTCGCTGCTATTGGGCATCTACATGAACAACCAGACGCACGGGCATCTACGGAGACTCACCACGAGGGCCCTGGCTCGTGTCCTCACTGTGCAGTACAGCCACGCAGACGGACATGTGTGAAGCCCTCTAAACAAAGCCTGTGCAAGCGGCCCTGCCCTCCAGCGGCTTCCGTGTGGAATCAGTGACCACTGACGTGGCTGGCACTCCAAGTGCTGAGACAGAATGCGCGCTGTGCGCTCACACTGTGCTGGCCACTGCAGGGGACTCGGGGAGACAGGAGGGACTCGGGCCAGGAGACCCACGCACCCGGAGACTGTGCGCTCGGCCTGGAAGGACGGGGAGGTCTGGGTGGAAGGAAGGCGGTTAGGCAGGAGGCAGAAATGAGTAGGGCGTGTCACACGGGACTCGCAGGGGATGCCCCGCCCTTTCCCGTTTGGTCTTATCAGATCCATCTGATGGGACAAGGTGACAATTATGTGAAAGAATCTTGCTTCATCTGCATGGCCTTCCTCTGACAGAGACAGGAAGCCTTTGAATGAGGGACAGAGAGAGCTCCGCGGGTGGGAAATGTCTGCGTCTGGAAAAATAGAAGGGGCCGGAGAGACCGAACACCGTGTGCCAGAGCTGCCCTGGGGACACGCAGTCCCGGGGAAGCCAGGTCCCCTGGAAGATGTGACTCCTCCTTTCACTCATCCCGGGGACCACACACACAGACCCATCACACACACACCCATCACACACACACACACCACCCATCACTCACACCCATCACACTCACACCACCCATCACACACACACCCATCACACACACACACCCATCACACACACACATCACACTCACACACACCCATCACACACACACACCCATCACACACACACCCATCACACACACACCCATCACACACACACATCACACTCACACACACCCATCACACACACACACCCATCACACACACACCCATCACACACACACCCATCACACACACACCCATCACACTCACACACATCACACTCACACCACCCATCACACACACACCCATCACACACACACCCATCACACACACACACCACCCATCACACACACAGACCCATCACACACACACCCATCACACACACACACACATCACACTCACACACACCCATCACACACACACACCCATCACACACACCCATCACACACACACCCATCACACACACACACCCATCACACACACACACATCACACACACACACACATCACACTCACACACACCCATCACACACACACACACCCATCACACACACACATCACACTCACACACACCCATCACACTCACACACACCCATCACACACACACACCCATCACACACACACACCCATCACACACACACACCCATCACACACACACACCCATCACATACACACACACATACACATCACATACACACCCCCATCACACACACACACACATCACACACGCACACCTGGCTGCCAATCAGAGGAGCTGTGAGAATCCGACACTCCAGGCCCGTGGTCGGCAAACTGCGGCTCGCGAGCCACATGCGGCTATTTGGCCCCTTGAGTGTGGCTCTTCCACAAAATACCACGGCCTGGGCGAGTCTATTTTGAAGAAGTGGCGTTAGAAGAAGTTTAAGTTTAAAAAATTTGGCTCTCAACAGAAATTTCAATCGTTGTGCAGTTGATATTTGGCTCTGTTGACTAATGAGTTTGCCGACCACTGCTCCAGGTGATGTCCAAGTTTCCCAGCCTCCTCTCTGCCTCCATGTGCTGCCATCCACAAGCCACCATGGGTCCACACAGAACCACCTCTTTGGCTTCCACCAACAATCCACTCCCGCTCAAGCGCTCCTGAATGGGTCACGTGGTTACAGATGCAGACCCTGGTGAAGAGGACGGCAGTGTGGAGCACGTGACCTTCCGCCATGCGGTGGGTCCACGGCACGCCTCCGCCTCCCCTCCAAGCGGAAGCTCTTTGCTTGTCTAGCTCAGAAGAGGCCCTCCATATCTGAGGACCTCATCCACCCCCCAGCCTTCCCCAAGCAGGGCTGTGCCCTTCCAGGTTCATTGCAGGGAATGCAGTCTTCTCCACCCACTGGAATGGCTCCTCAGGAGGGCGGGAAGGGGGACGGTGGCCTCTGTCCCAGCGCTTACCAATGTCTCCCTTGAGGGGAAAGGCAAGATGACAAAGCACGTTGATCACTTGGCACTGGGTTCCCTCCCACCACTCACCCCCTTCACTCTGCGACCCTAACGTGGCGCCCCTTCTCCTGTGGCCTCCGGGAAATCCTGTCTCAGAAGGGCCTTCTGGAATCCTCGCCTGGAGTGGCCGCTTCGTGTATTTGAGGGGTCCCTCCACTCCCCACACAGAGGTCTCCGAGGCCCCTAGAGAGGCGTCGGCGTGTGCTGCAGCGTTATGAATGCAGTCAGCAGCACTGGGCTTCAGGGAGCCCCAAGAAGGGGTGGAACTCCCAATCTGAACCTCGTGCCACACTCCCTGCACCTCCGAGTCAGAGACCACCTGGGAGAGATACTGTTCGCGGGCACCCTGCCCTCGGCAGCCCCCTCGGGCCTCACCCCACGCCCTGGAAACGCTGGTGTTTGTATGAGCGTGCTTGCTCGCCATGCCGGGCTGGCTTCCTTCCCATTTCCTGGCCTTGATTTCTGGAAAAGCAATGATTTTTCCTGCTGGTAGGAGTTTGCCACAAAAACGTCTCTTCTCTCCCCTAACAAATGCACATGGCCTGCCAGCAAGCCCTCAGTGCGCTCCCCGCCTCTCGTGTGGACTTACCACCCAGCTCGTCCATTCGGCGCACACCTGGCTTCCTGCTGACGGGGCCAACAGCAAACACTGCATTTCCCCAAACGCTCTCTCACTGGCCTCAGCACAGTTCCCCAGCTTTACTCTCAATTTAAACGGGATTTTCAAAATCATCAAGACTTCTAGTCAATCCAACGAGTCCCTGATGTCCCTGCACGATGCACCCCACAGTCTGGAGATCAACACGAGGCTGGACTCCTGGTTCAGCCCCGAGTCTTCATGTAAATGATACTGGACAGGACCCCGAAATGAGACACAGATGTCAGCCAGGGAACTCGGGGATTTGTTTAAATGTGGGCAAACCCAAACCTGCAGGACGGTGATGTGCAGGCTCCTCCGCGGGCTCCTGCCTCTCCGCTCCCCGACACCAGCACAGGCAGACGCCCAGCCTGCCCCTGGTTTCTGCAAAACCCTACTTACACCCCAACAGCCTTTTTACTTTAGGGTCTTTAGGAGGATTTGGGGACAGTTTCATGGGAAGGGTCACACCCCATTGTTCTCCATCTTTCTCTCTCTTCCCTCCTCCTCCTCCGCCTCCTCCTCCTTCTTCCCTCCTCCCTCATCTTTCTCCTCTCTCTTCTCTCCTCTCTCCTCTCTCTCCGGAAACAACAGGAGAAAGGGAAAAGCTTATAAAGCCAGAGAATCGGGGCCCTTGGAAAGGAAACAAGGGCATATAGCAGTCTAGTGAGGGGAAGACGAATCCTCCGATGGAAGGGAGTGGGGAACGATTCCTGGTCCAAATAGTTTTAGCGAAGGGAGATAAATGGTGGGTGAATGAACTTAAATCTGTTAGGATGACCCATATGACGATGCTAATATTCAAGTGTTTCTCTCCTGTGGAAATAACGATGCCATCTGATTCTGCCAAACCTAAATAACCAGCAATTCATAGATGATTGCTCAGTCAGGACAGTGGGGAAACAATGCTTTCATACATGACTCATTTACTTTTTGCCTAGCAGTTTTAAGGTAATGAAAATGCAAGCAGAGATTAAAGTTGCCACTACAATAGGACAAAACGCACTGTTTGCACTGATTTCTTTACATCTTCAGTATCTTATGCATACATTCAAGCATAAACTTTGTATTAAATGAGTATGCATCTTTTCATTGTGAGATCTAATGGACTACATGACAGCCATTGATAACCAAGCCAGTGGTATTGGGAGAGGCAGGTCATGTTTCTTTTTAATTCTTAGCCATGTATCCAACAGCACGTCCCAGGTCTGCGGGGAGGAGAGTGACCAGGACGTCACCGTTGCCACGCAGCCAAGGTCAGGGAATGAAAGGACCCACGTCCTGTGTCAGGTCCTTTCCCTTTTGCCTGGAAATGGAAATGGGCCTGGTGGGAAATGCCAAGCTGAGGTGTGGGGACTAGGGGACGGAGTCGGCGATCGGGAGGAAACACAGCTCTTACCGGAGGAGGATGCTGCCAGGGAAGCGGGGACAGGGGGACACGGGTCCTAGCCAGCGCCCTGGGGGTGGCCCCCCGCCAGCGAGGAGAGCAGGGTTGTACTGTGACCAGATACAGGCCGCTGGAGGATTTCTGTCTCGCAGCTTTCCTTGCTCCAAGAAATGACAAATTGAGGTTTAACAAACACAATAATTTGGGGTCTTTGCTTATTTCTTCTTAAAAGAACAAGAGAGCACAGAAACTCCAGCTGGGAGAACAGGGCCCCGTGGAGCGGGTTTTACTGCAAGCTGTGCGTCTGAGGAGAGCTGTCAGTGCCGAATTCGCCCACCAAGATCAAACCTCCAGCAAAACTCTTCCAGCTGCAGCCTTTACGGCTCCAGGTTTTGTTTCAGAAAGCGAGGCCTGGGTCCCGGCATCCGATCTGCTCCCCCTCCCCTGCTGCACCGTCACCGTCACCGGGGCTGCTCTTACCGCCATGGAAACGCTCGGCGGCCTGGTTTTTCCCACGACCATGGCAACACCTGCCCCTGCATTAACTTATCCTCTGGTTTACACCTATGGCTGCACGCCACGTCCTCGTTTATTTCTCAGAGGACTTGCTATAAAGCGTAGAAGAAAGTTTACAATGTCTGCTTCTTCTCTTTTCTGCCCCTCATGACGTCATGCTGGCCTTCACACATTTCACTTCACGTCCCGCTTTCTAAGATGTTAATAACATGTAAAGATATGTGATATGCTGAAGTACATGTAAAGTTTTTTCCCAGGTCGTTCAAAGAATATCCCAGCACAGAGATTGCACAGGACACAGGCTGTTTTGAATCTGGGTCCCAACTGCCCTTTTTATGGGCCAGAACCAGCCACGCAGTAAAGCACCTGAGGAGCTGCGTCAACAAAGCAGGAAATCTGCGTGTGCCCTCCACCTCACCAACTTCAAATAAGAGTGATTCACTTCTGTAAAAATATTTATTTCCCCTTCGGTTTTACGGTAAGGGAGAGGGAAGAAGTGTTTAACACATTCCAGATGACCCTATGGAAGAAGGATTATGAAAATCAATATAACTACTGTTTCCCTGACTTTGCTTTGTTCTATTATCAATCATAGGGCACAGAACTTTATAACTAAAACAATATTTAAGCTACTTTATTATACGGAGACTGGTGTTGGGTTGATATATGTTAATTTTAAATATTTTATGAAAGTAAGCATTCCTTTCTCACAACAAAGAAATACAGAACTGAATCCATCTTAGTAACAAAAATATCTAGTCTGATTAAAAAAAAACAGGCAACTAAATTCAATGACATCGTATTGTCTTCAAACATCTGCCATTATTAGTTCCATGTTGGTAATAATTTGCTTACTATCCTTAGAAAAAGCAAAGCTGAAAAATGGTCACATGGAGAAGTACTTACTCCCTCTTCAGTCCTGACCTTCAGAGAGAACAGAGCAGAGGGGCAGGGGGAATGGAAGCACGTGCTGCCAACAGCAGAGCCTTCGCTTACAGGCAGGCGTCCAGCGTGGCTCCCACCCAGGAGGAGCTGGAACCCATGAGCACCCACACTAAAGGTGGGCCCGTTAGAGCACTGACCCAACACCCGCCAAGCTGCGGCTTCCATCCCTGGTCTGGGCACATGCAAGAGTCAACCAATGAATGCATAGATGAGTGCAACAACAAATCAATGTTTCTCTCTCACCCTTCCTCTCTCTCTAAAACTAATCAATAAATTAAAAAAAAAAACAACAACTAAAGGTAATTGCTTGCTTCTTTCCATTACTGAAACATTACTGTGTGACGTACGGATAGAAAAAGTATTTTCAGTCTCTAAGAATTTCATGCAGCACTATTAAAAGATAAGAAACCTTCGTTGCAATTGCTGCCATCATTTGTGATTATTTTAATTTCCCGGCAAGTTAGTGAATAGGACAAAGAGGTAACAAGTCATTTTTAAATGAGTGTCTTAGGGGCTTTTGGCCAACATTAAATGTCATTCATTTTTCTTCCTATTAAATTTCCATGCAGTCGAATACATGCTGATTTTACAAGAGCTTATTAATAGTTAAGTTTCTGTAATGGGAGATGCAGGGCACAACCATTTTAAGTCTCCGAGCTGTGCTGGTGTTCCGTGGCTGTGGTTGGAAATGCCAGCCTGCGAGTGCACACAGGACCCCTCCTCAACCCCAGGCTAAGCCCAGCACTGACCCCTCGGAGTCCTCCCGCACGCCTGCTCCGTTCCCGTCTTCGTCACCTTCCAAATTAAAATGAAGAAGTGCTAAGGCCCAGGAAACAACAGGTGCATGAGAGCCTTGCCTTCATAGGGACGGGTTAGAAAGGTGGCCTCGTAAAGGATGAGAAGCCATTGCCTCATTGGGAAGCCACTGCCTCCAGACCACAGCATTAGTCACCTGTTAGTTACTTGTTTCATCTGCGCCCACTGGCTGTGCCCTGTCTGAGGGCTCCCGCCCGCCGGAGCAGAGCTCCTCGGCAGCAGTGGCGGCTCACAGAGGGCGGGCGGTTGGATGGGAAGTACACGCTCCGACAAGGTCTTTAGGACCCTGAGGGCTCGTTCCTCAGCACCTCACTGGCATGGTTCATGTTGGTGTCAGGAGGAAAATGAATGTTACTTTGGTTGTCCATTCCTGAATTTCACTTCGGTTGTCAATGGGCAACAAAGTGGTCCATTGCCCTTTCAATCAACAACCTTCCAGATATTTGCAGAACTGTCTTAGGACGTTCCCAGAGGCTGAGCAAGACTGTGACCAGGAAGACGCCTCTGAGGAGCGCATACCTTGGAGTTATCACCTCCCTGGAGCAGTACAGTCATCCCGAGAAGCAAGTTCCCGGCTTCCATCCCTGCTCCTCTGGCCTGGGGCTCCGTCCTCTGACCCAGGAATCCTCCCAAAGGACGGGCGCCTCCGGGCTGACACCTCGGGGCCCACCGCCCGCTTTTGTAAGAATTCTCCCCGGAGTGAAAGCCTCCGTCTCGCCACTTGGCCTACATTTTCCAGAAAATAACGCCACTAATGTGTCCGAACCTCCTCTTTCCCCGACAGCTCGATCCTTCTCCAAATCCCATTTCAGTTCTTATCACGAACCTGTCACCAACGCCAGCTCAGTGGACCCCTCTCTGTTTCCTTCTATTTTATTTGTTATCCTCACCAGAGGATATGTTCCCATTGATTTTAGAGAGAATGGAAGAGAGAGAGAAAGATAGAGAGAAATATCGATGTGAGAGAAACACATCAATTGGATGCCTCCTGCAGGCGCCCGACCAGGGCCTGGCCTGGAAGGAGCCTGCAACCAAGTACATGCCCTTGACCAGAATCAAACCCAGGACTTTTCGGTCCGCAGGCCAACGCTCTATCCACTGAGCCAAACTGGCTAGGGCTTATTTTTCTTTAAATAACTTATCACCAACTACTATACTACATGGTTTACTTGTTTGTATATTTAGTTATCTGTTTCTCCCTTTCTTGAATGTAAGCTCCGTGAGGTCGAGGAGTTTTCAATGTTTTTGCTCACTGTACCCAGTATGGAGAACATAGTAGATCCTCAATAAATATTTCCTGAATAAGGAAAAAGATAAATGGGTAACTAAATGAATGAAGCCGTAGTCTCCAAACCCTCTCGGCCAGAAGTAAATTAGAGCCCTACTTTAATCTGGTCTCCCATCTGCCCTGAATAGCTCATCAGTTACAAGCCCTAGGATCGTCCTTTCCACGTCTCTCCACCAAATCCAACCCCTGACTGCCGCGCACGTGGACCTAGAACAGACAGTCTCCAGGCTCTCTCCCTGTCAATCATTTCCCCCAGATGAACCTTTTAAAACTCGAGCTCCCATCACTCTACGGAACACAGCTGTGTCCTCGGTAAATTAGACACAGCCTCCTTGGTGTAGCCTCCCAGGCCTGCACAACCAGACCCCACGTGACTGACACATCCAGTTCCCCATTGCTACCCACACTCTTCCTCTCCCCTCGGGCTGGCCCCCGGCTCACCCCTTAGCTGCAGTGTGCATTCCCACCTCATGCTTTACTTGGGTACCTTTCCGCTGGCTAAAATGTCCTTCCTTCCCCCAGCTATTCCAATCCGCTATGCTCCATTAAGCTCCTCAGAACTTCAGCAACCACCACCACCCATACTGATTTCTGCTTTGCCTCCGGAAACGCATGTGGCCTGCACCTCGCAATCCATTGCTCTGTGCGCCAACGATTTCCCAGCCTCTCCCTGACTCTCCAGTAAGATGGTATACAAAGCTGACTCACTCTCACGGCCAGTCTTAGGTCAGTACTGTAACCAACAGTAACCCACATCCAAAACCCAAACATACACTGAAAAATATCTTAAATTTTTACTGAGATTTTTCCAACAGATAGTAAACAGCCTACAGACCCTCTTCTTCATTATCATCTCAGAAGTCTCCGTCACAGCTGCTCAGTCATCACCCTCTCTCCCCGCTCATTCACATCCTCTCTCCTTACAGCCCTAGTGCACAGACTGCTGCTTACTTATCTCCGCTCTGCTTCCTGGATCGCTCTCTGCCCTGTCTCTCGGATATCGCTGTAGACTTTTGGGGCTCCCTCCAAGAGTCTATCCAGAAGAAAACCCCAGTCCCTGAGGACTCAGAGCCACGTAGACGCTTCCTCTTTCGAAGGTGGACCAAGAGGGAAAGGCTCACAGTGTTGAGCGGGTTAATTTCTGTCCTGGTCACCCTCCCCCGGTCAGAGCCTGGTGGGTCTCTCTAATGAAGGCTCACTGCTTGTTCCCCCGGGGCATTTCTCAGAAGACCCCAAACCTGACCTGCGTCCCTTCTTCCCCTACGGGCTGGAAGGTTATCTCAATAGGAAACATGAGTATCCTGTGACGAGCCAGACAGTGGACTGTGTCGCCTGGAGCACCAGCCACGTTCCCTCCCAGCAGTTCAGCCCTGCTGTCCATGCCTGCCTTCCACCCACGTGTTAGAGCCTAGCAGACGGGACTACCCATATGTTAAATCGCAGGAGAGGAGACCACCCACGTGTTAGAGCTCAGCAGACGGGACTACCCATATGTTAAATCGCAGGAGAGGAGACCACCCACGTGTTAGAGCCCAGTGGACAGGACCACCCATGTGTTAGAGCCCAGCAGACGGGACCACCCACATGTTAAAGCACAAGAGAGGAGACCACCCACGTGTTAGAGCCCAGTGTGTTAGAGCCCAGCAGACGGGACCACCCACGTGTTAGAGCCCAGCAGAAGGGACCACCCACGTGTTAGAGCTCAGTGGACTGGACCACCCACGTGTTTGAGCCTAGCGTGTTTGAGCCCAGCAGACGGGACCACCCACGTGTTAGAGCGCAGGAGAGGAGACCACCCACGTGTTAGAGCTCAGCAGACGGGACCACCCACGTGTTAGAGCCCAGCGGACGGGACCACCCACGTGTTTGAGCCTAGCGTGTTTGAGCCCAGCAGACGGGACCACCCACGTGTTAGAGCGCAGGAGAGGAGACCACCCACATGTTAGAGCCCAGCAGACGGGACGACCCATGTGTTAGAGCTCAGCAGACGGGACCACCCACATGTTAAAGCGCAGGAGAGGAGACCACCCACGTGTTAGAGCTCAGCAGACGGGACCACCCACGTGTTAGAGCCTAGCAGACGGGACCACCCACATGTTAAAGCACAAGAGAGGAGACCACCCACGTGTTAGAGCCCAGCGTGTTAGAGCCCAGCAGACGGGACCACCCACGTGTTAGAGCCCAGCAGAAGGGACCACCCACGTGTTAGAGCCCAGCAGACGGGACCACCCACGTGTTAGAGCCCAGCGGACAGGACCACCCACGTGTTAGAGCCCAGCAGACGGGACCACCCACGTGTTAGAGCCCAGCGGACAGGACCACCACGTGTTAGAGCCCAGCGGACAGGACCACCCACGTGTTAGAGCCCAGCGGACAGGACCACCCACGTGTTAGAGCCCAGCGGACAGGACCACCCACGTGTTAGAGCCCAGCGGACAGGACCACCCATGTGTTAGAGCCCAGCAGACGGGACCACCCACGTGTTAGAGCCCAGCAGACGGGACCACCCACGTGTTAGAGCCCAGCAGACGGGACCACCCACGTGTTAGAGCCCAGTGGACGGGACCACCCACGTGTTAGAGCCTAGCAGACAGGACCACCCACGTGTTAGAGCCCAGCGGACGGGACCACCCACGTGTTAGAGCCCAGCGGACAGGACCACCCACGTGTTAGAGCCCAGCGGACGGGACCACCCACGTGTTAGAGCCCAGCGGACAGGACCACCCACGTGTTAGAGCCCAGCGGACAGGACCACCCACGTGTTAGAGCCCAGCGGACGGGACCACCCACGTGTTAGAGCCCAGCGGACGGGACCACCCACGTGTTAGAGCCCAGCGGACGGGACCACCCACGTGTTAGAGCCCAGCGGACAGGACCACCCATGTGTTTGCGTGCAGTGGACAGAATCTATCATCCAGCCCTACCCTCAGACGGCTTGTCCTTTCGCAGCTCCTGGACCTGCTGCATCTGCGGACAAAACAGGACCTGATGTGACAGCAGAGCAGCCCCTGCCGCCAAGGACTGCGCAGCCCCACCCAACAGGCACGGGCCAGCGGACACGTCCCGGCAGCAGACCAGACAACAGAACAATGGCAGACGTGGCGTGGCCCGTGGAAGGGCAGGGGCACGTGCAAAGGCTGTTTTCAGGGCAGGTTCCACGACCCCCGAGGCGGCTTTGGAAGAGCAGGTCTGACGACAGACGCTCAGCCTGGAGCTGGGAACACAGTGATACTGTTGGTGGCATTCCTAGTTCAGGCCTGAGCTCGCTGGGAAACCAGCACGCATGGAAATGAAGCGAGCACACCTACCTGCAGGGCTTGCGTAAGCCTTCCGAGGGGCGGCAAGTGTGGGCGCAGGCCTGGCAACAGCGGGAGCATAATCAACAGCCCTCTCCTCCTCCTCCTCCCAGCCCCTCCAAGGACGGGCTGGGTTCTCCAAAACCGCATTCACTCAGAAAATACCCCTCAAGCCGTTACCAGGCGCTGAAGACACAGGGACCAGGACAGAAATCACTGTAGCCACCGAGAGCTGGGCACAGAGCAGCTGCCAGCGGGTGTCTGCACGCCGGCAAGACTGAGCTGGCTAGAGCGGCGGCCGCCCCGCTATCGGACCTCACGGACCGCCAGTGGTCTCGGAACACCGGCTGGCGACTGCTGGGTTAGAGCCGTGGTCGGCAAACTCATTAGTCAACAGAGCGGCAAACCGCGGCTCGCGAGTCGCATGTGGCTCGCGAGCCGCAGTTTGCCGACCACTGGGTTAGAGGGTTGTCCGGATACACCAAAGTTGCAGGTTCAATCTCGGGTCAGGGCACATACAAGAATCAACCAAAGAATGCATAAATAGGTGAAACAACAAACCTCTCTCTCTCTCTCTCCCCCTCCCCCTTCTTTTCTTTCTAAAAATAAAAAAGACAATCCCTAAGAGTCCCACCTCAAACAGCCCCTCCCCTAGAGAGCTCTAACCAGGGTCTGCTGTCACAGGAAGTAGTTAATGTTAACTTCAAGTTTAATGATGACCAAAAAATAAAAATAAAAGTAGGCGTCCTGGGGGAAAAGAGATGGCTGAGAGACCTAGTCTGAGAGTGAGTGCAGAAATGTCTATGCGCACCAGTAGGAGGAAAACCTGGTAAGTCCCGGGAGGGATCATCGCGACGTCTACCTCACCAGACCATGCCGAAGTCCATGGCAAACCCAAGCAGGAAAGGGCCAGGTGACACTGTTTTACTGCTGAGATTGGTCAGAGCTGTGCGTACATCACTCAAGGCACACAACTGAGTCACCATCATTGGTAAGAAACTCAGCAGGGGTCAGTTTCCACTTCGTTTCCACTTAAACAAAGATGTTGAATAAAATGGAGCCCTACATTTTAAAATCTATAACAAATTACTACAATAAATAATGATTTCTAAAGATCTTACTATCTGTTTGGCATAGAAGGGCCAACTAAATATGTATCATATCTTCTTGGCTCTCACACTCCAATAAAACATTTTCTCAGTCAACAAACATCGCCCACTTACCACTGAACATGTGCCCTTCTAGTCTCTGGAAAGATGATGATGACTAAGACAAATACCATGTGATGTGG
This sequence comes from Eptesicus fuscus, assembly GCF_027574615.1. Classification (NCBI taxonomy): domain Eukaryota; kingdom Metazoa; phylum Chordata; class Mammalia; order Chiroptera; family Vespertilionidae; genus Eptesicus; species Eptesicus fuscus. The sequence continues at coordinate 111,614,386 of NC_072476.1, forward strand.
AGTTTATAGACTGTGAAGAAAGATAAGAAACAGAAACAGTGTAACCTGTAGTCTGAGAGGAGATGAACAATGAGAGAACAGGAGGTCCTTCCTGGGAAACGAGGTCAGAGTGTCCCCCAAAAAAGGGATCATAAATTAAGTCTTGAAAAATATAGGAGCTTATTAAGTCGATGTGGGTAGAAGTGAGGAGTAGACGGGGCACCTTAGTCATGGCAGAGAAATATGGGATCCACCAATAGTAGCTACGTAAGGTTGTTGCAAGAAATGAATCTACTGTTGGACATTATTTTCAATAAGGGCCAAAAAAGTACTACCTTATTTGCCATAATAGTTCCAATATCCTTCACATATAGTAGGTGTTCAATAACTATTTATCTAATAAATAAGGTCTCAAAGAGTAGACAGTCCCAAATGATGAAGGGTTTTAGATGCTATGCTAAGACTAGATCCGTTGTGGGCCACCCTAAGAAATGTCATGGCTAGAGAATGATATGACTAAGTTTGGGTTTTAGAAATTTTCCCGTAGGGGCTCTGCAGAAGATGGACTGAAGGGGAGTGAGAAAGAAGACAGGGAGGCCAGGCTGGGAGGAACTACAAGAAATGATGAGACCTGAACCAGAGCAGGGGCAGGAGTGGAGAGGAGGGCCCATTGGAAGAATCATTTGGGAAACAGAACTAGAATGCCACATGACTGTTTACACATGGGTGGTGGGGGAGGGGAAGGGCAAAGAGAGAAGCCTAGAATAGCTCCCAGATGTCTGACATCCACCACTTGGAGGAGAATAAAATAAACACGTCTACCTCCATGGAGAATGCTGTGACTGTCCAACAACATAAGAAACGTGAATGAGTATCTTCTATGAAACCGTTGTTTAAAACATATTCACATGTACATACCATAACAATCTGGGACTAACTATGAAGACATGTGTTGGGAAAGTCGAGATTGTTTCCTGGTTTATTCATTCATTCAAAGACTATCTACTGCGTTCCTGCTCTGTGTCAGCCACTAGCTAGTCACTAGGGCAACAATTGTGGGGAAAACAAATACAGCCCCTCCTCTCATTGAGCTTACAGCATGCTGTAGGCAATAGGCGACCGGTTATATTAAAAGGAGACAGGGGATGAGCTATGTGAGGCTTGCAAAGCCGGGCTAAGGAAGTGCTCTTCACCTTCAGAGCCACGGAGGCCCGCGGGAGGGTTTTAGGAAGTGAGGAGAGGAAGGAGAACAAACCAGATTTGCCCCTGCACATCACCCCGGCTATTGTGCAGTGGGTTACGGGACACCGAAGTGTCCCCTTAGGAGGCCTTGACGGGGTCCAGGCCAGAGGCATGTGGACCTTAGATTCCCAAGAGCAGGCTGACCAGGATGCCTCTTTTGGTTTATCCTGAGAGTCGGGGGCTGCGCCATACTAGTCATCAAACACCTGAACATACCGCACAGTTTGGGAGATGGTGGTGAAGATGGAAAGAGAAGGATGGATTCCAGAAGTTTCTGGGAGGTAGACATGGTACGTTGCAGCTTGCCCACAGGCTTTACTGCTGCTCCCCAGCTCCCCTGCCTGTGGACCTTGGAGGAGTAGGAGGTGGTGAGGCTCAGGAGAGAGCGGCCACAGGGGAACCTCGGCCCCTTTCTCATTTCTATTCCCCCCACTGGCACTTGGTTATCTCCATCTCCAAAGACAGCCGCACTTGGCCTTTTGGTTTAGAAACAAGGAAAACGAGGCCCTAGAAAGGGAGACTAGTTCTAGTCTGTCGTGACACAAATTATGAGGCTTGCTTCCCCACCTTTGAAGGTCAAGCACAGGGCAGCTCACCGAGGACATTCTGAGCCGGTCCAGCTGTAACTCGACGTGAGGAACCCTGGCCTTCCACAAGCAGTTCCTCTGGGGATGCTGTGTTACAGAGGGAACCGCTAGAACGCTCAGGCAAAGCCCGGAGCCTGACCCTGAGAGACCTTCGCCTGAGCAGCCACGCATGGCTGGCCTGGAGGTCACGGCGCTTCCTCCTTCCTGCTCACGTGTGTCTGTGCTCTTGGGTCACGTGGGGAAGGGCTGTATATCCTAGTCGCCCATTTCCCTTGGAACGCCAACCCCAAGAAAATCTCCACAAGTCCAAAGGAAGAAAAAGCATGGTGCGCTACAGTCACGTGGAAAGCTTTCACACAGAAATAACATGAATGATACCAGCTACCATGTACTGAACATCTATTGCTATGGGAGCGATGCCTGTCATAGTTCTATGTCACCCAATTAAATTTCCACAACTCTGTGACAGAATTACTGTTTTCAGCGCTACCAATAAATAGCAGTCCCATCAGGGCCGGAAACGTACTCTCTAGGAGCTCTAGTTTTCAGCTCAGGGCAGCCACTGAGGCACTTGCTATGACCTGAAACAGAGAGAGAAGGAATGGCCAAGGTGACCCCGGGGGTGAGCGCAAGGCAGGTCTAGAGGAAGTGAAAACACAGAGGAGGTGAGGCTCCAAGGTCAACGGGCAGTTCCTGAGCCCCCACAGTCCAGAGACCAGGACAGCGAGGGGACCGTGTGAATGGCCTGGGGGGCTTCAGGAAGACGGGGAGGATGGGAACATCGTCAAGGGAGACAGGAACACAAAGAGGAGCTGGTGAGTGTCCCAGGGCTGGGCTCCAACATGACAGGCATACTTGGCTTGACAAACCGGAAAGTGCTTGAAAGAAGAAAGCCTGGATGGAGATGAAAGGAAAGCGGCACACACCCACCTGCTGGAAACAGAGAGGGACCTACAGCCGCAGCAGCTGATGCCCGGCCTTCCAGCGGGCCGGGCCCTCACACACAGGAGTGACAGATTGGCAGCAACTGTTTCCCAAAGCAAGGCTGGAGCACAAGGCCCGGCCAGAGCTGATCCTCCCCATGTCCCCGGGCCGCACAGGCGCACAGCCGCCCCGGGCTCCGCTGAGTGACGGGAGGGTGCCTCAGAGAATTCTTTGTTTTTCCTGCATTCCTGTGGGCTGGCTCTGCCATTTCCAAACGGCTGTCACGTCTCCCATTCTCCTGACCAGGAGGTTAGTCACGGAACCAGTGGCCAGGGCAACGCGACCACGTCTAAGGACCGGTCCGGGGCAAAACCATGGAGGCCAGAGCGCAGCTTCGGGGTCTCCCCCTCACCCCATCTCTGCGCTCTCCTTCATCCGGCAGATGCTTCCCGCTTCCTCGGTGCCCACCCTGGACTCTAAAGGGTTTTCTTCTCAGAGGGCTCTCCACTTCCTCAGGGATTCTACCACTTCCCTGGGTGTGACCATCGCCTGGCTCAGCCATCTCCCCACCCAGAGATTCTGCTCACACTGGTCTGGGGCAGGCTCCCTGAGTCCGTGTATTTAACAGACCCTCCAGGTGACCAGGATGTAGTCGGTGTATCAGTGGAGAAAGACTGCGTTAGGGTGTGTGTTGGTAATTAAAGTACCCTTGATAATGTCTTAGGTTCTAACAAAGAACTGCTGGCTAGGAGCACGAAGAGTTGAAGATATGCATCTCCAATGGTGGAATGTTGGCTGGAGAATGAATATTTCAAATGCAGATCATCTCTGGGGCTCCCTCATCCAACATCATTCATCTTGTCAACAGCACTCAAATCAACCCCGAGGAGACAACTATTCACCTACACACAAGGTGGGGATCTTTGAAGCTTCCCTCTCCGGCTGCCAGCACATAGCTCTGCCTTGATTGTCAGGATAAATCCACAGAATCATCAGACTATTTCCAAGCTATCCACACAGGAACATCATTGTGCAGAAAACAGAATTTATGAAGCTTAAATGTAAAGATGTTGCCATTTTTCTCTAAGTCTCAGTCAACAGCCAGCACCAGATGTAAACGACCAAGCCTCTATGCTTCATAGGTTCCACCTTTTGACCAATTTTGTTTGGGGTTCTAACGTGTTCTTCACACATTTATAACTACCTTGAAAACACAGGCCTCACTGACCTGAGCGATAATCAGAAAGCATGAAGGATAAATGTATATTCTATAGCTCACATTTGACCTCTACTCTTGAAACTGCCATTTGCATCACTGTTTTACAGAAACTTGAGAAACAATGTGGAATTTCATCCAGCCCTTGACCCTAAGACAGAGCTTTACTGGAATCCTCCAGGCCCACATTTCAATGAAGCCCAGGAAAGGGCAGCCCTCCAGGTGCCTGAAGGTCAGATGTAATCCGCCAGGACTACTGCCAATTGGCGAGCTTTCCTTTTTTAAACATCTCCTTCTCGTGGGGGCAGGGGCCGTACTTCCAAAGGACGTGTTTTCAGTCCGACCTGCAAAATGGCCCCCAAACCTCTAAAGGTCAAGTAGAGGACGTATGTGTCACAGTCTTCGCTGAAGCAGAATGCACTTCAAAAAAAAAGTCATTACTTTATAAAACCAATCATGAGTCACTTAATGGTGGCCCCATGTGAACCTGGTCAATTAAAACAAGGTACAGCTGCTGATGATCATTTTAAAATAATTTGTCAATAGAGTTCATGTCAAATGAATAAACTTTTTAGAAAAGGTGTAAACACTGATAGAACATTCTGAGAATGGGCGCTCTGTTTGTGGAAGCTGCGGGAGGAGCAAAGGGCAAAGACGGGACTTCTCTGCTCCTCCTCTTTGCAGACCCCAGGGAGTCTGAACAGTACAAGCCTTTTTGCATTTGAGAAGGAAAACCCTGTGTCGCCTCCACCACCGACAGTATCACCAAGAAATCTTTAACATCTTTTCAAATTGAATTAGGTTCATTCATTCACCGTTTCAACAAATATTTACTCATTCCTTTTTTGGTGCCAGAATGGTGTAAAAGAATCAACAACTCATTAACCAAACAAAATTGACCTCGTCCTCATCTTCAATTGGTTGGGAGAGAGTCTGGAAACATGATCAAGCTAATACTGAGACTAAATGTTCATAGGTTTAAAAACATTATAGCTTACAACTGCTTTGTCCTCTTGCAAGTACAATGAAATCCTATAACATGACTCTGCTTAGACCTTGAAAGTTCATGAAACCATGACCCAAAACTTCTTGTCCTCAAGCCACTGGCTACAGGGCAGAGCCATCACCTGTCCTCAGAGATGTTATCAACATGAATCCGGACAAGGATTCTACATGTCTGAAGAGAACTATAAAGTATTGTACAATTATTCCTCCAAATTCTCAGGGCATAGCTCTGACATCATCTCATTGCTGAAACCTGACACAAATGTCACGAGCCGCCGACAAGCCGGAAATGAGCTTGCCCTGTGGGACCTGCAGCACCTGCCACGGGCCGCCCCAGGTCCCGGTGCAGGTGTGCAGCTGGGCACGCGCTTACCTCTTCTCGAGGGCCCAGCACACGGGAAGCAGCGCTGTGAGGGGGCTCTGGCCCAACTTCCAGAGTTGACTCCCACTCTGCGTGACCGTGGCCTCCGTTTTCTCATCTATTAAAAAGAAAATGACACTAGTCTCAGCACACGGGATTACGGTGGTGATTTCAGAACACTGCTGCAAACTGTCACAGCCTAGAGGAGCCCGAGGAAATGCGACAATAAAGGTAAAGGCAGTATGGTATCCTTGGCAGATTCCGGAACAGAAAAAAAGAAACTGGGTAAAGACGAAGAACATTCCAAGCAAAACCATACTGAGATGGCTATTATCGAGAGAGAGAGAGAGAGAGAGAGAGAGAGAGAGAGAGAGAGAGAGAGGACGAACCAGTATGGAGAGGATGTGGAGAAGCTGGAACCCTTATGCACTGTTGGTGGGAATGCCAAATGGCACAACCACTCTGGAACACAGCACAGAAGTTCAAAAGATTAAAAATGGAACTACCATAGGGTCGAACCCTCCCACGCCGAGGCACTTGCCCACTAGAATGGAAACCAGGATCTCAAAGAGATGCGAGCACTTCCGTGTTCACAGCGGCACTGCTCACCGGAGCCAAAGCGTGGACACAAGCTAATGTCCACCAGACAGGTGGACAGAGAAGGAACCTGGTGTGTCCACACAGAAAAAACCGAGTCAGCCTTTAAAACAAGGAAATTCTGTTAGAGGCAACAACGCCGATGAACTCTGAGGACATGATCCTAAGCCAGTCACAGAAAGACAGATTCTACGTGATTCTGCTTATGTGAGGTACCTGAAATGGCCAAAAATCGTAGATTCAAAGAGCGGAGTGCTGGTTGGCAGGGCTGAGGTGGGAGGGAGGCAGGGAGTTACAAGTCAACGGATGAGTCCGCTCCAGAGACCTGCTGGGTGACTCCGGACCTGCATCAGCACCGTGCTGTGCAGAGGGTAAAGCTCATGCTGAGCGTGCTTTTCAGAATTTCTTTTAAAAAGTTGTTTTAAGTTCTTAAACCGCCCCACCCCCACCCATATACTAGCATGGCTGGCAGCAGGCCCTCAGTAAAAGGTAAGTAGCAAGTGTTAGTATCAGTAGGCACAGCAGTGGGAAACCAACAACAGCTTTTCAGGCAAATTGTGAATTTCTTGTTCTTCGTGCTCTGCGATTCGATGTTGTTGGGGGTTTTCTTTTTTGTACAACATTTAGCGAAAAGCTGTAACTGTAAACAAGAGCATTGTTTAACTGTTCGATTGTATTGTTTCAACGCGGTGTCGGAAAGGATTTCGTGTGCCAGAGCCTGTATGCACTGCGGAGCCCCTGGCCCCGATCCCGCGTGGGAAGATTAAGCAGGCATGCCGGCAATGTCACAGCACCTGTCTCGGAAGCTAGGAGCCTCTTCCACAGGCTTCCCGTCGGAACTGTTGGGGATTTCTTGTTTTTATTGTATGATTTCGTTTCTATGAAATGTCCAGAACAGGCAAATCCACAGAGAGACAACAGAGGAGCGGTTGCCAAGGGCGAGGGGGGAGGGGCGGGGAATAGGAAGTGACTGCTGAAAGGACCCGCTGGGTTTCCCTTTGGGGTGAGAGCAATGTTCTGGGCCCGGCCGGCGTGGCTCAGTGGTTGAGCATCAACCTATGACCCAGGACCGTGGTCGGCAAACTGCGGCTCGCGAGCCACATGCAGCTCTCTGGCCCCTTGAGTGTGGCTCTTCCACAAAATACCACGGCCTGGGCGAGTCTACTTTGAAGAAGTGGCGTTAGAAGAAGTTTAAGCTTAAAAATTTTGGCTCTCCAAAGAAATGTCAATCGTTGTCCTGTTGATATTTGGCTCTGTGGACTAATGAGTTTGCCGACCACTGACCCAGGAGGTCACGATTTGATTCCTCGTTAGGGGCATAGGCCTGGGTTGCGGGTTCGATCCCCAGTGGGGGGCGTGCAGGAGGTAGCTGGTCAGTGCTTCTCTCTCATCATTGATGTTTCTACCTCTCTCTCCCTCTCCCTACTTCTCTGAAATCAATAAAAGTATATTTTAAGAAATGTTCTGGAATTAGATAGTGGTGATGATCGCACACTGTGAATATATTAAAACCCACTGAATTACACACATTAAAATGATGGCTTTTGTTATATAAATGTTGCCTCGATTTAAAAAACAAAATTGCAAAAAGAGATGCATAAAGCACTTAGAACGAGGCCTGGCCTCACGTGAGCGCTCAACAAATCTCAGGTATGAGTCATGCGAACACTTCCAGCTCAGATACTGTTTTCTTTGTTGTGATAAAGTGTCTGACTCCTTTTTCTGATGTTTGAGTACTTGACAGCTTCTAGGCCCAGCCCGACACCTGCCCCTGCCCCTCCTGCCCACGCCCGCCAGCTGATAAGACAGCCTGGAGGTTCCCTCTTTGGTGCCAGTGGGAGATTCAAACCACCTGAGGCCCGGGGTGCAGAGCCTCCCCCCTACACACACCCCCACACCCCCAAACCACAACAAAGGTGCAGGCTGGGCTCCTCCTGGTTCTCCCGGGCACTGCAGCCCTGCTCCCCCTGAGGCCTCACTGATGCAAACAACAAACCTTCATACGGCCCGGCTGTGTGTGTGTGTGAGTGTGTGTGTGTGAGTGTGTGAGAGTGTGTGTGTGAGTGTGTGTGTGTGTGAGTGTGTGTGTGTGTGTGTGAGTGTGTGTGTGTGAGTGTGTGTGTGAGTGTGTGTGTGAGTGTGTGTGTGAGTGTGTGTGTGTGTGAGTGTGTGTGAGTGTGTGTGAGTGTGTGTGTGTGAGTGTGTGTGTGTGTGAGTGTGTGTGAGTGTGTGTGTGAGTGTGTGTGTGAGTGTGAGTGTGTGTGAGTGTGTGTGTGAGTGTGTGTGTGTGTGTGAGTGTGTGTGTGTGAGTGTGTGTGTGAGTGTGTGTGTGTGTGTGTGAGAGTGTGTGTGTGTGTGAGAGTGTGTGTGTGTGTGAGAGTGTGTGTGAGTGTGAGTGTGTGTGTGTGTGAGAGAGAGAGAGAGGGAGGGGGAGAGAGAGAGAGAGGGAGAGATCTCCATTCTTCACATCCACAGCGGACGCGGGCAGTGGCTACAATCGGCGGCCTCCTCCTCGGCCGGCTCGGGCGCCCGCACTCAGTGACCCCGGGGCGGGCGGGAGGAGGACCTGCCGGCTCTCGGCCACAGTCCCCACCCCTCCCTGCCGCCTCCCTCCCAGGCGCCCACCCCTCCTCCGCCTGCCGGGCCTGCGGGCTGGGCGGCCTCCAGTCCGGCCTCGGAGGCGGGGGAAGGTGCCCCGGGGACACGGCTCCTCCGCACCCTCAGAAAGGGGGCCGCACCGGCTGCGGGGGTGGGGGGTCTCCGCCAGGACCCCGTGGGCCTGCCGTGCAGACAGGGGGAGGGGCGGGGAGGGGCAAAGGGGACCCTGTCGGTCCCCGGAAGACGCTTCCGAGTGGCGGCCGGCCCTCCCCGCCCCGCGCCAGGGCCCACCTCCCGGCTGGGCAGAGCCTGCAGGGTCGCGGGGGGCGGGGGGGGGGGGGGGTCGGACCGCTGCCTCCACCCCCAGGGTGACCTCACGTCACGGGCCAGCCGACCTCGGGCTGATGGCGGGAGACGCCGCTGAGCACCTCCGTCAGGTGTGAGCTCAGGCGAGGCCGGGCCTGCGCGCGCACCCGGGGGCCGCACTGCGCCTGCGCAACGGGGGGAGGGGCGGGGGAGGGGGGAGGGGAGGAGGGATGGGGGGGGAGGGAAGGGGAGGGGGGTTTGACTTTCTGAGTTCGCCTCCCCGAGTGCAGTCCACGGAACGGCCGCAGCCTCCGGCCCTGGGCGGCCTGGCCGGCTCCGCAGCGTCTCCCGGGGCCGCCCGCCCCCGGCGTCCTGAGCCGCTGCCCGCGGGCCCTGGCACCCACACATCGGAGCCATTTCTTCGGCTTGTGCCTGGAATGTTCTCCATCCACCCTTCCCGTGACACCTGGTTCTCGTCTTTGGAGGGGTTTCCCCACTTCCTCGACGTCTTCAGAAAAATTAATTCCCGATGCCGCCTTCCTCCCTTGGTTTGTATGTGAACGATTATAAAAGCGATGCTCTTCTGAACAAGGCCGAGTGCCATCCGTTCGCCTTCACATGTGTTGTTGGGGTTGAGTGTGTTGGTTTCCAGCGATCCTCTCTTGGGAACAAGGTAGCAGGTCAACGTGGACTGCTTTCCCGCCTTGCATTCCTTCAGAAATAACGTCAGCCACGGGAGCCACAAGGCCAGCCACGGGGGAGCCACGAGGCCAGCCACGGGGGAGCCACAAGGCCAGCCACGGGGGAGCCACAAGGCCAGCCACGGGAGCCACAAGGCCAGCCACGGGGGAGCCACAAAGGCCAGCCACGGGGGAGCCACAAGGCCAGCCACGGGAGCCACAAAGCCAGCCACGGGCTTCGGGTGGCTTTGGGATTAGTCTATGGCTGTTCAGGTCGTCACTCTCCACCTTAAGGAGGCAATCTTTCAAAGATGAGAGAGCCCATCTATCTTTTCTTCTCCGGTGGCTCAAAAGCACCAGGCGTGGCAGCTGTCCGTGATAAAGCCAATAACTGCGTATGTATGGCCGTGGCAGCCTCATTCTTTACTCAAACGCCTTAACGCTTACTGTTTATTCTCTTCAGTCCCACCGCTGAGGATGGCTGAGCCCACACTCAGGGCTCTCTCCTCTGGCCACGGGTCTGCCTGAATTTATCTTTTACCCTTAGGCACCTAAGCAACCACAAAAAATGCCGATTCACTTTCCAAGGAGCCGGGGTCTCCTCAAAGATAGCCGAACTAGACCAATAGACATGTGGTTTCTTCTCTTTGTTAGTACATTGATCACAAAGATTCCAAGAACACCTAACCTTAGAAAGGCAGGTCCCTCCTCAGTCCCCCAATATGGCCATTTGTCTCAGCCATGGCACTTCTATAGACACTGTTTCCTGTATTCAATTTTCTAATTTTTACGCCCATAAATCATAGGATACCAACCACTCTACTTAATCAACAGTAGGAATGTTTCTATATCGATACGTCATCTCTTTGGTTTCTATTTTGACTAGGCCATAGAAACTTCTTCGGAAAAGAGTGGCTTGGATGAGAAGGAGAAGATGGAACATGGTGGGAAGGCAGGCATCCAGATAGCACATCTGTCTCACACACACGCCTGTTCCCTCCCTGGAGCAAAAAAGCCACGTTCTGTGGTATCAGAGAAAATCGTCAGAAAAGCACAGAATTTAATTCTTAAAATTAAACATAATCCTGGCCCCTTTATGTTCACATCTTTAATCCTATCCGGTCAACAAGCGCTGCTAGCTCACTCAGACTCTAACACCAGACTCTGACCAAGGAGGCGTCTTGACGAGAAAAATGTCCCTAAATTCGGAAAATGATGGGGAGCCCAGCAGGTTGGGTTTGGTGGCAGACTTGACTGGAGCTCTGAAATCTGCTCCCACCACCAGTTGCCGTTGGGAACATCTATTTGTGCCGCGCGCTAGACACAACCTGCTGTGCGAGCCAGAAGCAGGCAGCGCCCGGCGTCCTCTGCACGGGCGCCAGCACAGACGGCTGCCACGCAGCACTGCGGCGACACCGGCGACGTGTGCACAGGCACCGACGACACTCTGACCCGCCGCACGGGAGAGCCAGGTGGTTCCAGGTGATTCTCCTGGTGATGCAAAACCGCACCCTGCAGACCTGGCCTCCAGAGCCGAGTTCTGTTCATCCTCACAGAAGAAACTTCCGGAAACCCACTGGGGAGAACGAAGTGCAAATGCCACCACTTGAGCAACTTGTTCAGAGACGCGTGGGCAGCTGAAAACAAAGCACAAAGCGGGCACCTGTCCGAAAAAGGCCTTTCTGGTGGGCATCGCCCCAAAGCACTAACACCTGGCCCCACGCCGGCCCCGGACACCAACCTCCGCCACGCCTCACGCCCAAGTGCAGGGCGCCGCACCTGCTCCCCAGCGCCCCCCGCGTCGCCTGGGCCATAGTGAACATCAAGGGAGACACAAGATGCCAAAGACAAAGGCCCAGAGCCAGTCCCTCCAGCAGCACTGAGCTCTGCTGCAGGCCCTGCCCCTGGACGTGTGGGCTACCCCGCAGCAGCTGCGCCCGCCCGGGGAGCCAAGGGCCGCGCTTAGAAGCAGGTCAGCAACAGAGGAGCGAGCGGGAAGAATGACTGCGTGGAGCCAGCCAGCAGGGTGTCCCCTGAACCCCGAGAAGCGGGAAGCGTAGCCATCCGCAGCTCAGCCTGCTCGCTGTCTCCCGGGAGGAGCCGTCTGACCGGGGAGGCCACCGGCCACCAGCCTGGCCGCGCTTGGACGAGCTTGGGCTGCGCGTGTCCATCAGGCGCTCAGAGCCCCGCTCGCACACCAGTAGGCGGCATCTCCTCATCCTGGGGACAGAAGTAAATACTTAGCAGGAACGGGGACACGCCAAGACAGCGCCCCGCTGGTCTGGAAGCCTCCTCCTAGACGGAGGGGGGCGGAGGCGCTGGTGCTGTGGCTCATGGGCCTGGTACCGAATTGCCCATCACTTTTCCAGGACACGTGTCTGGTCCCTCGATTACTGCCAGCCTTCGCAATGCTGTTCTTCCTGAAACCCTCGCGGCCCTGGGCTCAGCTGTTCCCACCGAGCGGTGAGCTCCCGGCTGCCTTGTGGCCTGTAGGCTCCATTGTTCGCTACCTGAGCGGGGCTGCTTGCCTCCCCCGCCCCTCCCACCCCCCCCCCGCCTGCCCCAGACTGTGCTAGTCTGTCGAGATGCAAACAGCTGATGACACTCAGCATCGAGTCCTGGGAGCGCACACAGGGGCCTCTGTTGCACAATCCGCACTGGTCCCCGGCGGAGTGGCGATCCGACGGGCTGATAGGAGATCCAGACGGCGATGGGAGGCCAGACTGACGGCTCGCCTTCACGTGGGCCTGCGGACGCTTATCTCCTCCTCCCGCTCCTTCTCGGGTTGCAGCTGGACCCGGGGAGACGTAAATGTGTAAGGAAAACCCAAGGCCACACTCACAGGTTATCCTTTCAAAAGGCTAGCGCTGCTCAGCAGCCTGATCCCGGGCTGATTCCACGTTTTCTTCATAAAGAAAAGGCCGATAGCAAGAAAAGGCCCTCCCTGCGCCCAAAGGTGGCAGGAGGCACCGCATAGCCTGATGTTTTTGTTCTGATGCAAAGTGTGTGGGCTCGGGCTGTGGGCAGAGTTCCCCAGGCTCTCTCCCAGCCCCCAGGCGAGCCTTAACCCAGATTCCTGCTGCAGAAGGCCTTTCTGGGGCAGACGTGACATAGGAAACCTCAACAATGGCTGCTGGTGTTTAATGCGCACTGAACACCCACCACCAGACCAGGCGCTCCACAGACGTCTGGCTTGCATCTTACTAGAACTTTCTGGGGGAAACACGCTGGCCGAAAGCTCAATGCTGTTCAGCTGTTGTGAGGATAACAAGCACACACATTCCTCACGTGTCTCTAATCGCTTCCCGGAAGGCAGTGCAATGTTCTGCTTCTTCCATTAAAAGCAGTCATCAGCCCTGCCCTGACCGGTCTGGCTCAGTGGACAGAGCGTCGGCCAGTGGACTGAAGGGTCCCGGGTTCAATTCCAGTCAAGGGGCATGTACCTTGGTTGTGGGCTCGATCCCCAGTAGAGGGTGTGCAGGAGGCAGCTGATCCATGTTTCTCTCTCATCGATGTTTCTAACTCTCTATCCCTCTCCCTTCCTCTCTGTAAAAAATCAATAAAGTATAATTTTTTAAAAAGTCATCAACATAAGACACCCTGAGAGTACTTCTTTAAACATTCAACTAAGCCACTGGTAGTTGAGCTTGGGGAGGAGGGAGAGTCACCGTGTTAAAATACATTTTTGTGTTGTTGGTTTTTGTTTGTTTCAGAAAACGCGTGCTCTAATTAGAAATAAGACTCCTTTTCAGACTGCATAGTGTTGGTCCCGGTTTGGGTTGTCTCTTCCTCTTCCTCAGGACTCCAGGTTGGAGCCTCCGACGGGCAGGAAGCCACGTCTACCCCCTCTCCTGCGGTTGTCCCGCCAGGAAAGGAGGAACGCAGTGCTGTGAGCCTGCCACTCGGACAGCGCGTCCGGGACCCGGCGGCCTTGCATCCTGTGCCCACCTGCTCTCTGGCAACCAGCTCCGCAGCCAGCTCCGAGCCCAGTCGGAAGGCTGAGCCTGTTCCTTCCCGCAGCCTTCGTTCCCAGAGCTTGACCCTGCGTGTGGGCAGGGCTCCCGAGCAGGAGGAGAGTTTCCAGAACACCTGTGTTCCTTGGCACCGGTCTGCCTGCCTACTGGACGGGTATTGGTGAGCCTCTGAATCTCTGCTTTTAGACCTAGGAAAAGCCCTGGATCGACGTACACCAAGGCATTCATAACCATTATCTCTGGGTGGCAAGGAAACACATGATTTCAATTTTCTCCTCCACTCCGTTTTCCAAACGTTCTGCAGGAACACATATGACTTTTGTACTCAGGGAAGGAAAAAGGTTCGGTGTTTTGCTTAAAGTCCCCGCAACGTACCGTTCCCATCCCCCTATTTCTGCTTCAGTTAGTTCTCTCTTCTCCCTTCCAGGACGAGGCTGGCGAAAAGGAGCTCTCCCACCACGAAGCAGGCCCAACTCTAAAGAACAAACCCTCAGAGACGACATTTTTAAAAAGGTTTAAACATCTTGTGTGACGTAAAAAAAAAGCTAGATTTTGAAGGCCGATCCTTTGTAACAGAAAGAGGAAGATAATGACTAATCAATGATGCAAAGCATCCCAATTCTCATGGCACCACGAATTGGAAAATAGAAACCGAAGCCACAAAGAGGGGAAGGCAGGCCACGAGAAAGTGTGCCCTAGACACAAAACGGAATGACCTCCAGCTTAGAAGTCACCCTCCGCCCCCACCTCCCCCTCCCCCACGCCAGGACTTTCTGTAATTGGTGGGGCGCTGGCTTCCTGGAGTCACAGTCTTCCCTCTCCGGGAACGGGTTTCCTTCTGAGACGCCGTTTCTGGTGCGCAGCGGGCTCTGCGCTGCCCTCCCGGCCGCACCCGGGCCAGCGCCACTGCGTGCCCTGAGCTTCCTTACAGAAGCGTGCGGGCTGCGGCCATCTGCGCCCTCCTTACAACATCCCTGTGTGTGACTTCAGCTTCAAGTAGAGTCTATTGTTTAAAGAAATAACACAAGAGACCACTTCACACCTATGAAGACAGCTGTAATCGAAAAAGACCATACCGAGTTGTGACAAGAATGGGGAGAAATGGGAACACCCATTGATTGCTGGTGGAATACAAAATGAAATAAACAGTTCCCAAAATACTGTTTAGATAGCAATTTGGTAGCATCGCAAAAGTTAAACATATACTAGTACCTCACAGGATCCAGGAAGTCTGCTCCCCGGTGAAAAGACTCAAGATAAATGAAAGCACCTGCCACACAGAAACTCGCGTGAGTGTGCTCACAGCTGTGTTATCCTGACAGCTCAGAAGTGGCAGCAGCCCCACACCCATCCGCTGGTGGCTGGACAAGTGACATGTGGGCTGTCCATACAGTTACATGCTATTTAGCCATGAAAAAAGAATGGAGTACCAATATATGCTACAACATGGACAAGCCTTGAAAACAAAGGAGGTATGGGAGTGACTGCCAATGGGTACAGACCTTCTTTAAAAATATATATATATTTAAAAATTATATATATATATAATTGATTTCGGAGAGGAAGGGAGAGAGAGATAGAAACATCAATGATGAGAGAGAATCATTGATCAGCTGCCTCCTGCACACCCCACACTGGTGATCCAGCCCACAACCCAGACATGTGCCCTGACAGGGTATCGAATTGTGACCTCCTGGTTCTTAGGTCAACACTCAACCACTGAGCCAAGCTGGCCGGGCACAGGGCTTCTTTTTACAGTAATAAAAACATTCTGGAATTAGATCATGGTGATATTTGCACAATTCTGTGAATAATCCACAAACCACTAAATTGTACCCTTTTGAAGAAAGAATTTTATGATATGTGTATTAGACACCAATAAAGCTATATTTTTAAAAACTGAATTTAGAAGTATCAATATAAAAATATAATTCTTAATGGTTATTTTCTAGCTCTGTTTATTAAAATCCAGAGAGTTTCCACGGTCACTCCTCTAGCAGTGAGCACCCTCCACACCCAGACTTTAACCTCTAACACCATTTCCAATTGTTTAGAAGACAGGTCCCTTGAAGGGACTCCCACGGGTCAGAACTGTGCAGATGCAGAAATCCCTGAGTCTATGAACATCCAGGAGCGCATCATGGTGTTCTATGAGAACCAGTCTTTGAGAAAGAAAACAAAGCAAAAAACAAAAACATTTTTGTCAACATCACTTGAAATAGCCATTCAACCAACACCTTCCTTAGAAAATATGTAAAGGGGGAAAAATAAACATGTATTCTGCCATCAGTATAAGGTTTCAAAGTAATAGCCCAACTTATAAATACATATATATTTATCACATATTTTTATTATATGTGATCTATCGTATATAAATTATATATATATATATATTACAATTATATATGTTTAATTATAAAAATATTTGAGCAGAGACCTGAAGAGGGAGCAAGCCAAGGACATATCTGAAATAAAAGGTTTTTTTCTCTGTTTAATATATTTTATCCTTAAAATTACAGTTGACATATAATATCATGTTAGTTTCAAGTGCACAGCCCTGTAATTAGACATTTCTGTAACTTACAAAGTGCAGCATGGGGGATATCGTCAATAATAATCAGATGGGTGCTAGATGTAGCGCGGTGATCACTTCGTAAGTTACATGAAGTGAAAGCTTTTCAGGCTGAAAGAGCAAAAATGCAGCGTGTGAGGCAGAAATGCGTTTGGAGGCCCATGAGGCTGCAGAGGAAGGAATGAGAATCACAGGTGAGAAGGTCAAGGGGGACTTGGGGAGAGTGCCCGCAGCACCCCCCCAGGGCTCATAAAAATGATCCGTCTGCATCACCTGGAAACAAAGCCCGTTCCCCTCTCTGTCAGTGGGTGTAATTACCTCCCGTTCACCCTCCTCACCTTTGTCTTCTCATCTAAGGCTGGAAAGTGGGGGTGGATGACACAGCTCCATCTGCTACCCAAAACAGATATTGCTAATGAATCACAGCCTCACAGTCCTTTTCTCCTCTCCCCACATCAAGTTTACCTAGTTTTCATTCCCATCCTAGAATCCCAGGAAGCATACCCATCTTTGTCATCTTTGTCCTAAAAGGAAAGTCTGTTCTCTACGAGTGGAAGAGACCAGATAACCTATGGCCTTGTGGGTTCCTGGAAGCGTGAGCAGGCTTCACTTCCTCCGGACCTTCGTGGAGGTCCCCCGGGAAGCAGGAAGGCTGACGTCCATGCTCTGCTGGAGAGTGTGGCCCGGGGGCCAATGGTGGGAGTGAGGGCAAAGTAGAAGGAAAGGAGATCCGATACGAAGCTGCATGATAGAGCAGGCACCTTTACTCTGACTGATTGTTCCATCCCACAGGACAACCTGACATCTGTCTCGGGACCATCTATCTGGGGGGAGAAAGGGGAGTATTCATCCATAGACTGCTGCTGGGGTCATTGGTCTGTAGACGGACCTCTTGCCTGGATTTCTCTGTTTCCCTGTGGCACAGTTCTTCCAACTCCTGAATTTCCTGCAAATGAGAAGTTAACATCTTGGTTATATTCCATTTCTATCTTTGGGCTGGAATCCATCATGGGTGATATTATTTATCTGCATTCCATTAAGTCAGGTCCCACCTATAGCTGGTTGCCCACCGTAGTGATACCAAGATGAACCTCTGGATGTGGGTGAAGACAGCCTGGTCCCTCCATTGTGCCGTGGATTTCACCTGAAACCAGGAAGTCATCTCGTTTCTTTGGCCCCACATAAATGTCAATTCCCCATCATTTATCTAATGTTGTTACTATCAATTGGCACTCAGTTGTACTCCACCAGTTCTGTGCACACAAGAAATGCTATTTCATATACAGAGAAAGGTCAGACGTAGCTGGAAATGGACTTCTCATCTATTCTCTCCATGCCCAACTAGGAGATGGGTTTACCCAAGACAAAGATGCCACACCGTTGTGTATCTTAATGGCGTATTTGGGCCCCTTTCATCCTATCCCCATTTGAGGTTTTTTTAAAATATGTTTTTATTGATTTTTAGAGGGAGAGGAAAGGAGAGGGAGAGAGAGAGATAGAAACATCAATGATGAGAGAGAATCAGTGACTGGCTGCCTCCTACACTCCCCCTACTGGGGATCGAGCCCCCAACCCGGGCATGTGCCCTGACCAGGAATCAAACCGTAACCTCCTGGTTCATAGATTGACGCTCAACTATTTAGCCATGCTGGCCGGGCCCCGTGTGAGCTTTATATCTTGAGTTACTGCTGCCCTTTAAAGTTAGAGCTTAGGAAGTGCGAGGGAAACATGGGTTTTCTTGGGAATTGGCTTATGGAACAGCCATTCCTTCTCATTCACTTGTTTGATTAGTTCATCCTAAGGTGCTTTGTGTTCTTGGTTGTAACTGGTCATGATTTGGCTCTTTCCAGGGTCAAAAAGGAAGACTGACATGTGTTACCCATAATAGATTTATTCATAAAGATAACCCTGGCAATTTAGGGCATTCAGAATTTCCTTAAACACAAGTCCCAAACAGAAACCTGCCCATCTTCTATATTGTTTATCTCAGAAAATGATACCACCACCCACTAACATACTCATACCAGAAACTCAGGACTCATCTTTGTCTCCTCCTTTTCCCTCACCCCCCACGTCCAGTCAATTGGCAGAACCTATCAATTCTACCTCTTAATCATCCCTTTTTAAATATATATATATACTTCTATTGATTTCAGAGAGGAAGGGAGGGGGAGAGAGAGATAGAAACATCCATGATGAGAAAGAATCACTGATCAGCTGCCTTCTGCACGCCCCCTACTGGGGATCAAGCCCACAATCCAGGCATGTGCCCTTGACGGGAATCAAACCTGGGACTCTTCAGTCTGCAGGCCGATGCTCTATCCACTGAGCCACACCAGCGAGGGCAGTCGCCTCTTGATTTATCTGTCTCTTTAAGCCAAGTGTCACTCCTGATAGAGCTCTGCTCCTAGGATGGCACCCAGAAGGCAGCCTTTCCCCAGGGCTGTGCCTTCCCCGTCTCTCTCCACAGTTCGGGCACACAGAATGCTTCCAAGTGAAAAATGGCTCATGCCACCCTCCCCCTGAAATATTCCCATGGATTTCCTCTGGGAAACCAAGGAACCTAAGGTTTTTACAAGAGCATAGAGAATCTGCACCACCAACTGCTCCCATTTCCTTATCTTCCACTCTTCCTCGCAGAAAGGTGCTTTGGTCATTACCAACCTTCTTTTGGTTCCTCAAGTGATTCCTCTCTTGCCTCCTAGACTTCTGAAATCCTCTTGCACCTTCTCCCCAATCACCACCGTCTCCTGGCTGACCCCTCCTCGAACGCAAGGTCTCAGCTAAATGTCAGTGCAGCGGGCAGGCCTTCCCTGGTCATCTTCATCGCAATGTAGTGCACGCACTTGTTTGATATCTGCCTTCTCCGTTATCCCACAACTTCCAAGAGAGCCGCAGCGGGGTTTGTCTTGTTTGCTTCTCTATCCCCATCACAGAGTCTGGAGAACACAGTAAACATTGACTACATAGTTGTTGAAATGACGTTGGAAACCAAGCCGTGGAAAGACGATGGGCTATCTGTGCCGGCCTGTTCCGTGTGCCTCTGCTGCAGATGTGCGAACACACAGTAGAAAAGCATTATCTGTGGAAGTATGTTGTTGAGAATAAAGTAGTCATTTCAGCGCTCTTTCTTTTATTACTCCTAAGGTACAATCCCTTCCCAAATGCTGGGCTATAAAGTGTTCCTGGCTCAGCTTTGCCCAAAGTTTTGTAGAGTTATCTAGAAAATGGTGATGATAATACCTATCTAGAAAGGTAGTTAAGAAAATAGAGGTGATATATTTCATGTCCCTGGTATAGAGTAGGTACTCAATGCATGGTAGCTATTGTTAAATAACAAAATAATAGATAAATGCATTTGGGTGTGTGTGTGTGTGTGTGTGTGTGTGTGTGTGTGTGTACTCTTTCAACACAATTGCTGTAATGGTGACACTGATGAATTTGGTAAGACACTCTAGTATATAGAATTATTCCAGAGAGGACCCTCTGGCTGAGGTCTGAAAGGTTCTTGAAAAGCAAGTAGGCTGATTGAGGTGCACGGGCAGAGTAATCATCTACCTAGCAGCTGGATATTTCAAAATCAGGGGTCTTCATACGGGTCCACGGAACTCTGGAGATTTTGAAATGGCTATGATTTCCTTGAAACTGAATGAAAAATTTGAGTGGGTGTATATGTGTTTGTGTCTGTGCGCTCTTCTGGAGAAATGGTTCCTAGTTTTCAATAGCTTCACAGAGGAACTGTGAATAAGAAGAAGCTAGGGATCGCTGCCGCAAGCTTTCTTCGAGAAATCTGGTGCTCTGGCAAGAAGCAAATGTTGGCAGCGTGCTGGCTGTGTCATCTGGCTGGCCAAAGCAATGCTTTCTGCTGAAGCAAAGATGAGAAATTTGGGGCCAAAATGATCTCAACTAAGTGGTTCCTCTCCACCATGCTTCCAGCTGCCCAGCATGTGGGCTGCTCACACATGGTTGCTGCTGATTATTCTCATATCTCTACTCGCAAGGAAATGGCAGTGAAACCAGCTCAGAAAAGAATTGTGTAGCTAACGTATTGGAAAACACACAAATGAGCCCCTGTATACACTAACAGTTTTATATTGCTAAAGAGGGACTGTGTGTGGGATATGGAGCACACACTGAGCAAGGCTGCGTCTAAGTCATTCCTCTGCTAGGATTCATAACGTATACATATTCCTACCCTAATCCAAAGCTAGCGAGGCTCGCCATGTGTTGAAACAATTTATTTCAACACTTAATGCATCATCTCTCCTGTATTTCCACATGTTGTGTCATCACCATTTGACCTCAACTCATTGTTAAATATTTAATAGCACTGTTGGATAAACAATACAAAGTATAGTTTACTTTTGAATGTAGCATTTACATGAAAAAAAGAAAAATAAGCCAATACATGCTGCAAAAGGTACAATGTGAAGGTTAGAATACAGATCCTTCTGGTGGACAGAAAAGGAGCTACAAAAGGAAAGGAAACTGTGGGAGGATGAATAAATCAGGGAGAGCAATGACTAATGAAAAGACGCCGTAACTCTCCAGTAAAGAACAAAGGCAGAAAGCAAATGCCACCCAAATGTTGGCGCAATGGACACTCCGTGTTTCCACCTCTCAGAACTTAAGCATGATGATAAATTGCTTTAGTAGGAATCTATTCACATGAAAATGATGAAATAATATTCAATAAGACACTAATCAGCAGAGGACCATTTTTAACATTCACTACATGTAAATCTCATAGTGACAGAAATTATTCATTAGAGGAATGACTATGGTCTAAGAGAATGCACACTAGAGATTCTGATGAGTTAGCACAGTGGTCGGCAAACTCATTAGTCAACAGAGCCAAATATCAACAGCACAACGATTGAAATTTCTTTTGAGAGCCAAATTTTTTAAACTTAAACTTCTTCTAACGCCACTTCTTCAAAATAGACTTGCCCAGGCCGTGGTATTTTGTGGAAGAGCCACATTCAAGGGGCCAAAGAGCCACATGTGGCTCACGAGCCGCAGTTTGATGACCACGGAGTTAGCACACCACTCCTGGAAAGTGTGCTCAATACGTTCTTTTTGACTGATCATAGACAATCGCCCTTGGGACACATCAGGACAAGGATAAGCCTGCACCAGGAAATCTTCAAAACCCACACAGTCCCTTTGAGACAAAAAGCTGGAAACTGCGCTTCTGATCCCTCTTCTACATGTTTTGCAGTGTCACTCAAAACAAAAAATGGGTCTACAAGTCATAGAAAGGAATTTAAGAAAACCTAAGTAAATGGAAAGATATACCATGTTCATGGTTTTGAAAGCTTAATGCTGTTAAAATTTCAATTCTCCCCACATTGATCTATCCCTGCTATACCTGTAATCATCTCATAGAGCTATTTGTTTTTTTTTTTAGAATTCAACAAGTGGATTCTAAAACATATATAAAAATACAACCAGAATACCCAAAGCAAACTTGAAAAAGAACAAATTGGAGTGATTGTATTACTTGAACTCGTGACTTACTGCGAAGTCACAGAAGTGAAGATAATGTGGTACTGGCATTGAATCAACAAAGAGATCAATGGAACAGACGGTGAAGCCAGAAGCAGATCCACTCTTAAGAAGCCGTTTGATTCCTGACACGGGGGCAAAGGCAAACTGCAAACGGGATTTGGGGTGAATTCCCCTTTGAGGAAAGATGACTAAAAGCCAATCAGAAGATGCAGAAGATGCAGTGCGTCGTGGCTAACTGCCTTGGGAACTTGGGACCTTCGGAAACCTAACATCTCATCTTGGGGGCAAAAAAAACCTAAGACATGAGGTAGGATTTTGTCAAATGAGGAAATACAAATGAAAACACGGATGATCAAACAGCCGTTGGATGTATCCACTACTGATGGCAATATTGAATAAGGCGAGCGCTTAGCAAAGAACTAATTACTAATTGTGCAAACCACTGCTGCTCTGCGAAAACTAAAAGGAGGTAACAAAAGCGGAAATATGAAAAAGCAGCTACAGCACACCAACCCCCCTCTACCCGCCCCCCTCCCCCCGCCAGGACCGGCCCAGGGAGGCAGCTCTGACGTTGCTGACTGACACGTGATTTCAGTCGTGAAGTAGTGGAACCAAACAGCCACTATGGCCTGGCTGTGGTCACCTCCCACTGCTGTGGACAGTGTAACTGGAATTGGGGTTCAAAGGGCTCAAGGTCACACCCTGATCGGTAATAACCAAACAGATGAGTCGTTTGGATTGTCAAAGTGACCTAAAATATAGTAAACCATTTAGGTGTTGCCATCGATTCATTATAGCATTCCTATCCTGGGGCATACTTTGAATGCCTTACTAAGGTTTGTGTTAATGAATTATGTTAAGCTTGAATATGCTGCTACAGTTAGTGTGACATATCTTAGATGACTTCTGGAAACCCAAAATATTTCTAAGCTTGGAAGGGAAAATAAGGCAATAAAAGTGTCACTCAGAAACTAGCAGCATCCGAAAGGAAGTTCTGTTCCTGATTGGCTGACTGCATACCCTCAAGGAAACCTTGAAAGCAGAAAGGTTCCAATAATCCATTCATTTTTCTCAGCCCTACACAGAAAACATCCATTCTCGTGGCTTTTCTAAAAAACACTTCATCCCCAGGTGGTTTGGACAAAATAGATAAACATTGCTCTTACACACTCACATTTGTTAACGTTTTTGTTCTGCAGCAACTCAGCCAGGACAGACTCTCCCCACCCCTCCTCGCATCCCCAGTCTCGCCCGTGCAGTTGCACAATGCCAATGGCCATGACGCATTCAGTCGCTGTTTTTGTACCTAGAAGGACAAAATCTGATTTTTAAAAATGTCAGCCTATTTCTCAAGTGCTTAAATCCTGCTGTTTAATCAAGATTGAGTATTTGCATTTGAAAGTTTAGTATTCATTTTGCAAAACACCTAACTTCAAAAAAGTTTGACATTGAATTTTTAAGGCAAAAAAATATAAGCTACTGAGTTCGTGACTTGCCAATTTTCCGTGTATAACTTTTTCAGGACTGAAATTTAACCGGGTCAGTTCTGGTCTCAAGCAACCCTTTCATATGATCTCACACGTCCTCCTCGGGAGCTAGATGCAATCATTGGCTAAACTCTAATATTTTCAATTTATAAACTTCTGAAGAGAGATAGCTTTTGAAGCTGACACACACACAAAAACCCAATCTTAGAACAGCAGTCTTTTTGTGTGCCGCCCAGAAAATCAGTTACAAAGTGGTCTCATTGTGTTTCTCATCATTTACATGGACTTCTTTGGCAGAGCAGAAAGGAAAAGAAGAAGTCAAACTCGGAGGCATACCAGAGAAATGAAAGGAGGCATTTTTATGTTAAAATGTGCCCTTGACATTGAGACATCGGCAAACCCAATATTGAACATCGACAGGAGATGAAACAGCCCAAGCATCAGCAGCTGTTTCTGTGATGTCACTGAGCAGGTGCGATGCCGGCTCATACCAGAGGAATGGGGTGGCTCTCTTGCCGATGCCCACGGGAGGCCCATATGGAGCCGGCGCTGACCTGTGTCTCGGCTCCTCAGATTGGCCCCAAAATACCCCGGCGCCAACAAGAGTCCTGATGACCCGTCTGTGCCGATTCACAGCAGACATTCTCCCAAACAGATCAATACTAGCCAAGGGGCAGCTGGAAAACAGGATGAGCCTGTGTCTCTGAACAAACACCACGCTGCTTATTCACAAGGGCAAGAGCCACCCAGCACTTGCGTTTTCCACAATGTGTTTGTCAGGGACCTCAGCCCTGACCCCAGAGCCACCGTCCGGGCGAGGGGGAGCCCTGTGGTGGGTGGTGGGTCTGCTCCGATCCTGGCGCTCGCTCGGAGAGTGGAGGCTTTTTTTTTTTTTTTTTACATGCTTGCCTTACACTATCTTCATATTTTTTTTATTCTTCTTTCTTTTTGTTTTCCTTTTCTTTTTTATATCTTTATTGATTTTAGAGAGGAAAGGAGAGGGAGGGAGGGAGGAAGAGAGAGAGAGAGAGAGAGAGAGAGAGAGAGAGAGAGGGAAACATCAATGATGAGAGAGAATCATTGATTCGGCATTTTTTACAATGAGAGCCACTGAGTCTGCTCCGGCCTCGCCTAGATGATCCCACGATGCCAGAGCAACTAGTCAACGCCGCCGATTCAGCCCATCGGCAGGCCTGAGTGTTCGGCATTGTGTAGACAAAATAGAAACAGTTTCTTACTTTCTACTCATCATGCTGGAATTGTGTGGACACACCTTGGATGAAATTAATTCAGAAAAAAATTTAGGACACCAGTTGTTCCTATATATATAAACTGAAATAATTATGTGGATAAACCAAATACATTTGCTCAAACATCCAGATAAGTATTTTTTAATTAAGCCCCAAAATTTGCCACTTTTCTATTTTTTATTTAATCACGTAGATACTCTCCCCCCCAAAAAAAGGGTCATATTGTACATATCTGTGTGCTCTTTTTATATTAATCTATATATTTATGCTTACATATGTGCACATGTAAATGAACAAGAGTTAAATTAATAAAAGCATGAAAGTTGCATCACTATTATCATTGCTATAAGGTTACAAAATATGAGGAAATTATAGTCTTTAAAACAATCTTCCCAAAAGTGCCGAGAATAAAACTATGGAATACAATGTGGCCCTGCATTCCTCTAGGCACGGTGACTTCACGTACGACGCAGCATGAGTGAAATTGTAACGCTTCGAATGGTACTAGGGCCAAAAATCTAATTAGAATTAGATTTTCCCAGCTTCCACAGTCTACAGCAGATTCAGGACCAGTGAACCCATTTAAACAGGGGGCAAATACAGCCCGGTCCGAGGGGCTCAGCCGTGGAGTGTGGGCCTACGACCCAGGAGGTCACGGTTGGATTCTGTGGTTTGGGGCCCATGCCCGGGTTGTGGGCTCCAGCCCCAGCGGGGAGCGTGCAGGAGGCAGCCCATCCATGACTCTCTCATCATTGATGTCTCTCCCTCTCCCTCCCTCTCTGAAGTCAATAATACATACATGAAAACACACACAGGGGGCTGATACAAGGTCCTGTAATTACTTGGGTCTGGGAAGTTTCTAACAGCCACCGGCACCGCTATACACCTACCATCTGAGACCTTTAGGTATGCAGACATTTTCACTTCTTTTTGACAAAGCTAGCTAAAGCGAATCTGTGCCTCTGGCTGCTATTAACAGACCTATTTGTATGAAGAACAAAAAGTCAAGTGGCAATAATCCTTAGCCTTCCCCCTTTTTTTACTACGCTTTCCCTGGGGGAGGAGGGGGACTCGAAGGGGAGAAAACAAGCGTCCCCCCAGCATGTTTCTGTCGCATTTCCTATCTATCGGGGCGCTCTGTCCAGGTCCCCAGGGAAGAAGGACATTGCACTTGGACCGCTGCCCCGAGTGGCGGCTCCGCCTGCAGGACGAGGGCCGTGGCGCGGCCTGCCGGTAGAGGGCGCTCAAGAGCTCTGCTCCGCCGCCGCGGAGGGAGGGCGCGGAGGCGGCGAGAGAAAGGGGGAGGGGGCCGAGCAGAGGCGGGCGGGGGAGCCGCGGAGGCGAGGCGGGGTGGGGTGGGGGGACCGGAGGGAGAGAGAGAAGAGGGAGGCGAGGAGGAGTCAGTCTGGGGAGAGGAGGAAGGATGTGGAGTCGCGGGACGGTCTGAAGGGAGCAGACCCCCCGCCCCCGCCCCGCCCCGGCCCCGGGTCCTCGGGTCCTCGGGTCCCCGGGTCCTCGGGACCGTCACGGTGCGGCGACGAGCGCGGCGGGGTCCCCGCCTCCCGCGGCCTCCGCCCCGGAGCGCGCGGTGCAGGTGCGGCGGCCGCGGCTTTGTGCCGCCGCCCACGGTCCGGGGGCTCGGCCGGCCGCGGCGCCCGCACAACTGTCCGCTAATATTAGCACGGCTGTCCCCGGGCTATTACCGTCCGTCCAGACGGACCATTGTAACGGGATCTTTTATTCAAAGATTAGCGCTATCTCCTGCAGTTGGCGGAAAAAGATCTGTGATCGCGGAGTTATTTGCAGTTGTGGACGGGGTGGGCGGGGGGGGGGGGCGGTCTGGCGGAGTGGGGGGAGGGGGGTGGGGGGGGGGGGGAGGGTGTGGGGGGCGGGGGGAGGGGGCAGATTCCAAACCCGCAGGAGAAAATCCCAGGGACCTGCGAGCGCCCGAGCATTCCGTCTGCAGGCTTCGCTGTCTGCTGTCCCCCGGGCCCCAGAAGCGCGAAGAATAGACATTTCTAAGAGGCAGCTTTTGGAATAAACAATATAGCATTTTCCGTGAAGGAGTCGTTTCATATAAAAGGAAATATCGCCGCCTCGGTTTCATTCAGCGGTGCCAACAATGTTACAAATGAGAGGCCCGCCAACTTGCAGCGAAGAATGCCAGGCCCTGTCTTCATAAACTGAGGCTGCAGAAGTTCATTATCGATGTTGCAATCTTTTTATTCCGCGAACCGAGAAAGATGGGGGGAGGGGGAGAGGGGGGGAAGGGGAGAGAGAGAGAGAGAGAGAGAGAGAGAGAGAGAGAGAGAGAGAGAGAGGAGAGAGACAGACGCTCTCAAGGCAGAAACCGGGGAGCTCGGGGCGGGGGAGGGGCAGACCGCCTACGTCGGCGCCCCGGCTCCGCGGGGCGACTGCAGACGCGGCGAAGTGAAAGGGGAGGAAAGAAAGGGAGAGGGCGGCCCGGCGGCGGGGGCGGCCGGCCGAGGTGCTCCGCAGTTTTGTTCGCTCCTGACTCGTGCAGACCCGGGGCCGCGTCTGGGCCCCGCTCAGCCGGGAGGCGAGGGGCCGCGCCCGGGGTTCCTGGCCCCCAGTCTGGGCGGGGGGTGGCCGCGGAGCGAGGCCCGCACAGACCCAGACACAAAACCCCGCCGGTCGCGCGACCAGGCTGCGGGGGCCCGACCCCCCGCGCGCCCCGACCCGAGCGCGGGCGGGCGGTGCAGCCGCGCGGGGCTCTCGGGCGTTTGCAGAGTCTCCCAGGAGCGCAGCGGCGGTGCGCGCCCGACTCCGGGTGCCCCCGCGCCCCCGCCGCGCGCGCGCAGACACAACCTCACACTCACACTCACACTCACTCACGCCCGCCGCCCGGCGCTGCCTGGGAGCGGCGTGCCGGCTGGAAGTGGGTGTTCTCCCCGCTCCCCACCCCCGACGCGTCGCCCCCACCCCCGCCCCGGTCGCCGCCCCCCTCCCTCGCGCTCCTACGCAATAAGAACTCGGCGATTCCCCTCCTGCCGCCGGGACCGCGGCACCTCCAGCCGATCCCCGGGAAGGGTTTCCAGAAGGTGGGAAATGTCACCTGATTCACACTGAACTTTTAAGAGCTCCCCGCCCCCCGGGAGCCGCGCACACCCGCCCGGCGGCCGCCCTCCCGCGGCCCCACACCCTGGGAGACCGCCCACCGCACACCGCCGGGACCCCCGGCCGCATTTAAGCGCCGCTGCGCCCGGCTCCCGACGTCCATTGAAGCGCGCGGCGGCCGGCGGCGAGCGCGGGGCTGCGCCAGGATCGCTGCGCCCTCCGCTGCCCGCCTCTGCGCCCGCCCGGGCCCCGCCGCTGCTCGCCCCGCGCCCGCCCCGAGATGGGCCGCTCCCGGCACCAGCCCGGCGGGCTCTGCCTGCTGCTGCTGCTGCTCTGCCAGTTCCTGGAGGACCGCAGCGCCCAGGGTAAGCGGCGCGGGGGCCCGGGGGGCGCGGGGGGCCGGGGCTCGCACTTTTCCGCGGTCCCCACGGGGTCTGCTCGGAGCGATGCCGCTCTCGGGTCCTCGGACCCACTTAGCGGCTCGGGGATGGAGAGCGTGGGGGACCGGAGGCAGGGAGCTCGGGCAGCCGGGCGGGGCGCGCGGCGGTCCTGGAAAAGGACGGAGCGAGCGGGGTGCCCTCGGAGGTTAGGGTTAGATGCTCGCGTCCTGGGCAGAGCGAGAGGAGACGCTCTCCGGGGGCTCGGCTCGGAGGGGGCCGGCACCAGTAGCCCGCGGAGTCCGCGCCCCGACCTCGTGCAGTGGAACGTCTCCCCCCATCTCTGGGCTCTTGGTGAAAAATGCCTGGGCCGGGAGGGGGGGGAGAGACTGAAATCTCTTCGGTGGCCGGGGACGTGGTTTCAGAAACTTTGCCCAAACTTGGAAATGAGGGTGCTGGAAATTGTGGAGGGAAGTCACTTTCTTGCTCGGTGAAGGCTGCCTCCAACCCTTTCCTCCGAACCCGGAGAAGAGCCGGCGCAGACCGGGACTCGGGGGTGCCGTGCGCGGCTCCCCGTTTCCCCCTGCGGACTGCGTCCTCCGCCTGTAACTTTCTGGGGGACAGAAGGCGCCCACCGCTGGTGTGAACTCAGATGGACGGAACGCAACCCTCTCTCGTTTTGTGGGTTTTTTTTTTTTAATTAGATTTGTTTCTTTCAGTTAGTCTTTGGGCAGACTTTTAAAGAAATCCCAATAGCCGCTTACGGTCCAGTGACGGTGAAGGATGGTTCGGGAGACGTCCGCGGACCCCCGTCCAGACGTTAAAGGGGGGAGGGGGGACCTGCAGAGGTTTCTGGTCGGGACGAGCTAGGCGTGCGCCCCCGGGAGCGGCGGGAGGCCCCCCCCGCCCGACCCCCTGCACTTTGCTGGAGACCCAGGCGTGCGGGGCCCTGCTCTCCGTCCACGGCGCGAGGGTGCTGGGCGCCCCCGCCGCGCGCCCCGCACTCCCGGCCGCCTTCGGGGCGAGGCGCTGCCGGGCGCCGGGGGACGGGGACGTGGGCGCCGCGGAGAGCAGCCGGGGCCGATTTCGAAAGAGCGCGGTGGCCGCGGGCGTCCCCTGGGCCCGGCGGATTGCGACACGGCCCGTCGGGCGGGCTGCGCCCCAGGCCGGGCAGGACCCGCGCTGTTTGCTTTCATTTTTCCCCGGCGCCTCGCCTCCGGCCCGGCTCGCCCCGCGCCCGCGCCCCGGCCCCGCGCGCCCCGTCCTTCCCAAGCCCTCCCGCCGGCTTCGCCCCGTCACACACCCTCCCCGCTCCGCCTACGGCCCCCGACACCGAACAACACCCGTCGCGTCCTGTTTGTGTCAAGTTCTCGAATCGGCTCTTCGAGTCGCTGCAGGTTATGAAACGGGACGAGTGAAAGCCAGCAGCGCGGGCTGCACGTGGGGCGTCTGGGTCACTGGAGACGGACACGGACCCGGCTCGGGGGGAAGGGGGGGCTCGGGGCTGGGGGGTCCGGCTCCTGGCTCTCGCCCTCCCCCTCGCCCACCGCCCACCTCTCCAGCCTGGGCTTCCCCTCGTCTTCCCGACCCTCCGCCGCCTTCCAAGTGTTCCCTGCGGGTCCCCGGCTCCTGGCCCCTCCACCCGCGCCCTCCGCGCCCCTCGGGTCTGCTCCGCGGCCCGCTCGCCGCCCCCTGCCCTGCCCTGCCCGGCCCGCCGCGCCCACCGCCTCGCTGGTCTCCCCGCAGCTGGGAACTGCTGGCTGCGCCAGGCCCGCAACGGCCGCTGCCAGGTGCTGTACAAGACGGAGCTGAGCAGGGAGGAGTGCTGCGGCACCGGCCGCCTCAGCACCTCGTGGACGGAGGAGGACGTCAGCGACAACACGCTCTTCAAGTGGATGATTTTCAACGGGGGCGCCCCCAACTGCATCCCCTGTAAAGGTGGGCGCCCCTCCCCTCTGCTTCCCCAGCGCCCAGCCCCGTGCCGGGTCCCTTTCCCGGCCCCGGTCCCCGGCCCCCGGCCCGGCTGGCAGGGCGGAGTCTTGCCTGTTACACACTTTACGCAAAACAAGGTCGGCGGAGGCTCCGGGGCTGCCTCGCCAAGTGTGGCGGCGGCGGAAGCCAGCCACCCCGGGCTCTGGGAGAGAGATCCGGGCTCCGGGAGAGAGATCTGGGTCTGGGGCGAGGCTCCCTGCCCTGCCCTGTCCCCTCCTCCCTCCCCAACGCCTGGGAGGGAGCCTGGGCCCCTGGGGCGCCGCGTGCGCCATTGCGCAAGGCCTCCCCGCAGAGGTCCTGCTGACCTGCCCCCGGCCTGGCCCCGTTGAGTCCCTGCCTCTTTCCAACTGGTAGAAACGTGCGAGAACGTGGACTGCGGACCCGGGAAGAAATGCCGGATGAACAAGAAGAACAAACCGCGCTGCGTCTGCGCCCCGGATTGCTCCAACGTCACCTGGAAAGGCCCGGTCTGTGGCCTGGACGGCAAAACCTACCGCAGCGAGTGCGCGCTCCTCAAGGCCCGGTGTAAGGAGCAGCCGGAGCTGGAGGTCCAGTACCAGGGCAAGTGCAGAAGTAAGTGGCCCCCAAGGCCCGGATGGGCGGCCCGCAGGAGGGGCCTAGCCATGGTAATAACGACCCCAAGTAAAGGAACACTTTCCAACTTCCAAAGACCCTTCAGAGCTCAGAACGGCCCCGCATGGCTCAGTGGCTGAGCATTGACCTGTGACCCCCGAGGTCACGGTTCCATTCCCGGTCCGGGCACATGCCCAGGTTGCAGGCTTGATCCCCAGTGTGGGGCGTGCAGGAGGCAGCCGGTGATGTTTGTAACTCTCTCTCTCCCTCTCCTTTCCTCTCTGAAATCCATAAAAATATATTTTAAAAGAAAAATACCACGGAAAGGACCAACCTAGAGTCGTAGGTTTCCCCCTGAAAACCACAGGGCTGCTCCAGTTGGGGACCTATTTCCTGGGTGATGTCGGACCCTCCCTCCCCAGGACCAGAAGCTGCCTGCTAACGTCTCCCTCGTTGTTGCAGAGACCTGCCGGGATGTCTTCTGTCCGGGGAGCTCCACCTGTGTGGTGGACCAGACCAACAACGCCTACTGCGTGACCTGTAACCGGGTGTGCCCGGAGCCCACCTCCTCGGAGCAGTATCTGTGCGGCAACGACGGGGTGACCTACTCCAGCGCCTGCCACCTGCGGAAGGCCACCTGCCTGCTGGGCAGGTCCATCGGCCTGGCCTACGAGGGAAAGTGTGTCAGTAGGTATTCCGGAGTGAGGAACAGAGAGGGAACGGGAAGGAGAAGGCTGGCGTTCAAACCGCGGGGTTAACCAGTAAGGAAGCCCAGTGCTTCCCATTTGCAGAGTTTGGCCGAAGAGAGAGATCGCCCCGTGGCCCGGCGTTCCCCAGGGAAGCTGTTGTCTTCCCGACGCGCTGGCATCTAGTTTGAAACGCCTGCAAGAAACAGGAAACAGTTTTCTGTCTTAGAAAACGCAGAGCTCACAGCTTTGCACATTCGTTCTAAGTGCCAGACTTGCTGGAAGCAAGAAGCAATTACTTACCAGTTCCTCAAAGCTGTCATTGGGTTCTGGTAACTGACGGAACGCGTTCTTTTTTTAAAGATCCCACTGCGGGGAAGCATCCGATGCATGTTTAGCTCCAGGACACTGGAATCCTGTTCCAAACATGCTATTTTCATGCGCACGTATAGTATGTAGGAAACGGGGGGGATTTGTGTGTATTTCAGTTTTATTATCAAGCATTTTTGCATCATATATCTTCATTACCCCCATTCGCGAGCAATCACATGTAAGTTATATGTTTAGCCTTAGCCAGTTTGGCTCAGTGGATAGAGCGTGGGCCTGTGGACGGAAGGGTCCCGGGTTCGATTCCAGCCAAGGGCACGTACCTTGGTTGCAGGCTCCTCCCTGGCCCGAAGCCCTGGTCGAGGCTCCTGCAGGAGGCCACCGATCCATGTGTGTCTCTCACATCAGTGTTTCTCTCTGTCTTCCCCTCTCTTCCACTCTCCCTAAAAATCAGTGGGAACACGTCCTCAGGTGAGGGCTCACAAAACAAAACGGGAAAAGGTGTAAGTTACGTGTATATGTTTCTTGATAGGGAAGCAGAGGAAGGGGCCCAGGGGGACGGAGGGAGTCCACGCCCTAATCACGGGTCCATTGTATCCTAGAAGCAAAGTCCTGTGAGGACATCCCGTGCAGCGGCGGGAAGAAGTGCCTGTGGGACTTCAAGGTTGGCCGAGGCCGGTGTTCCCTGTGCGACGAGCTGTGCCCCGAGAGTAAGTCCGAGGAGCCGGTCTGTGCCAGCGACAACGCCACGTACGCCAGCGAGTGCGCCATGAAGGAGGCCGCCTGCTCGGCGGGCGTGCTGCTGGAAGTGAGACACTCCGGATCTTGCAACTGTAAGTGCTGTGTTCGCCTTGCTCCAGCCTAAGGCCTCCCCAGCCAAGCCCCGCGGGGGCGGAGGTGCGCGACCCGTTACCTGCGCCTTGCCCTTGAAGTTAGGTGGCGGCTGGATTCCGCCAGCCGTTCCGTGGTCCGCAGGGACATCCATCCCCCGGGGTGTGTCCGATGACCATCCAGCGGGGTGGCCTCCGAAAGCCTGTTCCGATCACGAGCCCCTCATTCCTTTGCTGCCGCCCTGTGCTTGGCTGTTGGCTTTGTTAACCCTTGAACCTACACTAACTGCTCCAAAAGTTGTTGTTGTGTTCTTTCTCAAAGGCAGCTTTCTGTTGTCACGCGTGCGCGGCTGCGTCGCGCGGTCGCCGCCACTAACTCTGAAATAAGGACCCAAAGCAGTTGTACCTAGAACACAAGAACGCTTTTTATCTGATTTCAGGATCTGCCCGTTAAACCTGAGCCATTGATTCTTCAGAACTTTCTGCAGTTGTTGACTTCATAGATTATGGTGGTGTTTTTGTTTTTGTTTTTTTTAAGTATTTTTTAAAAAACGTGTTGCAGAACAGCAGATGCCAAAAAATAAAATAAAATAAAATAAAAAAGCATCTCCCTGCAAGTCACGTAAAAGTGCACCGCTGTAATGTGACTGCAGAGGGCTTGGCCACGCCCCCTGAGCTGCTCTGCGCTGGTGTTGTCCGCATTAAACAGCAGCTCCCTGTATTCCCCCATCTAGCCATTTCGGAAGACACCGAGGAAGAGGAGGAAGATGAAGACCAGGACTACAGCTTCCCCATATCTTCCATTCTAGAGTGGTAAAGCCGCCAGCCGTGTTCAGTGTTGGCATAGCCTCTGGGCAGAGAACAGAAAGGAAAGAAAGGAAAGAAAGAAAAAAATATATATTGTCCATACTGTACATAAGTGTATGCTTATTTATTTGGGGGGAAAGTATACATAGAGGGCCTCGGTCCTCCAGCTCTCTCCCCGGCCACCTGTTGTTACTCCTCGGACCGGAGAGGCCGCCTTGCGAGGGCTCCTGGCCGAGGCCCGTCGCGGAGACGTGTAGACATTTATTTATACTGTGTCATGTTCTATAATTTATACATAAAGTGTCTGGTTGACTGTACACCTTGTTTTTTTTTTGAAGAAATTTATTCGTGAGAGGAAGAGCAGTTGTTATTTATTGTGAGGTCTCTTGCTTGTAAAGTGACAGCTTTGTTTGCCTTGTAAACCATCGAACCATTCCTTCCTGGCCACGCACTCCCCCGCCCCTCCATCGCGCCGTCCTTGGGCTCCGCTCCACTTTCACGAACCTGCATGTCGGTTTGTCCTGTTTATTTATTGGGTTCTCTGCTGCCTGTTCCGTGCGTACACGATCCCTCGGGTTTTGTTTACAAGGAATCTTGACTGACCAAAAGGCATTGTCAGTGGCTCAGACAGGAGGTCCCGGGGCGACAGCTTTGAGGAAACGCCGACTTCCGTTCTCTGGTTGTGATGGAGACGGTGGTGAGACTGAGGTGATGGCGACCTCAGACTTCTAGTAATCAGAACTTTTAAGATGTTCCAGATCCAAAGAAATGGAGTGATGGGTGTCGGGGGACGGACGGAGGGGGGTGCTACCCACTCGCCTTTCGTTCGGTGTTTCCTTGAAGCTGCGCTCCTGTACCTTTAAATTCGTTCTCTCTCAACCGGTGTGTCACTGCAAGTTATCTCAGAGCTTTCTCAGTTCAAGTTTCTTGCTTTTCATAATACTTTTTTCTGATGCGATTTTATATTCTCAAACATGGCAAGTTAAATAAAAATTCATTTAAATATATAGTTTTGTACTTTTCTACCATGTAAATGTGCAATGTATATAAAAGTTATAATGTGTATTTGTAAATAAATGAGGAGTGAAAAAATAAAAAAATTTTAAAAAGCCAAATGGTCTCAATCGCGGATGATGTCAAAGAAGTCGTTTGGGCTTTGGGGTGCAGAGGTATGTGATGCATTTGCTGGGACAGAGGGAGCGCCAGAAGTCAGCGGCCCGGCAGGAGCCGCTCCAAAGCAGAGTGAAGGACCAGCCCCTGGTGGGTGTGAAATGGAAAGGGATCTGAGGTCCAGCAGCCCCTGTGAGAGGGGCTGGCTGTCCCTCTGAAGCACCACCGAGCCTCCGCTTCCTCCTGGAAGCGCCCTCCTGGCTGCTCCCGCTGCGGCTCCCCGAGCCAGAGCGCCCGCATCTCTTAACGCGGCTGAGATCTCCGCAGCCGTGCAAGGGGAGGGGCAGACAGGCCACGCGCATGGCGGACACGGGCCTGGCGGTGCTGGGTGCTGGGGACTCCGCGAGGTGAGGATGGGGGTGGGCTATCACGATGACGGATGATGTCCGTGTTTGATGGGGAGGGAATAATGCCCGGTGAGAGGACGCGGCATGTCGCCGTTAACCTTAGCAGTCACGCTGAGAACTGCAGGTTGGCCTTGGGGGCCTTCGGTCCCTGTAAAACAGGATGCTACGTAGTAACAAGGTCATCAACACGCGTTTTCCAGTCATTGGGTATTAATTCCTTTTTTAAAAAAAATACATTTTTATTGATTTCAGAGAGGAAGTGAGAGGGAGAGAGAGATAGAAACATCAATGATGAGAGAGAATCATGGATCGGCTGCCTCCTGCATGCTCCACACTGGGGATCGAGCCCGCAACCTGGGCATGTGCCCTGACCACAGAATCAAACCGTGACCTCCTGGGTCATAGGTCAATGCCCAACCACTGAGCCATGCTGGCCGAGCAGGTGTTGATTCCTTGACTAAGGGTATTAACAATATCAAAAGTGCAAGATGCAGATGGGACTGGGAGGGAAGGCAAAGGACGGTTAATACTGCCAACGCTGCTCGACAATAACTATTAAAAATGACTAGGTCTGATTCCAAAAAACTAAAGTTTTTTCTTTCCTAAAATAAATAAAGACATCGATAATGATGATGGTGGTAGAGACTGTTGGCTCTCACCTGTGGTCACCAAATGAGAACTGTGGAGACCGGGAGGCCGCGGGGGAGGCGGAGATTGTCCAACGGTTCGGAGCCTGGAGGGTCTTGTTAGCCTTCCGCCGGATCCCGGAGAGGAGGAGGGCGGCCAGGAGAGGGACAGGCTGCCGTGAACCCAGAAGACGGGCCAGGACGATGCCTGGGCTCCGCTGCCCCTGGAACAGGCTCCCGGGAGCGGGAGCGGGAAGACAGCTGGCAGCCACGGCTTCACGGCCGCCCTGGCGTGGGCGCTGCCTGCCCCGCGGTGCTCCAGACACTGGAAGGCTCAGCGTTGCCACGGACCAGGAAGGAGGGGAAGCTGTCGCATTCAGCAGGCACCCCTGTGTGTCTTGGCAGGGCAGAGTGATAAAATCAGCACTCAGATTATTTAAGAATTTTCTTTCACATTTGTCAGCATCAATCATGCCTCTCAAGCAAAAAAAAAATTAAAAAAAATCTGATTTTCTTCCTTGGAGTTTCCTATTTTTCCAGTAATCCTGCATTATGCTAGTGAGTATCGAGAAATAGAAGTCTCTTTTAAAACTCAAATTAAATTAATATCATTAAGCTATTGTTAACATTTCAGCTGTGGCCCAAAAAAGTAATTCACTTAGGCATATAATGTAATTAATAGAAACCATTCTAGTAACTAGTTTTCATAGGAATGTGTACATCTTAATGGTCAGGAGTTGCAAAACATCGAGCAATAATGAAAAGTCTCAGAAGTCTGAGTTTCATCAGATGTCCACCTCAGATGGTTCTGTGTCAGGTGGGGACGTTTCCGAGCGCGTGGCAAAAATAAAACTGGGCGCAGTTAGAACCATCCTCCATGCAGAGGCTGGCTGAGGTGGGCTCTGCGCCGGGGGCGGGAATGCCACACGGACAGAGCAGGGCCCGGGCACAGGTCACAGCACCGCGCCGTGTGAAAGGCACCGCGAGTGGCTGCTGCGGTGTGGTCCCGTGAGAGACTCTCCCGCACTTAGGAAACGCACGCTCCAGTTTGTGTTCAGGGAAAATGGCCAACATGGATATAACGTACTCTGGAATGATTCAGAAAGAAAAAATGCAGCTTTGCATAGTGTTTCCCCACATGTCCTCAAAGGGAGTCACACAAAGGTTAAAAGGAGTGGAGTGAAATATAACAATACGTGAATCTGAGTAAAAGGTATGTGGGTATTTTGTTTTGCTTTTTGTTTAATCCTCCCCCGAGGATATTTTTCCATTGATTTTTAGCGAGAGTGAAAGAGAGAGGGAGAGACAGAGAGAAGCACCGATGGGAGAGAGAACACAGGGATTGGTTGCCTCCTGCAGCCTCCTGCACACAACCCGACCGGGGCCCAGCCAGGGAGGAGCCTGCAACAGAGATACGTGCCCTTGACCGGAAGCAAACCCAGACCCTTTGGTCCGCAGGCCGAGGCTCTATCCACTGAGCCACACTGGCCAGGGTGCATATGGGTATTTTTAATTCACTGTTGCAACTTTCCTGTTAGTTTGAAATCATATCCAAATAAAGAGTTTAACATTTTTTAAAGTGAGTCTCAGAAAGGAGGGGTGCACAGAAGATGGCTCCCCGTTCTCTAGGAAGGCAAGGGCCGTCGCTGTCACTCAACAGATCATCTTGAATGACCAAAGGCTCCAGAGAACGGTCACGGCGACTTCCCCAAGCGGCTTACAGAATCAAAACGGGCACGGAGACTTCCTGCCACCCACAGCACACCCGCCTGAGAAGCAGCTTTTCTGTGCTGTAATCCTCTTACGATGTGGAGTGGCTGCTAGCTTCGTTAAAACGCTCCAAACACCAAACCCCGCTGCTCCCCCTGCTCGCTATCTGCTACGTGGACAGGTCACGGCGCCTCCCCGCGCCCGTTTCCCACGCGGCCATCAGGATGGTGGAAGGGCCTGCCTCATAACAGTGTCATGGAGACTGAAAGACAGGCGGTGTCAGAGCTCGGAGGCCAGGGCCTGGCACCTAAGACGGTCGGTAAGTCAGTGTCTTCTAGGGTTATAATCGTTGTTATTAATTAAAGACAAAAAAGACGGAACTGGGGCTCATCAACCAGCCTCTGCCTTGACAATGCGGTGAGGAGGCACCGGGCAGAGGCACAGACGTGAGCCCTGTGTGGGATGGAAGACAGCCTGGCCGCCAGGCGGTCCGGCCAGGTTAACGTTAACACGTTTCCGGAAGTGGGTGCTACGGCAAAAGGGCCCCGTTCAAACAACAGGTTTAGACACATTATTCCCCTCCGCGATTTGGAAAAAATTCACTCGCCCTCCCACATTTCCAAAGCCACAAAACATGCCTTTCGTCCATGTAGTCACACCCCAACACAACCCCGGGCCGTCAGCTACATCAAGTCCATCTCCTTTCGTTCTCACACGACGTCCTACAGGAGGACTACAGATTCCTAAAGCATAATAAACTGTTTC
This sequence comes from Eptesicus fuscus, assembly GCF_027574615.1. Lineage (NCBI taxonomy): Eukaryota > Metazoa > Chordata > Mammalia > Chiroptera > Vespertilionidae > Eptesicus > Eptesicus fuscus. The sequence continues at coordinate 111,651,963 of NC_072476.1, forward strand.
CAAACTATCAGGAATCCTAACGTAAATTATACAAGTGCCAGGTGTTTAAAAAAAACGACATATTATTTAATGAATAAACGTGTTTATCAAAAGGCATTTTTCAAAACCTGGGTCCTCACGTGCCCCCACGCCGCTTTCCATTCGGACCGGCGCGCCGGCCTTCCCCAGCCAAGGCGGTCATGTGAACAGCCTGCCCGCGGCCCGGCAGGCCTGCCCGGACACGTCCACACCAGCGCCTGGTCACTGGAATCCCCCCGTGAGGACGGGGTGGTGCTGGGCTGGGCCCTCCTTGGGCCTCAGACGTCTTGGCCGGTGCCATCGAGATTCCTGTGGCTGAGTTCGTCAGACACTTCAAAACATAGTCTCTGGATTACACCGAAGGCAGCCCTGGCCGCGCTGGAATTTGTCATTTTTCTATTTTAAGAATATGGCCCGGGAACCAACTGGTACTGTTGGGAGCCAGATTCATTCCCACCCAAAGTCTCTTGTAGCCATTCGCTAAGGACTCAAGTCTCTGGCTAAAGAACCAGCATCAGTAACTTTTCTCAAGAGTTTGGGGCCAGCAAGAAATCGGGAACAAAGGTACAAAGCTGGTGGGAAAGAGGCCCTGTGTCTATCCCAGTTCCAAGGAGAGATCTTGGTACATCTCTGTCTTTTCAGCACCAAAAATAAATTGGGGGGATGATCTTTATGGTCAGGATGCATCCCATAAACAGTGGTGTCAGGGAGAGCAGGCCAGTCGCGATGGTTTCTTGAGATTGCTGTGGGCTGATGGCCCAATGGCAACGCGTAGCCGAGGGATCGGATTACGAAAAGGCCCGCGATACTTGGCACCTCTACGGTAGTCTTTTGTGGGATCAGTGCCCCAAAGCTATCAACATGGACTTAGGGCAATTTATTCATGGGGTCTGTGAAACCAGGACCCAGTCAATAAAATTCCCCAGCATGAATGTTCTTCGTCAAAGTGGAGTGCCCAGGCCAGCAGCATCAGCATTACCTGGGAGCCTGTTAGAAATACAAGTTCAAGCTCTACCCCGGAACCCCGGAACCCAATTCACTGAGGGCAGGGTCCCACAGCCTGTTTTCCCAAGCGCTCTAGGTTAATTCTCCTGAATGCTCCAGTTTGAGGCCTACTGTCCTAGCATCATCACGAGCTCTGAGGGAGGCGTGGCTACCTGAGTACCTACGCCTGGGTCTCTGGGAGAGCTCCCCGTGCCCCCCGCCCCACCTGGCCAGGATCCCCACACATCATCTGACCTGGGCCCCAGGAGTGTACTCTCGGTGGCAAAGGCATTCGGCCATAGACATCACAGAGCACATCTTTCCTAAGAATGTTCTCATCCTCTATTATCTTCAGGGAGATCTTCCCAGTGAGACTTAAGCGGCGCTGCCGGGGAGTGTGGACTTGCCTCCCGTCCCTCCCAGCCATGGCGAGCTTCTCAAGAAGAGACTTGAGTGCTGAATGGAGCGAAGTGGCACTCCAGCCCTGGCCCTCTCCTGGTTGACATTCGGTTCACTTCTCTTCCCCGGAACGTGCCTGCCACTCCTTCCAGGAACCGCACGGTCTTCCCAGAGCAGCCCCTGGGCTCCGCACGGGGCAGGCGGCCAAGCGCTACTACGCGGCTGACCTTCGTCCAAGGACAGGGAGAGCTGAGCAGCCACATGCCACAGCCAGGCAGGCTCGAAGCCACTGGACCAGAGGCGAGCGCTCTCCTCCCAGGACGCCCCAGCGCGGCGCGTCTCGGTCCACAGCCTGACCCGAGGCTGAGGGGGCCATCCTAGCTCTCCTGGCCTCCCGGCATTTCCTACCTCAAGCCCCTCAGTGCCTCTCTCACCGGAACTGTGACTCTGTACATGACTCTCTATTTCTCTCCCCACACCCTCTGGCCGAAACTCTAACTGTGGATCCGGGCAGCCCACCTTCCCCACACCTGCACCTGTGCCGCCGGGCAAGCATGAAATCCTCAACACGTCCCAGCTGGCCCTGCACAGCGTGAGCCGCGATTTCCGCCGGCTTCTCCAGCCTCCTGAGCAGTATCCCACCGCCCGCTCGTGCCCAGTCCCCTCTCTGGCCTTTCCCCGCTCTCGCCATCGCCCCAAGCAGCAGGCCTACTCCCACTCGCCCCACTCTCCGGGAACTTGATCTCATCTACCGACCTGGAAAATGGCTGACATCAGGAAAGAATGCCCTCCGCTTCGTCCCGCCAGCATTCACCAGGTTTGCCCAGGTCCCTTCCGTTTCTAATTACCTTCCCTCAATCACACAGAATCGGTTTGCATATCTGTGCTTCTCAGCACGCCCCTCCCCTCCCCTCCCTTCCCCTCCCCTCCCCTCCCTCCCCTCCAGAAAGTCCCTCCATCAGCTGCTTTCCCTCCATCACTTTTAATTCCTCCCTCTGTGGTGGTTTTAACGTGAGCCTTAAAATACGCTTCATTCAAAGCTTTCAAATAAGGTTACCTAAAATTGAAATAATATCATTAATAAAACTTTCCTAACTCAAAGACACACACACACACTCAACACACACGCTTCAGCCTTGCCTAGCCCAGGGGTCGGCAAACTGCGGCTCACGAGCCACATGCCTCAATCAGATTGAGGACGCTTTTAGCAAAGGCCAGCTTAGGAGGACCCTAATTAAGTTAATAACAATGTACCTACCTATACAGTTTAAGTTTAAAAAATTTGGCTCTCAAAAGAAATTTCAGTCCTTGTCCTGTTGATATTTGGCTCTGTGGACCAATGAGTTTGCCGACCACGGGCCTAGCCCATAACATTTTTTTAAAAAAGCCTTGTGACTCGTTCCAGACACAACTTGTGGAGTAGCCTCCACTCTGTCTACCGCCTCACCTCACCCTCGTTCCTCAGCCCTCTGCAGCTAGGGCTCCTCTCCTCTTAGCCATCGGAAGAGGCTTGACAAGGTTACCAACGACTGTCAAGCTCCCAGTACAATGGACAGTATCCCGTCCTCATCTAGCGGACCTCCCTTCGATGGGCACCCTGTGCACCAGGCCCTTGGGACTCCCCCAGCATGTCCCCCCCCCCCCACCCCACCCCCCGCCACTCCTCCTATCTCACATTCTGCTGTGGCTGCTGGATGACTCGTGTCTTCTTACCAGTGGAGCAGGGATCAAAACTGCCAGGCCGCACACTGTGTCTGACGTAGGTTTTGTTCGACCACACAAACCTGTGAAATGATTTTGAATTAGTTGACACTATTTAAAATGGAGGAAATTCCACCAACCAAAAAATCTGGATGTCTACTTTCTCTTGAAAAATCTGAAAAGCGGGAATCCCTGGGTCTTTGAGTCCCCTCAGGCACAATCACCAGACACAGCAGACGGCACGCAGCTCCCGCATGTAGGCGGGGCGAGCCTCCCGGGGTCACCGCGTCCACCGCCGTCCTCCACCTGCTTCAGCTCCCTCCCCTGCCTGCCCGGGGCACAGTCTCCCACGGAAGTCACAGAATTCCAGTATCACCGCGTGGTCACTGCCGTCCATAGCTAGTGGCTCAGACCTCTGTGAGCAGCCCTCACACTTTATGGAGCTTGGGGTCACAGTTCCCCCTCCACGAGGAAGAAATCTCCTCACCCTGCTTGTTTCCGCACCCAGAGTCCTCCCACACCACAATCTGGCGGGAGAGCATCTGATTGGGGAAGCCAAGTGCAGAGCCAGGGAAGCTGGGAAGTCAGGATTCCGTTCTGCATTGGGAAGGTGGAATTCAGCGAAATGAAGAAGAACATTTAGAGAAGGTGTCTGTCCCGATTACGCCCCAATTAATTGATTATCTGTCTAGACTCAGTGGGACATACACAGGTGACCAGGAGTCAGCACTAACGGCCCATCCCCTGTACTTCAATGTCTAGACAGCGGAGCCGAACCGGAACACATGACACACAGACAGCATGAGTGTGCAATCACACAGGGTTTATTTACCTGTTCCTAGTGGGTCCCAGGCTCCAGCAAAGGCCACCCGGCGATGCACACCGAAAGACGGACGAAGACGGGACAGACAGGCGGCCGCAGTTGGTTCAGGCTCGCACAGCAGAGCAGTCAGGGGCTCGTCTCACGGAGCGACGTGGAGTCCTCCTCTATCGGGCAGGCGACGTGGACTGAAGAAGGTCCGGTGCTTACACAGCAGGAGTAAACAACTGTGTCTTATCGGGGTGGGCCAGACGGTGTGCCTTATGCTGGGAGCCGGGCGTTCACATCGAGAGAGTGGGGCGTTCACCAATTTGGAAGTTACAGAGTATTGGGGTCTCCACACAGCAAACATTTCACACAATAATCATTTCACACATCAGAGGGGTTTCCTTAGGTCCATAACATTATTATAACAGTGTCCTAAAGGTCTTGGCAGCCGCCATGACAGGTGGAGACCACTAGGACATCTAGGCAAAGCTAGGTATAAAGTTGTTACAACTGGACCTGCACGTGGCCACAGCCGAGGGACGGTATAGACTTCCTCACCCGAAAGCTTCAAGAGTATTTTCTCAGAAGCACTCAGCAACCCAGGAGTCATCCACAATCTACTACCCGTCCGATGCTCCATCCAGTTTGACGGCAGCTGAACACTCGGCATTGTCCCAACACGACCCCGAGGGCCGTGGCAAGGGCAGGGAAATGGAGTGGAGAACAGCACGCTACGCAAACGCAGAGAAAAGCCATTTCCCAGATGATGACCGGACGGCCGTTAGCAATTGGCAGCACGTTTTCAAGGGAAAGTTCTTGACCTCCAGCACCTAGCGGGCCATACAGGAGCCTGTGTAGACACATACTGACCAAAGAGAGAGTCTCAGCCCTCAAGCAAAGGGGGTGGAAAATCAATAATCCTCTGACAGCACCCAAGACCCTTCGCTGGGAAAGTCAGATGCCCGGGCTAATGACAGGGACAGAGATCCAGGTGACAAAGAAGGACCAGATCAAGGTAAACCCTGTCCTTCACTTCTATCCAGGGGCAGCAGGAATGAATGGAGGCTGATGTAACATTGGGAAAGTTGTTTTGTCTGATTGATTGATTGTTGATCTGTTTAAAATGCTGCTTAAGTGCTTTGCTCTGTGCCCCGGAGGCTGAGACCTAAGGCAGAGTCTCCCTCCTGCCCCCATGGGGGCTGGTTTCCCTCTAGGGTTGGCCAGGCCCTGGGAAAGGAGCAGAGGGTGGGAGGAGAGAGGGGGGAGGTACATACCCCCTGCTCCCTCCCTGTCTCAGCCTCAGCTGCTTCTTCCCCCCAGGACCGCCCAGGAGAAGTAGGGCAGCCCTGCCTATCCACTCCCGGCCCCTCTGAGCTCCAGAAACTCCGTTTCCTCTCCGGGTCCTTTCTCCCATAGGGCCAGCAAGGGCTTCCTCCCGTCTGTGCTGGGCCAGGTGCCTGCCCTCGCCTTCTTCCTCCCCCACCTGCTGCAGAGTCCTGTCCTGGAGGCAGTTCCCACAACTGTCTGGGCTGAATTCTCTCTTTCTGCCGAGAACCCGGGCTGACACAGGGGCCACTAGACTTCCTGCTCAGACCTGATTTGGGGTTGATCAGTCCTAATTCGTACCCGGAAAGGGAACGAGAAAACACCCAGGGACAGAGTAGTTCCTCTCCCTCAGCCTGATAGACTGCTCCTTGTGTGATCAACCTGGCTTTGTACCATTGAAAACACGGCTGCTGCCCTAGTGTTTTGGCTCAGTGGATAGAGCAGCGGCCTGTGGACTGAAGGGTCCTGGGTTCAATTCCAATCAAAGGCGTGTACCTCACTTGCAGGTTCCCCGGTCCTGGTTGGGGTGTGTGCAGGAGGCAATCGATCTATGTGTCTCTCTCACATCGATGTTTCTCTCTCCTTCCCTGTCCCTTCCACTCTCTCTAAAAATCAATGAAAAAATATCCTGGGGTGAGGATTAACCAAAAACAGACAAAGGAAAACAACCCAGCTCCTGAACTTTGGGCCCTGACCCAACACACCTGAATGCGTGTTTGTGCCTCATTTAGTGAACACGGCCAGTTAACGCACTCACACTGGGACTAGGCAGCAAAGACTGGCAGCTGGTACTGAAATCCTGGATGGAGAGTCAGCCATCTAGTCTACCCCGCGCTGCCGAGACCTGTCTCCAAGGACCATGGTGCCACGGGGTCTGAAAGCACGCTCTCCCGTTGTGTGTTTGACACGGAGTGTGCTGTAAGCACTCTTTTCTTTCCTTGCACACCGAGGAGAGCAGTCTCGCCTCAGAATCTGCTACATGTGTGAATGAACAAGGGAGCTTATTCTATTTATGCAACGGAGAGGACCATCGTAAGACCTGAAAGATCCTAGCCGATACGTTCACTGTCACACGGAAGCAAGTAAATTCAATTTCCGAAGACACATATTTACGGCTTTAAGTGAGTCAATGTAGTTTCGTAGAACAGATATTGAAGTGCATTGTTTCTCCCAGTACATACTTACACCCGCTGTGAGATCACGTAGCCTTAAGACGCTAGGCTGCGATTGTTAACCAAAAGGCCTTGAGATTTAGAAGCTGCATATCATTGAAGACTTTTATACATAATTATGTATAAAAGAGACAAAATTTGTACAAATTTAAAGTGAAAACCTGGCCGGCGTGGCTCAATGGTTGAGCTTTGACCTATGAACCAGGAGGTCACGGTTCAAATCCCAGTCAGGGCACATACCCGGATTGTGGGCTCCATCCCCAGTGTGGGGCGTGCAGGAGGCAGCTGATCCATGATTTTCTCTCATCGTTGATGTGTCTATCTCTCTCTCCCTCCCCCTTCCTCTCTGAAATTAATCAGTCAATCAATACACATTTGTATATATATATATATATATATATATATATATGTATATATATATATATATATATATATATATATATATATATATATATATATATGACTTTAGCAAAAAAAATAAAAAAATACATAAATAAAGTGGGAGAGCTTTGCTCCCCCGCCCTCCCTAGGCTGAGAGATGTTTATGTGCCCTGTTCTTAAAGTTCCTGAGCGCTTACAAATGAGAAAGGCGTGTTTGCTCGACTCGAATGGGAAATGCCTCCACAGCTATAAAATGCAAAGAGAACAAAGGGTACCCACAGAAAAGCATGCTTCCCACCGCCCTGCCTCGTCCCAGCTCCCTTCTCCGAAGTCACGATGTCACTCGTTTCCCGTGTGTTTCTCAGGAATACTTGGTGCGTAAGCAAGCAGGTACCTGTATTTTTATTTTGTTTTGTTTTGCAAAAATGGTGCCAGACTAGGAATTCCATTGTGCGGTTTGCTTTGTCCATTTGTTGTATCTTACCGACGGCTCCACATCGCTATGGAGCGGGCTCATTGTTTTTAAGTGTTAAGCGCATAGCTGTGAGGGCTTAGTCTGTTTCATAAGACCTTCCTTGCTTTGGGGCCCTGGACCTTCATTTCTCCCTTACCTTTTAGTCACTGTGTACCTTCTGTCTGTTTGTTTTCACGTATATAGCAGCGAAGATAAGAACCAATGTGATGATGATGATGATGATGAAGGGAAAGAAGAGGAGGAGGAAGAGAAGGAGGAGGAGGCGGAGGAGGGGAAGGATAGCAGGCTATATGAGTGTGAGGAGACAATTGGCTTCCGCTGAGGGTTTTCCAGCAGTGCACTGGGAAGTGCGATTCGGCAATCAGCTCTCCAGGGAGGAGGTTTGGGGCGTTGGCTGATTATAGTATCACAGTCAATTTCAAGTTACCAATGTGAGGTCACTGAGCCGACAGCTGGGATGGGACACGCCCCATTCTATAGTGTTTGCACTGAACAGATACAGACTTAACCTTGTCATCATAGAAAATAGTAAAATAATGAGGAAGGGATTTGTTTTCAAATGTGTACTATTTTTGTTTCAGTATAATTCGTTTCATACACTTTGTACATTTTTTTCATAATTTTCTATTTTTAAAAATTTTCAGTTACAGCTGACAAGCAACGTTAAATTAGTTTCAGATGTACAACACGATGATTCGACTTTATTCATTTTTATAGCTTATCTTTTTACCGACAGTTTGTTAATTTTTAACCACTGGCTCACAAAATTCCTGCAAATGTAACGTCAGCGTTTGCGAACTGGTGTGAGCCAGCTCTCGCCCACCTCTCCGTGTGCTTATCCTCCTTGAAGAAGTACCCACGTTAGCACACGCCTACAGACATCGTCTCTCGGCTAATAATCATCTCGAATTTAATGGGTCCAACACCACATCCCCGATCACCCCGTCCTGAAACCCTCCTTCTCGGTCTTCTGTATCCTAGCAAACGGCAGCTCTGCCCTCCCGATTGCCCCCATGGAGGCCCTGGAGTCATCCTTCCCGCTCTTCTTATGACTCCACGTGGACTCTGTGCGTGAGTCCTGCTGTCCCTGCCTTCAGACACATCCAGAATCCAGCCCCTTCCCAGCATCTCCACTGACAACAGCCTGGTGCCTGCTGAGTGCCCCGCGCCCAGAGCGTGCCCCGCACAGAGCAGACACTGAACGAATATTCAGGGGAACAACAAAGGTATGAAGGCAAGGAGGGGTACTTTGAAAAAGTTTTAATCTTAATATAGGGTTTAACTTTCCTGTGACTTGATCCAACCAAACACCTTCAGTGGGTCCTGATTTCCTAGAAAAGCGTTTGCAGTTTGTAAGTTATAGAGTCTTCAAAGGGTCCACAAATCCACATACATGCCGAACATTGCAGTATGTCTGGTCACATGTGAATGTCCATTTTTTCCTATGGCTGTAGAAGCTTTGGTGATAAATACAACACAAACTTATTTTAAAATATCATTGAATTTATAGTAGCTTTTTGTCATTATACATTTTTTTCAAGAAAGGCAACATGATTACAAAGGAGTGCCTCAACTGGAAAAAAAAAAAGGGAAAAGAAAAAAACACACTAATGTAGGGAAACAAGTCCAAACTAAGTTGCATTTAATGTTTAAACTCACTAATTAAAATTGTGCTGGTTGATACCTATAATACAAAGGTGCGTACTTGGCTTTGTGGGGAATAACATGAATAGGGCATGGTCTTCTTCCTACAAGAATTCTAATCTACTTGAGAGGTAGACACGACTCTCAATAATTCTCCCAGGAGGTCGATCGTGAGCAGGTGAAATGTGGGTGAAGGTGCACAGTGGGTTCAGAGAACCACGATAGAAAGAACTTTATGGCTAAAGCACCAAGTATAAGGCTGGGAGCGGGGAGTGCGAGGATACACTAGAAAGGCACGTTGCAGTCGAAGTGTTGTAGGTTAGGCTGATGAACTGGTCTTTGTTCTGGAAGGAAAAGGCAGCCTTTGATGTTTTTCAGTGGCATTTCACCAAATACCCACCACACACCTGCGGCGTGAGCAGCCGGGAACCTGTACGAGAGAGGCCGTGGTCACCAGGAGAGCGGAGACGCTGCGGGTCCTCACCTTCAAGCAGGAGGGTGACGTCATCAGATCTCCGGTTTTGGAGATCAGATTTCTTGTAGAAAAGATTGACTATCTTCTTTTTTTTTTTTTTTACAGAGAGGAAGAGAGAGGGATAGAGAGTTAGAAACATCGATGAGAGAGAAACATCGATCAGCTGCCTCTTGCACACCCCCTACGGGGATGTGCCCGCAACCAAGGTACATGCCCTTGACCAGAATCGAACCTGGGACCCTTGAGTCTGCAGGCCGATGCTCTATCCACTGAGCCAAACCGGATTCGACAAGATTGACTATCTTCTTGATGCTTGATCACCAATAAGAGGAAATTATCTTGGACACATAAAATGTTGTGGTTATGAACAATTGCCCTTACCTGCAATTCTCTCCAACCCCTTTGACAGGGAAGATAGAGTCTAAAGAAAGAGTCTTTTCTTTATGAAGAAGGATGAGAAGCAGGAGCATTGTTGTGGGTAGAATCATGTCCTCTGAAAATTAACACATTGGAAGTCCTACTCCCAATACTTCAAAATACGACCTTACAGAATTATTAATATATATATATATATATATATATATATATATATATATATATGACCTTATTTGGAAATAGGGTCATTGCAAATGTAATTAACTAAGATGAGGCCATCCAGGTGGGACCCAATCCATCACGACTGTGTCCCTATAAAAGGGGGGACCTGGATGCGGTTGCACACACAGGGAGACACCATGAGAAGTGAAAGCTGACATTGCCGAGATGGTCTACCCACCAAGGAACGCCAAGGCCGCCAGCCCGCCGCCAGAAGCTGGGCGACAGGCATGGACAGACTCTCCCTCACCCCCGGAAGGACCCGGTCCTGCCCACACCCTGATCTTGGAGTCGTGGCTCCACAACTGTGAGACAACACATTTCTATTCTAGAACCACTCAGTTTGCAGAACTTGGTTATGGCCGTTCTAGGAGGCGGGAAGGAAGATGGAAGCTAAAATACTCTACACTTAAAAGGAACAGAGAGACCCTCGCTGGCATGGTGAAATTGGCCTGATGAAGGCTAAGAGTCTGTGAAGCCGATAGGTTGCTTGGAAGGTCAAGGGGAAGACGGGAAGTTAAAAAGGAACTCCAAGGGGGAGAACAGAAAAGTCTAACAGGAATTTTCAATGAAGCTTTACTGTGTGGTATGTGATATTCTCCTGCTCCCCAAAAGTATTCAATAAACGACACCAGTGGTTCCCAACCTGTTTTTGGCCACGCCCCACCTACACGTCTCTAAAATCCTGATGCCCCTCCTGTGGCATAGAATTCTTATTGTTCAAAAAGTGAACTCCTGTTCACGTGGAGGAAGCCTAAAAGGCCATGAACTTGGTCTAAACCAGCTTCCAAAGAACATGGCATCCATGAAAGAGAAAAATAAAAGAATGAAAGGATAGTTGAAGTACCGAGGAAGAAATCACTAAGAAATTGTTTTAAAAAATAATAATATGAAGGGATATGAAAAAAATAGCAAATAAAGTGTCAAACATATCATAGAGAACTGAAATGCATAAATATGTCACAATATACACTGAGTGGCCAGATTATTATGATCTTGGGGTCTGGCCAGCCTGGCCAGGGGGAGGGGACATGGGCGGTTGGCCGGCCTGCCTGCTGGTTGAACCCCTGGTCAAGGCGACAATTTACATATTAGCCTTTTATTATATAGGATAGACACTGAGTGGCCAGATTATTATGCGTTCAGAGATCATCATCATCTGGCCACTCAGTGCATATTTTTATACTGCATCTGAGGCCCCTGGAACCATAAGAAATGCAAAAAATTCACTGTTAATAACTCATTCTCAAATTGCCCCCCTTAAACATCAAATTGCCCCCCTGTGGGGCGTGCGCCCACGTTGGGAACCACTGCTCTACATCACTTGCTTTCTTAGGTGACTGAGACTTGAAGTTTTTGGGTGAAATAGAAAGCTGAGTCCTGGCTCAAGGCACACAGGAAGGCAATGACAAGGTTCCCACGGAGCCCGTCACATCTGCGTTACACTCTTACCCAATCCACAGACATCCCGCCAGCACCCCGGTGTCAGGCACATGGCAGGCGTGTAAGGTTACACGGTAAACAAGACAGACACCATCCCTGCCCTCCTGGAGCTTCAAGTCTAGCGAGAAAGACAGATGACAAATAACTCACCACACTTCTATGTCAATGACTATTGGGTTGAGTAGCTTTACTCATGCACGTAACATGTGTAAAGGCAAAGTATGGAAATGCTGTCGCTGTATCACCTAGACTGGGGATCTCCGAAGTTGAGTCTCAGAGGCTGAGGAAGGCCAGCCGAGAGCAATGGCCTGGCGTTGGGATGGGTGGCGGTGAAGGTTTCACCGGAGACGGACTCGGAGGGACCACAGAGCTTGGCTCGTGTGGGAAACAGCCAGCGGGTCACTGAGTTCTCAGCACGGGAGGCAGGGAAAGGCACACGTGACGTGGGAGAGGGGCGCAAAGGCCGGAGCCCCCAGAAAATGAGTCAAGATGAGATCTTCCAAAGAGCATGCCCTTTCCCTAACCCTAATTGAGACAGTTTTTTAAAAAATCTATTACAAAGTATTATTTAAACTGAAAAAAAAAATAAATAAATCCAAACAGGACGTCCAGCCGTCACTCCGCACTGGAAACACCTCCATCGGCCACCGCCCGGAGGCGCGATGCTTCCTTCGCTGTGACGGGAATATTCTGGGCCGTGACATACCTGACCCGAGCCTGGGCACCCGCCACAAGGCATGAGAAGGCAGCGGCGTCGGGGTTCTGCTCGCTGTCCCCCTCAGGAGCATCGCGCGCACCAGCAGGCCCGAGTCTCCGAGATAAGAGGAAGAACCCGTCCAGCTACCCATGCTGCTATCAGTGTGTTCCTATCAGCTGACCCTGAACTCCCAAGTCCAAGAACAGCATCTGTCTAGTTCCCGGCAGCTCACCCATCACCCAAGACAGTGCCTGACATGGAGTAAACCCTTGATAGATGTTTGCGGAGTGAAAGCTGCACTCGGTTTTAACGTAAGCCATCATTACATAGATTTTTGTCTATAATTCTTCACCCCAGAGAATTCCATGCAGCTGCCTAATCTACTAGCCCCTAGTACGCCCCATCACTGGACCCACATAAGGAAATTACTTAGCTCACATAACCCCTGGGCGCCTCTGAGAAGTCCTACATTACATCTGTGGATCTGTGGAATTCGCAATCACGAGACTGTGTGTTTCTTTGACCAGTTGCAATGCCCTTTGAACTGAATTCCTCAACCCAAGGATAGAAACCTTTCTGGTTAAAGGATTCTTATTTCAGCGCACACACCACGGCAGAGAGCATACAAGCAATGTCAATGATCGCATATCATCATCGACATTCTCGAGATGAGAGACAGGAGAAAGAGCCGCGTGCCTGACAGATGTTCGAGGGCTCTGATGAAAAACAAATGGGAAGCTCAAGGTTTGCCAAGTCACCCAAAATCAAAACTGGAGCCTGCCCTCACTGAGCCATCTCTGTCATCTCACACTGGGCCAGGAGAGCCGAGCGACTCCCCCGCGGCCGCCGGCAGCTCCTCTGAGCTCTGCTGCGAGCAGCCCTGGTCTGGGCAGCGCTGTTGCTGCGGAGCGTTTCATGTTGGAGCTGGGCGTGTGCGTGCGGGGAAGCACATGGGGCGCTGCTTGGTTAGGCATTCTTCTCCTGATGAGTCAATTAGCAGCAATACGTCAGCACACACCGGACCGACTCTGCCTCCACTTGAGGCCAATCTGTCGCTCTACTTGCACGTGGTGAAAGTAAAGGCCAGAGAGGTGGGAGTGCGCCTGGGTTTCAACAGTGTCAGCCCCCGTCCCTGGCGAAAGGTGTGCCCACTGCAGGGCTGACGGTGCTTCCACAGCGCCAAGCTCAGATCGCTGTGGACGGAAAACGCAGGTGGCAAGCAGCAGAGCCGTGTCGAGGGGCTGATCCTTTGTGCTCCCTGACCCTGAGCTACCATGACGGGCAGTTGTATGAACACGTGGTTGGAAGAACATACAGTCAGGAGCATGTCTCAACTCAGGATACTGGAAGAGGATAGAATCAAAATGGTCAATACAGCCCAGTCGGTGTGGCTCAGTGGTTGAGCGTCGACCTATGAACCAAGAGGTCATGGTTCCATTCTCGGTCAGGGCACATGTCCGAGTTGCAGGCTCGATCCCCAGTAGGGGGCATGCAGGAGGCAGCCGATCAATAATTCTCTCTCATCATTGATGTCTCTCTCTCTCCCTCTCACTTCCTCTCTGAAATCAATAAAAAATATATTTTGAAAAATTGTCAATATAATTGACACGCCCCTCTCTGTAAATGCATCCTTGTGCTAATAGAGAATTAGTACATTAAAATGATTGCATTTGACACCTTGAACTTTCAAAATGAATCATCACAGACTACATGTGTAGTTGACTCAAGTCAAGCAGCAGTCTTTTGTGAGGCCCAGACTCTGCAGAATGCATCAGGTTTATAACCGAAATACAGGTTTCTTCCCATGAACCAGAGCACAAGCTCACTGGCAAGATAAGGAACTCGCAAAGAACACAACTGGAAATAATACAAAAGAGTATATAATTAGAGAGAATAACAAGAAAGGCCCAGAGGAAGTAGAAGGAAGGAAATAATAAAAATCAGAGCAAAAATAAATGACATAGACATTTAAAAAAAACAATACAAAAGACCAATAAAACCAAGAGCTGGTTCTTTGAAAAGATAAGCAAGACTGATGAACCTTTAGCCAGACTCGTCAAGAAACAAAGAGAGAGGACCCAAATAAGTAAAATCAGAAACGAAAGTGGTGGAGTAACAATGGACACCACAGAAACACAGAGGACTGTAAGAAAGGACTATGAACGCCTACAGTCCAACAAAATGGACAACCCGGGCGGAACAGACATCTTCCTAGAAAAGTTCAATCTTCCAAAACTCAGGAAGAATCAGAAAACCTAAGTAGGCTGATAACCACTAATGAAATAGAAGCAGCAATCAAAAAACTTCCAGCAAACAAAAGCCTGGCCCAGATGGCTTCACAGGGGAGTCTTACCAAACATTCAAAGAAGAACTAACACCCGTCCTCCTCAGACTATTCCAAAAAATCCAAGAGGAAGGAACACGTACAACCTCTTTTTACAAGGCCAGCATTAGCTAATTCCAAACCCAGGTAAAGACACTGCAAAGAGAATTACAGGCCACTATCCCTGATGAACACAGATGCTAAAATCCTCAACAAAATATTAGCAAGTTGAATTCAGCAATATATTTAAAAGATCACACACCATGACCAAGTGGGATTTATTCCAGGGATGCAAGGCTGGTCCAATGTTCACAAATCAGTAAATGTGATCCATCACAGAAACCAGAAGAAGGATGAGAGTCAGAGGATCATATCAACAGCGGGGAGCGGGGCCGGAGGACATGAACCAAAGAACTTACAAGCATACAAGTCTGGGTGGGGGAGAACCAGAGTGGAGAAGGGTACTGGGGAGAAAATGGGGGACATATGTAAACTCTCAACAATAAAGATAGATTTTTTTAAAAAAAGAAAGAGGAAAAAAAGGGGGGGATAATATACAATTAGGAGCTGAGCCATTTAATGTGAACCACCCAATCAATTCTATTTATTTATTTTAGTATTTTTTAAATTTTTATGTATTGAGAGAAGGGAAGGGGGGAGAGAGAGAGAGAGAAACAGTGATTTGTTGTTCCACTTATTTATGCACTAGAGGCCTGATGCACGAAATTCGTGCAAGAGTAGGCCTTCCTTCCCCTGGCTGCAGGCACTGGCTTCCCTCTGGCACCTGGGACCTGGGCTTCCCTCCGGCCACCAGCAGGCACCCAGGACCCGGGCTTCCTTCGCAGCCCCGGCTTTGTTCGGAAGGTTGTCCGGTCTAATTAGCATATTACACTTTTATTATTATAGATTCTTTGGTTGATTCTTGTATATGCCCTAACTGGGGATCAAACCTGCAAGCTTGGCGTATCTGGATGCTGCTCTAACAAACGGAGTCACCCAGCCAGGGCTCTATCAATTCCATTTGAATTGAACAAGTCCAGGCCCCGTTCACAGCCAGCCCAGGACTTGATCCTGCTTTGTGAAGTGTGGATGGAATGGGAATCCGAAAGGAGGACGAAGGTATTCTCCACAGAGGAACATCCAAGTCAAAGCCCACCCCGGCCGGTGTGGCTCCATGGTTGAGCGTTGACCTATGAACCAGTAGGTCAAGGTTCGATTCCTAGTCAGGTCACATGCCCAGGTTGTGGGCTCTATCCCCAGTAGGGGGTGTGCAGGAGGCCCCAATCCATGATTCTCTCTCATCATTGATGTTTCTATCTCTCTTCCTCTCCATTCCTCTCTCTGAAATCAATAAAAAAAAAAAATTAAAAAGTCAAAGCCGAGAAGTGAGAGCCAGCCTGGTGGTACCACACATCGATGAAGGCAGCTTGGAGGGGAGTCTTTCTAAGGCCCTGCCTTGGCGCTGACATCAGGGTTGAAACCACACCGGTGATGAAGCGTCTTCCCCCCAAGGCACCCCGGTTCCCATGATGGTGGCCTGTCGGCACCCTGTAGTCTCGGCTTCAGGCTACCAGCAGCTGCAGGGACAGCGGCTCTGCCCTCCGTTCTGGGGCAGCGTGCCTCAGTGCAGCGAGATGCGTAGTGACCTACTTTATCAACGCGCTTCATGATGGCTAGGTTCCCTCAGTCAAAACAATTCGCCTCGCTTTTGTAACACGGGTTGAAATGTACCCACTCTCACTTAGCTATACAAAATATTATACCTTTATTTATTTTAAGTAATCTGCTCTTGTCCTTGACTCCCCGCTGCCGCTGATAACGGAAGGAAAACAGTGCCTCGTTAAAATTAACTGTCCCCTCTACTTCAAAGTCTCTGACTCAGCCCATCATGTTGACTCTGTCCCTCACTGCGAGGCCTTTCTTGCTGCTGGGGGGTCTCCTCGCCCCCTCGTCCTGGTCAAGACTGTTTCTGACTCAGAGCGGGAGCTGCCCTGTCATGTTCCTGCGGTGGGAAGGAGAGGGGCCTTCGGCCTGCCTGCCCTTCTCTCCTTGTGTGGGATCCAGTACAGTCTCTCCGGCCACATGTGACTCTGAGCTCTTGCAATGTGGCTAAGCCCAATGAAGATGTGCTGTGAATATGAAATACACACTGGCTTTTAAAAGTTTAGTAAAATATTTATAATTAAGAGTTTCTATTGATTTCAAGGTGAAATGAAAATATTTTTAATATATTGGGTTAAATGGAATACGCTCACTATTAAAATTAATTTTACCTTTTAATTTTTTACCTCTTTAATGGGGCTACTAGAACATTTTATTTTTAAAAATATATTTTTATTTATTTCAGAGAGGAAGGGAGGGAGAGATAGAAACATCAGTGATAAGAGAGAATCATGGATCAGCTGCCTCCTGCACGCCCCCTACTGGGGATCGAGCCCACAACCCGGGCATGTGCCCTGACCAGGAATCGTGCCATGACCTCCTGGTTCATAGGTTGACACACAACCACTGAGCCACACCGGCTGGGCAACTAGAACATTTCAAATGGCCTGTGTAGTTCACATTGTATTTTCATGGGACAGCACTGCTTGGGGCCCGGTCTCCCGTGAGGTGAACGGATCTGCCCCTCCACAGTGGGCACTGGCGGGGGCTGGGCAGGGTCTGGTCCTGCGCGAGGAGGCGCTGATGGCGCCCTGATGGCGACAGCCCCCAGTGTGACCGTCCGTCGGCTGTAAATTCTCCATCAACGGCTTCCTTTCCCGACCTCAGCCACTTCCCCATGTCGGTGTGTGACGTGGCGATTTGTAAGAAATATATACAGTGTTTGGTCTTCCCGTGTCCAGCACAGAGCTCCTGAAAACGTTGGAATTTCCTGTGATGCTGCCGATAAAGTTTCTCTTGTTGTGTTAAAGGGTGACCTTGGGAACACACCTAAGGGCCGGCTGGTTGCCCGGAGAACCGACCAGTGATTAGAGGATTGGAATTCTCTGTCCAACACTTTGACCCCCAATGGCCTGGGCCTGGAAGCTGAATGGACCGGCAGTGGTCAAGGATTTAACAATCACTTGTGCCAAGGTGATGAGGGCCCATAAAACCCCAAAAGAACAGGGTTCAGAGGCTTCTGGTGAACACGTGGAGGTTTGGGAGCCTCGCATGCTCGGAGAGGGCATTGAGGCTTCGAACCCTCCCTCACGCCCCCCCCCCCCACCCCCCGCATCTCCTCCATCCGGCTGCTCCCGAGTTGCATCCTTTTACAATAAACTGGTGACCTAGCGAGTAACGTGGTTCTCTGAGCTCTGTGAGCCGCTCTAGCGCATTCACTGAACCCCAGGCGGGGGTCGTGGAAGCCTCTGATTCACCGCCAGTGGTCACAAGCCCCGGGGACCACCTGGACTTGTGGTTGGCATCTGCAGTGGATAGGGGGAGGGGACAGGCTCACAGGACTGGAGCCTGAACCTGACGTTATGGGAGAGAGGGGCAGGCAGACTTCAGTTAAGTTGTAGGACACCCAGCGGCGCCTGAGACTTGCTGCTGGCAGCCTGGGAACGCCCCCACCTCGCCCCACCCCGGAACTGGGTCTCACACTCTGCTCCCCGCCACCAAGCAGCATGAGGAGCTGCGTCCAGGCCCATTGCTCCAAATGCCCCTGCCTGCGCGGCCGGTCCGGGGCCGTGGCCGAGAAAGCAGGAGGCAGGCCAGCCGGGAGCTCAGAGACCCCGTGCGCCATGGGGCCGCGGTCCTCGGGCCACACCCGCCTCTGGCCAGGGCCCGGAGCGATGGTTTACCAGTTCCTGTTCTGGAATGCAGGTCTGCTTATCTGGCCTCCATTGCATTCCTGCCTAATCTGCTGCTTGGCTTCCCGTAGAAAGCTTTCTCTCCCCTGGTCCTGCCTGGGGGTGACGCCCCTCCATCACCTTCTCCCCGCTCTCTGAGGAGGCTGAACGGCTAGAACCGGGGTCAGGAGACTGGATCTTGATATTGACCAGAGAGCTTGGAAGGTCGACTCCAGAGCCACGGCCGCATCCCTCAGCCAGTGACACGGAGGCGCCATCGCAGCGTGGGCCGGCCCCTCGGCACCCTGCAGCCCTGCCCTCCCTGCAGAGCAGCCGCTTCCGGTCTCCTCCTGACCGGCTCCACGCCTGCCTCTCGCATGCGGCAAAGAATAGATGCCTGTTCATGTTTTACAACTCAACCGGGACAGGCAAGGCCACGTAAGGAAGACCGCTGGGCCGGAGCGGGCAGGGCGGAGCGTGCGGGGCCTCTGGAAACAGCCGCCGCGACGAAGGGAAGAGGGAAGGAGGGGAGCGGAGCTGGCCACCCCCAGACATGCCTCTTCGGGATGTGGAGGGTTTCAAGCTGGTTATTTTTAAGCCACGAAAGCCTCGGGGGAAACCTTTGATCTTCCCCAGAATCGCCTCAAAGATTCCAGATCGAGGCCCGGCTCCAGGGAGCTATCATCGCAGACAAGTGCCGCTCAATGCGAACGCGCGTGTCACGGGCCGGGGAGCCGCGCCAGGCCTGCCATCAAAGCGCCCGCGGCCCCGTGGTTACAGATGGCCCGCGGCTTCTATTCCCCAAACATGAGCCCCGGGAAGTCCCCTTCTCCTCCGCTCGGCTCGGGGTGGCACGGGAGCCCCCACTGCCCGGACCTGTCCGTGGTCTCCTCTTCTCGGGGGGCCCCCGGGGGCACACATGTCAGCAAAGCTGGGTGTCCTCTCGGCTCTCTCTCTCTCGTGTCCGTCTGATTGTTAGACCAGCCAGAAGCACGAGGAGGAAAAGGAGGCAATGTCCCCTCCTGGCCAGGAAGGAGCAGGACGGGGCATGGAAAGATCTGAGGGGGACGCAAGCCTGGAGGTGATGGGACTCCAACAGGAAGCTCTGGGCGCGAGGCGCTTGTGCAGGGAGCGCGGGCGGCAGGCAGGCTCCCACGCTGCTCCGTGGCGGCTCCGCTCCTCCTGCCTGCGGCTGCCCAGCGGGCTGGCCCGGAAGGCCTGTGCTCGGCCCGAGAGCCTGGGAGCCGAGGCGGGTGCCGGGTGCTACACGCTGGCCTGTCCACTCAACGCTGCTGGTCACTGGACTCAAAACCATGCTTCTCCCACTCTCCTCTGCTACTCCCTCCGCTTCCCCTCCATCGAACGGGGAAGATGCTCTTCCTCGGACCCCCCGATGCCGGTGCTCAGGGCCATGTTCATGTTTGTTTGTTTTTCAATATCCTTTGGATGGTTGATCATATCGCAGATGTCTCCAGCCCCTCCCGCGCCCCCTCTGTCCAGCCCCCCTGCCATGTCTCACCAGCCTGTTGCCCGTGTCCACGGCGAGGCCCGTGTACAGGAGGCCTTTGGTGGATCTCTTCTCGTCGCCCAGCCCCACATGGAAGTGTGTCGGTCTGTTCCCGGCCTCCCTGCTTCGGGGCAGCCTGTTCATTTTGTGGCTCCAATGCTGTGTCTAGAACAGTCTCGGCTGTTGGTAGCTGCGCGATGCCCGTGACGGGCTCTGCCTGGCTCTAGCCGGGGCCCTGTCCTCCGCTCCAGACACCAGCGCGGGCAGCCCCTGGGCCTCTCGCTCACGGCCTCAGGCACCTGCGCGCATCCCGCCGGCTCCTGCTTCCCTCCGAGGTGTTGTCTGTCTCCGTCCATGGCAGCCACCGTCCTCCTCGCTCTCCACAGCCTCGTGCAGCTACTCGCCAAGTCTGTCTTGTGCAACCTCAGCCGTCTCCAGTCTGTCCCCTGCACCCGCCCTCCCTGGTCTTTTCCAGGCCTTGGGGTTTTTCTCTTCTAAAACCCTGCAGCGGCCTCCGAGCTCTCGTCTCTCCTTTCAGCCTTGTGTCCTATTTCCATTCACTCTTATTACCAATTAAGTAAATGAGATTTTAAATGACCGTGTCTCTGGTGAGGGAAATGCAGATTAAAGCAACATGGAGATATAACTTTATAATTTGATTGGAGATATAATGTGTTCCCTGAGGCTGCTATAATCAGTCGCCACCACGCAGTGGCTGAAAACGATAGGCATGTATTTTCTCGAGGTTCTGGAGGCCTGAGGTCTGAAATCAAGGTGTTGGCCACGTCCCCTCTGGAGGCTTCAGGGAAATCTCTCTCTTCATCTTCCATCTTCTGCGGGCTGCCGCCAGCATCCCTGGGCTTGTGGCCCCCTCACTCCAATCTCTGCTTCTGTCTTCCAATGGTCTTCTCTGTACGTCTGCCTCAACTCTCCCTCTGCCTTTCTCTTATGAAAATACATGTGATCTGCCCGGCCGGCGTGGCTCGCTAGTTGAGCGTCGACCTATGAACCAGGAGGTCCCGGTTCAATTCCTAGTCAGGGCACATGCCCAGGTTGCAGGCTTGATCCCTGGTGTGGGGCAGGCAGGAAGCAGCCGATTGGTGATTCTCTCTCATCATTGATATTTCTCTCCCTCTCCCTCTCCCTCTCCCTCTCCCTCTCCCTCTCCCTCTCCCTCTCCCTCTCCCTCTCCCTCTCCCTCTCCCTCTCCCTCTCCCTCTCCTTCTTCCTCTCCTTCTCCCTCTCCCTCTCCCTCTCCTCTCTCTCCCTCTCCCTCTCCCTCTCCCTCTCCCTCTCTCCCTCTCCCTTTCCTTCCTTCCTCTCCTTCTCCCTCTCCCTCTCCCTGCCTCTCTGAAATCAATGAAAATATATTTTTTTTAAAAAAGAAAGTACATGTGATCACATTTTGAGCCCACCTTAATCCCACATAAACCTGCTTTCAGATGTCTCCCTTAATCACATCTTTCCCATGTAAGGCGACACTCACAGACTCCAGATGTCAGGATGTTGATTCATCTTCCTGGGGGAGCCACCCTTCAGCCCCCCACGGCCATCAGATCAGCAGAGCTTTTCCTGCAGCAAGCACTCGGCCGGCGGGAGAGCGGGAGAACAGGCACCGCCCGCACAGCCGCGAGGCCGGGCCTGGGGCAGCTCTCAGAACAGCGTGGCCGTGAAGTAAGACCATTCAAGACAGTGCTCCTCTCATCCAGCAACTTCCCATCTAGAAATCCGGCTTCGACAAATGCAGTTAAATACGGACAAACAGGAAATGCACAGTTCTATATGTATGCGAATTTATGAACATATGGAGAAAAGACTGGGAAAAAAAAAACGCAGCAAAACAGGACATAGGCATTCTTAGTTATACTTGTTGATGGCTTGTGAATAGTTTTTGATGAACATGTATTACTTTAATAATCAGCTAAGTCTGTGTTCAAGTGTAATCATATGAGTTGTGGATGGGAGTTTGATTCACCATGAAAGAATAAATGACTAGTCAGAGAAGAGTTGCAAATGACTTTCCAAAATATTTACAATCCTATTTGGCTATGTCTCCAGAGCCAAAGCAAGACAGAATAAAGAACTAGATTCTGGAAATCAAACTTCTGAGACTTGGGATTGGAACCCTCACGGGTGCCAGGATCCATCTACCTCCAGGGAAAATGAAAAGGGAGGGATGAGGGGAGCTGGTGTGGCCGGCCAAGATCACCCTGGTCTGCGGCTCCAGGGGCCCACGGAGACACCTCTCTCGTTTCAATACCTAAAGGCGAGCAGCTGCGCTCTAGAGAAAGGTGAGAGAGGAGTCAGGTCTCTCAGCTGGGCTTCCCTGTTTTTATGTCAGTTATATTTGACAATGTCCTGCAGGCTAAGTCAC